>NC_060121.1:504826014-506076014 GCF_021461395.2 Schistocerca americana | reverse complement strand
GTAATCAAATGCTTACATCTTGAAAAGAGCCATAGAATTGGAGGTACCAGAACACATCAGAAGATGACAGCCTCTTCACGAGAAGAAAGTTAGCGATTATTTAAAACTTTTTTCATGTGAACTGCAGACCAACATACAAAGAGACATCGCCCCTTAATAGGCTATCCTCCTCTTATCCACAGGATGACCAAAGCACATATCAAGACTACGCAGGGAAACTTTAATATCTATGTGCACTTGGTGTTAACGTTTTAGTACTGCCATCGTATCATAATTAATTAAATGCGTTAATTGGGTACATTATTTAGTCAACAAATATCGTGACTGGTAGCGGTATTCGAAAAACCTTTTCATATTTTTGTAAACAGTCACGATCGATAATTGGTTAATATGGCTTTAAACTAGAAAATTGTTACTCCTAGAAATAATATCAGTCCAAAGAATATGCCGCGCCATCAGGTAAATGGCAAATAATGGGGAGGTACAGCAGTATCGGATCGACCTTACGCCGTCATCGGCAAGGATTTCCTTCCTTGTATTTTGTGCAAATAACTCTCAGTCGGACACGAGGACCGTTTCCTAGAAGATAACGAAAACAGGCTCCTCCCTCTATCCTTGGTATGAGTCAGTAACTGAACACGTGACGACGTCGTCTGTCTCTTTGGCACTAGGTACGGACAAGTAATGAAGGGTAACCCCCAGCCATGACTCCGCGATTATTTCACAGCAATTCTACGTCCGTGTGACTTCATATCGCTGTGATATTTCTATTTTCAAGGTAGGAATGTCGTTTACACTGTCTATCCTAATAATAAAAACTTTTCCCTTCGGATATTCTCATTTTAACTGTTTGTACACTGTGTTTCTGAGGCTGATGTGGAAGAAATCCCCTTGGAAACCAACGAAGATATACAGCGTGACAGTTACTGAACTGCATGAAATAAAATCGTCATAACGTCTGAACGGTTTGCGTTAGGACGTTCAAACTGCACGATTGGCCGCGGGACATGATAGGAATTAGTATGCGCATGCGCACGCGCCTTGTTGTTGTCGGTCATTTGCACGTGAAAACGTCACGGTACAGCGTGCCTGAGCCTGTACCGCTTGTGGAGGCCTACTATGCGTGCAATAAAGCCCAATTGCGACTCAAAAGAAGTTTTTTACTGAGTTCAAGCTGAAGACAATTGGTCCAAGTGTGCTAACAATGAAGAACTCGATTCGCAAGTTTGAGAGAACGGGTAGTGTTCGTGATGACAGTGTTGGCAACGTAGGTCGTCCAAAAACGGTGGAAACGCCTGAAAACATCGAGAAGACAAGCGCTGTGTTTCAAACCAGCCCCAGGAAATTGATCAGACGAGCTGCACACCAGTAGGGAATCAACCAGGAGACACTGCAACAAATTATTGTTGAAGACCTGCATCTCTTTCCATACAAAATTCAAACCCATCAGCCATTAAGCGCTAGGGCCATTGGAAAGAGGTTTTGTTTCGCCAGGACTGTTGTTCACAGAACTGATGAACAGGACTTTGATGTGAATATGGTTTGGTTTAGCGACGAAGCCAACTTTCATTTGGATGGATTCATCAATAATCAAATTTGGCCCATTTGAGGGACTGAGGATCCGCATTTCGCGACCGAGAGGTCTCTTCACCCTCAATGGGTGACTGTGTGGTGTGCAATGACTAGTCACAGAATAATCGGTGTGATATTCCTTGATAGTCACATGACTACCGAACGGTATGTGAAGGTTTTGGAAGATGATTTCGTCTCCATTATCCAAAGCGACCCTGATTTCGACAAGATGTGGTTCTTGCAAGACGGAGCTCGACCCCATCAAAGTAGTAGAGTATTTGATGTCCTGGAGGAGCACTTTCTGGGGTACCCAGAGGCCACTGCCATGAGCCGCTATTGGCCGCTATATTCTCCGGATCTGAACACAAGCGACTCCTTTTTGTGGGGCTATATTAAAGACAAGATGTACAACGATGATGATGAAGATGTAGTCCCCTACTCCTTGACAGAGCATAGGGGCACGATGTGGGAGACCTGCACCGCCGTACTAGGCAAGGTCCTAGTGGAGGTGGTTTGCCGTTGCCTTCCTCCGACCGTAGGGAGGATGAATGATGATGATGAAGACTGACACAACAACACTCAGTCATCTCGAGGCAGGTGAAAATCCCTGATCCCGTCGGGAATCGAACCCTGGACCCCGTGCTCGGGAAGCGAGAACGCTACCGCGAGACCACGAGCTGCGGGGAACGTGTAAAAATAACCCCAAAACCATTGCTGAGCTGAAAACAGTCATTCAGGAGGTCATCGACAGCGTCGCTGTTCCGACACTTGCGGGTCACGCAGAATTTCGCTACTAGTCAGCGTCACATCAACGCCAATGATGGCAGGCATATCAAACATGTCATAAGTTAAATCCGAATATCTGTAGTGACGTTTACATGTTGAATAAAGTGTGCACACGCCGTAGTTTGTAACCAATTTACGTTTTTTTTTTTTTCATTATGTTCAATCATTGTCACCCTGTACATCCATCGTCTGCCTGACATATCAGCCCGACGTTTTTTCAAGAGCTGTGAGATTGTGTTCAGTGTGACTACAAATTACTCCCGGAGGCCAGTGCACAGAGCGTTAAGCTACACGAGCTATTCCACTGAGTAGGCGAATGTAAAGGAGCGGAACATCAAATATTCAAAACAAAAGCTTATCATTTAGGTAATACTGTAAAATGGCAAATAAGGCAGATTATATATAGTCCCAAGAAAATAACTTCGTTGCTACCATACTGTTATCTTAGGGAGGAATATTAGGCACAGTATCTGTTTGAAATGTCAGTAACGAACTGAGCGATGTATATCAGCATGGAATCGAAAAATGCGGAAAAAAGTTCTGGTCATGGAAATGGAGCGATTGTGGATACAGCAACTGTTCAATACGAAAGAAATATTCATTAGGTTTTGCTGGTGGATTAGGCAGACAGTGATAACAAGAATAAAATTAATAACGTAAGAAGGACACAAGTGACCGGGATAAACGTAATACCCCAAATTTAACAATTTTTATCTGGGGTCAACAGCCTTTTGACTGGTTTGATACGGACCTCCGCGATTTCCTCTACTCTGCAACCCGTTCATCTCAGAGTAGTATTTACCGCCAAAGTTCTCAATTATTTGTTGGAGGTTTTCCAACCCCTGTCTTCCCCACAATTTTCGTCCTCTACAGATCCCTCTAGCACAGTGGTTGCCAACCTTTTTTAGACCATTATCCCTGAGTGCAATCAGACATTAGCTAGTACCCCCGCCCTCTCAATACCCCTACCACCGGTTGCACCCCCCCCCCCCCTCATCACCCACATTATCACCAACTTTAGTACCTAAATAAACTGTAGAATGAAAGATTTTTCTTGGAATACTTTTATTTTTAAAATGATGATGCATTATTCCACTCCATTGTGGCACTTGCTTGACCTGCAAACTGCAACCCCATTAAAAAACACCCAAGTTACAATGTGTGCCGTAAATCATTTGATTGCTCCATTCCTTACTTCTGAACCGGCAGAAATTGGAAGACTTCAGGCTGCTGATGCTTTGTGTGTGACCACAACGACTAATAATAATAATAATAATAATAATAATAATACTGTGTACAGCACTATAGTAGCTCTTATGTAGTTACTACTGTGTCGTGCTGTCAGTTAATTCATTTATCTGACCGAGTGAGGTGGCGCAGTGGCTAGGACACTGGACTCGCTTTCGGGAGAACGACGGTTCAATCCCGTGTCCGGCCATCCTGATTTAGGTTTTACGTGATTTCCCTCAATCGCTCCAGGCAAACGCCGGGATGGTTCCTTCACCGTCCTTTCCAAATCCGATGAGATCGATGACCTCGCTGTCTGGTCTCCTCCCCCAAAACAACCCAACCCATCATTTATCTGTTTCGAAGCGAATAATAGAGCAATTTATGGAGTGCTGCAGGTACTACCTACGACTTCGGGAAGACATTTTCTTGAGATATTTAGCTTTGTTAGTATACGTTTCCTTTTATCATCAGCTGTATGTGGGGCACAGCACAACATGTGCATGTAGTGGGTGGACGATGTGAGGAACCTGTTACGTTCATTGTATTAATGCTACTAATTGAGAAAAAGTAATTATTGATAACTTATGTAATCAATATTATAGTCTTGCAAAATTGTGATAATAGTAATGATCTTACGGAAATAGTGTAACTTTTGACAGAAACATTCGAATTTTTTAGTTTTTACTCCTCAGAAAATTTCATGTTACACCTCAGGGGGTAATTAACCCGAGATTGGGTTCAAAATGGTTCAAATGGCTCTGAGCACTAGAGGACTTAAACATCTGAGTTCATCAGTCCCCTAGAACTTAGAACTACTTAAACCTAACTAAACTAAGGACATCACACACATCCACGCCCGAGTCATGATTAGAACCTGCGACCGTAGCAGTCGCGAGATTCCAGACTGAAGCGCCTAGAACCACTCGGCCACTGCGGCCGGCCCGAGTTTGGGAACCATTGCGGTCTAGCACCACGGAAGTTATTGTCCGCATTCTCAACCCATACCGTATCGTGCTGTCTCTTCTTCCTGTTAGTGTTTACCACGTATCCCTTTCCTCACTGATTCTGCTGCGAAATTCCTCATGTCGTATACTGTCGTTGTACCTATTTGATGGCATCATTCTGTAGTACTACGTCTCACACCTTCAAGTCTCTTCTTTTCGGTTTTTCCCGTAGCCCACGGTTCATTTCCATACAATACTGTGCTCCAAGTGTTTATTCTTCAGAAATTTCTTGCTCAAATTAAGGACTATGTTTGTTTCCTAGTAGATCTCTCTTGGCGAGGGCCACTTTTTTCCTGTGCCGATGTGCTTCTTGTAAATGTCTTACTTCATCGGTTATGCGTTGTTTTCCTTTGAAGTTGAAAGGTTTTCATTTGTTTTCTGCCATTGTAAATATTTCACCTTTACTCTACTTGGACAAAGATGCATGAGCGCGCTGCAGGAGTGGTGAATAAGATCTTTGACGGTGTTAAAGATTCTTTCAGGGCAGATATCACATTGCAGACCTGTGAGCAAACAGTACATCGAATTTTCAGGTGTTGTGTTAAGTATACATATTAATTTACAGTGAACAGCGGAGGTAATCTTAAACTGTTATTTTCTTACGATTACAGTAGTATTTTAATTTTTATTTGAAGCCAGACATTGCACATCATGTTACATAACTTTCATAACTTAGTTCAGTATTGAGTATCAGTTAAAATGCTTTCACTGAGAACACAATTAGTTTATTTTGGGATTTAATTAGTTTCATTTCATTATTTCAAATTTAACATTTGACTAAGATTAACGTTTTCTTTCACGACACTGTTCACAAGCGCAAGACAGAGCCAACCAACGGTTGATATTGCTCAGCAGTTGAATACGCTATCGTAAGGACACGTTACACGAAAATAAAGGTTTTGAAATAGAATCTTGAGTATCTCATGTATAGATAAATTACGTAGAAAGCTTATAGAGTTTGCAGAATTCGCTCACATCGTCTATCTACGTGGTCCCTAATTCTGACGCTAAGTTTGTGTTCTTTCAATCCTGTTATTCATTATTATTTTCATCTTTCTTTGAGCCACTCTCAATCCACATTTTGTTTTAAGTAAATCCCGAGTATTCTTTCCATTCAGTACGTCTGTAATTCTCTCTCTTTTCACAGAGGGTAACGACATCTTCAACGAAAATTATTACTGATATTCTTTTCCCATGAGTTTTAGTCCTGCTTCTGAATCTTTATTTTATTTCCTTCACTGCCTCTTCGAAATAGAGTTTGACCAGTAGAAAAATACTACTTCGCTTCTTTACGCCCTTTCTAAACCAAGCAAGTTTCTCTAGGTGTTGCATTTTTCTCGTTCCACTTGGTTCTTCTTCATACTGCACATTGTCTTTCTTCCATTAAGTACTAATACGCAAATTATTATTATTATAACGAATCTGTAAATGACATCTCAGTTTGGAAATTCAGTACGTAGTGAAGCCCTCGCGTGCTGTAACTAGTCTCGCTAACAGTTGCGATATGGAATGAAGGAAGGCTTCTGTTTATATTTCTGGAGAATTTCCTCAACGTGATTTGTGTTTGTGCCGTGATTGCGGGAGGAGGGTGAGGAACAAGCTGTGGATCAGCCATATCCCATAAGTGTTCTGTACGAACGTCGCAGGCCAGGGAAAAAATGACAAAGTGTAATTCCCTGATGCAAGGGTAATATTACCATTAGCGGAACCTCGTAAATGTAGCACTTGCTGAAACTTCCTGGCATATTAAGATTGAGTGTTTTACCGTGATTCGACTGCAGACTCTCATCTTTCGCGGATAATGCAGAAAAAAGTGTAGGATAGACTCTGGAATATAAATAAATGAAAATATTTTTCACATTTAAAATGATTTTCGGTGCCGAAATGTAGATTAGTAGTAGAGAAACTACGAGATAATGAACGGAGACGAAACTACTTTGTAATAGACGGTTAGGCCTATACATATTTGAGTATTAGATTTCTATTTGGAAATGCAAATGTGGTTTAATGTACAACAATTAAAATAATTTTCACAAAACATGTTACATAAATCCTACGGTTCCTTAATGTACATAATAGCTTTGAGAGTGGAATACATGTACCGGTACTGTCGTTACTAAGACTGCAGGGTATGCAACTTCCAGAGGTGGTAGTATGGACCAAACACGAAAAAAATGTCCGGCATTTATATGTTAATTCTTGAAAACGTTTAAAAACCCCAGACGTGAGGTAGATGATACTGAGGCAAGTAATTTAATTCAAGGCAGAAGGGGGTACAAATGCCGGGAAATACTCCAAAATGGGTGACAAATGTTGAAAATGTGACGTCACTAGACGAGGAACCTAGTCGCACGAGCATCGGTTGGGATTGAGTCTGAAGGGAAGGCTGAGTGATGCAATACTTGCATTCGAACAACTAGTGTAAATTTCGAACACGTGGGTTCCTACAGTTATGCTGTGTTGCACGACTACAGGACATTCGAAGACAATGGATCACCTGGTGACTGGGAGGACCAGCCAAAAGCGAACAGCGAGAGATGAAATGCCTGGGCTAGCAGGACAGAGCGGTTTAGGTTGTGGAAAGGGCCCAAAATAAGTTGCTGTCAGTTGCACTCAACATACAAATTTATTTATCAACACACAATATTACAACAAGGATGCAAAACACTCAAAACTCTCAAAGCTTTAATCGATCTCTTTTGATTAACTTTAGATCGGCTGAAGGCCACACTCAAAATCCAAGACGCAAGGCCTAAGCAAGAAATTGAAATATAAGGTTCTTCTGGAGGTTTACCCAAAAATATTTTCTAAATCTTCAATCTAAAGAGGCTGAAGGCCTTAGCAATTTAATTTTAATGGAACTTGGCTGGAGGCCGCATATTAAGCAATAAGAAGAGTTTCAATCAAAAGGCAGAAGTCCCTATCTTAAAATATTTCATGCAAAATTTGGCTGAAGGCCCCATACAGAAGTATACCAATCTTATGCCTCAAGGGTAAGACAAGAACATTAATTTAAGAGATATTAATACTCGGCTGAAGGCCACATATCAACAAAATATGTTTAACGGTCAGAAAAGAGTTTCAATTTAAAAGGCAGAAGGCCTTATCTTAAAACATCTCATGTATAATTGGGCCGAAGGCCCCATATAAAAGAATAACAATCTCATGCCTTAAGGGCAAAACATGAACATTAATTTAAGAGATATTGATACTCAGATGAAGGCCACACATCAATCAAATAACTAAAACCCAAACAGGGAAATTACTATGTAACACACAAGGAACAGCCCGCATCTCGTGGTCGTGCGGTAGCGTTCTCGCTTCCCACTCCCGGGTTCCCGGGTTCGATTCCCGGCGGGGTCAGGGATTTTCTCTGCCTCGTGATGGCTGGGTGTTGTGTGATGCCCTTAGGTTAGTTAGGTTTAAGTAGTTCTAAGTTCTAGGGGACTGATGACCATAGATGTTAAGTCCCATAGTGCTCAGAGCCATTTGAACACAAGGAACAGCGCTCAGAACTTTCCAAGGGTCGGCCTGGGGTTGTAACACTAATGCCCCTTTCCGTGAGACAGGCAGCCTGTCCAAAGACTTTTTAATCTGGAGGCAACCCAACCGACAGACAGCTGACCGACCAATCAACAAGATCAGTTCCGTTGCACACAACCAGCAAAACCACCACAAGATTTCAATACAACGACACACAGAATATTGGCGCCCACAACGACCAACAACACCAACACCTCAGCTGTCGAACTACATGCTGCGCTGGATAGCAACAACATGACGAGGAAAATGCACTGCCAAAAATTATGTCAACGACCAGCGCAGGTAACCGGAACGTCAACGGCCACAAGGCAGAAGATACCGCTGGTCAACTTCAATAACAAGGAATAAATTAAGTTAAACTCCACAGGAAGATGGCTGGAATCTTAACCGACTTGAATACACACACGATGTCGCTCATGGAATGTCCCAAAATCGACAACCAGGATCAAACGAAGAAATGTAAACAGTTGAGGCTCGATAGTAGGTTAAATGAGGACTCAGCTTTCACGTCCAAGATCGGTGAGCGAAGAACTTCGTAGTGCTCGCAAGCAGCACCTCGCAGTCCAACCGCGCGTGCACACCGCAAACGGGCCCGGCCAGACCCCGCGCGACGGAGACTTCCTTGCTGCTCCACGCCAACCGACTGACCGACTGCGCAGGCCTGGAAATGGTGAAAGGACCAGATATACGGCGGCCGATGAGACGATCAACCAACGGTCGTCCCAATCCAATCTCCCTACGTCGGAGAGTTCATGTGTGTCGCTAGCAGTTGGCGAGCACTGGCTGTCCGCGGCCCACCGGTACTCCGTCCCCGACTTCACTGCTGCTGCGTCCCGACTGCACTACTAGTCCGTCTCCGACTGATTGCCAGACACGCGACGACTCGGAAATACTATCGGTCGCTCCAGATATGGTACGACAGTGCACTTATCGATACACTGAAAGGTGGCTACACTGAGTCACAGCGCCAGAGATTGCGCCAGAGAGTATTATTCAGCCGCCTCCACAGGCAGTAGTTGTTCAGAAGCGGTGGTAGGCAGTGCTTGTCGTGAAGTTGTCGTGGAGAGTTCTTGTCGAAAGGCGGTGGTAGAGAGTGCTTGTGGAGATGTTGCAGTAGCGTGTCGTTGTTGAGAAGTTCCCATGGAGAGTGCTTGTTCAGATGTTGTCATATTGTTTTGATGGGCTAGACACCAGATGTTGTTGGATTAGGGATGCTGTAATGTGCTTTTCGTCAATATATATGAAGGTAAAAAAAATCCTTTTTTAAAATTATTTCAATGTCTTAAACAATAATGCCTCTTGGTCACAGGTTCAGTCAACAAAGCATCTGGCTCGTGTTCATGTATTAGTCTGTAATTCGGGTTGCTATGTGCAATTATAGTATTTCAGTTTTATTTAATTAATTCAGTCTAAATGGTATCTAAAATATCTTGTCTTATTGAGGAAGTACCGTGCCAGATGTGTACGTTGAATCACACTTCCACACACAGAACAGTTACATTTGTGTTTTGTTGTTTCGTAGGTTTTATAGTTGCTGGGGACTTAATTAATTAATTGTGTTAACGGAAGTTTTGTTTCATTCCTTGTTGTTATTCGAAGCAGTCAGATTGCGTACTAATACTACTCAGGGCCAACCGGTTACGAGACTGCGTAACCGGACAGACAGTAAAATTATTTGCATAATATTTAAGTATATAATTAAGCCCCCATGCAACACACTGCTGCTGCCGCTCTCGGACAACAAAGGCAGGAATTTAGTGACGCCAGTAAATGTAATAGAAAAACGAGGCGGCGTAATAGAAGATGACAAACAATAAATGGCATGAACACGAGCCGTGCACATCTCAAGAGATTTACTCTGTGTTCGTTTGCTGCTGAGGCCGCGTCCTTAGTATGTGTGGCTACCAGGCGGAGGACCTGTGTCTGATTATCGGTACTGCCAGGATATTTTTTTCGTCGGAGGAGAGAAAAAGGGCGCACGCAACCTCGTGAGTCCAACAGAGGAGCTACTTGGTTGAGAAGTAGGGTTCCAAGATCTAGAAAGCCGACAACGACCGGGAGAGTGGTGTGCTTATCCGATGCCCCTCTATACTGCATCCAAATGAAGCTAATGAGACGGCAGCCGATCGGTCCTTATTCCCCCCTTGAGGACCAGAACATTAAGCTTGTGTACCTGAAACCCACACCCACATCAACCTAATGATATCTTGATAGCCTAGACTTAGCGCCGGCCGAAGTGGCCGTGCGGTTAAAGGCGCTGCAGTCTGGAACCGCAAGACCGCTACGGTCGCAGGTTCGAATCCTGCCTCGGGCATGGATGTTTGTGATGTCCTTAGGTTAGTTAGGTTTAACTAGTTCTAAGTTCTAGGGGACTAATGACCTCAGCAGTTGAGTCCCATAGTGCTCAGAGCCATTTGAACCATTTTAGACTTAGCACATTACAGTTTTCAGAGAAGATCAGTTCATTATCATTGCTGTATACTCGAAGTAATGTCACACGCAACTTTCACCTGTTGCGTACCATACACTTGATAGGATATTTACAAATATAGCGTGGGATGTTTCCCACCCAGTCGGAACATTTGTTGACGGTTTCACACAGATCGCTCACACGATCGCTCAACCCAGGCTGTTCAGGGACTGTCACGAAATCGAAGGAGAGAAACGAACTCTGGAACGCTGTACCAACGCCTATGCAGTCACAGAGTTGGGTGTCAAACAGGATCAAGAAGATCCTTGAAGGACTGACGGAAGATTAGTGTCCATCGTCCCATCGTAGTTGAGCTCATTGCCGATGGAGCACAAGCTCGCACTGGAACAGGCTGGAGCAGAAAACCAACTTTGGATTTGTTGCAAGAACCATCCGTTATTCAACATTCATAAGTCGAATGATGCGCCATTAAAACATTTCCAAGAATGCATCTCACATACCTTTCGTAAACTGAATAATGCCTGTGCTCCTTGATAAGTTAGATTTTTATTCCTTTCAAAATAGGGACGGAGTCCTTATTTCGGTCGAAGACCTTATAAGTCGAGCACAATGTAACATTTCTGGCTCTGGGAGCCTTAATATTCGCTCCCAAACCTCACTTTGTAATTACGTAATAACTGTCAAGTGAAGCATCACGTTAGTAGTGGAGTGAGGTGCAGAAATATTTTCATTTACTTATACACTGAAGAGCCGAAGAAAGTGGTACACCCGCCCAATATTGTGCAGGGCCCCGCGAACCCGCAGAAGTGCCGCAACACTAGGTGGCATAGACTCGACTAATATCTGAAGTGGTGCTGGAAGAAGCTGACACCTTGAGTCCTGCAGGGCTGTCCATAAATCTGTAAGTGTGCGAGGGGGTGGAGATCTCTTATGAATAGCACGATGCAAGGCATCCCAGATATGCTCAATAATGTTCATGTCTGGGGAGTTCGTTGGCCAGCGGAAGTGTTCAAACTGAGAAGAGTATTCCTGGAGCTACTCTGTAGAGGCTCTGGACGTATGAATAGCACGATGCAAGGCATCCCAGATATGCTCAATAATGTTCATGTCTGGGGAGTTCGGTGGCCAGCGGAAGTGTTCAAACTCAGAAGAGTATTCCTGGAGCTACCCTGTAGAAACTCTGGACGTCTGGGGTGTCGCATTGTCCTACTGGAATTTCCCAAGTCCGTCGGGATGCACAATGGACATAAATGGATGCAGGTGATCAGACAGGATGCTTACGTACGTGTCACCTATCAGAGTCGTATGTAGACGTATCAGGGGTCCCATGTCACTCCAAATACACATGCCCCACACCATTACAGAGCCTACACCAGCTCGAACAGTTCCCTGTTGACGTGCAGGGTCCATGAATTCATGAAGTTGTCTCTAAACCGTACACGTCCATCCACACGATACAATTTGAAACATGATCCATCCGACCAGTCAACATGTTTCCAGTCATCAACAGTTCAGAGCCGGTGTTGACGGGCCCAGCCGAGACGTGAAGCTTTGAGTCATGCAATTATGAAGGGTACACGAATGGGCCTTCTGCTACGAAAGCCCATATCGATGATGTTTCGTTGAATGGTTCACTTGTTGATGTCCCAGCGCTGAAGTCTGCAGCAGTTTGCGGAAGGGTTGCACTTCTGTCGTCGTTGGTCCCGTTCTTGCAGGATCTTTTTCCGGCAGCAGCGATGTCGGAGTTTTGATGCGTTACTGGATTCCTGATACACACGGTACACTCGTGAAATGGTCGTACAGGAAAATCCCCACTTCATTTCTACCTCCGAGATGCTGTTTCCCATCACTCGGGCGCCGACTATAACACCAAGTACAAACTCATTTAAATCTACCATTGTAGCAACACTAACCGACCTAACAACAGCGCCAGACACTTGTCTTATATAGGCATTGCAGACCGCAGCGCTGTTTTCTGCCTGTTTACACATGGCGCTTCAGTGTATTTCTTTAATAAATAATTCTGGTCTTATGGGCAATCGCAGTTGCTATTCTTTCAGTAGTATGTCATACCTGTATCAGATTTCCTTTTATAACCATTTATCCTCAACAACTTTATCATGAAGAAAAGGAGACGAAGGACTTCGTTGGCCTTCGGGTCGTGCCAACAATGCGAACCGAGTGAAGTGTTTCTGACTGAACAGTCGAGTTGAGTGTCGAGTGAGCGCGTACCTGCAGGGTGGCTCCAAAGTGCTGCTGTGGACGGAAAGCCGCATAATCAAAATTTTAGTTGTGCGTCGTCTATGTAATTATCTTCCTGAATCGCGACTCTCCGGCAAGTGCACAATGGAGAGTGAAAATAGGATGTTTATTCTGAAATATTGTTGCAATTTATGTAAGTGCTGACAAACAAGCAACGATACGTGAAATAACGTCAGAAATCAATGTGTGAGATGTACGACGAACGTACCCGTTTGGACAGAGCGAAGAAATTTGGCATTAATGGACTGGCAGCAGACGACCAACGCGTACCTTTGCTAGTACGACACCACCTCCATTGCCTCTCTTGGGCTCGTGACTACATCGATTGGACTCTAGACGACTGGAGAACCATGGCCTGATCATGTGAGTCTCGATTTCAGTTGGTAAGAGCTGATGATGGTAGGGTTCGAGTGTGGCGCGGACCCTGCGAGGCAATGGACTCAGGTTATCAACAAGGCACTGTGCAAGCTAGTGCTAGCTCCATAATCGTGTGGGCTGTGTTTGAGTGGAATGGACTGGGTCCTGTGGTCTAATTGAACTGCTCACTGACTGGAAATGATTATGTTCGGCTACTTGGAGACTATTACAGATTTCAAAGATTTCAAGAAAGCATAGGCACCTCTCGGTTGCAAAGTGGTTATTTATTTATTTAATTTGTGACGCGTTTCACTCTCACAGGAGCATAATCAGACATCTGAGGGAGAAACAAGTTTCCTCAGTACAAATTTATGAGGCAGAAATAAGCTATAAAGCTACATTGTCAGTTACATAAAGCAACTGGAAAACACCAGAATTTGTGAAAAGAGCGTAACCAAAGACAAACTCACCGTGTAAAAACACTCGACGACCACTGGCAATTATATAGAAAGTTCTGTGGAGACCGAAAATCGCACGTCATTCAATAAAATTTACAGGACACATCCACAAATAAATAATATGTTTCAAAGCGAAGAGCGGTAATCGGAACAAACATAAGAAACCACGTAAATAAGGGTAGAGACAAAGGAACAAATATTGGGGGCCAAGAGACCTCGGCTAACAGAGTACGTGAGTTGTATAAGGTATAAAACTGTACGAGAGTCACACGTTACTTGTGTTTGCGCGTACTCGCTCTTAGCACAACGCAGAGCATGTTTACAGCATAGGCTAGGTGCGTAAAGCTTCCTTAAGGCACACGTTTACGGCTCCTACTACAGAGCTACGAATCAGAGTGGCCGACACCTTACTAGACAACGCCGCCAGATGGGAGAACAGAGAATGTATTTACATAGTAATGATAAACTTAGATCTATTGCATAACGTAAAAACAAGGAAGCACAACTAAATACCAATTTATCAACCACCTGTGCGGAGGCATTTATTTAAAAGTAACATCATATCCTCGAAGTTACCCTGGTTATGAGCCGGCCTCTGTGACCGAGAGGTTCTAGGCGCTTCAGTCCGGAACAGCGCTGCACAGTCTGAAATCGCGCAACCGCTACGGTCGCAGGTTCGAATCCTGCCTCGGGCATGGATGTGTGTGATGTCCTTATGTTGGTTAGGTTTAAGTAGTTCTAAGTTCTAGGGGACTGATCACCACAGATGTTAAGCCCCATAGTGCTCAGAGCCATTTGAACCATTTTTTTTTCGAGACGTCACTCCGTGCACAAAATCCTGCACCGGTAACACTTTCGCAATTATGCAGGCACCATAGCTCAATATTTCTGCAGGGCACATCGTACGACTTTGAGTGCATGCCGAGTTGAGGGGCTGCACAACGCCTTGCAAAAGGAGGTCCGACGTGATATTAGAGACATCCCGCGACTTTTGTCGCATCACTGTAGTCTCTGTGCACTGCATTGATGCAGTAAGGGCACATTTAGGCCCATCAAACGTTCTGCATTCGTAGCACAAATGTGCACAGGTGCTACTTATCTGTAGTAACACAGATGAGGAAATACATAGGACACAAGCTGAACTGAAAATTAACTCCCGTCTCCATTCAGCTGCAAAGTAATTTATATCCAAACAGAGTTTCCTGTCGTATTGTATCGCCATTTTCTTCTCCGGTAGATTGTTGCCTTGTCGCATTAAAGACAGTTACTTTTCTGTAGCAGTGCTGCACTACGTTGAAGCGAATGACCTTTGTGGGAGTAGAGCAGGACGTTCCCATACATGATAAAGTGTTATTAGTTCGCGCCACCATCTTCTACTATCCTGTCCAGCTAATACACAGACAGGGGCGCAAAACACAGAAGCGTATCAAATATGAAAAATTGCAGAAACAAAATCATTTAATAAAGAGAATGGAAGTGTCGAATTTGAATTACAAATCCGATATACAACAGTGTTGAATGTTATGAGAGGTGGTAGCCCCCATTAAACCAACAAAAAAGTCCAATAAACTTTTTATCTAAAATGCATACCTTAAAACCCATGAGCAATTGTTCACCTGCGTTACTGTGAAAAACGTCTCTTCTTTTGATCATGTGCTCCTAGCTCTTACGGTATACATTTTAGAGGCTATGTTTACTGGACCTTTTTTTTTTTTTTTTTTTTTTTGTTTTGCCCGCATCTCGTGGTCGTGCGGTAGCGTTCTCGCTTCCCACGCCCGGGTTCCCGGGTTCGATTCCCGGCGGGGTCAGGGATTTTCTCTGCCTCGTGATGGCTGGGTGTTGTGTGCTGTCCTTAGGTTAGTTAGGTTTAATTAGTTCTAAGTTCTAGGCGACTGATGACCTCAGCAGTTGAGTCGCATAGTGCTCAGAGCCATTTTTGTTTTGGTCGGTACTATCACCTCTAAAAATATTCTATACCCTTTTTTTTCAATACTGTGCTTCACTTACGCGTTCATCGGGAGGAATCAATACTATGTCTTAATCGAAAGAAAACCAGCATTTCATTATCAACCGTACAATCATGCAGAGACTCCAGTAACCTGTAGCAGTAACGATATTAGGGAACAGCACCTAATTTGGTCAGTCGCTGCACTATCGTTACTCTGTGACGTTTCAATTTGAATTCGTATATAGCTGTGTGAGCAGATGCTGCTGAGACTACGGCTTGAAGTGCTGAATGGCGCAATGATCTTTTCGGACTTCTTTCTGAGCCGGTTTGGTACTGTCTCGAGTGCGACAGATCCATTGTCACCATCTCTGCTCGTTATCGAGGACCAACACGCGCTACACCGCCCACCTCCATGGCGTGGCTGTGGCGCTACTAGGACATTATGATTTCGTGTTGCCGGCGACAGGGCCTGTCTCGCTATCTTGGCCGGCAGTCATTCAGATGGCTAAGCCCAAGTGACTTGAGACAAATATTCTTAGCCGCGCGGGATTAGCCGAGCGGCATCCAGCACGGTAGCTCATCGTGTTCGGTCAGAGAGCCGGTTGGCCTCTGTAATAAAAAACTGGGTGGAAGGATCAACCACCGAACTTGAATAGGATGTCTTGCGACGTCCGCAACGACCAAGCACAACGATCAATAACGAACAAAATGAAAAAAGAAGGAAAAAAAGCGGTCTAAGGCGCTGCAGTCATGGACTGTGCGGCTGGTCCCGGCGGAGGTTCGAATCCTCCCTCGGGCATGGGTGTATGTGTTTGTGCTTAGAATAATTTAGGTTAAGTAGTGTGTAAGCTTAGGGACTCATTACCCTATCAGTTAAGTCCCATAAGATTTCACACACATTTGAACATTTTTGAACAAATATTCTTAATGTCAGCGGGTGCTTAGCGGTGACGCAGTGAAATCGCGTGTCTGCAAGTTGCGCAGTCGACAAAAGCCTGTCAGATGTGGTGGCCAAGTTCTGCAAACTACTACATTCAGAGGATTAATGTGTTCAAATCACAATATAGATTCGCGTATTCGACATATTTGATGATTCATGTGGTACGGCTGAGATTTAGTGGAGTGAAGGAAGTTCCGGTCATTGCTGGCTTTACAACTATTTACGCCATTTACAATCTGCAGCATCGTCGTATGGGACAGGTTTTGGAACTAATTTAAGTACAGTGCGATCCATATAAATATCAGCTACTTTAATGGGTCGTAATTTCCCTTCGAAAGCTCTTAGAAACGGGAAAACTCTTAATGACCTCAGTAACTCTGGAAGAATCAGAAGTACTGGCAATTGTTGTGAAGTTGACTTGTTTCTTTCTGCTCATGAGGTCCTTTGCCCTGTATTATACCGCTCTTGCTCGGCTCGTGCTAGTTCCTAGTCTCGTCGGTCGCGATCTGTGAGGTCTGTGAGTACGTAGAGTGGGACGCGGGAGAATAGAGAGCAAATTAGTGTTTCGTTTGCAGTCTTTAGCTGGCAGAAACATGCACTACACATTTTGAGAGCGTGTTTCTATTGTGAAAACACATTAGAAGAGTGACTCATTGATTACCACACAACGGACATTCCGGACAGATTTTAGTGTGCGTGATGTTCCAGTAATAACAATTTTATCGATTTAAGGAAGCCGGGGACTACTGGTGTAATAGACAGTGCAAAGATCGTAAGGCTCTTTTAATTAATAAAGAGAAAACTTTACGATTATGTTAAAGCTGTGAGGACGTGGCTGTAATACTTGGGTAGCTCAGTCGGTAGAGCACTTTCCCGCGAAAGGCAAAGGTCCCGAGTTCGAGTCTCGGTTCGGCACACGGTTTTAATCTGCCAGGAAGTTTCATGTTAAATGAAGTCTGAACTGTGGAATGGATACAAAACGAATTATCGTGTAGCGTGTTGTAAATGCAAGTGGTACTTACATTGTGTTATTGATAGGAAAACTTAATATGAATCGATTGGGCAATGCAACTCCCAATACCAATAAAGAAATACAGTCACTACAAAATACATTTAGCCCCTTAAGCACTGAATCCTAAGGCCCTGTTCAAAACTGATAATTTTGGCTCCTCTGCACATAACAAGTAAATTGTCTTACCTCTAGAGCAGCAACGGTGGAACGCGATATATTCTGGTCTCTGAAAAAAATAAATAAATAACTTAAATATGCTACCTACAGGCTCAGCGATGTGCGGTGATGGCTGTAATACTTTTAAATACACATGAAATTGTTTTGGTTAAAACTTCTTTGAAAAATATATGACCTGGACAGGGAAGCGGTAATGATTGTGGTGAATTACTAACACTGATTTTCTATTTTTTTTGTAAAATTATGTTGCAAGTTAAGTTTGTCTTTTCATAAAAATCTGACAATTGAAGTTACATCACTCTCAATTGATTCACAAACAACGATATTTATACTACAAGTATTATCTAACTTCACTAATCAAACATAAATGCAAATCATCAAATTACAAATAGCTCTGTTAACAAATCTTAAAAGCATTACAAAAATGAAATATCTAACTAGCCTTTTTATCAAAACCGTTTACATCCATTCTGGTGTTACTCAACAATTACAAATTATCAGCGAACTCATCTATATTAAAGCGCTGGCAAAAACAGAAATCATAATTATATAACACCTTTACCTTGCTTACATGAAGACTTCTTCTTCCAAGTTCAACAATACTGACATAACTAAATTAATCTAACACTTGGTGGCTTCACACAGCAAGCCACAAAAACTGCCTTCTCCATCGTCTTTAGCTCACAGACAGCTACCAAAAACTGTACGCCAAGCGCTCTCTTACTCCAACACTAGCAGTATGTCTGGGTCTGAGATATAAGGCCTATCAAAGCTGGTCGTAGGTTGTGTTCCAAAAATGAACAGCGTAGAGACAGAAGGGATGACACTTTCTGCAGGACCTGACCATCATTTTGCAGGACAGTGCTCAAGCACATACAGTGCAAGCTGCTACTGATTCGTTTGACTGATGGGGCTGTTAAGTGCTATACCACCTACTGCACTCCCCTGACTTCAGCCCTCGTAAGTTCAACTCGATTTCTAAATTGAGGGAAACACTTCACGGCATTCGCTTCAGAACTGCTACAAATTCGTCGGGCAATAGACAGCTCCGTTCGAACTGTCAACACAACTGGCACTGCTAAGAGTATCCTACAACAATGCTGGTGACTACTTTGAAGGTAAATAAAGCATTGAAACACGTATCTATTTTGTACGAGCTGTAAATAAATACACTACTGGCCATTAAAATTGTTACACCAAGAAGAAATGCAGATGATAATCGGGTATTTATTGGACAAATATATTATACTAGAACTGACATGCGATTACATTTTCACCCAATTTGGGTGCATAGAAACTGAGAAATCAGTACCCAGAACAACCAACTCTGGCCGTAATAACGGCCTTGATACGCATGGGCATTGAGTCAAACAGAGCTTGGATGGCGTGTACAGGTACAGCTGCCCATGCAGCTTCAACACGATACCACAGTTCAAGAGTAGTGACTGGCGTATTGTGACGAGCCAATTGCTCGGCCACCATTGACAATACGTTTTCAATTGGTGAGAGATCTGGAGAATGTGCTGGCCAGGGCAGCAGTCGAATATTTTCTGTATCCAGAAAGGCCCGTACAGGACCTGCAACATGCGGCCGTGCATTATCCTTCTGAAATTTAGGGTTTCGCAGGGATCAAATGAAGGGCAGAGCCACGGGTCGTAATACATCTGAAATGTGATGTCCACTGTTCAAAGTGCCGCCAATGCGAACAAGAGGTGACCGAGACGTGTAACCAATGGCACCCCCATACCATCACGCCGGGTGATACGCCAGTACGGCGATGACAAATACAAGCTTCCAATGTGCGTTCACCGCGATGTCGCCAAACACGGATGCGGCCATCATGATGCTGTAAACAGAACCTGGATTCCTCCGAAAAAATGACGTTTTGCCATTCGTGCACCCAGATTCGTCGTTGAGTACACCATCACAGGCGCTCCTGTCTGTGATGCAGCGTCAAGGCTAACCGTAGCCATGGTCTCCGAGCTGATAGGCCATGATGCTGCAAACGTCGTCTAACTGTTCGTGCAGATGGTTGTTGTCTTGCAATCATCCCCATCTGTTGACTCAGGGATCGAGACGTGGCTGCACGATCTATTACAGCCATACGGATATGATGCCAGTCATCTCGACTGCTAGTGATACGAAGCCGTTGGGATCCAGCACGGCGTTCCGTATTACCCACCTGAACCCACCGATTCCATATTCTGCTAACAGTCATTGGATCTCGACCAACGCGAGCAGCAATGTCGCGATACGATAAACCGCAATCGCGATAGGCTACAAACCGACCTTTATCGAAGTCGGAAACGTGATGGTGCGCATTTCTCCTCCTTACACGAGGCATCACTACAACGTTTCACCAGGCAACGCCGGTCAACTGCTGTTTGTGTATGAGAAATCAGTTGGAAACTTTCCTCATGTCAGAACGTTGTAGGTGTCGCCACCGGCGCCAACCTTGTGTGAATGCTCTGAAAAGCTAATCATTTGCATGGCACAGCATCTTCTTCCTGTCGGTTAAATTTCGCGTCTGTAGCACGTCATCCTCGTGGTGTAGCAATTTTAATGGCCAGTAGTGTATTTGTCACTATTAAAGTTCCAACCCTCGTATTAATATTCTTATCTTATTCTGGTGCCACATACAAGTGCGCCCCAGTATATACCTTTCAAGGTTATTGATAATGTTCGAAGACGCTTGGAGAAAATTCAGAAGGAATTGTTGCGTCGATTGAGTTTGAAGACAGGCATTTCATATGGCACGCGCCAGAGAGCTGCGAAGGAATCGGTATTGCGACCACAGAGTGCACATGATTCAAGAAACAGAGCATGAGAAAAGAATGCTCTATTGTCGATGGTTTCAGTGACATCTTATTCAACGTCCAGACATTCCCTCCACAACTTGGTTTACAGAGGAGTCATGGTTCCATCCTTCAGGTTATATCAACACACAAAACGGTACATACTGGGTTGGTGTAAACACCCATATCACACACGAAACACCCTCTGTGTGATGGAAAGAGTGGGGTGTGATTCGCGGTGTCAGCTTCCAGGACTGTTGGCACTATTTTCTTTGATACGGCCGTAGACAAGTTTGCATGGATGTCTTAAATACATTTGTGGAACAGCTGGATGACGTCGAGCGTTTTTTTTTTCTTTTTGAGTAATCAGTCATCAGTCTTCTGGCTGGTTTGATGCTGGCCCGCCACGCATTTGTCTCCTGTGCCAACCGCTCCATCTCAGAGTAGCACTTGCAACCTATGCCCTCAACTGTTTGCTGGATGTATTCCAATCTGTCTTCCTCTACAGTTTTTGCCATCTACAGCTCCCTCCAGGACCAAGGAAGTCATTCCCTGATATATTAACAGGTGTCCGATAATTTTGTCCCTTCTACTTGTGTTACCCACATATTCCTTTCCTCTCCACTTAATTTTCAACAATCGTCTGCAGTATCACATCTCAAATGTTTGGATTCGCTGCTGTTCCGGTTTTCCCACAGTCCATGTTTCACAACCTTACAATGCTGTGCTCCAAACGTACATTCTCAGAAATTTCTTCCTCAAATTAAGGCCAATGTTTTACTTCTCTTGGCCAGAAATGGCCTTTCTGCCAGTGCTAGTCTGCTTTTGATGTCTTCCTTGCTCCCTCCGTCATTGGTTATTTTGCTGCCTATGTTGCAATATTCCTTAACTTCATCTACTTCGTGATCATCAATTCTGATAAATTTCTCGCTGTTCTCATTTCTGCCACTTCTCATTACTTTCGACTTTCTTCGAGTTACTCTCAGTCCACATTTTGTACTCATGAGATTGTTCATTCCATTCAGCAGATCTTTTAATTCTTCTTCACTTTCACTCAGGATAGCAATGTCATCTGAGAATCGTATCAATGATATCCTTTCACCTTGAATTTCAATCTCACTCCTGAACCTTTCTCTTATTTCCATCACTGCTTCTTCGATATACAGATTGAAAAGTAGGGGCGAAAGACTACATCGCTGTCTCACACCCTTTTTAATCGGAGCACTTCGTTCTTGGTCGACCACTCATATTATTCGCTCTTTGCTCTTGTACATATTGTATATTACCCGTCTCTCCATATTGCTTACCCCTATTTTTCTCACAATTTCGAACATCTTACACCATTTTACGCGGCCGAACGCATTTTTCGAGGTTGACAAATCCTATGAACGTGTCTTGATTTTTCTTTAGTCTTGCTTCCATTATCAACCACAACGTCAGAACTGCCTCTCTGGTGCCTTTGGCTTTCCTAAAGCCAAACTGATCTTCATCTAATACAACCTCAATTGCTTTTCTATTCTTCTGTATATTATTCTTGTAAGCAACTTGGATGAATGAGCTGTTAAGTTGATTGTTGGATAATTCTCGCACTTGTCAGCTCTTGCAGTCTTCGGAATTGTGTGGATGATGTTTTTTCGAAAGTCCGATGGTATGGCGCCAAACTCATACATTCTACACAGCAACGTGAACAGTCGTTTTATTGCCCCTTCCCCCAATGATTTTAGAAATTTTACTAGAATGCTATTATCCCTTCTGCCTTTTTGGTTTTTAAGTCCTCCAAAGCTCTCTTAAATTCTGATTCTAATACTGGATCCCCTATCTCTCTAAACCGACTCAGGTTTCTTCTATCGCATCAGACAAATGCTCCCCCTCATAAAGGCATTCAGTGCACTCTTTCAACCTATCCACTCTCTCCTCTGCACTTAACAGCGGAATTCCCGTTGCACTCTTAATGTTACAACCTTTACTTTTAATGTCACCGAAGGTTGTTTCGACTTTACTAAATGCTGAGTCAGCCTTTCCGACAGTCATTTCTTTGTCCATTTGCTCACATGTTTCATGCAGCCATTTCTTCTCAGCTTCCTATCTATTTGTTTCCTCAGCTACTTATATTTCTGTATTCCTTAATTTCCTGGAACATTTTTATACTTTCTTCTTTCATCGATCAATTGAAGTATTTCTTCAATTACCTATGGTTTCTTCGCAGTTACCCTCTTTGTATCTGTGGTTTTCGTTACAACTGATTGTTGCTCTTTTTAGAGATGTTTGTTCCTTTTCAACTGTACATCCTACAGAACTATCCTTATTGCTATATCTATAGCCTTTGAGAACTTCAAGCGTATCTCGTCGTTCCTTAGTACTTCCGTATCCCATTTCTTTGATTACAAATTCCTTCTGACTAATCTCTTAAACTACGGCATTGTGATCTGAGTCTATATCTGCTCCTACGTACGCCTTACAACCCAGGAACTGATTTAGGAGTCTCTGTCTCAACATGATGTAATGTAACTGTAATCTTCCCGTATCACCTTGCCTTCCCAACATACTTTCTCTTCTTGTGAATCTTGAACAGAGTATTCTCTATTAGTAATTAGTCTTTCTCCTCTCTCATTCCTCGTCCCAAGCCCATATTCTCCTGTAACCTTTTCTTCTGCTCCTTCCCCTACATCTGAATTCCAGTCCCCGCTAACTATTACATTTTCATCTCCCTTTATATACTGTACTACCCTTTCAATATCCTCATATACTTTCTCTATCTCGTCATCTTCAGCTTGCGACGTCGGAATGTATACCTGAACTATCGTTGTCGATGCTGGTTGCTGTCGATTCTAAAAGAACAACTCTATCACTGAACTCTTCACAGTAACACACTCTATGCCCTACCCTCCTATTCATAACGAATGCTACTCACGCTATTCCACTTTCTGCAGCTGTTGATATCACCCTATACTCATTTGAACAGAAATCCTTGTCTTCTTTCCATTTCACCTCACTGATCCCTGCTATATGTAGATTGAGCCTTTGCATTTTCCTGTTCAAATTTTCTACCTTTCCTACCATGTTAAGGCTTATAACATTCCATGCTCCGACTCTTAGAACGTTATCCTTCCGCTGGTAACTCAGTCTTTTTCTCATGGTCAACACGCCCTTAGCAGTCCCGTCCCAGAGATCCGAAAGCGGGACTGTTCCAGAATCTTTTGCCAGTGGAGAGATCATCACGAAACTTTTTCAATTAATTGTCACAAGTCCTGTGGATACACTTTGTGTCTTTAACGCAGTGGTTTCCATTGCCTTCTGCATCTTCATGCCGTTGATCATTGCTGATTTTTCCGACTGTAGGGGCGATTTCTTATGCCGGAAGTCTTCGGCCGTTGTGTTGACTGTTAATGAAACTTTAATTGCAGGCGGGTTTCGAAACCGGGGCCGAGGACCTTTTACTTACAGAAGAGTATTTCCAACAACATTGAGCTAAGTTCCTCGTCTAACGCTTTCATGCTACTTGTAACGAGTTTCTTTGGTGACCGAATAATCTCAAAAAATTTGTGGCCATCCCGATCATCTGACCTGACCCGCACCCCCGCACTTTTAATTGTGGGGGTATATTAAAAGCCGAGTGTACAAGAATAGACCACGGACAACTGCAGAACTCCATGAGGCTATTACACAAAAAACAAGCAGCACTGGCGAGGATACGCTTCATAGAACGTCGCGGAATATGGTGAGAGGAGTACAGTTGTGCATCGATGCTCATAGTGGGTACTTCCAGTAATTCCTGTGAGGACTTTGTATGTACATATGTATGTACCCATGTATGTACATATGTATGTACCCATGAACCATGGACATTGCCGTTGGTGGGGAGGCTTGCGTGCCTCAGCGATACAGATAGCCGTACCGTAGGGTAGGTGCAACCACAACGGAGGGGTATCTGTTGAGAGGCCAGACAAACGTGTGGTTCCTGAAGAGGGGCAGCAGCCTTTACAGTAGTTGCAGGGGCAACAGTCTGGATGATTGACTGATCTGGCCTTTAACACTAACCAAAACAGCCTTGCTGTGCTGGTACTGCGAACGGCTGAAAGCAAGGGGAAACTACGGCCGTAATTTTTCCCGAGGGCATGCAGCTTTACTGTATGTTTAAATGATGATGGCGTCCTCTTGCGTAAAATATTCCGGAGGTAAAATAGTCCCCCATTCGGATCTCCGAGCGGGGGCTACTCAAGAGGATGTCGTTATCAGGAGAAAGAAAACTGGCGTTCTACGGATCGGAGCGTGGAATGTCAGATCCCTTAATTGGGCAGGTAGGTTAGAAAATTTAAAAACGGAAATGGATAGGTTAAAGTTAGATATGTGGGAATTAGTGAAGTTCGGTGACAGGAGGAACAAGACTTCAGGTCAGGTGGCTACAGGGTTATAAACACAAAATCAAATAGGGGTAATGCAGGAGTGGGTTTAATAATGAATAGGAAAATAGGTATGCGGGTAAGCTACTACAAACAGCATAGCGAACGCCTTATTATGGCCAAGACAGATACGAAGCCTACGCCTACCACAGTAGTACAAGTTTATATGCCAACTAGCTCTGCAGATGACGAAGAAATTGAAGAAATGTATGATGAAATAGAAGAAATTATTCAGATAGTGAAGGGAGACGAAAATTTGATAGTCGTGGGTGACTGGAATTCGTCAGTAGGAAAAGGGAAAGAAGGAAACGTAGTAGGTGAATATGGATTGGTGGTAAGAAACGAAAGAGGAAGCCGCCTGGTAGAATGTTGCACAGAGCACAACTTAATCATAGCTAACACTTGGTTCAAGTATCATAAAAGAAGAGTGTATGCACAGAAGCAGAGTGGAGATACTGACAGGTTTCAGATAGATTATCCACTCCTGGAAATTGAAATAAGAACACCGTGAATTCATTGTCCCAGTAAGGGGAAACTTTATTGACACATTCCTGGGGTCAGATACATCACATGATCACACTGACAGAACCACAGGCACATAGACACAGGCAACAGAGCATGCACAATGTCGGCACTAGTACAGTGTATATCCACCTTTCGCAGCAATGCAGGCTGCTATTCTCCCATGGAGACGATCGTAGAGATGCTGGATGTAGTCCTGTGGAACGGCTTGCCATGCCATTTCCACCTGGCGCCTCAGTTGGACCAGCGTTTGTGCTGGACGTGCAGACCGCGTGAGACGACGCTTCATCCAGTCCCAAACATGCTCAATGGGGGACAGATCCGGAGATCTTGCTGGCCAGGGTAGTTGACTTACACCTTCTAGAGCACGTTGGGTGGCACGGGATACATGCGGACGTGCATTGTCCTGTTGGAACAGCAAGTTCCCTTGCCGGTCTAGGAATGGTAGAACGATGGGTTCGATGACGGTTTGGATGTACCGTGCACTATTCAGTGTCCCCTCGACGATCAACAGTGGTGTACGGCCAGTGTAGGAGATCGCTCCCCACACAATGATGCCGGGCGTTGGCCCTGTGTGCCTCGGTCGTATGCAGTCCTGATTGTGGCGCTCACCTGCACGGCGCCAAACACGCATACGACCATCATTGGCACCAAGGCAGAAGCGACTCTCATCGCTGAAGACGACACGTCTCCATTCGTCCCTCCATTCAAGCCTGTCGCGACACCACTGGAGGCGGGCTGCACGATGTTGGGGCGTGAGCGGAAGACGGCCTAACGGTGTGCGGGACCGTAGCCCAGCTTCATGGAGACGGTTGCGAATGGTCCTCGCCGATACCCCAGGAGCAACAGTGTCCCTAATTTGCTGGGAAGTGGCGGTGCGGTCCCCTACGGCACTGCGTAGGATCCTACGGTCTTGGCGTGCATCCGTGCGTCGCTGCGGTCCGGTCCCAGGTCGACGGGCACGTGCACCTTCCGCCGACCACTGGCGACAACATCGATATACTGTGGAGACCTCACGCCCCACGTGTTGAGCAATTCGGTAGTACGTCCACCCGGCCTCCCGCATGCCCACTATACGCCCTCGCTCAAAGTCCGTCAACTGCACATACGGTTCTGACTGGGTGTTGTGTGATGTCCTTAGGTTAGTTAGGTTTAAGTAGTTCTAAGTTCTAGGGGACTGATGACCATAGCTGTTAAGTCCCATAGTGCTCAGAGCCATTTGAACCATTTTTTTGCACATACGGTTCACGTACACGCTGTTGCGGCTTGCTACCAGTGTTAAAGACTGCGATGGAGCTCCGTATGCCACGGCAAACTGGCGGACACTGACGGCGGCGGTGCACAAATGCTGCGCAGCTAGCGCCATTCGACGGCCAACACCGCGGTTCCTGGTGTGTCCGCTGTGCCGTGCGTGTGATCATTGTGCTCTCGCAGTGTCCGGAGCAAGTATGGTGGGTCTGACACACCGGTGTCAATGTGTTCTTTTTTCCATTTCCAGGAGTGTATAATGGTGAGACAGAGATTTAGGAACCAGGTTTTAAATTGTAAGACATTTCCAGGAGCAGATGTGGACTCTGACTGTCATTTATTGATTATGAACTGTAGGTTAAAACTTAAGAAACTGCAAAAAGGTGGGAATTTAAGGAGATGGGACCTGGATAAACTGAAAGAACCAGAGGTTGTACAGAGTTTCAGGGAGAGCATAAGAGAACAATCGACAAGAATGGGGGAAACAAACACAGTAGAAGAAGAATGGGTAGCTTTGAGGGATGAAATAGTGAAGGCAGCACAGGATCAAGTAGGTAAAAAGATGAGGGCTAGTAGAAATCCTTGGATAACAGAAGAAATACTGAATTCAATTGATGAAAGGAGAAAATGTAAAAATGCAGTAAATGAAGCAGGCGAAAAAGAATACAAACGTCTCAAAAATGAGATCGACAGGAAGTGCAAAATGGCTAAGCAGGGATGGCCAGAGGACAAATGTAAGGATGTAGAGGCTTCTCTCACGAGGGGTAAGATACATACTGCCTACAGGAAAATTATAGAGACCTTTGGAGAAAAGAGAACCACTTGTATGAATATCAAGAGCAGATGGAAACCCAGTTCTAAGCAAAGAAGGGAAAGCAGAAAGGTGGAAGGAGTATATAGAGGGTCTGTACAAGGGCGATGTACTTGAGGACAATATTTTGGAAATGGAAGAGGATGAAGATGAAGATGAAATGGGAGATATGATACTGCGTGAAGAGTTTGACACAGCACTGAAAGACCTGAGTCGAAACAAGGCCCCGGGAGTAGGCAACATTCCATTAGAACACTGACAGCCTTGGGAGAGCCAGTCCTGACAAAACTCTACCATCTGGTAAGCAAGATGTATGAGACAGGCGAAATACCCTCAGACTTCAAGAAGAATATAATAATTCCAATCCCAAAGAAAGCAGGTGTTGACAGATGTGAAAATTACCGAACTATCAGTTTAATAAGTCACGGCTGCAAAATACTAACGCGAATTCTTTACAGACGAAGGGAAAAACTAGTAGAAGTCGACCTCGGGAAAGATCAGTCTGGATTCCGTAGAAATATCGGAACACGTGAGGCAATACTGACCCTACGACTTATCTTAGAAGCTAGATTAAGGAAGGGCAAACCTACGTTTCTAGGATTTGTAGACTTAGAGAAAGCTTTTGACAATGTTGACTGGAATACTCTCTTTGAAATTCTGGAGGTGGCAGGGTTAAATACAGGGAGCGAAAAGCTATTTACAATTTGTGCAGAAACCAGATGGCAGTTATAAGAGTCGAGGGACATGAATGGGAAGCAGTGGTTGGGAAGGGAGTGAGACCGGGTTGTAGCCTCTCCCCGATGCTATTCAATCTCTATATTGAGCAAGCAGTGAAAGAAACAAAAGAAAAATTTGGAGTAGGTATTAAAATCCATGGAGAAGAAATAAAAACTTTGAGATTCCCCGATGACATTGTAATTCTGTCAGACAGCAAAGGACTTGGAAGAGCAGTTTAACGGAATGGGTATTGTCTTGAAAGTAAGATATAAGATGAACATCAACAAAAGCAAAACGAGGATAATGGAATGTAGTCGATTTAAGTCGGGTGATGCTGAGGGAATTAGATTAGGAAATGAGACGAAGTAGTAAAGGAGTTTTGCTATTTGGGGATCAAAATAACTGATGATGGTCGAAGTAGAGAGGATACAAAATATAGACTGGCAATGGCAAGGAAAGCATTTCTGAAGAAGAGAAATTTGTTAACATCGAGTATAGATTTAAGTGTCAGGAAGTCGTTTCTGAAAGTGTTTGTATGGATTGTAGCTATGTATGGAAGTGAAACATGGACGATAAATAGTTTGGACAAGAAGACAATAGAAGCTGTTGAAATGTGGTACTACAGAAGAGTGCTAAAGATTAGATGGGTAGATCACATAACTAATGAGGAGGTATTGAATAGGATTGGGGAGAAGAGAAGTTTGTGGCACAACTTGTCTAGAAGAAGGGATCGGTTGGTAGGACATGTTCTGAGGGATCAAGGGATCACCAGTTTAGAATTGGAGGGCAGCGTGGAGGGTAATAATCGTAGAGGGAGACCAAGAGATGAATACACAAAGCAGATTCAGGAGGATGTAGGTTGCAGTATGTACTGGGAGATGAAGAAGCTTGCACAGGATAGAGTAGCATGGAGAGCTGCATCAAACCAGTCTCTGGACTAAAGACCACAACAACAACATGTTTGTATGTGGAATTTGTATGAACGTATGTATTTATATAATCTCCCAACTGCGTATTACCATCACCCAAAACTGTTAATATGTACCGTTATTGGTTCAAATGTTACGACTCATTAAAGTAGTTCAGGTTAATGTGGATCGCACTGTATGTTGGAGTAGTCACTCGGCTGATCTCATAACGGTGAGCATGCATCGGCTTATTAATTCCATAACGAAAAGTTAATTCCTTAGCCGAGCCTGATTCTTACAGACAATTGTTTAAAGATATTTTAAAATATGGTTATGTTGTTTTTTCTTGAAATCACCAGACCTATAGTACCTGAAGAGGGGCAACAGTCTGTATGATTGACTGAACTGACCTTGTAACATCAACCGAAACTGCCATCCTGTGCTGATACTGTAAACGGCTGAAAGCAAGGGGAAACTGCATGTTTCCGAGGACATGCAGCTCTACTGTGTGATTAAACGATGGCGTCCTCTCGGATAAAATATTCCAGAAGTAAAATAGTCCCCTATTCGGCTCTCGAGGCGGGAACAACTGAGGAGGATGTCGTCATGAGGAGAAACAAAACTGGCATTCTGCGGATCGGAGCGTGGAATGTTAGATCCTTTAATCGGATAGGTAGGTTAGCAAAATAAAAAAGGAAATAGATAGGTTGAAGTTAGATATAGTGGGAACTGGTGAAGTTCGGTGACAGGAAGAGCAGGACTTCTGGTCAAGTGAATACAGGGTTATAAATACAAATTCAAATAGGGGTACTGCAGGAGTGAGTTTAATAACTTATAAGAAAATAGGAACACGGGTAAGCTTTTATAAACAGCGTAGTGAATGCGTTATTGTAGCCAAGATGGACAAGAAGCCCACTCCTAACACAGTAGTACAAGTTTACATGCCAACTAGCTCAACAGGTGATGAAGAGATTGAAGAAATGTGTGATGACGTAAAAGAAATTATTCAGATAGGAAAAGGAGACAAAATTTAATTGTGATTGGGGACTAGAATTCGACAGTAGGAAAAGGAAATTTGAAAATTTGTGGTAAGATCCTATGGGGCCAAACAGCTGAGGTCATCAGTCCCTAGGCTTACACACTACTTCATCTAACTTAAACTACGAGGGATGTTCAATAAAGGATGATCATAATTTTTTCTGTTAACGTAGCTTTACTCATCTTCATAATTTTGATGGTCCTTCTCGAAATAGTCTCCCATGAATGCGATGCACTTGTCCCAGCGTTCCTGCCAGTCTTCAAATACATGCTGGAGACCATTTTTTCAGAGATCCTTCAAAACCGCCTCCGCATCCTTCACCACTGCTTCTGCTGATTGATAATGCTTCCCACGATGGCGTTTCTTCATGTTAGGGAATGGAAAAAAGTCACATGGGGCTAAATCCAGACTATAGAGAAGGTGAGGGATGCACTTCACGTTGTTTTTTGCAAGATATTCACCAGCAACATCGGCAATATGCGGGCGTGCCTTATAGAGTTGCAGTATCCAGCCTGCTTCAAGGAAATGCGGTCTTTTGCGCCTGATATGGACTTGAAATGTTTTCAGGACATCCCTGCAGTATTGTCCAGTTACTGATGTGTGTGCAGGTACAAGCAGAAGCAACAACTTTTGTTTTTTTTGGGGGCTGGTGATGAAGGAGATTTGCACACTGAGCTTTCCGTTTGCTCTCAGGATCAAAATGATGTGCCCAAGATTCATCAGCACTGATTACATTTGAAAGGAACTCCTGATCTTCCTCTAACATCAACTTTAACTGCCAGCAGATCTGCACGTGAATGTCTTTCTTTGTTTGGGAATCAACAGTTTTGGAACCCATCGCGCACAAACACGTGTCATATGTGATTTTTCTGTCACCCACGTGTGGGTGGCACCCAGCGAAATTTTCAGTATTTCAGCAAGTGGTCTTAAGGTAATTCGTCGATCCTCTCTCACAACGACAGCAGCAGTGTTGATGTTTTCTTCCGGAAGAGCAGTAACTGGAGCACCGGGTCCACCTTCCTTTGAAATTGATTGTCTCCCCTCTTTAAACATATTAAATCACCTTCGAGCTGTGCTGTAAGGAAGAACAGACTCTCCTTGGGCCTCCTGTAACACTGTATAGGTCTCAGCTGCAGATTTGTTGAGATGAAAGCAGAATTTCAAAGCTGCATATTGTTTCTCGCGTGTTAACTCCATTGCAGGGGTAGGCTATACTGAACATGTCTGACCTTTCCTGCCTCTCACAGGCGGGAACGAGGAGACCCAACAATGAAACTACTACGGCGTGTTTGTTGCGAATTAAGCTAACAGATTATCATAAGATCAAATTTTAGCGCGAGAAATTAAGACCGAAAAATAATTATGATCATTCTTTATTGAACAGCCCTCGTAACTTACGCTGAGGACAACACACACACCCACGCCCGACGGAGGACGCGAACCTCCGACGGGGGTAGTCTCTCGAACGGTGTCAAGGCGCCTAAGACCACGCGGCTACCCCGCGCGGTTGTAGGAAAAGGAAGAGAAGCAAGTACAGTCGAATATGAACTGCAGGAAATAAATGAAAGAGGAAGCCACTTGGTAGAATTCTGCACAGAGCATAATTTAATCAAAGCTAACACTTGGTTTAAGAATCATAAAAGAAAGCTGTTTACAAGTGGAAGAGACCTGGAGATACCCGAAGGTTTCATATTGATTATATAATAGTTAGAGATTTAGGATCTAGATTTTATATTGTAAGACATTTTCATTGGCAGATGTGTATTCTGATCACAATTAATTGATTATGAATTGTAGATTAAAAATGGGACCTGGATAAGTTTAAAGAATCAGAGGTTGTTGAGAGTTACAGAGGGAGCGTTAGGCAATGGTTGACTATTACAGGGAAAAAGAATACAGTAGATGACCAAGGGGTAGCTTTAAGAGATGAAATAGTGAAGGCAATAGAGGAGCAAATAGACAAGGCCTAGTAGAAATCCTTGGGTAACATAAGAGGTATTGAGTTTAATTGAAGAAAGATGACAAATAAAAAATTCGGTTAATGAAGCATGCGAAAGGGAATGTAAACGTTTAAAAAAATGAGACCGACAGGAAGTGCAAAGTCCTAAGCAGGAATGGCTAGAAGACAAATGTAGGGATTTGAAAGCATATTCAACTAGGGGAAGGATAATAAAAGGATAGTAAAATTGAAGAGGCCTTTGGGGAAACGAGAAGCAACTGTATGAATATCAAGAGCTCAGATGGTAAACCAGGCCTAAGCAAAGAAGGGAAAGGTGGAAGAAGCATACAGAGGGTCTATACAAGGGAGATGAAAGCAATATTATAGAAAGGAAAGTGGACGTAGGTGAAGATGATATTGGAGATATGATACTGCGAGAAGAATTTGAGAAAGCTTGGGAGGGCCAACCACGACAAAACTCTTCCACCTGGTGTCCAAGATGTATGAGACAGGTGAAATACGCTCACGCTTCAAGAAGAATGTAATAATTCCAATTCCAAAAAAGGCAGTTGCTGATAGGTGTGAAAATTCACGAACTACCTGTTTAATAAGTAATGATTGTAAAATACTAGTTCTGTACGGAAGAACGGGAAACTGGTAGAAGCCGACCTCGGGGTAAGACCTGTTTGGATTCCGGAGAAATGTAGGAACACGTGAGTCAATACTGGCCGTAAGACCTATCATAGAAGATAGGTTAAGGAAAGGCAAACCTACATTTATAGCATTTGTAGACTTAGAGCAAGCTTTTGACATTGTTGGTTGGAATACTCTCTTTGAAATTCCGAAGGTAGCAAGGGAAAATACAGTGAGCGAAAGGCTATTTGCAACTTCTACAGAAACCAGACGGTAGTTATAAAAGTCGAGTGGTATGGAAGGGAGGCAGTGGTTGAAAAGGGGGTGAGACAGGGTTTTAGTCTATCGCCGACGTTATTCAAAATGTACAGTGAACAATCAGTAATGGAAACCAAAGAAAAATTTGGAGTGGGAATTAAAGTTTAAGGAGAAGAAATAAAAACTTTGAGGTTTGCCGATAATATTGTAAGCAAAGGTCTTGAAGGAACAGTTGAACGGAATGGACAGTGTCTTTAAGGGAGGATATATGTGAACATCAACAAAAACAAAACAAGGATAATGGAATGTAGTCTAATTAAATTAGATGATGCTAAAGGAATCAGATCAGGAAACGAGACGTTTAAAGTAGTACATGAGTTTTGCTATTTGGGCAGCAAAATAACTGATGATGGGCGAAATAGATAGGATATAAAATGTACACTGGCAATGGCAAGAAAAGCATTTCTGAAGAAGAGGAATTTGTTAACATCGAATATATATTTAAGTGCTAGGAAGCCTTTTCTAAATATATCTGTCTGGAGTGTAGCCATGTGTAGAACTGAAACATGGACAATATACAGTTTAGATAAAAAAAGAGATTAGAAGCTTTCGAAATGTGGAGTTACAGATGGGTTGATCATATACGTAGTGAAGAAGTACTGAACAGAAATGGGGACACAAGTAATTTGTGGGACAACTTGATCTAAAGAAGGGATAGGTTGATAGGATACATTGTGAGACATCAAGGGATCACCAATTTAGTACTGAAGGGAAGCGGGGGGACTGTAGAGACAGGTCAAGAGGCGAATGCAGTTGTCAGATTTAGAAGGATGTAAGTTGCAGTAGTTATTTGGAGTTGAAGAAGCTCGCACAGGATAGAGTAGCATGGGAGAACTGCATCAAATGAGTAGTCGGACTGAAAACCACAGCAACAAAAGTCTAATTATAAATGCATTAAACATTTCCGCTACAGAACTAGAGTGATGTTTGTACTGCCATGTTTTTAAGATATTGTTTTAAAAGGTATTGGTAAGTCTCACGTTCATTAGGGGAGCTACATTAACATGAAATAACCTTTCTGGTTTGGTATTCACTGATTTCAACTGATTAATTTAGTGTCAGGATTGTATTTGCTCCATGTTCGCTTGCATTAATAGGTTTATCTTGTGACTATTTTACAGTGAAAACTTTCATCTGTTCTAGCTGTATCCAAGCATTTCAACAGTAGTCCTCATAAGCGGAGGCGGAGACTACACTGGCTTGCGAACTTTTGTGCTAAAAATCTTGTATAGTTGTCAAATTAAACATTGTGTAACAATTCTAATTTATGTCTATCCAGTTATGCTTATTGATTTCAAACTTTCTAGACAGCTTGGTCATGGAGGTTCAACTTGCGTAAATGATTAAACTTTAACGATCTTTGTTGTTAATGCGAAGATTGCTAAAAATTTGAAATAAATATCTATGAAAATTTTTAAAGTGAATTTTCTGTGGCCTCGTATCTTCCGCTCACCGAAGTCCGCACTTCCCAAAGGCACTTAATGTGTGGTCACATTCTGGAGCAAAACCTGTAGACCACCGGCGGCCATTGGTGGCCGAGCGGTTCCAGGCGCTTCAGTCTGGAACCGCGCGACAGCTACGGTCGCAGGTTCGAATCCTGCCTCGGGCATGGATGAGTGTGTTGTCCTTAGGTGCGTTCGGTTTAAGTAGTTCTACGTTCTAGGGGACTGATGACCTGAGATGTTAAGTCCCATAGTGCTCAGAGCCATTTATTTGTAGAACACCTGGCACATTGTCCGGGCAACGGGAGCCAAAGCGTCATGCTGTAATGGCGGCACGCCTGTGGAAGTGCCACGGAAGGCGAACCAGCATGTGTGTGTGTGTGTGTGTGTGTGTGTGTGTGTGTGTGTGTGTGTGTTTGCAAGCAGATTACTATGTTACGGGGGTGGAGAGTGTACTCGTTGCAGAAGCGCCTAAATCACTGAATAGTTGTTGCTAAGGAGCTTCAAATGAATGCTGACGTCTTAAGACTTATTTGGAACAGTCCGCTAGGCGCCGAGACCACTGTATTGTTCCATATTACCATACATGGTCGCCTGTGAACCTCGAGGCCAGAATTTTGGAATGTGATTCCGCGTGGACTTATTAGGCTGTTAGGCATCACTAACAAGCGCGCTGCCGAAAGCTAGCACAGCTGCAAAGGTCAGATTATCATTACAGGGCCATTACCGGCTGAGCTGAAGTGCGCACATATTCATAACTGTGTGGGGCACCGGCAAGACCGTGTGCATTGTAAATGAGAGCAGCCACTGTAACTGAGACGTTACCCAAACGCGCTGCGGAAGTCTGTGTAACTTAGTAGTGGGCTTACTGTTTGTTTCAGAGAAAGTGAACGGAAGTAAGACACGAAGTGAAAGTGAAAAATTGCAGTAAAGTGTAATAAACTGTTCAGAAATCGGAAAGAAACACACTGAAAGAAAGTAAAAAACTTAGATACATGTGATAGGTTACAATTCGTACTCAAGAAATGTGACTCGGGGCTGCCAGAACAGTGAAAAACGTGGCTCAAAATAATGCTGTAGTGGAATATGTTCCGTACTCTAAAATCATTTTGGGATGTAGTAGGTTGTACAATTTTGTGTGGAGACCTATAAAACAAGAGACGTATAATAAGATTCGTTAATTACATGTACCATAGATCATTTGAAGAATTGTTTTATCGAACTGATGTGGCATGAGTCAGTTTACAGGAAATGTGTACGCGATTAGTATTAACATTAATGAACGTATTATTCTTCCACAGCTTAGAAAGAGTTGTCCATGTTAAATAATTTTGTTGGATTTAAATCTCCCTTTGCTGCCTGTCAAACATACCTTTTAATTGTGGCATATTGAACTCGTTTCTGAGGCACTAAAGCCTTTAATTTTGGGTAACAGAGGTCTTTTTTCCTTCTAGAGATGAAGATAAGGGCATCACTGTTCTTCTGGAGATGATATTGCCCTTATTAAAATGGAGTGAGATGTTCACTACAATTCGGATGGGATCCATGACATATGTACCAATACCAATAACCTTCAGTATTTGCAAAGATCAACTGAGAAAATAAAGGACAGTTTAATACGGCCCTTCGTATGAAATTGGGAAGGAAGGAAGATTGGCTTTAACGTCTCGTCGAAAACGAGGTCATTGGAGACAGAGCACAAACTTGGATAGTGTAAGACACTGGCCATGCCCTTTCAGAGGAACCTTCTCTGCATTTGCCTGGAGCGACTTAACTAAATCACAGAAAACCTAAATCTGGATGGTCGGAAGCAGGTTTGAACAGTCCTCCTCGCGAATGCGAGTCCAGTGTGTGTAAAATTTGGCTTAGAATGACTGAATTGTAATTTGTGGAGCGGACTGACTGTAACTGATTTGAACGAAACTTCAACAACGCTAATAGAAGTACATGCAGAATGTGAAGGAATCAGTGCTAAGTTTTGCTGATGCAGCAGACTCACAGAGTAATGCAAAATTCGGATTAAAGAGAATTGTAACTACCAATATCCGGAATAAGACAAACATCGACACTAAATAATTTTAACTAGAGGAAATCCAACAGTAATGCTATATAGGAAGAGGGATTACAGAATATGTGAGGGGAAAACTGATAAGTGAAGAAATCTCCTTTCAGTCTTAGACTGTAAGCATTTATCAAATTACATTTGAAACACAGACTATATGCATGTGAAACTGAGACAGTTAAATAAATGGGAAAGAAGAAACTGGTCTCAAGAGGAACATGAGACTGCAGAAGTGTGAGAAGTGATAGATGTAACACTAAAGAGCTAAAACTAGTCCATGAAGAGGTCGCAGATAGAATAGGCAACGAAAAAACGGGAAGGTAGAGTTTACCATGGTAGCAACGTCGAATATTTTATATATAAATTTAAGTGCGTGGCAGAAGGTACTGCGCATTGTTCCAGTTATTAGGCTCCCTCTGGCTCCATTCAAGTAGGGAGCATGACACGGATGGCTGCTTAACCACTCCTGTGCCCGCTATAGCTAGTCTCATCTTGTGTCTGCCATCCTTACTGGTCACACACACCTGCTAAGCCTATGGCTGAGCTTATGTGATCGTTTTATTTCCTATTCCTACAAACTGTTGCAACTAGCTATTTGTATGAGTGCACCGACTGCAGTTGTGACTCTTTGATCCTGCAGTCATAGCATACCATGTTACTTTTTCGTTTTGTGAAGATCGCAGTTTTAAATTTCTAAATATTTGAATCAAGTTGCCAATCTTCTCTGACGTCTTATCAAGATGTGACTGAATATTTGTGCAACTTTTTTTACACCCAGTATTTCATCGACACTACTATACAAACACATGTTGTTGTTTAACGTTGTTACCAAAAATCTCGGAAATACTTCACTGATTATTTCATGTTTTCGCACGATGCCCCAATGAACACTGGGACGGATGTGGGTTACATATTTCTTAATATTTGTAATATATATATATTGCCCTTATTAAAATGGAGTGAAATGTTCACTACAATTCGGATGGGAGCCGTGACATATGTACCAATACCAACAACCTTCAGTATTTGCAAAGATCAACTGAGAAAATAAAGGACAGTTTAATACGGCCCTTCGTATGAAATTGAGAAGGAAGGAAGATACTTCACTGATAGAACGGAAGAATACAACGTAGACAACAAAACACGGGCTATCATAGAGCAAACTTTAACCAACACGACCTCCAAAGTAAAGTTCTGTGGGGGACTATCAGAGCCCTTTGAAATTCGCACAGGTGTCCGACAAGGCGATGGCCTCCCACCTCTCCTTTTCAATCTGGTGTTAGATAAGGTCATAAAAGAATGGGAAACATCACAACAGGGAATAACCTTAGGAAACCTACAGATTAAATGCCTGGCTTTTGCAGACGATTTGGCGATTGTCACGAAAGGTATAAAGGAAACAAAAGACGCTATTGAAAAACTGCACGAAATCGCTTCCAAAACTGGACTACAGATCTCTTACGAAAAGACACAGTTTATGAGCACAAAGAAACTCTCATCTCTGAACACAAAGTATGGCACGATTTACAAAACGGCAAACTTCAAATACCTCGGTGAAACACTACAAATGAGTGGACATAACAGAGACTCAAACGAAGAAAGAAAGACTAAACTGGACAAGGCATACAAAGTAGTGTGGAATCATTACAACAAGAAGTCTATCTCACAAAAAGCCAAATTACGCCATTACGACACGGTGGTGCTCCCCGAGGCACTACATGCAGCAGAGACCACACTAATCCTAGGGCATACACGTATCAGACAATTAGAAAAAGTAGAACGGAAAATACTTAGGAAAATATTTGGCGCAACTAACAACAATGGAATATGGATCAAGAAACCTACAGAGGAACTGTACAAACATACGGAGACAATCACAGAAAAGATTAGAAAACGCAGACTACAATTCTATGGACACTTATACAGAATGTTATCACACAGGCTGACGAAACAGATCTTTGACTGGGTAACCACTAGAAACAACAAATGGGTGGCAGAGGTAGAAAACGACCTGAACCAACTCAACATAACAGCAGACACAATAAACGACAGAATAAAATTCAGAAACATCATTAAGAAAAGTAAACTACATGAGATACAATATGACAAACGAACAGGCATAAAATGGAGCGAAGAACGCAAACAAGATCACAGCCAGAAGATGAAAGAAATATGGGCAACCAAAAAGGCAATCAAGATGAAGCCGAAGACACAAAGCCGACATGAAGCATGGACAGAGGACCGGAAACAGAAAGACAGCGAGCGAATGAGGGAAGTTTGGGCAGCAAGGAAGGCAGCAAAAGGAACTGGCCATGTAGTTTAGTCCAAATGCGCTCTTTAAGGGCAAAACACCAATTATATATATATATATATATATATATATATATATATATATATATATATATATATAAGGGGGAACGTTGGTTCCAATAATCTCGAAAAGTTCTTGATTGATTTACTTAGTACTACATTACCATATAACGACAGGTCATTATTTAACCCTGCTGTTGTCCTTGGGTCAATATGACTCAACAGTTTATTTATCTTTCTATTGCTAATTTAAATGTAATCCCTGATGTTTGTAAATTTATGTATTTATTTCTGTTCATAACTACTTCGCATGTTACAATGGACTGTTGTTTCTTATGGTTGAAATTGTTACACGTATTTTCCTTGGCTCATAATGACCCAATTGTTATTAATTTCTGCTATTCTTTCATTGAGTTTCACGTTCCACTACATCCAAATCCATGTGCATAATAATGTATAAAACAATGGAGGTAGCTGCTTTTTTTTTGAAACAATAGACCCTATATTGTTGAAGACGTAAATGCTGGAGGACAAGAAATCAGTTACGTTCGATTGGTTTTTGAAGGAAGACGTTATATTTCTTGCTCTTCCAGTAAATAATGGTTTATTGTTGTCGTGGCAAAATATCGCCCAACCGAAAGTAAATTAGAAACAATAGGCAATGCATCAGATAGTGTGTGGGGGGGGGGGGGGGGAGGCTGTTTCATAACAAGAAAATCGTACTAGTGAAGACTGTTAGTAGTTCAGTCGAAAGACAGGAACATCTGTTGAAGTTCGGTACTTTTACCACATCATTAACGGGCAGGCAGTGCAAACATAATGAAAGAAATATCTGGTCCAACGACATATGCTTCGTCCAGAGTAAATATCAAATCTGCTATTCAAGTAATCATGAACAAAACTCTCTGCAGTACTGTGTAGAATATTGAGGGCCGAAGAGTATACGGTGACTTGTTTATAAATCGTATGGTGAATTAACGAACAGCTTATAGGCTCCAGAATCAGAGAAATTTTTCTTGCTACGATGTCACTAAAGATGTTCATTTGCATCTCCCGTGTGTTATGGTTTGATGATCAGCCTGATCGACGGGCACGAAGAGCAAACGATGAACCAGCACCTATAAGGGAGTTATGGGAACAGTGAGTGGAAATACATGCAGAATTATATAATCGTGGATCAAATGTAACTGCTGCTGAGCAGCTGTCCTTTCAGACAATATATTTTAAGCATACCCGCCAAGTATGCGAGAAAGATATGGACACAGTGCGACAGTGCTAGCTTGTATGTCCTGAAAACACAAATATACACAGGCAAAATTTCCTGCGTAGCACTTGAGGAAAACCGAGGTTTGCGTGTTGTCGTGGATCTGCCATTATGAGATAAGAGGACAAACGTTACTTGTAATAATTTATTTACACCGTGTATGTTGGGTCAAGCAGTCCTCTAAGTTTACGATGTTGGGTACAATTAGAAAAAAACATCACTGAGCTGCCCAGGGCATCCCACAAATAAGTTCACAGTTTAGAATTTTACTTCAGGAAAGGTACCACAGTGGTATCCTACAATCCACAGAAAAATAAGAACGTTTTACTGATGAACACAATGCGTAGTGATACGGAAATAACAGAAGATAAAAAGCCAAAAATAATATTAGAGTATAACGCCATGAAAAGTACAGTTGACATATGTGGCAGCTTATTGCCAAATACACGTGCAAGAGACAAACCTATCCTTGACCTGTAATTGTATTTTAGAATATGCTTGACAGTACTGCCTACATTGCGTTTGTATTGTGGAAAATATCGATCCGGAGCGAAAAAGAAATATTCTTCACAAAATATTCCTCGAGGCACTAGGAAGGCTTCTTGTTACTCCATACATTGAACCCGGGAAACGCTTGCACGAAATGCAACATCGATTGCTATTGTGAGAGAGGTATAAACACAGGAGCAGTCTATATCACGCTTTATACGAAGCTTTAGCAGCGCCAACGAAAGCTGCAAACGGGCCAGACGTAAATTTCCTCCTACTAGTTGTGACAATAAGACTCCTATTATGTGTTCAAATTGTGAGAACATGTTTGTAAAGGCCATGTTGCGTATTATTGCCCAAACTGTAAGAATAATGTGTTATCAGTGTTCTGTGTCCAAAACTAGCACGTCCACTACCATTTACTTGTGTTTTGATGAAGGATTTGCACTGAAAGAATACGATATTTGCTAGATGTACAAAAAAAGATATAGACACATATATTTTATGTATTCTGAACGGTGTTCTGTTTCAAAACTGACCTGTTCATTATATTGCCTTTTATTTCGTTCCGCGTTTTGTGTTCGAAAGCAGTTTACCCTTTTTTTATTTAGTGCAATGTTTTACGATTAAAGTGAATGAATATATTGTCATATTCTTCGTTAGAAATAAATGTATCCGTCATAATTTTATTATATTTCGAACCAAGTTATAAAGAAATGAATACTCTAATATTTGCTTATATTTTCCTAAATGTTCTTTGATCTTAAAACAGAGGTATCTACATTTCCTCTCTTGAATATTGATCGAGACCAATACTACATCTCATAATAACAATTTACCTGGTTAAAATAAGAATTAAATTATATGAAATTTCATGTAAGAGTATTTCGTTAACACAATCTCCTAGAGTTTTTCCCACTGGGTCATTATGACCCAAAGTACCAAGAGTAAACTCTATTTTTAAGGAGAAGAGCAGCGTTAACGTTGTTAGCAAACGTTTTGAAAAGTAGGACCAATTTACTTCAAATTTTGGTACGATGTTCTAATCAAAACTGGGACGGATACAGGTTATTTATTTGTTAATACATAAATATATGTAATGAATATAGAGGTAACGTTACTCCCAATAATCCGGAAAAGCTCTAGACCGATTTACTTAAAATTTTTACACACACACACACACACACACACACACACACACACACACACACGCTCGCGCGCGCGTCTCTAATGAACGATCGGGCTCAAAAAGTTCTTTACTGGTTTACCTCAAATTCTTACACGATACTCGTAACAAATGTTCGGACGGAATCAAGATATTCAATGGAAAATTTTTTAATAAAAATCTCGAAAAGTTGTTGACCGATTTCAGACGGACATAGGTACATGTCTTTTTAAACGACGGTGTACAAATTTCCTGTTAGAACTGGCTGCGAGAAAGAAAATTTTGTGCCGTACTTACTCTGAAAATGTGCGGTTTCGTTTTATTTCTCGCACTGAGATTTAACTACGATAGCAGTATATGTAAACCATTAAGCAAATTGTTTCTTCGATATATGTTCTCTCTCCTTATACATAATTTAAAATAAAAATTGTATACACAACAATGTGCTGTTTTGTTTTGTTCCTCGCCATCTGTTTTACAGAAAAAAGTAATTGTATTTATGGCTTATCGGCTTAATTACAACACTATTTCGAAATCTGAAGAGAGAGAGAGGGAGAAGGGGTTTAAGATGTATATCAAACTTACATACATATTTAGCAACTGCGAAGCATTGCTGGGCTCGCTAGTTATTGATGCCGTATATTTCGGCAGATAAGACAAGGTATAAATTTTCGTTAAAGATATATAGTTTTACTGTACGCCCGCCATATGAGATGATATACAAACCATCCAGTGTTTCTAAAAGCACACATACCCCCTCTGTATTACTGAATAAGTCACAAAGGAAAAGTCTCCTTCAGCATGTTACGGCGTTGCCTGTGGAAGCATGTGCTGAGTAACGAACTCATATGTACAGCTAACAAGTATTGTTGTGGGTTGTGTTGCATGTTCAAACAGTTTGTACTGTAAATGAAAAAGTGGTCTACGAGGAGAGGAATAGCTCGCTGGCCAGATTTAGTAAGTAGCGTTGCAGAATGGGTACGGGAACAGAGGCAGAATCGTTATGCTGATACAAGAAATATGATTAGGGCTTATGCACTGAAGGGGGCAAGAGACAATCCAGAGCACGGCAAAGAATTTAAAGCAACAATAGGTAGGGGCAGCCATTTCATGAAAAGAAAAAAATCTGGTAATACGTCAGAAAACAAGAACTGCGCAGAAATTACCGAAAGATCTTGGCCATAAAGTTACGAGGTTTCATAAGTTTGTCATTCGTATGAGTCAAAAATACAACTTCCCATTATCTCATATCGGAAATATGGATGAAACATCGATGAACTCCGGTGATAAACGGAACTGTGGAAACAAAATGCGTAAAAACTCTTCAAGCCACAAGTATAGGACTTGAAAAAACCAGGTTTACAGCAGTATTAACACGCATGGCAGATGGAACTAAGTTAAAATCTGTGGTCATTTTCAAGCGGAAAACCATTCCTAAAATAAAATTTCTAGCATAAATTTTTGTATATTTTCAAGAAAATGGATGGATGGATGGATGGACGAGAATGGTGTAAAAGTGTGGATAGGAAATGTGTGGCAGAGGCGCTCATATGCTCTACGAAATCAGTCAAGTTCTTTCGTGTGGGATATGCTTCGCAGTCACGTAACTGAGAATACAAAAGATCACATAGCACGAAGCTAAGACTTCTACGAGGGTGAGTCAAATGTAAACCTTAAATTTGGAAAAACAAATAGAAATTTCGCGCCGTTATCCTGTAATTTGGTAAGCGTGCTACAAACAGCCTGCAGAATGGCCTGTAGGTGGCAGCATATTGCGTATGCACACACACCGTCGCAGTATCAGTATAAAGATGGCCGCCCCACTTGCGACTTGCACCAGGGAAGAACAGCGTTCTGTTATTCGGTTTTTGCGTAGTGAAGGTGTGAAACCTATTGAAATTCATCGACGAATGAAGGTTCAGTACGGTGATGCATGTTTGTCACAGCAGCAAGTCTACGAATGGAGTAGGAAGTTCGCAAATGGTGTGACTTCAGTGGAAGATTCTCCTTATCCAGGTCAGGCACAACGAGTTGTGACTCCACAGAACATTGCAGCAGTTGAAGCCATAGTGAAGGAAAACCGCCGAGTGACACTGAATGACATTGCAGCATGTTTACAGATTAGTCATGGACAGCGCACCACATTGTGCATGACGTGCTCCTGTTTCATAAAGTGTCTGCAAGATGGGTGCCACGGCAGCTGACTCCTGGAATAAGAGAACGACGTGTTGATGCTTATGAAGAACTTCTTCGGCGCTTTGAATGAGAAGGTGATGGCTTCCTTGCAAGAATCGCTACTGGGGATGAAACCTGGGTTCACTTCCACCAACCGGAAACTAAGAGAGCTAGCAAGGGATGGCGCCATTCCTTATCACTAAGTGATTTCCATATGTTTGGACCACTCAAAGACTCAATGGAAGGAAAGAAGTTCCGTTCTGATGAAGAGGTACGCCACGCGGTGCATGAGCGGTTGCGCGGACTACCAAAAGAATTTTTTTCTACAGGAATTTATGCACTTGCATTGAGCGTGGGGGAGATTATATTGAAAATTGATACGTCTTTGTACCACTTCTGCACAATAAATAATATTTAAAACAATATTTAAGGTTTTCATTTGACTCACCCTCGTATTACACCGGATGGTATGACTTCGATGCTACAACCTTTAGATGTCTCTGCAAATGCTGAAACACGGCTGCACGCCACTCATATTCCAGTTACTACCCTGCAGCAGTATCGTGCATTACTATGCAGTAGGTTAGGGAAAGATTAGCAACATTAAAACCTACGAAAGTCTTGGTGAGCGTGCGATAAGTGGGGCAGTTTTGTTTCGTTCTACACACTCTGCTTATCGTCTTCGTAGCTGCACCATCTTTCGTGTATTGCCAATATTGAATTATAATTTTTACATGCTTAGTAAACAGTTTACACGAGTTCCGTCTTTTTGAAAACTGTCGTCCCTACTTCAGTAACAGAGCTATTTTTTCTTTCATAGTTTTTTGTGTAGAAAAATGCGCTGCTGCTACAGTTTATATGGCTGATAAGCCGTGGATCAACAGCTATGTACCCCATACACGACGTTTCGTCTGGTGCTGCGCCTCGATTCCCTACATATCTGACGTTAAGGAAAGCTCTTTATGCCAGGGGCGTTCGATAAGTAATGCAAAACATTTATTTTTTCTGAAAGGAGGTTCATGTCATTCACGATTCCAGTACACCATATTATTCCCCATCTTTTGGCTACAAAATTCTATCTTTGACCACAATCTTCGTTCAGTGCGACAGCCTTACGCCACCTTCCTGGGAGGGCCAGTCTGGCTGCATGGTACCACTCTACTGGTCGATGTCTGAGCCAACGTACCTACGTGCTACTGCCCGTGGAGTTCATCCTTCACAGGGCTAAATAGATGGAAGTCAGAACGTGCGAGATCCGGGCTGTAGGGTGGATGAGGAAGAACACTCCAATGAAGCTTTGTGAGATCCTTCCGGCTGCACAGACTTGTGAGGCCTTGCGTTGTCATGTAGAAGGAGTAGTTCGTTTTGCAGTTTTGTGGTGACGAACTCGCTGAAGTCGTTTCTCCAATTTCCTTACAGTTGCTCAGTACACTTCAGAATTGATCGTTGTACGATGAAGGAGGACATCAAACGCAATAACCCCTTCGGAGACAAAGAAGACCGTCGCCATAACTTTACCTGCCGAGGGTCCGTCTTTGAGTGTGGTGCCACTCCATGGGTTACCGTTTTGTTTCTGGTTTGAAGTGAAGAACCCATGTTTCGTCGCCTGTGACGGTGTTCGCAAAAATTATCACCATCAGCCTCGTAACGCGCAAGCATTTTAGCACCGATGGTTGCTCGTTATGGTCTTCTGCTAACTGGCGAGAAACCCACTGGGCACACACCTCTGAGTACCCCAACACGTGGACGAGTGTGTCAGCATTACCAACAAAGAGGTCCTGTTGAGCAGCCATGTATTTGATTATCACCGCGTTGGAGAGTATCCGCTCGTTCCAACATCGCAGAAGTCACAGATGTGTGCAGTCGGCTGACACGCGGGAAGTGTACAGGTTTGCAGGACCTCGTTGCTATGGTGACAAACCCTCGCCCGTCGACTCACCGTACTTTTATTCACTGCCAGGTCTCCGTAGACGTTCCGCAAACGCCTATGAATACCGACTATGATCTGGTTTTCCGCCAAAAGAAATTCAATGATAGCTCTGTGCATGGAACGCATCTTCGGTACAGACGCCATTTTGAAGACTACATATAGGCCACCACCTATCGGAACTTCATGAAACCGTAGCGGGTGAAGCAGGAATGTTTCACGATGTCGCACAACAAATTCCCCTTTTTTCATCCGTGATTGGCTGAGAAACAAAATGTGTTGCATCATTTATTGAACGCCCCTCGTACATCTGAAGATGGAAGGTGATCTCGAAATCGATCATGGAACAAAAAAGTTATAAAACTATCTTTGCAGCCTGAGGCTATATTAGTTATTTTTAACGATGAATGTTGTTTGTTTCTTCTTCAAGAAGTCAATATAACCCAATTTTAAAATCCGAAAACCAGTCTGGGAACTGATAGGGATTGTAAGTTGAATCTTACGGTCTAAGACTATGACTTTAATGTGATATCGTCACAGAAAAGGCGTGCTTTATCCCATTTCCTCTCAGTGAATCAACTAAAGCCGTTTCAGTAAGGTGCCACAGGGGTTTTTCTACTCTGCATGCACATTGAAAAATTTGCCACACGGTTCTGGGAAACAGCCAAGCGACTCTCATCAACAAGCACTGATGCAGCACACACAGTGAAAGATTTGCTTCACAGCTTATCACCTGGAACGATTTGAGAATGCATTAGCATTAGAACAGCTAGTGAACAACCAAAAAAACTGCAGCCTGTGTGTTGAGTATAGTCTTTAATTTGTACCTGGTGATAGCTGCGTACCGAAATATGTCAAGTAACTGGAATTAAGTAAATTGGAGACTCCAGACGGAAACTGATGTAACTGGACGATACATACGGCATTATTTCGCTTTTTGTTACGAAATTTATTAATCGATTTGCTTCGTAGAGCTTTACCTTAATCCTTTTCCGGTTTTTTCAAGCGAAGTTACCACGTGGAATTTTCTTGGTGGAAAGGATATCTTATTGTAGTAAGAAGATAATGATATGGTAAATTTACAATAATTCTGGTGACTAAATCGGTTCTCATATTTGTATGACACATGTGTTTGAGACGGCCGCTGTGGCCGAACGGTTCTACGTGCTTCAGTCCGGAACCGCGCTGCTGCTACGGTCGCAGGTTCGAATCCTGCCTCGGGCATGGATGTGTGTGATGTCCTTAGGTTAGTTAGGTTTAAGTAGTTCTAAGTTCTAGGGGACTGATGACCACAGATGTTAAGTCCCATAGTGCTCAGAGCCATTTGAACCTTGTGTTTGAACTCCAGAAGAGATACCTAGAAAGAGTGACGAAATATGAATATTACTTTGATGACTGCAACAAATGTCGCACGCAACGTATCTATGCAAAACAAAGAAGGAAGGGAAAGAAGCAAAAAAACAAATAAGTCGCCAAGTCCAGATAGAATCGTAATTCGATTCTGCAAAGAGTACTCTACGGCAATGACCCTTACTTTACTTGCGTTTCTGAGTGTATCTCCCAGCGCAAAGTCGCAAGCGACTGGAAAAAAGCGCAGATGACTCCTGTATACACGAAGGGTAGAAGAACGGTCCGGCAAAATTACAACGGTTTGCTGCAGAATTGCTGAAAATGTTCTGAGTTAAAGTATAACAAATTTACATGAGACGCGGAAGCTTCTGTCCACAAAACAGCACTGTTTCAGAAAGCATCATTCGTGCGAAACTCAGCTTCTCACACGGTATTCTGCGAATGATAGATGGAGGGCAACAGGCAAATTCCATATTCCTACATTTCCGAAATGCGTTCGATACCGTGCCCATTTGCGGACTGTTAACGAAGGTACGAGCTTACAGACAGGTTCCCAGACATGAGAGTGGCTGGAAGAATTCTTAGGTAATAGAATCCAGTACGTTATCCTCGACGGCGAGTGTTTCTTCAGAGACAAGGGTACCGTTACAGGTGCTCTTTATACGTAAATGATCTGACGAAAAGTGTGGGCAGCAATCTGCTGCTGTTTGCTGATTATGCTGTGCTGTACGGGAAGATATTATCGCTGAGTGACGGTAGGAGAATGACAGACAAAATTTGCAGCGGCTGTGATTAACGGCAGTTAGCTCTAAATGAAGAAAAATGTAAATTAAAGCAGATGATTAGCAAAAACAATTCGGTAATGTTCGAATACAGCAGCGTGACACATTCACGTCTATTAAATATCTAAGCGTAACGTTGCAAAGGGATATGAAATAGAACTAACACGCAAGGATTGTACACTACTGGCCATTAAAATTGCTACACCACGAAGAAGACGTGCTACATATGCGAAATTTAACCGACAGGAAGAAGATGCTGTGATATGCAAATGATTAGCTTTTCAGTGCATTCACACGATGTTGGCGCCGGTGGCGACACCTACAACGTGGTGACATGAGGAAAGTTTCCAAACGATTTCTCATACACAAACAGCAGTTGACCGGCGTTGCCTGGTGAAACGTTGTTGTGATGCCTGGTGTAAGGAGGAGAAATGCGTACCATCACGTTTCCGACTTTGATAAAGGTCGGATTCTAGCCTATCGCGTTTGCGGCTTATTGTATCGCGACATTGCTGCTCGCTTTGGTCGAGATCCAATAACTGTTAGCGGAATATGGAATCGGTGGGTTCAGGAGGGTATTACGGAACGCTGTGCTGGATCCCAACAGCCTTGTATCACTAGCAGTCGAGATGACAGGCATCTTATCCGCATGGCTGTAACCGATCGTGCAGCCGCGTCTCGATCCCTGAGTCAACAGATGGGGGCGTTTGCAAGACAACAACCATCTGCACGAACAGTTCGACGACGTTTGCAGTAGCATGGACTATCAGCTCGGAGACCATGGCTGCGGTTACCCTTGACGCTGCATCACAGACAGGAGCGCCTGCGATGGTGTACTCAAAGACGAACCTGGGTGCACGAATGGCGAAACGTCATTTTTTCGGATGAATCCAGGTTCTGCTTACAGCATCATGATAGTCGCATCCGTGTTTGGCGACATCGCGGTGAACGCACATTGGAAGCGTGTATTCGTCATCGCCATACTGGAATATCACCCGGCGTGATGGTATGGGGTGCCATTAGTTACACGTATCGGTCACCTCTTGTTCGCACTGACGGCTCTTTGAGCAGTGGACGTTACATTTGAGATGTGTTACGACCCGTGGCTCTACCCTTCATTCGATCCTTGCGAAACCCTACATTTCAGCAGGATAATGCACGACCGCATGTTGCAGGTCCTGTACGGGTCTTTCTGGATACAGAAAATGTTCTGCTTTTGCCCTGGCCAGCACATTCTCCAGATCTCTCACCAATTGAAAACGTCTGGTCAATGGTGGCTGAGCAACTGTCTCGTCACAATACGCTAGTCACTACTCTTGATGAACTATGGTATCGTGTTGAAGCTGCATGGGCAGCTGTACCTGTACACGCCATCCAAGCTCTGTTTGACTCAATGCCCAGGCGTATCAAGGCCGTTATTACGGCCAGAGGTGGTTGTTCTGGGTACTTATTTCTCAGGATCTATGCGCCCAAATTGCGTGAAAACGTAATCACATGTCATTTCTAGTATAATATATTTGTCCAATGAGTACCCGTTAATCATCTGCATTTCTTCTTGGTGTAGCAATTTTAATGGCCAGTAGTGTAGTACCATTTGCAACCGTCTCCATGAAGCTGGGCTACGGTCCCGCACACCGTTAGGCCGTCTTCCGCTCACGCCCCAACATCGTGCAGCCCGCCTCCAGTGGTGTCGCGACAGGCGTGAATGGAGGGACGAATGGAGACGTGTCGTCTTCAGCGATGAGAGTCGCTTCTGCCTTGGTGCCAATGATGGTCGTATGCGTGTTTGGCGCCGTGCAGGTGAGCGCCACAATCAGGACTGCATACGACCGAGGCACACAGGGCCAACACCAGGCATCATGGTGTGGGGAGCGATCTCCTACACTGGCCGTACACCACTGGTGATCGTCGAGGGGACACTGAATAGTGCACGGTACATCCAAACCGTCATCGAACCCATCGTTCTACCATTCCTAGACCGGCAGGGGATCTTGCTGTTCCAACAGGACAATGCACGTCCGCATGTATCCCGTGCCACCCAACGTGCTCTAGAAGGTGTAAGTCAACTACCCTGGCCAGCAATATCTCCGGATCTGTCCCCCATTGAGCATGTTTGGGACTGGATGAAGCGTCGTCTCACGCGGTCTGCACGTCCAGCACGAACGCTGGTCCAACTGAGGCGCCAGGTGGAAATGGCATAGCAAGCCGTTCCACAGGACTACATCCAGCATCTCTACGATCGTCTCCATGGGAGAATAGCAGCCTGCATTGCTGCGAAAGGTGGATATACACTGTACTAGTGCCGACATTGTGCATGCTCTGTTGCCTGTGTCTATGTGCCTGTGGTTCTGTCAGTGTGATCATGTGATGTATCTGACCCCAGGAACGTGTCAATAAAGTTTCCCCTTCCTGGGACAAACCGTGCTACGTGCTACGTGCTCAGGCATTTCTCTCTTTACTTATTCTGATCATCACTAAACTGACACACAATATTTTTTTAGCGCAACGCAATCTGACTTTCAATAATCCCTACAAAAGAAAGGCCCTGACTAACATGAATCACTTACCTCACAAAAATCTTCGTTCCTCGAAGGGAACGATCTATTGATACGTAATCAGCATGGCTTCAGAAAACATCGTTCTTGTGCAACGCAGCTAGCTCTTTATTCGCACGAAGTAATGGCCGCTATCGACAGGGGATCTCAAGCTGATTCCGTATTTCTAGATTTCCGGAAAGCTTTTGACACCGTTCCTCACAAGCGACTTCTAATCAAGCTGCGGGCCTATGGGGTATCGTCTCAGTTGTGCGACTGGATTCGTGATTTCCTGTCAGGAAGGTCGCAGTTCGTAGTAATAGACGGCAAATCATCAAGCAAAACTGAAGTGATATCAGGTGTTCCCCAGGGAAGCGTCCTGGGACCTCTGCTGTTCCTGATCTATATAAATGACCTGGGTGACAATCTGAGCAGTTCTCTTAGGTTGTTCGCAGATGATGCTGTAATTTACCGTCTAATAAGGTCATCCGAAGACCAGTATCAGTTGCAAAGCGATTTAGAAAAGATTGCTGTATGGTGTGGCAGGTGGCAGTTGACGCTAAATAACGAAAAGTGTGAGGTGATCCACATGAGTTCCAAAAGAAATCCGTTGGAATTCGATTACTTGATAAATAGTACAATTCTCAAGGCTGTCAATTCAACTAAGTACCTGGGTGTTAAAATTACCAACAACTCAGTTGGAAAGACCACATAGATAATATTGTGGGGAAGGCGAGCCAAAGGTTGCGTTTCATTGGCACGACACTCAGAAGATGCAACAAGTCCACTAAAGAGACAGCTTACACTACACTCGTTCGTCCTCTGTTAGAATATTGCTGCGCGGTGTGCGATCCTCACCAGGTGGGATTGACGGAGGACATCGAAAGGGTGCAAAAAAGGGCAGCTCGTTTTGTATTATCACCTAGTAGGGGAGAGAGTGTGGCAGATATGATACGCGAATTGGGATGGAAGTCATTACAGCAAAGACGTTTTTCGTCGCGGCGAGATCTATTTACGGAATTTCAGTCACCAACTTTCTCTTCCGAATGCGAAAATATTTTGTTGAGCCCGACCTACATAGGTAGGAACGATCATCAAAATAAAATAAATCAGAGCTCGAACAGAAAGGTTTAGGTGTTCGTTTTTCCCGCGCGCTGTTTGGGAGTGGAATGGTAGAGAGATAGTATGATTAAGGTTCGACGAACCCTCTGCCAAGCACATAAATGTGAATTGCAGAGTAGTCATGTAGATGTAGATGTAGGGTCGTCGTCACCGAAAACACAGTCATAAGTTCTGTGAACAATTAGAATACATACTCACGCTCATAACATTATTCTAAGTCTACACAAATTTAAAAGTATCTAACTTGTGCATGGCTGCTTCACTGCACAGGTTCCTCCACAACCTCTCAAGAATGGAGGGAGCTTGCACCCCTTGTGTTTTGCGTGGCATTATCACAGCACAGACACAATATTAAATACATTTAACAAATGCTTCTATAAAGCCTTGCAGTTTGCAACAACTTAAAATTATAAATTCTTATCAGACAGTAGATTGGCGTTTCTCATCTAGCAGGAATATCATATGAGGATCTGGGGAGTTCACGATGCGTTATACAGGGTCGTCAGAAACAGTCTAATAAGCTTGTGAGGTGCTGCAGGGTAGGTTGTGCTGAGAAATACACTATGTGATCAAACGTATTCGGACAACCTCAAAAACATACGTTTTTCATATTAGGTGCACTGTGCTGCCACCTGCTGCCAGGTACTCCATATCAGCGACCTGAGCAGTCATTAGACATCATGAGAGAGCAGAATGGGGCGCTCCCCGGAACTCACAGACTTCGAACGTAGGCAGGTGATTGGGTGTCACTTGTGTCATACCTGTAAGCGAGATTTCCACACTCCTAAACATCCTTAGGTCCACTGTTTCCGATGTGATACGGAAGTGGAAACGTGAAGGGACGCGCACAGCACAGAAGCGTACAGGCCGACCTCGTCTGTTGACTGACAGAGACCGTCGACACTTGAAAAGGGTCATAATGTGTAATAGGCAGACATCTATCCAGACCGTCACTCAGGAATCCAAACTACATCAGGATCCACTCCAAGTACCATGACAGTTATTCGGGGGGTGAGAAAACTTGAATTTCATGGTCGAGCGGCTGCTCATAAGCCACACATCACGCCAAACGACGCCTCGCTTGGTGTAAGGAGCGTCAACAGTGGACGAATAAACAATGGAAAAACGTTTTGTGGAGTGACGAATCACGGTACACAATGTGGCGATCCGATGACAGGGTGTGGGTATGGCGAGTGCCGGTGAACGTCATCTGCCAGCGAGTATAATGCCAACAAAAAAATTCGGATTCGGTGGTGTTATGGTGTGGTCGTGTTTTTCACGTGGAACTATCACAGCACAAGCCTACATTGATGTTTTAAGCACCTTCTTGCTTCCCACTGTAGAAGAGAAATTCGGGGATGGTGATTGCATCTTTCAATACGATAGAGCATCTGTTCATAATGCACAGCCTGTGGTGGAGTGGTTACACGACAATAACATCCCTGTAATGGACTGACTGCACAGAGACCTCAGCTGAATCCTTAAAAAAAACACCTTTGGGATGTTTTGGAACACAGACTTCATGCCAGGCCTCACCGAACTACATCGATACCTCTCCTCACTGCAGCACTCCGTGAAGAATGGGCTGCCATTCCCCAAGAAACCTTCCAGCACCTGATTGAACGTATGCCTGCGAGAGTGGAATCTGTCATCATGGCCAGGATAGGTCAACACCATACTGAATTCCAGCATTACCGATGGAGGGCGCCACGAACTTGTAAGTGATTTCAGCTAGGTGTCCGGATAATTTTGGTCACATAGTATAATTGTAAAGAAAAAATCAACACGTCGCACCGTTTCCGTGCTAATTAGCATTGAAGTTAGCCAGTCAGGCCGTTGTGCACGCAAATTCAAGCGACCCGCAAGAAACGGTGTCGCCAAATGTGTGCTTCGAACAGGAGAGCAGTACAAAATTGGACGTGGGACGGTAGTAAGGAACGAAACACAGCCAAAGGCTGAGCAATCTTCTGCGCTGTCATCTACGCCGTGAGAACAACAGACTCTAATTGTACCTGCCGGCAGAAACCTTTTTTTTCCACATTACAACCTACCCTGCAATACCCTTACAAGCTTTAAATACTGTTTCTGACCACCCTATGTAATTGATGTCCCTCTCGTAGCGACTTGTTGACATTGTGTATAGGCTTCTGTCTCTGCTTCTTCGGCTGACGTTTGTCTGACGATTTTTCTGACGTTTCAACAGCACAAGAGGGGAATCCTTTGACAGTGTCAGCCAATCACGCTGGCAACATCTTAGAAAAATCATCAAACGAATGTCAGCCGAAGAACTGAAGTCAATAGGCAATATGCCGTACTGACTTCATACACTGAAGCGCCAAAGAAACTGGTATAGGCATGCGTATTCAAGTACATAGATATGTAAACAGGCAGAACATGGCACTGTAGTCGGCAGCGCCTATATAAGGCGTCAGATTGATTACTGGTGCTACAATAGCATGTTATCAAGATTTAAGTAAGTTTGAACGCAGTGTTATAGTCTGCGCATGAGCGATGGGACACAGCACCTCCGAGGCAGCGAGGAAGTGGGTATATTATCGTACGACCATTTCACGAATGTACCGTGAATATCAGAAATTCCCTAAACATCAAATCACCGACATCGCTGGGGCTGGAAAAAAGTCCTGCAAGAACGGGATCAACGGCGACTGAAGAGAATCGTTCAAAGTGACAGAAGTGCAAAACTTCCGAAAATAGCAGCAGATTTCAACGCTGGGCCATCAACAAGAGTCAGGGTGCGAACCATTCAACGAAACATCGATTATGAGCTTCCGAAGCCGAAGGCCCACTCTTGTACCCTTGATGACAGAACGACACAATGCTTTATGCCTCGCCTGGATCCGTCAACACCGATACTGGACTGTTGACGACTGGAATCATGTTGCCTTATCGGACCAGTTTCATTTCAGATTGTATCCAGCGGGTGGACATGTATGGTATGGAGACAACTTCGTGAATCTATGGATCCTGCATGTCAGCAGGGAACTGTTCAAGCTGGTGGAGGCTGTGTGGATGGTTTGGGGCGTGTGTAGTTGGAGTGACATGGGACCCCTGATACATCTAGATACGACTCTGGCAGGTGACACGAACGTAAGCATCCTGTCTGATCGGTTGCATCCATTCATGTCCATTGTGCATTCCGACGGACTTCGGCAGTTCCAGCAAGACAATCCGACACCCGACACGTCCAAAATTGCTACAGAGTGGCTCCAGGAACACTCTTCTGAGTTTGAATACTTCCCCTGGCCACGAAACTCCCCAGACATGAACATTATTGAGCATATCTGGGATACCTTGCAACGTGCTATTCAGAAGAGATCTCCAACCCCTCCTACTCTTACGGATTTGTGGCCAGCCCTGCAGGATTCATAGTGTCAGTGCCCACCAGCACTACTTCAGACATTAGTCGAGTCCATGCCACGTCGTGTTGCGGCACTTCTGCGTGCTCGCGTTACCCTACACGATATTAGGCAGGCGTGCCAGTTTCTTTGGCTTTTCAGCGTATTACCGTAATTGTGGAGATTATTAGTAGTGGCAAACTTGCATATCAGCTTCTAAGAAATAGTCTGCAATTCTTTAGACTCACGTCTGATTTGAAATGTATTTAGTTGTGGTGATTACTGATGTCAACTGCTCAGACTGCTCCAATGATTCCATTGTTATTAATTTTGTAATCTGTTGCAAATAAAAACAGTATGAACTGTTATAATAATGTGAGAGTCTCGTTCAGGTTCCAATGAGCTGCTCTCATTATCACGTTTCAACGCTTATAGTTGGTGTTTCTGTAGCATGTTTGTACGGTCTGTAACGTATTTTCGTTGAAATTACATTAATTCATCTTCCGTTTCTTCCGTCCTGATTGCCATTTTCTCAGCCTGACGTTTGCCCGCTCAGGCCTCTGAATTCCACGCTGGCCTCGGCCGTCACACACACACACACACACACACACACACACACACACACATACACACACCTCTTTCTCTCGAGTTCCGCGAGCCGGCAGCTCGCAGTAAATGTCTCAAGCTGTTGCTTACGTTCATTGATTGATACGTGCTCCAGTACCAAGAATTGTTCCCCGGCTATAAGCTCCGCGCCACCAGGCTCTTCTTGACGACTGCGGCTGCCCGGCTGCCCGGCTGCCGCCACATTATCTTTCCGTTTCCTTCCTGGTTCCTCTCCCATTCCGTGGAAAGAGCTGAACGTTTGACGACGTACCGGAATTTGACAACTAACCGCAGAGGAAATGTACTGCTCCTTCCAGAGAGGCAGTTTCATGCTACCGTTACACGTTGAGGAAAGCGTTTCTGAACTTGTAGCTTACAGAACCAACAACTGAAGTATGCGAAAGATAAAATGTGGAATGTAAAGAAATAAGTAGGAATTTGAAATTTTAATGGAAAGGGTCACAAAAAGCTAATCAATTAGGAGACCAAGATGTGACAGCTAATCGCTATCGAAGGAAAATAGTGAACAGTTAGGATGTGTCTTAAAATCTGTCACGATTCGTTAGAAGTGCAGAAAGCAGGATGGAGTAATTAATTACCATAGTGGTGCATTTAACTTGGCATACTCGGGGCACAGTTTGCCCTTATTCTCACCAGTGAACAGCTGTGCGAAAGCTCTACTTTTATGTTCAACAATTATTTTTGTAGAACATTTCTCGTATTTATGCATCATTGTTTTCGATTACGAGCATATTTACTTGCAGTCGTTCTCATGGTCAGCCACGAAGCGGTCTAGGGTTCTCTCGGTGTACATACTTAACCACTGGTCCGTGGACTTTTGTTGAAGGATAAGCCGAATTTCGTCTACTATCGATCACACCTACGTAACCTTAAAAATATGCACTAATCGCTCACAGGAATGACAAGGCTATGTCGTAACAGTAGCAGCTTTCTGGCAGCTTTAAAATGTGTTGGGAAGCAAATAAGGCTTTCTGTCAGCCGACATCAGTATTTAGAGACACAAGCAAGTGTTCTGTCTGCCGTCCGCGCTTACGTTTCAACGGTGACGTCACAGCAAGTTGTGCAACTATTTTAGAGCAACTATTTCAGTAAATACGAAGTTGTCAGTGCAGAGAGTTTACTCAGAAAGCATGTTCTTCAAAGTTTTCTCAAAAATAAATTATACTTTTGGAGGTACTGCTATTTGTTTAGTGCGTCTATGACCGGCAGGGAATGGCGTTAGAAAGCTGTAATTCAGTAGTGATATGGGTTTCTTACACAGCAAGCTTTCTCCTTGGCCAGTGAGAAATGTATTTCAATTTGAAGTAGTTAGTCTGAAATTACTGACTTGCCTTAAATATTGCAAAGGCCAGTTGAGATTAGCCACCCATCGTTTGAAGCCATTTGTTTAAATCTTTTAATGTGCTGCGCAGTGCAGAAATTAGTACGGATTTGGATGGTGGAGTTAATACTCCAGCCGAAGTGGAGGGCATATGAGGTCTTTCAGCCTGCAACCGACCACGAGGCACCCTTAAAACAATTTCTTGTTCTGTTTTTCATTTTACAATATTATTTTTCTCTGGGTTTCACTCAATAAAAGATTCCCAAACGGTAAAATATTTGGAATTTTGGGCTCCATAAGGTTCCCTTTCTGTGCAGCGACCGTGGAATATAATGACAGAACTTCTACTTATGGCATGTATAGGTTAGAAAAATGCACCGATGATGACTGATATCAGTCGAAATCGATTTGCAACAAGATAAATAAATTATGTTTCCGCGACTGGTTGCTACATTCTTTATAATTTGATAAAACATTTATCAACCCATAACAGGAACCCAAATGAGATATCTCTGAGGGAGGCAGATAGTTGGATGAACCACATTTGCTTGGGCAAGATGAAGGCGGGTGTCCCATTCGCAGTCCGCTCCACAAAATGAAATCGGCACCACTTTCCAGCTAGAGGGGAGTCGTGGAGGTAAAAGTATGCCGTTGCTTATTGCTCTGAGCTCCAAGAGTTTCGTACGAACTTAGAAACTTCTTCAGTACATCAGATGGCGGATTTACAGACTTGGAAGAATCTACAAGAATTATCGTATTCTTAATGTTTTTCTAATAGCTAAAGCATCTGTACTGTTACCATCACATACACTGACGGAAAAAATCGGAACACCAAAAAATATATAATGTAGAGTAATAAAATTTCGAGAATACATTTGTCTACGTAGTATATTGAAGTGATTAACACGGCAAGATCACAGGTTAATGTACGCGCTACTTTAGCCATTATGAACGTGAAATAACTAGTGTAACCACCAGTGTGTTGAGTGCGAGCAAGAATTGTGTTATAAAGCTGTCTAATGTCAGTTTGTGGGACGGCGTTCCATGGCTGTTGCACTTCATTGATCAATATAGGGACGCTTAATCCTATTTGTGGATGACGCTAGAGTTACCGTCCGATGACGTCACCTATGTGCTCGATTAGAGACAGATCTGGTGATTGAGCAAGTCAAGGCAACATGTCGACACTCTGTAGAGCATGTTTGATTACAAGAACGGTATGTGGATGAACGTTAGCCTATTGGAAAACAACCCTGGAATGCTGTTCATGAATGGCACCACAATAGGTCGAATCACCAGGTTTACGTACAATTATCCAGTCAGGGTGCGTGGGATAGTGACTAGAGTGCCCCTGCACCTCAGACCATAACACTAGGTGTAGGTCGTGTGTAGCACGCAGACAGCTTGGTTGCAAGCCTTCAAGTGACCTCCTCCTAACCAACACACGGCCGACATTGGTACCGAGGCAGAACCAGCTTTGATCAGGAAAGACAACAGACCTTGACCTTACCCTCCAATGTGCTCTCTCTTGACGTTACTGAAGTCGCAAACGGCTGTGATTTGGAATCAGTGGAATGTACGCTACAGGGCACCTGGTTCGGAGCTGTCCTTGAACGATTTGTAACAGTTTGCTGTGTCAGTATGGTGCCAGCTGCTGTTCATATTGCTTCTGCAAATAAAGTACGATGCTCGGAGTCACGTGCCGAACCCGATGGTCTTCCCTATCGGTAATGCCATGTGGCAGTCCGGAGCCCGGTCTTCTTGCGACCGTACATTGTCGTAAGCACTTTTGCCAGCAATCATGTACAATGGATACGTTCCTGTCAAGTCTTTCTGCAACATCGTGGAAGGAACATCAGCTTCTGAGACCTATTACACGATCCTATTCAAACTCAGTGAGGTGCTGATAATGGCATCTTGTCTCCTTAAAGGAATTTTTGACTGACATCAATTTGCCACGTCCGATTTGAGAGATAACTAACGCTCACGGCGCCACTGGCGCTAGTCTTACGCCATTGGTGCGAAATCTGAGTAGACGTCTTTCAGGTGTAGCAACACGCCTACCTACGTTCATTTATGTCGCACAGCTCCTCCTTGGTCTTGTGACTTTTTTTTCGTCACTGTATTTGCCGAATCGGCATTCGTATTTTAGACTGACCATGTGTTTCAATGAACCTCATAAATTTGTCTTAATTGGCAAAGAAGTCGAATAGCGCAGTTGTACATAGTCTCTGTGACCATGTTCACGTCCCTTATTGAATCAAATATTAATTTCAAAAATTCTGTTTTAGGTCTTTGTTGCTAACACGAGAGAGAAAAGCTGTTAAAGAATATCTACGACAACGACAATTAGTTGCTTCAATTCGAACTGCTACTAATTAACCCAATAATCCGTCGCATAGTGGCAAGGATATCGTATACGCAGTTCCAAAAAACAATAAATAAATCTCTTCAGTTACGTAAAAATATATTCGGACTCTTCAAAACTCACCACTTTATGTTCACAATATTGTGTATTGATATCCTGTGACTTCATGAAAATAAACCTCGATGAATTAGTACATTACTCTCAGATTATTCACTGAAGAGCCAAAGAAATTGGTACCCGTGCCTAATAACTTGTAGGGCACCGTGAGCATGCAGAAGTGCCGCAACACGACGTGGCATGGACTCGACTAATGTCTGAAGTAGGGCTGTCCACAAACCCGTAAGAGTACGACGGGTTGGAGATCTTTTATGAACAGCACGTTGCAAGGCATCCCATCTACGCTCAATAATGTTCATATCTGGGGAGTTTGGTGGTCAGCGGAAGTGTTTAAACTGAGAAGAGTGTTACTGGAGCCACTCTGAAGCAATTTTGGACATGTGGGGTGTCGCATCGTCTTGCTGAAATTGCCCAAGTCCGTTGGAATGCACACTGGACATGAATTTATGCATGTGATCAGACAGGATGCTTGCGTACGTGTCACCTGTCAGAGTCGAATCTAGGTATATCAGGGGTCCCATATCATTCCAACTGCACATGCCCCACACCATTGCAGAGCCTCCACCAGCTTGAACAGTCCCCTGCTGACATGGATTCATGGGATTGTCTCCACACTCGTACACGTCAATTCACTTCGTACAATTTGAAACGAGACTCGTACGACTAAGCAACACGTTTCCAGTCATCAACAGTCCAATGTCGGTGTTGACGGGCCCAGGCGAGGCGTAAAGCGTTGTCTCATGCTGTGATCAAGGGTACACGAGTGTGCCTTCGGCTCCCAAAGCCCATATCGATAATGTTTCGTTGAATACTTCGCATCCTGACATTTGTTGATGGGACGGCATTGAATTCTGCCTCAATTTACGGAAGGGTTGCACTTCTGTCACGTTGAACTATCACCTTCAGTCGTCGTTGGGCCCGTTCTTGCAGGATCTGTTTTCGGCCGCAGCGGTGTCGGAGATTTTATGTTTTACCTGATTCCTGATATTCATAGTACAAGCGTGAAATGGTTGTACGGGAAAATCCCCACTTCATCGCTACGTCAGACATGTTGTGTCCCATCGTTCAGTTAAATCTCGATAATCTGCCATTGCAGCAGCAATTGCCGATCTAACAACTGCGCCGGACACTTGTCCTATATAGGCGTTGCCGACCGCAGCGCCATACTCTGCTTCTTTACATATCTTTGAATACCCATACCTATATCAGTTTCTTTCGCTGTTCAGTTGGGTTGGGTTGGTTGGGTTGTTTGGGGAAGGAGACCAGACAGCGAGGTCATCGGTCTCATCGTATTAGGGAAGGACGGGGAAGGAAGTCGGCCGTGCCCTTTCAAAGGAACCATCCCGGCATTTGCCTGAAAGGATTTAGGGAAATCACGGAAAACCTAAATCAGGATGGCCGGACGCGGGACTGAACCGTCGTCCTCCCGAATGCGAGTCCAGTATCTAACCACTGCGCCACCTCGCTCGGTCGCTGTTCAGTGTATTTAACCACACACAAATGATTACCACTACCTTCCACTCAAAATTTAAGTTTTATTAATATCTGACGAAGTCTCAGCATCAGATAACTGATGAAATTCATTCAACAGAACAAGAAATTACGCAGATTGATTTATAATAATAGATATTCTAATGCTGCGACTCTGATCGAAGATTACAGAGACAACACGCAAGCACTTCTCTGAGGATTGATAGTCTTTGACGGATTGCAGCTGGTGACAAGTCACTCGACAGCTGGCTAGTTCTTCAGAGGCGCCGTGCGTTCTCCCAGTGATTGGACGTCATTTATATATACACTGGTCTGCAAACAAGGACAAGCTACAGAAAGTGGCGTAACATATTAACTACTTGGAAATGATTGAAAGTGCGGGACCTTACTGTCAGAGGTCTCTTAGTTATGCACAGAAAGTTGGACGTCCCACGGCGTGAGATCAGTTTGACTATAGCTCCAAATGGGACTGTCCCTGCAGCAAGAGGCACTTGAAGGAACGGAAAAAATAGTGTCTGTCAATCAGTGAATGGTTATAATGCACTGTGGTGGTGGTCTTGGTGACAGCTTGGTCTGGAGACATTTAGAACACTTCACACGAGGAAAATTCATCGGGAAACTGGAAGAAGGATGACGTGTGACGAATTAGCCTAAGACTTTGGTATTGCCCACAGCATTGTTTGACATGCATGGGGACCATCCCGAATGAAAGACACTGCTGCCAAAGGGGAGCAGGGTGTCGACCCAAAGTCAGCTACACCTGCAGATGAGTACTACGTTGTGTAACTGGCAAAAAGGGACCCACGGTAATTAGTGGGTGCAATTGCTTCCACATTTCAAGGACCGCAAGCTTTTTTTCATTTGGCGTACAAGCTGATCTGCACTAGAAGCGAAGAGTTTGATATCATTAGCAAAACTGAGGTGGTTCAGATATGTTCTACTAACGAATACTCCCACGACGGTTTCCCAGTTTAAGGACCTATAGAACTACTCTACTGCTGATGAAGTTAGTTTTAGTCGTATGTAAGCCCATCACTTGTCAAATTCTCCTTTGGCGAATTTCTCAATATCTTGCCAAAGACTAATAGAAGCAATAGCACCGGTATGCTGACACAGTATGAAACAATACCGTAATTTCTTAGGACTGTCAGAATAGGTTTAACAGAAACTGAATCATAGAATTCCCAGCAACATCAGTAGTTCACACTCACTGCCCCGTTATAAAATTTCGTTCATGAGTTGCAAGTAGTTCATTACCTTTATACAGTTCCAAGCTTGTTCCTTTCGTGGCACCACCACTACTTTTTTTTCATTTTCTGTGGAAACTAGTTCCTCAGCCTAAGCATTTGAAACCGCTATAGCCAGCTAGCAGGCGCTAATGTGTCGTGTTGGTTGCAAGAAAAGGACGGTTTATTCATTGTGAGGCGGACTAGTGTAAGCACCGCAGTCGTGCCAATGCAGGTGCCTACGGGTCGGGCTAAGCAGTTTCTACATCGCTCGGCCACGAATTTGTTATACGTTACTGAGAGAAGGACGTCGGCACAATAAGTGGGCTACCAGCGTTGTAAATAACCAACTTTAGCAGGGGGGGGGGGGGAGGAGGAGGGGGAATCAGCAGTCTGACAGTGTCTACGACGACGAAAGGAATACGCCAGGCACTGAAGCGACATAGGACAGCAGTCAGCCGCCACAAGTTTTTGCCTCCACTGTCCCTCCATTTTCTAGCACGAAGTCCTCCATTCTCGGCTTGGTGCCCCTCCACTACTGGGCTACCTCCAGGCTCACTCAGACTCCTGGCCTGGAGAGCAGCAGATCGACACCAGCGCAGTGCAGCTGCTGACGCTTCTGCAATGGTATGGGTGCCTCGGCTCCATGTGCCACTACTCGCAGGGGCGAGTTACAGAAATGGAGGCTGTCATCCCCTGCAAGTATTCCTGGCGGAGCCCACGTGAAATACTGGCTCCGCAACGAACTTTGAACTCTAGTCGGCTTGTCCGCCGCAGTTTGCGAATGCTTGGCTCTGTGCAGAGACCAGGGAAACTAATATGTTGTTGGAAATGTACCCAATAAAGGTGTTAACTTCGTCATCTACTATCGAAAGCTTGCATGCATTTAAACGTGGAGTCAATAATTATTAAAGTCGGCTGAAATAGTTACTCGCTCACTTCCAGGGACGGCTGCTGGCATTCGTAAGATATGCAGTACCACTGCTGTGACGTACACACCACGGCCTGTCTTTCTCGTGGGTTTCAACTCCTCGGCACTGGACTTCGATTCCTGGCACAGTCGTCACGGCCCTGTGGCCATCAGATACCCACCTTCACTCACCAACTGCCATCCTCACCTGAGAGGGGGCGTGGCCGCCGCCCCACGACGCCGCGAGTGTAGGCACAGGAGTTTTAATAAAATATTTTTACTTTTGATGTTGTTTACCTAAGCTCCCATCGTCCTGCACCCTCTTCACATCCCACTGCTGCAACTCAACCCTGTGCAGAAGTGGCCCTTCATCTACATCTACATCTAGCACTCCGCAAGGAACCTCGTGGTGTGCGGCAGAGGGTACTTTGTGCATCACTGTCATTTCCCCTCTTTCGTGTTCCAGTCGCGAAAGGTTCACGGGAAGAACGTTCGTCGATAAGCTTCCACGTGGGCTCCGATCTCTCTAATTTTATCTTTGTGGTCTATTCGCGAGATATGTGTAGGAGAAAGCAATATATCTGTTGACTCTCCCAGGAATGTGTACTCTCAGAACTGTAACAGTACACGACACCATGATACAGAACGCCTCTCTAGCAGCATCTGCCATGCTTACGAAATGAACCTGTAACTAAACGTGCTGCTCTTTTTTGGATCTTCTCTATTTCCTCTATAAATGCTATCTAATAGAGATCCCAGACTGACGAACAATAATCGAGTATTGCTTGAACAAGATTTGTGGAATCTACCTCTTTTCTTGACGGACTACGTTCTTTGAGGATTTTTTTCAATGCATCTCATCTGCCCTTTGCCTCTCTGGCGATTATTTTTACATGGTCCTTCCATTTTAAATCGCTCCATACACATACGTCTAGATATTTTATGGAAGTAAGTGCTCTCATGATTGTTCTGAAATCACGTTATCATACAATAATGGATCTTTCAGTGTATGCACAATATGCTACATTAGTTTATGTTGAGGATCAGTTGCCAGCGTCGATCGTTGGCAGCTCTTCCTGCATTTCCCTACAAGTTCTATTCTTGCTTCTTCCCTGTACAAAACGGCATCATCTGCGAAAAGCCTTATGGAACTTCCAATGTGTGCTACCTTATTTATATGACCCTATAACTGCCCTTGACGTACCCCGAAGTTATATTTACGTTCGAAGACCTCTCTCCACTGACACAAAGTCTGTGTTCTCTTTGCCAGAAACTCTTCACACTAATCACACAGTTGCAGTACTATCCTGTACGCCCGTATTTTGTTCAATAAGCGGCAGCACGATACTGAATTGAATGCCTTAGCGAAGTCATGCAACACGGCATCTACCTGGGCGCCGGTATCTGCCGCCTTCTGGTTCTCGTGAGGGAACAGAGCGAGCTGGGTGCCACACGATCGTTGGGTTTCGGAACGTGTATTGACTCCAGTGAAGGAGATTTTCGGTCTCCAGACATGTCGCAATAATCGAGCATAAAATATGTTCCAAAATTCTACAAGAGACCAACGAAGTCTGTTCGACGATCCTTCCTGAAAACTGGAACGGCCTGTGCTCTTTTCCAATAATCGGGTACACTTTGCTGATCCAGAGACCTGCTGCTAGAAGATGCAAGTTTTTTCACATTCTCTATGTAGAATCGTGTCGGTATCCTGTCAGATCCAGTAGTTTTCCCTCTGTTCATGGATTTCAGTTGATTTTCTATACCATCAGCCATTTTGTGATTCGTACGTTCTTCTGTGAGAAAGTTTTGAAAAAAGACGTTCAGTATTTCGGCCTTTTCTGTGTCGTTCTCCGTTTCAATGCCGTTATAGTCACAGAGTTTGTGGACAGATAGCTTCGATGCTTAGTGATTTAACATTAGACCAAAACTTCCTAGCATCTTCTGTCAAGTCTGCTGCAGCTGGTTGCCAAATTACCTTTGTTGAGCAATAGTGTCTTTCGTCTATGACAGTATAACCATCGTTTTTAAGGACATTTAACTTGTTGCTTAATTTCACGTCAGATACCTCCATCATCTTAAATAACTTGTTGCTTAATTTCGGGTAAGATACTTCCCTGACGTATAATTTCTCATTTTACTTTTGAAATCTTTGAACACTTCATGCTTTGCCACTCTTATACTTACTTTGACTTCGATTTTTGTCGAGGCTTTGGTTATGTTTAATTTCACAGTGAAGCTCTCTTTGCTTCCATAGCAACTTTCTCACGCGACTATCGAACCACGGTGGGACTTCCCCACCCCTCTCAAGTTTATTTGGCACATATCTTTCTAAAGCCTATTGTATGGCGATCTTGAAATTTGTTCATTGATGCTAAAAGTTTTAGTACTACATACGAAATTCATGCTGACCGCTTAGGTAATCTGAAGTATGTTTCTTGTCGCTCTTGCAAGCAGAAAGGCCTTCCTACCTTGCTTTGTATTCCTACTTAGAGCCGTATTTAGTGATGCTGTAGTGGCCTTATGGTCACTGATTTCTCTTCCACACTAAGTCGAAACGTTCGGGTCTGTTTGTCATCATCAGATCTAAAATATTACCTTCACAAGCTGGTTCTCTGACTCACTGCTCAAGGTAACTTTCGGATAAGGCTTGTAGAACAATTTCACACGATTTCCTATCCCTGCAACCCTTCCTAATCATTTGAGTGTCCCAGTCTATAAATGTTAAGTTTTCCCTCGAATGTTCCACCACTACTGTTCCTGGGCAGGGGGTCTACAAAAGCATCTGGTGACCTTGTTTGATCCACCTTGAGCACTTGTCATCACCCAAATTAGTTCACATTCGGAAGATTTTTCAATCGCACTAGATATTTTCGTATTTTTGTGGGTATAACCACATCTCCACCACAAGCACTCAACCTATCTTTGCGATATAAATTCGAATTGGAATTTAGAGTTTCATAGCTATTAATATCTGCTTCTATCATATTTATATCCTTAGTACTAAGTGGGCATTTTTACCGTTCATAAGCGAGACTAGTTTCTTAACCTTTCACAGATGCTCCTGCAGTAAACTAATACGTTGTCATTTTCTTTCTCTGAACTGTTTCGGCGGATGCTACCGTGTCTGAAAGTAGAACGCACCTTATCAGGCCTGTGGAGTGATTAATCCATCCTAAAAAACCCACGTGTGCACATCTCTCATACTCCGCTATCCAAGTACCCACATCTTTCGTGTAGTGCACGCCTGAATTATTAAGACGGGTCCTACAATTCTCCTCCCGATAACGGAGGTCGAGAAATCCGCATCCAAGATTGTCATAGAATCGTCTGAGTCTCTGGTTTAAGCCCATCACTATGCTCCAAACCAGGGGACCACGATCTATTCTGGAGAGGATGCTGCAAACGATGGCTTTACTTCCATCCAGTGAGCGAGACTAGCTGTCTTCACCAAATCAGCCTGTCGCTTATAGCAATCGAGAATTGCCTCTGTACCCTGGGGTGGGCGTCATTCGTGCCGACATGAGCCACCATTTGTTTCTCAGTGCACCCAGTGCAGTCACTGCCAGTAGAGCCTCGTCCACATCTCTGACAACACACACCGGCAAGCATACAGAGTGGACACTAGCTTTCTTTCCCCACCTGCCCGCTATTTTTCCGAGGGGCTCCAAACCACACCCAACATTGCGGCTTCCAATGACAAACAATACAATCCTTTGAGCTTGGCGAGACCTTTCAGAAGGATCAGCCACAGTCCCAAGAGGCGAGGCATTTCGTGGTGGCTTAGATGTGCTTATACTTTCAGCAGTACGTAATACCTCGGAACTGTTTTTGATAAGTCAGGGGACATAAGTGAGGCTGGTACTCACTTCCACCTTCCGCGCAGAGATTCGTAACCCTATTTCTATTAACCAGTCTCCCTCACGTAAGTGACGACTGGCTGGGAAGTGCGAATCTGAAGGCGCAGCAGCATCGGGGATACCTGGTGACTATAGACGCCAGGGGTGTCAAAGCAGTTGTGTTAGGTGTCCCAACGCCATGGCAGCTCACGGCTGCCTGAAGTCTTGACGTTGGCCAACACACCTTCAGCTGTTTACGCACAGTTGCCTATTTCCCCTGCATCCGTACACAACACGAGCAGTCCCTGTCCATCTTTAATTATTTTTTGTCTGTACTACAGACAATGCAACACTAATCCAAGAGGTTAAAATCACTACACAATAGATCTAAAAATACGCAAAATGCTTCATCAGAAGAAAGAGCGTTTCAGGACCAACCTCTCCGTCACACACAGACTCTAACAGGAAGTTGTAGTACTTAATGTCGTGTAACAGGACCTGAATTTACCATGCGATTCACTGTCTTTACAAAGTAAAGTTTCAATCTGGACAGCCCTGTGATCAGTTGCTGCTGACGTACCAATCCGAAGTGCTAGAGGGCGGAACGATTTTATCGGATCCCTTTGCAAGGCCATTACTAATCCTTGAATTTTAGCTCGTGGCACTGTCCGAGCTACAAGCCGGTGCTTCACCCAATGATCTCCGCCCTCTCCACGGGAGTTTTGATTCCCACATAACGAAGGAGAAGCGCAAGCGACGTATGTGAAACAGCCTGTAGCTTCTCACATCTCCAAGAAGACAATTCCCAACAGTTTAAATCCAGCACATCCTGCGATGTTTCTATTATCGTCTGCTTCAAACTTTCATGTTTTCTTCAATAGTTTGTTTCCCTTGAGTGTTTCTTCTTTTGCTCTCTTCGTTGCTGCAGCTGACTGCCAAATTACCTTTGCTGTGCAATTGTTTCTTTCGTCTACTTCAGTATAACCATTGATTTCTAAGAAATTTAACTATTTACTTAATTTCACGTAAGATACCTCTGTTACCTTAAATAAATTGTTGCTTAATTTAATGTAAGATACCTCCCTTACCTGTAATGTCTTAAAGATCTCTCTGCCTTCCTGCCTAGTGCGTTTGCTTCCATTTTTTAATCTATTTTTACGTTTTATCTAACAAATTCATGATAAGTTCATATTCCGCACTCGAAAGACGTTCCAAACCACTCAGTTCCTCAGTAACTAGATAAATTAGTCAATTTCATTCACTAAGCAATGCATTGTTTTTGTAAACTACATTGAAATAATTTTTTTTAGATAATCCAGACATTGCAAACAAAATTTTGTATTATAAACGGTACGTAGATGATACTTTAATACTTTATAATGGTCCAAAAGATGAAATTGATAGGTTTACTACAATTTACAATTGAACATGAAAATCAAAAACGTATTAACTGCCTGGATCTCGTTATATCCAATAACGAAGGCAAACATAGCTTTGCCATATACAGAAAACCTACAACTACTGATGTTATTATTAATACTAGGTCATGTCATTATGACAAATATAAAAAAGCACTTTTTAAGTCAATGATCCACTGGATGCAAAAATTACCCCTTGGAGAAAATGAGATTAAAAAAGAAACAACTATTCTAAAACAGATTGTCAAGACCAATTCTTTGATACACGTCAAGTTGACATTATGTTTAATAAAATGCAACAATCACAAAGTACACCACTAATAGGAGCTCATAAATACACAAAAATGACGTACATGGGGAACATATCAGATAGGATCAGTAATTTATTTAAGAACTTTGAAATAAGAATAGCATTTGAAACTAACAATATTTTGCAAAATAAATTAAGACATACTGTAGGTAACGATAACGATGGATTTCTTAGATCAGGAATTTACAAGATCCAATGTGGTGATTGTAGAAAAATGTACATTGGCCAAACAGGCCGGAGCTTTACTACACGATACAAAGAACATACATCAAGTATCGCACAAACAAAATCAGTCTTCAGCCATCACATAACTTTTAATAAGCATGACGAAGGGAGGGTACAACAGAATTTGCAAGTCCTTCTTTACGTTAATAAAGGCTTATTATTAAATATTTTGGAGGAGATCGAGATATTTGCCCATTATAGAGATGAACCGTCAGTGCTTCTCAATGAACAGTTGGATTTTCGTGAAAAACATTTTTATGATCTCTTTGAATAAATTCTATGAACATGTATGTAATGCCGAGCATCTTCGTATTTAAGCGTATGCCCGTCATTTGCTGGCACCAGTAGACATCACAGCAGCTGAGAAGAGTGCTCCACCCCCATCTTCGAAGGTTGCCATGGGTATAACAAGTCTTATTGTATTTGATCCTTATAAGGATTTTGCCATATTTTATTATCAGTCTAGTAAGGTTTCTTTTACTTTCTAAATGAAATTACAGGTCTGATGATGGTCATGTGATATGACCGAAACCGGTCACCTATGTTCTTGAAGCATACGTGGTGTGATCAAGACTGAATTTTTGAAAGAAAATTTCTTTAATGCAACACAGTTTTTCTGAAAGCAGGTTGGTTTTATTCAGGATTCCAGTGCACCATATTATTCCTCACTTTCGGCTACAAAGGCTTGTTTTTAACACAGTCTCCTCACAATGCGACGGCCTTACGCCACCGTACTGGGAGGGCCTGTATACCTGCGTGGCACCGCTCTACTGTTCGACGTCAGAGCCAAGGTCTTGCTGCATCAATAACCTTCCAATCGTCCACGTACTGCTTCCCGTGGAGTGCGTCCTCCATTGGGCTAAACAGATGGAAGCCGGAAGGTGCGAGATTCGGGCTGTAGGATGGATGAGAAGGAACAGTCCAATGCAGTTTTGTGAGCTCTCGGGTGTGCAGATTTGTGTGAAGCCTTGCGGTGTCAGTTGTGCAGATTGTCATTTGATTCTGAATCGTCGATCACCTCGAATGAGTGTGGCCGCGCGTTCCAACATTGCAGGAGGCAACAGCTGTGTGCGGCCGGCCGGCACGCGGGAAACCGGACAGTTTTGCGTGACCTTGTTGCGATGATGGCAGTCGCCTCGTCCAACGACTCACAGTGCTTTTGTTCACTGCCAGGTCTCCGTAGACATTCTGCAAGTGGCTATGAATATCTGTGATGCTCTGGTTTTGCTAAAAGAAAGGCACAGTCTGGAACGCACCTCCATTAGAGACACCATTTGAAGGCTACATACAAGTGCCACCTCGTATCGGAACTTCATGAAACTATGGGGGGCTGAAGCGGGAATTTCCCATGATGTCCAACAACGAATTCCACATTTTTTTCAACCGAAACTGGCCGGGAAAAAATGTGTTGCATTACTTATCGAACGCTTCTCGTATTTACATGTGGACCTTGCCGAGTTCATTTCATACTAGTTTCCTTGTGGAAGGAAGTGTTAAGATGCAACATGATTTTCTCTGTCAGTTCTGCTAATGTATGAGCACTGTCATTTCTGGTATCATATCAGCTGTTTTCCACGGCAGCGACATTTAGTTTTGCTCCTGATTAGGCACTAAAATTCTCCACTGGACCGTGTCCTCTGATAGTAGTGAGATTTCCTGTCTTTCGGTACTTTCATTAGCTCCTCGTAGAGGTCTTTTACCCTCTCAGTTTGGTCTAGATGAGAATGATTTCCATGAAATATCTTTTGTTGATTTTTAAACAAGACCTGCTGTTATGAGGTCCTGTCATCTTTAATACTGTTTTTAATTTTCTTGTTTACAATAAAGCTTTCTCTTTAATTTCCTCTCTGCTTTGATCATCTGGTGTAAAAATAGTGTAATGATTTAAATTCTGTTGTAATCTACGAGTATTATTTTCGCACCGTGATCTCATTTAACTTGTCTTACAACTCCACTGAGATATTTTTGGACGTGCAGGCTTTTCAATTTGTTTCGCTATACAGGATGTTTCACAACTCGTGTCACAAACTTCTAGAAGTTATATAGGGGACGTAGTGAATAAAATTTGAAATAGGAATCCATATCCGCAAACGCGATCCAACGACGCTACAGAGCGTCAGAGTAATGGGTGTTGGTGTCTTGAAATGTATATATATACAAAGTGATTCTGTGATGATATTACAAACATTCTAGGATGATGGAGAAGGATAAATGTATCAATTTGAGGTAAGGGTCGCTGTACCAGAAACGAGCCAGTCGAAAGTTATAAGCAACATCCATCTGAGGTTATCAGTCCCCTAGAATTTAGAACTACTTAAACCTAACTAACCTAAGGACATCACACACATCCATGCCCGAGGCAGGATTCGAACCTACGACCGCAGCGGTCGCTCGGTTCCAGACTGAAGACCTAGAACCACACCGCCACTATGTACTTGTACTACCGTTGTTAAGATTGTAGAATAAGAATTTGTATGGATCAAAACAACGAAAAAATGTCTAACAAACATGGGCTCTAAAATGCATATCTGAGGAGCTATGAGCACTTGTTCACCTTTGCTATATGAAATATCTCCATTGAACAAGTGCTCACACTTTTTTTAAGGTACGCATTTTAGAGCCCATGTATAAATACCACTTAACGCAGAATTGGCACAGAAGAAATTGAAATCCAAGCAATAATAAACGTCAGTGCCAACGGTCTCATGCAGTTTTATGTACAGCGTACACACAAATAAAATGATTACATAAGGACAACGTCCGCTCGCCAGTCGGTGGCTGTATTTAAGATTTATCTCTAATCATATCTGAGAAGCTTCCAGTGTCTCTCTCTCTCTCCATTTCCTCTTATTATTCACGTGTTACTTCCATTCAGCGTTGTGAACTGGACTTCTAATTTCAGAATCTTAGTCCTCAAGCCTAGACCAAATCTAGAATTCATTTGGTATCTTTTGCTGAGGAAAGCGTTATACACCTGCCTAAGTCGATTTGTAAAGCGTCGAGAACCATGTGTCTTAATTTTTTTCCCCTATCTGTATTCCCAATTTTGATGGGGTTCTTGTGTTAACTCTTGATCGTTTATATCTTTGTTTTGCTTATTCTTGACCAGTGTTCTATGGTAAGAAAAATCTTCACAACATCAGTCAGGTACAAACTATCGATTAACAGTAATGCTGGTATGTTTTTTCATGTCACGGACTGCGCGGCCCCTCCCGCCGGAGGTTCGAGTCCTCCCCCGGGTATGGGTATGTGTGTTGTCTTTAGCATAAGTTAGTTTAAGTAGTGTGTAAGTCTAGGGACCAATGATCTAAGGAGTTTGGTCCCTTATGAATTCACACACATTTGAACATTTTTGGTATGTTTTCCTTGCGCTTTTATCGCTCTCATTTTTATTTCTACTTCTATTTATATCTATTCTGCATCTAACATGAAATAGTAGAGTGAAATACAAGGTTGCATTATCCTCTGTGACAGTTTGTTCCTCTCCCGACGACTTTGAGCTGTGTAGGATCACGTTGCATAAAGCATGCAATATAAAATACATGGATCTGTCACATGCAAACTAGAAACAGAAACATAGAAATAAATGAACTTATCTTCCAGGAAGTCAGGAACATAGCTTGTTAGGATTTATTTAAGAGGAGGGAGGCAGAGTACATTAAATTAAGCAACAAGTTAAGCATCGCAGGGAACGACTATTATACTGGCACAGACGAGTGACGGGAGAGGCAATTTTTCAACGAAACAGGTAAATGTATAAGTAAGGACGCCCATTATTAGAGAACTATTTCAAAAAAAAATGGTTCAAATGGCTCTGAGCACTATGGGACTCAATATCTTAGGTCATAAGTCCCCTAGAACTTAGAACTACTTAAACCTAACTAACCTAAGGACATCACACACACCCATGCCCGAGGCAGGATTCGAACCTGCGACCGTAGCAGTCCCGACTATTTCAAAATGCAGTGAGATTTATATATGATCGGCCTTTAGCACAAATACTTGCTGCTATCAGCAAACATACTTGAATGTAATGCGCATGAAGAGACCAAAAACAACGTACACGATAAGTGATCGGTCACTGTGTGAACGACTATATAAATCTAGCCAGAGACAAGACAGATAGTAGGATTAGACTAATGTACGAACCCCAACGATGTGCAATCCACCCATGAAGGAGAAAGCTTACAACACCTACTCTCGGCTAGTTACTGAGCAGCGTCCGTCGATCTGAAACACTGAGCAAGTTGGATTGTGTGACAGAAGAAATTTAAGAACGCTATGTGAAAGGCATTGTGCTTCGTGCTCAGCCTTCTTCTCAAAATTTGAAGAGACCAACGTTCAACGCGAGTAGAAGTAGTTTCTACCGCGTCTACCTGACGTACTGAGCCTGGATATAGAATCAGTGAAATGGTACCGATAATATTTCCCCCGTAGGCCAGACGCTTGGTCGCAGTTTCCCTCTGGCGATCGTAGCGGACGGTCACGCAGTGTTTACTTTTGTGCGCTGCAGCAACACCGATTCAAAGGAAGGCATCGGCGCTTGTTCGTGACGTCACGTCAGCTAGGCACGGCGAACGCCAGGTCTGTTGCAGGAAGAAACGCCTGGGCGTGCGTATCACTACAAATCTCTTATTTTTGGACAAAATGTTTGGTATTGTTTTGGATTCACCAGTTTTATTTAGATGAAAGATTTTCTTACTATCGTAAAGCTACAAATGAAGATCATAGTTCTGTATTACTGAATCCTGTCGAAACAAACGTAGATCAATATGAGAAGATGCTTTGCCCCATTGCAAGCTTCGGAAATTTTACATTCAAGTACTTATATTTACTTGATCCATTTTGTTATCGAAACTTACCCCAACCCCCTTACAATGAACTCGTTTCTTTTATTTATTTATTTATTTTCGTTTGATATCGTCACTGGAACTGTGAACTAATTTACATGTGTAAATGTCCAACTGTTGCAAGTCATTAGATTACAGTCGTTTTCAACGAAAGGAATTCTAAACAGGAAACAAAATAGCTTCATACATCGAAAATACTGCTGAGCTTAAACTTTTTTAAACATGCACATTAGAAAAGATAAATATACCCCTCTTGCAACTGAAAGGAGAATATAAGATAAAAAAATTTATTTGATAAAACAAGTATCTCTCTTTTGCCCTCCCCCAACGTGTACAATCGCAAGATATTTCATTAACATTCAGTGCTCCTCACCCCATAGTCAACCAGGATAACTAAAGAAGAGCACCAATATGTTCACAGTTCCTCGTAAAAGCAACCCAGTACAAACGTAACTTCCTCAGATTTTCAAATAAGGTAAAGAAGCACGAATTCTGTTGCTGCTGGCCCATGAAGCTGTTTTTGTATCTCAATCCTTAAAACAGAAATGTCTCAGAACAATGTGTGTTGGTCAACTACCGTCAATAGTTTCACATTTTCCTATGTCAGAGAGGGAGACACCACCATTATGAGTATGCCTGCAACAGACCTGGCGATGGCCGTGCCTAGCTGACGTGACGTCACGAACAAGCGCCGAGGCCTTCCTTTGAGTCGGTGTTGGCTGCAGCCGGTGTCTACGTCATGCGCTGTTAGTGCAGTCTCGCGTAGCGTCTATCACACAGCTGCGTTACACGGAAGTGATGGTCTATACAGTTCACTAAGAGTGTGAAAAAAATAAAAGTGTAAACAAGTATACAGTGAAACTGGAATTCGCCAAAGACAACAAGTGGCCAACAACTCTCGAAATCCAGAGGTAAGTAAATACATGAAACTAACAACAGAAGGAGACAGTGTGCAACTTACCATCTTCATACTAGACTTGCGCCATAGCATGGTGGGTTTCCGGGCTCCACTTAATAGATCAGGGGTCCTCTACACACAGGAAGCGGTACAGGGTTAGCGGGCTCTGTGTGAAACAGATTGGACGGTTTTTTTAAATTGAAGGTCTTGGGAAACTACAGAAAGAGTGTCAGTCTAAATGGATTCAGGACAAACGCAGGAAAGTAGTCGTAGAAAAATCGGTAATGTGGTGGTAAATTGTCGTAGCTGAGTTGGAAAAGAACTAGAACTCCAAACGCTAATAGAAAGCACTGAAGCTCGAATCATTATAGGTACAGAAAGCATCACGACGAAAACAGGGGTTAGTGACCACAAGGTCGTTATAGCGAGTCTCAATACCGTAACATCCAAACCCATCAAAAATAAACTCAAAATACATTGCTTTAAAAAAAGTAGATAAAACTAACTTGAGGTCTTACTTAGAGACAATCTCCACTCCTTCCAATCTGAATATGTAAGTGTAGACCAGATGTGGTTTAAATTCAAAGAAATGGTATAGACAGCTGTTGAGACACATATGCCAAATAAATTAGTAAGAGATGGTACTGATCCCTCATGGTACACAAAACAGGTCAGAACACTGTTGCAGAAGCAACGAGAAAAGCATCCCAAATTTAAAACAACGTGAAATCCTCAAGACTGACAAAGTTTTACAGAAGCTGTAGGCGTAGCGCGATCTTCATCGCGTGGTGCTTTTCATACTTTTCACAACGAAACTGTCTCGAAATCTGACAGGAAATCCAAAGACCTTCTGGTCGTATGTAAAGTACACCAATCAGTACGCTTACTGAGCGAGAACAATGATGATGCTGCTGATGGTAGCGCCACTAAAGCAGTGTTACTAAACACGGCTATTCGAAATTCCTTCATCAAAGACAAAGTAAATATTCCAGAATTCGAACCAAGATCTACTACCAACATGCGTAGCTTAGCAGTAGATACCTGCTTTGCTAAGCAGCTTAAATAACTTAACGAAAACAAGGCCTTCGGTTCTGATTGTATACCAGTTAGGTTCCTTTCAGTGTATGCTGATACAATAGCTCCATATTTAGCAATCATTTTTAACCGATCACTCATTGAAAGATCCGGACCTAAAGATTGGAAAGTTGCACAAGTCTCACCAGTTCCCGAGAAAGGAAATTGGATTAATCTGCTGAGTTACAGGCCCCTATCGTTAACGTTGGTTTGCGGTAGGATTTTGAAACATTATGCCCTATCTCGAAGAAAACGATTTATTGACAAACAGCGAACATGGATTCAGAAAATATCGTTCTTGTGAAACAACTAGCTCTTTTTTCTCACGAAGGGAATGTCAAATTGATTTCCTATTTCCAGAATGCAATCTACACCGTACCTCACAAGCGACTTCTAATCAAGTAGGTTGCCTACGGATTATCTTCTCAGTTGTGCCACTGGATTCGTGATTTCCTGTCAAAGATCACAGTTCGTAGTAATTGACGGACAGTCATCGAGTAAAAATGAAGTAATATCTGGTCTTCCCCAAGATAGTGTTATAGGCCCTCTGCTGTTATTGACGCACATAAACGATTTAGGAGAGAATCTGAGTAGCACTCTTAGATTGTTTGCAGAAGCCGCTATCATTTAACGTCTTATTCAGTCATCAGATGATCAAAACAAGTTGCAAAACGATTTAGATAAGATATCTGTATGGTGCGAAGAGTGTCAATAGACTAAATAATGAAAAGTGTGACGTCATCCACCTGAGTTCAGAAAGGAATCTGCTAAATTTTTATTTCACGACAAACGACAAATCTACAGGCTGTAAATTCAGCTAAATACTTAGGGATTACAATCACGAACAATTTAAGTTGGAACAGTGGCATAGATAATATTGTGGGTAAAGCAAACCAAAGACTTATTTATTGGCAGAACTCTGAGAAAATACAACAGGTCTACAAAAGAGACTCCCTACACTACGTCTGTACGTCCTCTTCTGGATTGGTGTGCGGTGAGAGATCCCCGCCAGCACCGACGGAGGAACCGAAAAACTTCAAAGAAAAGAGCTCGTTTTCTACTATCGCGAAATAGGGGAAGAGCGCCACGGATATGATACGTGAAATGGGGTGACAATCATTAAAACAAAGGCGTATTTCGTTGCGGCAGAATCTTCTCACGAAATTTCAGTCACTAACTTTCTCGTCAAAGTGTGAAAATATTTTATTGGCGCCCATGTATATAGGGAGGAACGATCATCATAATAAAATAAGAGAAGTCAGAGCTCGCACAGAAAGAGTGCGCGCTGTCCGAGAGTGGAACGTAGAGAAATAGCTTGAAGATGGTTCGATGATCCCTCTGCCTGGCAATTAATTGTGAACTGCAGTGATCTTGTGGATGTGGGTGAACGAGGCGCTCTGCTGTTTCAAAATATGCTCAGCGTACAGCGACCCGTGACTGTACTGGTCACTGAGTTAACATTAGCAACAGGCTCTATCGCTAAGTTTAGCGTTAGTCCAGTCGAAGGCAAACTGACAAATCTGCGAGTCTTTAACATCCACATGGATGTTCCGAACAAGGTTATGAAACTCAAAAATACATCCATATGGAAAAGTTTACGTAATTTCGACGGAGAGCTAGGCAGATTATCAGTTCCCCGTCCCAAATGGAATAATATCGATAAAAATGGAAATGAAAAAACCGATCCCCTCTGTAGTAAGTATTGGGGATTATCAAGCATACATTACATACATGGGAAACTTCTATGTAATGAAACAACCCACATTAAATAATACTGTCCCAGACAAAAATTCCGTCTTGGACTCAACTAAATGTAAGTTTTGAAACTAAATCGATGATAAATCCAACGAAAGCACCTGCGGTATCACCATCAGAACCGACAGAACAATAACAAATTGTCCATACTGAGTCTTGATACTGAAAAGACTCAATTATCTAGTGAAAAGTCTAAGAGAAATTTCTACAAAGAATAACGAAGAGGGGCGAAACGATATAAATAAAGAGTCCACAACAACTTTCATTAGTGATCCAGGAGAAAGATTGAGCGTATAACAACGTGAATCAGAAGCGTTCTCCGACGCCGTTCATCATTTGTCTGCAGACAGTCGTAAGGGAGGAAAAATGTACAGAAGCCGGGGATTGTAGGATCTGGTAATACCAAGAGAGCTATAGGAATAGAGGCGAAGCCTCATCTCAATCCAAAACCCAAACCAAATACAAGATCAGGAGCAACAATTATAGACACCGGATCTGAGAAAACGTAATTCACAGCCACAAAGATCATTAATGACCAGTCAGAATTATAAAATCACAATATAGTAGTGATGAGTAAGATGAAGTTTAAGAGATTAGTCAGGAAGAATCAGTATGCAACGGAGTGGGCTTCAGAAGTACTAAGCAATGACGAGATTCACTTCAAGTTCTCTAAGGCTGTACATACAACAATAGGGAACAGCTCAGTAGGCAATACAGTTGAAGAGGAACGGACATCACTACAAAGGGCAATCACGGAAGATGTAAAGAAAAACACAGGCACGAAGAAGGAGCTGTGAAGAAACCATGGGTAACAGAAGAAATACTTCAGTTGATCGATGAAAGAAGGAAGTAAAAAAATGTTCACGGAAATTCAGGAATACAGAAATACAAGTCGCTAACGGATGAAATAAATAGGAAGTACAGGGAAGCTAAGACGACATGGCTGCATGAAGTGAGGAAATGATGGTCGGAAGAGCTGACTCAGCATTTAGGAAAGTCAAAACAACCTTCGGTGACATTAAAAGTAAGGGTTGTAACTTTAAGAGTGGAACGGGAATTCCACTGTTAAATGCAGGGTGGATAGATGGAAAGAGTACATTGAAGGCCTTTATGGGGGGAGGGTGGGACATTTTTCTGATGCGATATAAGAAACATGAGTCGATTTAGAGAGATAGGGGCTCAAGTATTAGAAGTTAAGAGAGCTTTGGAGGACCTAAGAACTAGTAAAGCAGAAGGGATAATAACATTCTAGCAAAATTTCTAAAATCATTGGGGGAATTGACGACAAAACGACTATTGACGTTGGTGTGTAGAATGTACATACCATCTGACTCTCTGAAAAACATCGTCGACACAATTCCGAATACTGCAAGAGCCGACAAGTGCAAGAATCATCGAACAATCAACTTAACAGCTCATTTATCCAAGTTGCTTACAAGAATAATATACAGAAGAATGGGTAAGAAAATTGAGGATGTATTAGATGACTGACATGGAAAAAAGCGTTCGACAGCATAAAACAGTGCAAGATGTTCGAAATTCTGAGAAAAATAGGCGTAAGCTATAGGAAGAAGCAGATAATACACAATATGCACAAGAGCAAGGAGAGAATAATAAGAGTGGACGACCAGGAACGAAGTGCTGGGATTAAAAGGTTTGTACGACAGAGATGTAGTCTCTCGCCTCTACTGTTCAATCTGTACATCGAAGAACTAATGATGGAAATAGAAGAAAGGTTCAGGAATGGAATTAAAATTCAAGGTGAAAGGATACCAATTATAAGATTCGCTGATGATATTGCTACCCTGAGTGAAACTGAAGAAGAATTACATGATGATCTGAGTGGAATGAACAGTCTAATGAGTACAGAATATGGATTGAGAGTGAATCGAAGAAAGTCTAAAGTAATAGGAGTAGCAGAAAAGAGAATGGTTCAAATGGCTTTGAGCACTATGGGACTTAACTTCTGAGGTCATCAGTCCCCTAGAACTTTGAACTACTTAACCTAACTAACCTAAGGACATCACACACATCCATGCCCGAGGCAGGATTCGAACCTGCGACCATAGCAGCTGCACGGTTCCAGACTATAGCGCCTAGAAAAGAGAAACTTATGAATGATGGCCACGAAATAGATGAAGTTGAGGAATTCTGCTACTTAGGCAGTAAAATAACCAATGACGGACGGAGCAAGGACGACGTCAAAAGCAGACTAGCACTGGCAAAAAGGGCGTTCCTGGCCAAGAGAAATCTACTAGTGTCAAAAGTTGACCTTAAATTGAGGAAGAAATTTCTGAGAATGTACGTTTGGAGCAGCGCATTGTATGGTAGTGAAACATGGGAGTGTGGGAAAACCGGAACAGAAGAGAATGGTAGCATTTGAGATGTGGTGCTACAGACGAATATTGAAAATTAGGTGGACTAATAAGGTAAGGAATGAGGCGTTACTGGTGTTGTCTAACGCTTCGCGGAGCCCTAACACGTCTAGTGTCCGGTCGCGAACCGATCCTGGTCTCATAAGCAAACATGACACGCTATTCTGCAATGGTCCAGCGCTGATGTGAAAGAGCCCATGTCCTTCGATTGCATCGGTTACGTTGGTTCAGTGAAAAACTTCTCACTGGTCTTCTGGAATAAAGACCACTTTGATGCGATCTTCTACACACCATCTGAACCGAGATACGAATCCCTGTTGCCTGGGAAGAATAATTCCCAATACTTGTTGCAGTTGATGTCGGACGCCTGCGAGCCGATAGTTGGTATTGTCATATGATAACTGTGAGGTCCACCACATTTCCCGTCTCTCTGTTCTTTCTCCACACTTTAGACACACCATATCGAGTGGCATGTAACCGATCGGCATCATCTCGCTGGGCATGACCTGCTGGAAGTAAAGTCACTATCCTGACTATGGAAGTGTTGTATGCCTCTACGTGGAAAGTTACCGCAGTCTGAACACAAACTGAATGAAGCTGTTGGTGATACTGGACTGATCGCGGAGGACCGCTGCGACAGCGGTACGTTTACAGGCCTGGGAAACGGCCACAAAGCATGCAGGTAGTAAACACAGTCCAGCATAAGCGCTCTAAATGTATAATGGATGAGGTGCCTAGGTCGGTGAGACCTCTAGTATCGTAGAAGGATTTAACGATAGTGTTCCAAACTTTTGTTGAGCAGTGTATATACTCCTGGATCAATGGTCTGAAGTATGAAAGAACGTTCACAACAAACCGCTTACGTCAGGTATTAGCGCGGAATAGTAAAAAGTCGTCAATGAAACGATTCCACTGCGCATTATACTCTGCTAGCGGATTTACCGAATTTTGATAAGTATACTTGTACTTCAGAGGATACTCTCGCATGGTGCTTCACGTATCCACCAAGCGTGCGGAATCTGAGAATGGGCTTAACAAAAGTTTGCATCACTACTCGGAACGGCACAGCAGTATTTTAAGATATAAGAAGTTGTGACGCTATACCAAAAGCGATACCCCGAACGGAAAAATTATTTGGTAATCTAGCTGTACGGTCAGTTCGTACACTACGTGGTATCAGAAGTACCAGGTTTAAAGTAATTTATTTTAAACTGACAACTAAACTGATAACGTTACACCATGTACTGTTGAAAAGAAATTATCAAAACAACTTTGCCAAGTACACAAGAACGTGGTATACCTGCATGTGAGATAGTACGACCTGTGTGTAGTATGCTGAATTTTCTGCTTTCACTATGTAAGATTAATACTTTTTACATGCACCTTACACTCTCGTATTAGGATACAGGTAGCAAAGTAAAAAAGAAAATGCTACAATGGAGGAGAAGAAATTTATTTATTCATCTAATTTTCTTCAAAAAGAAACAAGAACCTCGGTTTCTATAGATGACGAGCGATTGAATTTAGACCAGAATTCCTTGCAAGAAAGCATGTATGTAATTTTTAAAATAAAGAGGCATAAAGGATTGCAAAAGAAAGAGAAACCACTTTACGATTTAAGGATGAAGAACTATATACCCATCGAACAGACTTTACTATATTATTACTTTTATTTTTCAGTTTCACAAAATGAAAAATTTTCCTTCTGATTTAATTCACAATTAAGATGAAATTTAAGTAAAAAAAGATGTTGCCACATAAAATGAAATGGTTACGTTAGTTAATTTATTCAGTTTTCCTGGAAGGATGTGACGTTTCAACAAACAAGAAAAAAGGCACGATGCCAGGCCGGGAACGCAGTTAAAGGTAAGCGAATGAATCAGATATAGGGGAGGGTAGGTGACAAAAAATGGCTAGGTACGAGTATGACTCACGCTTTGAGGGTTTGTGCAATCTTAGTTATGTACACAGACAGCTCATCCATTCCGCTAATCGAGTATCTCGATGGTTTTTGGCTGTTATCGACGTTGATACTGGCAAGCTATCAGTATCGGCAAATTGCAAGACTTCCGAGGATATTTTAGTTTTAAATTGGAAGTCGGATAAAAGAGGACAATGTTTTTCGTGTGATATAATCACAAATTAAGAATTTTCCGGATTTTTTCTTTACTTGTTCTGTGAAACTACTTCTTGCTAAATTTCATGTTTCTAGGTCAGCGGGAAGCACCCTATAGGTTTTAATGCGTGTTTAGGCTAAAAATTTATGTGGGTAACTTGCTAAAGGTGTATGATATTGAAAGAAAACGATTTTTTTGAAGTCAGTTCTATACGTAAATCTATTCTTGACCAATTTTGGTTATTTCACCCATCATCACTGGAGGAGAAATTATACTTCTGTTGGATCAAAAATGCATGTTTCTCATAGAAGATACGTTACTGTCACAAAAGTAACTATGACAAACTGTGAATGTGATAACCATAATTTGGAAATATCTTGAAATAGAGTCAAGTTGCACACACACGACTGTCAATTAACAGGCCGTGTCTTTTTGTCGTATTTCTTAGAAGATCAACTTATTTACGCCACCAACGGACGATAGACTAGTATGTGACTAATTTTCGCTTTCTACGTCTCCAGTCCCTGAGATGGACGGGTCTTAACAGCTGGAGAGACAGACAGACAAACAAATGGGCAACAAAGTGATCCTATAAGGATTTAGGTACGGAACTCTAAAAACGGAAGAGAAAAAAAGGGGATAGAGTCTTTTATTAGCAATCAAAACGTCCTGGGTTCGAACCTACCAACTGCTTAAGTTCTAAATAAAATTCGTCTGAAAGGGAAGCCGAAGACTTCCACCTATGATGTTCTGCCAACGGCCTTGTCAATGAGGGCGGAGGAGCGTACAGAGGTTAAGGATACTCTCTCGCCCTTCGGGTGCAAACCTATCCCTGAAAGTGGAGAGAATCAGCCATGATCAACGGCGTGAGGATACATAAGGCAATGGGAACCCCTGCATTAAATACACAAAACGTGTAGCCACAGGAAATATGGCCTGTAACTGAAAAACTACCATGATGATCTGTCTATTGGCGAAATTTCCGGTCTCCCATTCGGATCTCTGGGAGGGGACTTCCACAGGGAAAATGACATGAGAAATAGCTGGAATAACCAAAAAAGGGTACTATTCTACGACACGGAGCATGGAATGTGACAGGGAAGCTAGAAAATCTGAAAAGGGAGACCCAAAGGCTCAGTCTAGATTTAGTAGGGGTCGCTGAAATGAAATGGGAAGAAGATAAGGATTTCTAGTCAGACGAATATCGTTATGAATAGCAAGGTATGGCAGAGTGTGTGTTACTTTATTTATTTATTTATTGATTGTTCCGTGGGACCAAATTAAGGAGAAGTCTCCATGGTCATGGAACGAGTCAATACATGAAATTATAACACGATATTAGAAACAGATAAAATGAAATATAAAAAAACATATTCAGGTGACAATTCGTAAGTTTAAATGAAGAAAATCAACAATGTAACACTGGAATTTGCTTAATTTTTTAGCTCTTCCAGGAGCTCCTCGACAGAATAGAAGGAGTGAGCCATGAGGAAACTCTTCAGTTTAGACTTAAAAGCGTTTGGGCTACTGCTAAGATTTTTGAGTTCTTGTGGTAGCTTATTGAAAATGGATGCAGCAGAATACTGCACTCCTTTCTGCACAAGAGTCAAGGAAGGGCATTCTACATGAAGGGCATTCTACATGCAGATTTGATTTCTGCCTAGTATTAACTGAGTGAAAGCTGCTAACTCTTGGGAACAGGCTAATATTGCTAACAACAAACGACATTAAAGAAAATATATACTGTGAGGGCAATGTCAGAATTCCCAGATTTTTGAATAGGGGTCGACAAGAGGTTCTCGAACTTACACCACATATAGCTCGAACAGCCCGTTTTTGAGCCCAAAATACCCTTTTTGAATGAGAAGAATTACCGCAAAAAATAATACCATACGACATAAGCGTATGAAAATATGCGAAGTAGACTACTTTTCGTGTTGAAGTGTCACTTATTTCAGATACTGTTCTAATGGTAAATAAAGCAGCATTTAGCTTCTGAACAAGATCCTGGACATGGGCTTTCCACAACAGCTTATTATCTATCCGAAAGCCTAGGAACTTGAAGAGTTCCGTCTCGCTTATAATATGCCTATTCTGTCTGATCAAAATATCGGTTCTTGTTGAATTGTGAGTTAGAAACTGTAAAAACTGAGTCTTGCTGTGATTTAGCATCAAATTATTTTCCACAAGCCACGAACTTATTTTGAAATACGTATGTATTCATTACCAGCGATGGCGAGGCATGACAGAATCTCTGACCAGAGAGTTATTTATCGTTTCTAGTCTGCGCTTGACCGCGCGAGTGTTCAGTTGTGTGTAGCGAGTCAGCAGAGGGAGTAGTCAGTTGCACAGTAGTAGTCGGTCGGCAGTAGGAATAGCGAGTGGACGGTTGTACTGAGCGGGCGTCGGCATGCGTCGACGGCGTGCTGTTCTTCCGAATCTGGTCAGGATTGTGGTGGACGATGTGTATTATTGTAGAAGGTAATGAAGCAGCATTGCGCTCAGCTAATAACGTATGTTAATTGTAATTAATTTGTTCAAAAAAATGCCCCAATAATAATTTTTCTATAAAGTAACCTTTTTAAAGAAAAAGATTCATTTCAATTTAAAGAATATTTCCTATGCATTTCCCCCAAGAATCAAAATTAAATATAGGCCAGCATTGCACGGAGCTGTGCCGAAATATAAGAGCAGATATAGATGCAGTTTTACTGAGGTAAGAATTTTGGTTTAATTATTTCACAGGGCCGAAGGTCAGCACTGCTGCCCTTATAAGATTTATCAGGTTTAATTATTTGTGTTGAGATGTTACATTCAGTTGATGGTTCATTATTTAATTAACATTATTGTGGGTTTAATGAGCAATTTTCATTCCTTAATTTTTGTGGGGAGTTTAAGCTTGGCTCCAGTTTGCATTATTCTTAAACATTATTTTTGTTGGGAGGTTACACTAGGCTCCATTTCAAATTAATATTTATTAACATTTTTGTTGGGAGGTTACAATTGGCGACATCCGGACCAGGATCGTATTCTTTGTGAATCTTCTGATAAGTAGTCAGATATCTGCTCTTATTTACTTTAATATAATTAGCATTTGGCGCAACTCTTTTACTAACTTTGTCACTTTCTTCCACAGATCATTGGCAATTTGTTGCTCTTTGTTGTAATAGTGTTTGTTAGATTTTGCATTGTCTTTGTTTCATTTGTGAATAATTGTGATTAGTGTTCAAATGCCGCGAAAAACTGTTAATAGTACATCGCGAGGTATAGTGAGTGAAATAACCGAGTTAAACAACTTGACCGATAGTACTTGCGACATGGAGTATAATGATGACAATCCTCCATTTGCAGACAATCAGTGTGTACCGACCACTAATGTTGATTTTGATCTTAGTGATGAGCAGACGAATCCAATTGTGTCGTCTGTTAATTTGACGAAAATTGATGACGCGGGGCGTTCTGTTGCAATGAGCTCTGCCCAAACACAACCGGTTTGCAATATTTACAAACAAATTTTTCTATTGAAAATGAACAGAGTAATCAGAGTACGACAGATTTGTTTAATTCCAGTGTATTGACTAATAGTGCTCATCCGATTGGCAAACATTTCCAAGAATCACAGAATAACCAAGTGGTTACAGAAAACGTGACAAATGCAAATACACCAACACACAGCATAGAGAATAGAGTTGCTAATTTTGGCTCGGATCAAATTATGGCATTGTTGCTACATATTAATGAACGTATTGAAAAACTAGATAACAATTCCAAACAACAGAATGAAGAAGACAACCTTAGTGAAAAATTAGACAACAATTCCAGACAGTTAAATGAAAAATTAGACAACAATTCCAGACAGTTAAATGAAAAATGAGATAATAATTCCAGACAGCTTAGTGAACAGATTAGAGCCGTTGCCGCGCAGTGTCATGATACTAAGGAACAATTACGTGAGGAAATTGAGACTTGTGCTAGGAAAAGTAGTGAGGAAATTAGATCTGTTGCTCAAGAATTAAGGGATATGCAAACAGCTGCAACAGAATCACTTAGAGACGAAATAAGTGCAGTCGGTAAACAATGCTCTGAGAAGGCAACACAATTACGCGACGAGTTTAAATTAATGACAGCAGAACTTTCGAGCACAATGGATGCAAAGATAGTCGCGAAATTTGAACAACAGAACAGTCAAATTGACGAGCGTTTTAATCATCACCTACAAAACAGTGATACATGTATCCGTAAATTTATACAGGAACAGAATAACGTAAAACGACAAGTCATGGAAACAATCACTGCACAGAAACAGGATGATAAACGTAAATTGTTTGCGAAGGCAAAAACATACGTATACAACAATATTGCTACAGTGTCAGACGAAATTAATACCATCAAACAGTTGAACACAGAATTACGTGATGAAATTTGCGATCTTAAATCGAAAACAGACACACACACAGCAGACTTTCAGACAGTAACAGACAGACTCGAACAATTAGAACTAACACAGGATTCCGATGTCATTAAAGCAGACGTTAAAAAATTGAGCAAAACCACGCGTAAAATACAAAAACAAATTACTGCTTGCGACACTAAAACCGATGATCAGGTAAAAATACTGACTGAAAAATATGATGAATTGGCCAGTCATATTGACGTTATTGAAAGTAATAATGACAGCAAATCGGACGATACCTCACCGATTTCGTTTAATCAAACACCTGAATTCCAAAATCTACAGCAGACAATCAATGAGATCGATTCGTCTAATAACACATTACGTAGAAAATTGTCAAGTTTACAGCAAGAGGTAACAGAGATAAAAAATATTTCAGTTAATAACACGTCACAGCATACGGCGAATTCCGAACAATTCTCACACTCACACAGCCAGTATAATGTAGGCAATCTACAGAGAGTACGTGAGTTGATACCGAACAGTCACAGACAAATAGATTCTCATACAATCCTGAACCTGTTCAGACGTACAGAGACGATAATTTTGATTACAAACATTTTCTATCAGTGAGAAAATTTAAAGTATTTAAAAATGACAGAACACAGGTTCACCCCCTGGATTGGATACAACAATTTAGCTTTGCTTTTCCACCGACTTGGCCCGTAACACACAAACTTGAATTTATTTGCAGTTTTTTGGAAGGCGAACCGGCAACTCGTATGATACCGATCGCGAGACAATGTTATTCGGTAGAAGAATTTCAGAATGCTTTTCTGTCAGCGTACTGGTCGAAGACGACACAGCGCGGAATTAAGGATCAATTAATTAGTTTACCAAATTATGAGAACTCAAATTTTTCCACTGTCACGCAATTTTTTGAGCACATGGTCCCACAAAACCAGTACCTAAGTGAACCTTACAGTGAATCTGCACTTATTCAATTACGTATTTCTAAATTACCACGGTCATTAAGAGTGTCACTTTTAACGGGCCAGCAGAAGGCAAACATTTCGGCATTCAGAGATCTGTTACGACTTTTGGAAGTGCAGCAATCGGATTATTCCTTTATAAACAAAAATTTTTCATATAGTAACCAAGGCCAACAAACTTACAGTAATTACGATCAGCCACGCAATTTCAATAGCAAAGGTAATAGACGCTTTAGGAACGACAACCACCAGAACTCTAATAACAGACAAAATTTTAACTATCAGTATCGTCAAAATTATCAGCAACAGCAAACACATTTTGGTAACAATAGAGGTTTTTCTCCGCAACAGCATGAAAGGAAGCCGGTTAGCATACCTAACCAACAATGCAGTGTGCAAGGTCAGCCAAGCTTTAATGTTTCGCCGCGTGCACATATAGTCCCAGCTACAACAAATAGTAACGCACACCAGCAAGGAAATAATTATGTGCAGAAAACACAGTACTTCAATTCCTATCGCAATGCACCGTATAGGAATGACTATCACGATAGACGTAAAAACAATGAGCTCAATTATCAACATACGTTTAATAACAGTCGGTCTTACCAGCAGCAAAATGATCAGCAACAACATATTCTCATGAATGAACCAGACAGTAGGTATCATCCAGAGCGTAATGCGTCTGGAAGAAATAACAGAACAGTTCAAATAGTCGAAATGCCACAGAATCCTCCTGATAATAATAATACGTCAGATAGAATTTGACTAGATACTGTACAGGTCGCATCTTCCAGTAACACAAGCACTACTTTAGACACGCAGAATGTTGTTCACGAAAATGTTATTACTTTTGACGACATCCGAGACACTCTTTTGCAGGAAAGACCAATTGTTCAAAAAACCATTTCACACCCTGTCATCGAAATTAAAATTGGATCATCGAAATTTTCAGCAGTAATCGATTCTGGATCACCTATATCAGTTATAAATGAAGAAACTTTCAACGAGTGTAACAAAGAGAATACATATCCTACGTTACCATCAGGCAAAACGAAAGTAAAAGGAGCAGTATCTAGTAAAGGAGTAGATGTTAAATTACAGACACATTTATCATTTTGTATTGCAGGTCATACTTTTCACTCAAATTTTTGGATTGTTCCCTTATTGACAACAGACGTTATTTTAGGTACGAATTTTCTGGTACAACACGACGCAATTATTGACTTTCAAAATTCCTATTTAATGTTGAAGGATGAAAATGTACAACTGGCTTTAGAATTTCAGCACTCTTTATCTGCGGAAGAACAAACAATTAATCGTACAGAGGTTGTTTCCGTATCACGTAACATAGACTGTAATTCCACTTTGTTCACAGATACGTACGTACACAACTATCATACTACAGACGAAGCTGACTATGACATTATGCAGATGATTTCTGATAAACAGAACAGTGCAAATACAGACGACGAACGCATGCAACTACACAAAATTCTTTTACAGCAAACTCCAGTTTTCGACAACATTCCTGGTATTATGTCCGGTTTTATGTATGAATTTCAAGTTAAACAGCACGACACATTTAAAGCCAAACATTATCCTATTCCGTATATTCATAGAGAGCAAGTTAAGAAAGAATTGCAAGATATGCTCGAGCAAGGAATTATTGAACCGGCAGTTAGTCCGTACATAAACCCGCTCCATATTGTTAAGAAAAAGGATGGCTCACTTCGCCTCGTGCTTGATTCACGTCACATCAATGACATAATTATTAATGAAACAGATCGACCACAGACACCAGAGGAACTACTACAGAAATTTCACCGTACTGCTATTTATTCTACATTAGATCTGAAATCGGGATTTTGACAAATTCAGCTCCATCCGAACTGCAGAAAGCACACAGCATTTCTCTGTTTTGGTGACTTATCAATTTTGTAAATTACCATTCGGTTTAACCATTTCTTCCGCAGCTTTTATTCGCGGTTTGAACACAATACTTCCGACAGAACTTAAAGACAGAATCACAACGTACGTAGACGACATTCTTATTGCTGAAGCTAACTGGTCTGAACACAATCTGATTCTTGAACGACTGTTGCAAACTTTTCGTGCACAAGGAGTCACAGTTAATCTCAGTAAATCGCATTTTGGCAAAACTTCTATAAAATTTCTTGGACATGTAATTTGAGCAGAAGGCATTCCGCCTGACCCGGAAAAACTTCAAGCTCTACGTGACATTACTGTTCCTACGACGAAGAAACAACTACGCAGTTTTTTGGGTTTAATTAACTTTTTTCGTAAATTTATTCATTACTCTGCTTTAGACACCCCAAGATTATGTCAATTGACAGGTAAAAATACTATTTGGTCCTGGGATAAGCAAGCACATTCTGAATTTATGAACCTGAAACATGCTTTGTTGAATGCACCACTTTTATCGCACCCAGATCTTACTAGAAATTTTTCCATTGTCACCGACAGTTCTAACACCGCTTTAGGCATACATATTTTTCAGGTAATTAAAGAAGATGGCTCTACAGTAATTAAAAACATCGCATTTGCAAGTCGGATTCTGTCACCTGCTGAACGAAATTATTCTGTTACTGAACTTGAAACATTATGTGTTGTTTGGGCTTTTACGAGATTTAGGCATTTTCTTTATGGAAGACACACCACCGTTTACACAGACCATAGAGCAATACAATTTTTGCTTTCGGCTAAATTTACTCACGACACATTAAGCAGATGGAAACTTTATTTGCAGGAATTTAATTTTACAATTGTTCACATTCCCGGCACACAAAATGTTGTAGCAGACGCACTATCCCGTTCTCTCAGCAACAATCAGCAAGACATCGCAACCAACTTCTGCAAAGCAAATTTCAGCGTCATGTACATTCAACAAGTTGCATTTGAAAATTTTATTTCGTCGTCATTACAGGACATAGCACAAGAGCAAAGTAAAGACAATGTGTGGAAAGAGATTAAACACCTTTGGAAAGATAGGAATAATGTTACGATTAGAAACCATAACACTGTACGCAAAGACATTCTGTTTCGCCGCTCTCATCCTGACAGCAACAGTTGGTTATTATGCATTCCTGACGAGCTTGTTAACAAATTAATCTGGTATACTCATTTAAGTTACGCACATTACGGAGCTAGAAAATGTTTTCTTATACTGAGACAGAACTGTTATTTTGCCAACATGGAGAAACGTATACGACGAGTTTTAGCGTCATGTAAAATCTGCCAGAAAGCTAAGTCAGACACGACTTCACATATTCCTCCATTATATCCCATTGTACCTGTTAAATTGAGACATATGGCCGCTGTAGACAAATTTGGTCCGATTCCCAGAGCTAATAGATGTTTTTGCTACATCTTTGTCGCTGTTGAACTCACTTCAAAATTTGTTACCTTCAGTCCGTTACGCAAAGCTACTGCTAAAACTGTTTCGAAAGCATTTGTAAAACATTTTCTATTTCATGTAGGGCATGTGTTGAAAGTAATTTCCGACAATGGATCACAGTTTCGATCTGCTATATGGGCACGTATGTTACGAGCTAGAAACATTTCTCCGATCTATATATCCAGGTACCATGCTTCTTCGAACCCTTGTGAACGATTAATGAAAGAAATTGGTAAACTGTGTAGAATATACTGCCATAAAAGACATATTGATTGGGACACACACATACTCTCATTCCAGGATGTAATTAATTCCATACCAAATGAATCCACTATGCTATCTCCATCTGTTATACTGAAAAATGTTGAACCACCTAACAAAATTAAAGAATTAGTAAACTTTGCTACGACACCATGAAATAATTGACATCGCGCTGAACAACATCAAACGTGCCGCAGAGCGCCGGAGAAGACAACAAAAACAGGTTTGTACACGCCGTGACTTTCACGTTGGACAGAAGATATTAGTACGTACACACTATTTATCCAACAAAATAAAAGGTAGGTGCAGTAAATTTGAACTTCTATACGCAGGTCCATATCGGATTCGCAGCATTCCTCACCCTAATGTTGTACACGTCGAAACTTTGAGAACCAGAAAATCCAAAGGAAACCACCACATATCGAATATCAAACCTTTTATTGAATGAACATACTTTATGATTTATCACACTGTAATACCATTTCCTAATTTTTGTGACACTTATGCAGTTATACTCACATGACTACTTACTGATGATTGTCGCATTTTTCTTGGCAACTGCCCGGCAAAGTAAGGTTAGCAGGTCGGTCTACTTGTCGTTACACATCAGACCGTGCATATTTTCCATTTTTTTTATGTATGTACGATTGTTTCCATGTTTTGTTTGTATGCACTATGAAATAGTTAAGATATAACACACAGCAGTTGACTTTGACATTTTTGCCCTATGATATCTCAACATCGTGACTATTTTACATTTTTTGCTGCTGCATTATGATATTCTGTGTACATTTTTGCATCTGAACACTGTCTATGTTTTTTGACATATTACGTTTTCTGTCATGCTATGCTGTATGCTCAAATTATGTTACTATAAACCAGTTTTTATTTAATGGGTATATGATTTAAATGCAAGACATTAATCTTTGTTCATCATTTTCAGAAAGAAATAACGTGTAAAGGAAATAAATTAAACAGAAACTGGAATTTCACCTACAGAATAAACGAAAGAAGATGCAATACCTCATGAGGAAGAGTAAATAGATCAGGATTAACAAGCATTAACAAAAATATACTATACACACCGTAGAATAGCAGTCTTAACTAATTTTTTCTTTCAGAATACGAAGCGATTGATGCAGGCTGTCAGACAGAACTTCACATCTTAGTTTTAGTGATGAAATATGCTAGAAATAAGGAATAATTGTGTAATGAATAATGAAGTGACTTTTTTTTTGCAGATGATAATGAATGATGATGAAGAATATGCTACTATGGATAAAGAAGTTTTTCTTTACAGGTGATGATAATAATGGAGTTATGATAATGAAGTGATGGATAATGAAGTTTTTTTTCTTTACAGATGAGGATGATGTTGAAGTTTATGTATTTATGCTCTGTAGCTATTTAAGTATTTGTTGCAGTTCGTTTTGACAGTATGTGTTATATTGCATAGTATGATGACTGAAGGTTTTGGAAAGGACAGCTAGGGAACACATTTTTTTATACACATTTCACTACCTGTTAATTCGAAGTTCACTACTTTTCAGCATAAAATGCGTTTCTTCTTTCAGTTTAATAATCCATTTTTTGTATATTTTGCAGGAGAAATTCTTTATGAAATTAATGTACTATAAGCTGTTGTTCATCAAACCCATGTCATTTATGAATGTGATTACATATACTCTACTTGTTTCATAATCTTGATACAGCTGACTCATGACAAATGACGTTACACATCTTCATTTGCAGCAATAACTCAAAAGCAAGTATTTTCATTCCCCAATAATTGCCCAACGCAATGCATTGCTAGCAATATATATATATATATATATATATATATATATATATATATATATATATATATATATATATATATATATAATGCTTTGTAACTGGCCAATGAATGGCAATGATTACTTTAATTAGATCAATTATGTGCATTATTCTGTAATACTATGATGATTTCTGATGGTTTGCAATTAGGCAATGAGTGCCTATGTTCTCTGTAAAAACAATTCATGAATATTATTATGTAAACATTATTCTGTAATACTATGATGACTTCTGATGGTTTGTAATCAGTCAATGAGTGCCAATGTTCTCTGTACATGACTTCTGATGGTTTGTAATTAGGCAATGAGTGCCAATGTTCTCTGTAAATGACTTCTGATGGTTTGTAATTAGGCAATGAGTGCCAGTGTTCTCTGTAAAAACAATTCATGAATATTATTACGTAAACATTATTCTGTAATACTATGATGACTTCTGATGGTTTGTAATTAGACAATGAGTGCCAATGTTCTCTGTAAATGACTTCTGATGGTTTGCAATTAGACGATGAGTGCCAACGTTCTCTGTAAAGTTACTCATGAACATTATTCTGTAATACTACATAAATGGTACAGAAATGTTCAATAACTGGGCAATGAGAGCCACCTATTACCAGTGTAATTCTGAATGAAGACTAGTATGTGACTTAATGTCCTTCACCTTCTAACCTAATTACCTGGAATTACTGCAATATCCGTTTGTCCTGTATATCCTCATGATCATGGAACACTATATTTGGTTTTTGCACTAATTCTACGTTGCTGTAACAGACAAGAACGTGGTGTTGACACGACATGCTGTCCACCACTATGAGCGATGAAGATGCTATTATGGTCCCACTGTTTGGTGTACCTAATGTACTACCAAAAGGATAACATGGAATATTACTACGGCATTTCAGTGTCTTGGCTACGCTGATTAATACTTCTGGGAAAAGAACTTTAGATTGCCTCAGTTGGTGTTGTGCTTCTGTAGAAAGATATGGACTTTCAGTGCAGCTGCGTGCAACCTAAAGTGCTACAACCATGACGCAATCCTTCCCTTTCCTATCCTAATTCTTGTAACATAGTAAAAAATCATTTTGTTATCATGATTTGTATTTATGGCCTATACATTTTGTGATTTGCAAATATGTTCTGAACTACAGTGCATGTGCACTTTTGTCATTTGTTAACATGATTTCTACTCATTGCATATACATTTTTTGGTGATTTGCTGATATGTTCTGTGCTACTCTGCGTGTACACTTTTGCCATTTGCGAATATGTTTTGTACTCATTGTATATATATTTTGTCATTGTCTGATATGTTCTGTACTCGGTGCATGTGCACTATATTTACTTCACGTTCTACACCTATATATCTGTATGTTCGGTGATTGTAAAGTTAGTTAGTTAAGAAAAAATTTGTGGCTCATGGCAAGTCCAAATGACTCACCATCGCTGCCAAATTTTTGCCCCCCCAGTGGAGGGTTGTGAAACACGTATGTATTCATTACCAGCGATGGCGAGGGATGACAGAATCTCTGACCAGAGAGTTATTTATCGTTTCTAGTCTGCGCTTGACCGCGCGAGTGTTCAGTTGTGTGTAGCGTGTCGGCAGAGGTAGTAGTCAGTTGGAGAGTAGTAGCAGTCTGGATCAGTTGCATGTAGCGGGTGGACGGTTGTACTGAGCGGGCGTCGGCATGCGTCGACGGCGTGCTGTTCTTCCGAATCTGGTCAGGATTGTGGTGGACGATGTGTATTTTTGTAGAAGGTAATCAAGCAGCATTGCACTCAGCTAATAACGTATGTTAATTGTAATTAATTTGTTCAAAAAATGCCCCAATAATAATTTTTCTATAAAGTAACCTTTTTAAAGAAAAAGATTCATTTCAATTTAAAGAATATTTCCTATGCATTTCCTCCAAGAATCAAAATTAAATATAGGCCAGCATTGCATGGAGCTGTGCCGAAATATAAGAGCAGATATAGATGCAGTTTTACTGAGGTAAGAATTTTGTTTTAATTATTTCACAGGGCCGAAGGTCAGCGCTGCTGCCCTTATAAGATTTATCAGGTTTAATTATTTGTGTTGAGATGTTACATTCAGTTCATGGTTCATCATTTAATTAACATTATTGTGGGTTTAATGAGCAATCTTCATTCCTTAACTTTCGTGTGGAGTTTACATATGGGCCATTATTATTATTTAATTTTGGAAAGAGGTTACGCTTGGCTCATTTTTATTATTCAGTTTTGTGGGAAGACGACATTTGGCACATTTTTTATAATCATTGGCTCTTTAATTCCTGTGGGGAGGTTACAGTTTAATGAACTACATTATTTGTTACTGTTTCAATATTACACACAAGATCCTTCACTATCAAGCTGGTGTCATCAGCAAACAGAAATATTTTTGAATCACCTGTAATACTAGAAGGCATATCATTTATATAAATAAGGATCAGCAGTGGCCCCAGCACCGACCCTTGGGGAATGCCCCATTTAACAGTGCCCCATTGGGACTGAACATCACTACCACTCTCAATATTGCGGAGAATTACCCTCTGCTTTCTGTTCTTAAAGTAAGAGGCGAACCAATTGTAAGCTACTCCCCTTACTCCATAATGGTCCAACTTCTGCAGTAATATTTTGTGGTCAACACAGTCAAAAGCCTTCGTTAAATCAAAGAAAACACCTAGCGTTCGCAACCTTTTATTTAATCCGTCCAAAACCTCACAGAGAAAAGGGAATATAGCATTTTCAGTTGTTAAACCATTTCTAAAACCAAACTGAACATTTGACAGCAAATTATGTGAATTTAAATGCTCCAGTAACCTTGTATATACAACCTTCTCGATAACTTTAGCAAACACCGATGGCATAGAAATAGGTCTAAAATTGTCAACATTATCAATGTCTCCCTTTTTATAAAGTGGCTTCACTACCGAGTACTTTAATCGGTCAGGAAACCGACCACTCCTAAAGGAAAAGTTACAGATATGGCTGAGGACTGGGCTAACATACATAGAACAATACTTCAGTATTCTGCTAGATACCCCATCATATCCATGAGAGTTCTTGGTCTTTAGTGATTTAATTATTAACTCAATCTCCCACTTGTCAGTATCATGGAGGAGCATTTCAGGTAACAGTCTCGGAACACTTTTTTCTACGAGCGCTGTATGATTCCCTGTTGGGACTAGGTTTCTATTTAGTTCACCTGCTATATTCAGAAAGTGATTATTAAATACTGTACATATATGCGACTTATCAGTAACACGGACATTCCCACTATGCACTGATTCTATATCCTCGACCTGTCTCTGCAGACCAGCAACTTCCTTTACGACTGACCATATGGTTTTAATTTTATCCTGAGACTTAGCTATTCTATCTGCATACCACATACTTTTTGCCTTCCTAATAACATTTTTAAGCACCTTACAATACTGTTTGCAATGGGCTGCTGCATTTAGATTTTGACTGTTTCTAACGTTTTTATATAATTGCCACTTTGTTCTACAAGATATTCTTATCCCTCTAGTCAGCCACCCAGGCTGCCTGTTTGTGCTAGTACCCTGTTTTAAACGTTCTAACGGAAAGCAACTTTCAAAGAGCATGAGAAAAGTCTTGAGAAAAGCATTATATTTATCGTCTACTGTATCAGCGCTATAAACATCTTGCTACTCTTGTTCCTTTATAAGGTTTACAAAGGTCTCTACAGCAACTGGTTCAGCTTTCCTGAACAGCTGATGACTATATTTAACACGTGTTGCAACACAAAAATCTTTTAAAGTTAAAATTTGTGCATCATGATCTGAAAGGCCATTCACCTTTTTGCTAACAGAATGCCCTTCTAGTAATGAGGAATGAACAAAAATGTTGTCTATGGTTGTTCTACTGTTCCCTTGCACTCTCGTTGGAAAGAATACGGTTTGAATAAGATTATATGAATTAAAAGGTCTACCAGCATCCTCTTCCTTGCACTATCACTTATACAATTAATATTGAAGTCACCACATATAACTAACTTTTTGTATTTCCTATAAAGTGAACCAAGAATCTCCTCTAGCTTTAGCAAAAATGTTGTGAAATCGGAGTCTGGGGATCTATAAATAACAACAGTTAGAAGTTTAGCTCCATTAAATTTAACCACACCTGCACAACATTCAAACACCTTTTCAGTGCAGTACTTTGAACATGCAGTACTTTGAAACATCAATTGACTCAAATGGGATGCCGTTATTCACATACATGGCTACTCCCCCACACCGCAAAGAGCTCCTCGAAAAGCTGCCAGCCAACCTGTATCCTGGTAAAGGAAGCATCTGAATTATCTCCTTATTTAAGAAGTGTTCAGATATACCAATAATTTCAGAGTCAATATCTATAAGCAGTTCACTAACTTTATCTCTAATACTTTGTATATTTTGATGAAATATACTAATTCCCTCATTACTCGGATACCTAAGCTTTGTCAAAAGTGATTCACTTGATAGAGAGACTTCCCTTAAGCAGGAATACCTATCAGGTGACTTCAGTCTAAAAAAGGTGCAGCTCTAACACCCACTACTGCAGGAATTTTCCCATGTGAGATCCCACCAACCCCACCTATGCTGTCACCTATAAGCTTTGCCAACGTCCCCTTCCCATACCTGTTGAGGTGCAGGCCATGTCTAGTGAAACCCGTCCTGCTGATAGACTCCACCTACACCACTGAAATGTGACCCATGCTTTCTGTCATCAGCGCACCCCCAAGTCTCATGTTATTACGCCTGACGGCTGTATTAAGATGAGGCCGATCGTGACGCTGAAACAGTTCCACGAAATGCACATTCGTGTTGCCAGTCTGAGTGGCTATCTTTTCCAGGTCACCATCTATGTTATACTCCCCATCCCTATCAATACTATTACCAGCCCCACCCACAATCACTACCTGATCCTCTTTAGTAAAATCCCTACATAACCGCCCTATGTTAACACTCACCTGAACCAACCCTGCATTAGGCTTCACAATGCTGGTGACCTGGTACTCACTCCCCAGCACTTCCTGCAACTGCTGGCCTACACCTCTGCCATGAGAACTACCTAACAGCAGAACCTTCTTCTTCCTCTTCGACTTTGCAACTGTTCTAGGCACAGTAACCACTGAGGTCTGCTGCATACTTCCTACATCTACAGCTACTAGAGATTCCTCTCCACTAGACTCTGACAGTTAGTCATATCTATTGTAAACACCAATAGTAAAACTATCTGAAAATCTTCTTCTCCTAGCAGATCTCTTGCCAACAGCCAGCTCCCATTCCCCAACCCCCTTCTCCCTCCTCATCCTATCTAGCTGCTCCTGTGCGTTTTTCAACTGCACCTGAAGAGCACAGATCTTACGCTCCTGCTCCTCTATCAACTTACTCTTGCTACATAACTTGCAGTTCCAGGAGAGGATCTCACCAGAATGCCCACTGGCTTCCCCACTGCATTCCCCCCAGTGAAAATACTTCGAACAAGACTCACACCGCAATCCACTACTCACGAACCTACGGCAAAGCCCACACTTCTCACCCATGGTAAAATTTTACTTTTTCTAAGTTCCGCTACTACAATAAGAAGATGCTAAAAACCTGACTACAATAATCACAAACTTACTCTACAAGGGAAGTAACTACTATTATTAACAGTATTAATAAACAACAAATGTGAATATAACAAAAGACTAATACAGAAAGAGAATCAAACGTCTAATGACACAGTAACGAAGCTGAAAACAGTTCCCAAAAGGTTCTTCTGAAATTATTTCACCAGAAAACACCAAGAACATCGGTTGAAGACTACTAAAGTTCCTAAATAAACCACTGTACACAAACAATTAATTAGTACTTCGCTTTCGATGCGCCGCTACAGCTGCAACTGGTCAGCGCGGAATGTAAACACAGGCAAGAGGTTAAGTTGCTCGATACGAAACACTCACAAATATCAGGTCACAACACAAGAAAGGCAGAGGTGAATGAAGAAACTACTAATACGTCACTTATATAGTAAATATTATCACAAAAACCGTTAAAATAGGTATCTGAAACCTAAAAATACATGAAAACGTAGAGAGCGATCTCACACGCAGTCATTCGCTTATGACGTTACTGTTGACAGTTCAGTGATAGTGTTATCAAATTCGACAGAAAACCAATGTCTATCTGAGGACGATGACCCTGTAATTTAGAAATTAAAATGAGATGAAGATCTATAAGAATCATGGTGGATGGGAATGCGGATACAGAGGAAAGAATAGAAGAATGGGTTACGGGATAACATCGGCTTGGTAGTAGGAATGAGAAAGGAGAAAGACTAATTGAGTTTCGCAATAAATGTCATCTAGTAATTGCAAATAAACTGTTCAAAAACCACACGAGGAGGAGCTATACCTGGAAAAGGCCTCGAGATCTGGGAGGATTCCAATTTGATTACACCATGATCAGACGGAGATTCTGAAATCAGATATTGCATTGTAATTTGTAACCAGGAGCAGATGTAGAGTCAGATCACAATTTAATAATGAAGAGTGGACTGAAGTTTAAGAGAATCCTGCGGAAGAATGAGTGTGAAAGGAAGTGCGATACTAAAAGAATGAGGAATTATGAGACGTGTTTGCCTGTTGCTAAGAATGTGGCTTCTGCGATATGCGATATCGCAGTTGGCAGTTCAGTTGAATAGAAGTGGGCATCTACAAAGAGCAATTACAGATGTTGAAAAGACATACACAGTTACTTGGAAGGTAATTTCAAAGAAACCATGGCTCACAAAAGACATAGTTTAATTTATAGACGAAAGAAGATGCAAGACGCCTCAGTGGTTAGGCTATACTCAAATTTGCCACTGGCATGCACTGAGTATCCCCTCTCAAGATACAAGTTGTAGCGTCACGAGTCAATACGCAATAGCATTTATTGCACTACTTTGCAGTACGATTCGTAGCTTTGGAGCCGTTGGCGGTGATAGAAACAGCCACTTGTATCGCATTGTGACTCATTCGCACCTGTCGATAGCCTAGCCGTGGAAAGTGGTACCTATGTCAGTTCAGGCCCCTAAGAATCTAAATAAACTATATTAAATATGATTCAATTTATTTAAAAGTCAATATACTGCCCTTTGTTTTTAAAAGGAAGATTGTGTAAAAATCTCAGCCTTCTAGCTGGCATAGCCCGCATCTCGTGGTCGTGCGGTAGCGTTCTCGCTTCCCACGCCCGGGTTCCCGGGTTCGATTCCCGGCGGGGTCAGGGATTTTCTCTGCCTCGTGATGGCTGGGTGTTGTGTGATGTCCTTAGGTTAGTTAGGTTTAAGTAGTTCTAAGTTCTACGGGACTGATGACCTAAGATGTTAAGTCCCATAGTGCTCAGAGCCATTTGAACCATTTTTTCTAGCTGGCATACTTTCAAAGTTAGAGAAAATTACCTAAAACACCCCAAACCGACCCTTGTAAGATGAAAGTCAGTTAGGCTTCGTAACAGCTTGTCTTTTAATATCATGTGGAAGCATTAATGAAACTCACAGAACGTTAGGTCTATTTATTTAGATTTTCACAATCAAAAAACGTTAACTACTTTTCATTTTTCGTAAGATAAAAATTCAAGAAAAAATTAGTAGCTGTTTGTTTTGTTGTTGTGGAATGAATGAGAATGAGTGAGAGTATGTATGCCCACATACATATTATATTATATTATATTATATACACTATTACGTAACTGTGTCGTGGGAAAGTTGTGTTTTACCCACATTGCCGATGACGTATGTCTAAGGATACTTGCTTTTGTAAGAAGGCAGCCAGAATAGTCGTTTACGGAGGAATACTTTTCTAAAGTTATTTCAAGATTATTTTGCTTTTCGTTTTGTTAAACATTTTATTAATATCTGCGTGATGAAGTGACGTAAATGCATCTGTGAATGTTGATTGGCGTAGGACAGTTTTGGCGCGAGATAGAACTAGAAGAATTGTTTTGATTGGCTTGTCATTTTGAACAACCAATGAAAGTTAAGCGTTTCCGGCGCTCTATCAAGTAGTTATAGGCCCTGGAAGGAACGGCAGAGTCAGTCTCTGGGTAGCTAACGGACGTGCAAGTCATGTTGGACGTGTCCGTCTACATTATGAGTAAAATGAAGAAGTTATTGGTTTCTAGCATCCAGATTGTATTGCCGTGAAAACAGTTGCATTTACGGACAGATTGTAAAAATGTGAGCTTTGTGAAGTGATCTGTTGGGAAGATAAACGCGTGTGAACTTTCGGTCTTTGTAAAATTCCGCGTGGCACATTTCACATTCGTCTATGGAATATTTGGCGAGCAATTTCTCTATTAGAAATCTACTGAAAAAGGACCGAATGTGAAACTTGTATATTGTAGCAGAGTAATGACTGTAAATCGCGTAATAATTTGGGTCAGACTTAAGTACATTCCTGGCTGCCTTGTGTGTGTACTGGGTTGTATGAACTGTGACCTCAGGACAGGGATATTATTCGTTAATTAAATACGGGCTGATGGCAAATGTTTAATTTTAAACCTAAAGAAATAAAATAACTGTTTGCAGAATTTTGCCATTTTTCTAAAGAGATGAAGCAATCGCTCTCCACCCAAAATTTGTTATAAGATATTACAGGATAAGTTGCTACCAGAGTTTACACAGACTTTGCAGACGTAAGTATTGATGGTGTTTTTCTTCAGCGCTGCTTTTTACATCGTCTGGACAGTATCTACGCATGCAGAGAAACGAGCTGGTGATCAGACGCCGGCCTGAGGTAGGTGGAACTTTTGTAGAGCACAGTACGAAGACCGACATATAACCCACCACGCCGCAAAGTCCTCTACTATGGTTTAGATGTATGGAAATGAACTCTAGACAAGAAAGGGTGGCCCTGACAGAACCGTAGTTGTGTGCTTTGATAAATAGTAATAAATTACTAAGCAGTGATGGGGACTGTCAACTAATGTAATGAAACAAAGGTTCCAAATCGATAATTCAAATAATAATGCTCAGAGCGAACAAACGAAGAGTAACTCACTAGGAGAAAATGAGTGCAGATACTCATACCAATGCGCAGTAGTGATGGGTCACTGGGAAGTAACGGAGCACACATGCTCTAACAATATACTGAACTGATGATCGTGTCCACCCCACTAAAAGAATTTTAATGGCAAAATTAAATAGTGACTATTGCATCAGAAGTTCAGAAAGTAAAAAAGAATAGAAACGCCAAAGAGCAAAATCATGACAAAGAGGCCGCCTTATAGTTGGATCATCACTTTAATGAAAAAACGCACCTATCATCCTGTCCGATTTTGGTACGCCACTTCGCTGCAAAACGTACAAAACCAATCAAAATCTGTTCTGCGCAACCTAAAACTTCGTGTAAATTTCCTTTAGTAACATTTACGATGATGGTGACGGCGGCCAAGCGGCACGATACAAAGACTTTCTTATGGTGGCATCCTGCGTTTCCCACACTGACAGTACCGTGAGATGTTATCTGTCCAAGGTGCAAAGCATTACATGGGTGTTCAAGTGCCCTTCAGACAAACTGTGAATCCATATTCGACACCGCAGCGATGTCGAAAGGTGTTCACTAAGGTCTCAAGCCATCTTCCACGAGCATTACTAATCCGGTTAAAGGGTCGTGCTGCCCTCATCCGCAGAAAATAAGCCGAGGGTCTTTTCCCAATGGACTTAGAATAGACCTGTCTTCACGTCTGTCGTGCGTCTAGCAAATCGCTTCGCGTGCTATCGGCAACGGAAACCGCCCTGTCACAACTCCACTCAGGTATTTTAATACTAAAAGAAAAAATGAAATCCTCAACAATCATCAGACACTCATATGGATAATACTGCTCTATGTTGCATATAAATAGGTATCAAGGAAGCAATTGCTCTCTTATATCGAGGAATTAGGCTTTCTGGGCAAAAAATGAAACATGAACCTAGCTTCAGCGTGGCGCGTTTCATCACCTGCCAACCCACTTGAAAAAACTGCATCGAGGTTGTCTTACAAAGCCTGTCCAAACACGGAAAGCTGAAGTAAATCTTTTATGCGGACATGTCCCTAACATACCTTGTAAGAGGGTAGGTGGAATGGGGTATGAGGAACTATGCCTTGTCGCTTGATTTCCTTTATTGTATCCTTACCTTAGGCACTGGTCAAACCCTCACTTATTCGAAAAAAGTTGCAGTCAATTTTATATACAAAATTGAGCCAGGTACTAACGCATCCACGCAAATGCCCCTAGACCTAGTTTCACAACAGTCTCATGTGTCGGACACAACCACAACTAGTGACGGGACAATACGTCACGAATTTACTCCAACTCACATCTTAATGATGGCTATCTGAAGTTAGCACTCATTCTCCGTCAATTACACCACACATGACAATTCGTCATTAAGACGAACGTTATTACTGCTTGAAGGTAATCACACACTAATTAAACAGCAATGACAGTACAAAACTGAAGTACAAAATTTATGAGCACATCCGGTAGACATCATACATCGGCATGAGACTAGGATACCGAAATAATTTGAATCTTTGACGTCAGTGAGCCAAGTTGTCATAAACAGCAATTTAAAATACTCAGTTAGATGTAGGATGCCGACAGATCACCACAAGATAAGAAAATACTCTAAACTGTGGGACGTCAGTCACAGAAAGCGGTGACCAGAAGTATTGAGATATATCAGAAACATTGGTGGTACCCTAGACATCACAGAAACAATTAAGGTTACTTAAAGCACTAGACAGAACTAGTGGCACGTAGTGAGTGCCCACTGGTTGGTTAAAAAGCTACTGTTGCTAAGAATGAACTCCATGAACACAGAATTACATATGTTTATAGACTAAATATAAAATGCGTATCTTATGGCACTTAATGAGCGCCCACAAACTGATTAACTGTCACAAAAGAAAACAGAACATAGAATTTAATCAGATTACCAATGACAATACATTACAGAATAGGCAATTATTTACAACACACCTGCGGATCTATGCAGATGACCTAATATGAATTGTAGGGCATCATAAACGTCACGTACCACACTGGAATTTGATGGGTAACAGGGCCTGCACAGTGCATCTGGACTGGACTGCTAGATCTACCAACTGTGGACCAGATAGCCAAGTAATTGCCATGCATAGCGTTCTGCGATACCAATGGGGCGCAACTTAGTGTTTTTCAAGTGAACAATACACAGGCATGTGAGATTGGAGATACCCAGCGGGGCGTTGCATCCATGAATGGATTAGAAATGGTTTTTGCTCGATTAAAGATGTCTTGGCACAGGAATAATTGTGGCTTCTCACTGTTTCAGTCATGGCTTGTGCCACTAGTTCTGTTAAGAAATCTGTAGAAGTAAGATATCCCTGTAGTGGCCAGCGGCTCAAGTGCCTTATCATGCACAAATTAATGTGCATGCTGTTCTCGACTGACCTGACGAATGTTTGGCTGAATGAATAGTTGATTGGATGCAGCATCACTATCACCTGCATACGATCAACTGTGACGACAGCTGGTGGGCGCGTTTTGAGCAGGCTAGTAGTCCTACACTCGTTCCTGGCAGCCAGTCGCACAGGTGGTTGACCTGACACGCCACTGCGTGTTGCCTTATGCCGTCACAGCGTGTTCCATCGTTAGGAGTCGCATGCTGTGCACACAGTTCCCGTTGATCTCCATACAGGTTGATAGATTACTTCATCTGCACAGAACTTACAGCCTGTGCGCATTACTGGTTTCTGACAAATTCGCACTACATTAGGATCATGCAGTGGATCTCCATAATCGTCAAATGTACTGCGTATCTACTCTCCATGATTGGCAGATGGGAGCCACAAACACCATGGACTTACTCACTCATATGTGATCCCAATATGGTGCTGATACAACAAAAACTGTATTGGAAACGCTAACTAGCTCCATGTGACAACACCGATGTATGTTCACTCAAAATCTCTAGTAATTCTCACTTCTTGCCCTTACTCACTTTCTGTATTGCTGTGAACTTCCGGTATATCAAGCAGATGTTCCTTTTTATTTTCATAGCAACCGTATGGTTCAACGAGTAACTCTCTTGTCACTAGCAATTTTGAAGCCTGTGGGAATTTCTCTCATAGAAGTTATTCTTTAAACCGAATGTGTTCACATCCTGATTTTGACAACACGCTTTCTCCCCATCTGATATCCATGATAGCTTCATGTTCTCTCACAAAGTCCATATCCAAGATTAATGGAATGGCTAGCCGGCCGGTGTGGCCGAGCGGTTCTAGGCGCTTGAGTTTGGAACCGCGCGACCTCTACGGTCGCAGGTTCGAATCCTGCCTCGGGCATGGATGTGTGTAATGTCCTTAGGTTAGTTAGGTTTAAGTAGTTCTAAGTTCTAGGGGACTGATGACCTCAGATTTTAAGTCCCATAGTGCTCAGAGCCATTTTTTTGGAATGGCTAGTTTCAGTATGGCAAATTCCATTCTACTTTTGTTTTTTGGCACAAACTCGAACTTGCTGCCTCAACTCCGTATTTTCTTCAGCCGTTGGGCCACGTATCTGTTTTATAAAGGCTCGAAGTGAGCCAATCATTATTCAGCGAACACCAAGCACTCGTGTCTTTCGAGACCGCTGGAAGTTTGCTACCACTATCAATAATAGCACGGAGACCTATGTTTTCTATCAGATTTACCCCAAGGTGGACACTCATTTGTCTTGATTTCCATTTATTCTAGTAGGATATCACGTAAATCTTCATACTCCAAAATCGGCCGGAGTGGCCGAGCGGTTCTAGGCGCTACAGTCTGGAACCGCGCGACCGCTACGGTCGCAGGTTCGAATCCTGTCTCGGGCATGGATGTGTGTGATGTCCTTAGGTTAGTTAGGTTTAAGTAGTTCTAAGTTCTGGGGGACTGATGACCTCAGAAGTTAAGTCCCATAGTGCTCAGAGCCATTTGAACCACCCCACAACAAACCAGGCCTTTATGCATGAGATGAACGACTACCTGTTCCCCATACAACAAGTTACTCTTAATGGCTTTAATCCTGGGATCACTGTGCTGTCTTTGCCTGAGATCCCCGGAAAGTTACAGGACTTCTGATAGTTACTCCCTACACAATCCTCCAGACTGCAATACTTTTCCGACTGCTGAGCCCCAACCTCAAACATCAGACAAGGCTTCGGCCACCTGATTGTCATTGCCACGGATATACTTCGCCTTGAATTGGAAAGTCTAAATTCGAACGGCCCAGCAAGCTATACGACCTGTCGTACGTGGCGCGCCAACGCCAGACTGAGGGCCTGATAATCAGTTTCAAGTAAAAGTTCGCGGTGCTCAAGGTAAAACAAACTTTTATAAAGCGAGAAGCACCGCTAGCGTTTCCCACTCGTAGACAATACTTAAGGTGTCCTGGGGACAACCTTCTCGACGCATAGGCCACAAGTATACGTTCTCCTTTCTGCTCTTGGAGGACTGCCACTACCCCGCAAGTACAGGTGGCAGTTTGGACCACAAAGGGAAACTAAGTTTGGAATAGCCAGGACGGGTATGTTACTAACAGCTTGCTTAGTAGCTTCGAAGGATGCCTGCCAACGGAAATTAACTCCCTTCCTGCGTAATTCAAGAGGGGCGGCCAAATGTGCAGAGGTAGGCGCACATTTGTGGAAATAGTTGGCCAACTCAATGAATCTGGCGACTCCCTATTCACTAACAGGAGGGGGAAGTTTTCGCAGATCCTTCGTACGCTCCTGATCTGTCCTAACACCTTCGGCAAGACTAAATGGCCTAGAAAGAAAATCTGCCGCCGCGCCAAGATGACCTTTCTATCACTGCTTCCAAATTTTGCAAGTGTGCCCCAAAGGTGCGGCTATAGATAACATCGTCCACATAATTGTATGCACACTTAAAATTTAAGTCGCCGAGCAAACTATCCAGTAACCTAAACAAAGCAGCCGCTTCTGTCGACAGACCCAAAGTCGAATAGATTCCAATCAGCGCAGATTGCTGTAATGTGCTTGGAATCCTCTGGCAGCGCAATCTGGTAATAAGCTTGGTTCAAATCCAAAACGGTGAAGCAATATTTAATATCAGGTAAAGGCACAGACTCCAGGTTAACGTTTTCTTCACCAACCTGTAATCAACTAACCGTCGAAACTCCCCTTAGGAATCAAGAACATTGGTGACGTAGGAAGTAGGTCCTATGACTCCTTCACGCAACATGCCGTGTACCAGGCTACGCATGCTCTTCATCTTCGGCGGATAGAAGGATAACATGTACGGCGCTTGACGAACTGGAACCTCGTCAGTCAACATGATTTTGTATTGGGTTTTGTTATTCATGTCAAGATTACTGGTGAGGATTTCGGGAAACTTATCGAGCACCCGCTACAATTGTTCCCTTTGGCGTGGCTTCATAACACCCAGTAGTAAGGAAAATAGAACACACCGACAACGCAATGTTACACTGGCACAAGTCGATTCGTTTCCTAGGACAAAATTTAAAAAAAATAGTGCGTTGTTGATCATCGAACATTAATCCCGCGTGGGATGTAAAATCACAGCGTAGGATCGAATTAACGGACAAATTCTGCGCCACTAACAATATAACCGGCCAGGAAAACTTCGCAATACTCTAACCACAAACTCGCCGAGTAAAGGCAGCTGACGGCCGCTAACAGACCGACACTTCCGAGAAGAAGTTTGTAAGGGAGCAATCTTACATAATCATCGATATTCCAGGTGCCAATGATAGTCCAGCAGTGATACCGAGCTCCCAAAATCAGTAAGGGCGCAGACTGGCTCATGATTCAACTTTTCACACACGAAAGGTAAGGGCTCACCTACTACGCCCCCAACTCGACGATAACGCCTAGGAAAGGCTGGTATAAACTCCTTTCCCGATTTCCAACACCGTCAAATGTTTATCTGGCCTTTTCGCTGAACCGGACACTCACGAACAAAATGTCCTACCAGCCGGCAACGAAAACAGACTTCCGATCGTTGTCGCGAGACACTACAGAATGTAGGTTGCACGGAAGAGCCACTAGCTCCCAGATTACCAAAAGATGATTGAACCCGTTGATTATCAGCGCAACTAAGCTCCTCAGTGCATGAAACCAAAGCACTTAACTGATCAAAGGCGGAGCGTTTACTAGAAAAGGTGAGGCGAGATCTATTGTCAGTCCTCGTCCCTTCCAATATGTTATCGACAATTTGACTTCCTGACCCTTGGGAACTTTCAATTCTAAAGCTCAATATATTTACTCAAGGGCTCATTGCTTGATTACACCCGCCATTAAGGCTTACATTGCAGCTCGTTCGAACGGGGGGACAGTTTGATCACCCGTTGACGTAACTTCTTCAACACCTATTTCTCGCGCAGAAATCAGCATATATTTGGCTATATAATTTGCACATGTTGTTGAGTCGATCTCTGCTTATATACACATTTCTTGTGAAAGCCGAGATCGTTTGGTTTTAAGATCTTTATTCCAATTACTAGTTTCGACCGAATAGTGCTGTCATCTTCAGATTGGCATTACGCTTTGCGTATATGTTCACGTACATGTGTCGTCGGCATCTCGAGAACAAAATATAAATACACTAAAAACTCCTTATGGTTTGTCAGAATCCTGGTCCCCACTGAAACTCGTTATATGCTCCAAGAGGAAGCTGATTTATAACACCTGGCAATTTAGCAACATGAGCCTGCAGTTGCTTAATAATTTGCACCTGATCGGCACCAGGCTTAAGATGGCCAAAATCACTAACTTTTCCCAATGCAAAAGTAGTGCCTGAAGGCGAGCAAGTTGTTTACGAGTGGGAGGAGCGCCATCTAGAAAATATCTGTCCTAAACTGGTCAACACAGCAGCACAATTTGGCGGCGCGTCATCTGCCTCACCAACAGTTTCCACGGTAACGAGGGGCTTATCCAAACCCGCTCTCACTCGCGAAATAAGATCGGAAATGGTTCCGTCGCCAAATTGAGAGCGAATCTTAGCTACGTAGCCGATCTGCCCTTTCTTTAACAAGCTGACTGCGAACAACGAGCGTCTCCATAGTGAACTGAGGCCTGAAAATCACGAATGTATAACTAACAATTTTTTCCTTAACTATTGTGTCACTGAATAAACTATCAATGTGAAAGGTGCTTAAACTCCGCCCTCCTCTCCCACCCCCAGCAACAAAAACCACGCTATCTATATATAAGAAGTTGACATGGAGAAAACAAAACGTAATAACAGCTTTAGAAACAAGACCAAGTGAACATGGAACGGCTAGGCAAGGTTAAGGGAAAACATCTTTCACCGTGTTTAGTTCGCACGCTATGTAAACAAGACGCAAATTTTTTTAAGATGAATACGTTTCCGGTGTTTTAAGATATATTATAACAGGGTTTAAAGAATGTAATTGAAAAAAAGCTTAGTTTAAACTACACTCCTACTCAAGCGCTTGGGAAAGGTTTACAGTTGCCCAACTGTTAACAGAAGTGTTAACCATTTAAGAGAAAAAAAAACAGTTTAAGAGGATCCCTAAAAACGTGTTTAGCTTCCAGTGATGTATAATTACTTTAAAATAAGCCTTAATGATTCCACTGCAGTTAATAAAATCTTATGATTTCTTTCAGTAAATTAAACAGGAGAATTTAAAAAAAAAACATTTGAGAGAGTTTTGCAAATGCGTATAAACTGATTTGCGTAACACTCGATCCGGTGAGCGGTTTGCAGAGCCGTCGTCCCTCGGTTAGCGCTGGTCCGAGCGTCTTCTGCAAGATATCGCCCTCACTCCGGCAAAACGTGTGTTAACTCTCGGTTCCCCATCACATGTCCCGAAGTAGTTTTAATAAATGCACGCGAGAGGGGAATATAAGTCCAGTGCGAAGTAGTGCAGTACCTTTGTGAAACCTCGGTCAATATGAAAGCACCGAGCTACCAGAGGCTCAGTAGGCCATGGGCAAAAACCAAGGCCCGCAACCCCCACGCGGCCGTATCAAACCAAAACACAAGAGATGCAACGCAGACCCAGAAAAAGTCAAGAGGTGGCAGACGGACGCAAAGGTTAAACCAAACAGCCGTCCAACTAGGTCAGCTCCGGAGAAGACAGCAAGTTGCACAGTTCAAGGTTGGAGTTTAAGGAAACACATCCATTACCTTGAATATGTCAGGAAATACCTAGAATAAAGCGGCAGGTGGGTCCTGAAATTACGTGAATAAGGCGACGCCAATTCAGCCAAGCCATTAGTCATTGTTTTATAACTAGGATCAAAACTCGTGTCCAGCATCACAGCACTGCAACGACTCTACCGAACACCAGAAGGTTAAGAATGTCACTAGCTAGAGGAAAAACGACCACGGTGGACGATGATCCCCTTCAACCAAACAAAAACACCTGTGAGCCTCCAGTCCATTCTGGCGTTCGCGTACTAACTCCCGCTGCCTCTTCCGTCGGACCGAAGTCGCTCCACCCGACTACCTTGTATCCGTCACTCCGTCCGCCGTGTTGTCGCTCGCGCCCTCCGCGATCACCGCTGCTGAAATCGGGCTACCGCTGCGATGCCAGCGCCTCTACCAGCAGAACACATCAGAAGTGAACAAACGAAGGACAGACAGACCCCCAGGAATTTGAAGGAAGATGTTCTGCACGGATCAGCCTCTGTATCACCACCAGTCCTGTCCACAAGAATAGGCTGGAAATGTGGTACTGACTTTTAACAACAGAAGAGCTGTACGGCACGACCAGAAACTAGGAATTTCACCGCACTTTGCATTGTAGATCCCTCGTAATCTCTTCCCATAGTAATATCAATGTTTACCCTCTCCTGGACTCCCATTTATCAGTAATTTCTCAGGAAGGCTTCGTAATGCTCTTTGTATGTAGAACGCCATATGCAATTGGCCGTAGTCTCACAGTTGTTTCTCCTATCGACAGACCACAAATAAATTCGAGCCAGTGCCTTAGGGGTCACAACAGTGGGAAATAATGATCAAATTTTCCAGCCAAGCTTTGGGGTGGAGAGCATTACCATTATCTTTGAACGTCTGAAACTTACGAACCGTTAAGTAGCGTTTGTAATCAAAATGGTCCACGCCCACCCAACTACAGCCCTACTTGCGTCCAACAGGGCAGGACCCTGTTCTACCGATCCCTGTTTACCATGTGCTAATACACTGGATCCTCCCAATGCTTCATTGACTTGACGCTAATTGCACAACCATGTACTTCTGCTGCCCGTTAAAGATCTCTTGCCATTCCTTAAAGGCCAGACATGCCTGTGTTTCTGGAGCATTACCTACAGTAATAGAACTCATTTCCCCAACCTTACTACGTATGGTCTTGATTTCTTCCCTGTCATGATTTGCATTTTTAATTGCTTAGTGGCTGCGCATAACTGGCGTTTACTTTGTTTTTGCCTTTGACGTACCTTGTCTTCCAATGTCACTACTCTCTTTCCTAGTTATTTTGCCTGACCTTCACTTGCATCTTGTCTTTACATCCATGTGGTTCATCAACGAAGTTTTTAAGGATAGGAACTCGCTCTACCATTTTATTTATTTCATTAACCCGTGCACGTAAGTTTGCGAATTACTGCTTGGTTTCTTTTTATTCCTGTTGTTTGACGTGAATGGCAAAACTGTCAGTTTCCGTCTCGTGTCTAATTTCGAACCACTGTCTTCAATTTGTTTTTGAGTCTCTACCTTACTGTCTTCAATTTGTTTTTGAGTTTCTGCTGTGCAGTCTTCAATTTGCTTTTGGAACACGGTGTTACCAGTCAGCAGTAATTTCACTGAATCACTTGAGGCTTGAAACATCTTGGAGATTGATGATAAATGGTCAGCCCTAAAAGCTCCATCGTAAGAGGATGGAGGTGGTGTAATCATGCATTTTTTTCGTGGGGTAGTGGGGGGGGGGGGGCGTTACCTCACAGTCCTCCTCATTACACTCCATAACTATGACCACTGCATCCATTGGGTGTGGTAGGATCGCGCCTAAGTCCTCAATATTCTTACGATCCATTCCGTCACCTGATCTGTCCTCTACTGCATTGTGCGTCGGCTCGTCCATGGTTGGAATAAGTGGTTCTGTATCTAATGCAACTAAATCTCCTACTACTGTCATGCCTTCATCACCCGGATTAACTTCCATTCTGGATAAACTGTTTCGCCCGAGAGACCTCTCGCATGACGCGTTCTTATAACCTACATCTTCCCTCAGAATTACCCACGAATCTATCTTCCTATCAAACAAACTGCCAAAAAGAATATATGTAGCTCCTCTGACAAACCAGCAATGTCGAATAACAGCTTGAAAGTGGCTACTCAGATCTGCAGAGAACACAAAAACTGGAAAATGTTCACAGCATGCCATGAACTTGTTAATTATCTCCTGATTTAGCACACAAAATTTAAATTAGACTCACAAGGCAGTCATCACCGGAAAACTACAATGCCATAAAGTACATAAAATTTACCTATCAATTAATTAAAGGACTGCCTGTTGGTAAGGTCAGGTACAAGGATCGCCATTACTGATGCAAAACGCCAATGGGGTTAGGCTATATTCAATCAGATTTGCCACTAACGGGCACTGAGTATCCTCTCACAAGGTGCAAGTCTCGCAATATGGGATGTACGGAAATGAGCTGAGCGGAAGGAAACGGAAGGAGTGATTGTGATGTCGTGTGACTAGGGCCTCCCGTCGGGTAGACCGTTCGCCGGGTGCAAGTCTTTCGATTTGACGCCACTTCGGCGACTTGCTCGTCGATGGGGATGAAATGATGATGATTAGGACAACACAACACCCAGTCCCTGAGCGGAGAAAATCTTCGACCCAGCCGGAAATCGAACCCGGGCCCTAAGGATTGACATTCTGTCGCGCTGACCACTCAGCTACCGTGGGCGGACTAAACGGAAGGAAACGGAAGGAGGGGTGGCCCTGCCTGTATTTGTGTGCCTTGATAAACATTAGTAAATTACGAAGTTGTGATGGGAGCTGTCAACTAATGTAAAGAAACAAGGGTTGCAAATCATATACGTTTATTACTTGAGAATTGAAATAATAATGCTCAGAACGAACAATGGATCAAATAACGCATTAGGAGATAATGAGTGCAGATGCTCATATCAATGCACAGTAGCCACCGTGGTTGACTGTAAACAAGGGAGTGGAAATGCTCTAACAGAATATACCGAATTGATAAAAATCGTGTCACCCTGTACTAAATGAATTTTTATCATGAAATTAAATGGATGGTAATCATTGCATTGGAAGGTTAGTGGGTAAAAAGAATGAGAACCCCAAAGAGCAAAGTCATGGCCAAGGGGCCACCTTAAATGTGAATGATCAATTAAAGTGACAAAAAAACGCGTCTATCACCCTCTACGAATTCCATATGCCACTTCGCTGCAAAACTTACACCAGCAGTATGGGTGTAGATGAGATGACGTCGCACACGATGATGGACTCTGGCGTGGTGCGGCCCATCTGCTCTTCCGTCACTCAGTTTTTATGAGAAGGTCTGCACCAGACAATCTCCCGAAGGCTCTGAACTATTTGACCCTTCCGAATGATCTAACGAAATGTCTAAAGCTGAATGCCAAGAAACTTGGGCCCTCCACTACTTCACGGAGTGAGCTCACCAAAACTGCAATGTAAGTCAGTGTGAGGCTGCCTCCCTTATTCTCCCCATCATATATCTTCTAAGAATTTTATTCTAGAATGTTCGTCTCCACGTTTTGGAGAACTGTGATTGCCAGCCTATGACAAATCTCCGCTCCAATAATTGCGTATGCCAACCTACGGTAAATCCCCGATTCCAAAAGTTGCGAGCGCCACCAACCAAAAGCCGTCCCATAAAAACTGAAAACTTTCTGTAAATTTGCTTTAGCAATATTTACGATCACGGCGCCGGCGGCCCGGTGGCACTATCCAAAGACTTGCCTACTCAGGCGTCCTGCGTATCTCATGTTACAACGAGGTGTTTTCTTTCCTAGACACACAGCGGTACACGCCCGTTCAAGTGCCTTTTAGAGAAATCTGCACTCAGATGCGCCACTACGGCGAGATCTGAGCGTGCTCACTGAAGTCACACAATCCGAAGGCGCCGTACTCTGCGACCATTGCAAATCCGGTCAAAGGCTCGTGCCGCACTCAGGCACAGAGAATAGGTCGAAGGGCCTTCTCCCAAGGGACTGACAAAAGAACTGCGTTCACCCATGTCACGCCTCTGGTTACTCGCATCGCCTGTTATGGGTAGCGGAAACCACTGGGCCACAACTCGACTCTCCACTAACTACCAGAGAAGTGAACTTACCATGCGTTTTACAGTTAAAAGAAAAAAATGAAATCCTCAACAATCGTCACGCACTCTTGCGGATGATACTACCCTACGTTGCATACACATTAGATACCACGGAACAAATTACTCTACCATATCAAGGAATTACGTTTGCTGCATGAAAAAAAAGAAGAAAGAAAAGATACGAGAGGCTGGATACAGAATGACGCGTTTCAGAGCAAGTAAAAAAATGTTCTGCTAAAGACTGGAATGCGCCAATATAAATCCCTTAGGAATGAAATAAATGGGGAGCAATGCGAAATGAATGCAGAAAAAATGTGAAACAGTCAGAGGGAGAATGAGTGTCTGCAGGAGCGAGCTACCATATACAAAAGTGAAAACAACCTTTGATGAAATTAAAGGTAAAGGTGACAACATAAAGAGTGGAATGGGAATTTCACTGTTAAATGCTGAGGTGAGTGCGTACCTGTAAAGACTACATTGAAGGCTTCTATGAGTGAGAGCAATTGTCTGATTTTTTTTTTCATTTCATCGTATGGCTAGGGCCCCCCGTCGGGCAGACCGTTCGGCGGGTGCCGGTCTTTCTACTTGACGCCACTTCGGCAACATGCAGTCGATGAGGATGATGATGAGGACAGCACAAAACCCAGTCCCTGGGCGGAGAAAATTCCCCGACCCAGCCGGGACTCGAACCTGCGTCCAGAGGACTGACAATCCGTGACGCTGACCATTCAGTTACCGGGGGCGGATGAATTGTGTGATGATGTGATAGAAGAAAAAACTCGAGTCTATATCGAAGAGATAGGGGATCCAGTATTAGAGTCAGCATTTAAAAGAGCTCTGGAAGGCATGAGATTAAATAAGTGGAAGGGATAAATAACACTCCATCAGAATTTCGAAAATAATTGGAGGAAGTGGCAAGGTAACGATTATTCGACTTGATGTGTAGAATCTGAGAAAATGGCAACATACCACCAGAATTTCCGAAAAATATAATTCAGTTTCGAAGATAGAAAGAGCAGATAAGTGAACACGTTGTCGCACAATCCTTTAACAGCTCATGCATCCATGTTGCTGACAAGTGTAGTACACAGAAAAACAGAGAAGAAAACAGAGGAACTTTTAGATGATGCCTAGTTTGGTATTTTGGAAAGGTAAAGGCACCAGATACGCAGTGCTGGGCCATGTCTGATAATGAATGCAAGGCCGAATAACAATCAAGACAGCTTCCTAGGGCTTGTCGATCTGGAAAAAGCGATCGGCAATGTAAAATGATGCAAGATATCAGAAACTCTGAAAAAAATAGGAGTAAGCTATAGAAAAAGATGAGCAATATACAATAGATACAAGTACCAACAGGGAACAATAAGATTTGAAGACGAAGAACGGAATCCTCGGATTAAAAAGGGCACAAGATTGGGATGCAGCCTTTTTCTCCTACAGTTCAATCTATACATCGAAGAAGCAATAGTCGAAACAAAAGAAAGATTGAAGAGCACCATTAAAATTCAGGGTGAAACGATATCAATAATAAGATTCGCTGATGACATTGGTATCCCCATTGAAAGTTAAGAGGAATTACAAGACATGCTTAATGGAATGAACAGTCAATGAGTACAGAACATGGATTGCAAGTAAGCAGAAGAAAGTAACGAGAATTAGGAGCAATGAGAACGGTGAGAAATCAAATTAGTGATCACAAAGTAGACGAAGTTAAGGAATCCTGCTTCCTTGAAAGAAAAATAACTTATGGCGATGGAAGCAAGGAGGACGTAAAACTCAGGCTAGCACAGGCAAATAGGGCGCAGAATCGGTGAAGAAAGGGACGTATCGAAAATACTGTCAAGAAGGGACAGGATGATAGGACGTGTGTTAAGACATCAAGGAATAATCTCCATTGTACTATAGGGAGCTGTAGCGCGTAAAACTGTGGGAGGACACAGAGTTTGGACTACATCCGACAAATACTTCCAAGGTACTAGAGGCAGCTGTAGTGGGTGAAAATTGTAGAGGGATGTAGAGATTGAAATACATCTAGCAAATAATTCAGGACTTTGAGATGAAGAGGTTGGCGCGACAGGTGAATTCGTGGGGGGCAGGGGGGGGGGGGGTTAAAATCGCCTGGTCACAAGACAAAAAAAGAGTATTTATGAGAGGGATGGAGATTGAAACATCCCCTTAGAAAAATTAATGATTGTGCTGATAAACCCCTTATATTATTTGATTTTCAAACAGCTGAGCAAAACTGAACGTGCACGGACATTTCTCTCTTTACTTATTCAGATCATCAATAAGCTGACACACACTATTTTTAGCTCAACGAAATCTGACTTTCAATAATCCCTACAAAAGAATGGCCCTGACTAACAATAACCTATACCTTTCATGAATCACTTACCTCACAAAAATCTTCGTTACTCGAACTACTGCAATACAGCGAGCGCCAATACTGCCAGCTAAATAAAAGATTCTAACTACTGAAGTCACTAACTACTGATAGGCATACTTAGCAAATGAAAGATTTTAATAGAGAACAAACAATGTATTTACCTTAATAGTGTTAAAAAGTCATAATATATACATCAGTTCATGACATCCAGTCTTACAAATTTACTGTCTCTGATGGACACACGTCCAGATCATCCGCTCTCAAAACTCCGCCATCTCTCTCCCCACGTCCACCACTGCTGGCGGCTCACCTCCAACTCTGCGCAATGCCACGCGCTGTTCACATCCAACTGCCCAACACTACAATAGCGAATATTACAACAATGCCAACCAGCCACAGACTGCACACAGCACAGCCAGTGATTTTCATACAAAGCACTATGTGGCGTTACCAATATAAAAACCTAAACAGCCTACTTACAAGATAAACAAATACTAATATGGTACATGGTAAACCCTGTTGTAGAGATTGTGCGGTAGCTTCCGGAATACAAAATAATGCTGATGGAAATTTTTTATTGACAACTGACATTGCGTCACATAGGTCAAACTGTATTAGTTACTCTAAACTCACACTTGGTGTCGTGTTGTTAGTAGATGTTGCAATGGTAAGCAATGTCTCCAGATCACTTTTCCTGTGGCCATCCTCTGGAACAGAGTGGGAAGCGCGTGCGTGACGTTTACAACGGAACTCGTGACGTCGATGCGCGTTTGTGACGTGTACATGACGCACATGGAAACCTCACCTTTGACATATTATTCCAAGAAAATGAGGATAACTGTGCCTGGCGCCGCCCACACGACGTCCAACTGCGAGGACACTCGGATGTTATGCTTTCCTCCTGCCTCAGTAATAATCCTCTTAGATTTCGCAATCGTCACAACTGGTACTGGGAACTTGAGTAGGAACAGGAGATTCAGAGAGATCAATACTGAATAAAGCTTCTGTTTATAGATGCATTCATTAAGACCGTCTGAAGTGTTATGAGAAAGACTTTTGCACCATTAAATAAGAAACAACTCTTAACTAACCGAAACACTGTTTGCATTATTTCACAAAGTTTTTTTTGTTCGATCTAGGCTCTGCTAGGCTCTGAGTTGTAAGTCTGTTTTTCAAAGCGAGTTCCATCGTTCTCCTTATGCAAACAAGTGGGCTACTTGGCTGGGGCCCTTGCGTAAATATACCAGTCACTTGTGATCTTATGTTTATATAACTATAATTATATTGTTATAAATTATGACTCAACAAATTTCCGCCTCCCTCATCCCGTTCCCTCACTTGTCTAGCCAAGTTAGGTGATATATAAATGGCGGAGCATTATCCTATTTCCTGAATTAGCTTAATTACTATAATTGATGACCCAAAAATAATATTTTCGGACACGATCATTTCTGTAAGTGAACTGGGTGAAGTATAAATGGTGTGACGTTATTCTATGCTTGAATTATCTCAAACACTATAGTTTATGATCCAGAAATAACAGCACGACTGGCCATATACTTTGACATGATAGTGGATGTGTGTAATTCCAGATGTTTTTGTTGTTGTGGTATTCAGTCCAGAGACTGGTGTGACGCAACTCTCTATGCTACTCTAGCCTGTGCAAGGTTCTTCATTTCCAAGTAACTACTGCACCCTACATCCTTCTGAATCTGCTTAGTGTATTCATCTCTTGGTCTCCCTCTACGATTTTTACCCTCCACGCTGCCCTCCAATACTAAATTGATGATCCCTTGATGCCTCAGAACATGTCCTACCAACCGATCCCTTCTTCTAGTCAGGTTGTGCCACAAATCCCTCTTTTCCCCTATTCTCTTTAGTACCTCCCCATTAGTTACGCGATCTACCCGTCTAATCTTCAGTATTCTTCTGTAGCACCACATACATTTCGAAAGCTTCTATCCTCTTCTTGTCTAAATTAATTATCGTCCATGTTTCACTTCCATGCATGGCTACAGTCCATACAAACACTTTCGAAAAGACTTCCTGAGACTTAAATCTATACTCTATGTTAACAAATTTCTCTTCTTCAGAAACGCTTTTCTTGCCATGGCCAGTCTAAATTTTATATCCTTCCTACTTCGGACATCGTTATTATGCTCCCCAAATAGCAAAACTCATATACTACTTTAAGTGCCTCATTTTCTAATATACGAGGGCCGTTCAGAAAGTAACCTCCGGTTGATTTAAAAAAATACACCAAGTTAAATAAAAATATTTTAATATATACATCTTACAACAACATCTTTGCACTATTTTTCTACATAGTCTCCATAGCGATTGAGGCACTTTTCGTATCTCTTCACAAGCTTTGAAATTCCTTCTGCATAAAAATCACCCGCTTGTGCCTGGAGCCAGCCTGTGACCGCATCTTTGAGCTCTTCGTCGTCATCAAACCGCTGTGACCCGAGCCATTTCTTCAAATGCATGAAGAGGTGATAATCACTTGGCGCCAGGTCTGGGCTGTAAGGTGGATGGTTGATAACGTCCCACTTGAAGGACTCAAGAAGGGCCCTTGTTCTGCGAGCAGAGTGAGGACGGGCGTTATCGTGCAAAAAAACGATACCGGAGTCAGCATACCACGGCGTTTGTTCTGTATAGCCCGTCGTAACTTTTTTATTGTTTCACAGTACACGTCTTGATTAATGGTCATGCCACGTTCCATGAATTCAACCAACAACAGCCCTTTGGCATCCCAAAACACAGTTGCCATCAGTTTTCTGGCAGAAAAATCTTGCGAGGCTTTTCTTGGTTTGGTAGGCGAATTTGAATGTGCCCACATCTTTGATTGTTCTTTTGTCTCAGGGTTCACGTACTTAATCCAGGTTTCGTCACCGGTCACGATTCTGTTTAACAATGGTTCTCCTTCGTCCTCATAACGTGACAGAAAGTCTAATGCAGAGGCCATTCTTTGAGTTTTGTGGTGGTCGGTAAGAATTTTGGGCACCCATCGTGCACAGAACTTACGGTAACCCAATCTTGCTGTCACTATCTCGTACAAGAGAGTCTTAGAAATCTGTGGAAAACCAGTAGACAACTCCGACATTGAGAAACGTCGATTTTCACGAACTTTTGCATCAACTGTCTGAACGAGTTCGTCAGTCACCAATGATGGTCTACCACTCCTCTCTTCATCATGAACGTTTTCTCGTCCACTTTTAAATAAACGTACCCATTCATGGAGAACTCCTTCACTCATAACTCTTGGTCCGTACACGGCACAAAGCTCACGATGAATAGCTGCTGCAGAGTATCCTTTGGCTGTAAAAAACCTTATGACAGCACGCACTTCACATTTGGCGGGGTTTTCTATTGCAGCACACATTTCAAACTGCCACAAAAACTAAACTAGCGCAGGTACGACGTTCACTCGACCACGGCTTGATGCCGACTGACCTGTTGAGTGCGTGAACGCACAGATGGCGTCGCTACTCCCCCCACAACCCGCACTGTGACCAATCGGAGGTTACTTTCTGAACCGTCCTCGTAATTCCCTCAGAATCACCAGATTTTGTTAGACTACATTCCATTATCCTCGTTTTGCTATTGTTGAAGTCCATCTTATGGCCTCCTTTCAAAATACTGTCCATTCCGTTCAACTGCTCTTCCAGGTCCTTTGCTGTCTGACAGAATTACAATGTCATCGGCAAACCTCAAAGTTTTTATTTCTTCTCCATGTGTTTCAATTCCTACATCAAATTTTTCTTTTGTTTCCTTTACTGCTTGCTCAGTATACGGATTGAATAACATCGGAGATAGGCTACAACCCTGTCTCACTCTCTTCTCAACCACAGCTTCCCTTTCATGCCTCTCGACTCTTATAACTGCAATCTGGTTTCTGTACAAAGTGTAAATAGCCTTTCGCTCCCTGTATTTGACCCTTTCCACCTTCAGAATTTGAAAGAGAGCATTCCAGTCAACATTGTCAAAAGCTTTCTCTAAGTCTACAAATGATAGGAACGTAGGTTTGCCTTTCCTTAATCTATCTTCTAAGATAACTCGTAGGCTATGTATTGCCTCACGTATTCCAACATTTCTACGGAATCCAAACTGATCTTCCCTGAGGTCGGCTTCTACCAGTTTTTCCATTCGTCTGTAAAGAATTCATGTTAGTATTTTGCGACTGTGGCTTGTTAAACTGATAGTTAGATAATTTTCACACCTGTGAGCACCTGCTTTCTTTGGAATAGGAATTATTATATTGTTCTTGAAGTCTGAGGGTATTTCGCCTGTCTCATACATCTTGCTCACCAGATGGCAGAGTTTTGTTAGGGCTGGCTCTCCCAGGACTATCAGTAGTTCTGATGGAATGTTGTCTACCCCTGGGGCCTTGTTTCGACTGAGGTCTTTCAGTGCTGTCATATTCTTCACCCAGTATCGTACTTCCGTTTCATCTTCACGTACGTCCTCTTCCATTTCCATAATACTACCCTCAAGTACATTACACTTTTATAGACCCTCTATATATTCCTTCCATCTTTCTGCTTTGCCTTCTTTGCTTAGAACTGGTTTTCCATCTGAGCTCTTGATATTCATACAACTGGTTCTCTTTTCTCCAAAGGTCTCTTATTTTTTCTGTAGGCAGTATCTATCTTACCACTAGTGACATATACCTCTACATCCTTACATTGTCCTCTAGACATCCCTGCTTAGCCATTTTGCGCTTCCTGCTGAACTCAATTTTGAGACGTTTGTATCCCATTTTGCCTTTTTCGTTTACTGCATTTTTATATTTTCTGCTTCCATCAATTAAATTCAATATTTCTTCTGTTACCCAAGGATTTCTACCAGATCTCGTCTTTTTACCTACTTTATCCTCCGCTGGCCTTTACTATTTCATTTCTCAAATCTACCCATTCTTCTTATACTGTGTTTCTCTCCCCCGTTCTTGTCAATCGTTCCCTAACGCTCTCTCTGAAACTCTCGACAACCTCTGGTTCTTTCAGTTTATCCAGGTCCCATCTCCTTAAATTCCCACCTTTTTGCAGTTTCTTCAGTTTTAATCTACAGTTCATAGCCAATAGATTGTGATCAGAATCCACATCTGCCCCTGGAAATGTATTACAATTTAAAACATGGTTCCTAAATCTCTGTCTTACCATTATATAGTCTATCTGAAACCTTCCAGTGTCTCCAGGATTCTTCCATGTATACAACCTTCTTTTATGATTCTTGAACCAAGTGTTTTAGCTATGATTAAGTTACGCTCTGTGCAAAATTCTACCAGGCGGCTTCCTCTTTCATTTCTTACCCCCAATCCATATTCACCCACTACGTTTCCTTCTTTCCCTTTTCCTACTGTCGAATTCCAGTCACCCAGGGCTATTAAATTTTCGTCTCCCTTCACTATCTGAATAATTTCTTTTACTTCATCATACATTTCTTCAATCTCTTACTCATCTGCGGAGCTTGTTGGTATATAAACTTGTACTACTGTGGTATTCGTGGACTTCGTGTCTATCTTGGCCACAATAATGCGCTCACTATGCTGTTTGTAGTAGCTTACCGGTGCTCCTATTTTTTTTATTCATTATTAAACCTACTCCTGCATTATTCCTATTTGATTTTGTATTTATAACCCTGTATTCATCTGACCAGAAGTCTTGTTCCTCCTGCCACCGAACTTCACTAATTCCCACTACATCTAACTTTAACCTATCCATTTCCCTTTTTAAATTTTCTAACCTACCTGTCCGATTAAGGGATCTGCCATTCCATGCTCCGATCCGTAGAACGCCAGTTTTATTTCTCCTGATAACGACGTCATCCTGAATAGTCCCCGCCGGGAGATCCGAATGGGGGACTACTTTACCTCCGGAATATTTTACCCATGAGGACGCCATCATCGTTTAACGAAACAGAAAAGTTGCATGCCCTCGGGAAAAATTGCGGCTGTAGTTTCCCCTTGCTGTTAGCCGTTCACAGTACCAGCACAGCAAGGCCGATTTGATTAATGTTACAAGGCCAGATCAGTCAGTCATCCAGACTGTTGCCCCTGCAACTACTGAAAAGGCTGCTGCCCCTCTTCAGGAACCACCTGTTTTTCTGGCCTCTCAACAGGTACCCCTCCGTTGTGGTTGCACCAACGACAAATGTTGCATGGGACAACGGGGGTCATAATATGACGTTGGTTTTTTGTTGCTAGGTGGGGTCGATTCGGACATATGAAGTTATTTTTTTAAATGGGATGCTATAGTTTGGTACTTATTTTCTGACGTATCCAACGATGTGTGACAGTAAGGTCTTTGAAGGTCAACGGAGGTAAAAAAGGCGGCATGAACCTCCATATACAGAAAGTGTTCGAAGTGGTGAACATTGTTATCAGTATAGTACTGCAATCTCCTTATGACAGATTGAGTGATATTCCTTATCACTTAGGCAGTTATCGAAGCACACGCTCTGACAATTCTCTCACGTAAATCGTGCAAATAGTAAATATTCGCAGAGTACGGCGTATCTGTTTGCCGTACCACTGACATGTAAACACTAATCGACGATTTCGCAATGCAATACTAATAGGAACGGTAAGTCTAGTATCGTCGAATCAAGCGAATGTGAATGATGTATTTCTTCAAAAAATGGTTCAAATGGCTCTGAGCACTATGGGACTTAACATCTGTGGTCATCAGTCCCCTAGAACTTAGAACTACTTAAACCTAACTAACCTAAGAACATCACACACATCCATGCCCGAGCAGTCGCGCGGTTCCGGACTGAGCGCCTAGAACCGCTAGACCACCGCGGCTGGCTGTATTTCTTCGAAGAACAAGTCGATATACTTCTCATTTACAGGGAATGGCAACGAAATTCAGTGAGACCTAGAGACGTATACGCTGAAAGATATCCTCAACGTACTCGCCCTACACCTCGTACATTTAAATATGTGTATGATAAATTGAGAACAACTGGATCTTTAACGCATCGATAACATATCCTGCAAAGCAACGTTACTAACGAGGAAACGGAGATAGGTACTGTTACCATTATGGTTCGAGATCCTTCTGTTAGTTCGCATCAAATTGCCAGATTCCCTTGCAATTTGATGCGAACTAACACAAGCGCTAATGCCCCATTATAACTTTTGAGAAAAACTTAAGGAACTGGTTTCCGTATTAACAATGTGATAAAATACGTTGCATTGCAGTTACTGTAATTTATGGCCTAAAAATGGTCTACACAGCATGACGTCACTACCACGCTGCGTTAGAGTAGTCTGACACTATAAGATTACAGTTCGTGTTCTGCATCGGCATAAGTATCATCCTTACCATATCAGTCTCCACCAAGAATTAACTGGTACGGATTGTATGCATCGCACTGAATTCTACCTATGGTATCAACTGCAGATTCAGATGGATGACACATTTATTAATTTGATTTTATTTGCTGACGAGGCTACATTCACGAACCATGAAAATGTTACCGGCCGGAGTGGCCGTGCGGTTCTACGCGCTACAGTCTGGAACCGGGCGACCGCTACGAACTGGTTTTCGTATTACAGTAGCCTTGTAAGTGATTGTGTGAAATTCAAAAAAAAAAAGTTCAAGTAGCAACGTTTCTACAGCCATATAAGTACATTAAAAACACACACAAGACCCCATTAAATTACACTGACATCCTGCGTTTAAACAAGTTTTCACACTTGTGCTGCTACCATCACCACTAGGATGGGATACTTAATGTCTTTATTTCAAAAAGAAAGCGAATTACGGATTGTATCGTTCGCATTCAGGTAAAGCCCATCCCACCTATGTATTTGTAACTGTGCCCGGCCGGGGGCTGTCTACCTCCGCACTACAAAGCACTGTAGACATTATGATATATCCCCTTCGAAAAATTATGAATGACTGTGCTAGTAAACGTCTACGTTATTTGATACAGAGACAGCTGAGTAAAACTGAACGTACTCAGACATTTCTCTATTTAATTATTCTGATAATCACTAAACTGACATCAACATTTTTAGCGCAGCGCAATCTGGCTTTCAAAAATCCCTAATGGCCCCGACTAACAATAGCCTATATCTTTCATGAATCACTTACCTCACAAAAATCTTCGTTACTCGAATTACTGCAATACAGCAAGCGCCAATACTGCCTGCTAAATAAAAGATTCTAACTATTGAAGGCACTAACTAAACTACTGATAGGCATAGTTAACAAATGAAAGATTTTGATAGAGAACAAACAATGTATTTACCTTAATAGCGTTCAGACATCCATCTTTACAAATTTCTTTTTTCTGGCGGACACACGTCCAGATCGTCCGCTTATAGTAAGTAACCTCTCAAAACTCTGACATCTCTCTCTCCAAATCCACCACTGCTGGCGGCTCACCTCCAACTGCGCAAAGCTACGCGCTGTTCCCATCCAACTACCCAACACTACAATAGCGAATATTCCAACAATGCCAATCAGCCACAGACTGCACACAGCACAGTCAGTGATTTTCATACAGAGCGCTATGTGGCATTAGCAACATATAAACCTAAACAGCGTACTTACATCATCACCACAACCCAATGTGGATGTTCTTCTTACGAGGGCTGCCAAGCGTTACATGGTTATAACCTCTAACAGTCATTGGGTGATTCTTTACTACGAGAACGAACGGCTATATAAACAAAAACGCTCCCCTCATAGCTGCAAGAACAGATAAGCTTTAGTTCAAGTAACCGCAATTCACCGCCCAGAGGCATAGTGAAGCTTAACTGCCCTCGGTACGAAGCTGCCGTCAGCCTTAACACTATAATAATTTTGTAACTGGCCTTTCCTGTTTTCCTCGCTCTTCCTCTCACTGTCACATTGTCCTTCTCATAAAGGAAAAATGATATTTTTGCTTAGACGCCATTTTTGTCCGAGATGAATTTTGACATCCAACCCAGCTGCCATAGTCAAACAACTGCGCTTGACGTTCCAATTACGGCAGATTGCTTGCCTTCATAATGCTACCATCAGTGTAGCGATATGAGATACACTCTGTCTCTCCTGAGAGTTATCGCGTGCATTTCCCCTGCTGTTTCGGCAGGTATTTGCTATATCGTTTTCGTGATTTGAAACGTGTCTATTTGTTTCCTGTTCCGAACAAAATGATTTTAAAACGGATTTTTACCGACCCAGTCGACAGAGATATCCCAAAGTAATATAGTGGGATATTCGGTTATGTGATGTGTATTAACAGGGACATTAAAACGCGAAGAATAGCCAGTATTTCAGTAGAGAAAAGAGCAGCATACTCGATAGTGATTACTACACAAGATTACATGACAATGGTACAATCGGACATATCGAAAGCCATCCTTACATTATTTATGCAGAAAGAATATAGCGAAAGAAATGCGCTATCAGAATTTTCGCTGCGAAGACGTACTGTAAGTATTTTTTAAAAGTGGTTTAAGTTACTTGCTTTTGTCACAAGAAGAACCGCTTATGACAGCGGTTGGTACAGCCCTTCCTGTGTAGTATGCGGTCGGCCGTGACCAAGGTTTGTGGAGGGGAGGTCCAGAGAGCAATGTTCCTTTAAATCCACCATATTGGGACTAGAGCAGACGACACGGTACAAAGTCGCTAGGAAAGAGGACAGCTGCTTTCGGAAATTATTATCGATCTGAAGCCGGTTTGCCATACTGGAGTCGGAAATTATCTTTTCAAGCTAAAAAATAAAATGTTGACTACGTGTAAGACAAATATTGCTCATAGAGTTTGATAAAACGGTACGCCTTCGTAAATGTTCGTAGTTGCTTAACGTGAAAACTTGACAAGAAAATCAGATGCAGCACTAATCGCAAGCAAGTCATAGTTGTCACTTCTACTACCGAAGCAGCCGGAGGGACATTTACACATGTTGTGCATTATTACTGGTGCAGTCTTTATGTAGAGAAAGTTGTGTAGGCATGGAAATATGGAAACAGCACCATTTGGAAGCGATTAGTTTCGAGGATAGCCTTAAAATATCGAATTTAACTTAGTATTTATCCCATTTCAAAATTTACTGTATCTTGAGTGAACAAATATGTCAAACAGAAATTGTGTATTGTACCAAGTGAAAATCACTATTAACTCTGTACCTGAAAATTTGTCCCGTTTCATGTGCCTACACATAATGCTAACAGGCGAAACAAAACTGGCCAGAAAAGCTTACTAGCCATGCCATTCCATCGCCAACACACCTCAGACACTTTTTATTAACGATATTGTGCTTAAATGATTGGAAGGCAGGGAAGAATTACCGATTATTTTAAGCGTAACAAGCAGCTTCATCTTCCCGATATACCTATAAGGAAAGCATAATTTTGTTAGTGAAAAGGCCTTTTTCCTTTCAGTGAAAGAGAATTTACTGGTTGTATCTTTAGCCAAAAATCATACATTACCTGTATTACAATGAAAATGAATGCAGTCACATTATCTCGGAGTAATTTTGCTTTCACTACCGCAGACCAAACTAATGCTTCAAATGACAGAAATTTCAGTATTAAGGAGAGATTAACAATGAAGAAAAATTCAATAATGGTTCAAATATTTATTTCACGGTGTGTTTTTGAGTGAAAAACTTCACATCATAACTTTACAGAACTACCAAGTTAAGAATGGTCGTTGTTTGCGCCTTAAAGAAAAAGCTGCAATTTGTCTTGTAGTGACCTATTGGCGACAATACTGGAACCCATAACTTACCTGGTCCTTCTGTACCAGTGAATTTGATGAAAAATTTCAGTTAATTTAGCGTTTTGATAAATGCGAGTATGTGAATGTGAAGTATTTGCTCCTGTGTGAGACTTGCAATTTTAACAGTTGCCAGATAAGAACCCATTAGTTATGGTTAACTGATATCTTGTGTAACAATTTACATTTCAGAATAATATAAAAGACTCTAGATTACTAGTTACTTGAGCAATATTTCCAATACTGAATAGCTCAGTTCTGGCATAGGTTTTTACTCATGCCAGACTAAAAGCTTGCCAAGTTCACACAATACATAGTGCCGGAACTTTAATACTGAACATTGTGATCCAGAAATACGTAATGATGTCTATACCTTGGTTTGTTTTTAATGCTATTCAAGTAGAAAACTTCCCTTTTCTAACATGACAGGGCGTTATGTGCAGTCATGACAACCATGTGCCTGCCTGTAAACATTGCAGTACTTGTATCATGCCTCATTACGAAAGTTGTGTTGCTTCAGACAATAAGAACTTACTATCAGAGTCTCTGTACAATCACTCCAATGGAGCAGGGAATAAGACAGGTGAACGTCACAACGAATGTCTTCGTGAGTCACAGTAATGTCTCTAGAATCTGTAACAAGTTTCAAGCGATAGGATCAGTTGAGGATCGTTACAGAAGTGGCCAAGGGGAAAAATAAAAAAAATAAAAAATAAAAAAACAGGTACTCGGGACCGATATCTGCATATAACAGCGTGTAGAAATCCTCAACAGCCGGCCGCGGTGGTCTAGCGGTTCTAGGCGCTCAGTTCGGAACCGCGCGACTGCTACGGTCGCAGGTTCGAATCCTGCCTCGGGCATGGATGTGCGTGATGTCCTTAGGTTAGTTAGGTTTAAGTAGTTCTACGTTCTAGGGGACTGATGACCACAGATGTTAAGTCCCATAGTGCTCAGAGCGATTTGAAATCCTCAACAATGCTACACGGCGGCAGTTGGAAACAGCTACAAGAGTGCAGGTGTCAACGAAATAGGTTTCATGAGCTTGAATTACGTGCCAGAAAACGTTTCAGACCGCCTTTTCTAAATCGGGTTCGGAGAAGGGCCCGTATCGCATGGGAGCGAAACGACTCGCTGTGGACTCGGCAGCAGTGGGACACAACGTTCTTTTCTGGTGAGACCCTTTTGAGTCTTCGATTAAAATACTCATCTTCGTGTGTGGAGACAACGAGGATAACATTTCCGCTCAAGTGTATCGCAAAGCACCACCCTTATCATGGTTGTTCAGTCATGTTTTGCGGTGTGATCGTGTACTGCCGCATTAAGCCCTTTGCACCCATGCATGGGTGGATGACTGGTGTGACGCATTGGGACGACATCCTTGCATGCATTGTGGGTCCATTTGATGAACATATTGGAGTTGGATTCACACTGATAAACAACAATTCACGCCACTATAGTCACAATTTTGTGAACACCTCTGTAGCTGAAAATAGAATCAGTAGGATGGAGTAACCTCCATGTTCTCCAGATCTCAAGTGCATTCAGAATGTAGTGGTTTGCAATCGTCCTGTTGCACTAGGTACCCTATAGGGCATCATAGACAGCGGCGGAAGAACGAGGCAATATCCCACAGGCTTATCTGGACAGGTTGGTGAGGGTACCTACCTATCGGCATTCGAAAGTGTCTCCCAATTACGAGGAGGACCTGTCGGTTCATCAACAATGTATTATGCAATATGGCAGTGAGGAGAACGTGTAGTGTTTGCAGTGGACTCTTTTGTAAGTTTTCGTTTTTCTTCTTTTGTTTTTATTAAGTAGACATCTGTTTAACCTCTCTATTCTCCTTCTCTTATAAATGTACCTGACAGAGAAAATCAGTTTTATCTTCTATAATGTACGGTATTGACAATATAGTAATGTGCAACATTTATTTTGACAACTTTACTTATTTCCCGAAAATAGTTTTTACGTCTCTAGGAAAATAGTTGCCCTTTGCACAAGGTCGGAGACAATTTCAGTGGAAGCACCGAATGAAGGTTGCTCATATTAAGCTCAAAGGATCTGGTACCAGCAAATTGTAGTAAAAACACAGGGACGAAAAATGGACCAGCAAAAACCGACCCACTGGATTTACTTCGACGGGCATTGCATAATCCAATAGCTGACATCAGTTTTGCCAGTATGGCCTACAAGAAAAATGCTGACTTGACAACAGTCTCCTTTAACTTAATGCACCAACCAGCTATGTTTCAGATCTGTAAGCAGTTGAGCCTCAATTAGATTACTGTTCTGTGATATTACTGCCATATGAATTATAGAAACATTTTATTTATGGCCAAAAGCGTCAACTACAAAAATAAGAAACAGATAAAACAAATCAATTTCCTGAAGGAAATTGCTACAAACAAAATACGTGCAGTTCTAAAATTAAAACAGTGAGATCTGTTGTATATGGTTCTCTTAGCACAAAAAATGAAATGAACATAAGGAAAAAGTAACTTACAATAACACTGTATTGTTGCTGAATATCAGCGCTAGCTCGTATAAACGAACTTTTACTGGCATAGATTTTTGATTTACTTGTGAACCGGAATATTTAACTCTTTGGCAAACACGTGTAGACTCACGGAGAAATTCCAGTATCTCATACTCAGGACAAAAAGAACAACTGACACATGCAATAGAACTGAGACACATTGTAATCAAATGTTGAGGCACATTCTCATATTTCAACAGTCCATAACTGCGTTTTTGGAAGACCTCATCACCATGCAGGATGCATCAGTGCCTCTTATATCACAATTGGTGTCCACTCATGGAGAAGGTTCTCTGAAGGTTGTGGGGAATAAATTGCTTTAATAAATGTGCCACCTTTAACTAACTTCGAAGTTCTAATAGGTTTATGCACCACCTAGACAAATAATACAGTACTGCTAGCTGAACAATGTTAATACTTACATGATATGATGCTTGAGGTTCTAACTCAGTCTCAGCTTCTGGCTGTTTTAACTTTGAAAAAAAGTCAAGGTAGTACTCATCATCATCCCCTCTATATGATGACGGACGTGGTATATGTGAGTACTCTGCAATGCCTATCATCTTGATTATCTGTCTTAGATTTACTGATGTAAGATGAATAACACAAGTTTCATGGACTTGTGAAAATTTTCTACACAGTCTGTGGACAGTCTCCTAGTTAGTAGATAATCAATTAACTGCTTGGAAAAAGTTCCTCAAAAAATTCGAGAGCAGTTATAGTAGACAGCTAAAGTTCACCTTGTGTTGGTTTCCACTGCTTCTTGCTGCTGGAACTCAATGTTGTAATCCACTTCAGAATCTGTCTCAAATGCACCATCATTGTTCTTAAGTTTGTATTCCTTTTTGCCTTTTTCGTTTACTGCATTTTTATATTTTCTGCTTCCATCAATTAAATTCAATAATCTTCTGTTACCCGAGAGATGCTACTTTATTTCTGCTTACCATTATTTCGTACTACTTATTCACTTTATTAATGATCCATCTTATTGTTAGGGTCTCTCCTGAAAGAAGTCCTGTTCATCATCATCATCATCATCATCATCATTTAAGACTGATTATGCTTTTCAGCGTTCAGTCTGGAGCATAGTCCCCCTTATAAAATTCCTCCATGATACCCTATTCAGTGCTAACATTGGTGCCTCTTCTGATGTTAAGCCTATTACTTCAAAATCATTCTTAACCGAATACAGGTACCTTCTCCTTGGTCTACCCCCAATCCTCCTACCCTCTACTGCTGAATCCATGAGTCTCTTGGGTAACTTTGCTTCTCCCATGCGTGTAACATGACCCCACCATCTAAGCCTATTCGCCCTGACTGCAACATCTATAGAGTTCATTCCCAGTTTTTCTTTGATTTCCTCATTGTGGACACCCTCCTGCATTGTTCCCATGTACTAGTACCTGCAATTATCCTAGTTACTTTCATATCTGTAACCTCAACCTTATTGATAAGGTAATCTGAATCCACCAAGCTTTCGCTCCCATACAACAAAGTTGGTCGAAAGATTGAACGGTGCACGGATAACTTAGTCTTGGTACTGACTTCCCTCTTGCAGAAGAGAGTAGATCGTAGCTGAGCGCTCACTGCATTAGCTTTGCTACACCTCGCTTCCAGTTCTTTCACTATGTTGCCATCCTGTGAGATTATGCATCCTAAGTACTTGAAACCGTCCACCTGTTCTACCTTTGTTCCTCCTATTTGGCACTCAATCCGCTTATATCTCTTTCCCACTGACATTACTTTCGTTTTGGAGATGCTAATCTTCATACCATAGTCCTTACATTTCTGATCTAGCTCTGAAATATTACTTTGCAAACTTTCAATCGTATCTGCCATCACAACTAAGTCATTTGCATATGCGAGACTGCTTATTTTGTGTTCACATATCTTAATCTCACCCAGCCAGTCTATTGTTTTCAACATATGATCCATAAATAATATGAACAACAGTGGAGACAGGTTGCAGCCTTGTCTTACCCCTGAAACTACTCTGAACCATGAACTCAATTTACCATCAACTCTAACTGCTGCCTGACTATCTATGTACAGATCTTTTATTGCTTGCAAAAGTTTGCCTCTTATTCCATAACCTCGTAGAACAGACAATAACTTACTCCTAGGAACCCGGTCACATGCCTTTTATATATCTATAAAGCATAGATACAGTTCCCTGTTCCACTCGTAACACTTCTCCATTATTTGCGGTAAGCTAAAGATCTGGTCCTGACAACCTCTATGAGGCCTAAACCCACACTGATTTTCATCCAACTTGTCTTCAACTAGTACTCGCACATTCCTTTCAACAATACCTGAGAAGATTTTACCCACAACGCTGATTAAAGAGATACCTCTGTAGTTGTTACAATCTTTTCTGTTTCCATGTTTAAATATTGGTGTGGTTACTGCTTTCGTCCAGTCTGATGGAACCTGTCCCGACTCCCACGCCATTTCAATTATCCTGTGTAGCCATTTAAGACCTGACATTCCACTGTATTTGATGAGTTCCGACTTAATTTCATCCACCCCAGCCGCTTTATTGCACTGCAATCTATTGACCATTTTCTTCACTTCCTCAAACGTGATCCTATTTCCATCATCATTCCTATCCCATTGTACATCGCAATCTGAAACATTACTGAACGTATTTTCACCTACCAAGTCCTGTTAATGCAGCAAATTGTAAAGCTGAAGCCACACGATTCAGCAAGTTTCTATCCACTGGAACTAACATCTTTCCAAACATACTCGGGTTAAATTCTGTAGCTGAGAACTTAGCACCAATATAGGTACACCCTCCCCTAGAAATTTGGCTAAGGATCTACACGCTTCAGTGAAACTGTGTTGTGACTCAGAGTATTTTCTTTTACTGTCGCCTCAGACACACTTATGTTTTGTGACAGTAAAACAATCCCGAACGTTCTTTAAAATGTGAGGAACATCTGTGGCGACATATAAGTTCTCATCTGTCAAACATGGGTGCTTAATTTTGAAATGTACCTGGTCACTTATTGCATCACTTCCTAGAGCTTCCTACATGGCAATATTACTAAAGTGAGCGTCATTTATGACGACGGCCGAGTTTAGGTTCGTTCTGCGCATCTGACGTCACAAAACAAATTCAGCCAATGAACGGAGAACGACGTTGCCAGAGCTCGACTGCAGTGCAGAGCATGGACGAGTGTCTTCAGTTTTAGAAACGTTCAGTCATAAATAAAGTAACTGAGCAAAAGCAATTCTTGATAGCAGACTTTCTTTTATAGAAAGTTTGGAAAAAGCATTCATATTCTATTAATTAATTAAACCAAACAAGCAATAAGCCTCCTAATTCAGGCGATAGCAAGGAAAGGTGTTTGTATCATTCTCACTAACCGCTTTTTCGCAATAAAGAACAGCAGTAATTGTTTATTTCCTATTGTACTTCGACGAAACGTGAGTAATTCATAATCATACCAATAGTGTTTGTCGGTATTTTTCGTGATAGTTTAAAGTCCTCCGGGAGATATGCTGAATGGAGAGCTGCGTTATTGTAATGGTTAAAGTGTACGACTGCTAAGGGAAAGGTTCTGAGCTCAATATTTTCTTTATTTAAATACAATATCGAAGTGTCTTACTTCATGAATTTTATTCGTTTGAATGTAATTTTTTGAAATTTCTAGTGGCAACTAAAATCGACCACGCGGAAAGTATACGCTGTGGACTTTTACCTCTGCAAACTCAGAAAATTTCGTGCAATGGTTTACTACATCTAATGCTGCACAATAACTGGGAGCACGTCTCTAAAGCAGCGTGGTGGCTTTACTTCATAAACTGCGTGCTCCCCCCTAAACGTAAGTTTGCGAACTATACTATGGCGCTGCTTCTCTTGGCGCGTACAACTGGCAACGCAGCAATCTCCGGCGTCTGGGCGGGCATGCGCCAAGATAAAAGAATTGAACTATAGCACCCATATCACTCGAAATACACATCGCTATTATTCCTTGGTTCTACAAACATTCAGTTGCCTTCCTCAGAGTGTTCTAAATTTTGCTTGGGTTTGTAGCGTTCCTATTTAAAAAATAGGGGAGGGGAGGGGTAGATGACAGTGGGGGTGGGAGTGCTCGTGGTGGACGGACGGCAACGGACGGCTAGTAGGCGGCGGCGAGCAGGCACGCAGGCGGATGGACAGACGGCAACAGCAGCAGCAGGCGGCGGCGGCGGCGGCGGCGGCGGCGGCAGACAGACTGACAGACAGCAAACGTAACAGCAACAGCAACTAGCGCTTCGAAGACGTAAATCACACCCTGAGGGTAGCCCAGGCTCTGGAATCTTGTGCCTTCGAAGGAGACAGTCCAACCCTCTAGATGGCCTTCGTTTTCTTCTTAGTCTTCTTCTTTATTGAGTTTCGATTCCCCCCGAAGGGGGCGGGCTGGCGGCAGCTTAGTACGCCGCTGTTCAGCCTACAGAATTTGTTTTAAAAAGATCAAGTTAATAAATGATAAAAGCAGGCGATAAAATCGGCGACTTAAATGCTAAAACGGCGGAAAATCGTGGAACTTAAGACATAGAACAAAGGGTTGATGATGCTAATAAAGTACATATGAAGCAGACAGCTAAAAGAATAGACAGACAGTTAAAAAAACACAGCGACAGTCTGGTTTCTATTCGCAAGAGAGATAAAATTTACACCCAGCGACAGCATGGTTTCTGTTCGCATCACTTTGGAAAGACGAACAACACTGAACATTCACTTGACCGCTGCACTAAAACATTGGCGCAAATACACCACAGCCGAGTGCAGATGGGGCGAACTTGGGCGTGAAAGGAAACGGGGGGAAGGAGAGGAAAAATCGAAGTGGGTGGGAGGGGGGAAAGGAGCCAATGGAGGATGAGGACCCATAAGAGGGGGGCCGGTGCTGGGCAGACACGACAGGGAGTGGGGAAAGGCAGAGGAGGGGTATACAAAAGGAGTCGTGGGGGGGGGGGGGGGGGAGAGGAAAGGCAGAGAGAGGTTAGGTGGGGAGAAAACAGGATGGAAAGGGGGGGGGGGAGAGGGAGCCCTGAGAAAGGATAGAGGAGAGGAGGGGGTGAGGATCAGAGGTGATAGGAGGGATAAATGGACAGACAGAGGACATCATCCGGGAGGGGGAGTTGACAGAAGCCACCTTGGGACAGGAGATGAAGGGTGCAGAGATGGAGGGTAGGGGGCACACAACAGTGAAGGTGTGGTAGAGGGCCGGGATTGGAGAGGAGAGGAGAGGAGAGGAGAGGAGAGGAGCAACCAGGGGGTGAGGGGGATCGAGGTGGCGGGAGGTATAGAGCATGCGGAATGGCCTTCGTTAACCTCAGTAAATACTAGAAATATAAAACAGTAAAAACGGATAAGAGAATTGACCAATGATCGAACACTCTGAATGAAATCATATTGCCGAAGCCTTATGATAAGGCCTTACCTTTCTAGATGGACGTGATTGACTCCAAGACCTGCGTAACATGTACACGTTCACAGGAGCAAATCATAGAATAAGATGGGGCTTAAGTAGTTAGCATAATGCGCCTCAGTGTCGTGTGCTAGTACTGACGCCTAATACAGAATCACCTCATTAGATGGCGCTGCCACGCAGCAGCTGGTAAGAGGAGGAGGAGATTAGTGTTTAACGTCCCGTCGACAACGGGGTCATTAGAGACGGAGCGCAAGCTCGGGTTAGGGAAGAACGGGGAAGGAAATCGGCCGTGCCCTTTCAAAGGAACCATCCTGGCATTTGCCTGAAAGGATTTAGGGAAATCACGGAAAACCTAAATCAGGATGGCCGGAGACGGGATTGAACCGTCGTCCTCCCGAATGCGAGTCCAGTGTGCTAACTACTGCGCCACCTCGCTCGGTGCCAGCTGCTAAGAATGAGAGATTGTAAACCCGATATACTTTACCACTAAAAACATTAATAAGATAGAATTACTAGAAGCAACACCTGTGCATTAGTTTATCCAGAAATTATGGCGGAGTAAAAATACAAAAGAAGGGGTAAATTATAAATATAATACCAGGGTGTATAATACAACACACAGATGCGATGTCTAAAAAGGTATTACGTATCACTAAAACGAGAACATTACTAACACAGGACCATAATTTCCGATGAAGAGGCCCACCTATAACACAAAATACTGCGTCATACGGAGCAAGAACTGCTAAATACTAGAAAATTATTTTATAAAAATACCAAAGTAAAATTATTACGCTTAGAAGATACACACCAGCGTGGGAGGAAGACGTAAAGCGGGTGAACTTTTTTCCTATTACTATTTTATACTTACATTGAAATGTGTAAGATACGTCGACATTTGAAGCGAAAAACTCGCAATATCATTTTCTAGTCAAAAAACTCTAAGGGCTTAGCTAACAAGACAACATACAGCCAGAGAAGAAAAGGGCTCACATTTAGGCAGAAATGCGAGAGCCCCAGGATTACATTAATAACACCGATTTCATAACCTGTAAAAAGGTCTGATTAACGCCAAATATTTGGTCGTTAAGGAGGAACAAATCATGTTAACTACTTAAGCCCCATCTTATTCTATTATTTGCTCCTGTGAACGTGTACGCGTTATGCAGGTCTTGGGGTCACTCACGTCCATCTACACTCCTGGAAATGGAAAAAAGAACACATTGACACCGGTGTGTCAGACCCACCATACTTGCTCCGGACACTGCGAGAGGGCTGTACAAGCAATGATCACACGCACGGCACAGCGGACACACCAGGAACCGCGGTGTTGGCCGTCGAATGGCGCTAGCTGCGCAGCATTTGTGCACCGCCGCCGTCAGTGTCAGCCAGTTTGCCGTGGCATGCGGAGCTCCATCGCAGTCTTTAACACTGGTAGCATGCCGCGACAGCGTGGACGTGAACCGTAAGTGCAGTTGACGGACTTTGAGCGAGGGCGTATAGTGGGCATGCGGGAGGCCGGGTGGACGTACCGCCGAATTGCTCAACACGTGGGGCGTGAGGTCTCCACAGTACATCGATGTTGTCGCCAGTGGTCGGCGGAAGGTGGACGTGCCCGTCGACCTGGGACCGGACCGCAGCGACGCACGGATGCACGCCAAGACCGTAGGATCCTACGCAGTGCCGTAGGGGACCGCACCGCCACTTCCCAGCAAATTAGGGACACTGTTGCTCCTGGGGTATCGGCGAGGACCATTCGCAGCCGTCTCCATGAAGCTGGGCTACGGTCCCGCACACCGTTAGGCCGTCTTCCGCTCACGCCCCAACATCGTGCAGCCCGCCTCCAGTGGTGTCACGACAGGCGTGAATGGAGGGACGAATGGAGACGTGTCGTCTTTAGCGATGAGAGTCGCTTCTGCCTTGGTGCCAATGATGGTCGTATGCGTGTTTGGCGCCGTGCAGGTGAGCGCCACAATCAGGACTGCATACGACCGAGGCACACAGGGCCAACACCCGGCATCATGGTGTGGGGAGCGATCTCCTACACTGGCCGTACACCACTGGTGATCGTCGAGGGGACACTGAATAGTGCACGGTACATCCAAACCGTCATCGAACCCATCGTTCTACCATTCCTAGACCGGCAAGGGAACTTGCTGTTCCAACAGGACAATGCACGTCCGCATGTATCCCGTGCCACCCAACGTGCTCTAGAAGGTGTAAGTCAACTACCCTGGCCAGCAAGATCTCCGGATCTGTCCCCCATTGAGCAAGTTTGGGACTGGATGAAGCGTCGTCTCACGCGGTCTGCACGTCCAGCACGAACGCTGGTCCAACTGAGGCGCCAGGTGGAAATGGCATGGCAAGCCGTTCCACAGGACTACATCCAGCATCTCTACGATCGTCTCCATGGGAGAATAGCAGCCTGCATTGCTGCGAAAGGTGGATATACACTGTACTAGTGCCGACATTGTGCATGCTCTGTTGCCTATGTCTATGTGCCTGTGGTTCTGTCAGTGTGATCATGTGATGTATCTGACCCCAGGAATGTGTCAATAAAGTTTCCCCTTCCTGGGACAATAAATTCACGGTGTTCTTATTTCAATTTCCAGGAGTGTAGAAAGGTAAGGCCTTATCATAAGGCTTCGGCAATATGGTTTCATTCTGAGTTTTCGATCATTGGTAAATTCTCTTATCCGTTTTTACTATTTTATATTTCTAGTATTTGCTGAGGAACGAAGACGATGTTTGGCCTGATGTACTCGACGACGCCCTTTAGCTACACTGTCTAAAGGATCGTCCTAAGAAATACCAAATTAAGGTACTAGCTCTTTCAGTATTTGATCTGTTTATACATGCTTTTAGGTTATCCAAATCTGCACAACGCGATCGCGATCCTTAAATAGATGTATTTGTTCTCTGTCTTATATGTAAATCAGTCTGAAGATACCTAAATAAGGTGAAACGCATAGTTGATAAATAAAAAAACTGGCGTGAGGTGTGAGGTCGGTCGCTTGACGGTGCGGCCCTGTCCTTTGCTGGCGCGCCGTAAGGCACGGAGGCTCGCACTAGGGCGTATCGCTTCTAGCCAGGCGTGCTGTTGCAGTCCTCAGAAGGGGAAGTGATGCTTTTCTCATAGCCTCTTCTTCCCAAGTGGCTCTTTCCGCCATCCCGTGGTGCCAGACGTTGAGCTCGGCATTTCTAGGGTTCGCCCGAACGCTGCCTTGCGACAGAAGGGAGAGCTGCGACCCAACCCGATGCGAAAGCGAAGGGTGCGTGGCACAGGGAGAGCTGTGTCTGAGGGACCGAAGATCCTTCCCTCTCTCTTTTTGCGGGGCACAGACCAGCAGGTGCTCTGCATGCCGGCGACCTCCTTTGTCGGCGTGGGATCGCGGCACGAGTCGGCAACGGTGCTTCGCCACACCCCTGGGTAACTGGGGCGTGTTCTCCCAAACGTAGGAGGTGGTGACATCGCCTGGGCCAGGTTGGCTGGGTCCAGACCGCTGAACGACTGGGTGACCGGCCCACCACCTGAGCAGGGGTGGGTCCTTGGCCGAGTGGTGGAAGCTCAGGCTAGTAAGCGGCGAAGCGCGAGAGGTACATCCGCCTCTCCGGAGTGCGGGGTGCAATTGCCGAGGAGCGTCGAGTGAAATCGTCGATGACGGAGCCACCGATGGGAACCAGTGCGCTGGCGACGGCGCGTTGAACCCTGCAGCTCGAGAGTGCCCTTGGCCTTGGGGCGAGGCCGGTGGGCGGGCTGCGTTCTTTGTCCTCCTCCATGCCAGAGGAGCCGGTCCGGGGTAAGAGGTGGGCTCCCACCTTTTTAATACTCGTTACCTATGATGGCCAAAATCGAAACGAGTGCGACTAAACGGGCATCTACAGTGTCTGCTTCCTCTCCACAGGACGAGATGGGACAGGCAGAGGATGAAACAGTTACACAGAGACGCGCGAGGATCACAATGCTCTTGGAGCAAAACATCAAGAACGGCACGATAAGTCAAGCGGCTTTGACTGTAATTAAAAACGAATTTTCTGCATGGGCTATAGCCAATGCAAAACTTGAAGGCTGCATCATAGAATTAGAGAAAGAAAATGACAGATTGAGGAAGCAACCTACTAAGACCTGGGCGGCTGTGGCTGTGCAAGCACCAACCAAGCTGCAAACAACTAAAGACACTACTGAAAGAGTTTCCAAACGGCCAGAAATGGCAGTCTTTCTCAGGACCCTGCCTGGCCAAGACACTAGTGTTAAGAAAATTCAGGAGTTATTAACTACCACAATCGATCCCGTCAAAGATAAAATCAAAATTAAAAGAGTTAAACTGAGTACGAATTCGGTAATCGTAGAAGTCGCCACTGAGGAAGATAAAGAGAAGTTACTAAACAATCGAAAGTTGAACTCGGTGGTCAAATGTGAACCACCTGGGAAAAGGAATCCATTTGTCATTCTGTACGATGAACCGACAGTAATGACAAATGAGGAGCTATATGAGGCAATCAGGGCACAAAACTTTGATGAAATAGATGACGAGGAATTTAAAAATTCTTTCAAGCTGAGATTTAAAACGGGGCCTTGAGACCGTGATGTAGTACACCACGTCGCCGAGGTCTCAGCACAAATGTGGAAAAGGTCAATGGGCAGATTATATGTAGGCTTCCACGCAGTAAACACGAGAGATTATATCGTGGTACCTCGTTGCCACAACTGTGGTGACCTGGACCACATTCTGAGGCAGTGCACCAGGGGGTCGGCATGCTCCAAGTGTGGTGAGAGTGGTCACACTCGGAAAGAATGCAGATCAGCAGGAGTTTGCATTCCGTGTAAAAGTAAGAAATCCTGTGGTGCCACGGGACGGTATTGTCCCACCTACCAGATGCTCGAACAATGGTTAATTTCAAGAATCGACTATGGCTGAGGAGGGCTCAGTAAACAGGGTGCCTAAGCGTAAATCCCCAAGTCAAAGGAGGAGGGATGCTATGAGGGTAAACAGATTTAATGAATTTATAAGGTCACTTTCGGGCGCCATTAAAGTGAAAACAGCAGAGAAAGGAATTCAAACAGATCTTCCTATGATGGACATAGGCACTCAAACAGATTTCCCTGTAAAGATCACAGCTCCCCCGTCCCAAAACCGGGAATGAGGCCGATTTAAGACCAATAGCGGCAAGAGCATCCTGTGGTGGCGGGCCCACCCCTGGCCCTTTCCAAAGATGAACTAAGCAAAGTAGAGAGTCAGCCACTCCAAGCGTGCAAAGTCACCAGCGCCAGTACACACTCAACCGCACCAGACACCCCAGTAATCAGGCTACTGCCTGTAGACCCAGTTAGGTTGTATCCCAGTATAGACTATCTATGCAACTGGCAAGATTGGAGCAGCCACTGCCTTTAAGACATATGGTTCGGGTGGGACCAGAGAATGGCAGAAAGGTCACCTCGGTAATGGAGGCTGTAGACAGAATGCAGCTAAAGTCAGTGAACCTTCCCACCGACTTCGGAGCCCTATGAAATTTACTTAAGGAAGTATTTGAAAGACGTGGTGAGAAATTTGATCTCAATGACATCTATACTCAGTCAGTGCTAGCCAACGGTCATATCGCCTTTGATTGGAGCAAGACCTGGCCTGATGACAGAATACATACTTACTTCCCGTAATCACCAAATTAACTAACGGACAACTGAACGCACATAACAGCAGACTTGTGATGCAGGAGCTTCGAAGGGAGGTGGAGGAGAGGAGGCTTGATGTGCTCTGCCTACAGGAGCTGTACTCTCAAGCCAGGAAATTATCCTTTGTAGCCGCTACATGGCAGATTGTCAGCAGTGGGGATGCCCCCAGAGCGGCAATAGTCGTCACAAACCAAACCCTACAGGGAACAACACTCTCGCAACACTCCAATAGTCACTGCAATGCCATGGAGATACAATCTCCTGCGGGAGTTATAACTATCATAAACATGTATTTCCAGTATGGAGATAACATTGAACAACACTTAGACCACTTAACTAGAGTAGCCACAGCGTTGTGGGGGCGAAAAAGGGTTATGACAGTTGACATAAATGCAAAATCCCCCCTATGGTATAGTTGCAAAAGGGATGAAAATGGTGGTAAAGAGGAAGAGATGGTCATGGATTTACAACTTGTGGTGGCTAATAGACCTGGCAATCCTCCCACCTATGCGGCGGGAGGGGGCCAAGGTACCAACATCGATGTGACACTAGTCACACCGAACGCTGCAAACGTGATACATAACTGGAAAGTTGAAGAGAACGCCACAACAAGCGATCATAATGTTATTACCTTTACTTTAGAAGACAGAGAGTGCCACTGGACCATGGGGTGGGAGCTGCAACTGAATTATAGTAGAGCAGATTGGGAGCGACTAGCGAGAGAGTGCAACATTCCTCCATTGCCAGAAGGTGACGTGCAACAGGACCTAGACGTAGACAATAAGGCTGAAGAACTGGTGAGTGCAATAACCAGAAGGCAGCCGTTCCAACCAGGAGGGCCATGGCGTCCTCCCCGTCACCATGGTCAGCTACGCTAGAGGAATTGCGTCAGTCTCTCAGAAGACTCTGAGGAGGCACTACCAGTGCAGTGTCGTCTGGTGGGAAAAGCAAAGATGGCTATTGCAATACCGGGAGGCATAGAGAAATTTCAAAAAGAACTTCGAGCAGTTAGAATACAGAGTTGGGAGAGCTTTGTATTAAATCAATTGGCATTGGACCCATGGGGTATGCCCTATAAACTAGTTAGGGAAAAGATCCGCTCCCCAATGATGATATCAACGATCAGGCATAGGGACAGGATGTCGGAATCCTGGCAGGAGACTGCCGAGGTCCTTCTCCGGTCCCTGTGTGGTGTCACCGCCAGACACCACACTTGCTAGGTGGTAGCCTTTTAAATCGGCCGCGGTCCGCTAGTATACGACGGACCCGCGTGTCGCCACTATCAGTGACTCCAGACCGAGCGCCGCCACACGGCAGGTCTATAGAGACGTACTGGCACTCGCCCCAGTTGTACAGCCGACTTTGCTAGGAAAGGTTCACGGAGAATTACCTCTCATTTGCCGAGACGATAGTTAGCATAGCCTTCAGCTAAGTCAATGGCTACGACCTAGCAAGGCGCCATTAACAGTTTATATTCTTTAAAACGTACTGTCAAGAACGATGTATACAAATGATGGATTAAAGTTAAGTATTCCAGCAGCTACGTACTTTTCTTTATAGCATTCATTACGTATCCTGTTTCAGACCTCACGCCAGCCTGCGTGAGTTTAAGTGCGTGCCTTTTGGTTACCCGTCACTGTGGATTGGCTGTCTTGCCAGTCCACAACATTTTTGGCGACGAGTAAAAAAAGGGTCTTGTTCTTTATATTTAGATTACTTGTGTCATGACTTCGCCACAATCTCCAGATGTACTGTCCGAATTTTATCGCTTGCAGAATCAGCAGACGCAGGCCTTATTGGATGCCCTTGGACAGCTCGTCCAGGGTCAACGTGCGATGCAAAACGATGCGGCAGCCGCCGCTCAACCGCTACCGCACCCACAACATGCAGTTGCACCACCGTTTCGACACTTCGATGCGGCGATGGAAACCTGGACGGAGTGGTCACGCCAATTTGGATTTCATCTCGCCGCCTACAGAATTCAAGGTAACGAGCGGCATCCTCATTTATTGGCGTGTGTAGGGGTGCAAACGTACCGTGTGATAGCGAAATTATTTCCACGACGCGACGTAGCAGCTCTGTCCTACGAGGAAATTTTGTCGGCTTTAGATGCCTATTTCAAGGAATCAGTTAATGTAGTTGCAAAACGGTATACGTTCTTTTGTACAAAACGTACGGCCGGTCAAACTAATCGGGAGTGGGTTGCAACTTTGCAAGGCCTTACAAGGGATTGTGCTTTTGATTGTGAATGTGGACTCCCTTATTCGGATACTATGGTACGTGATGCAATTGCACAGAACGTTTCTGATGTTCGTATACGGGAGCAAATTTTGAAACTAGTCAATCCCTCCCTTCAACAAGTGATAGACATATTGGATAGGCAAGACACACTTGACTTTGCTCAGGAATCATTTGAAACTTCGCCAGCTGTGTGTCACATTAACCGGCCCGCCGGGCGAGCTGCACGGAACTGTAAACAGCCCTCGCGCACGTCCGTGCAGCCACGTGTCCCGCGCCAGCAAGCAAATGCAGTACTAAAGCCATGCCCGCGGTGTGCTACTAGACATTCGCGTGAGAACTGCCCGTCACGCCAAGCTATTTGCTTTTTCTGTAATAAAAAAGGACATGTTCAGAGTGTTTGCCAGAAAAAGCTCAGATCGGACACTCACAACGATTCCAGGCCCTTTGCTTCGGGCCGGAATCGAACCAAGAATACTCAGGCTCGTGAACCTTCGCCCATGGAAATTCATGTACTTCATTGCACTCCGCCCAGTGCCGCTCCTTCTAACAGTGACTGTGTTCGTCCCACAAATAGTGTGCGTCGACATCGACGGAAATCACGTCAAGTCTCCAGTGATTCTGTATCAGTGTCAGTTCACGTTGCACGAGACAGTCGCTCTTGCCGTCAGCAGGACAATAAACTTTTTGTAGACTTGGACATTAATGGCAACGTGATCCCATTCCAGCTCGATACCGGAGCTGCAGTTTCATTGCTCAATAAAGACACGTACAAACAACTGGGCACACCCCCATTGCGTGCCGCAAATGTTACGCTAACTACATATTCAGGTCACAAGATCCCTGTGTTAGGACAGTGCAGCCTTCTTGCAACATACGAGGGACAAACAAAACTTGTGTCATTTTACGTTCTTCTTCTGCAGTGAACTTGTTTGGTTTAGATTTATTTAAGTTTTTTAACTTGTCAATCAGGTCCTATCAGTGAACCAGACTGTGCCTTCCGCCAGTGTTTCTTGTCTATGTGAAGAATTTGCAGACATTTTTGCACCGGGCCTTGGTTGCGCTAAGAACTATGAAGCACATTTGGAACTGAAAGTAAACACGCAACCGAAATTTTTCAGAGTGCGCAATGTTCCCCACACATTGCGTGATGAGGTCGCAAGAACATTAAACGATTTGGAATCACAAGGTGTGATTGAACGTGTGCAGGCTTCTCTCTGGGCATCACCCTTAGTAATTTTGCCGAAACCTTCCAGAAAACTGAGACTTTGTGTGGACTTCAAAGCTACAGTGAATCCACAATTAGTGATTGCAACTTTTCCTTTACCCCGCCCGGAAGATCTTTTTGACAAACTGTGCCCGGGTAAATATTTTTCGAAGTTGGACCTAGCAGATGCGTACTTGCAAATACCAGTGGACGACGAATCCCAGCGTGTCTTGGTGGTTAACACGCATCTTGGTTTGTACCGATTCAAAAGACTGCCATTCGGGTGTGCATCCGCCCCTGCATTGTTTCAGCAGTATCTACAAACTGTTTGTGCCTCGGCCGCGCTATGTATCTGGTTTTGGGGGCCTCTGGTGAGGTGCGTCGGCATCTCAATCAGCTGCGCCTCTGTCGTCGCAAGGGTTCTGGCGCTCCCCGTCTGCTTTCAGCGACGGTGCCGTCCGGTCAGCGCCCTGGGGACCCATCTACTGGCTCGCCTCATCCCCAGGTGTTACCGACGCTGCCTTCAATTTTGCCCCATGGCGACGCGCCGCTGCCGCCGCCGCCTGTTCTCCCGCCGGCGACTCCCGCAGTGGACGCTTCGCTGCAGCCGCCAAGCGCCTCCCTGGCTCACGCGCCGCCGATCGCTTCCCGTGACCAGCTGTCCTCCGACTTGGACCTCTTGCCCGCTCCGGACCAGACGTCGTCTTCGCCCGTCCGGTGCTCCGACTCGATGGAGGTAGACCATTCGGCCCCTCCTGACTATCTTAGGGCGCATAACCCGCATGTTGGCGTGCACCCTGGACTAGGTTTTCAGGCGTTTCCTAGCTCCCCTCGGACCGAATGGCCGGGTGCGGGTGGCACAGCCTCGCCTGTTGTTAGGCTCCCCACCTCGTTGCATACGCCAACATGGGGTCCTCTCCACGGCGGGCAGAAGCCTTATAACACAACCGTTCGCCGATTTGCGGGGGAGGAATGTGGTGTCACCGCCACACACCACACTTGCTAGGTGGTAGCCTTTTAAATCGGCCGCGGTCCGCTAGTATACGACGGACCCGCGTGTCGCCACTATCAGTGAATCCAGACCGAGCGCCGCCACACGGCAGGTCCAAGAGACGTACTGGCACTCGCCCCAGTTGTACAGCCGACTTTGCTAGGAAAGGTTCACGGAGAATTTGCCGAGACAATAGTTAGCATAGCCTTCAGCTAAGTCAATGGCTACGACCTAGCAAGGCGCCATTAACAGTTTATATTCTTTAAAACGTACCGTCAAGAACGATGTATACAAATGATGGATTAAAGTTAAGTATTCCAGCAGCTACGTACTTTTCTTTAAAGCATTCATCACGTATCCTGTTTCACACCTCACGCCAGCCTGCGTGAGTTTAAGCGTGTGCCTTTCGGTTACCCGTCACTGTGGATTGTCTGTCTTGCCAGTCCACAACACCCTGTTGCCTGATGACGATATGATTGGAGATACCGAAGATCAGTATCAACTACGGAATGAGGATCTTGACAGACTCGTAAACGTTAGGGCAGTCTACCCCATTTCCGAAGAGGAGATCGCTGCCCACATTAAATCACTGAAAAGAGGGTAAACCCTTGGGCCAGACGGCATTGTGGCGGAGGTTTTGCAGTTCCTAGCACCCCAACTGGTAGCCCCACTTACCCACTTATTCAATGAATGTCTTAGACAAGAAAAATTACCTACGATCTGGAAGGTAGCCGTGTTGTAATTATTAAAAAAGGACCTGATAAAGACCCAGCTGAAGCTAAGTCTTACAGACCAATTTGCCTATTAAACATTTTTGGAAAATTATTCGAGAAATTGCTAGCTGATAGACTGACCGCATACCGTGTGCTGTGCGGGATGAGATGCAGGCAGATTGGCTTCAGGCCAGGGCGATCAGCAACTGATGCAATCGCTCTGGCGGCCGAGGTCTGTGGCTCTACCCCGTACAAGCACGTTGTTGGCATCATGGTTGACATCAGTGGCGCCTTTGACAACCTGTGGTGGCCTTCGCTCTTCTTCTGCTTGTGGGAGAAAGAGTATCCAGGGCCGCTATATGGTTGCCTGAAGAGCTTTTGTGAGGGTCGCGAGGTCTGGCTATCATCCCTTTAGCGGTAAAGTTGGAAAAACCTTAACTAAGAGATGTCTCCAGGATTCCGTTTTAGGTCCCCTTTTCTGGGATTTCCACATGGAACCACTTCCAGACAACTTGCAACAGAGTGAAGAGGTGCTAGAGGTGGTGATAGCCTACGCAGATGACCTCCTTCTGCTGGTTGGCGGCCGCAGCCGCGAAGACATAGAACCAAAAATAGAAAGGCCCAAGGCGAAATTGCAACTATGGTGCAGTAATACTAAAATGTCTATTTCACCAACTAAATCAACATACCTATTGCTGGAAGGACAGCTAGTAAGAAATTCTACAGTGAGAATTGGGGTCTCACCAGTTCTCAGACGACATGAGACTCGCTACTTGGGAGTTATCATCGATGAAAGGTGGAACTTCGGGAAGCACATTGAATCCGTAACCCAAAGAGCATTACAAGTACTCAATAACCTCATCTCCATAGGACACAAAAGATTTCACCTTCCCCCCCCCCCCCCCCACCTAATAACATTGTACCATAACAGTATACTAACTTCAATAGTAGGTTATGGCTCGGGAGTCGAGTCTGGGCACAGAGGCTCACAAGGGTGGTGCCTGCCATGACAGTGAGAAAAGTACAGAAGAACATGCTGTTAAGATCTGTGGGGGCTTATAGAACATCTCCAGGTGGTGCCCTATTAGTGATAATGGGGCTCTGTCCTCTGGACATCAAAATTCGAGAGCAATCAGCATGGTACTGGGCTAAAAAAGGGAACGATATGAAAATAGAAAATATTCCGGGAGTTCAGGCTATGGACAAGGGATTGATAAGGAGAAGGGGTGAGGATTTATGGCAGGAATCATGGGAAATGGATGAATCTGGCAGAAGAACCTTCAGACTCTTGCCAAAGGTTAGGCATGAGGTACTTTGAGCCAACCCGGGGTCTAATTCATTTTCTCACTAGTCATGGGCCCTACCCGACATATCTATGCCGGTTTGGGAAGAGGGCTACATCTGAGTGTGACTGTGGCGCATCGGAGGGTACTCCCGACCATGTGGTTTACGAGTGCCCCCTTTTCGATAATGTAGCTGTTAAATTAAGACAACAACTTCCAAACAATAATACATACGACCTACTAAGACACGAAGAGACTATGGAGAGTTTGAATAACCTGGCAAATGAGGTATCACGTAAAGTTCTGACTGCATACCTGAGGGACATTCGCGATTAAAACCAACTACTGAACGTGTCCTAGTGCCATAATCCTGTACCGTTTGTGCGTGGACAGGTCGACTTGTTAGTTGGAATCCGCCACGTGCAGGGCTAGGGGGACTGGGGTACACCAACTTCACGATTGTGACAGCACCGAATTTGACGTAGGTTAGTTAGCAGTTAGAAGGATTAGAAGTAGATACTAAAATAGGAACCTGCAGCGACTAGTAGTTTTGGCCTGCCCAGTGTCAGGGGCACGCTCATCGGGATTAGCTCGATGAGCAGGGCCTTGAAGTAGGTTTATATCCATACCGACACATCTGTAACGCTGCAGGCAGTTAGGATTACTAACAAGTAGGTAGTAGTGTACAGTTTAACAAATCGTAATTTTGCCCATTAACCTGCACTGTTTACACTGTCTGTAGATTACAAATTAACTGAAATAACTGTAATAGCTGCAAATAACACACAACATTGTATCATTTAGGACCCACTAGTCACTAAGGTGGTGGGTTATATTGTATAATTATTATGTATTGCAATAAATAAAGAAAACTAAAATTGCAACCAAGACTGGTTTCAACTAATGCTATTAAACACTGGTTTTCTGACTCAAGTCACAGATGGACTGGAAGAACTACGAAGTGCAAACGGCTGCAGAAGAAAACAAGAGCCGTCTGTAGAGCTCCGGCGACAATGAGGCCTTGCAATAGAGACGTTTACAGAATCGCGTAACGTGATTGGTTGTAGTAGGCGCACGAAGCTGCTGCACCCTGTCCACTGAAACTGTCAGGATCTCGACTATAGCATAATTATTGATGTCTGTTGAGATCTTATTTCGTTTATATAACACGGTCTAGTCATATTAATACTACCACCTTCTATGTTTGATATCAACGAGCTGTAACCACTCACAGACGGTAGGTGACAGTACTTTCGGTGGAGGGTATATATGGAAAGGTGAAATTATAGTACTTGATGGATTCTCATGGCCTTGAATGTTTTGATTCGGCGACGATGCATGCAGCTGCCGACCCCATCTTATTGTGATTCCGTCATGGTCACGAGATGATAAATCTGAAAGCAAACACCCTGCAAGAATCGTCGCAAAAATCCAGGGCGGAGGAGGGAGCGTTATGGCCTGGGGAATGTTTTCGTAGCATTCCTTGGGTGATCTCGTCGTTCTGGAAGGTACAGTGGGTCAACACCAGTACGCATCTATCCTTGGGGTCCGTGTCCACTCCAAGATGGAGTTTGTTTTTCTTCGGCATTACAACATCTACCACCACGACAATGCAACGTGGCACACAGCTCGCGGTGTATGTGCGTGGTTCGAAGAGCACCAGGATGAGTTTACCGTTCTCTCGTGGCCACCAAACTACCCGCATTTAAATCCGATCCAGAATCTGCGGGACCACATCGACCGGGCTGTACGCGCCGCGGATCCTCAAACGAAATACCTAGCACAACTGGAGTCGGGATGGCTCCACATTTGTCGGCACCTTCCAGAACCTCATTCACTCTCTTCCTCCACGTCTCAAAGATGTCCGCGCTGCGTAAGGTGGTTATTCACGCTTTTGACGGGTGGTCTCATTAATATGACAGAACAGTTTATGATCGAGACGCGCCGCGAGTGGCTATAAAACAAAGCTTATATCCACAAGCAGAAATATTGATTTATTTATCAGGTTCCGTGACACGTGAGGCAATGCTGGTTGGTCATGGAATGAGTCATTACATAGTTAAAGAAATGCTGATTATAAAATTTATGAACAAAATAATTAAAGAATAAAATACGAAAAAATTGCGAAAGACTATCCGTATAACAGACAAAAATTCTCAACTGTTGAGAGAAACCCCTGCATAAAGTAAGAGGAGTGTGCCACAAGGACAACTTTCAACATGGATTTGGATACTTGGTGTTTAACTTTTTTCAGTTCTGGTGGCAACTTATTTTTAATAAAACGTGCAAGGCGCACACCTTTCTGAACAATGCTTAAGAAAATGTTGTCCAACTACAGAAGAGTTTTCCGTTTAGTGTTCACTGAATGAACCTTGCTGTTGCTTCAGAGTGAATCAATATTGTCAACAACAAATGCCATGATGGAATATATAAGCTGGAACGGCGGAGACACGTGGACAACGGCCTTTACTTTACACCGTTGTTCAGTCTCACCACACGTTTCTGGGCTAAGAATATTGTTAGTGAGTCCACAGAACTGCCCTACAACATAACAGCATATGAAATAATAGAGTGACATTAAGCACAGTAAACAAACCTGCGTGCTTTAGTTTCAGAGACAGTGGAGGTCATACAAACATTAAAAAAAGTTTTGCATCCCCCCGGTTCCCAGAACTTCTGAAGACAGACATTGACTGTGGATATTGTATCATAGACACAGTCCCTTTGACTGTTCGAAGGAGCCCGCATCTCGTGGTCGTGCGGTAGCGTTCTCGCTTCCCACGCCCGGGTTCCCGGGTTCGATTCCCGGCGGGGTCAGGGATTTTCTCTGCCTCGTGATGGCTGGGTGTTGTGTGTGGCCTTAGGTTAGTTAGGTTTAAGTAGTTCTAAGTTCTAGGGGACTGATGACCATCGATGTAAAGTCCCATAGTGCTCAGAGCCATTTGAACTGTTCGAAGATGTCACTAAACCCCCCCCCCCCCACCAAAGATGTAAACAATCATGCATGAGCAGCGCCTATTAGACGGAAGGGGACCGACAGCCGATCAGTTCCAGTCATTCCAAAAGGAAGGAGGTAAACTGCTAGTGTTGTCTGTAGTTCAACCATGCCTACACGGTCAATACCGCGATTCCATCGCGTACGCATTGTTACTTTGTGTCAGGAAGGACTTTCAACAAGGGAAGTGCCCAGGCGTCTCGGAGTGAACCAAGGCGATATTGTTCTACGCACACGGAGGAGATACAGAGAGACAGAAACTGTCGTTGACATGTCTCGCTCAGGCCGCCCAAGTGGATGACCGCTACCTACGGATTATGGCTCGGAGGAACCCTGACAGCAATGCCACCAAGTTGAAGAATACTTTTCGTGCAGCCACAGGACGCCGTGTTACGACTCAAACTGTGCGCAATAGGCTGCATGATGTGCAACTTCACTCCCGACGTAGATGGCGAGGTCCATCTTTGCAGCCACGACACCATGCAGTGTGGTACAGATGGACCCAACAACTTGCCGAATGGACCGCTCAGGATTAGCATCACGTTTTTCTTTGCCGATGAGTGTCGCATATGCCTTCAAGCAGGCAATCGTCGAAGATGTGTTTGGAGGCAACCCAGTCAGGCTGAACGCCTTAGACACACTGTCAAGCGAGTGGAACAAGGTGGAGCTTCCCTGCTGTTTTGGTGTGGCTTTATGTGGAGCCGACGAATGCCGCTGGTGGTCATGGAAGGCGTCGTAACGGCTGTACGATGCGCGAATGCCATCCTCCGACCAATAGGGCAACCATATCGACAGCATATTGGCGAGGCATTCGTCTTCATGGACGACAATTCGCGCTTCTATCGTGTACATCTTGTGAATGACTTCCTTCAGGATAACGACATTTCTCGACTAGAGTAGCCAGCATGTTCCCCAGACATGAACCCTATCAAACATGCCTGGAATAGGTTGAAAAGCGCTGTTTATGGACGACATGACTCACCAACCACTCTGAGGGATCTACGACGAATCGTCGTGGAGGAGTGGGACTATCTGGACCAACAGTGCCTTGATGAACTTGTCGATAGTATGCCACGACGAATACAAATATGCATCAATGCAAGAGGACGTGCTACTGGGCATTAGAGTTACCGGTGTGTACAGCTATCTGGACCACCGCCACTGAATATTTTGCTGTATGGTGGTACAACATGCAATGTGTGCTTTTCATGAGCAATAAATAGGGGGGAAATGATGTTTCTTTTTTTGATGTGTGTATAATCACATGAATTATCGTAAAACCCCCATTTGGTTATATGTTATCTCTGCCAGTAGCACAGGAATTAGTGCCAAGATACTTATTGCAAACGAAGTAGAAAATTGCAAAACACAAATAGATTCTTAATTAAGTTAACTTATCATTCCTCTTCAGACCTATAACAAAATGACCTCCACGAAAACCCGCATGGATTCCGAAAACATCAGTCATACGATACTCATCTCGCGCTCCTCATATCGCTATATCATGTGGCCAAGCGGTTCTAGGTGCATCAGTCCGGAACCGCGCTGCTACTTCGGTCAGAGATTCTAATCCTGCCTCGGGCATGGAAGTGTGTGGTATCCTTGGTTAGGTTTAAGTAGTTCTAAGTGACCTCAGATGTTAAGTCCCATAGTGCTTAGAGCCGTTTGAACCATATCGCTGTTTGCTACGGATGTAGGAAATCAGGTTGATTCTGCACGTTGGAAAACTCTGGAATTAGTACCATCGACGCCTTATACAGAAAATACATTCGTACAAGATAACTAACCAGGAGCGGGAGTGGATCTAAAATTTTCTGAAGCCAGTAGTTGTTTTTAGAAACCGAAATAATATTTTTATAGTTCCCTGGAAGTGCAGTAGTACCGGTGGTGCTTATGTTATACACTTGTGAACTTAGCAATGCTCCGCAATTGCTAAACTCTTACGGGAGTCGCAGTACACCCTAATGTTCTTTTCCCCATCACTCTTTCCATCTCTTCCTCCTCCCTATCTCTCTCTCTCTCTTTCTCTCTCTCTCTCTCTCCCCCCCCCCCCCAATCTCTCTCCACTTCCTCCTCTCCCCTCTTTCTGGCCATCTCCTCCTTCACCTACTCTATAAACATCCCCTTTCTCTATCCATCTCCTCTCTCCTCCTCTCACTGACCTCGAGTCTTGTTTATTCGTATTGCCAAAGAGACCTAGATTGGGAACTGAAGCCGCCTCCGAATTTTACTGTTGGGACTATACTCGCTAGCAGATGACGTTTATCGGGCATTCGCCATACCCACACCCTTCCATCACATTGTGTACCGTGATTCGTGACTCCACACTACGTTTTTCCACTGTCCAGTCGTCCAGTATTTACGGAGGCGTCGTTTGACATTTATCGGAGTAATGTGTGGCTTATAAGCAGCCACTAGACCATGAAATCAAGTTTTCTCACCTCCCGCCTGACTGTCATAGTACTTGCAGTAGATCTTGATGCAGTTTGGAATTCATGGGTGATAGTCTGGACAGATGTCTGCCTATTACACATACAACCCTTTTCAACTGTCGGCGGTCTCTGTCAGTCAACAGACGAGGTCGGCCTGTACGCTTTTGTGCTGTACGCGTCCCTTGACGTTTCCAAATTCCTATCGCATCGGAAACAGTGGAACTATGGATGTTTAGGAGTGTGGAAATCTCGCGTACAGACGTATGACACAAGTGACAGCCAATCACCTGATCACGTTCGAAGTCCGTGAGTTCCGCGGAGCGCCCCTTTCTGCTCTAAAAAAATAGTTCAAATGGCTCTGAGCACTATGGGACTTAACATCTGTGGTCATCAGTCCCCTAGAACTTAGAACTACTTAAACCTAACTAACCTAAGGACATCACACACATCCATGCCCGAGGCAGGATTCGAACCTGCGACCGTAGCAGTCGCGCGGTTCCAGACTGAGCGCCTAGAACCGCTAGACTACCGCGGCCGGCCCCTTTCTGCTCTCTCACGATGTCTAATGACTACTGATAGGTCGCTGATATGGAGTACCTGGCAGTAGGTGGCAGCACAATGCACCTAACATGAAAAACGTATGCTTTAGGGAGTGTCCGGAAACTTTTGATCGCATATTGTATCAATCGCGACAATGTAGTAGAAACTGCAGTAATATCCAGTTGTACAAATTAAATATTATTGTAGCGAAAAGACGGGCAACTACTTCATAAGATAGAGAAATACAAAGTTGTATACATCACATAATATGCCAGGGTGTATATTTCGACTGTAGGAGTAATGCATCAAAAGCCATATCATACAAATCTAAATTGGTTCCTAGGTTGAGTTAGAGGAGGAGAAAGTGGCAGACTGAGATTCATTGGCAGGGTACTGGGAAACTGTTGTATGTCTACAAAAGAGACTATGTAACACTTTTATGGACTATACTGGAATACCATTCAAGTGGATGGAACTTGTGTTAGGTCGTGTAGCAGGAATAATCCGAGAATTCAAAGAAGGGCGGCGCCGCAGGTCATAGCTTGCTGGACTGGCGGAGTGTGTTATAGAGACGTTGAAAACTCGTAAATAACAGACACTCGAAGTAAGACGCCGTAAACGTCGTAAGAACCTGGTAAGAAAACTTGAAGAACCGACTCTCAGGACAGAAACTAGGAACATTTTTTTCAGCCGCCTATGTATCCATCCCATAGAGATCGTACAGTCAAAATCAGATAAAAAGCTGCTGCATAGAGGCATAAGGCGGCAGTCATTCTTCCCATGCGCATCCCTGAGTGGAAGAGGATGGACCCTTCATGTGTGGTAGAATCAAATGTACTCTCTGCCAGACCACTCCATAATGATTTGTAGAGAATGTAGATGTCCCATTAGATTTTGGCGAAGGGACGTCAAATGCTTGTCACAATCCATCCATCCATCTACCCATCCAGTCTGTGAATGATGTATCTGATAGATAGCCATATGGTCGGGATAACTGTAACTTATGTGTGTATGTTAACATTAAGTGACGAATGGAGGGAAGAGTGTGAATCCCTGTCCCGGGATGTGGCCTATTCGTCTCAGATAATTCTCACTATTACCTTTCGGGTGTACCCTATTTCATTGCTAAAGACGGAGATATTTGAAGTTTAATTTAGAACTTTGAAACACACTCTGTTGATCATTAGATGTACGTTATCCGCTCTCCTGCACTCCCTGTGATGATCAGTTAATTCCACATCGAGAATTCGAACCAACTACTTCCAGTCTAAGTGCTACTGCTTTGTTGTGTTGAGGTGATATCAGCCACGGGACCGGTTGGAGTTCTAATCATTCACAAAACTGTGTTTAACGAGATGGTGCCTGGAATTCGTTATGTTGAGTCACTAATTCCTGAATGCAACTCAACAACAATAATGTTGGCCGGCCGGAGTAGCCGAGCGGTCCTAGGCGCTACAGTCTGGAACGGCGCGACCGCTACGGTCGCAGGTTCGAATCCTGCCTCGGGCATGGATGGATGTGTGTGATGTCCTTAGGTTAGTTAGATTTAAGTATTTCTAAGTTCTAGAGGACTGATGACCTCAGATGTTAATTCCCATAGTGCTCAGAGCCATTTGAGCCATTTTTTTAACAATAATGCTGCGTTGGAAAGTACGCAGTTTACATCTAACGCCACATTTACTATGCCGTGTTTGTTTAGAAACAGCTTCTCAGTAATCCGCTGATGTGCGAGTTCACGGTCGACGTGCCTCGAAGGTCATTCGACGAGAAGAACCTGTCGTCTGAAGGCAATCCTCTTAACGACAAGTTGCTTTAGCACGTGGATGCTGTCTGTACGGATGCCTTGTACAACCGTTATGAAGGAAAATAAAATCAGGGTCAACATCCGATCGACGCCAAGCTTATTCAAGACGTAGCCAAAGATCGGAATGGATAAAAGTAGGTCAGGAAGTGAACATACTTTTCAGAGATGTTATACCGTCATCCATCTCAAGGGACCTAGGGAAACCACGCAGAACCTGAAACTTGATGGCCGGATGAAGTTTTTTAACTTGCGGCGGCGCGGTTCTTTCCGTCCCTTTACGACGGACCTGCACCTAGCTGTGAACATTGGACTCGAGAATACGATCGATAATCGTGCACCTGTTCCCCATTACTTCACCTATCATTTGCAGGATAGCGCCACCTCCCGGCACCTCTACCCCTGCCATTTCCACGGAACACGCCAATTCTGTTAATGTTTACATTATGTCGCGGTCCTGCATTATTTGGTGGTCTGTCATTACGATTTGCATATTCCTCCTCATGCAATAACTTCTCAACCCTCTCCAAATGACTAATGAACTTACGCACATCATCCCTCGGCGCTGAAATCTGTTTGTTCCGCCAGTGCATAGGCAGTTTACCTTGCAAACCCATAACAATTTGCTCTGGCTCGATTTTGTTGTTTAAGTATGACAAATTTATCATCCACTATAACGCGAACTTTTTACACTTTCCCTTCTGGGATTAAACTTTTCCCCAGCCCTGAAGCTATTTAATAACTCCATCTGTTTTTGCTTACCCCAATATTCTTTCAAAAACGCCTCTTTAAATTTATCCAAAGTATCATACTGTTCAGTAGCAATAACCCCCCAAGTTCTGGCCTCTCCTAATAATTTTGACGTAATAAAACCTTTTTTTTTCTCTGATCACAAACTAGGTAACACACCTTCAAAATCATTCCAAAATTCTTTTGGATGCACATTTCCTGTTGGATCAAAACGTAAAAACTGTCTGTTAGTGACATATGTAATTTCAGATGATTCTACCACAACACTACACCCACTACTGTTAATTCCATGTTTGAGGTTAGTTTCAACTCGGCAGTCTATTGTCATACTCATCCAGCCTACTTTTCACCTCTTCTACTTGGTTAGTTAGATGAAGAACATTTTTTTCAGACTCATCCACTCGTTCTGACACAGCTTTTACTTCATTCATACATTTGTCAGATTCATAACTGATTTTGCTGGCTAACACTTTGTGATCAGTTTCACATACAGATTCTACAGCCGCTATATTAACCTGTACTTTTTGTATACCTTCTTAAATTTCATCTACTCTTTGTTTGTATACAATAGCAATTGTATTCAAAACCTCTGTTAATTCACCTTTTACAATGCTAACGGATCTTTCGCAATTATTCTCAACTCGAGAAATGTTTTTATCTACTTTATTTTCTAATGACTTCAATTCATTTTCCCACATTTCTTTTAAAACCAGTCTGCTTTTCAAGTTTTTCATTAAACCCACTATTAAGTTTACTAATTTTTTCATTAAGACCACTGTCAAGTTTTTCGAGTTTACTATTAATTAGATTGTCCTTGTATAGAGCCCATTACAGCGGCAAACATTTCCTGCATACTTCCTAGTTCCATTTTTGGCATCAGTTTCTTGTTTACCTTGTTCCACCGGAACTATACCAAATTTGGTATCCACATTTGTCACGTTTGCCACATTTGATTCAGTAACGTTACTAACACTATCACACACAACTGATCGTTACAGAGTTCATGCTTAATGTCACTTTTGGGATTAGTATTATCCCCACTAGTTACGTTAACAGACAAACTTGAAGCAGACTCAATTCCACTGTCCGTAAATAACATAGAAATATCATCAAAAACATCCCCTTTTATTTTAACATCTACTCCTTCTCTCTGTTCACGTGTGCTATTGTGTGAAGCATTCACACTGAATGAAAGTTCTTCCTCCTTCACCGTATTCACAAAATCTTGATCACTTGCCATGTTTCTCAGTCTTTCAGCACACTCACAAAACAGATGTAACAAAGTTGACTTATCTTTTGTCGAATGCTGCAGCCTCGGCATGTTGAAACTGCGAGTCCGACCCCTACGGCTGCCGTAACAGTTTCCAGGCCCCCGCTCGTCCTGTACGCTGGCCGCGCTGCCCCGTTGTACTGCTCGCCGCCACCGCTAAGATGCCATCTGCTGCTTCGCTGCGCTTCCGTCGCTACTGCGGCCGTTGCGTATCATCTTCTTTCTTGCAACTCCAGCAACTCGAAACGGGTTCCGTTCAAACTTCTGCTAGTACCGATTCACTAAATTCTTTCACTAACGCTCCCTGTTCAGTCCATCAAAATCTTTCTCTCGACCGCGGATACAAAATACTACGACTTTAGTGTTTCTCGGCACCGATGCACCACGTGCGGCGGCGCGGTTCTTTCCGTCCCTTTACGACGGAGCTGCACCTACCTGTGAACATTGTCTCAGCAGATCATCAGTAGGAAAGCCGAGTGAAATCTACTGTACTTCGACGTGAATCAGGCTGCAATAAAAGTCACTAATCTACGTTACGGGAAATAGTTTTGTCACTAAATGAAAGGTTGGAAATTTTGTCCTCAATTAATATATTCTGAAACTTAGGTGAACAAGTATCACTGCCAAGCCCGTGCTAGTCTTAACACAGTCACTCACAATCCCTTTCACTCATGTTAGCTAGTTTAGGGTGTTGCATTTCCCGAAAACGTAATAGCTACAAAAATACTGATTGTTTTTGATTGAGAATGCTCGCCAAATATTAAGTGTGTCGGTACCAAATGCAGTCACAGTTTTTAGCCACCGACCTGCTCAATATGCCACGCGGAATATATGTCTTATCTCGTCACAAAATTCACTTAAAAATTCCGAAATTTCTACACACCCATCGGAATAATTATGCCGTCACTTTACAACACTTATGATGTATGAAACACTGCCAGATCCGGCAACTTGTCATTTCCATCGGAACTACTACTGCACACATCCCATCTCTTTCATGGCTAGGCTTCGACTCCTCTCTAGAATACTCTTAACTCTTCTCTACAAGCAGAGAAAGGCGCGCGAAGAAAATTGCATTACCATTGATCAGTTTACTCAACAGCCAATAGCAAAACAACACTTTCCCGCGTCAATCCGCGCTTTTCACCAATAACCAATTGCAAAATAGTAAGCCTAACGACTGCACTTTTTACCGACGTAATTATCTAATATGCTGAAGTTTTGCTTATGCATAATGTTATTTACTACTGTTATTTATACCTGAATTAACTTTCCCTTTACCATAAACTTACTTTACAAATCTATTCTACAAAAATCCCCTTTTTAAATATCCGTACTTCTTCGAAATGTTCGCACACTAAATCCTGCTACATAGCTCGTTAAACAATTATCTTCATCTTAACCTTAAACCACACTCACGCATCATTCATACTGCTAAAACACATTTGTAACATTTTACATACACAAAAAGAAATTATAACACTTTATGAAACTACTAGAACACTTTATGAAAAACATTCTATTACTTTAGTGCACTCTAGTGCGCACAATCGAAACTAAAATCACAGTTCCCCTATCCAATACTGTCCTCTATCGGCTGATACATAAACTACGTGCGCGTCCATTCTCGCGTCAGCATCTGTCACTATCCAGCTCTGAGACACATCTCCCACTTCACCGCCTCCAAGGCAGGAGCGTTATACGGCGCTACGCCTCAAACTCTTCCGGATCCCAGTACTGTAACCCCTGCGCCGTTTTGCTCGACGATAAAGTTACTACTCTAGCATTACCAGTCAGTGGACCAAGCTTCAACAAGTAGCATGTCAGCAAATACGATTTATGAGAATGCCTCTCAAATTTAGCAGCAGAAATGTGATCGTATGTGAATTATAAAAACAGTCATTTTTCCTCATAATCGATTTATTACGTCTACACTATGTGGAAACTGAAAGTTCTCCTTCGCACGGCGGTGTGCTGTTATGGAATCGCTTTTTGAATTGCACCGCAAAGTTCATTCTTGGTAAAGGAGGTAGCATCTTTAAATAGGAATCAAATCTTCCTGGGTCCCGGTTTTGAAAAAAATAATCGTCACTGGCAGCCGAGCGGTTCTAGGCGCTTCAGTCCGGAACCGCGCTGCTGCTACGGTCGCAGGTTCGAATCCTGCCTCGGGCATGGATGTATGTGATGTCCTTAGGTTAGTTAGGTTTAAGTAGTTCTAAGTTTAGGGGACTGATGACCTCAGATGTTAAGTCCCATAGTGATTAGAGCCATTTGAACCATTTTGAGCTCACCCTTCATTCTGCCAATGGCCTTGCCAAAGAGGGCGGAGAAGCAGACAGATATTCAGGATATTCTCTTCCCCTGGGATGGGAAACTGCCCCTAAAAAAGGGAAAGCATCAGCAATGATCACGGCATGAAGATGCAGAAAACAATGAACACGGACACATGACCAGTAACTGAAAAGGTGTCATGCTGATCTCTGCATTGGGAAAAAATTCCGGAATAGTCCTCCATTCGGATATCCGGGGAGAGACTGAGAAGGGGGAGGTGACCATGAGAAACAGGCGGAATAACTAACGATGGGATGACATTCTACTAGTCGAAGCTCACATTGTCAGAAGTTTGAACATGGTACGGAAGCCTAGAAAATCGGAAGAGGAGAAACGCTAAGGTTGGTTGGTTGGTTTGGGGGGGGGGGGGGGGGGACCAAACTGCGAAGTCACCGGCCCCATCAGATTAGAGAAGGAGCCGGCCGGAGTGGCCGTGCGGTTATAGGCGCTACAGTCTGGAACCGAGTGACCGCTACGGTCGCAGGTTCGAATCTTGCCTTGGGCATGGATGTGTGTGATGTCCTTAGGTTAGTTAGGTTTAAGTAGTTCTAAGTTCTAGGGGACTGATGACCACAGTAGTTAAGTCCCATAGTGCTCAGAGCCATTTGAACCGTTAGAGAAGGATGGGGAGGAAATCGGACGAGCCCTTTCAAAGGAAGCATCCCGGCATTTGCCTGAAGTGGAAATGCTAAGGCTCTATGTAGATATAGTGGTAGTAACCAATGCGAAATAGAAACAAGATAAGGATTTCTGATCAGATGAGTATGGGGTAATATAAACAGCAGCAGAAAATGGAATAAGGAGAGTAGGGTTCGTTATGAATCGGAAAATAGGACAGAGAGTGATTTATGTGAACAGTTCAGTGATAGGGTTATCCTCATCTGAATCAACAGCAAACTACGTCGATGTCGGTAGTTCTGTGCACAATCTGACGTCGCAAGCCGAAAACGAAGAGATAGAGAAAGTATACGAGGATATTGAACAGGTAATTCAGTACGTAAAGGGACGTGCAGATTCACTATCACGGGGGATTCGAAACCGACTCTAGGGAAAAGGATAGGAAATGGAGCTATGGGAGAATATGGGCTTGACAGTATGAATGAGGAAGGACAAGGACTAATTCAGTTCTGCAACATATTTCAGATGGTAATATCGAGTGCTGTGTTCAAGAATGGTAAGAGGGAGAAGTATACTAGGAAAAGACGCGGGGACACTTGAAGATTCCAGGTGTTTTACGTCATGGTCGGACAGAGGTTCGGAAATCAGATGTTGGATTGAAAGGCGTAGCCAGGTGCTATTTATTTATTGCTTATTCAGCCTGACCAGATTAGGACCTTAAGGCCGTCTTTAATCTGGCGAGGAGTATCACACGTCAATGATATTGCAAAACGTTTACAAGAATAATAATAACATTAACGTTATTGATAATAATAATTAACACTGATAACTTTGTTTATAGTAAAGGGCATTAAGAGTGGTATGGATTAGTTTAGCACATTGAAATCATATTTAATATTCTCAGAAGCGGAAGGGATAAAGAAAGAGATGAAGATTGAAGTGACAGTAATAGTAGCAGTTATGACAGAACAGAATTTAAACAGAGAACTCTGATTCCGGAGGGGTGAGGGGGGGCGGTGGAATTTGTGGTGGAGGGGGGAATGATGAGAGTGGACATCAGGCTGTTGTGCGAGAGAGATGGCTACTATACAGTGGTAGCTAGCCTGGTCCGTACTGCCCACTAACGGGCGTTCATCCTTCACTGATGGGAGGTTGGCGGTAGGGGTTTAAAAAAATTCATTCGGTTTTCATAAAATTTTGACGCAAAGTATTTGGTAATTATTATTATATGCTTTAACGTTCTGTAACTTTGGTTCATAAATTTTATAAAGTGACGTTAGTTCCCTGCTTTATAAATGCCAATACTGTGGAACTTGTAGGTGGTTAGAAAATTTTACTACTAACAGATACACAAAACTGTTCGCTGGGTACACAAGATTGACTACCCTTGTGATAGAAGACTGACTACTGTCTTTTGAAGTTAGAAGGGGATTTAACTTCTACGATATTTTGAAAAAGATTGTTCCAATGTCGGGTTCCTGATACAGAAAGCGTTACGTTAATGGATTTTACTTTACCAAGAGAGCGAGTATTTCCGTTGTGCTGATCAAATAGTAATGTAAGACTCGTGCTCCCTGCCGCCGTTGGATAAGCAGCTGAGCAGCAAGTCGTATACTCCTAGCTCACTCATTTGCTACATAGTTTAATTCTTAATTTCTTTGCGTGTTTTTGGTACTTGCATTGTTTAATTCATAAATTTCGGGCGTATTATAGTATTTGAGAGTTGTAGCATCACGTTTTAGTACCTGAATAGTGTAAATTCGCATAGTCGTTTGTCTACTGTTTTTGTTTTGAACGGCCAGTGTCGGTTGGTCGCAGTCAGTGTGCTCCCTGCCGCCGTTGGATCAGCAGCTGAGCAGCAAGTCGTATACTCCTAGCTCACTCATTTGTTACATAGTTTAATTCTTAATTTCTTTGCGTGTTTTTGGTACTTGCATTGTTTCATTCATAAATTTCGGGCGTATTATAGTATTTGAGAGTTGTAGCATCGCGTTTTAGTACCTGAATAGTGTAAATTCGCGTAGTCGTTTGTCTACTGTTTTTGTTTTGAACGGCCAGTGTCGGTTGGTCGCAGTCAGTGTGCTCCCTGCCGCCGTTGGATAAGCAGCTGAGCAGCAAGTCGTATACTCCTAGCTCACTCATTTGTTACATAGTTTAATTCTTAATTTCTTTGCGTGTTTTTGGTACTTGCATTGTTTAATTCATAAATTTCGGGCGTATTATAGTATTTGAGAGTGTAGCATCGTCTTTTAGTACCTGAATAGTGTAATTTCGCTTAGTCTCCTTCCGCCGCCGAGCAGTGTCAGCAGTGCGCAAGTAGCAGCATTACTGCATTTACTAGGCAATCTTGTATTTTAATAACCGTTAAATTTTGTCGATTTGTTTGCGCTCTCTGTAGATTAGTTCAGACGTTCTTTGCAAAACAGTTTTTAGCATGGATAGGGACTGCAACTGCTGTGTTCGGATGCAGGCTGAGTTGGCATCCCTTCGCTCCCAACTTCAGGCAGTGTTGGCTTTGGTCACACAGCTTGAGGCCAATGGGCATCACTGCGGGGGTCCGGATGGGGGTTTGTCGGGGACGGCCAGCTCGTCCCACGCATCCCCTGATCGGACTAAGACTGTGGTTGCCCGGGATACTGCCCGCATTGAGGCTGATCCCTCACCTGTGGTAGAGTGGGAGGTCGTTTCAAGGTGTGGCAGGGGGCGAAAGACATTCCGGAGGGCTGAACGGAAAGCCTCTCCAGTTTGTCTGACGAACCTGTTTCAGGCTCTGTCTCAGGCTGATACTGATCTTCAGCCTGACATGGCTGCTTGTCCTGTTCCAGAGGTTGCCCCTCAGTCTGCAAGATCCGGGCAGTCGCAGAGGGTGGGCTTACTGGTAGTTGGGAGCTCCAACGTCAGGCGCGTAATGGGGCCCCTTAGGGAAATGGCAGCAAGAGAGGGGAAGAAAACCAATGTGCACTCCGTGTGCATACCGGGGGGAGTCATTCCAGATGTGGAAAGGGTCCTTCCGGATGCCATGGAGGGTACAGGGTGCACCCATCTGCAGGTGGTCGCTCATGTCGGCACCAATGATGTGTGTCGCTATGGATCGGAGGAAATCCTCTCTGGCTTCCGGCGGCTATCTGATTTGGTGAAGACTGCCAGTCTCGCTAGCGGGATGAAAGCAGAGCTCACCATCTGCAGCATCGTCGACAGGACTGACTGCGGACCTTTGGTACAGAGCCGAGTGGAGGGTCTGAATCAGAGGCTGAGACGGTTCTGCGACCGTGTGGGCTGCAGATTCCTCGACTTGCACCATAGGGTGGTGGGGTTTCGGGTTCCGCTGGATAGGTCAGGAGTCCACTACACGCAACAAGCGGCTACACGGGTAGCAGGGGTTGTGTGGCGTGGGCTGGGCGGTTTTTTAGGTTAGATGGCCTTGGGCAAGTACAGAAAGGGCAACAGCCTCAACGGGTGTGGGGCAAAGTCAGGACATGCGGGGACCAAGCAGCAATCGGTATTGTAATTGTCAACTGTCGAAGCTGCGTTGGTAAAGTACCGGAACTTCAAGCGCTGATAGAAAGCACCGAAGCTGAAATCGTTATAGGTACAGAAAGCTGGCTTAAGCCAGAGATAAACTCTGCCGAAATTTTTACAAAGGTACAGACGGTGTTTAGAAAGGATAGATTGCATGCAACCGGTGGTGGAGTGTTCGTCGCTGTTAGTAGTAGTTTATCCTGTAGTGAAGTAGAAGTGGATAGTTCCTGTGAATTATTATGGGTGGAGGTTACACTAAACAACCGAACTAGGTTAATAATTGGCTCCTTTTACCGACCTCCCGACTCAGCAGCATTAGTGGCAGAACAACTGAGAGAAAATTTGGAATACATTTCACATAAATTTTCTCAGCATGTTATAGTCTTAGGTGGAGATTTCAATTTACCAGATATAGACTGGGACACTCAGATGTTTAGGACGGGCATCGAGTGACATTATACTGAGTGCACTATCCGAAAATTACCTCGAGCAATTAAACAGAGAACCGACTCGTGGAGATAACATCTTGGACCTACTGATAACAAACAGACCCGAACTTTTCGACTCTGTATGTACAGAACAGGGAATCAGTGATCATAAGGCCGTTGCAGCATCCCTGAATATGGAAGTTAATAGGAATATAAAAAAAGGGAGGAAGGTTTATCTGTTCAGCAAGAGTAATAGAAGGCAGATTTCAGACTACCTAACAGATCAAAACGAAAATTTCTGTTCCGACACTGACAATGTTGAGTGTTTATGGAAAAAGTTCAAGGCAATCGTAAAATGCGTTTTAGACAGGTACGTGCCGAGTAAAACTGTGAGGGACGGGAAAAACCCACCGTGGTACAACAACAAAGTTAGGAAACTACTGCGAAAGCAAAGAGAGCTCCACTCCAAGTTTAAACGCAGCCAAAACCTCTCAGACAAACAGAAGCTAAACGATGTCAAAGTTAGCGTAAGGAGGGCTATGCGTGAAGCGTTCATTGAATTCGAAAGTAAAATTCTATGTACCGACTTGACAGAAAATCCTAGGAAGTTCTGGTCTTACGTTAAATCAGTAAGTGGCTCGAAACAGCATATCCAGACACTACGGGATGATGATGGCATTGAAACAGAGGATGACACGCGTAAAGCTGAAATACTAAACACCTTTTTCCAAAGCTGTTTCACAGAGGAAGACCGCACTGCAGTTCCTTCTCTAAATCCTCGCACAAACGAAAAAATGGCTGACATCGAAATAAGTGTCCAAGGAATAGAAAAGCAACTGGAATCACTCAATAGAGGAAAGTCCACTGGACCTGACGGGATACCAATTCGATTCTACACAGAGTACGCGAAAGAACTTGCCCCCCTTCTAACAGCCGTGTACCGCAAGTCTCTAGAGGAACGGAGGGTTCCAAATGATTGGAAAAGAGCACAGATAGTCCCAGTCTTCAAGAAGGGTCGTCGAGCAGATGCGCAAAACTGTAGACCTATATCTCTTACGTCGATCTCTTGTAGAATTTTAGAACATGTTTTTTGCTCGCGTATCATGTCATTTCTGGAAACCCAGAATCTACTATGTAGGAATCAACATGGATTCCGGAAACAGCGATCGTGTGAGACCCAACTCGCCTTATTTGTTCATGAGACCCAGAAAATATTAGATACAGGCTCCCAGGTAGATGCTATTTTTCTTGACTTCCGGAAGGCGTTCGATACAGTTCCGCACTGTCGCCTGATAAACAAAGTAAGAGCCTACGGAATATCAGACCAGCTGTGTGGCTGGATTGAAGAGTTTTTAGCAAACAGAACACAGCATGTTGTTATCAATGGAGATACGTCTACAGACGTTAAAGTAACCTCTGGCGTGCCACAGGGGAGTGTTATGGGACCATTGCTTTTCACAATATATACAAATGACTTAGTAGATAGTGTCGGAAGTTCCATGCGGCTTTTCGCGGATGATGCTGTGGTATACAGAGAAGTTGCTGCATTAGAAAATTGTAGCGAAATACAGGAAGATCTGCAGCGGATAGGCACTTGGTGCAGGGAGTGGCAACTGACCCTTAACATAGACAAATGTAATGTATTGCGAATACATAGAAAGAAGGATCCTTTATTGTATGATTATATGATAGCGGAACAAACACTGGTAGCAGTTACTTCTGTAAAATATCTGGGAGTATGCGTGCGGAACGATTTGAAGTGGAATGATCATATAAAATTAATTGTTGGTAAGGCGGGTACCAGGTTGAGATTCATTGGGAGAGTGCTTAGAAAATGTAGTCCATCAACAAAGGAGGTGGCTTACAAAACACTCGTTCGACCTATACTTGAGTATTGCTCATCAGTGTGGGATCCGTACTTAGGTCGGGTTGACGGAGGAGATAGAAAAGATCCAAAGAAGAGCGGCGCGTTTCGTCACCGGGTTATTTGGTAACCGTGATAGCGTTACGGAGATGTTTAATAAACTCAAGTGGCAGACTCTGCAAGAGAGGCGCTCTGCATCGCGGTGTAGCTTGCTGTCCAGGTTTCGAGAGGGTGCGTTTCTGGATGAGGTATCGAATATATTGCTTCCCCCTACTTATACCTCCCGAGGAGATCACGAATGTAAAATTAGAGAGATTAGAGCGCGCACGGAGGCTTTCAGACAGTCGTTCTTCCCGCGAACCATACGCGACTGGAACAGGAAAGGGAGGTAATGACAGTGGCACGTAAAGTGCCCTCCGCCACACACCGTTGGGTGGCTTGCGGAGTATCAATGTAGATGTAGATGTAGATGTAGATAAATACGAGGGTGAGCAATGACTGAGAAGTGAATGGAGCAAACATAATGATAGGCTCTACACGTATCAGCACTTACTTATGATAACTGTACGTAGGCAGGCGTATTATGCACGAAAAACATGTATTCTATGGTATTATTTGCTACTTGCTGGCTGGATTAAATTATAAATTTAATCTGTGGATTTAAATTATATTATGGATTATATCATATTATTAAATTTTATTGTTATATTATATTATGGATTTAAATTATAGATGTTTTATGCTTTTAACTGTGAAGTTATAAATGGAAGTTAATGAAACGCTTATACAGCTAGCTAGCGAACGGACACCATCAAAAAAATCTGAAATAAATTTTCTAGGAAATGTAATAGCAAATGTTCTTAGTTGCCTTTCCTTCTAAGTGGGAAACCTTACCTCTTCTTTCCGCTGCGATGATCGTCTCGAATAGAGCCGCCGTAGAAGTTGTTAACTGTTGACCGTGTCGCCTAATGAAAGACTCGCCTATTTCGACGCAGTGAAATGACCTGTTTGTCAAGTAAATAGACTGGCACTGTGTTTTACTTCGCTTTTATATTAACCCAAAGTACAGTCTGATTCAGAAAACTGCTACAACAAGTAGAGCGATAAAATGTTTTTGTCATCTCTTCATCTCGATACACCACAAACTCCTCTCTTCCCGCCGCCTTAAAAAAATTGACAGTCGCATCTCTCTTATGTAACAGCATCTCTGCTACAGCTCAAAACTTCCATTTTGTCGTACGTCTGCCTCTTTGGAAACATTTAGCAAGTGCCATTACGAGTATACTTCGCGAATGTATCATACACAAACATTCATCGACAGTTCCAGCCGGCGTCAGGCCTTGGAAAGGCCTTGGTGAATAATGTTACCACAGTCAAGTGTAGCGAGTATTAGTAACTCTACGAGCTTCTTTTTAAACTCGAATCGAAATAATTTTTTATATTTCTGTAGTGAATGAAGTTATGCTGACACCTTCTGACTGCAGCTATGTGTTCAGACCAGCCCATGTGATGGTCCAGAGTTATCCCAAAATTCTTTGCAGAAGCAGTTTATGTCTGTGTCGTTTAGCAATAAAGGTGGAGGGGATTCTTTGAACCCAGTGGTAATAAGTCTTTTGTGAGCGTCTAAGACTGCTTGCGTTTCAGATGGGTTAAGTTTCAGACTGTGTACTGCGCGCACTCTGACAAGGCAAATAAAGCAGCATTTACGTGGCTGGATGGCTGAGTCAGGTTTGTTGGATAACCGAAGGTCGCCAGCGTATAGTTGATGTTCGAAGTGGAAGAGAATAGTTGATTACGAGAGGTGAGGTGCCGTTTATATATCTTTTATGCTGCGCCTCTAATACTCTGAGGTATCTGAAGTAATCTGTAAGCCGTGGAGAAGGTATTCTCCTTACTCTTATTGGTTTTAGAGGGACATCTTTATTGTATAAATTAATGAGTCTCTTATAGAAATTAGATACTTCATTTATGTCGAGCTTATTTCCTTCCCTTGTCTGGCAAGTAATGTCATAGGCATTAGCTGTAAGCTCAGACATATTCGTGCTCTTAAAATCTCGAAATAAAGACTCAAATCACAATTTAGTAATGATGGAAGAGCAGTTAAGAGAAACGTCCGGGAGAACCAGTTTGGAATGAAGTGGGATACTGAAATACTGACGCATGATGAGAATACTCCGATAAGGGATATCCCAGAAGGCAGTTCAGTTAAAGATGAGTGGACATTTCTAGAAAGGTCCATCACAGATGTTGGACAGACAAACATAGATGCAAGGGGGGTAACTGTGACGAAACGTTGGATAAGAGAAGAAATACTTCAGCTGATCGACAAAAGAAGAAAGTACAAAAACGCTCAGGAACACAGCAATATAAATCCCTTAGAAATGAAGTAATAGGAAGTGCAGGGCAGCCAAGGCTGAATGGCTGCAGAAAAGATGTGAATAAATCGAAAAATAAATCATCGTCAGGAGTTCTCACTTATAATGTAGAAATTAAAAGTAAGGATGGTAACACTGAGAGTGCAATGGAAACTCCACTGTTAAAAACAAAAGAGAGAGCGGATGTGTGTAGGGAGTATGTTGAAGGCCTGCAGGAGCGGAGGACCTGTCTGATGACGTGGTAGAAGAAGAAACTGCTGACGATAATGGAAGAAATAGGGGTTCTAGAATTAGAATAAGAATTTGAAAGAGCTTTGAAAGACATAGATCAAATAAGGCAGCAGGGTTAGATAACACTCCTTCAGAGTTTATAACATACTTGGGGGAAGTGGCAACCAAACGACTGTTGAAATTGGTATGTAGACTCTATGACATTGGTGACGTTTCATCAGACTTTCAGAAAAAAACGTCCAAGCAATTTCGAAGATCGTTGACAGCTATATGCACTATCGCACAATCATGTTAACAACTTAAGCATACAAGCTGCTGACAAGATTAACACGCAAAAGAACGTACAAAAAAAAATTGAGGATCTGTTAGACGACGACCTGTTTGGCTTTAGAAAAGGTAAAGCCACAGTAAAGCCACCAGAGAGGCAATTCTGACGTTGTGGTTGATAATGGAAGCAATACTGAAGAAAAATCAAGACAAGTTCATCGGACTTTTAGATCTGGAAAAAAGCATTCGACAATGTAAAATGGTGCAAGATGTTTGCAATTCTGAAGGAAACAGAAGTAAGCTACAAGAAAAGACGGGTAATATATAAAATGTGAAAAAAACCAAGAGAGAACAGTAAGACTGGAATACCGAAAACTAAGTATATTGATTAAAATAATAAGTATTCTGATTAAAATAATAAGTCAGACATGCTGTCTTTGAACCCTACTGTTCAGTATGTACACCGGAGAAGCAATAACGGATATAAAAGGAAGGTTGAAGAGTAGGATTAAAATTCAAGATGAAAAGATATCAATGATATGATTCGCTCATGATACTGGTATCCTCAGTGAAAGTGAAAGAGAATTACAGAATTTTTTGCATGGGTTGAGAGTAAACCTCAAAATGATAAGGGAATTAGGAGTAGCAGAAACGAGAAAAAGCGAGAGACTTTGCATCAAAGCTGGTGATCACTAAGTAGACGAAACTAAGCAATTCTGCTACTTCGACAGCAAAATAACGGATGACAGAGGGAGGAAGAAAGACATAAAAAGCGGACTAGCACAGGAAAAGAGTGCTTTTCTGGCCAAGAGAAGTCTACAGGTATCAAATATAGGCCTTCATTTGAAGAAGAAGTTACTGAGACTTGTATGGTAAGGTAATTAACCATTGACAGTAGGAAAACCGGAGCAGAAGAAAATCAGAGGTTTTCAGATAAGGTGCTACATCAGCTTGTTGAAAATTACGTGGACTGATAAGTTAAGGAATAAGGAGGTTTTCTGCAGAATTGGCAAAGAAAGGAACACAAGCAAAACGATGACAAGAATAAGAGACAGTATTATAGGACATGTGTTGAAACATTAGGGAATAACCTCCATGGTACCAGAGCGAAATGTAGAAGATAAAAACTGTAGGGAGCACAGGGGTTGAAAAACATCCGACAAAAAATTTAGTAAGTAGGGTTTAGTGCAAGAGAGGAATTCGTTGCGGGCCACCAGTCAGAAGACTGACTGTTAAATTTTTAAAAATAGGTAAAGCACAAATTCGATTAATTTTTTGCATTCCAAATGTTGAGACAGAGTTATAATTATGGTGTTCTTCTACAAAAAAGAATTCGGTCATCCACTAGGAATGAATTGTAAGGTTGAAGTAGAATGTAAAAGTAGAATTTGCATGTGACCGTGCTTTCCGTGTGACAGTTACCACATTTGTTAACCAACAACGGAAACGCATTTCGCTGAACGTTGCTCAAGAGTGATTACGCCGATTTAAACACAGCGCTGGGGGAATTTAAGTCACGTTTCTGAATAGAACATTATACACGAATGATTATCAATTGACGGATGGGTCCACTTTTTGCAAATACACACCTACTGTTTTTCTTTAATACTCAAATAAGTTACACCGCCGCTGTGGCATTCTCTGTGCGTTTTTTGTTTAATTTTTCTGAAATACAAACAAATAGATTATATTAGTTAAGAAATATGTTACGTCGGGTTTTGTTGTTATTTAAATTACATACGTAATTTACCTTTTATTTTGTTTATAATACAATATTTAAAATATATATTCGGGTAGATATCATGGCATATGCCCCTTTCTTGGCATACCATTGCAGTATTTTGCTTGTTGTGAGCTACGACTGGTTTGTGTTTCTGTGCCAAAAGTGTGTTTGTTTAGCTGGAGTGACCTGTGGACATCACTAAAGTTTTTGTGATACTTTTGTATTGAAGACCTATATGGTGTGATTTGTTATTCATAAATTTTGTTTTATATTTGAACAGCGTTTACTCATCGTCTCGCCTGATCAGTTGTGAATACTGCGTCTTGTTACGTTGCCGTGGCTTGGACACATATTTCACTGCAAAATTTTCGTTTTTGCTGCTCTTTTGACAGTCGTTTGTATGCGTTTGAGGGCTGCGAATTTTGAATTTCTCCCCCTTGTTTTTGTGCTATTCGTGTAAGTATTTTATTTTTCATTGTTTGATACTTGGTTTAGACTTCAGAGCGCTGAACAGTGTTTTGTTACAAGGTACTGTTTGGTCACTGATGACTTTTTTGCGCTGTGTGATAGCTTTTTGGATGTGGTAATTTTCTTCCATTGATAAAAACATTTTAACTGAAAGTCGCCGCTCGGTATCGGTGGATAAAGACGACATTGTCTCCCCTGTACGGGAATACGCATAATGAATTTGGGAGTGGAGGTCGTAGAGATGAGGTTGACGACATATTGAATTTTGGGTCTGGCCGTGACATGCATTCATGTCTGAAGGAACATTGCATCGTATTTCTAAATAGCACAGGCACTGGAATGTCGTATTTAAGAAGAGTGGTTATTCTAACAAGGAAACAGATCGAGCTCTTCGCCCCAGAGAGGGACTCAGAGTCAACGAGGAACAACGGCAGGCCAACGGGAAAGTTTTTCTTCGGTCTGTTTGTGAGATTACAGATCGCACTGGAAAAGTGTGGGCAGGTATGGATTTCAAACTATTTCAGACGTACCAGGAAGATAGAGGAATATTTAAGAACGGCGGAAGTTATACGACATCCTGGTGTATATAAAATTCCTTGTAGTTGTGGACTGATATATATATTGCTACTACGAAAAGAAGTGTTAACACTCATTTAGTTGAACATACGAGGAATTGCCGTCTGGGACGTACGGATAAATCGGTCTTAGCAGAACATGTGTACCAAGAGGGTAATCATGAAAGAAATTCATTGAGACGAATGTCATATCGAAAACTTCACATTATCATGCGCACATGTATAGAGAGACTGTTCATATTTATAAACAACGCAATAATTTTAACAGAAAAGATGAAGGTATAAAATATGGATGTCGACTTTGCAGCGACTGAATGACGATCGATTACTTTCAAACAAGAATGTTTGTTGGTCCTGCAAGAGATAATCTCATAGCTGGCGTCACATGATGGACTGTGGCGCCCTCTATACTGCCTAAGCATTCGGCGCTCCTTTAAGTTATGATTGCAGTTAGCCGCTTCATCTCCAAAGATGTCTCCCGCAGCCGGAAACAAAACACTAAGGGGAAAGCTTTACATGTCAACCACGGCCTGTCAGCCCGGAAGTTTTAAGTGAAGAACACTATCACTCAGAAAACTTTCAGAATGTCATTCGTATGATTAACTGCCATCCCACGCGGACACTGCATTGAAAACGCTCTGATCGAGAAACAGAATGAGTTATCTCTGTATAATGGTTCAGGATAGCTTATCATGAACTTGCTGTGTGATTCAGAACTGCAGAGGAAATAACGTTAGCGCTGTCTTGGGGCGCAGGGGACGAGTGGTACAGTGACTCATATAATTATTTTGATGGACATCATGTATTATATTTCCCTTCGTATTAGTGATTTCAATAGTAATAAAGCACTGGTAAACAGTAGTTACAAGTTACTGTAAGGAATGTGAAAACTAAATGTTAAAAACTCTATGTCCATCCTATTTCTAAAGAACACAGCAAATGCAAATATACGAATCAACAAACACAATCAAAAACAGAACCAATATTGCACAAAATTATTCGGACACCTTTCTTCATACTTATTTTCCAAAATGTCAGTATGTGGTAGACGTTTCTTTCATCTTAATTACTTTTCTGAGACTACTTGGAAAGCTCTCCACTAATTGCTGGGTGTAGTCGGGCGATATTTCCTGCTCTTTTTGCAGTCTGTTTTTCAGTTGTTCTCTAGATGTGGTTGGTGTTTTCCTTATTTCTCTATCAAGTTTGTCCGAAAGATTCTCAATCACATTCAAGTCTGGTGATTGCCGGGGTGGATGAAGCACCTTTCTACAGTTAAAAAATCACTACATCCTCATCTTTCTGGCCATGTTTCTGGTCGTTGTCTTAAAATATTCTCCATTCCCCATGTTCACGGTGCCGTTTTGCAAATTGTCCCTCAGCATTCTGAGATACAGAAACATCCATGCCCGAGGTAGGATTCGAACCTGTGACCGTTCCAGTGCCGCAGTTCGAATATGCTCTCTCTTCCTCTGCGGTCCGTCCTTAATTCAGCTGCGCACAGCACATTACCTCGCTGAGTGTTTACGTTCACACTGTCCGTGGCTCTCCTACACACGAGATGAGCTCAGCAGGACAACTGAGTGTGTTCCAATAACTTTGCTCCCTCTCGGTTACGGGCTTCGGAGGGTCCAGGATCACTGGTTCTGCCCTGTTTCCTAAACGTAAACGTTTTAGGGGTGGCGCTGATCTGTCGAACAGGGATATTAACAACTAAAGTGCGCGTCATTTTCGACGGCGGCCGAGTTTAGCTTCGTTCTGCGCATCTGACGTCACTAAAAACAGTCAGCCAATGAACAGAGAACTACGTTGCCAAAGCTTGACTGCAGTGCAGACCACAGATGTGTGGCTTCAGTTTTAGAAACGTTCAGTCATAAATAAAGTAATTGAACAAAAGCAATGTCTCGATAGCAGACTTTCTTTTATAGAAAGTTTGGAAAAAGCATTCTTTATACCAATTGCTTCATATTCTATTAATTAATTAAACCAAACAAGCAATAAGCCTCCTAATTCAGGCGATAGCAAGAAAAGGTGTTTGTATCATCCTCACGAACCGCTGTTTCACAGTAAAGAACAGCGGTAATTGTTTATTTCCTATTGTACTTCAACGAAACGTGAATAATTCATAGTCATACCAACAGTATTTGTCGGTATTTTGCGTGATGTTTTAGACTCCTTCAGGTAAAGGTTTGAAAGTAGGGCTGTGTTGTGTAATGATTAAGATGTGTGACTATAAAGCAAAAGGTTTTGAGTTCAAACCTTGTTAGGTGCTTAATATTTTGTTTATTTAAAAACAATATCGAAGTGTCTTACTTCATGAATTTAATTCGTTTGAATGTAATTTTTTGAAATTTCTAGTTCTTTGTCTCTTCATTATGATCATAATAAGTTTTCAGTTTTTCTAATTTTGTCCTCCGATATTTCTTTTCACAGCAATTAAAAACAATGAAAAGGCACACATACAATATTCATGTTATCTGTTTTGTTTGTATATCTTCTCTTCCGCAGTTGCTGTTTTAGTATTCGTATTGAAATATATTCTTTACGACAGTATTAAAAGTATTATTTAGAGCAGAATTTCGGCTCGTACGTTGCAATTCTTTGCGTCACTGCCTTATCAACATCATCATATTCAATGTTTTCGTCAACTGATCTATGTTTTGGCAAGTATTTGCTGTCCGTTGTGACAAACACAAATTTTTTGCGCATTGCGCCTCACTGACAATATATTTTATTTTCTATGTTTTATTACGTCCACAATTCAGTTTTGTGTACTTCGCCAATTTTAATCAGAACTTTTTAGAAAAAAGCGAAATGACTCTGGTATAAATAAAACTTTTATTGCAGTCGCGAAAGACGGAATATTTCTCAATATTATTATGACACCTATCTGCTACTTAAACTAAATGAGATATTGTTATACAGTAAATTTTTATATGAAATTTAGGTATATTGTCCACATTTCATTCTCAACATTGTGGCAACTAAAATCGACCATACGGAAAATATACGATATGGACTAAAACTCTGTAAACTCTTCAAAATTTCGTGCAATGGTTTACTACATTTAATGCTGCACAATAACTGCGTTGAACATCGAAACAAAATTAAGTCATTTATGGGGGGAGGTATCAGTCAAGAAGTTGTGAAAAAATCAAATTTTTGGGCCAAATAGTTTTTGTTAAATCGAGTGATAAGTGTGTCAAAGCAGTCGGAACACCATGTGTCAGCACAGGCGAGCAGTGCAGTGATGACAAAATCGCGCACAGCGAGGAATGCGGGGAGCACGTCTCTGTAGCAGCGAAAGGGTTAATGCGGCCGTGGTGGCTTTACTTCATAAACTGCGCGGTCCCCCCCTAAACGTAAGTTTGCGAACTATACTTTACTATGGCGCTGCTTCTCTTGGCGCGTGCGTCGTTTGCAACTGGCAACGCAGCAATCTCCCGCGTCTGGGGGGGCATCCGCGAGCCGCCAAGATAAAAGAATTCAACTATAGTTTGCACGTACACTATTTTATTCGGACCATAAGGCAAGTGTGTCGCAAAGGCTAGTTATTAATGTGTGTAGGAATAATTATTTGAGACACTGTATGTGCCGGTACGTGTGTTTTTGATGGTCGCCTGCGAGAGACGTGCGAAGTTCGAGCGAGGCGCGGAATGACTCACGTGCAGCCACCACGCAGGGGGAGCACCGCGGAAAGCGTCGCACTCACAGCGCTCCCGAGCCCTACGGCTCCCAGGGAGTTCACTGGGTGGCTCTCATCAGCTGTGACTCAACAGCCCAGCAGCCAAGGGGAAAACTACTGCGTCCCACTGTGTTTTCACATGAAGAGTGCACTTATTTCACCACCTGCATCTACATCTAGCTGACCATTCTGCATTCACACTAAAGGGTCTGGCAGTTGTTTCTTCGTAACACCTTCACACTATTTCCCTAGCGTTCCACTCTCTAACAGCGCGTGGGAAAAATGAACACTTAACTCTTTCTGTACGAGCTCTGATTTATTTTATTATGGTGATCATTTCTCCCTGTGTTGGTTGGCGAGTGAGCCGTGGTGCGCCTTTTCTGGCACACCAGATCTTTGACAGTACTATTGATTACCCGGCTGTACTACTATCTTTGCCCCTGTTGTGGTCCGGCGGAGGGTATTTTCGGTAGTGGAGTTGGTCGCCGGGACTCGCTACGAGGCACTAGGACGTGCTTGAGAGGACGACGGAGCAAACATTCGGGCTCGGGCAGCGGTGGCGTGGCCGTACCTTCCAAGACGGTCACGAGTTTGTGATAGACCTGTCTGATGTCAACTTCGGGCGCTGCTCGTATCATTGCTTTGGGGCCTGTTTTCTCGGAGAGACCCATCCCTCGAGACCGTCTCGAACAACGCTCTCCATCGTACGTGTAAGTGGTTTTGGTGCCTTCGTTTCGTCAAACGATTTGCGTTGTAGCAAGTGAACTTGTTGGTCTGTTGGCAGTCGGCAGAGACTATGTGACTGTATATAGACCAGCAGTTACTATTTGCTTTAAAATCCGCTGGTTGGATGACTATTAAGAGGCAGATTTTCACGAAGGCGTGCGTGTGATTTTATTGCCATCAAGCGACGTCCCTGGTACAAAACACAAAATTTGCAACCAGTTATTCTGTTATTATTAAAACTTGTGTTTCGTAAAGCTACTCGTTTATATGTACTTCCTTATATACGCGCACTTATTGAATGCACTCTCTCAACAGTAATTGGTTTGTGTATGTTATCGATTTATTAACGTATATTGATTAATGTTTGATTGGTGTTTGCCGTGTCTTCTGCGGTTTGTTTTTGTTCCAGTTTCTGGGAGTTAGGGTGCGTGGGTGCGGCGCCACGCCCCGCTTCGGTGCACAGAAGCTGTGACTTGCCGTCTAATGGGTAATGATTCCCGGTTGAGCCCCGACGTTTAGGTGTTGTTTGGACGGCTGGTCGGCTGCTTCCGACATTTAAGTTAAGTCACCCTCGCCCAGGGCAACCTGGGGTCACTGCCCGTTTAATAAATATAACCTATTTCATGTGTTGTTTTTTTAAAAAAAGGGGTTTCAAAATTTTTGAATATGAATTATTATAGTCACGTATTGTGGTGGTTGGGTTTTTGGGGGCTCTAAACGAACTGATGCTGTTGGTAAATTACTTTCATATTGCAATTTCAAAAAAAAGTGTGCCATTATTTTAAAATCAGTTTCATACTGTAATTTATTTGAAATCTCTGTGGGTCATCTCTTTAGTCTTTTGGTAATTGTTATCTGCTGTCTTGCTTGAGAAGCAAGATATCTGTAATATTTTATAAAAGGATGCCCACGTTGTCTCTTACCTGTTTTGAATAAACAATGAATTTGGTAGTTGTTGTTTAAGGAGTGACATTACAGGGGCCTTGACCTTCCATCCTAGGTGTACCCCTTATCCCCACTTCCTAAGTAACAGCGACAGCAAACTATTCTCAAATTAGGAGGAGAAAGCTGGTGATCCTATTTCATGCCAGACACTGTCCAACGTATTTCGAATGAGTAGACACTGAAAACGTCTTATATTACTCCTTTTTTTATGTCGCCAAGATCAACATATACTGAGGTGACAAACGTAGTTGGATAGTGATATTCACATATGCATATGACGGTAGTATCACGTACACGAAGTATAAAAGAGCACTGTGTTGGTTGTACTCAGATGATTCGTGTGAAAAGGTTTCCGACATGATTTTGGCCGCACGACGGGAATTAACACACTCAGAACGCGGCGTGGCAGTTGGAACTAGACGCGTGGGACATTCGATCTCGCTAATCGTTAGGGAATTCAGTATTACGAGAGCTGCACTGTAAAGAGGGTGCCGAGAATACCAAATTTCAGGCATTGCCTCTCACTAAGGACAACCCACTGGCCGACGACTGAGAGCAGCGGTGTCCGCGTAGAGTTGTCACTGCTAACAGTCAAGCAACACTGCGTGAAATAACCGCAGAAATCAACGTGGGACTTACGGTGAAAGTATCCGTTAGGGCAATGCGGCGAAATATGGCGTCAATGGCCTGTTGCAGCAGACGACCGACGCGAGTGTCTTTGCTAACAGCACATCACCTGCAGCTCCTCTCCTGGGCTCGTGGCCATATCGGTTGGACCCTAGATGACTGGTTAACAGTAGCCTTTGCAGATGAGTCCCGATTTCATTTGGTAAGAGCTAGTGGCGGGATTCGGGAATGGCACAGACCCCACGGTGCCATGACCCAAGTTGTCAACAAGGTACTGTGCAAGCAGGTGATGGCTACATAATGGTGTGGGACCCTAGACGACTGAAGAACCGTGGCCGTTTCAGATGATTCCCCATTTCCGTTGGTAAGAGCTGTGGGTAGGGTTCGAGTGTGGCATAGACCCCGCAGAGCCATGGACCCAAGTTGTCAACAAGGCACTGGGCAAGCTGGTGGTGGTTCCATAATGGAGTGGGCTGTGTTTACATGGGGTGGACTGGGTGTTCTTGTTCTTCTGAACCGATCATTGACTGGAAGTGGTTATATTCGGCTACTTTGAGACCATTTGCAGCCACTCGTGGACGTCATGTTTCCACACAACAATATCACCGGCCCACAATTGTTCACGATTGGTTTGGAGAACATTCTGGACAATTTGAGCGAATGATTTGGCCATCCAGATCGCCCAATATGAACCCATCGAACATTTGTGTGGGTCATAAGTCAGTATGTGCACCGGCTACACTTGCGCAGTTATGGACGGTTGTAGAGGCAGCATGGCTCAGTATTTATGCAGGAGACTTCCGAAGACTTTTCACTACGTGCCAAGAAACGGCATTTGTGATCATCTGTTGCCCATTGTGACTATTGTATGAGCAGAGAGTGTAAACAGTAAGGGGTTGGTTACATTCTTTTGGTCATTTAGCAGTAATTGCAAATTTAAGAGATGTGTATTTATTCTGACTAGTTTCATGTCTTTCGCTCTTGTAGTAAGCTTGTGATTCACTTCTCTTAAACGTTCTGCAAAAATTGAGTGGTTTGTCCGATATTTCCGTGGTTTGTAAGTGTATGACTAAAAAAAAGGATAAATACACTCACTAAGACAAACACACACACACACACAAATATAGCCACAAGTGCAGCGAAACAAAAAACAACTGATGGCGTAAGTGATATAGCTGGCCACACTTGCGAAACAAGTGCACTCCAGACACAGAGAATGGCAGCTGTAGTGCAATGTTTCGATAACAATGAGATCACAAGGAGCCTTGCAAATTTTCAACCAGTTTACCACTTGAGAGGAAGCTGCTTGGTTCACAAACAATGAAATCAATGAAATAGACTCTGATAAGTACGTAACAACCCTTTTTATTATAAAATGTCCCATGAACTATTTCAAATCTATAACCCGTGTGCGAAAACGAAAAAAAAAATATCGTTTGATAATTCACTGAGGATGCCTTGCAAAAAAGCCAAGATGCGTCTGGATGCATAAGTAAATTAAAAAAAAAAGACTATGCTGCATTCAAAAGGAGTTTTTCTTGCAAATTACTGCAATTTATATACAGCTGCTGCGAAAATGATCACCACAAAAAACTTGTAACTCACAATGAAGAGTACATATGATATAAAACGTCTTAATACATAGTACTGTGTCAGTTAATTACATTTGTGACATAAATACAGTCTTGACAGCGGTACTCACCGGAAGGCGGCTCGCAATTTCAGAAATTCCTAATAAATACCAGCAGGTTGCATACTTGAATGGTGGTAGTGCTGTTAAAACCGTACGTTAAATGTAGGAGGACACATTCATAACAAAAATAGTATGAGAAAAAAATTACGTAAAGACAAGAAGAGCAGACACCTTCACGAATAAATGGAACATAATGTTGTTGTTGTTGTGGTCTTCAGTCCTGAGACTGGTTTGTGCAGCTCTCCATGCTACTCTATCCTGTGCAAGCTTCTTCATCTCCCAGTACCTACTGCAACCTACATCCTTCTGAATCTGCTTAGTGTATTCATCTCTTGGTCTCCCTCTACGATTTTTACCCTCCACGCTGCCCTCCAATGCTAAATTTGTGATCCCTTGATGCCTCAAAACATGTCCTACCAACCGATCCCTTCTTCTAGTCCAGTTGTGCCACAAACTTCTCTTCTCCCCAATCCTATTCAATACCTCCTCATTAGTTACGTGATCTACCAACCTTATCTTCAGCATTCTTCTGTAGCACCACATTTCGAAAGCTTCTATTCTCTTCTTGTCTAAACTGGTTATCGTTCATGTTTCACTTCCAGACATGGCTACACTCTATACAAATACTTTCAGAAACGACTTCCTGACACTTAAATCTATACTCGATGTTAACAAATTTCTCTTCTTCAGAAACGATTTCCTTGCCATTGGCAGTCTACATTTTATATCCTCTCTACTTCGACCATCATCAGTTATTTTACTCCCTAAAAAGCAAAACTCCTTTACTACTTTAAGTGTCTCATTTCCTAATCTAATCCCCTCAGCATCACCTGATTTACTTTGACTACATTCCATTATCCTCGTTTTGTTGATGATCATCTTATATCCTCCTTTCAAGATACTGTCCATTCCGTTCAACTGCTCTTCCAAGTCCTTTGCTGTCTCTGACAGAATTACAATGTCATCGGCGAAACTCAAAGTTTTTACTTCTTCTCCATGAATTTTAATACCTACTCCAAATTTTTCTTTTGTTTCCTTTACTGCTTGCTCAATATACAGATTGAATAACATCGGGGAGAGACTACAACCCTGTCTCACTCCTTTTCCAACCACTGCTTTCCTTTCATGCCCCTCGACTCTTATAACTGCCATCTGGTTTCTGTACAAATTGTAAATAGCCTTTCGCTCCCTGTATTTTACCCCTGCCACCTTCAGAATTTGAAAGAGAGTATTCCAGTTAACGTTGTCAAAAACTTTCTCTAAGTCTACAAATGCTAGAAACGTAGATTTGCCTTTTCTTAATCTCTCTTCTAAGATAAGTCGTAAGGTTAGTATTGCCTCACGTGTTCCAACATTTCTACGGAATCCAAACTGATCTTCCCCGAGGTCCGCTTCTACCAGTTTTTCCATTCGTCTGTAAAGAATGCAGCTGTGACTTATTAAACTGATAGTTCGGTAATTTTCACATCTGTCAACACCTGCTTTCTTTGGGATTGGAATTATTATATTCTTCTTGAAGTCTGTGGGTATTTCGCCTGTCTCATACATCTTGCTCACCAGATGGTAGAGTTTTGTCAGGACTGGCTCTCCCAAGGCCATCAGTAGTTCTAATGGAATGTTGTCTACTCCCGGGGCCTTGTTTCGACTCAGGTCTTTCAGTGCTCTGTCAAACTCTTCACGCAGTATCTTATCTCCCATTTCATCTTCATCTACATCCTCTTCCATTTCCATAATATTGTCCTCAAGTACATCGCCCTTGTATAAACCCTCTATATACTCTTTGCACCTTTCTGCCTTCCCTTCTTTGCTTAGAACTGGTTTGACATCTCAGCTCTTGATATTCATACAAGTGGTTCTCTTCTCTCCAAAGGTCTCTTTAATTTTCCTGTAGGCAGCATCTGTCTTACCCCTAGTGAGACAAGCCTCTACATCCTTACATTTGTCCTCTAGCCATCCCTGCTTAGCCATTTTGCACTTCCTGTCGATCTCATTTTTGAGACGTTTGTATTCCTTTTTGCCTGCTTCATTTACTGCATTTTTATATTTTCTCCTTTCATTAATTAACTTCAATATTTCTTCTGTTACCCAAGGATTTCTATTAGCCCTCGTCTTTTTACCTACTTGATCCTCTGCTGCCTTCACTACTTCATCCCACAAAGCTACCCATTCTTCTTCTACTGTATTTCTTTCCCCCATTCCTGTCAATTGTTCCCTTATGCTCTCCCTGAAACACTCTACAACCTCTGGTTCTTTCAGTTTATGCAGGTCCCATCTCCTTAAATTCCCACCTTTGTGCAGTTTCTTCAGTTTCAATCTGCAGTTCATAACCAATAGATTGTGGTCAGAATCCACATCTGCCCCTGGAAATGTCTTACAATTTAAAACCTGGTTCCTAAGTCTCTGTCTTACCATTATATAATCTATCTGATACCTTTTAGTATCTCCAGGATTCTCCCAGGTATACAACCTTCTTTTATGATTCTTGAACCAATTGTTAGCTATGATTAAGTTATGCTCTGTGCAAAATTCTACCAGGCGGCTTCCTCTTTCATTTCTTCCCCCCAATCCATATTCACCTTCTAGGTTTCCTTCTCTCCCTTCTCCTACTGACGAATTCCAGTCACCCATGACTATTAAATTTTCGACTCCCTTCACTACCTGAATAATTTCTTGTATCTCGTCATACATTTCATCAATTTCTTCATCATCTGCAGAGCTAGTTGGCATATAAACTTGTACTACTGTAGTAGGCATGGGCTTTGTGTCTATCTTGGCCACAATAATGCGTTCACTATGCTGTTTGTAGTAGCTAACCCGCACTCCTATTTTTTTACTCATTATTAAACCTACTCCTGCATTACCCCTATTTAATTTTGTATTTATCACCCTGTAATCACCTGACCAAAAGTCTTGTTCCTCCTGCCACCGAACTTCACTAATTCCCACTATATCTAACTTTAACCTATCCATTTCCCTTTTTAAATTTTCTAACCCACCTGCCCGATTAAGGGATCTGACATTCCACGCTCCGATCCGTAGAACACCAGTTTTCTTTCTCCTGATAACGACGTCCTCTTGGAACATAATATTATACTAAAAAAGAATCCTATTTTTTCACATTATTCTAATATTTTAGTAATACGGTTTTTGCTGTTAATTTGTCCGTCTACTTTTAATGTACGCTTTTGCAACAAAACCATGCTACTATGCCACCTTGTGGCATATATTAGCAGTTAATTTATGAAACGGGAGCCCACCGACAACAGAGCACCAGTGTCGAGAAAGTAATTAACTGGCATAATACAATGTATCAGTGCATTTTATGTCCCATATACACTTAATTGTGAATGAATTTAAATATTTTTATTCTTAATGTCACGTATGCACTGTGTTGATATTTACACGGTAGTTATGTTTCATACGGCAGATGTTTTGATGTTGGGCTACGCCCGAAACGAGTCATAAAATTTATTTTTTACACGTAATTTGTTGACTTTAGTGATCTAATAAAACAGTGACATGTGATCAGAGTTTACATAGTGATCGCGGGCCTCCTGCACGACTTTATGTTGCAACTTAAGTCGAATGAGAAGTTTCAAAAACCCAATGAAATTCTGGTCATATGTAAAGACTGTTAGTGGCATCAGAATTAGTACCCAGACAACCAAGAATAACACCAGAATTGAAACTTAGTGTTGTGTAGCAAAAGCAAACATTCTAAACTCCGTTTTCAAGTGTTCCATTTCTAAGGAAGATACAGAAGTGCGGTTTCAGTTTAGATTTCCGCACCAGTGCAAAGATTAATGTCAGTGGCGTTGAGAAACAACTAGAGTCACAACTGAATGAAGTTACTAGTCGCAATAGATTCACTATTATATTCAACACAGAATTATCTACTGAGCTAGCGTCTCTTTTAACCATAATGTACTGCAGATCCCTATAACAAAGAACTGTGCCAAGTATTTGGAAGAAAACACATGCTACAACTGTCTAGAAGAAGGTAGCAGAAGTGATCAACAAAACTACCGTGCAAAAGACTTGACATCTATTTGTTGTAGATTCTTAGAACACATTCTGAGCTCAAACACATGAGGTATATTTATAGAATGAGCTCTTCCGCGCCAACCACAGTGGGTTCCGAAGAACATCGGCCACGGGAACCCAATTCTTGCTTTTCTCACGTGACGTCTGAAAGCTAGTAGGTCAAGGCATTAAGTGGATGTAATATTGCTTGACCTCCTAAAAGAAATTCATTCGATAAGAAACGTACGCTTGTTCATAAAAGTCATACTTATAAAACAGAAATGTGAACGTCTCGTCTGAAAGTGACGGGAAAGGGAATAAAAACATCAATTCAAAATTGATTATTTTTATAAGAGAAAAAGATAAAGAAGCCAGAGAAGACGAAATTAGTTGTGTTAAAGAGAACGAGAGCATTTAAAATGAAACTTCCTGTTTAGCAGATATTTTTAATAATTAGTTTTTAAAGAAGAAGAATAGGTAGTTTTGAGAGAGGAAGTAGTGAAGGCAGCAGAGGGTCAAGTAGGTAAAAAGACAAGTGCTACTAGAAATCCATGTGTAACACAGGAGATATTGAATTTAATTAATGAAAGGAGAAAATATAAAAATGCAGTAAATGAAGCAGGATAGAGGGAATACAAACGTCTAAAAAACGAGACTAACAGAAACTGCGAAATGGCTAAGCAGGGATGGCTAGAGGACAACTGTAAGGATGTAGAGGTATATATCACTAGGGGTAAGCTAGATACTGCCTACAGAAAAAATTAAAGATACCTTTGGAGAAAAGAGAACCACTTGCATGAATATCGAAAGCACAGATGTACAACCAGTCCTAAGCAAAGAAGGGGAAACTGAAAGGTGGAAGGAATATATAGAGAGTCTGTACAAGGGAGATGTACTTGAGAGCAATACTATGGAAATTAAAGAGGATGTAGATGAAGATAAGATAGGAGTTAAGATACTGCGTGAAGAATTTGACAGACCATTGAAAGACCTAAGTCGAAACAATGCCCCGGGAGTAGACAACATTCTGTTAGAACTACTGATTCCTTGGGAGCGACAGCCAGGACAAAACTCTTCCACCTGGTGAGCAAGATGTATAAGACTTCAAGAAAGGCATTTTTCTATATTAATCACAAAATTCTTTAAGCTTTTAGTGGGTACATTCTTCAGCACCCGCTTGATTTATTTCTTATTTAAGAAACAGAGTGCGAAAAATACCCTTGGCTGTTCGAGTAATGTCTGCATGGGGTAAGTTATAATGGGAGCCTCACAGTTTTCGATCACTGTATTTGTGTTAATAAGCTGCCATTTTATTTGACTCAAGAGGAAGAATTAGTCCTGTTGGGAGATGATACAAACATTGTTATAAAGCAAGCAAAGAACCATCAACAGAAAAAATACCATATGAGGAATTTGTGAAAGTTATTGACTAATTTCGCATAAATAGGCTAGCTTCATCTGTTCAGTCCAGAGACTGGTTTGATGCAGCTCTCCGTGCTACTCTATCCTGTGCAAAATTCTTCATCTGCCAGTACCTACTGCAATCTACATCCTTCTGAATCTGCTTAGTGTGTTCATCTCTTGGTCTCCCTCTACGATTTTTACCCTCCACGCTGCCCTCCAAGACTAAATTGGTGATCCCTTGATGCCTCAGAACGTGTCCTACCAATCGATCCCATCTTCTAGTCAAGTTGCACCACAAATTTCTCTTGTCCCAATTCTATTCAATACCTCCTCATTAGTTATGTGATCTACCCATCTAATCTTCAGCATTCTTCTGTAGCATCACATTTTGAAAGCTTTTGTTCTCTTCTTGTCTAAACTATTTATCGTCCATGTTTCATTTCCATACATGGCTACACTCCATACAAATACTTTCAGAAACGACTTCCTGACACTTAAATCTATACTCGATGTTAACATATTTCTCATCTTCAGAAACACTTTCCTTGCCATTGCCAGTCTACATTTTATATCCTCTCTACTTCGACCATCATCAGTTATTTTACTCCCAAGTAGCAAAACTCGTTTACTACTTTGGGTCTCATTTCCAATCTAATTCTGTGAGCATCAAACGATTTTATTCGTCTCCATTCCATTATCCTCGTTTTGTTTTTGTTGATGTTCATCTTATATCCTCCCTTCACTAACGTACATTGATATCCGGTAAAATTTTTTGGTTCAGTTAGGTTACCTCATGACCCAGTAATGTAAAACCTTTATAAAACACATCTCCTCATGTCGAATATCACCTGCAAGTATACCAAGATTATTGCAGATAGATTGTGAGTACAAATTTTTCATCAGATCACTGGAGTATTGTTGCAGTTAAAGAATCGAGTTACACGGAATAGGCATATTGCCTTTAGTAAACTCAGTGGCCGTTTCGTAAAATTTTTTAATTGTTTACTTCCGATTCACGTCACACAAACAGTCCAGTTGGCGGATGCGACTTACTATCGAGAGATCGCTACATGCTCTCTTGAAAATAAAGAGGGATAGTAAAATAGTAGGAAACTAAGTTACAAATCAAGCTAACTTCGGCATACGACGTGTTCAGATATATATAGGTAGATTTATATTTCAGTTTCTTAGTACTTTAGTATTCCCCATTTTCTTTTAAACATATCATCTGACGATGACTTGGTAATAACTGTAAACCGCTAATGATAGAATTTGTTTGACCTGATGCTGAAATGTGTAATAAGAAGGAGAGTTGAGCGTCGAGTCTCGCTCTTGCTGAATGGTTGTTCTATGGCTCTCAGCTACTTTAGGTTTAGCTATTGAATTAATTATACAGTGACGTCGGATGTACAGATTTTTGAGCTCCCAAAACTCTAAAGTTCTACATTTCAGCACTTTTCTTACACTTATTCAAGGAAACAAACGCAGCTCTCTCCTAGACACAAAAGGATTTCAAGACTATGAGGGCATTATCTTTCAAATGGTTCAAATGGCTCTGAGCACTATGGAACTCAACTGCTGAGGTCATTAGTCCCCTAGAACTTAGAACTAGTTAAACCTAACTAACCTAAAGACATCACCAACATCCATGCCCGAGGCAGGATTCGAACCTGCGACCGTACCGGTCTTGCGGTTCCAATCTGCAGCGCCTTTAACCGCACGGCCACTTCGGCCGGCCGGCATTATCTTTGCGACCTGGTTGCAACACCATCTTTTTTAGCATTTTTTTGAAAATTAATTCCAAAATGAGATGTAATTTGCAAACTATTTATCGTATGGTATCCACAAGAATAAAATTTCTTGCAAATACAGATTGATTTAGCGACACTATGCTACCTTGCAGCCACACTTTTCTTGTTTGCTGCGGCCGCCACGAATTTATCTCCCGTGACGACTTCCTCATCTCAGAGCAGCACTTGCACTCTGCCGGGCGGAGTGGCCGAGCGGTTCTAGGCGCTTCAGTCTGGAACCACGCGACACCTATGGTCACCGGTTCGAATCCTGCCTTCTCCTGCGTTCTCGCTTCCCACGCCCGGATTCCCGGGTTCGATTCGTGGCGGGGTCAGGTATTTTCTCTGCCTCGTGATGACTGGGTGTTGTGTGATGTCCTTAGGTTAGTTAGATTTAAGTAGTTCTAGGGGACTGATGACCTCAGATGTTAAGTCCCATAGTGCTCAGAGCCATTTGAACCATTTTTTTTGAACTTGCATCCTACGTTCTCCATTATTTATTTGCTGTATTCCAATCTTTGTCTTCCTCTACAGTTTCTACTCTGTACAGCTCCCTCTAGTGTCGTGGAAGTTATTCCCTGGTGTCGTAACACGTGTCTTGTCACCCTGTCCGACCTTCTTGTTAGTGTTTACCTTATGTTCGTTTCTTCACCGATTCTGAGGAGAACCTCCATGCTCCTTCTTTTGTCTACATAATTTTCAACACTGTTCTGTAGCACCACCTCTCATACGTTTTAATTCACTTCTGTTGCGGTTTTCGTACTGTTCAATGTTCCTGGGTGCATTACGTGTTGCTAACTCTCACCATATGAAGGTACGTTCAGCAGTGTCGAACATGATCGTTCTGGTGGTCCAAGTGTTATGGTGTAGGGAGGAGTTATATTGCTGGCCGTACTGTCACGCGTTCAAGGGCGCGTTCTGTCATGACTTAATTCTTATGGGTGACAATGCGCGACCGTATCGAGCTGCGCAGGTGGAGCAGCGCCTGGAGCGACTGGATCTTCGGTCAGTGGACTGGCCTGCCCGTTCCCCCGCCTTAAGTCGCAATGAGCACGTGTGGAATACATTGGAGGGATATACTGCAGCTCGTGCACATGCACCAACGATCAGGGAGCAGTGGTCAACCGCGTTGGTGGAGGAATGGAAGGCCCTGCCCGAGAACTGCTTACCAAAGTTGTGGACAACATAACAGAACGTTGCAGAGCATGCATTGGTGTCAGTGGTGACCACACACCCTATTAAGAACCTTTTGCCGCATTTTTAATGTCTTGTGGACCATCAAGAAACGCGGTGACCTCAGTTTAAATGTTGTCTTTCAATAAAAGTGTCATTGCCATTCGTCTGCTGGCCGGGATGGCCGAGCGGTTTTAGGCGCTTCAGTGCAGAACCGTGTGACTGCTACGGTCGCAGGTTCGAATCCTGCCTCGGGCATGGATGTGTGTGATGTCCTTAAGTTAGTTAGGTTTAAGTAGTTCTAAGTTCTAGGGGACTGATGACCTCAGAAGTTAAGTCGAATAGTGCTGAGAGCCATTTGAACCATTATTTGCTATTCGTCTAATTGCGTATTTGTTTCAGTTATCTTCTGTACTGTACTGTACTGTACTGTATTATAGTGTAATGGTATTTTCTATGTATAGACCAAGTTCCATCGAGCTATGTTACTTGGCCATGAGTGAGCATGTGGAAGTTACCTTCATCCTCAAATTTTTGTACTCTGGTGTATATATAAAGCAGGCAAGACATGGAATGGACTTGATTCGCTTCTCAGCGAATCTCTAGACAACATCTACGCCAAACTCTGATGTTATCTTCCATTTGATTCAATCATATATAACCAGCAGAAAGTTATTGCTATCGGAGCACAAAACAGAGGAATACGCTCCTGTTTAAAAGACTGACTGGAAGGTGGAGTACTAGGTCTTCATTCTATCTGCCTCAGAATCTTCAAAAATTTTCCCAAAATTTTAGCATTCGAACGTATTCACGTTCTTTTTAACGTGCAGTTGATCTCTCACTTTCACTATCTCCTCTAACTGTGACTCACTCACACCCACTAGTCCGTCGTTGGAAGTTGCGCATCCCCATCCACTCCTGCTTGTTCATACTCACTCGCTCATGGAGTCCAACTCATTGTCATTGTCACTGTGTCCTGCCTCAGAGTCACAGTGTCACTCGTTCTGTCCAACTACTACTGTCTCCTCTCACTATCACTTACTTCTTCTTGCTCTCTCTTATTGTCACTATCACACTTATTCCTTTCCATCGCTGCTGTCGCTTGTCATTGTTGCTCTCTCTTTCTCGCAGCCATTGTTATAGACTTAGTTAGTTAGTTGCGTGTTCCCTTGATCAATCTCACGGTAACCGTTATGATGTGGAACGCCTCAAGTGCGTGAGAAATGCACACATGAATGAACTTTTTTTTTAAGCTTAAATTTTTTTGTCTACCCTTTGCCCCTAAATGGCACAAAAACGTATATTATACCTATAGATTTATTTATTCCTGTTTAAAAATTCATCTGTGTTATAGCAGGAGTTGTCAAGGAGGTATGATTTCATTTTTAAAACTGTTACTGTTGTCTGTCAGACATTTTATTTCATCTAGTACTTTATCGAAGAGTTTTACATCAGCATATTTTACTATATATGTGAAGACAGTAACTGTTCTCGAAAGAACAGATACTGTTGATGACCGTTCAGCTTTTTCCTGGAATAAATGATGACTAACTGAAAACCTCAGCTGCCGACAGGTGTTGTTAATATACCTCGATGTGGACAGCTTCGTCTGTGCGAATGCGCACAGGTTGCCGAAACTCTTACGAGAATCGCCAAAGCGTGCGCGAGTAATGAGTGGATGGGAAAATGTCTATAAGGAACATTACATATGTAAAACTGTGGACAGTTGGGAATGTGAGTCTCACGGGAAGCGTGCAAGGGATAAGTCCCTGCAGTCGCGCTATTCGTCTGTGTCCTCGGTGGCTCAGGTGGATAGAGCGTCTGCCGTGTAAGCAGGAGATCCCGGGTTCGAGTCCCGGTCGGGGCACACATTTTCAGATGTCCACATCGAGGTATATCAACAGCACCTGTCGGCAGCTGAGGGTTTCAGTTAGTCATCATTTATTCTAGGGAAAAACTGCACGGTCATCAACAGTATCTGGTCTTTCGAGAACAGTTACTGTCTTCACATATATAGTTAAAGGCTACCCAGCCATTGACCTTCGTCTGTGCGAATGCGCACGGCTTGCCCAAACTCTTACGGCAATCGCCAAAGCGTGCGCGAGTAATGAGTAATTGGGCAAATGTCTATAAGGGACAGTACATATGTAGAATTGTGGACAGTTGGGAATGTGAGTCTCACGGGAAGCGTGCAAGAGATAAGTCCCTGCAGTCGCGCTATTCGTCTGTGTCCTCAGTGGCTCTGATGGATAGAGCGTCTGTCATGTAAGCAGGACACCCCGGGTTCGAGTCTCGGTCGGGGCACACATCTTCAACTGTCCACATCGAAGTATATCAATAACATTGTCGGCAGCTGAGGGTTTCAGTTAGGCATGTTTTACCACTATCTGTGCCAAAGGATAGTGTAAGTCTTTATTTCTTCTGGTATTATGAATGTCACTGTTGTCTTTAAACTGGTTCATGTTGTTGAGAACAAATTTCATTACTGAGTAAATGTACTGTGAGGCTGCTGCAAGAATCCTAATCTTTTAAAGAGGTGCCTACAAGACGTGCGACTATGTGCCCTACACATTATTCTAACCACTTTTTTTGAGCAGTGAATACTTTTTGCCTAAGTTTTGAGTTACACCAAAATATTATTCTCTATGACATCCGAGAGTGAAAGTATGCAAATTATGTTAACTTGCTAAATTCTACGAGGGTTATTCCAAAAGTAAGGTCCGATTGATTGCCAAATTGAAACCACAGTGAACATCAGAAATGTTTTACTTGTAACAATTAGCTACACCTTTCAGCTACTTCTCTACGTAGTCGCCGTTCTGACTTAGACTTTTGTCATAGCGTTGTACCAACTTTCCAATAGCCTCATCATAGAAGGCAGCTGCCAGTGCTTTCCGCCAATTCTCCACGCTGGCCTGCACCTCGTTGTCTGTGTCAAAATGTTGTCTTCAAAGACAGCGGTTCATGTGACCAGAGATGAAACTCAGGGGGAGACAATTGCGGACTGTATTGTGGGTAATCTAACATTTCCATTTGAAAACGATGCAGGAGCATCTTCATTGCCCCTGCAGATTGCGGCTGAGAATTGCCGTGAAGACGAAACAGCGCGACAGTTATGTAATGTTGGCTGCATAGCTTCAGGCGAAATTTCTCACCAGGCCCTCGTACTTGGCGGCAGACACTATTTTCTAGAGATCTTTACGCACTCACTGCGAGCTCAGAAATAAGAAGAGCGACGTGATGCTAACTGGGGTTATACTAGAGACACTACCCAACACATCTGTGCAAAGCTTTATCGGATTTTCATAGTCGTTTCCATTTCGCGACCGATCGGACCTTACTTTTGGAATAACCCTCGTATATCCTCAAAATTAGCAATTATTCTGATTGCAAAAGTTGCTGAACTTAGTCGCTTTAGGAGATCCTAAATATGATTTTTTCCAATTAAGATTCTCATCTGTATGTACACCCAAAAACTTAGTATGCTCTATTCTGGCTACTGAATTCTGTTGATGTGTTTATTTATTGAAGGAACTGTACTCCTTGCACTAGAAAATTGAATGAACTGTGTTTTTTTTCAAATTTCAGAGGAAGCCCATTGGCAGAAAACCATTCAATAACTTTTCCAAAGACAATATTTGTACCATTTTCTATTGGAATTTTTTTTCATTGGATTAATAATGATGCTCGTTTCATCAGAAAACAGTGTCACTTTAGCTTCTTGTTTCAGGTAAGAAGGGAGGTCATTGACATACATCAAGAACAGAAGGGGACCCATGATTGAACCCTGTGGAACACCTAATATAATTTTACCTCAGTTAGATGAAGTGGAAAACTTCCTTAAATCACTTAAACCATATAAAGCAACTTTTTGCTTCCTGTTCTGTAGCTATGACTTAAACCACTCATATGCTGTTCCATTTATACCATAGAATTGTAATGTCTGTCACATAATGTCATGCTTCACATAATCAACGCTTTAAGTCACATAAAATTCCTATTGGTGACATTTTTCTATTTAAAGTCTCTGTTAAATGGGCAGTGAAATTATATATTGCTGTCTCAGTGGAACAGCGTTTTTGAAACCCAAACTGTGATTACTAAGTATGCATTACTACTGATATGGCGAACCACTCTTGAGTACATTACTTTCTCGACAGTTTTTGAAAATGCCTTGAGCAAGGATACTGGTTGGTAATTATTGACATCTGTGATGTCCCCTTGTTTGTAGAGAGGCTTGATAATGGCATATTTTAGTCTGTCTGGGATAATACCTTGAGTTAGTGATGCATTACAGATGTGACTCAGAACATCAGCTATATAACTGCTCCACATTTTTAATATCTTGTTAGAGATGTCATATACTCCAACAGAACATTTATTTTTCAAAGATTTAATGATTTTCCTTATTTCACAAGAGGTTGTTAGGTGAAAATTAATCTGACTAGGATTTCTCAAAACTGACTCTTCCATGTACTGCATGGCTTTTACTTTTGAACTGTTCTCACCAATTTTTACCTACACTTAACAAATGGTTGTTAAATACATTAGTTACTTGTGTACTGTTGGTTAAGATGGTCTCATTCTCTGATTATCGCTAGCTACCACACACTTCCTCTTTTTCGTTCTCTTTATTCCTCTCCCCCTGGCTCTGTCTCCTTCACGGTTTTCGTAGTATTCTTCTGCCACTGTCAACTATGTTTCCCTGCCACTGCGTCGCAGTCTTTCTCACACACTGCCATTGTCTCCTTCGCTCTTTATATACTACGACCACCGTCTAAAATCTTCCTGTCTTATTACTTTTCCATCTCTTTGCCGCTGTCACTGTCTCCAACTCTCCCAGAATAAACAAAATCGAAAATATTCGCAAGCCAAAATTTTTTGGGAACATTTTTATAGGTTCTGCGGAAGGTAGAATGAGGCAGCAAATACCCCGCTTTTCAGAGTCGCTTAAACAGGAGCGTTATTCGATTTTTTATGATCCGATAGGGGCATTTTTGCACTGGTTCCCTTCTTTTCCCTACCATAGCAGGGCAAGTCACTCATATGAAAAGAACTTTACGAATCAGTAAAATTTTGATAGTTTGCTTCAGTGAAACTGAAATAACACAAAACTAATTTTACTCCTCGGACCGGATTTTACGAGAACAAAAATTTTACATGTGGGTCTGTAATAGAACGTGCGGTTCGCAAAACGGTTATAATGATAACTGAGAGACTTTACAGCATGTTTCTCCGTTTTACGTCACTTTATAAACTGCGTTTTCGTCTCACACCGGATTTTACGTGTACACATAGGACAACTTTGAACATCTGTATCTCGGATATCAAGACAATTTTCAAGGTGGATCGAGATAGGGATTTTAGAAATAAATAGTTAAAATAGCAACCATTTGCTGTTCATAACTATCTTGGAATCTGTGGTTCTCTTTTGGTACGCAAAAGCAATGTTTTTGAAGTGATACTCGATAAAAGATAAAGATTTTTGAAAACGGAAAGATGGCACTTCAATATAAATTCCTATAGATAGGGAGTATAATGTAAATATTTGATCAATTTTCTGCGATTATTTACTATTTAGATTTCACCTCATAGCAGATTTTACTTGCGCATTTCATGTATAGAAGCAGGGTAACTTTGAATCTCTGTATCGCGAAAACAGACAAAGATGTAATGAAAAACTTCAGTGCTGTTCGCTATGGGGAGCTTAGAAATAGATCGTAAAAATTCTAGCCGTCTTGAAATCTACAGCTCGGTTTTGGTACAAAAAAAGGTAAAGAATCCATTTTTAGGTTTTCCAAGGAAGTAACCATGAACTAATGGTTCTTCCATAAGCCCCTTAAGGCTCCCCGTAGACCACATCCAATGCACACAGAATCAAGCGATGTGCTCCATTTGCCTAAGCAGGAGTGCAGTGTTCGTACTTTGTCCCTGTATTGTACGATAGTGACACTAAGACGATGCTTCTGTTGGATATACAAATGATCTTTAGCCAAAAGGCTATCCAAAACACTTGACCTTACCTTTCTAACACCAACAGAAACCAAGGTACGAGACTCGGAAGCATCCCGTATTTATGTGCCGCGTTTTGGTACATATTAGCTAGCGCATGCGTGCATATTAATACGCTACTGGCCATTAAAATTGCTGCACCAACAAGAAATGTAGATGATAAACTGGAATTCATTGGACAAATATATTATACTAGAAGTGACATGTGATTACATTTTCACGCAATTTGGGTGCATAGATCCTCAGAACTCAGCACCCAGGACAACCCCCTCTGGACGTAATAACGGCCTTGATACATCTGGGCATTGAGTCAAACAGAGCTTGGATGGCGTGTACAGGTACAGCTGCCCATGCAGCTTCAACACGATGCCACAGCTCATCAAGAGTAGTGACTGGCGTATTGTGACGAGCCAATTGCTCGGCCACCATTGACCAGACGTTTTCAATTGGTGAGAGATCTGGAGAATGTGCTGGGCAGGGCAGCAGTCGAACATTTTCTGTATCCAGAAAGGTCCGTACAGGACCTGAAACATGCGGTCGTGCTTTATCCTGCTGAAATGTAGGGTTTCGCAGGGATCGTATGAAGGGTAGAGCCACGGGTCGTAACACATCTGAAATGCAACGTCCACTGTTCAAAGTGCCGTCAGTGCGAACAAGAGGTGACCGAGACATGTAACCAATGGCACACCACACCATCAGGCCGGGTGATACGCCAGTATGGCGATGACGAATACACGCTTCCAATGTGCGTTCACCGCGATATCGCCAAACACGGATGCGACCATCATGATGCTGTAAACAGAACCTGGATTCATCCGAAAAAGTGACGTTTCGCTATTCGTGCACCCAGGTTCGTCGTTGAGTACACCATCGCAGGCGCTCCTGTCTGTGATGCAGCGTCAAGGGTAAACGCAGCCTTGCTCTCCGAGCTGATAGTCCATGTTGCTGCAAACATCGTCGAACTGTTCGTGCAGATGGTTGTTGTCTTGTAAACGTCCCAATCTGTTGACTCAGGGATCGAGACGTGGCTGCACGATCCGTTACAGCCATGCGGGTAAGATGCCTGTCATCTCGACTGCTAGTGATACTAGGCCGTTGGTATCCAGCACGGCGTTCCGTATTACCCTCCTGAACCCACTGATTCCATATTCTGCTAATAGTAATTGGATCTCGACCAACGCGAGCAGCAATGTCGCGATACGATAAACCGCAATCGCGATAGGCTACAATCCGACCGTTATCAAAGTCGGAAACGTGATGGTACGCATTTCTCCTCCTTACACGAGGCATCACAACAACGTTCCACCAGGCAACGTCGGTCAACTGCTGTTTGTGTATGAGAAATCGATTGCAAACTTTCCTCATGTCAGCACGTTGTAGATGTCGCCACCGGCGCCAACCTTGTGTGAATGCTCTGAAAAGCTAATCATTTGCATATCACAGCATCTTCTTCCTGTCGGTTAAACTTCGCGTCTGTAGCACGTCATCTTCATGGTGTAGCAGTTTTAATGACCAGTAGTGTATTAATAATTAAACTTTCCAGCTGTGAAATGGTAGATGATATCACCCTCACCGCGAAGTCTAGAGTTTTTAGTAATTTAATTAGCGCATAGCACAATTCACGAAAAGAAATCGTTGGAAGACTAATGTACTCAAGTGTAGAAACGCGGTGCAATGTACGTGGCTGTACGTGGCAGGCGGCCTGAGTGATGCAGGAACGCAACCGCAGAGCGTCAGCCGAACAGACATTTGCGAGTGACGCCAAGCGCAGAGAGACGGGTGCAAAACACGTAGGGCACCGAAGAGTAGCGGCGGACGCGGCGAGAGATCAAGCCGGGAAGCAGTCGTGGCCAGAGCAAACCGGGCGCCGGAGGACATCATACAGGGTAGAGGCAAGAGGAGTCGTGTTGTAGTATGTGAAGAGAGAATCATATCGTGAACTACGAGGCTACAGTGCTGGACATTGGATAGAAAAGAGGTTACAACTGTTCAGTTTCGACAGAGTGCTAAGAAGCGTGCACAGTTTGGGAAAGAGGTAATTAAAGTGTGACATAATAGCCGGTGTCGAATAAAATATCAAATGAAATAACAATTCATGATATAAAAAAAGGCGATCGTAGACCTCTGTTATTTCAATCACTCACGCAACACATCTCAGCGACACCACATCACTAGGTAACAAATTCCGAATACGACTGCATGTGTGTAGAAGACGGTAGAGAAGTGCTACTGATCCATATGTCACAGAGTGTTAAATTACTTTACTTGAAGACAGGTTCCATTCAAAGAGCGTTAAATAATTTTCCTTGAAGTTAGATTTCAGCAGTAATCGCAGAACATTAAATAATGTTCCTTAAAGTCAGATTCCAATCGCAACTAGAGTGCGATAGTAAAAGCCATTAGGTGACAGAATTTGGACGTAAAAACATGAATTTCGCTGTGGACAATCATTGTAACTAGAACTCTTGGCCGTTTCTGCGTGAAACAATTTGAGGTTGTGTGTCCACCTCGGTGCAAAACACTTTATTTACTTTCCCAAATTAGTTTCAGCGAAATACTGTGATTATCAGAGGGTTTCTAAATTTTTTTGTCTTCAAAGTTATTGCGTAATTTCTATGTTTGTTGCCGTTTTTTCGACATGCAGCATGTCATTGTTGCTTGGTTTGTTTTCCGTTGCCCTTAAAACACAAAAAATGCGTAACTTTATGTGGTGTTACCGCCAGACACCACACTTGCTAGGTGGTAGCTTTAAATCGGCCGCGGTCCATTAGTACATGTCGGACCGGCGTGTCGCCACTGTCAGTGATCGCAGACCGAGCGCCACCACACGGCAGGTCTCGAGAGACTTACTAGCACTCGCCCCAGTTGTACGGACGACTTAGCTAGCGATGCAACACTGACGAAGCCTCGTTTATTTGCAGAGAAGATAGTTAGAATAGCCTTCAGCTAAGTCAATGGCTACGACCTAGCAAGGCGCCATAGCAATTGACAGTTATCGTATGAAGCATGTCTCATCAAGAACGATGTATACAAATGATGGATTAAAGTTAAGTATTCCAGAAGCTACGTACTTTTCCTTATAGCATTCATTAAGTATCCTGCGTGAGCTTATAGTGTGCATTTCGGCTTCCTCAAACAACACGGTGTTGGCACTTCTGCCGACACTTCACTTTTCACTTTGAAAGTAGTTCAAATGTTACGCACCAACACCAACATTCAGTAGACACTAATAATAGCCACATCATACTTGTTGAAACGTGCACGAAAATGTAGCTGGCTTACGATAAAAAATATGAACAAGATGATATCGATTGAGAGCTATACATGACACTTAAAACATGCACAAATCTTGATATATGGGGGAATTTTTGTTCTGTCCTTGCAACTACAAAAACGCATGTTTTTTTCCTCACCAGACGCGTTTCGCTTTATTGAGTTAAAGCATCATCAGTGATCTGTAATAAAGTTATTTACATTTTGATTTGCTTTCAGATCGAAAACAGTTCGTTAACAATATATCAGTTCGTACTTCGGTGATTTTCGCTTGATTTTTCGCTTACATCGGGAAATGCCGTCTGCTAGCACATCGTTGATATCTTTCTGCTTTAGACACTGATAGTTGTGATCTAATTTTTAGTTGTTCTTCAGCACTATGCATTTGTTATGTTTCTCACAGCACGCTTTTTCGAGAACCTTGGTTTTCTGTTTATTTTTTTATTTTTATTTTTATTTGCACCGAAACCTCCAGATGTCAGACACTCAGATAGGTACCAAACGTTGTGTGTCGATGGAAGTATCAACCTAAACACTAATTTTGTTCGTACTGTGTGCTGTCGTCCAGTAGAGCAAGCATAAACTGTACTTAAAAGTAACACGACAACAGCGGAGCACAGTAAAAGCACATCTGTGATTAATGTGTTAAAGATCTGGGTAGAGCATGAGATCGTCGTACCACAGATCCCGTGTTCAAATCCCACTGATGACAAATTTTTTAACTGTTCACATGTGAAACTGTTGTATGGGAGAACATTTTCCTGACATGTAAAAGGACTTTTCGGCGTTTGTAGCAATGTTCTTTTGGCAGTCTGCTTTCGCTTTGTTCGTTGAAAGTAGGAGACGTATAGAGCACATTTGTATAGATAGGTGTGGTGTTCTGCTATGCTATCAGTGTGGTTTAATCGTGATATCTTTGGTGCGACGGCCTTGCGCTCTACCACATCACGCACATGAGATCTTCAAAACAATCACTCACAGACACGCCTTTCCTGTGTTCCGTAGTTCTTGCGTTACTTTTAATTGCAGTTTACGCATGTTCTAGTGGACGACAGCTCATGTTGTTGTTGTGGTCTTCAGTCCTGAGACTGGTTTGATGCAGCTCTCCATGCTACTCTATCCTGTGCAAGCTTCTTCATCTCCCAGTACCTACTGCAACCTACATCCTTCTGAATCTGCTTAGTGTATTCATCTCTTGGTCTCCCTCTACGATTTTTACCCTCCACGCTGCCCTCCAATGCTAAATTTGTGATCCCTTGATGCCTCAAAACATGTCCTACCAAACGACCCCTTCTTCTAGTCAAGTTGTGCCACAAACTTCTCTTCTCCCCAATCCTATTCAATACCTCCTCATTAGTTACGTGACCTACCCACCTTATCTTCAGCATTTTTCTGTAACACCACATTTCGAAAGCTTCTATTCTCTTAATGTCTAAACTATTTATCGTCCATGTTTCACTTCCATACATGGCTACACTCTATACAAATACTTTCAGAAACGACTTCCTGACACTTAAATCTATACTCGATGTTAACAAATTTCTCTTCTTCAGAAACGATTTCCTTGCCATTGGCAGTCTACATTTTATATCCTCTCTACTTCGACCATCATCAGTTATTTTACTCCCTAAAAAGCAAAACTCCTTTACTACTTTAAGTGTCTCATTTCCTAATCTAATCCCCTCAGCATCACCCGATATAATTTGACTACATTCCATTATCCCCGTTTTGCTTTTGTTGATGTTCATCTTATATCCTCCTTTCAAGACACTGTCCATTCCGTTCAACTGCTCTTCCAAGTCCTTTGCTGTCGCTGACAGAATTACAATGTCATCGGCGAAACTCAAAGTTTTTACTTCTTCTCCATGAATTTTAATACCTACTCCAAATTTTTCTTTTGTTTCCTTTACTGCTTGCTCAATATACAGATTGAATAACATTGGGGAGAGACTACAACCCTGTCTCACTCCTTTTCCAACCACTGCTTTCCTTTCATGCCCCTCGACTCTTATAACTGCCATCTGGTTTCTGTACAAATTGTAAATAGCCTTTCGCTCCCTGTATTTTACCCCTGCCACCTTCAGAATTTGAAAGAGAGTATTCCAGTTAACGTTGTCAAAAGCTTTCTCTAAGTCTACAAATGCTAGAAACGTAGGTTTGTCTTTCCTTAATCTTTCTTCTAAGATAAGTCGTAAGGTCAGTATTGCCTCACGTGTTCCAACATTTCTACGGAATCCAAACTGATCTTCCCCGAGGTCCGCTTCTACTAGTTTTTCCATTCGTCTGTAAAGAATTCGCGTTAGAATTTTGCAGCTGTGACTTATTAAACTGATAGTTCGGTAATTTTCACATCTGTCAACACCTGCTTTCTTTGGGATTGGAATTATTATATTCTTCTTGAAGTCTGAGGGTATTTCGCCTGTCTCATACATCTTGCTCACCAGATGGTAGAGTTTTGTCATGACTGGCTCTCCCAAGGCCATCAGTAGTTCTAATGGAATGTTGTCCACTCCTGGGGCCTTGTTTCGAATCAGGTCTTTCAGTGCTCTGTCAAACTCTTCACGCAGTATCGTATCTCCCATTTCATCTTCATCTACATCCTCTTCCATTTCCATAATATTGTCCTCAAGTACATCGCCCTTGTATAAACTCTCTATATACTCCTTCCACCTTTCTGCCTTCCCTTCTTTGCTTAGAACTGGGTTTCCATCTGAGCACTTGATATTCATACAAGTGGTTCTCTTCTCTCCAAAGGTCTCTTTAATTTTCCTGTAGGCAATATCTATCTTACCCCTAGTGAGACAAGCCTCTACATCCTTACTTTTGTCCTCTAGCCATCCCTGCTTAGCCATTTTGCACTTTCTGTCGATCTCATTTTTGAGGCGTTTGTACTCCTTTTTGCGTGCTTCATTTACTGCATTTTTATATTTTCTCCTTTCATCAATTAAATTCAATATTTCTTCTGTTACCCATGGATTTCTATGAGCCCTCGTCTTTTTACCTACTTGATCGTCTGCTGCCTTCTCTACTTCATCCCACAAAGCTACCCATTCTTCTTCTACTGTATTTCTTTCCCCCATTCCTGTCAATTGTTCCATTATGCTCTCCCTGAAACTCTCTACAACCTCTGGTTCTTTCAGTTTATCCAGGTCCCATCTCCTTAAATTCCCACCTTTTTGCAGGTTCTTCAGTTTCAATCTGCAGTTCATAACCAATAGATTGTGGTCAGAATCCACATCTGCCCCTGGAAATGTCTTATAATTTAAAACCTGGTTCCTAAATCTCTGTCTTACCATTATATAATCTATCTGATACCTTTTAGTATCTCCAGGGTTCTTCCAGGTATACAACCAACGACAGCTCATAGCAAGAGCTAAATCCGAGTTTTGGTTGATACTCCATCGACACACAACGTTTGGTATCAATCTGAATGTCTGACATGTTGAGGTTTGTTTTGTTTTTTGTAGTTTTGCCAACATAACCTTTCCACTTGTTTGTCTTTGACCTACAATCCTTTATTTTATTAGATTGTTATATGTGTGTAATTCTATTTAATTATGTTGCTGCGTATTTGTATGCTGTGTAAAAGTAGGAGAGGAATAGCGATGGACACACTTCCTTCTTTTGGGTGGAGGAAGGAGGAACCATGAAGAGTGGACATAAGTATATAGTAGTGTGATGGATGTGAGTTAGAAGGGAAGGTGAGGAATAAGATTCGAAATGAAATTGGGGTAGGGGGAAGGGGGTTTGGGTGGAAGAGAGGGAGGGGGCGAAGAATGGAAAAGGCTCTTTTCTTTTTCACGTAATTTCGTCAATTATTTTATATAGAACCTGGTTTCCAATATTTGTTTGGTCACTGAGAAACTCTTAATTTTGTGTTAATGCTTTGTGTATGTGGAAAGTTTCTTGCAAAAGAAGGAGGTGTCTGTCTTTATTGACTCTTATGATATTCATGTCCTTTTCAATATTGCTAGGTCTATGGTCTTCTTGTTTTAGATGATCTGCAAATGTTGTGTGGTTTGTACCGTATTTAAATGCTCTGACGTGTTCTTTATATCTGGTGTCGAATGTCCTGTCGATCATTCCAATGTATATCTTTTCACAATCTCTGCAGCTGAGCTGATGGATACTGGATACTGTCTGGTTTTGATTTCAGTTTTGGGATGTACTTTTGCATTGAGTTGTTTGTTTTGTAAGCAACGTTTATGCCTAGTTTTTTCAATATGTTACCTATTTTATGTGTGAATTTGTTGTGGTAGCTAATTGTATGCCATTTTTTTGTAGTAGAGCAGGTTGTATGTGTTGGTGTGGTTTGGTTAGTTTTTTCATTATTTGTCTCTTTATTTTTCTGTTTAGTTTGTCTGCCATTGTTTCTTTGTATCCATTTTTAATGCTATTTGTTTTATAATGGCTAGCTCTTTCTGGTAATCAGAAGTGTTTAGGGGGATCCTGTTCAGTCTGTTTGACATGTGTCTGATTGCTGCCTGTTTGTGGTGCTATAGGTGGTTTCAGGTTGCATTTAAGATAATGTCACTTGTTGTGGGTTTTATGGGCATGTCAACTGTGTGTCTGTTATTGTATTTTCTTAAAGTTATGTCTAGAAAGTAAAGTTAGTTTTCTTGTTCTTCTTCTTTTTTTTGTGTACAGTATTTATGTCTTTGTGTAGTTGCTGCATGGTGTTTTTAGCTTCTTCTAGCATGCATATTATGTCATCCTTGTATCTATACCAGTAGATGACGTTGTAGCTTTTCTTTGTTATTATGTCTTCAAGTATTACTTTTTCTATATGATCCTTGAAAATGTTGGCTAATGTTCCTGAGATAGGTGAACCCATGAGTAAACCTTCTTATTGTATGTAGTATTCTTGATTGAATTCAAAATGTGAATAATTTTATTGTTTCATCTGTGTGTTCACGAGGTAGCTGATTGTTTGTTTTCAGGTTTTCTTCAACTAGTTTTATGGTCTCCTTAACAGGGATGCAACTGTACGTACTTTCTACATCAAAGGAGAGCAGTGTTGCTGAGCCAGGAATTTTAATGTGAAAATAAACAGTTGCTCAATGATCAAATAAATATTGGGAACCGGGCTCTATATAAAATGATTGATGAAATTACATGGAAAAGAAAAGAGCCTTTTCCATCGTTCACACCGTCCCAATCTCCTCCCCTCCTCCAAGTTTCATTTAACTTCTTGCCCCCCACCTTCTCTTCTATCTCACATCCATCACACTACTATATACAGGGTGTTTATAAATGAGTATCGGGGTTTTAACGTTTTATAATATTTGTTATATTACACTTACAGTTATAAATGATATGTCAAATAAAAGAGCAACTCAAACAGTTTTACTAAGAACCTTATAAATGTTCAATGTGAGCACCATTTGTCACACAGCACACATAAAGTCTATAGCCGAGTTATTCCCAAACGTTGAGAAGTGTGTCTTCAATGATTCTAGCAACAGCTGCTTCAATCCAGTTTCTAAATTGAGGGAGGTCTGCTGGTAGTGGAGGCACGTACACACGATTCTTGATGAAGCCACAAAGGAAAAAATCGCATGGCGTTAGGTCGGGTGAACGCGGAGGCCATGCAAATCAAGCCCTGTCACTGGGCCTCTTGCGGCCTATCAAGTGCTTGGGTACAGTGAAGTTCAACGAATCGCGTACTTCGCTATGCCAGTGAGGTGGCGCACCATCTTGTTGGAAAATGAAGTTCTCTGGCTCATCTTCTCCCAACTGAGGCAAGAACCATTGCTCTAGTGTATCAAGGTAAGAAGTACCAGTTACAGTAGGTTCACCAATAAAGAAAAGCCCATAAATTTTCCGCCGGGATACGGCACAAAAACAGTCACTTTATGCATGCGCACTGGTGCCAAACACAACTGTCTGAGTTGCTCTTTCATTTGACATATCATTTACAACTGTAAGTTTAATGTAACAAATACTGTAAAGCGCTAAAACCCTGATATTCATTTATAAACACCCTGTACTTATATCCACTCATCATGATTTCTCTCTCCCCCACCAAAAAAAAGAAGAGAAAGAATGTCCACCACTATACCTTTCCGACTTTTACACAGTATATAAATACACAACAACATAATTGAATAGATATCACGCATACAATAATGTAGTAAAAAAGAGATTGTAGGTTAAAACAAACAAGCGGCAAGGTTATGTCGGCAACACTACAAAACACAAACCACAGCACGTACTTAGGAGTATAAAAAGAAACAGAAACAAAGATGTGCAAAAAAAAGTGTGCTGTGAAAAACATAAGAAATGCGAAGTGCTGCAGTACAACTATAAATTACACCACAACTGTCAGAGTCTAAAGAAGAAAAACAGAAACGATATGGTAGCAGACAGCACTTCCAATGTTAGCGAGTCCACAGCTCTTTGTCTAGTGGCTAGCGTTGCTGCCGCTGGATCACGGGATCTCGGGCTCGATTCCAGGCCGGGTTGGTGACGATCTCTGCCAGGGGGCTGGGTGTTCGTGTTGTCCTCGTCATTTCACCCTCGTCATTATCATTCATGACAGTGGCTCGATTGGACTGTGTAAAAAATTGGATTGTGAAAAAAATTGGACTTGTAAGGGCGCTGATGACCGCACAGTTGAGCGCCCCACAAACCAAACATCATCATTTCCAATGTAAGCGAGAAATCAAGCGAAAATCGCCGTATGTGCAAACCAACATATTGTTAACGAACTATTTTAGATCTGAAAACAAATCAAAATCAAAATAACTTAATGACAGACCTCTGATGATGTTTCACCTCAATAAAGCGAAACGCGTCTGGTGAGAAAAAAAACTCACTTTTGTAATTACAACGACAGAACAAAAATACCCTTAAGAATTGTGAAACAACTACAGGCGATACGGCCACACAAATGAAATGTTGACACACCTGCTGCTGTCATATTATGAACATTAGTTGTATTGTACTTGGCTCAGAGTTGCAGGGTACAACTCATCACGTTATGTATGACTTCGATCACCACGTGAAACTAATATAAAGAAAGACTACGTTGTATATGGCTCAAAGTGCAAGGTTTATGTTTTGTTCCGTATCAGAAACCCCTGCGATGACTTTTTATGTTGTAAAATGTCACTTGGTGTGGTAGATTGTAGAGTACGGTGCTGAAACCGAAATATCATTACATTTTCTGTGTACTTCCGGAAAAAAATTCTTAATTTGCTTTATATTTCACCTTAACGAAGATAGTTTGCTGTTTTACCACTAGGGATGTTAACTCTAGTATATATCTACATCCCAACTATTTTTTTAAATTACGTTTACTTACTCCAACTTTTAGAGTAAGATTATCCTTGAAGAATAGCGGTTTGTTCTGGCCTCTCTCAAAAAATGGTTCAAATGGCTCTGAGCACTATGGGACTCAACATCTTAGGTCATAAGTCCCCTAGAACTTAAAACTGCTTAAACCTAACTAACCTAAGGACATCACACACACCCATGCCCGAGGCAGGATTCGAACCTGCGACCGTAGCAGTCCCGCGGTTCCGGACTCCAGCGCCAGAACCGCTAGACCACCGCGGCCGGCTGGCCTCTCTCATTGGAGTTTGTCCAGATATTGCATGGTGCTCTCACGCTGACTCAATACACCTGTTAAGACTTCTACACCACTTGTTAGCAGCAGACACAGTGGCTGCGCCAAAGACTGAGACGGCATGGAGTTTTACAATTGTTTATTGAACTTTCTTTACAATTTCTCCCTCGTCGTCGCTGCCCAGCACTGCAGATCTCTCGGCCTGGCTGCTGCTGTGTACATTCTCCGACAATGCGCGCCACGCGCCGCTGATCGCGCTCAGGAGCCTCAGGCCACCAGCGCTCTGCTGAAGCCAGGATGCCCTGTGGTTGAGATGAAATCGTTGCCGCTCGGCGCCCCAGTACGGCACGCCCACGGAGCTGCGTTGCCGGGAGGTCAGCTGCCGACGCCTGCTGCACCGGCGGCTGGGAGGTCCCGTCATGGACGGACCACGTGCTGTGGGGCCTGGTTGCCATGAAGTCCGGGCATCAGTCCCCGGCAGCGCCTGTGACAAAGACCGCGCTGCGGCCGGTCTTGCTGGAAGTTCTCGCTGTTGTTAGTCAGCCATGGTGCCGACCAAACTCGGGCCGACCTCCAGAGCTGAAGTTGACATCTGGCGGAACGGATGACTCCTGTGAGCTGGAACAGACTTCTGGAATCGTCACCTACGAAGATTGAACATTCTGACACGGATCACGCCCGTCCTCAGATCCGAACTGCTTCCTAATGGCTTCTGTCTGTTGTTGCCTGCGCTCCACTATTTATATCCTGCAGGAGGACGTTTTTTACCCTTGGTGGTAGCTTCTTGTTATTGTTCCCGCAGTATATTGCAGTGTATCTTAGCGTGCTGACCTCACTTCCCCTTACTTAGAACTCTCCAGGCTTCGCTTGGTGCTTAGTCTGTGTGCGTCCATCAGCCTGCTGGTAGACTGCTGGTGTCAGCAAGGCTATCTGTGCTTGCCTGCTTCGCAACGCCTCGGTCGCTGGCGTGCCTCTGTTTTGCCATTCTCCACTGCGTGAAGCAACGCATACTACATGTGGCCGCAACACTGCCTTCTCCTAAAAATTAAATTCGTCCCTGCATTTACCCTATACGTTAGCTCTAGTTCAATCCTATATTCTACTTCTTCCCTATATACATCCAGGTTGCCCTGATTCATGCCCTACTGGTAATCCATTCTACAGGAATCTCATGGAGCGGTCTTGCATTAACATGCTGAATGCTCCGTTTCAATAATACATACACCACACCGATAAATACAGTCAACACAGTAATAGTACTGGTTGAAATACCAATGGTCACTATGCTACGTTTCTGCCTGGTATCGTACTCCTCCATATGCCTTAATAATTGCTGCATTGAAATTTGACCTTTCTCCAAATCTGCTAGTTTATCTATCGTTTGCAATAATGTAGCATCCAAGGTGTTGTTAATATACCTCAAATTTTCTTCTGGAATGATGCTGAATGTCGCATCTGGCCAGTACAACGTCAGATGCGTATCTGTAACCTTGGTGACTCCCGTGACTGTCGCTGGTAAACTGAAACGATACCCTACTATTTCACAATTTGTCCCGTTGATTAGCAAACCACTGTCACGTAATTCCATCTCCGTGGCTGCTGTCCAATTCCCATTGTCATAACACTTGGCTGATATCCTCTCCGTAGCGAATACTGAATAGAACCAATGCCTCTCAACTTGCTGAAAATGTGGCGTAGGCTTCACTATTATTCTCTGACATTCCGAAGCTTCTGCTTCTGCCCTAAATAACTGGATCTCGCATGACCCCTTGCCCGTGAAAACAATCCGTGATGGACAAATGGAAACTGACTCCGTTAGACATCTACTCAACTCTAAACTCGACATAGTGGCATGAGTATTGAGTATCCTCCTCCTTAGAAATTAATAAAGCCTCCTGTGTCCTGAACTGTACGCCCTTCCCCATGTGCTCCCATCTGACTGGATAAGGATGCACTGTGTGACAGTGATACTGCACACGCTAGTTACTGGAAATCTAATCTCTATATACATCTTAACTAGATCCGTTGTTACCATAATCCTAGACCTATGATAAAAAAGTGACATACTCGCTTCAATTATCGGCGTGCTCTACCCCCTCTGGAAAGTCTCCCTCTGCCTGCTTGAGACTCCGCCTGAATTTTTCTGGTGACATCAACATCACACTCACCTGCCCGTGCAGTGCGTGATGTACTTCCTCTTGCAATTCATCCATCCTCACTCGTGCATCACCAATGCTGTTAAACAGTTCCTGCAGCAATTTAGCCAATTCCAGCTTCCTTTCCACTATATCCAATCGCGTTTGTACCAGTTCCAGATCCGTATTCAATAATTTTTGTGTTTGTTCTATATATGCTCGTAACCCTGTAGCCATCCCACGCACCACACGTGTGACATTCAACAACTCTGTACCTAATCCCCGTATCTCTGTTGTGTGTATATCCACTAACTTCCGTATGGTTTTCTCCCTGTCGCGAATAACTGTTAAAGATTTGTTCAAACCCTCAATATCGTCTCTATCCACTGTTCCAAAAATTGTTTTCAGCAACTTCCCACCTGCATTCAACCAACTCCTCTTTACTCTCTTTCTCCTTCCTGGAATCATGTTCACGACTTAGCGCAGTTGTTCCCTTATTTCCTTACATGACCTATCCATAGCCTCGTACTCTTCTTCCACGTCCCGTAATATTCCGTTCTTAGATGCAACCGTTTCCACACTTGATACCACCTCCTGTAGCTGCCGCATCTCGTTCCTTATCTGCAGGATGTTGAGTGCCAGCCGAAGCATCCACTCGTGACTCGTGAGGACCACATCCGGTTGTTTCCCGAACAACACCCCACTTCGCAACGGCATTCCTGCACCTGTCCAGCCAGAGGACTTCCACTTGTACCCCATCCTGCGTCACCTAGAGAATGGAGAGAGAAGGAAAAAACTCCCTTAATACCAATAAAATAACCCTAGTCCGTGCACAAAAATAATACACACATGATAATTACTGCTAACTACACATCCCTCGAACGCAACTTATACTTAATACCTGGTTTACTGTCTGCTTCTGGCGCTTCTTTTCGCTTTCTGCCAGAAAGAGAAGTACATGTACACGGATCTACTACTCCCTGGAACAGCTTAACTCTACTAACCTGAACCATCGTTGTCTTGGTAGGCAATTGTAGTTTTACATTGACCGGTGATGTCATTTCCACTACCTGGTACGGTCCCTGGAACTTGTTTTTTAACTTCTTGGTTCTCCCTTTTGGAACATACGGATTAGCTAGTAGCACCCATTGGCCTACTCTGTATTGTGGAAACTTCCTCGTTGTACCTCCCATCCGTTCTTGTCGTTCCAACGCTTTCGTGTTAGCTCGTCTAACTCTCTGCCATACTTCCTCAATTGTTTTCGCAAATCGCCTTACATGCTCGCCCTCCTCTCCCAGCCTTGGATGAAGCATGTCAAAAGGTGATGGCATCTTCCGCTCATACACCACTTCATACGGCGACAATCCTGTCGACATATGTACCTTACTATTGTATGCACTGGTTACGAATTGCAAGTACACATCTCAGTCGGTGTGTTCACTATTTACATAGTGACTCAACATCTTAGCGATCGTTCGGTGCACTCTCTCCGTTCGTCCGTTTGTTTGCGGATGGAATGGACTAGTCCGTAGTTTCTTTACCTTCAGTAACTTACACAGTTGCTTCATCAGATCAGACGTGAAATTAGTACCTTGATCCGACATTAAGGACTGAGGTATCCCATACCTGAGAAACCAAATATTAACTAAAGCTTGTGCCACCGTACTTGCTTTCTGATCCGGTAATGCGACCACGACTAAATACCTAGAAAAGCGGTCAATTACTGTTAACACATACTTATTCCCTGCTGCACTCCTATTAAATGCGCCTAATACATCAATTCCGATTTGTTGGAAAGGTCTGTCTGCCTCTGGTAATCTTTGAAGCTGAATCTTTTGATGGCTCAAGTCCGCACACTGTGCGTATGGCACACAATTGCTGACGTACTCGTCTACGCCTTGACGTCGTGTCCTCCACCAAAACTTCTCCGCTATCCGCCTATCCGTAGCTCTTCTCCCGCCATGTCCTGAAAGAAAATGGTCATGCGCCTGTGCAAAACTTCAGATCTTAACACTGCTGGTACGACGACGCGTGGTCCGCATCTCGTCGACCTGCAAAGTAAGCCGTCCTGTACCAGGAACTGCGGTTGCTTTCTGAACAATTGGCAATCACTATCCACGGCTTGTGCCCTTTTCCACTCATCTTCAGTCACCCCTGTTACTTGTAATACTGCCACTTTCCTCCTGACGCATTGGCATGTTTCACACCTGGCTTGTGTATTACCTCATAATCGAACTCACTGAGTTTCAGCGCCCATCTCACTAGCCTACTCGCTGGGTCTTTCAGACCTAATAACCATTTCAGAGCTGAATGATCCGTCACAACCTTAAACCTTCTACCGTACAGATAACATCGAAAGTACGAAATCCCGTATCCGCTAACAATTCCTTCTCCGTCGTGGAGTAATTTTGTTCCGCCTTGTTAAGTTGACGAGACGCGAACGCAATCGGATGTTCTCTGCCATCAATTTCTTCCCCAAGTACAACCCCAAGAGCGTGATTAGATGCGTCACATTGTAGTATAAGCTCCTTCGAAAAGTCTGAAAACTTCAAAATGGATCTGATGTCAGTATCCGTTTCAACTCTTGAAATGCTTTCTCGCACTCTGACGTCCACTGGAAGGTAACACCTTTTCTTAGCAACTTAGTAAGTGGCCTCGCTATTTCTGCGAACCCCTGTATGAATTTTCGATAATAGCTCGCAAGACCAATATACGATTGCAGTTGTTTAACCGTTTGCGGAACCGGATCTCGTACTGCAGAAGTGAGACGAGGATCTGTCCATACCCCGTCCTGACTGATAACATGCCCAGGATAATTTACTTGTGCTCGCGCGAAATGGCATTTGTCCAAACTTAATGTTAGCCGTGCTGCCTCTAATCTTTTAAACACCTCCTCTAACCGTTCCACATGCTGCTCTATATCTATTGAAAAAAAACAATAATGTCATCCAGATACAGCACGCATTTTTTCGGTTTCAACCCGCGAAGGACTCCATCCAACAACCTCTGAACTGTTGCTGGAGCGTTTTTTAGTCAAAACGGCATTCTTTTATACTCGAAGTGACCACAATGCGTCGTAAATGCTGTTTTTGGTCTGTCCTCCGGACATACATAAGTCTGGTGATAACCGCTTCGTAAATCCATAATGGAGAAAAATTTACACTGCCCTTGGTTGTCTAACGTTTCTGTGATATTCGGAATAGGATATGCGTCCGCCACTGTCCTTCATTCAAATGTCTGTAATCGCAACATAAGCGAAATTTTTTCGACCCATCCGGTATCTTCTTTGGAACTAGGACCACGCTACTAGACCAAGAACTATTACTGTGCTGGATTATCCCATCTTCCAGTTGTTGCTCTATTAATTGCTCTACTACTGGTTGTAATTGTTTCGGTAGTCTGTATGGCTTACGACACACCTCAGGGTGATTCCCTGTCGAAATACGATGCTGTGTTATGGGTGTAACAGGTAACGTACCCTGTGCTTCAAACAATGCTTTATACTTTAGCAATAATGCTTCAATTCGCGAACAATCATTTCCTCTCAAATGATTTACCTTGTCACGAAGTGCAGACATGCTGACGGTTTGCTTTACATCATAGTCTAGCTTCGAACTATCGATGTCCTCTTCATCCATTAAGCCTACTGTGGCTATTACTAATCCCCTCAGCAGATCGACATCATCCCGCATGAAGTTATCTAAACTCGCCGGAACCATAAACTACCCGTTTATGTCCATTACCCGTGATACACTCCTACGAATAAAGCAATGCTTTTCGTCGAAAACCTCATTACTCGGTAGTGGCCCTACCAAGATTAAACCCCTGCTGTGGCACATCGACATCCAGATCAATCGGTACCCAGATCAACTTCCCTGTACATGTTCGTACTTTGTCACACGAAATCACCTTTAATGCACTTGTACGCAGTTAAGTTGTTATCACCTTAGCTATCGGTGCACCTTGCGACTCTGAAACATTTGCAACGGCTGTACCCATAGAGAACAAGTTCCCATCGAGTTACAGCGTGTGTCGCGAAAGGCCAATTTTGGCGTGGTGTTTAATCAGAATGTCCAACCCAAGTATCGCTGGAAATCCCAGTCCCACAGTTGACAGCACCTCTATTTGCTCCCGGAGCCACACGTTCCCTATCTTAAACTTGAGCTGTGCTATCCCTAGTGCATCTAATTTTTTATCACCTACTGCGCGCAATCTGTATCTCGGAGTTTCCAATCCTTTGTTGCTCACGAGGTCCACACTGACAACTGATACATGCGCTCCAGTATCCACTAAAACTATTCGCCACTTATCTTTTATCCAAACCATCAAACTACAATCCGCCTTTTCGTGCACTCTCTGAGTACCTCTTCTTACTGGGAATGCCTCCTGATGACAGGAACACTCCCTTTATCGTTTATCAGTTTTTTACCTGCTGTATCATTAACCCGTTTCTTGAATTTACACTGCCGTGTCTTATACCCTATTTTCTGACAATCGAAACACTGCGGTTCCCGACATTGTCCCTTAAAATGACCTTGCTTCCCACAACGTAACACTCTTTGGAAGACGAAAAAATTTTCTTGTCATTGCGACTTCTAGTGGCGCTATCCACTTCCTGCAAATGTGTAGCTATGCACAATGCTGCTGCTAAGTCACTTGGATTATCCATCCATATCCGGCGTCAAAAATCCGGTGAGACCCCTCGCAAAAATGCGTCTAAAGCTCTATTCCTGCTTCTTTCAATAAAATCGATTTGCACTCGCATCTTGCGTTAACTCATGTGTGTGCGCATTCGTTCTCCTAATTCTGTCTGAAAATTCTTCTACGGTTTCGGTTAAAGGCGCTGCAGTCTGGAACCGCAAGACCGCTACGGTCGCAGGTTCGAATCCTGCCTCGGGCATGGATGTTTGTGATGTCCTTAGGTTAGTTAGGTTTAACTAGTTCTAAGTTCTAGGGGACTAATGACCTCAGCAGTTGAGTCCCATAGTGCTCAGAGCCATTTGAACCATCTTCTACGGTTTCACCCGTTTCTTGCATCATCCTCCCCAATTTTTCTCTAAAAAATCTGGCACTGTTTTGTTTCATAAACCTTTGCAGTAATCCCTCAGCCAACGCTGTGAATGTAGTAGCATCGTTTAACCCTTCATGGTATGCCACATAAGTCTTTGCGTCACCTACTAACTGTAACCTCGCCATTTGCAAACGCGTTTCATCTGACCAGCCACACACTCTAGCCGTACTACATACGTCACCAATGAAAACATTCACATCCTCTGATGTTTTACCCGAGAAGGATGGTATCAAATTAGCCGCTGAACAATCTGCCACACCGGAAAAGACAGTACCCTTGCATTCTACACTACCGCTTCCCGAGCCTGATTGAGTATTTTGCAACAATTGTTGCTCCATCCTCTGCATGTGCTGCTTTTGCAACTTATTTTCTTCATTCAGTTTCTTAACTTGCTCTGTCAATGCTACCTATGGCGTCACTTGTCCCGGTTACGCGCGTCTCTGGATTTTTCTGTGTGGTATACCTCACCTCGCAAAAATAAAATTGTATTACCCAGAAGCAAGTTAATTCCTAGCACGTCTAATGGTAAGCCATCTAGACTTACCACATTGCCCCGTTACATGACCATAGAAACCACATAAATCACATGTGCTTGCTACAAACTTATCGCTAGGAGTGACGTGATCTGTTAATCCACACACTACACATTTAGATGGTACTAAGTTAACGTGACTATCATTCCCATGAAACTGTGATAAGTCTAGAGGGCTGCTAGGCCTTTCAAATGACACTCTCACATCCCTTAACGTTACCCTCGACATGTCTAGCTACACAGAAAACTTAGAGAGGAAGGTGTTGCCGGACTCACCTTATTCGATGTTTCTCGGTTGCTCCGCACGGTGCTAGTCAAAGTCGTGGCGTGGGTGCGCCTGATACCAATTGTTACGCAAAAATGCGTCTACTTGTTAGCAGCAGACACAGTGGTTGCGCCAGAGACTGAGACGGCATGGAGTTTTACAATTATTTATTGAACTTTCTTTACAATTTCTCCCTCGTCGTCGCTGCCCAGCCCTGCGGATCCCTCCACCTGGCTGCTGCTGTTAGATTTCCGAAAATGTGTGCAACGTGCGCCGCTGATCGCACTCAGGAGCATCAGGCCACCAGTGCTCCGCTGAAGTCAGGATGCCCTGTGGTTGAGATGAACTCGTCGCCGCTCGGCAGCTGCGTCGCCGTGAGGTCAGCTGCCGACGCCTGTTGCACCGGCGGCTGAGAGCCGTCATTCGCGATGTCCGCGGGGTCCCGTCATGGACGGACCACGCGCCGTGGGCCGGGTTGCCGTGAAGTCCGGGCGTCAGTCCCCAGCGGCGCCTGTGACCAAGACCGCGCTGCGGCCGGTCCTGCTGGAAGTTCTCGCTGTAGTTAGTCAGCCATGGTGCTGACCGAACTCGGGCCGACCTCCAGAACTGAAGTTGACATCTGGCGATGAACGGATGACTCCTGCAAGCTGGAAGAGACTTCCGGAATCGTCACCAACGAAGATTGAACATTCGGACACGGACCATGTCCGTCCTCTGATCCGAACTGCTTCCTAATGGCTTCTGTCTGTTGCTGGCTGCGCTCCACTATTTATATCCGGCAGGAGGACGTTTTTTGCCCTCGGTGGTAGCTTCTTGTTATTACTCCCGCAGTACATTGCAGCGTAACTTACCGTGCTGGCCTCACTGCCCCTTACTCAGCACTCTCCAGGCTTCGCTCGGCGCTCGGTCTGTGAGCGTCCTTGTGTCAGCCTGCTGGTAGACTGCTGCTGTCAGCAAGGCTATATGTGTGTGCCTACTTCGCAACGCCTCAGTCGCCGGCGTTCCTCTGTTTTGCCATTCTCCACTGTATGAAGCAACGCTTACTACATGTGGCTGCAACACATCCTACACAAACAGCGCTTTTCGTCTGGAGAGAAATTTGTTATCGCTCCTTCTTTCCCATTATTCGTACTTCGCAAGGATCCCAGACGGACAGATAATCATCATGAAACGGTCTAATAAAATGTTCGAATATGACCAATTCCAGGGACTCAAATCCGATCGGTGTTGATGCATTGATAGTACCGTCTACTTACGCTCAGTACATTAGATCAGTTCATGTTTGTTGTTATTTTCCAGTGCGTGCAACAAGCGCTGATCATTTACAACTCTTCCTGGACTTTCATTACATTTGTTTTTCAGTGTCACTCTCACTTATTACTATGTCAACCATTTTAGGTATGCGAGGTGATCGACAGTACAAACAATGTTGCGTTATTCTTCGGTGAAGTAGTTTGGGAAGATAGACTTTAGAATGTTTGCTTTAATTTTATCGTCTTTATCGTTTCGAAGCTATCATGATCATCCAACATCTGGACAGATGACTTTGGTCCATTGTTTCTATGGATTTCTACATTGCCTTCTCACCTTCATGACGATATGGTCAGTATTTTGGGGGAGGGGAGAGGGGAGACCACATTATACCAAATGGTTCAAATGGCTCTGAGCCTATGGGACTTAACATCTGAGGTCATCAGTCCTCTAGAACTTAGAACTACTTAAACCTAACTAACCTAAGAACACCACACACATCCATGCCCGAGGCTGGATTCGAACCTGCGACCATGGCGGTCCCGCGGTTCCAGACTGAAGCACCTAGAACTGCTCGGCCATTATACCAAGTGCTGCAACAATGAAGTGTGTTACTGCATTCAAATTTCAGCAGAATTCGTATCTGCACGGGGTCCTGATTGCGATACTTCTAAGATAGCTTTCCATCTGCATTCACATTCAAGAATTAAAAATTTTCGATTTCACTGATTATGTGATAATCTACAGTTAATAAACCGCTTTTACAATCACTCTGTGTCAGATAATGCAGCAATCTGTTCTCCTTGAGCTGTCCCATGAAGTAACCTGCGCAGGTCACTTACACCCACCTCTAAATTTCTCACCGAGCGAGATAGCGCAGTGCTAAGAAACAAGACTGGTATTCGGGAAGACTGCGATTCAAATCCCCATCAGGCCATCCAGATTTAGGTTCTCTGCGATTTCCCTAGATCACTTGAGGTGAATGCTGGCATGATTCCATAAAAAGCGCACGACCGATTTATTGTCCAGCTATTCTCCATCCCAAACTGTCCCGCGTCTCTAATGACCTTGTCGTCGTCGGGACGTTAACCGTAAACCACCTTCCTTATTTCCTGGTCTGCAGCACGACACTCTTTTCGTCTGCCTAAAACATTGTTTTCATGGCAGACTCTGCACACCACCAACCACAGTATTCACTTTAAGACAAATAAATAATTACAATTGCAGAAAAACTGGATGATTTATGCAAAAGAAAGATCTTCATAAATTGAATTAGTCAGTGTCGCATTGGTCCACCTCTCTCACTTATACAAGCAGTCAACTAGCTTGGCATTGACTGATAGAGTTGTTTGACGTCTGCCTGAGGATACCGTGCCAAATTATATCCAGTTGGTGCGTTAGATCGTCGAAATGCCGTGCGGATTGGAGGATTCTGCCCAATTGGGGAGAAATCAAGCGACCATGTTGCTAAGGTTGTGTTTGGCAAGCACGAAGCTAGTCAAATACGTTTTCGGCCTGGAATATCATTACCTGTAGTACAATTGTCCTTAGTGATGAGTCTCGCTTCAAACGGAGCCCCGATGACCAGCGAACGCGTGTTTCGAGACACCCCTAACAGGGGTGGGATACCAACCTGACTGTCGCCCGCCATAGGGCTCGATAGCCAGGAGTGATGGACTGGAATGCCATTTCTTTTCATAGCAGGAGCCCTTTGGTTTTCACTCGTGGCACCCTTACAGCACAGAGGTACGTCGACAATATTCTACGCCGCGTTTTGTTGCCCTTCATAGCAAGCCATCCTGGACTAGCATTTCAGTAAGACAACGACCGTCTGCACAGGCCGAGCGTTTCCATTGCTTGTCTTCGTGTTAGCGAAAACATACCTTGGCCAGCAAAGTCGTCGGATCTCCCCCCATTTGGTAGTTTGGAACATTATCAACAGGGCCCTTCAACCAGGCCGAGATTTTGACGACCTGGCACGCCAGTTGGACAGAGTTTGGCACGATATCCCTCAGGAAGGTATCCAACAACTCCACCAATCAGTGCGAAGCCGGATTACTGCTTGTATAAGGGCGAGAGGTAAACCAAATCGTTACCGACTGCTCCGTATGTGAAGCCCTTTCTCATGAATAAATTGTGGTGTCACCGCCAGACACCACACTTGCTAGGTGGTAGCCTTTAAATCGGCCGCGGTCCGTTAGTATACGTCGGACCCGCGTGTCGCCACTGTCAGTGATTGCAGACCGAGCGCCGCCACACGGCAGGTCTAGAGAGACTTCCTAGCACTCGCCCCAGTTGTACAGCCGACTTTGCTAGCGACGGTTCACTGACAAATTACGCTCTCATTTGCCGAGACGATAGTTAGCATAGCCTTCAGCTACGTCATTTGCTACGACCTAGCAAGGCGCCATTACCAGTTACTATTGATGCTGTAAAACATGTAGCGTCAAGAGCTATGTTCACCAATTATGGATTAAAGTTAAGTATTCCAGCAGCTACGTACTTTATTTGCTAGTCTCAATTACTTTACCTGTTCCAGACCTCATGCCAGCCTGCGTGAGCTTAAACGCGTGCCTTTCGGCTTCCTCATAGTGGCCTGGCTGTCTTGCCAAGGCACAACATAAATCATCCAGTTTTTCTGAAACTGTAAACATTTATCTGTCTGAATTTGTGGCCCAGCCCTTTAGATTACCGTTCCATTCGGATAATTCCTTCGTGGTGCATCTTTCTTCATTTTAAAATGAATTTCACGTCCTCATTAGCCACTGTGTGAAATCACGTCGTCCTGCCGTAAGCGCTCCAGACTGTTTCATCAATATGCATTCACAGTCTACTGAACAATATTCACATATCTGACTACACAACGACTCCTCATTTAGTTTGTACTCTCGTACTGCACTCATTTTTAATCTATACAGATTTATTGTTTTGACAAGAATAGGTCAGTGGTTGCAGCCAGCTCACAGCCACTTTGAGACCAGTCCACTCATGCAGGTTGCCTCATGTTGGTTTTAAAAGATGTCGCCGAGTCAGCTGATGTTGAATAGAGTACAAGCTCCAGCCACAGACGGAAAATACGCTTTCCCAGTTGAGAGCTACTTCGGAGTAAATGTTGAGCCCAGTGTGTAAATGGGAAAGTTATCGTTATAGTTCAGCCCAGTGAATATTGACCCTCCTATGACCACAATCGTAATATTCTCTAAAAGGGAAATCTAAAAAAAATCTCGCAATAAAAGGTAAAAGAGTTGAAGAAATGTCCTCCTTAAAACACGTAGGCACCATTTTGGACAAACAGTGTAACTCCAATCGAGAGATACTATCGAAAAGTGAACAGGTTAGGAAACAAGTTATCAACGTGAGATCAGGCCTCAGTTTGCAATTGAGAACAACACTGACAACACAGAGATGACAAAAGCCATGAGATATTTCCTAATATGGCGTCTAACTTCCTTTTACGCGACGTGGAGCAGCAACTCGACGTGGCATGGACCCAACAAGTCGTTGGAAGTCCCTTACAGAAATAGTGAGCTATGCTGTCTATATAACCATCCACAATTGTGAAAGTGTTGCCGGTGCAAAATATTGTGCACGAACTGACGTCTCGATTACGTCTTGTAAATGTCCATTAGGATTGATGCCGGGCGATCTGGGTGGCCAAACCATTCCCTCGAAATGTTCTTCAAATCAGTCACAAACAGTTGTGGCCCGGTGACATGGCCCATTGTCATCTATAAAAATTCCTCTGTTACCGACTGAAATCGGGGCTCATCTGACAAGACCACGGTTTTCCAGTCGTCGGGTCCAACAGATAAGTCCTGGAGAGGCGTTGCAGGCGACGTCGTGGTGTTAGCAAAGGCACTCGCGTTGTTCGTCTGCAGCCATAGCCCATTAACGCCCTATTTCGCCTCACTCTCCTAACGGATACGTTCGTCGTACGTCTCACATTGATTTCTGCGGTTATTTCACCCAGTGGTGCTTATCTGTTAGAACTGAGAGCTCTACGCATATGTCGCTGCACTCGTTCGTTAAGTGAAGGCTGTCGGCCACCGCGTTGTCAGTGGTGAGAGATAATGCCGAAAATTTGGTATTTTCGACACACTTGACACTGCGGATCTCAGAATATTGAATTCCCTAACGATTTACGAAGTGGAATGCGTCCAGCTCCAACTACCATTCCGCGATAAGAGTCTGTTAATTCTCGTATTGCGATCATAATTAAGTAGGAAACCTTTTCACATGAATCACCTGAGTACAAGTGAGAGCTTCAACAACGCACTAGCCTTTTGTACATTATGTACGCGGTACTACCACTATCTGTATATGACCATATCGGTATCCCACGACTTTTGTAGCCTCAGTGTATTGGCTGTAAGCGGTTAAATAGCCAACCATAACCAGTTCCGGCCAGTATTGAGTTCAGATGGACCGGAGGATCCAGTCCATTCCATGTAAACACAGCCCACAACATAGCAGAGTCATTCCCAGCTTGCGCAGTGCCTTTTTGCCATATGTTCCTGTTCTCCTTCATGGGTATGTAAGTTGTATCTTGGACATAAGTACTGAAATACGAACTGAGGTCTTTGAAACGTATTTGTATCACGTCTCTTGCGCATAACCCAGATACTTAAAATACTAAATGTCGAGGTAATGTCGAGGTCGTTCATCGGATAAAAAAAAAGGACGACAAATATAATAAAACAAAGAAATGCACAGTAATTGGATCACATTATGAAGGACGTGAGATATCAATTATTACAACGTATTCTTGTGGGAAAGATAATAGGTTTACTGGAAGACGGAGAAAGCAGTTTTCTACGCTGGCCTACCAAGATCAGAGCTAGCCACGTGGATTGCCAACCTTCGCTAGAAGATGGCGTCTTAAGAAGAAGAAAAATCAATAATTACCACAATATCTTCGAAATAAAAGGTAGCCAGTTACAATTAGTGTAAACGGATTAGACAAAAACAGGAAAAAATATATGTACTCCGGACGGTCATTACTACGACACATGCAATAAAAGATAAAGCCAGTCAATACCTCACTTATTTAGAAGTGTTTACATATGCATTCGGTCTCTGTAAATAAATATTCGTAATAAATATCTCTACAGTGATCATGTTCAGCCATTTAAGAACAGATACAATTCCACTAACATGTTTATAAACGCGACCAGCACATTACTATAGTACAGCACTGCAACCAGTAGATAAAAGATTCATAAACACTTTTATGTGAAACAGGGCAGTTCTACATTATTGGTGAAATTGTACGAAGAGCAGATCAACAGACCTGAATGGAAGAACAACAATGGGGACTAACCGACGTAAAATCACAGGGTGATTCGTGAGTAGTGGGATGATGGCGGCAAAGGTGCATTTTTATATAAAATTGACATGCAAATTACTATATTGATAAATTAATTATTCAACCACCCCACCTTACCCAAGCCCTCCCCACCCGAAAGTGACTTCATCGGTTTTCCCCATCCAGCACTTGGTTCCCCACTCCCTCTCCTTTCCCCACCTGCCCTATTGGCAGGAATTTCGAATTTTGGTGGGAATTTCGAATTTCGGCAGGACATTCAAAATCTGATGGGAATTTCAAAAATGGCGTAAATTTCTTTGTCCTAGGGCTTTGGTGTCGTTCCACCCTACCACCCCATCGGAAACTGGCGGGAAATTCAAAAGGGCAGATACCATTCATGGAGCTAAAACCACATGCCTTCTGGAAGGAAAGCCAAAGTGCATCCCCTACGAAGAGAAACTGTCCGGTTGTAGAAGATGAAGGTTAGGTTACGGTACTTTATTGGTTCTGATGGTAAACTGAAGTCCTAATTACATAATTAATCATAAATATCGAGCCCAATTACACATCTACATGCATTACGTTGAGGAAGGAGCGCCTAAAATCGCAATACAGATATAAAATTAACGCTGTAATGCAAATGGCTTTATCCTGCTGGGAAAAAATTCACACTACTACCCGAAACTAGTGGCAGACGTCATCAAACTTTACATAGTATGATTCCTTCATCTACAAGCTACCAGGAAAGAAGCTCGAGTGGAAGGTATTATCTTTACTTTTGCTGGGAAATGTGTTCAGCTGACGAGATGTTGGTGTTGGACAAGAAAAGTTTAGTAAGTGTATTACCTGTAAGTATACAGCTGAGGACTATCACTGTTTGACGCCGGAGTTCGCTACCGACGTCTCCCACTGCACTGCTCAACAATCACCGTGCAGCCGTGGTATTCGAAATTCAGGAAGGCCAGTACACACTGCCAAAATGTTGGAAAATGCTTCACTGTTCTAATTGCACATCGAAATAGTGGTGAAAAAATGCAGCACTCGTAAACAGTGGGTCATAATGGAACACATGTACTGGCGCTTGAGAAAATCATTGTAATAACGCAACTATCACAAAAACCAACCTCAAAAGAATGCACCAGGAGAGAGAGGCAGCAGTTGCACATATGTTCACGTTAGTGTGTAGGCATGAAATAACCAGCTTAGAGGCAGACTTAACCTCCCCACCCAACCACACCTCATCCTTCCCTCTCCTCACTGTAGGTATGGACACAGGCCTAGTCTATCCCGTCGCTGATCATCCACAAAGAGATCCATCTGGTGGCAGTGATACTCTGTCTTCAGTCTGCGGTACTGTGGTAATCCGTCGCAGATGGATAAAAGCTGAGAACAGGACGCTTCATGCAGTCTGTTAAACATATTTCTTGGAAGGATGCCCCCCCCCCCCCCCGCCACTTTAACAACAATGGAATTCTGTAGAACTCTCCAGATTTCTTTTTCTAATGTTTGCAGGTTAGGAAATGGGCAGCTACCACAGCCTCTTGCTAGTCTTGCCCTATCTGGAAGCAGTCATCAGTCCACTTGCCCCCGGTGGAACATTTTGCTGGGGGTGGTCACACTATCGGTGCCAACAAAAGCTACAAATACACAATAGGCCACGACACTGGAGGACCACAGAACAAAGCGGGATGAATGACTGCTACTGTGAGCGACTGTTTCGTCGAGAAGTGCAGCTGCAACTGCCTATAAGATACGCACCGACACCGCCAGCACCCAACCCCGCAACCAAAAACTATTTTGAGAGGGAAGATGTTTCTCTGTAACAATTGTATTTAACGTCAACACCCTTCTTATAAGTGAGTATCTATGTAAAAAAAATGCAGTCGGAATGATAATAAATATCCTGTTTCCATGAAAATAGGCACAGTCCGTTTTCTTTTAGTTTTATGAGCTAAATCAGTATAGTTTTTTATGTTCGACTGCAGAATATAGTCTGCATCACTCTCGCCCCTGCCTCCCATTATTCTGTGACACACAATGACGTGAAAAAGAACTACAGCACTGCTGCCGATTACAGATGACCAAACTGCATAAGGCAGTGCTCTATAGTGATACATCTGACAGATGTGTTAACTTATGTCACGTCTCCTATACAAGCCCAATTCGAAACTGTCACCGGAGTAGAGAACAAGCAAGAACTTAAATTCAGAAGAAAAAGAAATTCTATGTTAAACGATTTCTTTTAGGTTAATGGATAAAACTACATCATTTGAGAGTGTCCCAGCGCTCAAATCGGCGTCTGTAAATAAATTGCCATGCGCATGCGAATTGAAAACATTTCAGACATGTGAAATAAAATTGCAGAACATAGCCTTTCACACCATTTGACACATGTCACAAAAACGCAATCATTTTACATTTGGCAACAACAAGCTATAATTCAAGAGGACGTTGTTATTTTGTACATTATGACAGGTCCCATTTTACCAATGTGATGCTATATCGCACTGGTGTTTATAAAACATAAAACACAAATCATGTGTGCGCGCCCTGTAGTAAACCTCCTAACGTCATCTAGTAGAGAATCCTATAAGATTTACCAGTACATCAAAAACAAATACCATATGCGTGGTGACATATGACATTTTTGCTCCATAACTCGCTTATAGTGACCTGTGTGAAAGTTTCTGGCACCCACCAGACCATCATTCGCAACAGCAGCAGATCCTAGTATTGTAGTTTCGCAAGTAATTTTATCATGACAGAACAGCCTGTCGCAAGCAATCTACTCGTATGTAAGGAAAAACACTATCAATTCTAGGTTTCACAATGAGCTATAATTCAAGCGGTGACTACTGTGTAATTAGAGGCTATGAAGTATGAAATAACACAGGACTTACAGTACACACAATCGTTACGATAATAATGAAAACAATCATGATTCCATGATAATAGGTAGTCAATTTCTATTAGTTTTATGGCCAAAATCCATGTAGTTTGTGAGCATCCCACATATACATATCACAAGTGTCATTCAAGAGGGCATTACATTCATTTAAGGCATGTGAAATACTGTACACCTAATTATTACTTTCAGGAACACACTTCATTGTTAGTTTCTTACATCCAGAGTAGGCAAAAAAACTACAATCTGTACCCAGTCATACCACTCCTTGTAATAGAGTCTCTTAACATCACACTATAAGATTTTACCACTCTCGCTCTTCAGACGTATCGAAAAACAAGTACCATCTATGTGACGACATCAAGCATTATGGAGTGTTTCCACAGATATCCAAAGGTGATGGATGACCTATGCATTTAACCTCACCTTCCACAGTGGCGGTGTAGCAGATGTCTCGGTGTTCCATTGCAAAGAGACCATGAAGACTGTTTCCTCATTTTGCAGTCATGTGAATGATGACTGTTCTGGTGTTGACCATCACTGGAAGGTGCTCTTCACAACACGCAAGGTATAGTTGAAATAAAAACAAGTTCCGATATCTTACTGGTGCAAAAAAAACGTGAAAGGCACTGCAGCATGTGGAAACATAATTAATTTGCAGCATTGAGGAACATCTCCAAACAACTGTCCGAAGTTGATGACCTCAGTATTTAATCCCATGTCCCACACTGACAAGTAGCAGATGTCCAGTATTTCGCCAGGCCTTCCTCTATCTCAAACAAATGATGTCCGTCAGTCACTGTGTGGTAATCAACAGCACACCAGTGGTCGGATGGGATGGAATAGACACCATCGATCTGGGACAATGTACTGTAATAAGCACTGAAGTCGAGAGCGTGATCAATTTTAGCAATTTTACCAGTTGTTCCATAATTTAACACCAGTCAATGACGCCACAGAATGCTTCCCAGTTTCTGTAACGTCGGTAAACCACCCCTGCACTACTTTGCAAGTACCATATACTAGACTGAAATGCAGGTAGATGATTGTGCAGTAGGTACATTAGGTCATATACACCAAAGTGTACCAGACACCGTCCTATACCGATGCAGTTCAGGTTATCTATATATTTCTTGCACATCGATCACAGTGCTGAATTTACTATTACGATTGGTCGTCTTTGCCTATGTGGATAGGAGCCACAGAGAATTCTTAGAGAATTCTAGCATGAAGTTGGAGATTGAAAGATCTGCCCGCATTGTCCTTTTTCAATCTACCCTGCAACGAGCAGCGAGATTGAATATTGTAATCCCCAAATCCTCTAAAAATAAGCGAAAAATATACCTATTCAAACAAGCAGATAAAAATTCGCTTGACGCCTACCTGAGAGACAATCTCCACTCATTCCAAATTAGTAATGTAAATGTAGACCAGATGTGGCTTGAATTCAGAGAAATAGTATCGGCAGCAGTTGAGAGATTTATACCAAATAAATGAATAAATGACGGAGATGATCCTCCTTGGTACACAAAACTGGTTAGAACACTGTTGCAGAAACAACGAAACAAGCATGCCTAATTTAAACAGACGCAACATCCCTAAGATTGTCGATCTCTTACAGAAGCTCGAAATTTTGCGCGGACTTCAGTGCGAGATGCCTATAACAGTTTCCACAACGAAACTTTGTCTCGAAACCTGGCAGAAAATTCAAAGAGATTCTGGTCGTATGTCAAGTATGTTAGCTGCAAGAAACAATCAACGCCTTCTCTGCGCGATAGCAATGGAGATACTATCGACGACAATGCTGCCAAAGCAGAGTTACTAAACACAGCCTTCCGAAAAGCGTTCACAAAAGAAGATGAAGTAAATATTCCAGAATTCGAATCCAGAACAGCTGCCAACATGAGTAACGTAGAAGTAAATATCCTCGGAGAAGCGAAGAAACTTAAATCACTTAAGAAAAGCAAGTCTTCTGGTCCGGACTGTATACCAATTAGGTTTCTTTCGGAGTATGCCGATGCATTGGCTCCATGCTTAACAGTCATATACAACCGTTCGCTCGACGAAAGATCCGTACCCAAAGACTGGAAAGTTGCACAGGTCACACCAATATTCAAAAAAGGTAGTAGGAGTAATACACTAAATTACAGGCCCATATCGTTAACGTCGATATGCAGCAGGATTTTAGAACATATATTGTGTTCGAACATTATGAATTACCTCGAAGAAAACGATCTATTGACACACAGGCAACACGGGATTAGAAAACATCGTTCCTGTGAAACACAACTAGCTCTTTATTCACATGAAGTGTTGAGTGCCATTGACAAGGGATTTCAGATCGATTCCGTATTTCTGGATTTCCGGAAGGCTTTTGACACTGTACCACACAAGCGGCTCGTAGTGATATTGCGTGCTTATGGAACATCGTCTCAGTTATGTGACTGGATTTGTGACTTCCTGTCAGAGAGGTCACAGTTCGAGGTAATTGACTGAAAGTCATAGAGTAAAAGAGAAGTGTTTTCTGGCGTTCCCCAAGGTAGTGTTAGAAGCCCTTTGATATTCCTTATCTATATAAACGATTCTGGAGACAATCTGAGTAACTGTCTTCGGTTGTTTGCAGATGACGCTGTCGTTTATCCACTAATAAAGTCATCAGAAGATCAAAACAAACTGCAAAAAGATTTAGAAAAGATATCTGAGTGGTGTGAAGAGTGGCAGTTGACCCTAAATAACGAAAAGTGTGAGGTCATCCACATGAGTGCTAAAAGGAACTCGTTAAACTTCGGTTACACGATAAATCAGTCTAATCTAAAAGCAGTAAATTCAACTAAATACCTAGGTATTAAAATTACGAACAACTTAAATTGGAAGAAACACATAGAAAATGTTGTGGAGAAGGCTAACCAAAGACTGCGTTTTATTGGCAGGACACTTAGAAAATGTAACAGACCTACTAAGGAGACTGCCTACACTACGCTTGTCCGTCCTCTTTTAGAATACTGCTGCGCGGTGTGAGATCCTTAGCAGATAGGACTGATGGGGTACATCGAAAAAGTTCAAAGAAAGGCAACACATTTTGTATTATCGCGGAATATGGGAGAGAGTGTCACAGAAATGATACAGGATTTGGGCTGGAAAACATTAAAAGAAAGGCGTTTTGCGTTGCCACGGCATCTTCTCACGAAATTCCAATTACCAACTTTCTCCTCCGAAAGTGAAAATATTTTTTTGACACCGACCTACATAGGTAGGAACGACCACCACGATAAAATAAGGCAAATCAGAGCTCGTACAAAAAGATATAGGTGTTCGTTCTTTCCGCGGGCTATACGAGATTGGAATAATAGAGAATTGTGTAGGTGGTTCGATGAACCCTCTGCCAGGCACTTGAATGTGATTTGCAGAGTATCCATGTAGATGTAGAACACGGTCGCCAATTTAATCTGCAAATGACAAAAAGTCGGAGGTTACTATACCCACTACATTCCACATCTCTAGAGGGAACGGAGCGAGCTGAGTCCATAACTGCGGTTCAGTGAACACTGTTCTGCACCAGTCTCCCTGACGGCATCCATCCAAGTGCACAGGATCTCTCCAGATGCTTGCAGATCGAGAAGGTTCGCACACCCTATCGATATACGAGTAGACATGACGGTGTTACGGTGATATAACAGACGGTTAAAACTAAATGTCTGGTTTATGCATGACGGAGCTCCAATGAGATGGAGTTTGAAACATTTTACATAAACTAAATGTGATATCAACTCTAGAGTATTATTCCAGTGTCTCGAGTCAGTCCCAAGACGGTACTGGCAAGAGAGAAATGATCATTGAGCATAAACAGACACACTCCAAGGGCCACGTAGTTTTGCATCTATTAACACTAGCCATATGGTTTTCAAAGTACTAGTCATGAAGAATGCAACGCTCTTAATAGTCTAATGCAAGACATACACAAGGCGGTCCATTGATAGTGACCGTACCAAATATCTCACGAAATAAGGATCAAACGAAAAAACTACATAGAAGGAAACTCGTCTAGCTTGAAGGGGGAAACCAAACGGCGCTATGGTTGGCCCGCTAGATGGCGCCGCCATAGATCAAACGTTTACCAGTTGCGGAAAACGTCGATATCGTGTTGATGTACGGCTATTGTGATCAAAATGCCCAACGGGCGTGTGCTATGTATGCTGCTCGATATCCTGGACGACATCATTCAAGTGTCCGGACCGTTCGTCGGATAGTTAGGTTATTTAAGGAAACAGGAAGTGTTCAGCCACATGTGAAACTTCAACCACGACCTGCAACAAATTATGATGCCCAAGTAGGTGTTTTAGCTGCTGTCGCTGCTAATCCGCACATCAGTAGCAGACAAATTGCGCGAGAATCAGGATTCTCAAAAACATCGGTGTTGAGAATGCTACATCGACATCGATTGCACCCGTACCATATTTCTATGCACCAGGAATTGCATGGCGACGACTTTGAACGTCGTTTACAGTTCTGCCACTGGGCACAAGAGAAATTACGGGACGATGACAGATTTTTTGCACGCGTTCTATTTAGCGACGAAGCGTCCTTCACCAACAGCGGTAACGTAAACTGGCATAATATGCACAATTGGGAAACGGAAAATCCACGATGGCTACGACAACTGGAACATCAGCGACCCGCCCGCAACTCGTGGTCGTGCGGTAGCGTTCTCGCTTCCCACGCCCGGGTTCCCGGGTTCGATTCCCGGCGGGGTCAGGGATTTTCTCTGCCTCGTGATGGCTGGGTGTTGTGTGATGTCCTTAGGTTAGTTAGGTTTAAGTAGTTCTAAGTTCTAGGGGACTGATGACCATAGATGTTAAGTCCCATAGTGCTCAGAGCCATTTGAACAGAGTTTTTATATCACGAGTCACAGATAATCCACCTCTCATAGCCGTAAAGAGTCTTTGAGCCATATAAATTACTTGTTCGGTTACGCATAAGCATTTGTGCTACATGGTAAAAAGTTATACTACAAATAGCCCTCGTGGGAGCAACAAACTTTAAATGCCAATTAAATTTTGTTGCTATCAATTACAAAAAGTTGTCCAGTATTATTAATTTACTGTAAATGACTAACCATTAATCATGTTCATTTCCAAACAGACAAAAATTTGGTACCTTAACCATTTTTTTACAAAATTTCTATATATTATCTTTATATTTGCATGGGTTTACAAAAAGCTAACTCATTTGGTACAAGGTTGCTGACTTTCACGTGTGAAGAGGCGTATATTTCAATCTATCACACAACCATGGGAGATCACGATAAATTCAGGTCTACCCATTAATGAACTGTATTCCAGAGGTAAACCATGGAAAACCGCAGAATATAGACCCGAAAACTGGACCAATTTACGACATATCGATAAAAAGGATATTAAAATTTTGAAATTTACACACAGGAAAGAGAAAACTAAAGTAGCATGCATAAATCACATTGGATGCCTTAAAACGTCAACAAATTTCGTTTGGTAAAGTATTTGAATATTCAGATTGCTAACAGGGCATGAACTACAGTTTGTGTATTTAAAACAGTTCAGTGAACGACAATAACAATCTGATGGATTGAATAGACGGATTTGATGAAGGTTGATGGAGCTGGTTGGAACTGATCGGCAGATGGATGACTAGAACTGTTGGATCTAGGACGAATCTTGCGGGAACCAAGAATTGTGTTGTACGAAAGTGGGATTATCTCGAAACTTACAGGACCAGATCGGACGAATAGGACATGAAACAATTTCAGACATTGGATGAGGCGGAGATCTTTACATACTGCAGAAGAAACGGTTAGTAGCACATTTCTTCATTGGCTCCTTCATGATTCAGTAGATTCGGAATAGGTATGAGCCATTGCGGTGTCCACTGCATAGCAGTCGATTTTATCTATTTTAAGAAGTCTTTCCAAAGTAAATCACTGGTCATGATCATTTCATTACATTCAAGTTCTCTTGGACTATATGAAGTCAGTAGATCATCAATACTTTTTCTAACTTATATCACCTAAGTCGTCATATACGAATTTTTCGTATGAGCCGATATTCAAGAAAGATCATCCTTCATTTTAGGAATCCTCCTGTGATTCGATATCACATTATTATCCTTCATAGTAAGACAAGGCAAATTTTTTTTGTTCATCCCAAGTTAATATTCCACTAGGGACGAAGACTATGAATCACCTTGCCTTCACACCACTTCTATGCTTTCATCATACATTTCTCTATTAAAGACCTATGCCTTCTCAATGCCTTCGAATCTGAATTCACTTTAGAGCAGATAGATAAATTAATTCCTCTTACATTCATGATCATTTGTAATCAAACAAATCACAGAAACATATACAGGGTTATTACAAATGATTGAAGCGATTTCACAGCTCTACAATAACTTTATTATTTGAGATATTTTCACAATGCTTTGCACACACATACAAAAACTCAAAAAGTTTTTTTAGGCATTCACAAATGTTTGGTATGTGCCCCTTTAGTGATTTGTTTTTTTTCGCAGAAGAAAAAGCGGCCGTAAACTTTAAACCGTGAGATTGCACAAAACACGTTAACTTTTGGTGAATTGTTAATTTGCTGCACGAATGCGTGGGGATTCTCTACCGCCCAGATTCGCACGTTGTGTCTGTTCACTTCACCATTAAGAAAAAATGTTGCTTCATCACTGAAAACAAGTTTCGCACTGAACGCATCCTCTTCCATGAGCTGTTGCAACCGGGCCGAAAATTCAAAGCGTTTGACTTTGTCATCGGGTGTCAGGGCTTGTAGCAATTGTAAACGGTAAGGCTTCTGCTTTAGCCTTTTCCGTAAGATTTTCCAAACCGTTGGCTGTGGTACGTTTAGCTCCCTGCTTGCTTTATTCGTCGACTTCCGCGGGCGTAGGGCTACGCGTGAAACTTGCCCGCACGCGTTCAACCGTTTCTTCGCTCACTGCAGGCCGACCCGTTGATTTCCCCCTACAGAGGCATCCAGTAGCTTTAAACTGCGCATACCATCGCCGAATGGAGTTAGCAGTTGGTGGATCTTTGTTGAACTTCGTCCTGAAGTGTCGTTGCAGTGTTATGACTGACTGATGTGAGTGCATTTCAAGCACGACATACGCTTTCTCGGCTCCTGTCGCCATTTTGTCTCACTGCGCTCTCGAGCGCTCTGGCCGCAGAAACCTGAAGTGCGGCTTCAGCCGAACAAAACTTTATGAGTTTTTCTACGTATCTGTAGTGTGTCGTGACGATATGTCAATGAATGGAGCTACAGTGAATTTATGAAATCGCTTCAATCATTTGTAATAGCCCTGTATAAAGGATTTCAACCTCCTGTAAGTAAAATTAATTAGGGTCAGGAACCATCAAACCAATCCCAACCTACAACTTATATACCAACCAACTTGCAACTACACCATGTCGCATGAATGCAGCAAAGTTTAACTATTCATATCGATGATTCCTGCAAGTCCCTGAAATGTCACCACCATTGTAAATCAAAGCATCTCCTTCGGGTAAGTTCAGTCAATTCAGGTACATTTCCTCTCATACAAAAGACTAGCTTCCGATCCATGAACCTGGGTGGATAAAACACATAGACACATCCTAAATCAAAACATAATACATTAAAATTGAACATCACACAGACACACAAATATATATACGCTATTCCTACAAATAATTAACTTGGTCATCAGTAAAAGGAACTAGTCATTTACTAGATAAGCACTATAATTACTTCTCTCAAGTACTCCCTGTGTGGTGCATAGTCCTATCTGATCTCACTATAAGTGGATTATAGTCCAACACAAAACACGATTGCTATAAATTTAATCCTAGTCCATCACTCCTCACTATGTAATTCCAAATCATTATATATATATATATATATATATATATATATATATATATATGGGGATAGTGTCCTTTGATTCGTAAACTTTCTGAGTGCATGAATAAATACGCACTAGGGTTTGAAATTTTCAATTTACGAATGGTCCAGTGTATAATAATTACCACTTCGTATTTTCTTCAGAAATTAATGACTATCCCGAATGTGCTCACAGCAACACCGTTTCGCCGATTCTAAATGTCTACATCCGTTTGAGTTTGCTGTCATAATCCCTTTTTCTAATCCAGGCCTTTTCGGTGAGATTAACCAGAGCTTGTCTATTTTTTCTTCCCAAGGTATGTCAGTATCTTCTGATTTCTGAATTTTATATACCCATTCATTTCTTTCCTTTCTTCTAAACATCGGTTCAGCAGGCGTGAATTTGGTTGATACGTGAAACAAGATGTTCACATTTTCCTCTTCTACAGGCATCTTAAGACATCAGGGAACTGGATACAAACAATGGCCATATGTCCTATGTGGCATAACATCAAGATGAAACACTTATCTCTTAATGATTTAGAGCTTTCCTTAAAAAATAACCGAATCAGATAATAAGAGGCTTGATAATTACTGCTTCAGTTCATCAGTAAGGTGCAGAGATTGCTTTAATTTCTCGATTATTTGATCCGAAAATGTAGATACTTTTATTGTGTTCCGGGGAAACATTTTTGAGCCTTTATTATTTGTGATGATCAAGCTAACGCGGACTGCGCATCAGTACCACTAATGTACTTCTTCTTTCCGTATTAAGTCAAATTCCACTAAAGCACTGTAAATCCAAAATATCGCTTTACACACTGAGATGTCGCTGTTTCAGTCCTTCTCTCGTATGCTACTAATGCCCAAAATACATTCCACTATCAATTTTTCACCAATTAGGAATGCGCTTGTAATTGCTGCGTTTGCAAAATTCAATTTCAATTGCGTCTGCATCCTGATGCTCTTATGATACTACAGTTTTCCACTGGCAAAACTAGTTGTTTTGTTTTTCGCGATAGCTTTTGGTACAAAGCGCTTGATATCACATTAGCCGAAGCTCCCGTGTCTAATGTTACAGTGACTGGAATTCCTTCGGTTGTAGCAAGGTTTTCGGACACTGGCACCAAACGATAAACCTTGTCATACTGATAAATATCCTCACACGATTCCTCCGATAGTTTCTTTTCATCGTTATACTGTAGCATCTGCAGTTGCTGGTCGTAGCCCCTATTCGAATGCCTGACCGCGTCTCTGGGGCTCGAGGCGGTCACGATTATTTTACTGGGCGTGCTTCGCTGCCACTATTTGCACCGTCTGTTCGAATGTTCAAATGCGTGTGAATTCCTAAGGGACCAAACTGTTGAGGTCATCGGTCGTTACCGCTGTCTGTTACATCCTAATTATTGGTGACTACATGTGCCAATCTCCTTGCATAGGCTGCGGCTGATTTTGTTGTCGCTGTGGCTGAATATTATTGTTTCAAAACTTGCTAGTTGACGGTTTCTGGTTATTAGATTGCACTGGATTGTACCTTAGATCGCCTCTATTAAATTTGTTTCTGGCCGGTCGGAAGCTACTACCATTTCCATTCCCATTGTTGTTCTTCCAGCTATTGTTTGATTACTATTTGGTACATTGATTGGATTTGCTTTATACATATGATTGGTTCTTTGTGCATTACTACCATTTCCACGGACACTTGGCGAGTGATAGACACCAGTTTTGGCATTCTTATACTCGTTATTCGATCCTGATGTGTACTTCTTCCTGATGTGGTCTTCTTGAATCAGGTCGAACGAGTCTAATACAGATAAATGTCCCTCCAGATTTTCCTCTTATACATTAACTAGCTGATTTCTGACACTGGCCTGTAAATCTAGCTTTTAATATTCTCATTATATCCTGTTGTGGTAACGGATCGTCCCAGTAGTGACGTTTATTGGGATGTTTTTCGAAGTACTTTCTTAATGTCCCTTGCTTGAATGAGAGCTGTTAGGGGTAAAATACTTCTTGGCGCAGCCTGTGTTGAATTCCACGCGACCAGTATTTTGCTAGGAATGCCTGTTCAAATTCATCGTAAGTCCGACAAGATTCGCATACGTCGGTTGCCGATAGTGCATCTTCTTCTTGAATATAACATGATGCAAAGCTTATCTTCTGTGCATCAGTCCAGTTCCTTGGCAAAGCTCCCCTGGAGCTTCGCACGAACGCAACATGGTTTACCGCCCTCTTTTTGGGATTAAATATCTGAAATTGCCGGTACTGGGGGGACATTTTCTCTTCGATGTTGGGCACAGAATGCATGTACTGGTTCAAGCGGCTTCTTGTGAACTATTTGGGGGTCTATACTATGGCGAATAAACTTTTGGATTTCCTTAACTGGATGCGCCGCCAGAAGTTTGCTATCGTGGAGCTTGATATACCTAGCTACAACTGTTCAACGCCCCTCGAAACTCTTCTTGCTTTCATACGGCCATCTTAATAGATTCCTCTACTTGCTCCTTCCATTCCACAACGTCAGGAACTAGCTGAGTCTTAATGACTTATAATCCTTTCATAAAGTAATTCTCTTCTGGCAATTCATCTGGGGGTAAGGGTGAGCCAGCGGATTTTACACCACCTGTTATCACCTGATTGAGCTGCTGTTCCTTCGCCTTTGACTAGTTATCAATCTGTTCCGAAAAGTAACGTTTATGTACCTCAAAATTTTCTTTGATTTTATCTTCCTGTCCTGAGGAAATATTTTGCACTGTTTTGCTGAGGCTTACTGAGGAGCTCGTTGAGCAATGTGGAACCGTTTCGTCTGCCTGATTCTATCGATTCAGTATTTCTTTGCCAGTATCACATATCTTCTTGATCACTATCGGAAATTTGTCCTGAGCCTGTTGCAACTCTTGTAACTCATTCGATAAAGCGTCTTGCGTTCTGATCAGATCAGCTATCGTCTCTTGCATATCGTTCTGATTTTGCTCGATCAGTGGAACTAAGCCAACCTGTTTCTGGATTTCAGACTGCGCTTGTGCCATGGTTGACTGCGATTGTGCCATCTGAACGACTTCAATTTTCATATCTTTTTGCGCTTGTGACATCTGATCGACTTCAATTTTAATATCCTTTTGCTCTTGTGCCTTGGTTGACTCTGTGTATGACATTGTTGACTGCATTTGCGCTATATGAGATATATAACAAGATAGCAAACTAAGCTTATGCATAATTACGACGAGAGGATAGTATTAGGACTTCTGTATCAAAATAAATTTTCTTATTGAATTATATTTTTGTTTTTCTCCAGTGTTGACCTCACGCAATTGTAATTTGTAATGAAATATTTTCTTATTGCTTGCTAAGACTTCAGTGGTGAAATTTTGTAAATGGAATAGTCTCCAGAAATTTACGAATTTTTTTCCATACAGTTCCCCGAAAAGAATTTTTGTCTAGAGTATCTCAGATTATTCTACGTCATTATCCAGCTCTCATTACCTGATGAATATTCTTTTGTATGAGAGATAAATTTTATGAGAACCAATTTTGCATCGCATCTGTGTAGTCAGTAGCAGCTCAGAAATTAAGATGCGCCTGTTCTTTTTCTACTAGAGCAGTTACACGGCGTTTCCCATTGCGACATAGGTAAGCCAAATACAGGAGATACGGGTTTGGAGATAAGGGTCTTCAGTTTCGCAGGCTCAGTTAAAAGTGTTGAGTTCAATTATTCTCATTAAAGTTCTGAGTCTTTTTTTTGTACCTAATAGACAGTGTTGGTTCAGACAGGGCATAATTCATTTACATTCTCGCAGTCAGATTTGCTTCCTATTCTCGCAGACAGATCTAGTTCGTGACTGTAAACTTCTTCACTGAAAACCCGAGGTTAGCTTGTGCCCGTAATTTTTTCTGTGAGTGGAATTTTTTGGTATGCAGCAGTTTACATTCATAAAGAGGCTATACATTCAAGAAGAAACAACCCAAAAGTAAAACAAACAGGTGCACATTCACATTATCTTCTTTACGTTTCTTATTTATCAAGATAACTTTCACAGTGACAATGAAAATCATATTTTAAAAGCAATTAATATGGTGACTGAGTCAAATCCTTTTTGTTTATACCCCTCAGGAAATTTCATTTTACTCCAGAGGGGGTGGCAACCCTTGAGTCGGGAACCACGATTTAGAGTGACATTCACCATTCATTCCAGCCCCCAAATTTGTAAAAAATGCTCTAGAGCCTAGACTGTCTCCAATGGTACGAATCGGCTAGTGGTCGCTTTCGACACGTTCTCGGAGCTTTCCCGGATGGCTAGACGTCAGCGTGGTGGCGTGGGAGTCGAGAACGGGGACGCCTGCGTCAGAGGGCCGAGGGGGACCCGCTCGCATTCTGCCTGCGGTGTCGCTCGCGACGACTCCCCCGCGCACGGTTGATCCCCTTTCTAAATCGAGGGAGACGCTACTTCGTTAACTCCGGCGTGGGCGTCGTGGACGCCACGACCGACGGACGGGGATGCCCGGCTCGGCGGGCAAATCGTGACGCCGTTCTGGGCGCGTCAAAGTAATTGAGACAATGCGACGCGACCGCAGAGACGGATGTCAAGAGGAAACGTTTCCGCGACTGTATCGTGCGTCAAACGTTTCGACACGGACGGATCGTTCTGTGGTGTTACAGCTCTGTGTACATTACTATCTTCACGCAAACTGTCCAGTTCATTATTTCTGATAAGATATATACAGAATGAGAGACTTCCGGTCTACAGCTATGTGGATGTGTGGCAGTCAACACCGCTTCCGAAGGAAGGAATTACTCGAAGAGAACAACGGATTTCCGATCACTGTGGGAAATGCGTAAAAGAACCCATCAAAGGTTTAAATCAGGGAGAGGCGGAATTACTGAATTAGTGTAATAAAATTTACGATATATCCCTACATATTATAAAAATGGATGCACGTATATATGTGTGTATACTCCACATTCCCTCCTAAAGCACTGGATCGATTTCAACCAAACTTGGTACACGTATCATATATTGTCTGGAAAGAATTGATATGAGGTTAAAAACCACCTACGTATCAAATGGATGGCGGTGGAGGTGGAAGAGCAGCGTAGCCCACCTCGCACCTATTCCTTTATTTTAGTCATCCGGCATTTGAGAGTGAAAGCATTTAGTGACTTGCGACAAACTTTACCCATAATTTCAAACTTTTACGAAACTTTTTCTCGCTGAAACCCGCAAAACAAGTTTACACTGAGATGCGTAAAACACTGCTGCATCATGAGTGACGTTTAAATTTATAACTTCTTTGCTAAAAATTCTATTCGCAACACATTTCGGAGACGTATCTACGTATGTCGCTGATTGCACCTACAAAAATGTATCACTGTAGGACACATAGTTCAGGAGATACGAAATCATAATCACTGAGAGGCGTGGAAAATTGCCGTATCATGCGTGGTGTTTTGATTTATTATTTCGTTACTGCTAACTCCATTTACAAAACGTTTCCCGTATAGTACCCGCTCATTGTACGATACATAGTTCACGAGATACGTCGTCATAAATATCAGACACCATGGAAATGAAACTCCAGGGCGAGATTCCCTAGAGATACAGGTGGAATATGTGTACAAAAACATGTGAAATATGTTAAATACATGTGAAATATAACTAACATGTGTACACAGGTAAAGTCGCAGGCAGAAAGCTCATCCTAAATCCATGCAACTACTTCAGCCAAATCTGATACACTGTTACTACCTGGAAAGAAATACTACGGCTGTAAGAACTACCAGCCTCTTATTGGGGTAAAGGTAATAACGTGGAGAGAGAAGAGGGGAAGAGGAGATGGACACAGGTAGAGTGAGGAGAAAATGAACAGAGTGAGTGAGGGCAAATGAATAGAAAAATTTGTAGAGGAGGAGATGGACGGAAAGACAGTAGACAGGAGAGGGACAGAAAAAGGAAAGAGGCAGAGATGGACAGTGGGAGGAAGAGCTAGGCAGAGACAGGGGAAAGGAGGAGATGAACAAAGACAGGGAGAAGAGGAAATGGACAGAGAAACGGGAGAGGAGGAGGTGAGCAGAGTGTGGTGAGAGGAACAGATGGGCATAGGAAAGGAGGAGGAGTTTATAACGTTTCCGTAAGTAGGAAAACGAGAAAACAAAATTTTCTTTAAGTAACCTTTGAATTTGTATTTAAGATATTGGACAGCGGAAACATTACAATTAGCAGTTCCGTTACCTAAGTTCAGAGTACCTAATTTGGCTTCAGTTAGACACAGAACTGCTAACATTTAAAATGATACAACTGACTATTTTCATTAAAAGATAGAATGAAAATCCAGCTACCTGTTCAGGCGTAAAATACGTCGTTAGCATTACGTCAATAATTTACTACGGGTGGGAAATTTAAATAGCGGTGCTGTATGTACACAGACTTAGAAAAGGTTTAGTTATTGTCTGCTACATAAAAAGTAAATTTACTTTTAGAACAAGATTTATACTTTAAGAAGGTCTGATCTGTTGCGGTTAGCGACTGACCGAATGTTATAGTCAACGTAATGCTACCAAATACTGATGAGCTACAAAGAGATTCATGATAACGTTTATCACTAGGATACAGTTCATACTTCTTGAAACAAAACAAGTTTTTATTTGAATGGACTATTATTCAACTAATGAAATTACACTAATGGATTAAAGCAGATGCTCACATGCGTGGCTCAAGATACCGAAGGGAAAAGAACAATAGTTGGTAGTCGCTCTTTATCGTGCATTAAAGATATCATAGAGTTCACTCATACTAGTTCACTCACGTACTTCCTTTGGTTTTCATAGAATTACAATTCATGATTGGGAAAAATGATAAAACTAATAATTATCACTGTCCAATGCAGTATTTGTAAAGCATGATTTTGTAGAGAAATTTCTAAGTCCATTTAGAGGCGTCACACAGCTCCCTGAATGGCAGGGGCAACGCACAAGCGTAGTGTCTTTGGCGGTGCCATTCACTTGTGTTCAGGTTTATTATTGTCACTGAACAAGTCACAATTTGATAACAGCCTCGTAATCATAGTGTAAAACACCAACTGAATACGTCATTTCACATACCTTCACTTCTCTGCTAGTCTTTGGGGCATAAAAGTTGCCATAACACTTCGTACATTTTACAATGGACATTTACTCAAATTTGCCGTTAGGTATGCTAAAACCGTATACGAATATCAGTACTGTAGTTTTATATAAAGGTATAGTCCCCTACGACTGAGTTATGATTCTATGCTGAAAATGTAATTGTAGCTCAGTTTTGGAATCTAGTATGTTCGTTATCCAAAATTATTTACAAAATCCACAATGGTTTTATCCTGTTAGCTTGTTTCCATGTGTAAGTAAGAAATTATGTAGCACCAATTATTAGATTACATAAGGTAAATTAGTGCATTTATAATAAATACAACATACAGAAATCGGAGAATTTTGTCCTGGTTTTACCCAGAAATTAAGCTTGTACATTCCAGGAACATTTCACAGTTAGAGCTATTACCAATAAAGATAGGTAGATATACAGAGTTTTATAGAGAAATAAAGTTTCTTCCAGATATGATAGTACTAATTTCATTTGTTACACATTCATTAATTTACTTTTGTAAAGATGAAGTCGTGTTATTTTATATTATTTGTCTGTTTTGATGAGAACTTTCTGCAGTTCAGTATAAGGCAATTTACTTTAATAACACGGTTATGCAAGACCGCATTTACCACAGATGTTAAACATTTTCGTTCAGAAAATAGTTCAAAATTTCATAACAGTAAAGTATTCACACAGTTTCCACAAAAAGTTGTGTGATTTTAACGATTTTAACGATCGTCTGATAGTTTCTGTTTAGCACGTTTACAGTGTCCCACTTCAATCTCCTTTATAATCTGGTTCAGATCGTTTACTGTTCAATATGATTCTAGTTCACTGTCACGAAACAGTACAAACAATCCTACATATTAACAATAATTACAATATTTACATACAATTTCTCTCTATATACAACGATCAGTGCTGATTCGTTTTTCTCTGTTACATCTGCTTCAAAGAGGACATGAAGGACCATCAAACTCATCAGTTTAGTCGGTATATTTTACACCAGGTTAAAATATATTATATGCGACATTAATCATGGGCTGTGCTGTCGGAAGGCAAGAATAAGATCATCTTGGTATCCCCAAGAGTATACACCCTTTCACCTGTGACGCTTTTATCTTCAGATATTTACTCACAAACGTAAACTACCTACCACAAACAAAGGCGCTGTGACAAAGTAATTCTTCTGATCACAGTTGTGCTAAGCATGGACTGCGGATGGCCAAATACATCAGTGCCCGTGATGCTGTTCCCTCTGTCAGTTTCAACTATGGGAAATAACTGCAAACTTCTGCACACAGCATAATGGGAAAGTTCTTCAGAACAAGACACATCTCTTCATCTATCACACGTTCATTTAAAAACTAATGAAAATAATTGAAAATAAGCCTCTCAGTAGTGTATCTTTTACTAAATGCCTAAGAGCCAAGTCCAGGTACAAATGATAACTAATTATTTCGTACTTTCATGGATCATTGATTCCTACAACATAGTTTAGGTTATGTTCAAATCTATGACTTCCTCGTAAAGTTACTGAATAACAGTAACTACCGTTTGTCCATAGAGGACATCGTCAAGCTAAAACTACAAATCCGTAAATTATCGTCGGACTATAAAACTTATCTGGAACTGCCTCGGCCCCACTTCGCGAACGCAATGCGGCAGCCACGAGTCATTTGAAAATATTTCCCGGATCATGATTTCCCTGATTCATCCTCTACTATTATGAAAAAAATATTAAAGCTAAAGAGAATGCTATTATAGACATATTAAAAAAATCTATTCTGCAAGGAATATTTACACACTAAGGCATATTTTTTCTTCTGAAATTGGGTAAACAGTTCACATGGAATAATGTGAATCACTGAAAAAATACACATATAATACATAAGAATAAGAAGAGTTTATTTCATTACACTACATTATGAGTAATATCTCTTAAAACCCTGAGAGAGATGTAGTCCTTTCATTTTCTTGGTTTTTGGTAAAGCCAACAGGTAGCTGTTACTGTATGGTTTTCGTATAACTTCATACGGATCTGCGTAGAATAATTGCCACATCTTCATATTTCGACCAGTGAATGACATATTGTGTTTTGCAATAGGTCTGGTGTGGAATTACATCCATATAACACATAGGTTTGACGATAACATGGTTTCTTCTCAAACATGTGCAGATATTTCAACAACACTTGCTCTAGATCATTCTGTCGGGTGCTACAGCCTCTGATACTTCCTCTTTGCCATTTTTAAGTTCTCTGCCTCATTGCAGCTACCAGATATATCCCCATGGGATATCGTTTCAGTTTTTACAAGTCTAATCTTTATTCCTTGACAATATTTCCCATGTAAATCCTTTTTATGTAAAAGATCACTATAATTTCTTGGCCCTTAGCCAACAGGTAGCTTTTACACAAAGAAAGGTCAATCTTTGTACGCCCTTCTCTAAGAAAATCAAGCCCAAAATGCAGCCTGTAATCAGTTTATCTACTACATGAACAGGCATTCAAGTACTCAGTTTCCAAGTTCTATTTTTATCTAGGCTTGCCACTTTACAGGTTGCAATCTACTGCCAAAAACACCAACAACATGACAGTCCTGCACTGGATAGTTAGGAACTTCAATATTATTATTTATTTGGTTAAATAAGTTCAGGGAAATCACACTAATAGCCACACCTGTATTGAGAACGACAATTATAGAGATATTCTTTGCAATTTCTTTGATTTATGCTTGCACAATACTTCTGGTTTACTCTACACAGTTATTACATCCTTCCAATAATTCTTGTCTCCTATCGGTATTATAATTGAATCACAAAAGATTAACCTTTTTAAGAACTTCGCCCTCGCTCCATTCCTCCACGTGAGGGCACGTTGTGGCCGACTTTAGATTGTTGAATTATTCACCTGAGGACGTGACTCCTCAGCCACTTCAGTTATGTTCACAGGGACGTTGGTAGGTTCCCAGTGGTGACTGTAATTGTTGCTCATCACTAGGTTATGCACCGAATGAACATTACTATACTAGTAGGGAGATGCCCGGATCAGCGCAATTTTAATATCAAACTGACATGCAAATAAATTAAATTGATCAATTTATTACATCCAACAAAGCCCACCACTACCTCCAGATGACGTCATGTCTCTTCGTCAGCTTGCACGTGGGGTGGGAATTTCGAACTTTGGCGGGAATTTCGGCGGGACTTTCGAATTTTGGTAGGAATTTCTTTGTCACGGGGCTGTGCTGACGTTCCATCCCACCCCGACTCGGGAACTGGCAGGGAATTAAAAATGGCTGTACCCTTGATGGGACTCGAACCCTTGTCCTCCTGGATGGAGAACACAAATGCACCACCCTAACAGAATTATATCCCCAAAGGCGCTTCGAACTGGAGGGAAACTACAAATTGCGGTGCCGTTTCTGGGACTCGAACGATGGACATTCTGGATGGAAAGTCAAAGTGTGCCAACCCAACACATGGTATCTGTCCACGTGCAGGCAAGGAAGGTTAAGTTAGTGCACTATTTTGGTCAGGATGATGAAGTAAAGATCGGTCCTATTTACGTAATTAATCAAAGATCGGCCTTAATTACACAACTATATGCATAGTGCTACGCAAGGACTACCTAAAATAGCAATACAGCTCAAAAATTGACGATATCATACAACTGGTGTTATACTGCTGGGAAAAAAATTTACAATACAACTCGAAAGTAGTGACAGACACATTCAAACTCTGCCTTTCATCTACAAGCTGGCGGGATAAAGACTGGGGTGTAAGGTACTACCTTTATTCTTTGTGGCGGGAAATATTTTCAAATGACTCGTGGCTGCCGCATCGCGGTCGCGAAGTGGGGCCGAGGCAGTTCCAGATAAGTTTTATAGTCTGACGATAATTTACGGATTTGTAGTTTTAGCTTGACGATGTCCACTATGAACAAACGGTAGTTACTGATATTCTGAACAAGGTTGGGTTATCCCGGCTGAAACCTAGGTAAAGTCTAGATAAACGGTGCAACTGAGGCTGTTGATTATTAAAATTAAAATTAATATTTATACAGTTGCTGACAGGGCCGCGAAATGTTGAAGATATTTAACTACAGAACACAATCTTTCACGCCATTAGTTCACATGTCAGAAAAAACACAATCGTTTTTACGTTTGACAACAACATTCTATAATTCAAGAGGACGGTGGTGTGAAAAGAAAAAAAAGCACGACTCGTCAGACACACTGGGGGCTTTAAGTCAGCTTTTGTCCAGTTTTAGTGTTTTTTGGCCTCGAAAGCGTGCGGCTGCCGTGACAATAAAGAGCACATAATACCGACGCAAGCTGAGGCTGTTCCTAAGGGGTATTTGTCCTGTATGACGTGCATTTAAGTGAATCGTGGCAAATGACTGATCAATCTTCACTGTTGTTCTCAGGCTGCTCAGCACCAATTAGCGATAGCCTCCTGTAGCAGGACCACTTTCTGACGTGTAATATCCAAGGATACTGGTCTCTACATACACGATGTATAATGAAACGAAATTGACAAATTTCAAAGGATTATAGAGGGGTCTTTACAGGAATTAATTGAGAACTGGAACCCATGTCTAAAAACATAATCTAACGACACTACAGGTCATCCACGATCCAGATATAGGGGCCAATGTCTGTTGCTAGGATAGCGAACTTTAATTTGTACGATGACAGACTGTAAGGAGAACTTCTCGCAATGGGTCTGACAGTATTCAGGAGGATATATGGCGTCGAATGCGTTCGCCATTGCTACAACTGTGTTACAGCTTACATAGAAAGGCGAACATCTAAGGTGCGCTTTCTTTTCAAAATACAGTGTTTAAAAGAACTGAATGAAGTTGAAAAAATTTCAACCTAAAATTGATATGACACTATCTGGCACACCTTGTTTATTTTAAGTATTTTTAGGACTAATCCATTGACAGCTTGAGACGTATCAGCACCAGCATATGCATACACAACTCACATTGTCATTTCATGTACATTGAGCCGTGGACGGCAGGGATCGATTCCGTTGTATCCAAGCAATCGATCTCATCGTACCAGAGATATCTGAGTAGCGTGCCTCGCGAGCTTTGTCTCTGACCGCAGGAGGGCAGTGCGGGCGAACCTGCGAGAGAAGGGTGTGAGTCTTCCGCCAGGAGGAGGCTCTGCCAGCCAGTACGGCGAGACAAAGCAACGCATGCACAGCTACTGACTCTTGGTAGTGGGGCACTGCATGGATGTGCAGTCTTAACAAGAAATTTTGAATTCTGCTATACGTCCCCCTAATTGATTCGTTGCTAAAACGCCAGGACTAAAATTACATCAGAGCGACCGCACGCTGGTCGAGGATTTGCGTTTGAAAATACTGAACACTGTGTCCCCCGATATCTAGCTGGCTCCTGGTTGTGCTCCGCTTATAGCCATGCGTCGGATGCGGTTCCAGTTAATTGATCTGCTGCTTGTCTGTGAGCTGGTGGTATTATTGTGTAATTTGATACAACTCAAGCTATGCTTACGTACGGTCGATCGTGTTCTCAGGACATGGTATGTTGTCCGTTAAATTTTTTTTTTAATAACATTCAACTCTAGACTCACGCAGTTGTAATAATTGTTGTGATTCAGCTGAAGTTATTACCAGTCGTTGTAAACTGCTACGTCACGGAGAAGTTGATTGTATATTTCTTATCGTAACTGGTGTGTCCTGGTGTCAAGAATGGTCTTCCCTATTGTTTATATGGTTCAAATGGCTCTGAGCACTATGCGACTCAACTTCTGAGGTCATCAGTCGCCTAGAACTTAGAACTAATTAAACCTAACTAACCTAAGGACATCACACACATCCATGCCCGAGGCAGGATTCGAACCTGCGACCGTAGCGCCTAGAGCCGCACGGCCACTACGGCCGTCTATTGTTTATAGTCACTCTGGCGCAAGAGGCTTTATCTATTTTGTCGTGGGGGATTTGTCTATAATTATTTTCACTTGACAGGAGATATCACTCATAGAATTTCCATGTTATAAAATACGTATCCTATTTTCGTCAGGCGTTAGTTAATTACTGGTAATCCTTGTCAAAAAAATTAAGAAAGCAATTTTGTTATCATCACGTTACGTGACTCTAGTCAGTAAAATTATTTTTTACATTTTAATCGTCAGTATAAATTTTGATTCAATTAAGCTTCGAGTTACAGGAAGTACCTCAAGAGCTCTGTCTGACCGCAGGAGGGCAGTGCGGCCGAGCCTTCGAAAACAGGGCGTGAGTCTTCCGCCAGGATGAGGCTCCGACAGTCAGTACGGCTAGACACAGCAACGCAAGCGCAACTTGGTAGTGGAGTAGTGCATGGACGTGCAGTGTTGACAAGAAATTTTGTTTTCCGCTGTGCGTCCCCCTGATTGATTCGTTGCTGACGTAAGGATCACGTTAAACACCAGTGCTAAAACATCAGAGAGGCTGCACGCTGGTCGTTGTTACTAGTAAGGATTTGCGTTTGAAAATACTGAACACTGTGTCCCCTGATAACTAGCTGGCTCCTGGTCGTGATCGGCTTATAGCCACACGCCGGATGCTGTTCCAGTTAATTGATCTTCTTCTCTGTGGGCTGTTAGAATTGTTGTCTAATCTGAAACAACCCAAGCCACGCTTACGTAAGCTCAATCATGTTTTCAGGTCATGGTTTGTTGTACGTTAAAGTGTTTTTTAAATTTCACTTTAGACTTCACGGAATTGTATTAATTGCAGCGATTCAGCTAAAGATATTACCAGTTGTTCTCACCTGTTATATCACGGAGAAGTTGAATGCATATTTACTATCGTAATTGGTGTGTTCTGGGGCTAAGAACGTTTTTCACAATATTTTTTACTGTCATCCTATTTCCTGTACTGTTTCGCCGGCTCGTGTGGTGGCGAAAGAATCTGCATCCGTTCTGTCGAGGGTGATTTGCCTATAGTTATTTTCACCTGACATGATTAATCACTCACAGAATTTACTTGTTGTAAAAGGCATATCTTATATTTGTCAGATGTTTGTCATAATCCTGATCAAAGGAAGGAAGAAATTTTATCATCACGTTGTGACTCTAGTCAGTAAAATTAAGTTTTACATTTCAATTGTGAGTATAAATTTTGATTCAATTAATATTTGAGTTACAAGATGTTGAGGCTTTTCCTTTAACGTTTATCGTGCGCTCAGATCACATTTGGCGTAAATGAAATAAACTTATCTTCGTTTTCTGATTCCCTCTTTGGTTGTTGTAACATGACAAATTTCCTTGCGGCACGTCTCTGGGTTAAAATTCTTCTGACCTGCCAGAACGTACCACTGCAGAGCTCTTGCTTACCATGCACAACAATTAACTGGACACATACATCAATATCCTATATAATTTCCTTTTTTTTTTTTTTTTTGGTAGGGACACTGAACTGCACCTGACACTTTTACTGCTTATGTTAATTATGATGGTAAAGAGTTATTCATTGCAAAAGTAACAGGGCTATTGTAAAAGCTTTACGGAAACTTCAATTTCTATGGAACTGTGGATGACGATTTGGTTTATATAAGTGTTGACCTTTGTACATCTATACTTACTCTACTGGCCATTAAAATTGCTACACCACGAAGATGACGTGCTACAGACGCGAAATTTAACCGACAGGAAGAAGATACTGAAATATGCAAATGATTAGCTTTTCAGAGCATTCACACAAGGTTGGCGCCGGTGGCAATACCTACAAAGTGCTGACATGAGGAAATTTTCCAACCGATTTCTCATACACAAACAGCAGGTTGTAAGTAGGCTGTTTCGGTTTTTTTATTGGTAACGCCACCTCTGTATAAAAATCACTGGCTGTGCTGTGTGCAGTCTGTGGCTAGTTTGCATTGTTGTCTGCCATTGTAGTGTTGGGCAGTTGGACGTGAACAGTGCGTAGCGTTGCGCAGTTGGAGGTGAGCCGCCAGCAGTGGTGGATGTGGGGAGAGAGATGGCGGAGTTTTGTAATTTGTCATGAACTGCTATATATATTATGACTATCAAGGTAAATACATTGTTTGTTCTCTATTAATATCTTTCATTTGCTAACTATCCCTATCAGTAGTTAGTGCCTTCCGTAGTTTGAATCTTTTATTTAGCTGGCAGTAGTGGCGCTCGCTGTACTGCGGTAGTTCGAGCAATGAAGATTTATGTGAGGTAAGTGATTTCTGAAAGGTATAGTTTAATGTTACTCAGGGCCATTCTTTTGCAGGGATTTTTGAAAGTCAGATTGCGTCGCGCTAAAAATATTGTGTGTCAGGTTAAGCACAGTCATGTATAAATTGTTCGAAGGGGACGTTTCATATGTCGACCCTTAGCCGAGGATACCTCACTGGAATCTTCTGATGTTTTTCTTGTAGTTTGTGTAATTAGTGTAGCTATTGTTTATTGCTAGCGCGTAATTGTAGAGAGAATCTCCTTTATAGTTGCAGCCTTTCATTGTTGTACAGTAAAATAGTTGTGGCATGCATGTAGATTTGCACCAAGTATTTCGCTGCTGCGCTTGCAATTAACTACATATTATTTTCAGTGCTATGTTAATGTGTTCTCTTATTTTTGCTCTTCAAATTGTGCTTTTCTGTGTTATCGTGTGAAATATTGTGACAATAATGGCGTGTGAAAAACGTAACACTAGGCTCCAAAGTAAACTGAGAAATAATAGTGACGACGAGTGTAGCTTACCAGCACCGCTGTGTAATGAATTAACAGACATTCAAAGTAGTAATTTGGTAACTGTGCATAGGGAAATGGAGCGGGCGTCAAATAATGGTGTAGACAGTGAAACAGGTAGTGAACAGGGAAGCATTATCGATCGATCGGTCGGCAACAGCTCGCCTCAGGAATCGGGAATGACAGAACACAATATTGCAAATACTGTAGACTCAGGTTTTGGGTTCTCACCGTTTTCTCTAATGAGTCAAGAAACATTTTCTGCTTGTCAAAATGTGAATGTTGCCGGTGCAACTTCACTGCCGAAAAGCACTGAGGAACATGTTTCAGACACCAGTGCATTGTTATTACAGTTAATGCAACAAATGGGACAAAGGCTACAAAAATTAGACACAATGGAACAAAATCTTCAAAAGTTAGACACAATGGAACAAAATCAGAGACAAACACAGCAACAGTTAGACACAATGGATCAAAATCTTCAAAAGTTAGACACGATGGAACAAAATCAGGGACAAACACAGCAACAGCTTCAAAAGTTAGATTCATTGGAACAAACTCTTGAACAAGCACGTGAAGATTTAACTACTGAGTTACATAACATTGAATCGAAATGTCAAAAAGTCTGTAATGACGTAAAAACTCAAATTTGTGAGCATTTTCAACCTATTTTTTCGCGGCATAAAAATGCATTACAGAATCACGAAGCAGCCATAAAAGAACTGCAAACTATTGTTCATGAAAATCATGAGACCTTGCAAGCTAAATCTGACTCAGTTGCATCTACCGATTCGGTTACACAACTTGCAAAAACTCAGGAAAACTTGAAGGACACAGTAGATACTCTGAAACTTGGTTCAGAAAAACACACTGAGGAAATAAGTACACTATCGGAGAAAGTAGGCGAACTTTCGGATCAATTCACTAATTTATCTACGAAGGTAGATGATAATCTGAATGACACAAAACCGGTAGTCTTTAATTACACAGAAGAGTGCGAACAAATTAGGAAATTCAATCAAAATCAAATCAATATACAGTACAAAAGAGAAATCCGGGAAGCACAAGATCAGTTGGCACAAGTAATACAAAAATTACAAATTTCAGAGGACACTCGCGCTCCAACACGGGAAGAGGAACTTAGAAATACGGAAATGCCGCAAAATAATAACACAGGGCATTTCGGAGGTTATGAAAGAAATTGGCAATGTGCACCGAATTTTGAGATGGAACGGCCGACACGACCTAACAATGACCGATATGGGACTCGCCGACATGATGATTTTGACTATCAGCTATTCATTGCTACACGTAAATTCAAAACATTTAAGAATTCTGGCAACAACATTCATCCACAAGCATGGCTCCATCAATTCTCTCATTGTTTTCCTCCCAACTGGTGGTTAGAACACAGATTAGAATTTATGTGTGGCTACTTAGAGAATGAACCAGCTGTAAGAATGCGATCGGTCATTCACGATTGCCACAGTGAAGGAGAATTTTACCATGCCTTCTTCTCGGCATATTGGTCTCAAGCCACACAAGACCGAGTAAAACATGGCATCATAATGATGAAACATTTCGAACAATCTGAATTCTCCAGCCTTGTGAAATATTTTGAAGACATGTTGCACAAGAATCAGTACCTGTCAAACCCATACAGCCCCTCAGAACTCATCCGCATTTGCTTAATCAAATTACCTGAACATTTACGACATATTATTTTAGCAAGACGTTGCAGAGAAGACATTGAGGCTTTTCAGGGACTGTTACAAGAACTGGAAATTGACACTGACAATCGCGGAACGCGGAAACAGAAGCACAACAATTACAGGTCACATCTGTCACAATTCTGCGATGAAAGAAATAATAACTGGACATGACAAAGCTATTCTCACAACACATATCGTGACCAAAACAGACACCACCCGTATGACAACCGTTGGCAGAGTAGTAATAATTACAGGGAAAGATCACCTCTCCGCGGTAGTGACTATCACAGAGACAATCAGAGAAACAGACAATTTGGGAACCAAAATAATTATTATCAAGGGAGACAGAATAACTTTAGACGCAACGGTCCACCGTGCAGTGATAATTCAGGGAGAAATTCTCCACCATGTGACCGACAAGAAAGAAACTATGGAATCTACCGACATGACGACAGACGATATGATCGTAACGACAGACCTGAATTGCATCAGGACTGGCGGCATTCAAACAGAGCAGAGCCCTCTTGTCACGGTGAATTTGTAGAAGTTAGGTCTCCAAATCCCAATAACAACGCGCGCCAACAAAGAGACAGACAATGATTGGCACAGCAGGCAGCCGCATGCGCCCGCTGGCTCTGAGAAAAATAACATAAGACGCTAGCCTTGAGAAAAAATTTAGCATTCTTTACCGATGTATACAACATGATAATTGCTTTAAAGTTGAAAGTCTGCGTACTAGGAAGAGTAAAGGTTTACACCACATTTCACATGTAAAACCGTTTATTGAAAGATAATCTGCTTTTTAACTTTGTCTTTGCCATAAAACGTTTCACTTCACGTTACTAGTATGCTTTAGAAACTGTTACCATGCAACAATGTTTGAAGTTAAATATCCAGTCTAAAACCTAGGGAACATTTTTAAACAGAAATTACGAATGCATTGTTATAGTGAACAGACGACACAGTGTTGTATTTGTACATTCTTGCTTGTTAGTTGCACGAGTACGTAACGACTATAAGCCTTACATACTTAGAACATTTACCAGTACTGCTAATGAAATTTTAATGCAACATTTTGGTTTACTTGAAAATACATTCCGGATTTAAAGTACTTTCTGTGAGATACCAGATGACACAGTGGTTAGTTTATGTGACAGCTACACGATTTTATCACGACGCTACTAATGAGTGACAATTTACAATGTTGCTTTTGCGGTGTTTCTGTTTTATATCTGTACAGTTTTTCTGTATTATTCTGGAAAGTAAAACATGTTTTAGTAGTAACTTTTGTGGTATAGCTATAATGAGACAGCCTTTTCCGTGGCACAACAATACGTTACAGCACAGTACCTTCTTCATCACGGCAATAAGCGTAATGACTAAGATATCTATACGCAAAGCATTTCACTTTGTTTATCGTGAAGTAAGTACATTGGCTTCTGCAGAACTTAGCTTTCGGAGGACGATAACTACGACACTTCCACAGAGATTATCTTACAGCAAGATGCACATTTAGTGCTACAGGACACGTATTTGAGTGATTAATTTTGCACTTAAATCATTTATTTTTAAAGATGTTTGAAGCACAATGATACAAAGGTTTTCCGTGACACATTTCATTCCATTGCTGTAATCTGTAACACCTGAGGGTATAATTACATTAATCCTCAGGGGGTTACACGCCTACTTTGTGTACCATGTGTTTGGCAAGCACAAGGAGCCCTAGCTAATATGGTATTTGCTTATACAACTTTACACATTGGTACCATCTTTCTCCCACACAGAATTACACAGCTATCTGATCATTTACCTGAGAGAGACAAACATTTATTTTACTACATCAGTGACAGACGTTTACGTAATTACACCGTTGGATAACTTCACACTTACAAAATTGTATGTTGTTTGTACTTTGTGAACTGTTCATATTTTTTCAGAACCATTGTGATACTATGAGAGCTTTGAATGATGTATTTGGTATGGGATCATGATTTTTAAAGTGCGTTTGAGGCAGATGACACTTTTGACATGAGCAGAGAATTTTTTTAGATTTTGAAATTATTGGAGGAAGCTACGACGATTTTGAGAGTTGACTGAGGTGTTTTGCTGTTATTTTTACGACGACGAATGTGTATATGTGTAATAAGGTAAGGAGTAATGAATAGTGGTTAGGGACTCTGACTTGCGAAAAAGGATGTTGGAAACCAAGAATCGTACTTTAAGAGTTATGAAATGTATGTAAATGCGTGAATGTATCACAATGCTGACGAAAATTTTGTGGACACTGTTATATCAATAGGATTTTGTTTCTACAGATTTGTAACCCAAATTCTCGACCTGTGAAATTTTCATGTGAGACTGTCACTGTAGCGGAAACTGGTGTCGTAAATATTTAGGTAAGAAAGTTAAGTGACCACCTGCACGTAATGCGTCGTGGGCACCCAGCTGGGCGACAGTCGCCTTAAAAAAAGCCATTAGCGTGTGCCTTCCAGAGGCACAGGTGAAAAAAAAAAAAAATGGAGGCCATTATCCTCGCTATCGACATTCCTTTATAGAAAGCATCGTAAATACGACACCCTCAAACTTGAAAACACGATTACACTGAGGAGCTCTTAATTTATGATATTTACTGAAATGCCTAATGAAACAGAGAAACATTTCATGGCTATTGTCTTGCTAATTGAGAGAAATGCCATATGGCTTGCCTTTATGTATTTATTTACTCATTTTGTTTAATATCTAGTTTCTACCTGAACTGCAGCATTGGTTAAAATAAAATTGTATAGATGTACTAATATAAATATTTTCTGTCTACAGATCCAGTAAAGAATACGTTTATGATATACTTTCTTAGAAACGAAAGCACAAATAGACATTTCCTTTCACAGGAATTGCATAAATAATTTTTTTATTGACTTGGTAACTTTCTTGCAGAGTAAGTTTTTGTGATGCATCACTCTAGTGTTAAGATGTGACATAGGTATTAGACATGGCCATTTTTAGTGTAATATTTTTCTGCTTGAGCTATGTCATGTTTAGATATAAGTTATTTCATTTTCGTGCTACTGAATTTTAATTTGTGTTACTCTGCTAAGCCAGATTTATTTTTCTTGTTTGCTGCGCATTGCCTCATATTAGTTGTAATGTTGAATTGCCTGGTAATTTAGATTTACTGTAGCTTGCTTTGCAAATTTCCATTTTTTATTGCTGTTTGTATTAATTTTTTATGCTGCTGCATTGCCTTGTCCCTTAGTTTAGCATCTGAGCTCAGTAGATTTAAGTTAGTTTAAGAGGGGGTAGCCTATAAGAGAATGAATTGCGATGAATTTGAAGAAATGCACTAAGAGGCTATACAAGAAAAGTACAGAAAGCAGGTATAGATAGGACTTTTGGAAATAATGAAGAACAAAGGGAGATCTCCGAGAAGTAAAGAAAGTTTTGTTTGCAAAATACTGCAGTAAAACAAACCCTGTCCTTTCCTTGTATTATTCCGCTATATGTTTGTGTACCCTGGGGTATTTATGTTTTTCCTGTATTTATATGTTTATCTGATAAGACTTATGTTGTAGAATTTTTCTAATACTAAGCTACATTCACTATGATGAGGAATACTGTTATCCTCAAATATAATTGGCATTAATAATATGTTATTTACCTTGTAAATATGCTTAGACATTATTTATTCTGTTTTGTTTTAATGCTCATGTGTGAAGTTGATGTTTCAATAATTATTCTGATCTTTTGTGTATGTACTTATGTCATAATTCCTGTAACACTGATGTATATGTTTATTTCTATTCTTTTGTAAAGCTTGTTTTACTACAAAAGTTATATGTATTGTTATGATCCTTAATGATGTATTTTGTACCTTTGTAACTGTATTTTCATGTTGTAAATTTATAATTGTATAGACACCAGTTCTTCAAATTAAGTTACATTTCACTGCACACGTTTCTGTTGGTCATAGTATATGGACAATATGTGAGAAGTAGGGACTGACAGTGTTTGCACGTGTGTTAATGATTCAGCAAGGGACTGGATAACAACATTGCTGGATCTAAGGACAATTCCAAAAACTTTGTGAGTGCACAAGTGGTGGTTATGGACTTGCTACATTATCCGCAAGACTCTTCAATGGTGATTGTGCACCTGCACAGTCACAACAGATGGCTGCTGACCATCTCTACAAGGACTACAGTGGGTCTGCGTCTTTGGTGACCCACCAGTACCATTATTTCTACAAGGACTGCAGTGGGTCTGCGCCTCTGGTGGCGCACCAATATCGTAATCTCTACCAGGACTACAGTGGGTCTGCTCTGTGATGACCTACCAATACTCTTCAAAACTTCGATTGACTCTGCTGTGGGTTTGCTCTGTTGTGACCCATTACTTGTCTGCATGTCAAGAGTCAGTACTGTCTTTCCATTGGAAGGACAACACTACTTCTTCAAGACTGCAACGAAATCCACTACTTCCGTGTGCATTTTATTTTACTGCTCAGACTTTGAGAAAAACACTGGAATTTTACTGTGATGAATCAGGACTGTCTTTATAGACTGTGAGAAAATTTTAGCTTTTGACCAACATTGTATCAATAAGTGTGTGCATTTGATATCTTTGTTATTGTAATTATGAAAAATTTTATCAAATCATTATTGGCCACTGCCCAAAACAATTTGTAAAATTTTTTGTGGGGAGCATGGGGGCTATGTAAGTAGGCTGTTTAGGTTTTTTTATTGGTAATGCCACCTCTGTATAAAAATCACTGGCTGTGCTGTGTGCAGTCTGTGGCTAGTTTGCATTGTTGTCTGCCATTGTAGTGTTGGGCAGCGGCAGCTGGATGTGAACAGCGCGTAGCGTTGCGCAGTTGGAGGTGAGCCGCCAGCAGTGGTGGATGTGGGGACAGAGATGGCGGAGTTTTGTAATTTGTCATGAACTGCTATATATATTATGACTATCAAGGTAAATACATTGTTTGTTCTCTATTAATATCTTTCATTTGCTAACTATCCCCATCAGTAGTTAGTGCCTTCCGTAGTTTGAATCTTTTATTTAGCTGGCAGTAGTGGCGCTCGCTGTACTGCGGTAGTTCGAGCAATGAAGATTTTTGTGAGGTAAGTGATTTCTGAAAGATATAGTTTAATGTTACTCAGGGCCATTCTTTTGCAGGGATTTTTGAAAGTCAGATTGCGTCGCGCTAAAAATATTGTGTGTCAGGTTAAGCACAGTCATGTATAAATTGTTCTAAGGGGACGTTTCAAGGTGACCTACGTTGCCTGGTGTGACGTTGTTGTGATGCCTCGTGTAAGGAGGAGAAATGCGTACCATCACGTTTCCGACTTTGATAAAGGTCTGATTGTAGCCTATCGCGATTGCGGTGTATCGTATCGCGACATTGCTGCTCGCGTTGGTTGAGATCCAATGACTGTTAGCAGAATATGGAATCGGTGGGTTCAGGAGGGTAATACAGAACGGCGTGCTGGATCCCAACGGCCTCCTATCACTAGCAGTCGAGATGACAGGCATCTTATCCGCATGGCTGTAACGGGTCGTGCAGCCACGTCTCGATCCCTGAGTCAACAGATGGGGACGTTTGCAAGACAGCAACCATCTGCACGAACAGTTCGACGACGTTTGCAAAAAATGGTTCAAATGGCTCTGAGCACTATGGGACTTAACATCTCAGGTCATCAGTCCCCTAGAACGTAGAACTACTTAAACCTAACTAACCTAAGGACATCACGTACATCCATGCCTGAGGCAGCAGCTTGGACTATCGGCTCGGAGACCATGGTTGCGGTTACCCTTGGCGCTGCATCACAGACAGGAGCCCCTCCGATGGTGTACTCAATGACGAACCTGGGTGAACGAATGGCAAAACGTTATTTTTTTCGGATGAATCCAGGTTCAGTTTACAGCATCATGATGGTCGCATCCGTGTTTGGCGACATCGCGGTGAACGCACACTGGAAGCATGTATTCGTCATCGCCATGCTGGCGTATCACCCGGCGTGATGGTATGGAGTGCCATTGGTTACACGTCTCGGTCACCTCTTGTTCACATTGATGGCATTTTGAACAGTGGACGTTACATTTGAGATGTGTTACGACCCGTGGCTCTACCCTTCATTCGATCTCTGCGAAACCCTACATTACAGCAGGATAATGCACGTCCGGATGTTGCAGGTCCTGTACGGACCCTTCTGGGTACAGAAAATATTCCACTGCGGCCCTGGCCAGCACATTCTCCAGATCTCTCACCAACTTAAAACGTCTGGTCAATGGTGGTCGAGCAACTGGCTCGTCACAATACACTAGTCACTACTCTTGATGAACTGTGGTATCGTGTTGAAGCTGCATGGGCAGCTGTACCTGTACACGCCATCCAAGCTCTGTTCGACTGAATGCCCAGGCGTATCGAGGCCGTTATTACGGCCAGAGGTGTTCTGGGCACTGATTTCTCAGCATCTATGCACCCAAATTGCGTGAAAATGTAATCACATGTGAGTTCTAGTATAATATATTTCTCCTATGAATACCCGTTTATCATCTGCATTTCTTCTTGGTGTAGCAATTTTAATGGCCAATAGTGTATATCTATACCCGATGCCAAGATACGGCTAGTGGTGAAGAGTACTTCTCTTACCTTGTTCTCCCTTATGCTGTTCCTTGGTAAACCAAACGAACTAAACTATCCCTCTTGTCGCGGTCATTTCGCGGGACGTATATGGGAGGAAGTAATACGTTTTCTGACATACTCTCCGTGATGCACAAAGCCTCTGCAGCTCCTGCTCCGTGGGAGGGGGAGGGTTAGGGGGGTAATCGTACCACCACCTAGGGCGGCAGGTTTCTGGGGACGGTGGTGTTAAATTTAATGTGGTCCAAAAGGATGAATTAAGAAAATGAAAGATTAGCCTAAATCAAGCTTGAGAATATGTTAGAAACACAAGTTTCGTTGATCTGGGGAGGGGTGCCGAAGGCTGGGGGGGGGGGGGGGGGGGGGCTGCATCCCGCCCGTTATCGGGTAAAACAGCGGTGTTTACTACTGCGCTGGACACACTCTGTCTTGTTAAGTGCCCTTCTGCAACGCATGAAAACTATATAAGCACCAGTGATGACAAGAGTGATTCAGTTACTCAAAAGAGATGACGTAAAGTATAATTTGAAAACTGAACGTCGAAAGGCTTGGGGTTGAGATGCGCAACTGTGCTTAAAGGTTAAACTGATTAGGAAACAATGACAATGATAGGGCTTATTTCAAAGCAACCAACCTCTTAATTTCAATCGGCAACGAAGGTGCGACTAGATCCCAACCCGTCTCTTTTGACAATCTTCTTTTGACTAAAGCCCTGTGACAGTTGGCCATTAATATTTTCAAAGTTATACTGATTGTCAGTTATTAAGACCACTCTGAAGGAACGTCTTAAAACATTACTAGTAAACATCTATTACAAGAGAACTCACTCGGCGGAACCACAAGATCCAGCTAAAATACGCCAATAATGACCCGGTCTTTCAAACCCAGCAACGCACAGCTTAGTACAACAGGTTGTTCAGATTACAACAAATGATTGAGAGATGAAATTACAAAGAACTGAAACGCTTAACATCCAAATCTAACCACAAGGCCGCTGTTTTGTTTAACGGCAACCTGTGGCTTAATACAGTTGTTCCGGCTGTATTTACGACCTGGAGCTGATTCTTTAGAACATTAAAGAACAGGTATATGCCAGAATGGAAAGACAATATAATAGCGGGACAAATTTTCAAACAACTAGTGTCTTAGTACATTACTAAAGCCTATATTTACGACCAAAGTGCCGACCGAGTAAAATTATGATGGTCGGGTACGGATCAGAAAATGAGGGCAGTTGGACAATGACACAAATCACCATATATATATCGGCAGGCAAAGACCTTCTACGGACACAGCCCACAGATACCATCACTTCCTGATAGATATTGGCAGTGGGGCAGCCAGAGAGATTGTCGATACTATCCTTGAGGCAGTGGTGCCAGACAGAAGTCTACTAACTCAATGGCACCACGGCTCACTGATGACGCGATAGAAGAAACATAAGTCGTCAGGGAAGAGAGTATTAGTCAGACTGTAAGAGCTCTGGACGACTTAAGATCAAATAAGGCAGAAGGGATAGAAAAGATTCCATCAGAATTTCTAAAGCCTTTGGTGGAAGTGGCAACCAAACGACTATTCACGCTGGTTTGTAGAATCTGAGACTGGTGATACAGTATCAGACATTCGGGAAACTATCATCCACACCATTCCGAAGACAGCAAGAGGCCACAAGTGCGAGAATTATCGTACAATCAGCTTAAATGTTCATACATCCAACCTACTAACAAGAACAGTATACATACGAACGGAAAAGGAAACTGAGGATATGTTAGATGACAATCAGTTGCTTTAGGAATGGTAAGGGCACCAGGTGCAGCTCTGATGTTGCGGTTGGTAATGGAACCAAGACTGAAGAAAAATCAAGACATGTTCATAAGATTTGTCGGCCCGGAAAAAGCGTTAGACAGAGTCAAATGATGCAAGATGTTCGATATTCCGGGAAAAATAGGGATAAGCTATAGCGAAACACGGGTGGTGTACAATATGTACAAAAACTCAGAGGAAATAGAAAGAGTGGAAGAGCAAGAACGAAGTGCTCGGACTAAAAATGGTGTAAGACAGGGATACAGTCTTTAGCCCCTGTCATCGTAGGAGCAATGACGGAAATAGAGAGGTTCAAGAGTGGTATTAAAAGTCGAAATTAAAGCATATCATGATGATATCAGGATGAAATTTTTTATAAGGAATTATGCCATCTAGGCACCAAAATAGCCGTGACTGACGGAACAAGGAGGACATAAAAAGCAGACTAGTACTGGCAAAAAGGGAGTTCCTGGCAAAGAGAAGTCTAATAGTATCAAATACTGGCCTTAACAATAGGATGAAATTTCTGAAATTCTGAAAATATAGGTTTGGAGCACAGCATTGTATGACAGTGAAAAACGGACTGTGATAAAACCGAAATAGAAGAGAATCGGAGCATTTGAGATGTACTACAGACGAATATTGAAAATTAGGTGGATTGAAAAGGTAAGGAATGAGGAGGTTCTCCGCAGAATCGGGAAGGAAAGAAACATATAGAAAACATTGACAAGAGGAGGGGACTGGATGATGGGACGTCTTTCTACTTTCTAGACATCAGGGAACAACTTTCATGGCACTAGAGCTAGAGGGAGCTGTAGAGGGTAGAAACTGTAGATGAAGACAGAGATTGAAATACTTCCAGCAAATAAATGAGGACGCAGGAGAGGAATTCGTGGTGGGCCGCATCAAACCAATTAGAAGACTAAAAAAATTACGTATTATGAGTTCCTTACTTTTTTCCTACCGAGTAATCTCTAGTGTGCTGTTTTTGAAACTCCTGATGTGTGTAAATTAATATATTTCGAATAATGGATTCGATCCAGAGTAACAATTTATGTAATCTCTTGCGATTCGAATAGGCACCAGTTGCATTCGTCGAGCCACGCACCATGAAATCCAGTCCAAGTGGCTGAGCATTTTCACACGGTCTGCAACCGTTAACTAAGCTTACTGGCTCGAGTTTGTTACTGAAATACTAGTTCCGCTTTCCACGTTACTGCGCATTTAGAGTAATGAATGATATTTGTTAATAATGGTAAGATTAACTTTTTTGTGTTAATGGAAGACATGTTGCTTCCAGTTGAAATTTTATGAATAATCTGAGCACGGTTTTATATAGAATTTCCTTATTATTTGCATAAATACAGTAGCCAGCCTCTTTTTCTGTAGATTCATTTTATGCAAGGACGTGTTTAGGGCCATCACCCACCTTCAGCTTGTTTACATCATAATCAGTATAGATTTTTTATTGAATTTATACAGTGCAGCTCTCTGTTCTGTGGCTCCTTTATCGCCTTGTATGCATGGGACAAACACTTTTACATTCAAAAATTTTTAAACGAAAGGCAGCTCCAGCATTCAGATTGGATCCTAGAAAAACGTCATGTATTACCCAAACTGAAGGTGAGTGAAAGGCCGAAACACGTCCTTGCATAAAATAAAGCTCAACTAAAACTTGACTGGTTGCCATACTTCGCTAAGTGATTCAGTCCACCGTTACGAGGCTACACCGCCATTAATACAGATTAATTGATACCATGTTCACCAACAGTACATTAAATGGTTCCATGTTTATGAAAGTTCCATTATCTGGTTCAATAAGAAATTTCGGTGCCAATAAAAATAGAACCCTCTTGAATATTCCTGGCAGATTAAAACTGTGTGCCGGACCGAGACTCGAAATCGGGATCTTTGCTTTTCGCGGGCAAGTGCTCTACCGACTGAGCTACCCAAGAACAACTCGAGATTCCTCCTCAAAGCTTGAATTCTGCCAGTACCTCGTCTCCTACCTTCCAAACTTCACATAAGCTCTTCTGCTTGGGTAGCTCAGTCGGTAGAGCACTCGCTCGCGAAAGGCAAATGTCCTGAGTTCGAGTTTCGGTCCGGCACACTCTTTTAATCTGCCAGGTAGTTTCATATCAGCGCACACTCCGCTGCAGAGTGAAAACCTCTTTCTAGAGACCTCTTCCTTATTTGAAATCATTTATATGCATGTTAGAGACTAAAGTTCTCCGACGCGTTTGTGCACACAGGGTTACTATTGATTAAACTGACAAACTGCAGGCGTAGATTTCTGACTGGAAATGGAGCAAAAACGGTCCTATGAACACTTCTGGAAATGCATCTTTGCCACGGCAGATGAGCTGACAAATGAAAGATCGTCTGACTACGTGCCGTTTGTTCCTTGTGTGTTGCAGGCTGTGTGATTGACAGCATATTGTAAGCAGCACAATGGTCCGGTATTCACGTCTGGGCAAGACGAGATGGTGTTTGTGTACGGCCAAGCAGATGGAAACGGTCGAGAGGCGGCACAGCCATACTACAATAAGTACCCTCACAGTCACCAACTACATGACACAACATTTCAAGCCCTTTTTGGGCGTTTATGTGGTCATGGGTCCTTTCAGACAGAGGAACATGCAAGGAGGCGGCGGACTGTGCGTATACCAGATCTGGAGGCCGGGTTCTACAGGATAATGACATGAACCCTACTGCAAGCTCCAAGCTAGTGGTGTAAATTGGAAAGTTGTGGTAAGGACTATGGGACCAAATTGCTGAGGTCGTCGGTCCCTAGGCTTACACACTAATTAAACTAACTTACGCTAAGGACAACACACACACCCATGCCAGAGGAAGGACTCGAACCTTCGACGGTGGTGAGCCGCGCGAACCGTGACGCCTTAACCGCACAGCTACCCCGCGCGGCAACATGGTGAAAGCCATAGTATGATTATGTGTATCCTGTCTATGGTCTTTACACCAGGCCATCACAATTACGGGGCTTCTGTTATCAGCAACGTGTGCATTGTATCCCATTGAGGCGTGGGTGCGATGCAACTATTTACTGTGTTCCGGGACGATTTGTTGTCGTTGCACATACACCGTTCATTTCCGGACACATGTTCGTTATGTTCATTGGACATTTTCCCCCCATTTGCAGTCTTGAACCCACTGTCCCTGCAGTTTGTCGGTTTTATTAATGTTCACCCTGTATAATTTGCAAATATTTCGTGCTAACTGGCTGAACTATCTAAAAATAAAGTCCCTGGCCCCGTTTTTCTGCCTGTATATGAAGTATATATTTAGAAACTAGGGTAAGAGTTTTGATCAAATAGACTAACATACGAGGAAAGTATATGTATATAATTTCTTACCGGTACGCCAGTAAGTCGCCCGGCTTTTGATACAATTAGTGATATCCGTGCGAAGTTGGGGTGGGTATCTCGTGTTGTGCAAAATAACTCCGCTGTCAAACCGCCGACCGGTGGCCGTGTCATCCACTTCCTTGCGGCGTCATGCAGGAGCGGTACGGAAGGGTAGAAAGCCACTCTCCCAGCCGTTATTGAGTTTTCAGTCCTCGGAACCGCTATTCCTCATTCAAGTAGCTCCTCCAGTAACACAGCGAGGCTGAGTGGAAACAGTTCCAATCTTCTGACCTAGGAAGAGTCCCTGGCAGTATCGGAAACTGAGTGCGGATCCTCTGCACGAGAATCGGGGACTCACTGACCGAAGACGGACAGTGTGATACTAAAGTGCAGAACCACTGAACTCACTAAAATCACGAGAACCAGTTGGCTGCAGTAATGCGTAAAAAGTATGTCCTTCGTCGACCGATTTTTCGATTAGTATGTCAGCGAATCCGGCAATACTTGACAATTGCTAAATGTGTATGGGAAGTGGATATACACTATCTGATCAGATGTATCCGGACACCCTCAAAAACATATGTTTTCCATATTACGTATATTTTGCTGCCACCTGCTGTCAGAAACTCCATATCATCGACCTCAGTAGTCATTAGACATCGTGAGGAACTCACCGAACGTGATCAATTGATTGGGTGTCCCTTGTGTCATGCGTCTGTAAGCGAAATTTCCACACTCCTAAACATCCCTAGGTCCACTGTTTCCGTTGTGATAGTAAAGTGGAAACGTGAAGGGAATGTACAGAGCAAAAGTGTACAGTCCGTCCTCGTCTGTTGACTGACAGAGACCGCCGACAGTTGAAGTTGAACGTAATGCGTAATAGGCAGACGTCTAGCCAGACCATCACATAGGAATACCAAACTGCTTCGGGATCCACCGCAAGTACTATGACAGTTAGACGGAAGGTAAGAAAACTAGGATCGTCGAGTGGCTGCTCATAAGCCACACGTCACGGTGGTAAATGCCAAACGACGCCTCGCTTGGTATAAAGAGCGTAAACATTGGACGATTAAACAGTGGGAAAAGTTGTGTGGAGTGACGAGTCACGGTACACAATGTGGCGATCCGATGGCAGGGTGAGGGTATGGCGAGTGCCTGGTGAACGTCATCTGCCAACAGCAAAATTCGGAATCGGTGGTGTTATGGTGTGGTCGTGTTTTTCATAGAGGGGACTTATACCCGTTGTTGTTTTGCGTGGCACTATCACATAACAGGCCTACATTGATGTTTTAAGCACTTTCGTGCTTCCCACTGTCGAAGAGAAATTCAGGGATGGCGATTTCATCTTTCAACACGATCTAGCACCTGTTCATAATGCACAGCCTGTGGCGGAGTGGTTATACGACAGTAACATCAATGTAATGGACTGGCCTGCGCAGAGTCCTGACCTGAATCCTATAAAACATCTTTGGGATGTTTTGGGACACCGACTTCGTGCCAGGCGTCACTGACCGATATCGATACCTCTCCTCAGTGCAGCACTCCGTAAGGAATGGGCTGCCATTCCCCAAGAAACCTTCCATCACATGATTGAACGTATGCCTGCGAGAGTAGAAGACGCCATCAAGGCTTGAATTCCAGCAGTACTGATGGAGGGCGCCACGAACTTGTAATTTTCAGCCAAGCGTTTGGATACTTTTGATCACATAGTGTATGTCCTTATCTGTTTCACTTCCCTCTCTCTTCCCCTCTACTCTTGCCCCCTTCCTTTGTCCACCTCATCCCTCCCATCTTTGTCTATCACTCTCTTCCTGCTTCCTGTACATCTCTTACCCAGCACTCTCTCAATCCACCTCCTCCCCCCCCCCCCTTATTTCTGTCCATACTCATTTCGACCCCCCCCCCCCTCCCATCTCCTCCTACTTCCTCTCCTGACCTTAATTATTGTTATTGTAAACGCAACCTTGACTGGGAATAGAAGTCAAAATGAATGGGTAAACCTGTTGGAATCGCTAATACACGGGGTATGAGAGAGACCTTCCCAGCTACTGTATCTGTGAGAATAGTGGCTTTAATGATAGTATTTAGCGTGGTTGTAGTTTATGAATAGGTAGGATTATGAATTTAGCCATGTACGCAACTTTCCTATTTTCCGTTAAAAATCATTGCGAAAGGGAAAACCAAACCATAAATTTTCAGTGTAGTTTAGCAAGTTCTTTGTCGCAGCTGGTTTAACAGTAAGTGCTTAACATGTCTATATCTCCAATAATGGAAACTCTAGGTAGGAATTTCAACAATATAGGAAAAGACAGATTGATACTTGCCGTAAAGGTGACACGTTACGTTGTAAACAGACACAATTAAAAGACACTTACACATGAGTTTTCAACCACAGCCTTCGTCAGAAAAGCGAAGCTCACACCATTCTTTCACACAAGAAAGCACACCACACGGCCACAGGACCATCAGCTCTGACAGCTCGGGCCCCAAGTAGCGATCTATCTACTTTCTGCGTTGTTTATATGCCTTTACCTCCAGTAGATTATGCTGTGCGTTGTCTATCCGTCAGGCACTAGGTCGACAAAGGTTCCATCCAAACGAATCTATCCTTGACTTTATGCGAACTGCAACAAAAGAATTTCAGATAGATCATGAATTTATTGAAATGAAACAGATCGGAATTCATTATTTTGACAATAATGTGTTGGTGTTTTAATGCGTTCATCTCAACGCTTGGTTATGAACGATGATTTTTTTTTGTCTTTCCGTCCGGAGAGAAAACGAATAGCGCCGATGTTTTACCGACTCTCGAGCACGCCCACGTACAACAGCCCATGGGAGAAACATGACAAAGGTTTGTTCCATACAGTGGCGGATACAGAAAAACCTCAAGGAGGGGGCGCTAAAGATATCTTGAGCTCCCTTTACTTTTACTGTAATAGAAAGTAATAGTCACGTGCAAACCTTAAGAAAGTTTTATTTAAACTGATTATATGCATACACAAGACAAGGCCATCTTATGATATAAAAAAGTTACTATTGTGGCTCTCTTCCTTAAATGATGAATTCTATGCGCCTATTCTTCCTGGCAGATTGCTTGATTACATCGTCAATAGGACAATCAATGTCAGGGTGAGTGTTCAACAGAGCTAAGCCATTAAATCGATCCTCCTTCATTGCCGACCTCAGAAATGTCTCTGTACGCCACAATGTTGAAAAACTTCTTTCTACTGTGGCAACAGATGCAGGCAGACAAGCAGATGTTTTCGGAATGAGATTTTCACTCTGCAGCGGAATGTGCGCTGATATGAAACTTCCTGGCACATTAAAACTGTGTGCCGGACCGAGACTCGATCTCCGGACCTTTGCCTTTAGCGGGCAAGTCCTCTACCAACTGAGCTACCCACGCACGACTCACGCCCCGTCCTCACAGCTTTACTTCTGCCAGTACCTCATCTCCTACCTTCCAAACTTTACAGAAGCTCTCCCGCGAACCATGCAGAACTAGCACTCCTGAAAGAAAGGATATTGCGGAGACTTGGCTTAGCCACAGCCTAGCCACAGGAGTGCTAGTTCTGCATGGTTCGCAGGAGAGCTTCTGTGAAGTTTGGAAGGTATGAGACGAGGTACTGGCAGAAGTAAAGCTGTGAGGAGGGGCGGTGAGTCGTGCTTGGGTAGCTCAGTTGGTAGAGGACTTGCCCGCGAAAGGCAAAGTCCCCGAGTTCGAGTCCCGGTCCTGCACACAATTTTAATCGGACAGGAAGTTTCAAGCAAATATTTTGTAGAGCGTGTGCAAAGCAGGATAGTCAGATCTAGGACAGACAACGCTTACATAACAGAATCACGATCATTAATGGTGTTTATGTTCGTTTGATTGTTTTGAAGAATCTCTTCCATCAGTCTCTTTATCACAAGGAGTGATTCTTCTTCAAAGGGCGGTAGTTCAGTTAAGCACTGATTCAATTTATGTGCCAGATCATACCGTAATTCCCGGCTGGGTCGGGGATTTTCTCCGCTCAGGGACTGGGTGTCGTACTGTCTTCATCATCATTCCATCCCCATCCGGCGCGCAGGTCGCCCAATGTGACGTCGAATGTAATAAGACCTGCACCAAGGCGGCCGGACCTGCCCCGTAAGGGGCATCCCGGCCATTGACGCCAAACGCTCATTTCATTTCCATTACCGTCATGCTTCAGTAGTTCTGAGGGCAAAAGTATGTTGAATTTTAAATGATAAATATTTTCTTCAGCAAAACGTGCTCTCGTGTCAGTCGTAACATGGTCCAGTGTTGGAATAACAACAATTCTTTTCCAATATGTCATAGCATCATCATTATGATCGCAGTTTTCCTTGTGTGTTTGTCTGCCTATAAGACGAGGAACACTCATCTCCACGTCTAACTCTTCCATAACTGCCTTCACCTCTTTAACAATACAAGCAAAGTGGCTATCACCGTAAGCTCTCATGCTGTTGTACGCTTTGAGCGTCGAATCTAATTTTGCTTTCGCGATCGCGACTTCCAAGTTAGGGTTTGTAAGATTTTGCTGACTGGATATGTTATTCTTATACCGTCACTCAGTGTAAACAGAGTGATGATAAACTCGCAATTAGAGGGAGCTCGAAGGAGAGCATTGGCTTTGGCAGCCGTTGTTCTATCTCTCCAACACTCTATTTCTTTAAGAACTTTGCAAACTGTCCAGAGATCAGCTACAATTGAATAACAGCATCATGTCGCTCAACCCATATCGTTTGACAATGTGAGTGCAGCGAGTGTTTTAAGTGACTCTTCAATGTTGCGAACTGCTCGCTAGACGCTGTAAAGAACGATACTACTTCTTCAATAGTACCAAGTGAGTTTCTCGCACTTATAACTTTGCAACTCCGAGAGACAGCAAGGTTGAGCTGATGACTTCGACACGGTGCTACTTGCGCGTTGATAGCTTTCTTTTTTATTGTAGCCACAGCTCCTTTCAATTCTGACATTAAGTGAGCAACCATCCAGCTTATACCCCCACAGTTCTCCAGTGACAGAAAGGCATTCCATTCTCCTTAGAATCGTAGTACCTAACACTTAACCAGTAACGCTACGCTCTTCATCTTGACTCTCTTGAGATTCATTCTCAATGTTTCCACTACAGTCGTTGTCTTTATGGAGATCAACGAAACCCAAAAATATTTAGTTTAATGTGCCGTCACTATCAACATATCTTGCAGCTAAACTCAGTTGGGCGATGTGCGCTATGCCGTAGTCTCATCGAAGAGTATGCTGTAATAACGATAATCTGTGATTTCCTCCAATATGCTCGATACCATCACTGTTTCACAGCGTGAAATAAGTTCGTTAGACACGTTGTTTTATTTATGTAAGCGACGTTCGCTTTAGTGGTCTCAAGATGATGATTTAGTTGCAAGTCTCCAGCGTCAATTCTAAATCTTAGAAGAGCCTTAAAGTTTCTCTCGTTACTCACTATACTTTCACGATCATTTTCGTTTTTTAATAGGCTCCCATCATCTCTGTGCCCCCGCAGAGGAATATTTTGCTCTTCATGAAATGTGATTGTTTTTATTATAGGTAGAAGGTTTCTGTTTTCCCTAAAGCTTTCCATTCTCCTTCTTGATACTGGATTTATGACCTCAAGTTCGCTGTTGTCTCGTGTCGCCAATAATAATTTTGCATCTGTTGACGCTTCAATGTGGCACTTGAGCTGAGAGGGGGTCTCAAGGTCACCATCTTCACCAGTTGTTAGTGGTTAAGTCACAAGTTTCTTGGCGATAATGGATTTCTTTCCACCAACATTTTATTATTCACAAAAGTTGAATAGTTAATACCTAGAAGTCGCTTTTTAACTTGTGAGAACACCAGCCATAAATACTGTTCAAAGTGATTATCGTGCATTTGGCTGCGTTCAAACCGCCCCCTCTTGCTGTTTTCGGAAGTAGGAAAAAAATATCCTTTTTCAGGTTTCCTTGAAGCTGTGAGGAACTTGTGTTTAATGTCATCACTAATACTTCCTGACGCTAATACATCCAAATAATTGCCTATATCCGTGGGATTAAAGGAATTAGTCGATGAGCTTTGTTGTGGAAGTTTCGACGAAGTGCTGGGCTCTGCCTGTACATCTGGTGGTCTTTTTGCGGCTGAATGGTGACCAGAATCTTCAGTTGTTTCTACTTTTCTTTTTATTTTTACATAATTTTCCATTTTATTATATTGTTACGACGTAGGTAAATTAGATGCCAATGATTCTCGAATAAACACCTTATTTGCACAGAATTGTGCAACACTAGTATACTTAGCACCAAAACACACACGGTCACACTCCGCGTATTTCTAATATCACTAAGCACGACACTGACTAAAGTCCGTGGTAATAACCAATAATGCTAGTTCATTTTTTCTCACTTCCAAGTTATCGCGACGATTGTAGTTTTCAGACTACTTGCCCGACTCTGCTTCCCTCATATATGTAGTTCGGTTGTTCCTAGATCATTCGCAGTCAAAATGTTCGCTTCCAGACTTTTATGGAGTGTGAACAAATACCTACTGTGAAAGCGACAAGCCAGTATGTACCTTACGACGTACAACATAAGGGCGAGTTTCCAATGCTGACGTCATCCGGCAGTTTATGCGTGTGGAACTTTTATTGTCGATTCCGTTCCTTTCTAGTGCATTCGACAGAGGGCCTATATAATAACAATGCGTTTTTAGGAATCTTCTTGAAAGTCAGTATGACCGGGGATATACGCATCAATAATTTCCCATACCTAACTCGTATTACGAGCTCCCCGTGCGCTCTCAATTTTTATCCGCCACTGGTTCCATACACTTGCCACTACTCGCCTCACGATTTATTAATCGTCATAGCGAGTGCAAGGCGAACGGGAAACTGGACACGCTTTAACTAAAACGGCGAGTCGGTTGGAGTAAGTGGTATTTTTGGAATCAGAACATCCTCGCCAATGTCTAATAACTGCTTGGATAACACTTCCTCCGATTCGCGAGTCCTTGAGACTGGACTGTAGTTTCTTGCAGTTACGATATTTTTCTGCTTCGTTTGTGAAGTCTACGTTTTTCCTCTCGTGTGGGTGAGCAGTGGTTAAGAACTCGAGAAGAGGGTGCACTGGACGTCTTTCTTTATTTTACATCAAAGTCAGCAACCTTTTTCCTCCTGTTCCTTATCCTGAGCAATTTAAAAAAAAAAAGAATGGATAGATGAACGATATCGAATGTACCAGTGGAGTTCAGAGAGAATTATCGGTGCTAAAAGCAGTAACAATTTTTCTCGGTCCCCCCCACAAATATTTAGCAGTGAAGCAACTGACCGTTCAGAGCGTTCCGGCTATTTTTGTGCGAGTGATTGGCCAGGTGCCTGAAACGGAAACTTCCTCTCCACCGCGTGAAAATACCGTTGAGCCGTCCTCCAACGGGGCGTGAAAACGCACATGGACTAGGGGTTGGTGTCGTCACGGCGTGGAATTCCACATTACACTACACTGCGGAGCGTGAAATGAATAATCTGGCTTGTCAAATTTTTGCCTCGTGGAGACGAATGCGGCCAGGCAGAGACGACATCGTTTTACATCACAAGCAGACTTCAGGAGCCGCCATATTGTGGCTGAGTTAAACTTCGTATTTAGTGGGTTTACTTTATCATGGAGTACGTGGTATGAACATAAGCTGTTTCAAAGCATCACCAAACTGAGGATAAGTGGAAAACGCGTTGTTTTAGTTACAATTTGTTATAATGAAATGATGGGAATCTACATATCCGTAGATAGTCTTCCTGTTTTTGATGTTTTTAGTGTCATAACTTGTGTGCTATGAATGTATACAATTTCAGCACTACGGCACAATGATGATCTATTAGAGCGTCGCTTTGATGTAATCTAACAACTGCTTCTTGCCCCACCGACTATTTCTGCATGGCCCTCTCTTGAAAACTCCTTATGTAAAGACTTTTAAGTCCTCTGTTACTTGTCTTAGTCCTGCACTTGGTTTGAAAGTGCTGATGGCCTGGTATGCTGCTCCGATTTTCCCTGTAACTGAGGGCCTACCCCACGGCCACTGCTACTGCCTAGCTGCAGCTCTTTCGTCTTCCTAAAATGTTGCACAGTCCTAGGCATCCTGTTCTCGTCTATAGTGTGTTGCACATTTCCTATCCCTTCTCCTGGCTGATGCTCTTGTTCATTCAACTTTGGTAGTGGTTGATGCCTGTTTTTGGTGCTTATAATAAAACTACCAATTCGCCGTCTTTTTCTCCCCGCGTTCCTACCAACTGCCAGTTCCTAACCGCCCTGTTCTATTCTGTCTCCCCCGATCCTGATTGGTTCCCTCCTCGTTTAGAATTTCTCTTCCTGCTGCTCAGTCCAGATGTTCCTGATGCGTACTCTGCAATCCAAGAGAGAGCCTCTTATGTTGTCCCAATCTTCTAACTTGGCTCTCTGTAAACATAAACGACACTGACATGTTTTGTGTTTTCGCTGTGTTTTACTGATTTAGAAATGTAGTGACAGAGAATGCGTTAGTAGTAACTTAGTTTTGAGAGAACTCGCGTTATTAAGATTGTCTTGTGACGTTTTAACTCGGAAAATTTGGATTCAGAATGTGTCGATCCAATTAGTAACTAACACGAAATGTGTTAAAAAATGCAATTTAGAAACGTTTAATTGTACTTTTATGGAGAGAGTATACACTACTGAAACTAGAAGCCGTCTTGTTTTAAAGAAATATATACTATTACGAAAATTTAATAGGATTTTCGATGTTTATAACACGCAAAATTTTGTTGTTTGTTGCGGCTATCAGGTTTTCAAATAACACGAATTACTTTTAAGAGAAAGTACCATAGGAACGCCAAATATTAACTTATGTAACAAGAATGGACACTACTGCGAGTACATAAACTAAAATAAATTGAAATTAACTACTTACGTTAAAATAAACATTTTTCGTTGACGAGATATATCTGTTTATCTTACTTGGCGGCCATCTTGAATAACGAATGACGCTGCTGTCGCTTAGAAAAAGCCATACCGCCCTGCCAGCGTAGATGAGGTGTCTGCTGAGATGAATCAAAGTCGAGAAAAAATTCGATAATTCTTCTTGTGGCCGAAAATGGATGCGAAAATTCGTACCAGGGTAACCAGCTGTCAGTTATGTGTTATGAGCAAGCCAGATGAGTATACCAGGGTTGATTACTTGGCGTCGAAACCCATAGAGAAAACTTTGTATCGAATGTATGCAGGTTTCGTCGGCCCGTTACCAAAGTCTAAGGTGAGGAACATATACATTTCGGGGTGTATTGATGCGTGTACTAGATTTACATGATTGCGTCTAATCAGAGGTGCGACGACCCGAGCGGTCACCCAGAATTTAACCAGCATTTTTGGGACCTTCGGGCAGCCACAGTCCATAGTCACAGAGAATGCGAGCTACTTTAGTGCTGAGGCTTTTAGGCAATTCTGTTTAGGGGTGCGAGTACAGAATGTTATCACAACTCCATATTAACCCAACCCTTCTTACGATGAACGCCTGAATCGCAGTTTTAGATCTGCATTCATTGCTTACCATCACAAGGACCAGAGTAACTGGGATAGTTCTCCGCCATTGTTGGTTGTGGCATTCATTACGGCACGCCATGAAATGCATAAGTCAACACTGGCGAAGTTGCTTCTCGGATATGTGGTGGCAACTCCACTGTGCAACTTGGCTGCAATAGGCAACCTGTTTTTATTTATTTTTATTTATTTATTGTTCCGTGGGACCAAATTAAGGAGAAGTCTCCATGGTCATGGAACGAGTCAATACATGAAATTATAACACGATAGTAGAAACAGATAAAATGAAATACAAGAAACGTATTCAGGTGACAATTCGTAAGTTTAAATAAAGAAAATCAACAATGGAACACTGGAATTTGCTTAATTTTTCAGCTCTTCCAGGAGCTCCCCGACAGAATAGAAGGAGTGAGCCATGAGGAAACTCTTCAGTTTAGACTTAAAAGCGTTTGGGCTACTGCTAAGATTTTTGAGTTCTTGTGGTAGCTTATTGAAAATGGATGCAGCAGAATAGTGCACTCCTTTCTGCACAAGAGTCAAGGAAGTACATTCCACATGCAGATTTGATTTTTGCCTAGTATTAACTGAGTGAAAACTGCTAACTCTTGGGAATAAGCTAATATTGCTAACAACAAACGACATTAAAGAAAATATATACTGTGAAGGGAATGTCAGAATTCCCAGACTACTGAATAGGGGTCGACAAGAGGTTCTCGAACTTACACCACATATAGCTCGAACAGCCCGTTTTTGAGCGAAAAATATCCTTTATGAATCAGAAGAATTACCCCAAAAAATAATACCATATGACATAAGCGTATGAAAAGTAGACTACTTTTCATGTTGAACTGTCACTTATTTCAGATACTGTTCTAATGGTAAATAAAGCAGCATATAGTTTCTGAACAAGATCCTGGACATGGGCTTTCCACATCAGCTTACTATCTATCTGTTGGCTGGAGGAAAGACTAAATAGGTTGCGGGTCAGTGTAGGACAGCCAGGGCAACATCTGGGAGGCCCATAGAAAGGAAGCGATGCGCTACAATAAGCGACCCCGGCCTAATGCTTACCGAGTTCGAGATGTCTACGTTTAGAATTTTCAGTGGGTTGGTCAAGCAGCTGTTAGTATTATTAAGAAACTGTTGCCCCGGATAGCGGGCCGCTCTTACCCAAAAAAATTCTTACCCTTGTAATAGTGATGCTACAAGATCCGCAGACTCCTAAGTAACTGAGCACATCTCTCTGATTAAGCCGGGTGCTAAGGATTAAGAAAGGAGTATTTTAGGCCCCAGCCGATTTTTTTTTTTTTTTTTGGGGGGGGGGGGGGGGGGGGGCATTCTGTGGGCGTCGGCGCGTCGGCGTGTCGCTTGCGGTCCGCGACTTCGCCACCGGCAAGCATCTGGTTCGTGTCCGACGCGTACAGAGGACGCGGCTATTCGTTGGCAAGAATCTCTCTGGCGCGCGCGAGATCGTGCGCGACGGAAGGAGGGCGGTGAGAGGATGTGCCTCGACCTCAGTTAACCATGGCGCCTCCGACGAACCCGGACTGTTCATGTTTGACAACAACGGCGTTGGAACATGTACTGTGGATTATGTGCCCAAGCTTTGATGATGTCCAAGGGGACATTCAGTCCACTGAGGGTGCTAACGGTTTCAGATACCGGACATAGGCGTTGGTCGCGGTGTCGTAGTAAACCACTTAGTGCTTATCGTGCTTCCAACAGTGTGGTCTTGTAGATTATTGTGGCACTGACGGCCTTTCAACATAGTCTTTGCAAGTTACAAACTCCCGTTTGTTACAGGCGGCATTTTATTGCACTGCGTTCTTCCGCAAGCACTAGAGCAGATGTGTATGAGAATGTTGTTATTGGCGGGAGAAGCACGGACCAAGGGGAAAGATTGACATCGTATGAAAGTATTTGACTCCGCAGCAACACACCGATAGAAGGGAAGAAACTTTGCTTTATTTCATTAATAAAAAAAAATGGCTCTGAGCACAATGGGACTTAACATCTATGGTCATCAGTCCCCTAGAACTTAGAACTACTTAAACCTAACTAACCTAAGGACAGCACACAACACCCAGCCATCACGAGGCAGAGAAAATCCCTGACCCCGCCGGGAATCGAACCCGGATTTCATTAATAGTTGGGGTACACTGCTTTTTTATACATGCCTATTTGCAAGATTTTTGTTCAGTGCTAATGATACGGTTTGTCTTGAACTGATTTTCATGCACCATAATTAAATACTATTCCATCTTTTATGCAGTGCTATTAATGGTAACATTTGAACGGACACACAGGAGTGACGGTAGCATAGAAGAACTGTTCCTCTGTCACGTTTTGTACTATTATTTAGATTGATCATACAGAAAGCACAAAGTGATTCCAGGGAGGACTTTGTGTAAATTTTCTTGTTGCCAGCTGCCGATCTTTCACGAAAGACCATTTTATACTTAATAGTTGGAATATTTTCTTATTTAACATTTGCGTATGTCGAGGAACCTGAGGGCTGCAAGTCTGTTGTTTCATAGGTTGTGCTTGCTGTAGTTTTTCTAAAATTGAGTAACTTTTGTTAATTTGACATGATTACGTGTTGAATTTTATTAATTTTTAGAGGCTCTTGTTTTTTAAAGAAATAAATGTATGTGAAAAGTAAAGGTTTCGTAACGGCCAAACAATCTTTTCGTCCTTTGACTTAGAGCTTCTGTTACAGTGTAAAGCGGTTTTCTATATCTTTTTTATCGACATAATTATAATCGGGGACACAATATACAGACATGTCTAGCTGTACAAGCTGTCCAAGGAGGAATGTTCCGCGTATGACAGGAACCATCGTTCGAAACAAAAAAGTCAACTAACATGGGCTGTAAATTGCATACCTTAAGAGCTTCGAGCACTTCATCTTGAATGCTGTGAAGAACTCTTCCACTACAAGCTCTTTGCTTTCCATATTTTCAGAGATACTAGTATGGACTAAAACAAGGAGAAAAAGCCTAGTTCAAATGTTTCAAATGGCTCTGAGCACTATGGGACTTAACTTCTGAGGTCATCAGTCCCCTAGAACTTAGACCTACTTAAACCTTACTAACCTAAGGACATCACATACATCCATGCCCGAGGCAGGATTCGAACCTGCGACCATAGTGGTCGCGCGGTTTCAGACTGTAGCGCCTAGAACCGCTCGGCTACTGTGCTGCTGAGAATGACATAAATGTCTAAACTGGTCCAGTCGACAAATAATGAGCATGGCTGATAAGCTCTGTAGTTTAAGTGGTGCATTATGCTTAGACAGCACGTCCTGTGGATTCCAGTTGATGTGTTGGCCCAGCTACACGCAGCCAAGTGCGATTAACTCAACTTCGGACCGCTGTAACTACTATAAGCTGCGTCACGCAGTAGCGCCGCGTCTGCCGGGCGCCACAGTTCCCTGTGGTAACATCTGCTCCTGCATGCGACAGAAAACTTTTGAACGTTCAAAACAGGTACATCGTAAGTTCAGTGCATCGTGATTGTCCGAAAGTATTTGGGAGAATGAAACACCGTTGAATTGCTCTACGATATTATGCGGGCGTGCCGAAAAATATTGTCTCCCAAATTTGTATGTTAAATCTTTGAAAACTTTACTATCATCCTAGATCTTTACTCTTCATGTCTATTTCTCAACACTTTTTTTTTCACTAGCTGCTTATATTTTATGACCCACCGTCTAATTTCTTATGGTGGGTCGTATATTGCCACTTAGCCGCTGTGTCTGGGTCCGGGGTCCGCAGTGACTGAAAGTAACACCACACCGGCTCCCGTCCCCACTCACACCGTTGCCCGTGTCCCGCCACGTGGAGGCGGGCTCTGTTTGGATCCATTTGATATCTTTTTTTTTGTGCAGCATTAGAAAAACTTATAACTAATACAAAATCAAGTAAGATATTAATAAACAAAACGAAATTAAATATTTAGAAAGAAGGAAGGTATAATATTGCCCGTCACCTGGTTGTGGGCGGCGGCCCGGGTCTTGGAATGACCCTCAAGACGCTGGCCGTTGCTCACCATGCCTTTAACATCTACCATCCTAAAAACTACCTTAACTAGAAGAGATTAGGGTACGTTAAAGCTAGAAACTAAGACTAAGACCTCCATGTCCAGCCTGATAAACTATTTACGATATACAATAGAGAGGTAACTGATTTTGTGCTTTGCTCAAAGTTGCTAATGAAAGGGTACTCGTGGTAAAAGTAATAAGGTAAAGACGCTAACGGTTTGTGTTGAGCCTACAAGGCTCCTAGTAGAGCACATCAGGCGCAAGCACCTCCCGGCCCCGCCGACAACACGACCTGAACGGTGGTTTTCCCCGATCTACCATAGGTATCCGTCGGGTTGGGCTCAAAAGAGAGGAACCACGATTAAGATCCTTCCATTCAGGACGTGCGCCGCCTCTTACCAGGGGGGCGTATGTCCCGTGAAGAGGTGCCCAACTTTAAGCTTCAGATGAGAAGTTCTTAGTATAGTGGAGGTTGAGGTATAGGCTGTGTAGGTTGGTTGTACAAACAGTTCACACTGAGCCAATGAGACTTACAATGATACGTGGTGTGGCAGTTAGCACCTTCCGGCCCCGCCAGCAACACAGCCTGAGCGGTGGTTTTCCCCGATCTACCATAGGTAGACGTTGGGTTGGGCTCAAAAGAGAGGGACCACAATTAAGATCCTTCCATACAGACTGTGCGCTGCCTCTTAACGCAAGGCGTAGGTCCCTTGAAGAGGTACCTAGCTTTAAGCTCTTATTGGACATGCAATCTGTTTTTAGGATTGTGTGTGACTTGTGCACCTCTTGTCGGTTGTTCCACTCTGTTCTTTGAATTTGACTTGGTTGACACTATGGATCATCCGCGCTGGACGCTTCAATGTCTGTGTTGGTGCCCTGGTCTGTATCTGTTTCTTCTTCATCACTCGTGGTGCTAATCATATCTGTGTCCCCCTGGGCATCGTGACGTCTGTTTTGACCGACTTGCCTTCGGTAGGGTCTGTTGCGCAAGTATTCTATTTGTTGGATCTTCGAGATTTCGTCCGTTAGTTTGTTGAGTTCAGTCCACTTTTCCGGGTCGCGTATTATGGCATGTAGTTCGTTCTGTGTGTTCAGGCGATTTATGTGTACTGTGTGTCTTATGTTCGTGCGTTGTCCGCAGTAGAAGACAGTATGTTCAGGGGAACCTTCTTCCCCGCATGTGCATCTATTAGTCTGCTGCAGACTCACACGGTACAGGTGCGTGGGATAAGGGCCATGTCCTGTGATGAAATGTACCATACCGCTGCTGGGATCAATATGTTTTAGTTTTAGTCTTTCCCGGATGTCAGGGAAGAAGTTGTATACACGGCGGCCCTTATCGCTGTTGGCCCACTCGAACTGCCAGGTATCCACTCGCCATGCTCTGAGTTGGCGTGTTGTCTCAACCGGTACACCAGTGATCTGCCGAACCTGGTCTATTCTCCCCATCCTAAGCCAGTACATTGCTGCGCGGTACCTGATGGTGATATCTATGGGGAAAATTCCCATGACGACACATAGTGCGTCATTTGATGTTGTGTTGAATGCCCCTGTTAGTCGAAGTAGAACATTTCTTTGGCCTCGACGTACAATGGTTCTGTTGGTTGAGAGATTTAACCTGTGGGCCCACGTACTGGCACCAAAGCATAGTACTGACTCGAAGAGAGCGCAATGGTATGTTCGTGTCACTGACAGGGGTAGTCTGAATTGTTCCGAATTTAGCCTAGCCAGTTTGTGTAGTATCTTTTCTGCTTTGTTTGTGCATATTCGCATGTGTTCGTGGAAGTTCAATCGTTCATCAATGTATACTCCTAGATAGCGTGTGACTGCTAGTCTTTTTATGTTTGTGTCCCCGATTTTGACTATTGGGTTCCTGCGCAGGATACCCTTTAGCAATGTATAAGTTGTTTTGTTTCCTGCTATCTTTAATTTATTATCTGTGCACCATTGGGTTATTGTCCTAAGCGTTCCATTGCCTCTTTCTTCTAGCTGGGCACGGTTATTTGCTGAAACTACGACGAGTAGATCATCAGCATAAGCGACAGCTCCATCTGTCAAGATGTGCTCCTCTAGTAACTGTAGGAGCGGTTCTATAACTATGTCCCAGAAGATTCTCAACAGTCACACTGGCGACGAACAAGTTTCTCCCAGAGAGGAAAAATTTGGTGATACCGTCACTGTAGAATGGTCGACTTTGTTTACGGAGCCACACCCTCACCTTTGCTCACAGCGCTTCGCTAGTACCAAAGATGTTCATTAAGGTATGGAAACAGATGACAGTCGGATAGTACCAAGTTAGGGCTGTATGGAGGATGATCTATGCCAATGTATCACAGATTTCTGATTTTTGCAGATACCGCAGTACTAGTGTGCGGTTCGGCATTGTCATGCTGATGGAGAGGACGCTCCATGTGTGGACGAACTCTTCGAAATCTCTGCGGGACGCTGTTTCTCACGCATCGACATAATTACGCTACAATTCGGAGCCCTGTAGCGGCAAAGGATTGCAGGTTACGTCAGCGAAGCGGGAAGGCCGACCGAGTAATATGCATGACATGTGATACCTTAACCAATATTGAGAATAGAATAAAAAAAATTCGGGGGCGTTACTTACTTTTCAGCACGCCGTCGTACTATCTATGACGGTACTAGCAGCAAATATCATATCGTTCTATTTGAAGAAGCTAAGTAGATACGGACAGCTTGATAGGGAACTGTTCTATTTGACATGTCGATTTTCAAAAAGTTCTGACCATAAATGTGAATGAAGCTACGAACTTGATAAATTTACTCAACCTGTCATATTATGTTCTTTGTAAGAGGCCACAGATGTTGCTCGAAGAGGTTACTTCATTTGAAAAGAGTAACAGTGTGTAGTGTGTTAGTCAGGCTGTGTACTATGAAAAGGATGGAAGCTGCCGTGTACGGGAGGCAGCATTATTTAAGGATTTTGTACTAATATGTTTGAGGAAAGAAAACGACATTATATCAGTAGAAGAATGTTCAAAGGGGATATATATATATATATATATATATATATATATATATATATATATATATATATATATATATATATATATAATTTCTGGATGAAATTTACTGTAGAAACATTATAACACAGCATACGGTTTCGTCTTATAGCTGAAACAAGTGTCAGGGAAAGTAATTCAACACAGAAAAATTAAGAAATATTTTGCTAACTTGTCCAGTTGTGAGAACTTTATGAAAGGGTGTGTTGTTGTCATGGCTTAATGAAGCATAGTTATACATGGAGTCTTTATTCTCATTTAGCAGTATTTGCATGATTCTTTCATTCTTGTCTTGTACATGGCGAGTTGTGTACTGAGAAGCATTTTTATGAATATTGGTATGGTACAATCTTGCATTGCACATCGCAACTACGGCAAATGAAACTTTGTTTTGGATACTCAGATCGATAAACGTAACAGTAACAGGTTGCAGAAGAGACGAGAGTTTCGTTCGCACAGGTGGGCCAATGAATTACAATAGAGGTTCATAAGCACAGTGATTGTCAGAGTGAGCTTGTGAAGAAGCAGAGGTTTAATACTAGTAGAATATTTCAGTAAAGTGTTACCTTCTGAATTTTCAAGTGGTTTTAACAGAGAGTCAGATTTGTTAAATTTTATGTTCATCCGCTCTATAATTACAATAACGGTCCTGGTACAGTGATTGTTTGGAAGACTAAACATAGTTAGGCTATTTTCAGGGGCACCGTTTTATTCTGAGTCACTTTTGCTTTGTAGTAAGATGGATTATGTAAATCACATTGAAAACGGATTACTTGTTAGCAGACTAATGGTTTGATGTGTTGGCTAGTCTGGGTTTCGCATCGAGTAGCGTGAGCTCCACATATTTCCGTTCTAAATTAAATTCTCACATAGTTCTTTCACTCTGCATTGAGATTTGCGGGTTTCGAAGTCAAAATGTTTTACAAATTTTTCAGATACCAACCAGACACTTACAAGCACGATTTTAGAAGTTTTAGGTTATCGTTTCAAGCTCTGCAACTACAATGGCGGAAATGGAGAGTTTTACATCACGAAGCACGTGTCCGATATTTATCAACCTATGTTGGAACACTTCAAACCTTCAGCAGGCAAACGGGAAATTAAGTGGAAGGACAGGACGGATTGCGGTTCACATCATTCACCATTGTTCATAAACAATTATTTAAGAAAAATAACTAAAATCAGATAGATTAACAGGATTACAAACAATACTCTGAAACTTTCAAATTTAAGAAATTACACACCTCAGCTTACTGACGCTTTAAATAAGGCAATATTTAAACAAAAGCTGTGTTTAACAGTTTCAGACTCAAAATTTCCACCTTTACGAATCACAACTCAGAAAATGCTTCAACAAATGAACAAATAATTAATATTTAGAAACAGATGCCTTTTTAGGACAACATAGAAGCATAACTCATCTCAAAGACTAAAAAACTTAATAGCTATACCGGGAAACAGCAACTTACATCTGCCTCGAAACAAATAGGAAAAAGAAATTCTTAAAATACACCTCCAAGGGCATGTAGATAATTTCGTTAGGTAAACAGGTGCACAAATTCATAGAGCTGCCTTCAGGCCGGCTGGTCCCGGCGGAGGTTCGAGTCCTCCCTCCGGAATGGTTGTGTGTGTTTGTCCTTAGGATAATTTAGGTTAAGTAGTGTGTAAAGTTAGGGACTGATGACCTTAGCAGTTAAGTCCCATAAGATTTCATACACATTTGAACTTTTTATCTTTTTTTTGCCTTCAGGCAGGCAGAGCACGTCTCCTCACCCCAGTGAGCAATTAAGCAGTTAATAAGAGAACGAGTATGCACAGGTTGATTGATATAAGTGCCTTCAGACAGACAATGAGAATTCTCTCAAGGTGTAGCCTAGAAACACTTACCACATGCACAGCGACTCAAGAATGCCATCTAAAAAGGAGAATCAATGATCAATACTCAGATACAACTTCTAGCAAAAGGTAAATACATTAATAAAAGGTGAGAAAAGGTCACCCCCATGAAAACGTTTGAATAACAAATAATTGAACAATTAAATCCAGTGAGCTTTAACCAGCCCAGGGCTAGGGTATAAATTTCATTTACTCTTCAGTTCACAGATGGCTAACGAACAAACAGAGAAGAAACCGTCATAGCATACTAACTCAATAGTTTCACACCCGTTTGCTTTTTCCACCTCAAATGTGAACCTCAGATGCGTTATATTTTCACAAGTTCGGACGACATCTCAATTTGACACATGAGATTCACATGCAACAGACCAACACATGGTCATCCTAACGGGGCTCAACGCTACGTACAATAAGAGCCCTTGACTCAACAAAGCCTCCGAACATAAAAATGTACACCATTTTATTACAAATTTCAAACAGTCGTAGCCCGAGGATAGGCGGTGGCGGCGCACTCCATGAAGCCGATGTACAGAGGCGACGTTAACAGCCCAGTACGATGAGTCCAGGTACAAGACAAAGCGTGCCACAACAGTAGGAAACTGAAACAGGCTAAGGGAGAGTCCAAATTGCACTGTCATTCTGACTTAACACAACCCCGTGACCACAGTAGTTGGGCAGATCAACGGACACTTCAAATGATCCTCTTGAAAAACTTGATCTAAGGCTAAACACGGTCGCACTTAAAACAACATCCAGGATTATCAAAATCATCAAATCCACTGTTGAAAGTGGGAAATTGAGTTGCCTTAACAAATGTCTCCGATTGCTACACGTTACCCTAACTCCTTCCAAGACAGCGCCATGAAGTATTAAGTCGGACAACACAACTCAAATCAGGCACTTTATGGGATCAGAAAGCTCCTTGCATAACGTGACTTCCATCGAGAAGAATCAACAGCAATTCAGATAGGTGAGACCACACAAAGTTCCGTCTTTTGACAGCTCCTCTGCCCACAGCAATTAAATAGGCAAAACGTTTAAAGGGCTAACAATCACTCCATGGCATGCCAAGTTCGGCCTAACGGCACATACTGTCCGTGGGCCCTACTCAGCTCGCTCTCCGGCCCGACTGCCTGTGGTATCCGCTCCCGCTCCTCGCCGCCCAGTGGTTCCACCACGCCTCTCGGCCACACAAGCTCCGAGTCGCGAGAAGTGACATACGCCAGCGCAAGGAGCGGGAATTCAAAGAGAGAGCCCACCATGGCTCAACGCGTATCACGTAAAGGATATTAAATTATATACTTTCTTTCTATTCATAACACATCACCAAAAAGAAGTGGAAATTTATGTTTGGAGCCTAGGTCATGAAAGGTTTGACAGGAGGGTTTATCTTTCTTAGCACATACTGGTGCCGATTCAGCCCTTACTCGACAGTTAACCAAATCGGGATTGTTATCACATATAGTAGCTCCCCACACCATGATTCCAGCAGTTGGAATCGCTGCTTTCTGTGGTCTTTCACCAACTCGTCTACAGATACGTTGACTTTGATCTGACCACCACAAACCGGAATGAAACTTGCTTGAACAGTCCACGTGTGTACTGCCGGCCATAGTGTCCAATGGGTACAATATTTCGGTGATCAGACATGTTGCCATCGTCAGGTGCGCTCACGAACTCGAACTGAGCTCCTCGCGTGGATCTCCACGGAGATAACTTGTCCTCTGATGTGTGATGGAGTTCGCAGCAGTTATAGCTTTGCCTCCCATGCATGCTGATGTAATGCGTCCTCACTTGTTGATTGTCTTCATGAGTGTTTCCTCGGCACAGTTCTGCATTGATAGCTAGGCAGCTACCAGTTGTGGCCATCTGGTGATGACGCTGCGCGGCAGTTTGCGGCCCAGCGTCCGGATTTAGTTGTTGTCTGACCGGCCAGCACGTTCGTACAAGGTGCGGGTGGTCGTCTTGAAGAGGTCACGGAGCAGTGATACTTCCGCGATGTCGTGAAGATATGTGCTCGGGAAGTCGTAAGGCCAGCCGAAGTATGCGATTCTGCGGTTTCTCCAGCTTCTTCAGGTTGGCGTCGGCGGTGTTCCCCCGGACGACGGCAGCGTATTGTAGTACAGGGCGGAGCAGCGCCTTGTACAGAGTGATGCCCAGCCGTGGTGGTAGTTGGGAACTGGGGTTCAGCACCCGGTAGAGTCTGTGGAGCCGGTTCCGCACTTTGTTCTTCACTTCGTGAATGTATGGACGCCACGTGAGTCGGCGGTCGATGGTGACGCCGAGGTAATGCGCTGTTGGACGCCACGGGACAGGGCTGCCACCGACGGTGAGCGGTTGCAGGCCCGCAGGAACGAGTCTCCTGGTGACGATCAGGAACTGCGTCTTGGCCCCATTGAATTGTAGACGCCACTTGACGGCCCCGGCTGCGCAAGACAGCGGCATTGAGGCTTCTTGTGTGTAGAGCCGTGTCATCCGTGTACAGGGCGAGCTGCACACGGTCGATCTTCGGTGCATCAAAAGTGTACAGCGAGTACAGGAGTGGCCTCAATACTGAGCCTTGCAGCACACCGGCGGTGATGCATCGGACGGTGGACAATCCGTGCGCAGCTCGCACATGGTCCGATCTTCAAGATAGGAACGGAGGAGACGGACGTGCGACGCCGGTACCCCAAGTTCAAAAAGTTTGAATAAGAGGCCACGGTGCCACACACTGTCGATAGCACGTGACACGTCCAGGAATACTGCGCCGAAGAATTCACGCTGCTCAAGGGCGACGAACGCATTTTCCACTAGCCGAAGGAGTTGGTAAACTGGCGAGTGACCCCTGCGAAATCCGAACTGCACTTCGGGCAGGAGGTCTTCCTCGTCAACGTGGCGCTGCAGTCGCCTGATGCACATCCTTTCAAAGACCTTGGAGACGGCCAGTAGTAAACTAATAGGCCTGTAGTTCGCGGCTCGGCGCAGATCTTTCCCCATCTTCGGAAGCGCCACGATCTCTGCATGCTTCCAGGACTGAGGAAAACTGCAGGACTGTAGGATTTTATTAAATATGTTGGCGAGATGAGTAACAGCCACTGGCGGTAACTTCTTGAGAAGCGCGTTGGAAACTTCGTCTGGACCCGCAGCTTTCCTGGGGTTTAGAGCGCGCAGGATGGACGACACCTCGTCCGCCGTCGTCTCTTCAATGACGTCATCGTCGACGCATGCCTCCAAGTAGCGCGGGAGCCGGTCAGCAACCAGGTCGTCTTGTACAGCATCAGTCGGGTCCTCTATCGGCGTAAACGCAGCCTCAAAGGCGTCTGCTAGGGCATCTGCTTTCGCAGCTGGTTCGCAGGCAGCCTGACCATTGACCATCAGCGGAGGGATGCGTTGTGTGCGGCGTAGGAAATTCTTCGTCGTTCGCTAGGCCGAGCCATCGTCAAGGCAGAGGGTGGCGACGGTGTTATTCCAGTCTCGATGGCGATGGTTGTCAATGGCGGCCCGGATGTCCCGAAGCATCCTGTTGAGGAGGCGCTTGGTGTCGGCATTTCTCGTCCTCTGTCACTCCCTGTAGACCCGGTTCTTCTGTGTGATGGCCGCAAGGATGTCTGGCGGCAGTTGTCGGGAGTAGTCAGGCGGAGCCTGTGGTATCGGCTGCGTCTACCACGATTGCCGCGAAGTGCAGTAGTGCTGCATCCGCTCCAGTGTCCGCAGGGGGCGGGGCGGCGGCGAGTGAGTCCGTCGCAGCTGCTTGAAACCTGTCCCAGTTGATGCCAGCAAGCGAGATGCCTCTCCTGGGCTGTTGCAGGGCATCCAGATCTACGTCAAAAACTACTGGGACATGACTGGAAGACAGTGCCGTCCTCGTCGTGGCAGTTATCTGATGTGGGATGCCGTTGATGAACACAATGTCTATTATATCTGGTTGGCCACGGTCAGGGAAGATCATCGAGTTGTACGGCCCCACCACAAGTGCATGGTGATCTTGGAGTTCCAGGCGACATGTTTGCTATTGAAGTCCCCGGCGACGAACACCTGCCCCCTCAAGCAGAGCAGAGCATCGACGTCAGCAGGGTCCAGTGGATGGGACGGTGGTCTGTAGGCAGAGACAAACGTGATGGCGCCCGCCGAGGTATGTACGACGACACCAGTGGCCTCCAGCGTTGCCAGTGGTGGAAGTTGTATCACGTGATGACGAATGCCATTGCGGACGTAAGCAGCTGTCCCTCCGCCCACCGTCAGTCGATCGGTGCGGTAACTGGAATAGTTCGCCGCCCTGACGTCGACCCCAGGCTTCAGGTGGGTTTCGTTGATAAGGCAGACGTCGAATGCTTCGTCGTGAACAAATTGGCGAAGTTCGCCAGCTTGGGTGCGAACGCCGTTGGCATTCCACGCGACGACCGTGAGCCCTCTGATGCTTCCAATGGTGCAGCTGTTGTGTGTTGTCAGTGATAGTGGCCAGTGTGGCGGTCGGCACTGCAGCAGTGAGTTGCTGCGACAGGGCCTCGATCAACTTTGTAGCGCTGGTCACGAGGGCGGTGAGCTGCGCGACGAGGTTGGCCAGGTTGGTGGTTGAAGCAGCAGGCGCGGCCCCGTCGCTGGAAGGGGTAGGCGCGGCTGCTTCGCTGTGAGAGTCCACTTGGGGCTGCTCGACTGAGTTGCTGATCGCTGGGGACCCAAGGGGCGTCGACCCTCGCGCTGGCGGTTGGCGGGGCGTGGCCTGGTGGACGTCGTGGGAGAGGCAGTAATCGGTTCTGCCACTGTCGGCTGCTGTGGAGGCGCAGTGGGCTCAGGTGTCGGCACGGCCTCGGATGCGGCGGGATCAGGAGCATCCGACGCTGTCGGGAGGGAGGAGGCCGCCGCGGATGCCGCCACTGCGAAAGAGACGCCAGGCCGTCTCGTTGCTGGCTTTTTAGGACGTGGCGCGGGCGTCTGGCCACGTTGGCGAGTGATGGCACGCTTCCACACATCACACCCACGATAGCTGGCCACGTGTGCGCCGCCACAGAGTGCACGTTTCGGTTTCTCGGTGGGTGGAGGGGGGCACGCACGTCCTGCGTGGGCGCCGGCGCATTTAACGCATCTGTCCGGCATAGAGCAGTGGCGCGCGACGTGATTTATCCCCTGGCAGCGAAAGCACTGCACTGGGCCTCTCCTGGAGCGAAGATCTTCGGTCCGAACCGGGACGTCGGCGACCCGTTTTAAGTGGTAGAGCTTGCGGTTCTCCACGGTGTCGGAGCAGAGGACCAGGAAGAGCGGCATATCATCCTGTGATTCAGGTGACTTCATCTTCACAACCGTCCGAATGTAGAAGCCCAGGTCAGCGAGTTCCCGATGCAGGTGATCGGCTTCCATGTCGAATAGGAGGTCGCGTATTACGATCTTCAAGACCTTGTCAGGTGCGGAGACGTGTGTATAGAATGGTGTACCACGCTCAGACGCCTCCCGAGCGACCCGGTGATAATCGTCAGCAGTGTGGAGTGCGACCCTGTACAACTCTCGCCCGGCAGGCTTCACGGTGTACACGGCCGTTGTACAGCTGCGCAACAACTTCTGCAGTTCCCCATATGGCGGCCGATACTGGAGGACCACTGGCGGAAGATGTGAGTCTTTCTTCGGCGCAGGATCGCGCGGCAGGTGTTCCGGCGCGTCAGCGAGCCCGTCGAATGAGTTGGCAACGGCAGGCGGACACGTCGTTGATGACTGTATGCCGGGACGAAGCCGTCGGCGTCAGGGGCGAAATCTTGCTTTGCCCTCTTCTCATTCGGAGAGCTGCGAACAGCGGACGTCGCGGCTGTTGCCCTCCTCTTATTTTTCCAGCTGTGTGCGCGTGGCTGAGGCACGGTGGAACTCCCATCTTCGGAATCGGGGAGCGGAGTAGACAGCGCTGTCTTCAAGGTTTCCATAGCTGTGTCCATCAAATCCATAGCCGTAGCACTGGTCGTCGTAACCGGGGGGCCAGATGGGGCCGCCGACGGCGCAAGCGCGGCCGGACGGCGATCTGCCACACCCTTCGCGTCGCTAGCAAGCGCAGGTGCGTCCATCTCGCGGCTGCACATCTCAGCGACTGGTGTGTCCGTGAACTGAGCTCCTGAGGGCGGTCGGCTGTCTTAAATCCCCTCCCCTCGCGAGGCCTTCTCTCCTAGGTCCGCGCCCGCGCGTCAGCAGTCGGTGTAATTGCCTCGTCACCCGAGTCGCCCGTTCGTTTCCTTTGCTGAGCGTCTTTTTAATTAGACTCAATACTCGTTCCCATGTTCTGCTGAGGTTGTAGCCGCAATCTGGCCCCATGGAAGGGGCAAGCTCCTAGACTTCCTTACACAGCTGGACTCCATACATCCGAACAGCAAATTCACTATGAAGACCGAAGCAGAGGGAAGATTTCCATTCCTGGACGTCATGGTCAAAAGAAGAGCGGATGGCACCCTGGGCCACGGGGTATACAGGAAGATAACGTACACCGACCTGTATTTGCAAGCGGATAGGTGCCACCAACCTGCGCAGAGGAATGAGGTGCTAAAAACACTGGTGCACAGGGCGCGCACCATCTCTGACGCAGAGAGTCTGCCCCAAGAGATGGAACACCTCAAAACTGTATTCCGGAAAAACGGGTACTCGGAATGGCAGATCAGATTCGCTCTTCTCCCCACCTCTACAGTACAGCGTGTGGAGACGGAAGAAGTCACGGAGAAAGAGTTAGCCACTGCCTATATACCGTATACTGGCGCGCTAGCGGGGAAATTAGGACGAATATTGAGGAAATACCGAGTAGGAACTGTCTTTTGCCCGCAAAATAAAACGCGAGCATTATTGGGAAGCGCCAAAGGCAATCTCGGTTTGCGGAAGGCCGACATATACCAGATTCCGTGTCAATGTAGGAAGACTGATATTGGACAGACAGTGCGCACCATCGAAGATCGTTGCCGAGAAAATAAGCCAAAAAAAGGCCCTCAGAAAAGGATACGAACGGGCGACTAGGGTGGACGAGGCAATTACACCGACGCCACCCCAGACGCCGAAGCCAGCGTCTCACCGCCCGCTGACGCGCGGGCGCAGACCGTGGAGAGAACGCCTCGCGAGGGGATGGGATTTAGGACGGCCGCCCGCTCTCAGGAGCTCAGTTCGTCAGCGCACCTGACGATGGCAACATGACTGATCGCCGAAATATTGTGCCCGTTTGACATTATGGACTGGCAATACACCCGTGGACTGTTTGAGCAAGAAATACGCCGAAATAACGTGCCCGTTGGACACTATGAACTGGCAACACACCCGTGGACTGTTTGAGCAAGAAATACGCCGGGAGAAACTGTAAAATCACAGAATGAAACTAATCATTGAAAACCACAAGACGCCATACAAGGCCCCTGGTTCGAGGTGACACTCCACCTGTAACTTATATCCGAGTTTTACCTGTTGCCATCCGTTTATTCGTCAGAGCTAATCGAACAGTTCTAAGATCTTCTGGTAGTGCAATCCTTGAGGAAGGACCCGTGCCTGCTCTTACCACACTGTGCTCCAGAGTCAACGAGGTAACCATCCCTTCTGTTGTATTTCAGGCAGCTGTTTGCGTGATCTGTCGGTAAGATTTTCGCGTGTTCCTCAAGCCAGTTATTTGAGTTTCCTCGGAAGAGCTTCACGTACATGTTCTGTGTTGCGGACCCTACCTGGAGAGTTCCCTTTTCGTTTGACACATTCAACAGCTATACTGTACTCACTGTAGTAACCCCTTTCTGCTGTCCTGAAAATACTCAAAACAATCTAGCAAAAGGATGATATTTTAATCCACAAATTCTACGGGAATGGAAATACGAGAGTAACACTTCGGCAGAGTTCGGTCAGTGTGTTCGTAGTATAAGACTTCCCATTTCCGTAGTTGTGGTAGAGCTGTGGTGTAACAAGACGCTATACAACATGTAGTGGGGAACGTCTTACAGTTTATCTGAGAATTATGATACTTTAAAAGTTCCGGAAATATTGGAGGTAAGCAATGCAGTTGAATCACCCTGCAGCCACACGTAAAGGGTAAATTCATCCTGATTTCACTGAAAATTAACAATAGTAGCTGAACTACTAACAAAGTATTTAATTTCAAAGTCCCACTAGATTGTGAAAGTTTCCTTTTACGCCGTAGCAGTTGTGTATTGTAAAGACAGATTTTAGAATACTTTAAGAAGCAGTCATCTTTCCAAAGAATATTCATGGCGCGTGACATTGAATTTTATCAATTTGTACGAGCAAGTTTTTTAATACCGACAGGTACTCAAAGTGTAGCGATTTCCTGTATGTCACAACAAGCATTGCACTATCCACTTCCCCTTTCAAACCATACTTAGCTTGTGGAATATTTTGTAGGCGTTTTGCGTTGCGGCGAGACCTTTTCACGAATTCCAGAGTAGTGCTGGAAGTGTAGATTAGGCAGTCAAGAATATATCGCTATACATGGGTAGCGAGGTTTGATGACCACGGAAATACACTCCTGGAAATGGAAAAAAGAACACATTGACACCGGTGTGTCAGACCCACCATACTTGCTCCGGACACTGCGAGAGGGCTGTACAAGCAATGATCACACGCACGGCACAGCGGACACACCAGGAACTGCGGTGTTGGCCGTCGAATGGCACTAGCTGCGCAGCATTTGTGCACCGCCACCGTCAGTGTCAGCCAGTTTGCCGTGGCATACGGAGCTCCATCGCAGTCTTTAACACTGGTAGCATGCCGCGACAGCGTGGACGTGAACCGTATGTGCAGTTGACGGACTTTGAGCGAGGGCGTATAGTGGGCATGCGGGAGGCCGGGTGGACGTACCGCCGAATTGCTCAACACGTGGGGCGTGAGGTCTCCATAGTACATCGATGTTGTCGCCAGTGGTCGGCGGAAGGTGCACGTGCCCGTCGACCTGGGACCGGACCGCAGCGACGCACGGATGCACGCCAAGACCGTAGGATCCTACGCAGTGCCGTAGGGGACCGCACCGCCACTTCCCAGCAAATTAGGGACACTGTTGCTCCTGGGGTATCGGCGAGGACCATTCGCAACCGTCTCCATGAAGCTGGTCTACGGTCCCGCACACCGTTAGGCCGTCTTCCGCTCACGCCCCAACATCGTGCAGCCCGCCTCCAGTGGTGTCGCGACAGGCGTGAATGGAGGGACGAATGGAGACGTGTCGTCTTCAGCGATGAGAGTCGCTTCTGCCTTGGTGCCAATGATGGTCGTATGCGTGTTTGGCGCCGTGCAGGTGAGCGCCACAATCAGGACTGCATACGACCGAGGCACACAGGGCCAACACCCGGCATCATGGTGTGGGGAGCGATCTCCTACACTGGCGTACACCACTGGTGATCGTCGAGGGGACACTGAATAGTGCACGGTACATCCAAACCGTCATCGAATCCATCGTTCTACCATTCCTAGACCGGCAAGGGAACTTGCTGTTCCAACAGGACAATGCACGTCCGCATGTATCCCGTGCCACCCAACGTGCTCTAGAAGGTGTAAGTCAACTACCCTGGCCAGCAAGATCTCCGGATCTGTCCCCCATTGAGCATGTTTGGGACTGGATGAAGCGTCGTCTCACGCGGTCTGCACGTCCAGCACGAACGCTGGTCCAACTGAGGCGCCAGGTGGAAATGGCATGGCAAGCCGTTCCACAGGACTACATCCAGCATCTCTACGATCGTCTCCATGGGAGAATAGCAGCCTGCATTGCTGCGAAAGGTGGATAAACACTGTACTAGTGCCGACATTGTGCATGCTCTGTTGCCTGTGTCTATGTGCCTGTGGTTCTGTCAGTGTGATCATGTGATGTATCTGACCCCAGGAATGTGTCAATAAAGTTTCCCCTTCCTGGGACAATGAATTCACGGTGTTCTTATTTCAATTTCCAGGAGTGTATGTCGATGGTGGATAGGGGCTGTTCAGGTTTAGGGATCATTGTTGGTGATCCATCATTCAGAACATAAAGATAGAATACATTCACAAGTTCAAGTAAAGCTGCTCAGTAACTGTCTTGTGGACATTAACATCTCCACAAATAATTGGTTTCCTTATAGACTTGTGTAAGTGTTAGTTGTATCATCACGTATGATCCCATATTTGTGCAGCAAAAATTTGGGATGTACACGTCTAAGTTTTTTCTTTTAAATATGACTGTCCGGTGTTCAGTTCAATTGCCACACTGTTCCTCCCTGACGGGCTTACATATATGACTACCATTTTTAAGGTGGGCGCTGTACTAATACATAAATTCACCAATACATATGAGACGTAAATTTTTCAGTATATCTACGTGTTCCACAAACATAATGAATGACCTCACATGTGCCGTTGTACCTGTTGTTAGTCCTAAGCTCATGCGTGGTTTGGACTGGAAGAGGTTGCCAATCCCCCACCTGATGAGTGACTTCTTGAGCTGCCAGGCTGCTTTAAGGGGAGCCGGAGGTGGTCAAATCCAAAAAAATTACGATTTTTTTTGCTACCGAAAATTAATTGGAACATTCCTCTTTAATGTAAACTTTGAATTATTGTTCTACTCGCCCTAGAAGTGGAGTTAGTACCATTTTCCCCCACGCCTGCAGAGGAAATGGGCGGCCGCTGAATGCATCTAACACTCTCTCGTGACTTCCTGGCGAACTGCTTGGGATTTTCTCGGCCTGTTACGCTTACAGCGCCGTATGTTACGCATACAGCGAGTGTGCAATGGTTGGCTACATTGTTTTCTGTGACAAATATTACCCGTATTTCCTTACAGCTTACTCCTATTTTCCTCAGAATTTCGAACATCTTGCTCCATTTAATATTGTCGTACACTTTTGTTCTGGTTACGATGCCACATTTTAGTAACCTTGTATATAAGAAGAGGAAGAACGTAGGGAAAAGAAAATTAACGCTAATACCAAGTTGCGATACTACAATGAATAAGAGCGCGGAACATCGTCTCTTTGCTGTTTACCGTTTCGAATTAGTTCAGTGTTGCGCCTGTTGTTGGTAGTATTATATTTCTTGTGCAAAGCGGGTAATATGCAGTATGTACAAGAATCAGGAGGGAACAATAAAACCAATTTTTCATGACTTAGCACAGCCAGAATTGTTACACAAATGTCTACACGGAAAGACGCAGAATCCTAATGAGAGCGTAAACAATTTGATTTGGAAAGTGATTCTTAAAAGGGTGTTTGTAAGCATAAAAACACTGCACTTTGGCATTTATGATGCAATAGCAACCTACAACCAAGGGAACAGTGTGAAGTGTGAAGTTCTGAAGGCATTAGAATTTACAGCTGGGGTGAACACTGTACGAGCACTAAGAAATATTGACAGAGAAAGGATAAGAGGAGCAGAAAGAAGAGAAAGGCATATGAAGTATGATGGAACAACAGGCCAGAAAAGAAGACAGAAGAGGAAGCTTTTGGAGGATGAAGAAGAAGACCCTGATAATCCACCCTATAGCGCAGGAATGTATTGAGAAACTTTGATAGCCATTTCCCGTAAATTAGAATTTTTCGAATATAAGGAACATTTTCTCAAAATCCACCCAAGCTAGAGAGATGAAATTTTTATACAGCACTCCTAGTGGTCAAACTTACATTGTAACACAGCCATTTGGCAATATGTTCAGTAGTTTCATTTCAGTTTAATTGTAAAGCAATTATTTTTAAAAAAATTGGGTCATTAATAAAAAAATAATTGGAAGGAAACTAGAAAAGATACTCCAAAATCCCTCTGTCATAACTGCAATACTAAACCACTCTATATGTAAAAAAAATCAAATTTTTCTATTTGGTATTTTATTATAAATGTTCCTCAAACTTATGATTTTAACATGGGCAGCATAGGCACCTCCGGCTCCCCTTAAACAGTGCGCGTATCAAATGCCTCTACCACATTAACGTCTACATGAGATGCAGTACAAATACGTTTATGTTGCGGATGAGTATCTTGCGCTATGGCAGTTTCAGTTACTTTCGGTAATAGTGCTGCCCCCATAATGGTTAACATCTTTGAGAACAATTAAAACATATACGACAATAATATATTTATCACTAGTTCGGTAGTTCATATCTATTTAGTATGGAGGAATAGATTGTTTGGGGAAATGAAAACTATCATGTATCTCGAGTTTTCCAAAAACAAGTCATACTTATAAATTTAAACTGGCTTGGTTTTCCAGCTGGCACTCTTCTGTCGTAACTCTGAAAGTTATTATTTTCTTTCCGTTTTCCAAACTGTTGATTCAAGAATCTCTCACTAGACACAGTTTGTTTTTATGCATCTTTTTCTACATGACTACTCTGCAATTCACAATTGGGTGCCTCGCAGAGCGTTCATCGAACCACTTTAAAGATGTGTTTCTATTATTCCACTCTCTAACAGCTCACGAGAAAAACGAACACTTAAATCTTTCCATGTGAACTCTGATTGCTCTTATTTTATTTTAATGATCATTTCTCCCTATGTGCGTTGGCGCCAACAAAATATTTACACACCCTGAAGAGAAAGATGATGATTGAAATTTCATGCGAAGATCCTTCCTCAAGGAAAAACGATTTTGCTTTGATGATTTCCACTCCAATTCGCATATCATATCCATGACACTTTCCCCTATTTCGTGATCAAACAAAATGAGCTACCCTTCTTGGAACTTTATCGATGTCCTCCGTCAATCCTACCTCATGTGGATACCACACCGCAACCAATATTCCAAAAGAGAGCGACGAGCGTAGTGCAAACAGTCTTTTTAGTAGACCTATTGCATTTTCTTTCTGCCAATAAATCGCAGTCTTTGATTTGCTTTCACCACAGCATTATGTATGTGATCGTTTCAATTTAAGTTTTTCTTAATTGCAATGCCTAATTATTTAGTCGAATTTACAACCTCTAGATTTATCGTGCAACTGAAATTCAGCGGATTTGTATTAGCACTCACGTGGATGACTTCACACTTTCCATTATTTAGAGTCAATTGCCACTTTCCGCACCATACAAATATCATGTCTAAATAATTTTGCAATAGGTTTGGATCATCTGATGACTGTACAAGACGGTAAATGACGCCATCGTCTGCAATCAATCTAAGCGGGCTGCTCAGATTGTCTCCTAGATCGTTTATGTAGATCAGGAACAGCAGAGGGTCTAAAACACTTGCTTGGAGAAAGCCGGATATTACTTCCTTTTTTAATCGATGGCTTTCCGTAAATTACTACGAACTGTGAGGTATCTGACAGCAACTCACGAATTCAGTCGCACAACTGAGACCATACTTAGTAGACACGCAATTTGATTAGACGTCGATTGTGAAGTACGGTGTCAAGTCTTCTGGAAATCTAAACATGTGGAATCAATTTGACATCCCCTATCGATAGCGCTTATTACTTTGCGAGAGAAAATAACTAATTGTTTCACAAGAACAATATTTTCTGAATCTTTGTTGTTGGTCAATAAATAGTTTTCTTAGAGGTAATTCATTATGTTCCAACATAGTAAATGTTCCAAAATCCTTCTGCAAATCGACGTTAGTGACATGGGTCTGTAATTAAGCGGATTAATCAATTTATTTTCTTTGATATTGGTGTGACTCGTGCAATTCGCAGTCATTAGGAATGGATTTTCTTACGAGCGAGCGGTTATATGTGATTGCTAAGTGTGGAGCTATTGTATCAGCGATTTCTGAAAGAAACCTGACTGGTATACAGCCTGTACTGGAGACCTCGCCACTACACTGAGGAACTGCTGCACGGGTAGTGGGGCCTGTGTTGAAGGGGCAGGGCGATTTTTTAGGTTAGAGCAGGCTGTTCCAGCTCGTGGGCTCCGTTGTGAGCCGCAGAGCGCTCCCTGCTCCAGGGAGCCGTGTCGTTCGCTGGTGGGCCGGCACGCCGGCACGTGGCACGGCTGGTGGAGGCAGGCGGCAAGGCAAGCGTTCTGATGTGCCAGCTGCGTCTTACAAGACCGACAACCTCATACTGTTAGCTGCTAAGACGTGGTGACATGCTTCACCAGGAAATACGATGTTCAGGGAATAAATAAGAAACAACTGTTTTACAAGAAATTGCATACTAAATTTATTGGGCCTCTGTACCTTGACATTTTCTTTTCATTACAAGATCGGAAATATCATGCGTCAAAGTGTTCGCAGCGTTAATGCGGAGGATGGCCTTCATTGTTGCGTCCTGAAGAAACGATCGTTCCTTACTTTTTACTCTTTTCATTGCTGAGAAAAGCTGCTCACAACAATACGTAGATCCAAACATGCACATGATCTGAGCGGCATTGTTGTGAAGCTTGGGAAAGGTTTTTTGCTGTAATGAACGATACCATCGTGAGAAATCCAACGTGTTGTAGTACCTCTCTTTCAACAAAGTTTAATTTTGCTAATCAATGATCTCCAATAGAAGTGACGATGACAAGTCATCGGCGGAAACTGAAAAAGGAGTGCTGAACTCCTTAAGTTCCATTTCCAAACTAGTGAGGTCTCGGAATCGTGTTTCAAACGACGTGATGACCTGCTTTAACTTTGCTTGGTAATCACCGAAAGTAGTATCTTCAGCCAGTTTTAAAGAAGCAAGACGACTGAAGAACGTTAAATGCCCATTACTCATCTGCCTCTCAAAGAAACGTAACTTTTCCACGAACGCTTTGATCTGGTCGTGCATGTCAACGATTAGCTGCCCTTTGCCCTGCAATGACAGATTTAAATTATTCAGATGCGTAGTTATGTCAGCTAGGAACGCCAGGTCTGATATACATTTTATATCTTTGAGACAAAGCATTTCGAGAAACAGGTATATTTCCTCACGAATGGCAAAGAAAACATCAAGAACTTTTTCCCGACTCAGCCAACGAACTGTACTGTGGTAAGGTATATCCCCATACTTCGCTTCCATATCTTTCAGGAATCCTTTGAATTGGCGATGACTCTTACCGTGACGCCGCACAAAATTCACGCACTTCACGACATCTTTCATTTCGCCACCTAGTCCTACTGTTTCAGCACACAGTGCCTCTTGGTGTATAAAACAATGAAGAGTCCAAATGTCTTTCCCGAATTCGTCCCTGAGTTTATTTTTCAAACGAGAAGCAAAACCTTGGTGACGCCCGATCATTCGTGGTGCACCGTCTGTCGCTGCAGAATGGAGCTTATCCCACGGCAAATTCATATTGTCCACTGATTCACAAACAGCTTCAAAAATTTCACGTCCTGTTGCGGTGTAATCATGGTACCACATCCAAGAGTTCTTCAGTTACTTGCAGCTCCATGTCGACGCCATGCACAAAGACTGCAAGCTGAGCACAGTCCGTTATGTCCGTGCTTTCGTCAAGCGCTAGCGAAAATGCAACAAAGCTCTCCGCCTCTTTCCTGAGCTGTGTCTCTAAATCCGCTGTCGTGTCCAGGATTCGACGAGACATTGTTTGGTTCGACAGGTAAACCCCTTCAATTGCCTGCACCTCCCTTGGAAACAAACATTCAGCAACTGCTACCATGCACGATTTTACGAGTGGTCCCACCGAAAACAGCTTGCCACTCGTCGCAATGATGTGAGCGACCCTGTAGCTTGCTCGAATTGCAGATTCAGTAGTGTTTTCTCCGCTCTCATTCACCTGAAAATTATAAACGCATTACAGAACGCGAACTATGTTGCATGTTTTGATACCCTCCGTACTACGAAACCGTTGTTAAACCTATGTCTCCTGGTATGTCGTTCTTAAGCCTGGTTACCAGATCTCTGCGTGCAACGCCTTCTACCTTATCGTGGTGTGGGATCCGTACCAGATAGGGTTGATAGAAGAGATAGAGAAGGTCCAACGGAGAGCAGCGCGCTTCGTTAGAGGATCACTTAGTAATCGCGAAAGCGTTATGGAGATGATAGATAAACTCCAGTGGAAGACTCTGCAGGAGAGACGCTCAGTAGCTCGGTACGGGCTTTTGTTAAAGTTTCGAGAACATACCTTCACCGAAGAGTCAAGCAGTGTATTGCTCCTTCCGACGTATATCTCGCGAAGAGACCATGAGGATAAAATCAGAGAGATTAGAGACCACACAGAAGCATACCGACAATCCTTCTTTCCACGAACAATTCGAGACTGGAATAGAAGGGAGAACCGATAGAGGTACTCAGGGTACCCTCCGCCACACACCGTCAGGTGGCTTGCGGAGTATGGATGTAGATGTAGATGTAGTGCGCTGCGTGAAGACGTGTATAATGTCATTGTATATTGTACTTCTTCGCAGAATTAAATACTTTATGACATACAAGACATTGTGGACGGCCATCCCTGTCAATGAATAGAAAGGTATCCTCCAATAGAGGTACAGGGCTCCCGCTGTCATTGAACACGGATTATTGCGTCAGTTGCGGCTGCATGCGGTCGGGGGCAGTGAATTCGCTTTCCCCCTCCACGCGGTCTCCGAGCTGCCGCAGTGAGCGCTCCGGAGCGCTCTGGCTCCCTGGAGCTCGGTTGGAACAGCCTGGGTTAGAGGGTCTCGGGAAGCTACAGAAAGGTCGTCCTTCTAAAAGGGCGCAGGACAAACACAGGAAACAATCGTACTGTAGTTGTAAATTGTAGTTGTGTTGGAAAGGAATCAGAGCTCCACGCACTAATAAAAAGCACTGAAGCTCCAATCGGTACAGGTACGGAAAGCTGCCTAAAGCCGGAAATAAGTTCAGTCGAAATTTTACAAAGGCTCTAACCTCGTTCAGAATTAAATGCAGCTGGTTGTGGAGTGTTTATTGCTGTCAGAAGTAGTTTACCTTGTAGTGAAATTAAAGCAGTCGGTGTCTGTAAGTTAGTAGGGTCGAGGTTATTCTCTAAAACCGGAATAAATTAGTAGTGGCTCGTTTTACCGCCCCTGTGACTCAAATGATACAGTTGCTGAACATTTCAAAGGAAACTTACTTGTCATTTCAAATACGTATCCCTCTCATACAACCATTATAGTGATAGACAGATTGAACGTGCGTTGCGCTATCGACCAACTGTACATCGGGTGATTGATGATAATTCAGAGTCAACACCTAAGTCTACTACCTTTCTGCCTTACGTAGGAAACACGTCCAATAAGATCGGTCGTATTTTACGGAAATACGATGTGAAATGTGTTTTCCGACCTCCATCTAAAATTAGAGCACTTTTGAGTTCCGTTAAGGACTGCATAAGGCGGGTGTATTCGTATTCCTTGTAGCTGCGGCCTGGCATATATTGGTCAAACAATCAGGACCGTGGAGGACAGATGTACTGAGCATAAACGGCACACACGATTACAGCAGCCAAATAGATCTGCTATTGCCGAACATTGCTTGGATACTGGTCACCCCATGTTATATAATAACACCGAGATATTGGCATGCATGTCCAGCTATTGGGACAGTGTCATTAGGGAGGCAGTTGAGATTAAATTAGCGAGCAACCTCGTTAACAGGGATGGAGGTTTCTGTTTAAACTCTGTTTGGAATCCGGCTCTCTCCCTTGTCAAAAAACAGAGGAACAGAGTCAATGGTGCCTCACCTGCGAATTCATAGTCTCACTATCGATAGCTCTGACTTTGGTCATCTTTGGTGGCACTAGTGTTCAGTGTGTGTGTGTGTGTGTTATCTTTCCTGCTTCTCTCGGAGAACCGAGGTATTAAATTTGCATGTACGCCGCCTGTCCGTTGCAGTTTGCCTTGAAAATGGCGGGGTGTTCTCCCGCCGAATTATCGGCGGTCGCTGAAAGTGTTACCTGGCTGAATTCCCGGAAGTTATTTGAAAGATGGTAGAGGGGTTCAACCCCCATGTCCGACCAGAGAGGAGTTTGAAGAGTCGGAGGCTGTTGTGGGCTTTGGATTGGATAGAGCGAAGATGAGGGATCCAGTTGAGGTGACGGTCATTGGTGAGGCCAAGGTAGGTGAGGGTGGGGGAGAGGCGGACAGGACGGGCGCAGGTGGTAAGGGAGAAATCAAGGAGCCGGAAGGAGCGAGTGGTACGACCTATGATGATTGCTGGGTCTTGGAAAGATTGATTTTCAGGAGCCACTGGTTACACCATGTGGCAAAAAGGTCAAGGTGATTCTGGAGAAGGCACTGGGACCGTTGGAGGGTAGGAACGAGGGCGAAGAATGCGGTGTCATCGGCATACTGCAGGAGGTGTACTGCAGGGGGGGGGGGGGAGGGGGTTGAGGCATATCTGCAGTGTATAGGAGGTAGAGGAGATAGGACAGAGCCATGGGGCACACCTGCAGAGGGGTAGAAGGTGCAGGAATCGGCGTTATGGATGGTAACGTAGGAGGGGCGGCGGGAGAGGAAGGAAGCAATCAAACGGATGTAGTTGACAGGAAGGGCGTAGGTCTGGAGTTTAAACAGGAGACCGGGATGCCAGACATGGTCATAGGCATTGTTGAGGTTGAGGGAGACAAAAATGGTGGAGTGACGGGAGTTAAGGTGGAGGCAGATGAGATGAGTGGGGCATATGTGTTGGTCATCAGCAGAGAAGGAAGGTCGAAAACCACACTGGGTGTTGAGCTGGAGGTGATTTCGGTCGAGGTGGTGATGGATGCGCCATGTAAGGACGGATTCCAAGAGCTTGCTGAACACCGAGGTGAGACATATAGGGTGATAGGAAGAGACATCAGATGGAGGCATGTTGGGTTGATCTGTATCAGTGGCAGCCCTTAAGATATTTTTATGGTAACAAAAGTGGTAGCTGAGTCTAAATAGTGAAAAATGTGAAGCCATCCACATTTAGGCTGCACGATATATCACGCAAATATTAAGTCTGTAAATTAAACTAACTACTTTTGGATAACGATTAAGAACAACCTAAATTGGAATGATCACATACGAAGGGCGGACACAAAAAAACCAGATTGGGAGGGTGCTGCCTTTCGTAGACGTAGTAGCGAATTCTACCGCTAAATGGGGTGAGTTGACCTTGACCAAACAACTGTGCAGACAGCATCTGTGTAAGTGAATGCATGAACGTGTTGTTGGGTTTCTGTGACTGGTGGCGTTTTTCGATTGTGATGTCGTTATGGCAACTACAAAAGAACAGAGTGTGTGAAATTTTCTTTTCTGGTTAAGAACTCGGCAACGGAGACTCACCAAATGCTTCAAGAAGCTTGCAAGAAAGGATACGACGAGCCGCACACAAGATTTCGACTGGGCGCTATCAACGACGTGAGATGAGTCCTGGACACCAATCTCGTTGAGGACGGTCGCGATAATACTGGAAGAAGTCCGCAAAAAATCAACGAGGATCTTCGTTTCACGATTGATCAAATTTCAACAGACAGGCGGAGTTGGAGCTGTTGCCAATGGATTTTGAGTGAGGATTTGCAAATGAGACGTGTTGTCGCCAAATGTGTTCCCCGCCTTCTCACACAGGAGCAAAATCCATGCACATGGATGCGTGCCAAGACCTGAAAACGGAGACTGAAAATGATCCAAACTTTGTGAACAAAGTCATTACAGGTGGTAAGGGTTGGTGTTACGGGAATGACCAACAGGCCAAGCCAGTGTCAAGCCAGTGGAGGACTCACAAATCACCCAGACTAAAACCAAAAAGGCAGTGAGGTCCAATGTGAAGACTAGCATCATAGTCTTTTTTATGTTTGTGCTATTGTGCATCGGGGATTTGTACCCCCTGGCCAGAGAGGATGTGCGGAGGAAACGGCTGGAACGTTGGCGATTAGGTGAGTGGCTCATTCATCACGGCAGCGCCCCTGCACACTCGGCCTTTTGGCATCTCAGGGATGGTATGTAGTTATCTACATAGCCCCATGCGACTTATTCCTATTCCCGTGAATGAAGCGGCCTAAAAGGGAAGCGTTATGATGCTGTGGAGACGGTAAAAACAGCTTCACCAAGGGCACTGGATGGTTTCAAAGCTGAAGAATTCCACGCGTGCTTCAAACAGTGGGGAAAAAGATTTGACAGGTGCACTGCATCTAATGGAGAGTACTTTGAAGGTGACTGAAGGAATTTTGTAAAAAAGTTCATTCACAAAACTTTTATAAAAATCAAGTTTTTCTGGGTCCCCCCTCGTAGATAGTGTTGCGGGGAAAGTAAACAAAGGACTTAGATTTAGTGGCAGAACCCTTAGAAAAAGCAATAGGTCTATTAAAGAAACTGCTTACGCTAAGCTTCTCCGCCCCCTTCTGGAATATTGCTGTGCAGTGTGCAATTCGCATCAGATAGGATTGATGCAAGTCATCGAAAAAGCTCAAAGAAGGGCAGCTCGTTTCATGTTATCGCGAAATCGAGGAGAGTGTCCAAGGACATTATGATTGAATCGGGGTGGCACTCATTAAAGCAGTGACATTTTTCGTTGCGGCAGGATCTTCTCATAAAATATCAATCACCAACTTTCTCCTCCGATTCCGAGAATATTCTGTTAGCGCCCACCTAAGTAGGGAGAAACGACAAAATAAGAGAAATAATGTCTCGCACATTAAGATTTAAGTGCCAGTATTTCCAGTGCGCTGTTCGAGGGTGGAACGTTAGGGAAATAGCTGGAAAGTGGTTCTGTGAATTCCCTGCCAGGCATTTAATTGTGAATTGCAATCATGTTGATGTAAATGTAGATTAAGTGATTTAAGGTGCTTCGCTACACCGGGGATATTTACTTCTAAGTTACTTGTGTAGGCATTTGTTCTTCATAGGACAATATTATGGAAATGGAAGAGGATGTAGATGAAGATGAAATGGGAGATACGATACTGAGTGAAGAGTTTGACAGAGCACTGAAAGACCTGAGTCGAAACAAGGCCCCGGGAGTAGACAACATTCCATTGGAACTACTGACGGCCTTGGGAGAGCCAGTCCTGACAAAACTCTACCATCTGGTGAGCAAGATGTATGAGACAGGTGAAATACCCTCAGACTTCAAGAAGAATATAATAATTACAATTCCAAAGATAGCAGGTGTTGACAGATGTGAAAATTATCGAACTATCAGTTTAATAAGTCACTGCTGCAAAATACTAACGCGAATTCTTTACAGACGAATGGAAAAACTGGTAGAAGCCGACCTCGGCGAAGATCAGTTTGGATTCCACAGAAATGTTGGAACACGTGAGGCAATACTGACCCTACGACTTATCTTAGAAAATAGATTAAGGAAAGGCAAACCTACATTTCTAGGATTTGTACACTTAGAGAAAGCTTTTGACAATGTTGACTGGAATACTCTCTTTCAAATTCTAAAGGTGGCAGGGATAAAATACAGGGATCGAAAGGCTATTTTCAATTTGTACAGAAACCAGATGGCAGTTATAAGAGTCGAGGGGCATGAAAGGGAAGCAGCGGTTGGGAAGGGAGTGAGACAGGGTTGTAGCCTCTCCCCGATATTATTCAATCTGTATATTGAGCAAGCAGTAAAGGAAACAAAAGAAAAATTCGGAGCAGGTATTAAAGTCCATGGAGAAGAAATAAAAACGTTGAGGTTCGCCGATGACATTGTAATTCTGTCAGAGACAGCAAAGGACTTGGAAGAGCAGTTGAACGGAATGGACAGTGTATTGAAAGGAGGATATAAGATGAACATCAACAAAAGCAAAACGAGGATAATGGAATGTAGTCGAATTAAGTCGGGTGATGCTGAGGGAATTAGATTAGGAAATGAGACACTGAAAGTAGTAAAAGAGTGTTGCTATTTGGGGAGCAAAATAACTGATGATGGTCGAAGTAGAGAGGATATAATATGTAGACTGGCAATGGCAAGGAAAGCGTTTCTGAAGAAGAAAAATTTATTAACATCGAGTATAGATTTAAGAGTCAGTAAGTCGTTTCTGAAAGTGTTTGTATGGAGTGTAGCCATGTATGGAAGTGAAACATGGACGATAAATTGTTTGAATAAGAAGAGAATAGAAGCTTTCGAAATGTGGTGCTACAGAAGAATGCTGAAGAGTAGATGGGTAGGTCACATAACTAATGAGGAGGTATTGAATAGAATTGGAGAGAAGAGGAGTTTGTGGTACAACTTGACAAGAAGAAGGGACCGGTTGGTAGGACATGTTCTGAGGCATCAAGGGATCACAAATTTAGCTTTGGAGGGCAGTGTGGAGGGTAAAAATCGTAGAGGTAGACCAAGAGATGGATACACTAAGCAGATTCAGAAGGATGTAGGTTGCAGTAAGTACTGGGAGATGAAGAAGCTTGCACAGGATAGAGTAGCATGGAGAGCTGCATCAAACCAGTCTCAGGACCGAAGACAACAACAACTGATTCTGGAGTACGTATTTACTTCGTCTTCTTTGATGAAGAAATTTTACTACAAATTCTTCGCTACTGCACTACTTACCCATGCGTGGTATAAATTACTACAGTTGGTAATAAAACCAGGTGACTACTAACTTAGCAATAAATTCATTGGTGAGTGGATGGACTCTATTTCAGTTAAATTGGTGATATGTCTCTGAAATTAGTAAAGTAGCATTAGACATCATGAAACACTTGATGAGTTTATCTTGATATTAATCTCGCAAAGCTTGCTGCTGGTGAGCGCTTAATTGTGCGTATATCAACTAATAATTACAAACTGGGCAGACGTAATAAGAGCTTCACCAATATTTCAATCCCGGGCTAATAATGAGAAATTCGAAGTTAAAGTTCAACCTGATCAAATTTTCACCCGAATTTAGTCCTGGTGAACGCACAACTGAGCCCTGAAATATTTCTTACCCTGAAGTAGCTTCCCTCGAACCAGATTTAGTGTTCAAAATACCAAGGCAAAGGGTGCATCTAAATATAGTTCAGACTGTAGACACAGTAGCTCACACTGCCGGAAAATAAATACTTTCACGAAAATGAGCACGCTGGTGCTTCAAAAATGCCATGCAGTGGTTTGCAAAGTGTAGATGTAGATGTAGCTATACACTGACCGGTCTGAACATTATGACCAAAAACCTAACAGCTGGTATTTTCACGTTTGTCACGGATAACGGCGGCGACACGTCGTGGCATGGAAGCAGTGCCGTCTTGGTAGGGCGCTGAAGGGAGCTGGTACGACATCTGCACACACCAATATGTCACCCAGTTCCCGTAAATTCCGGGGAGGGGGTCGCTGAGCTATGACGCCACGTTCAGTCGCTTTCCAGATATGTTCGATCGGACTCAGATCTGTCGAGTTGGGGGGGAGGGGGGGGGAGGTGGGCAGCACAGCAATTGGAACTTGCCACTGTGTTCCTCGATCCACTCCAGTACATCCTGTCCTTGAGACATGGGGCATTATCATGTTAAATAATGCCACTGACGCCGGGAAACATGACCGTCATGAAGGACTGTACGTGGTCTGCAGCCAGTGGACGATACTTCTTGGCCGGCCGCGGTGACCGAGCGGTTCTAGGCGCTTCAGTCTGGATCCGCGCGACTGCTACGGTCGCAGGTTCGAATCCTGCCTCGGGCATGGATGTGTGTGACGTCCTTAGGTTAGTTATGTTTAAGTAGTTCTAAGTTCTAGGGGACTGATGACCTCAGATGTTAAGTCCCATAGTGCTCAGAGCCATTTGAACCATTTGATACTTCTTCGCCGTCATTGTGCCTTGCACGAACTTTGCTGGACCCATAGATGTATACGTGAATGTTGTCCAGAGCATAATGGAGCTGCCGCCAGCTTGTCTCCTCCCTCAGCACAGTCGTCAAGAAACTATTCCCCTGGAAGACGAGGGATTCGCGCCCTCCTATCAGCTTGATGAAAGAGGTTACGCCATTCATCAGACCATGCACCGCTCTACCACTTGTGCCCTCCCAGCGACAATTGTGTCGTAAAGACATTAAAGGAAACTGGAACGAGAGGTGTGTCTCGCGGCGAAATAAATGTACACAAACCTTGTGTTTCACCGACCGCATAAGTGGAGTAAAATTTTCATGTTTTTAGAAAATGTTAAATTTGATCTTAGTATCAAGGAGTTAACTCCTTAAATGCAATAACTTCAATGCAATTAACAAGGGAGACGAAAGCTCCTAGATTGTTCTTCTCCCCCTCTCTCTTCGCTTGTTTTTATTTAAAAAATGTTCATATGTGTGTGAAATCTTATGGGACTTAACTGCTAAGGTCATCAGTCCCTAAGCTTACACACTACTTAACCTAAATTATCCTAAGGACAAACACACACACCCATGCCCGAGGGAGGACTCTAACCTCCGCCGGGACCAGCTGGTCACTCCATGACTGCAGCGCCTAAGACCGCGCGGCTTCTATTAATAGGAAGCACACATATGTACCACGAAAATAATGTAAGCATTTGTACTGTTAACCTTGTTAATATAGTACGTTTAAGTTCACATGTGAGTTATTTCGATGTACTGTGAGGCCTCTGTCATGTTCCTCGAAATGAATTAATGTTTCTTAAGACGTTTACAGCTCCACAATTCTAGCGGCCGCTGCTTCAACGCGTCGACCTAAAAAGCGAAAACATAGCGAAAGTGCAGGGATCGCCCGTTTTAAAATTTAACAAACCTTTTCTTCACACAATGAGCCGCAGAGGAGAGCAACATTCGTTTTAAGATTTTACTTTTCAGCTTACACCGAGAGCCAGGATTCGACTACCACAGCCGGAATATGATGGTAAAGGAGTATTGTTAGTGTGTTGTGTGGGTCCACAATAATTTCGATATCTGAGTCTATGATCTTAAAGTACAAATACTTCGAGACTAATTATAATACTGTTATATTTTAATTTTCAAGTAATATTCTTGGAAGTATATCAGTCCACTATGTTTGATGATCTTACTGCCCAGTTGCCAGTTACTCAAAAGTAAAACCAATTTTGGAATAATTTTCTAAAATAGTTAAATAACTCAACAGCCAAAAATCAGTGTATCTTTAAATCTTTTTGAATGATAGATTTCAAGTAAAAATCATTTAACAAATTTTGCATATTGGACCACACAATTACACTCACTCGTATTTATAAATACACCGAATAAATCAGAAAAATATAAATAAATAAATAAATATATTCCACACGAAGAGCCACTTCACACTGCGCCAACGCCCAGTGCCGATGGTCACGTGTTCATTTCAGTCGTAGTTGCCAATGTCATGGGGTTAAGATTGGCATATGCATGGGTCGTCGGCTGCGGCGGCCCATCGTTATGAGTGTTCGATGCACTATGTGTTCAAATACACTTGTACTCAGTCCAGCATTAAATTCTGCCGCCACAGTTCGTTGCCTGTCCTCTTTTACCAATCAGCCCAGGCTATGACGTCCGACATCTGTAGTGAGGGGTGGACGCCTAACCCCACAACATCTGGACATGGTTTCATCTTGGTTTCCCCACGTGCTGAAGACACCACAGCATTCCTCGAACACCCAAGTCGCGCAGTTTCCGAAATACCGTGCCGGGCCTCCGGGCCGTCACAGTCTGCCCTCGGACAAGCACAGACAGATCGCGCGCCTCCCCACTCTACACTTGGACAGCACGCTCACCGATACTACACGCACAGTGCGTGTGTCCGACGGTCATTCCTCACCTGGTGACGCTGCTATCGCCTGGACGGGATTATATAAATAGTAGATTGGTGGTCATAATGCTCTGGCTCATCAGTATATGTAGATAATTGATGTCATGTAAAATCCTAACAGTAAGTGCTTATTTACGACATTTTATGTAACATAGTCTTGCGTAATAACAGAATGGTTTGTATGTAACCATAGTCATACATACAAAGTGACTTTCAGGTATAACTTTACAGTACCTTTCTTTTTAATGTGATTAGAAGTTACCTATGGTTCAAATGGCTCTAAGCACTATGGGACTTAACATCTGAGGTCATCAGTCCCCTAGACTTAGAACTACTTAAACTAAGGACATCACACACATCCATGCCCGAGGTAGGATTCGAACCTGCGACCGTAGTAGCAGTGCGGTTCCGGACTGAAGCGCCTAGAACAGCTCGGTCACAGCGGCCGGCTGAAATTAACCGATTACTAAGATGATTAGCGTTATAAGGTTTGTAGAGTCAGTAATTACGTAAAAGACATATAAATTTATAAATGTAAAAGTGTATTATTATATGATAATCCTACATCATTATCTAGTAATTATATAAGACAGAAATTTATAAATTTAAAGCTGTAATATTAATGTTATTATTATGTAAACCTACTGCATTGTCTTTTGTACGTTTTAAATCTCTATTTTAATTATTTATGAAATAATAAACCCAGGGTATTAGCAGAGAACCGCTCATAGGGGCTAATTAAGTTCATATATCACAGAGACCTTGTAACTTTTTAACGCTCAATCCCTCAGTACTGCAACAGTAAACGTATAAAGTTATGTTTGAAAATATTGATTTTCTAACGAATTTCGTAATAGTGATTTACTTTTTTAGCTCAGCTGGTGGCGGTACTCATCACTTATAAAAGGTCTAGGTTTTGTTGATTTTTCCTCTAGTGTAAGGTTCAGCATGAGCTGTCATTATTATGCTGGCACCTGCCTGGAATTTCCCGTCGTCACCACGCTTTGCTGCGTGCATTGCTTGCCTCCGGTCGTCTACGGCCCCCACCTTCCCCGTCATAGTGCAGCTGACGCGCTAAGAACAGATGCTAAACATACAACGAAGTATTCCCACTACGGCGACAACAGCGTCATATCACAAGTGGCTACGATGTTAACATTACGGGCATATAACACAGTTCGCTCTTTTCAATACTTTAAATTTGAAACCAGTTTTTGCATGGGGCCTTAATTAAATATTATGATTGCAAATTCTTTTTTAATTTTTTTTTTAGTCGCTGTATGTCCGATTACGAAGTCTCGTAAACGGTTGGCCCTGTCTAGTTTTTGTACGCAATCTGACTGGATAGAACAACAACAAAGAATGAAAAGAAAATTTCCGTTACGCAATTAATTAATTAAGTCCCCAGCAACTATAAAACGTACGAAACCAAAGCACAAGTGTAGCTGTTCTGTGTGTGGACGTGTGATTCAACGTACACATCTGGCACGGTTCTTCGTCAATAAGACAAGAAATTTTAAATACCATTTATACTGAAGTAATTAAAAGAAAATAGAAATACTGTAATTGCAAGAAACCAGAATTACACTCTAATACAAGAACACGAGCCAGATGCTTGTTGACTGAACCTGTAATGACGCATTATTCAAGACATTGAAATAATGAGAAAAAAACCGAGTTTTGTTACCTTCATATATATTGACGAAAAGCACTCTAATCATTACAACATTTCCATTAGAACAACATCTGCTATCTAGCCTATCAAATAACTGCATAAAACATGGAACAAGCACTCACTACTACGACATCTCGACAAGAACTTTTCACTACCACATCTCAGCAAGCACTGCCTACTACGAGTCCTCGACAAGCACTGCGCTCCGCTACTTCTCAATAATCACTGCCAGTGGAGGCGGCTGAATAAAACTCTTTTGCGCAATCTCTGGCGCTGTGGCTCAGTGTAGCCACCTTTCATATGCCCTTCCTCCACGGGCCAGAATTTGATGGTATTTTTGCCAGCATTGGTAGTGAAAATACCACCAAATTCGTCCACAAAAATACAGACAAAAATAAAATCACATAATTAGATAAAATGTTGGCTTTGCACTGACCTTTCAATAATCTAATAAATAAAATACAGTAAGCAATACAAATTCCTTCATACATGTGACTTTACATAATAGTTTACACAATACACAAAAAATCAGTTTATACAAATGTTCACATAAAATGCTTTCAATGATTAGTTCCAGCAGTAGCACCCAGCAATGGTCAACAGGGGCAGACACCAACAAGTGACATTGTTTCAGTAGAAGCAGTTCATCAGTGGCACCCAGCAATGTTGAGCAGGTGCAGACAGCAACAAGTGACATCATTTCAGTATAAGCAGTTCCATCAGTGGCACCCAGCAATGTTGAACAGGTGCAGACACCAACAAGTGACCTCATTCAGCAGAAACAGTTCCATTAGTGGCACCCAGCAATGTTGAGTAGGTGCAGACACCAACAAGTGACATTATTTCAATAGATGCAGTCCATCAGTGGCACCCAGTAATGTTGAACAGGTGCAGACACCAACAAGTGACATCATTCAGCAGAAACAGTTCCATTATTGGCACCCAGCAATGTTGAGTAGGTGCAGACACCAACAAGTGACATTATTTCAATAGATGCAGTTCCATCAGTGGCACCCAGTAATGTTGAACAGGTGCAGACACCAACAAGTGACATCATTCCAGTAGAAGCAGTTCCATCAGTGGCACCCAGTAATATTGAACAGGTGCAGACACCAACAGGTGACACCATTCCAGTAGAAGCAGTCCATCATTGGCACCCAGTAATGTTAAGTAGGTGCAGACACCAATAAGTGACTTCATTTCAGTAGAAGCAGTTCCACCAGTGGCACCCAGCATTGTTGAACAGGTGTAGACACCAAGAAGTGACATTATCTCAGTAGAAACAGTCCATCAGTGGCACCCAGCAATGTTGAGCAGGTGCAGACACCAACAAGTGACATTATGTCAGTAGAAGCAGTTCATCAGTGGCACCTAGCAATGATGAGCAGGTCCAGACAGCAGTCCATAATATTCACTATCACTAATCACACTGTTCATCAGAGTTTATAAGCAGAAATTAAACATGTCCTAGTGGCACCAATCATGTAGAAAAAGTGCAAGTAACAGTCCATAATATTCACTATCACTAATCACACTATTCATCAGAGTTTATAAGCAGAAATTAAACATGTCCTACCGGCACCAATCATGTAGAAAAAGTGCAAGTAACAGTCCATAATATTCACTATCACTAATCACACAGTTCAGGCATGAACAATAGTTTGAATGCACACACAATTGCTTTTACAAAATTATTATCAATGCTCTTACACTAACATACAAATTATACAAAACACACAAATAATATCAGATAATTGTCATATTAACTATTACAAATGCACAAATATCAGTAGACATATAATATTTATGGGTGTCAGTGCAAGCCACAACAAACAAGTAAAATAATATTTAGGAGATAGGTCGGTACCAAATTTGGGATAGGAAAGGAAAACACACAAAACACACTCACTCATCTTTCATCCACATTAAGTACTACTGTGTAATTGAATAGTGTTAACTGTGTAAATGCAATTCTGTCAAAGGTTTGATGTTCGACATGTGTATCAAGTAGTAGTGGCAGCAATGTATAACAGTCAATAATAGTTAGTCAACGTCATAGTCATCATGTCAAGACCAATGTTTGCCAAGCCAAATCAAAATGTACAGTTACTGAACATCTGTCAGTGTGCCAAGATACGCAATTACTTCCTCTCTCCAAAAAAGTATATACTGCTTAGTGATTTAACAAAGTGTGTGTATAGACAATTTTCCTTCTACTTGAGTGTTCTAGTCTGCTATCTTCATCCTCCTTGTTCCATATAACCAACAAAAAAAAATATGCTCCTCACTTACTTTACCTCTTATCCACCAAAACTCCAATAATCATCAGCATCACATAATCTCAATACTTCAATAATACCTCTTACGTCGATACATATAAACCTTATCATCAATATCATTTACCTTACCTCTTGTCCACCAAAACTCCAATAATCATCAGCTTCACACAATCTCAATACCTCAATAATACCTCTTCACATAATCTCAATACCTCAATAATACCTCTTCAATACGTCGATACATATAAACCTTAGCACCAATGTCATTTCACTTCCATAACAACTCTTTCCTCTAGTCAGTCTCCTCGAACAAGTACAGATAAAATCCTAATGCAAACTTCAGTTCATCATCCCATATAATCCGAAGACACAATGTCCACACACAACCTCTATGTGGTCCACCTGAGCCAAATCTTCTACTCATTATGAATGATAAAATACATTTTGGTTACCTTGTCCATCATTAAACAAAAGAAATGCATACATGACCTCTAACAGTCTTTTGTTCGAATAACTCTCAGTAAGTAAGTACGATTACGGAGTGTGAATGATCATAATATTTCACAGTGTGTACACCACTTCAAGAATCATGGCAGAAGCAAACATGTGGAGTATTTCTTGTGTCAAGTGTCACTTGCTATTTCAATTGCTCACGAAGAATGCAGTGTAATAACTGTCAATAGTCTAACCCTAGTGTTGGTATGTCATGTCGTTAGCTTCCTTCCTATTAGCATAAATTTATACAGCTTCCATAAAACCTCCAGCTCATGTGACTTCTATGAAGTTTCTTGTACTAATGTCGTTTATGTCGAATTATAGCAGTTCATTTTCCTATCTTAAAAATATAAGGCACTGAGCGTAAGCAAAACATGCAATAGCGAGTAAATATACCAGTAGAGAACAGAATGTCAACAAGTGGATGCAGCACAATTCTTACAACGAGGCTCTGCCAATCGAACAATCTATAATTAATACCATAGTGTGACCTAAACTCCATGTTCGTACCCAGTATATCAGCATTTCTATATACCAAATTAAAGAGTAGTTATGACAACAAAACAGAAATGTGTAAATATGCAATCCATACGAACAGCAGCAAACATATATCTTACGTAATAAACAGGTCATTAGCATCATATCAGCATAAGCAAATAAATGTTCGTATGTAATCTTGATAAGTAAACATGAAGGCGCAAGCAGATAAATCACAAAGTATAACTTACATACATATCATAGTCAGCACATTTAATCAGGTGACAATTATAATTTAAATAAATAAGCACAGCAGGCACGTAATAAAAAAGAATGACATCAGTGAAAAAGCAGTGCAGCCAAGCGATGCATAATATATACAAATAACAACCCCGTTCATTAATCAATCATTGTCAAAATCAGTTAATGTACGCAAGCACGTCGCTTCACAAGTATATTCATAGAACATGAAATTTAGCACAAAGTATGAATCACGTAATCGCGAGCAGCAAATTTCGTCTAAAGTACGTACCTAAGTGGAATTATGTTACCTGAAAAATAAACTCAATTAATAGTTACCCTTTTTAGTTTATTACTTTTTTCTTCGAAATTACATTCTTCCTGAAATTTTCTCCATAGCAAGTCGTCTTAACATCGGACACGCACAGAATTTACCTGAAGTTCTTAAATATTTTATACAACCGTATCCTGAAAAATACTGAACGTTAATAACATAATTTATCAAGTCACTATAGCTTTATACTGAATTTAATCGGAGAAATTAGACTGTGTATTTGTTTACGGCTGTCAGTGCATTCGCACTGAGCGCTCGATCAGCTGTAGGTACGCGTGACATAGGAAGTAATTGTTTGCGGTCAACGACTGCCTTGTGCGGCGCGCAGACTTGACTGTTGCTTTGAGTATGTGCCGACGCCAAAACACAGCGCGGTATCCTTGTACTCTCCGCATGTTTACATGTAGCTGTTAGTTTCTCACAAGTATGTCATTTCACAAAAATTTTTCAAAAGTATATCATTCCACAAAAATTTTAACGTTAGATATATCATGTATTCCCTTAGAGCGTCGAGATTTAAGAGTTTCTACTTCAACAGTGTTATCGTGAATAATTTTGCGAATTCTATATGGACCGTTATAAAGCAGAAAAAAATTTGCGACACAAGCCTTTTCTTTTGTGAGACAAACGATGAGACTTAATTAACACCTTTTGACCAACTGACAAAATTTTTAAACGACCAGGATGTTTAGCTGATTTCTCTCTTCTAGCAGCCGCAGATGCAATATTTTGCAGAGCCAGGTTCACAACTTCAGAATGCCGCAGTTTCCGTGTAGGCGGAAGAGGAACGATTTCAGAAATGCGATTTGTCGGTGCTTTGTTTTTTAATATCAGTATTGGCGGTAAAGAAGTTGAGTCATTAGGAAGTTCATTCAGAATGTTTTGGAAAATATGAAGATACTGATCCCAAGTTCTGTGATTATGATGACAATAAAGACGACACAATTTATTGATTTCCTTCATCCATCTCTCTGAAGTGTTAGATTGAGGGTGAAAAAGTGAAATGAAGAGTGGTTTAATCTTACGACGCCGTAGAGTATGAAGCCAAATTTTAGAACGAAACTGTGATCCATTATCTGATATAACCTTATCAACATGACCCATTTCTTTAAGAAAATGTTTGATGAAAGCGTTAGATACTGAACGAGCTGTTGCTTTGCGTACAGGTGTAAAACACATATATTTTGATGTCAATTCCACTGCTACGAAAATGTACGCAAAACCATTAGTAGAACGAACCACTGGACCGAACAAATCGACTGCAGTCATCTCCTTTAATTTCGCTGGAATGATACATCTACATCTACATCTACATCTACATTTATACTCCGCAAGCCACCAACGGTGTGTGGCGGAGGGCACTTTACGTGCCACTGTCATTACCTCCCTTTCCTGTTCCAGTCGCGTATGGTTCGCGGGAAGAACGACTGTCTGAAAGCCTCCGTGCGCGCTCTAATCTCTCTAATTTTACATTCGTGATCTCCTCGGGAGGTATAAGTAGGGGGAAGCAATATATTCGATACCTCATCCAGAAACGCACCCTCTCGAAACCTGGCGAGCAAGCTACACTGCGATGCAGAGCGCCTCTCTTGCAGAGTCTGCCACTTGAGTTTATTAAACATCTCCGTAACGCTATCACGGTTACCAAATAACCCTGTGACGAAACGCGCCGCTCTTCTTTGGATCTTCTCTATCTCATCCGTCAGACCGATCTGGTACGGATCCCACACTGATGAGCAATACTCAAGTATAGGTCGAACGAGTGTTTTGTAAGCCACCTCCTTTGTTGACGGACTACATTTTCTAAGCACTCTCCCAATGAATCTCAACCTGGTACCCGCCTTACCAACAATTAATTTTATATGATCATTCCACTTCAAATCGTTCCGCACGCATACTCCCAGATATTTTACAGAAGTAACTGCTACCAGTGTTTGTTCCGCTATCATATAATCATACAATAAAGGATCCTTCTTTCTATGTATTCGCAATACATTACATTTGTCTATGTTAAGGGTCAGTTGCCACTCCCTGCACCAAGTGCCTATCCGCTGCAGATCTTCCTGCATTTCGCTGCAATTTTCTAATGCTGCTTCTCTGTATACTACAGCATCATCCGCGAAAAGCCGCATGGAACTTCCGACACTATCTACTAGGTCATTTATATATATTGTGAAAAGCAATGGTCCCATAACACTCCCCTGTGGCACGCCAGAGGTTACTTTAACGTTTGTAGACGTCTCTCCATTGATAACAACATGCTGTGTTCTGATTGCTAAAAACTCTTCAATCCAGCCACACAGCTGGTCTGATATTCCGTAGGCTCTTACTTTGTTTATCAGGCGACAGTGCGGAACTGTATCGAACGCCTTCCGGAAGTCAAGAAAAATAGCATCTACCTGGGAGCCTGTATCTAATATTTTCTGGGTCTCATGAACAAATAAAGCGAGTTGGGTCTCACACGATCGCTGTTTCCGGAATCCATGTTGATTCCTACATAGTAGATTCTGGGTTTCCAAAAACGACACGATACTCGAGCAAAAAACATGTTCTAAAATTCTACAACAGATCGACGTCAGAGATATAGGCCTATAGTTCTGCGCATCTGCTCGACGACCCTTCTTGAAGACTGGGACTATCTGTGCTCTTTTCCAATCATTTGGAACCCTCCGTTCCTCTAGAGACTTGCGGTACACGGCTGTTAGATGGGGGGCAAGTTCTTTCGCGTACACTGTGTAGAATGGAATTGGTATCCCGTCAAGTCCAGTGGACTTTCCTCTATTGAGTGATTCCAGTTGCTTTTCTATTCCTTGGACACTTATTTCGGTGTCAGCCATTTTTTCGTTTGTGCGAGGATATAGAGAAGGAACTGCAGTGCGGTCTTCCTCTGTGAAACAGCTTTGGAAAAAGGTGTTTAGTATTTCAGCTTTACGCGTGTCATCCTCTGTTTCAATACCATCATCATCCCGGAGTGTCTGGATATGCTGTTTCGAGCCACTTACTGATTTAACGTAAGACCAGAACTTCCTAGGATTTTCTGTCAAGTCGGTACATAGAATTTTACTTTCGAATTCACTGAACGCTTCACGCATAGCCCTCCTTACGCTAACTTTGACATCGTTTAGCTTCTGTTTGAGAGGTTTTGGCTGCGTTTAAACTTGGAGTGGAGCTCTCTTTGCTTTCGCAGTAGTTTCCTTTGTTGTTGTACCACGGTGGGTTTTTCCCGTCCCTCACAGTTTTACTCGGCACGTACCTGTCTAAAACGCATTTTACGATTGCCTTGAACTTTTTCCATAAACACTCAACATTGTCAGTGTCGGAACAGAAATTTTCGTGTGATCTGTTAGGTAGTCTGAAATCTGCCTTCTATTAAACAGATAAACCTTCCTCCCTTTTTTTATATTCCTATTAACTTCCATATTCTGGGATGCTGCAACGGCCTTATGATCACTGATTCCCTGTTCTGTACATACAGAGTCGAAACGTTCGGGTCTGTTTGTTATCAGTAGGTCCAAGATGTTATCTCCACGAGTCGGTTCTCTGTTTAATTGCTCGAGGTAATTTTCGGATAGTGCACTCAGTATAATGTCACTCGATGCTCTGTCCCTACCACCCGTCCTAAACATCTGAGTGTCCCAGTCTATATCTGGTAAATTGAAATCTCCACCTAAGACTATAACATGCTGAGAAAATTTATGTGAAATGTATTCCAAATTTTCTCTCAGTTGTTCTGCCACTAATGCTGCTGAGTCGGGAGGTCGGTAAAAGGAGCCAATTATTAACCTAGTTCGGTTGTTGAGTGTAACCTCCACCCATAATAATTCACAGGAACTATCCACTTCTACTTCACTACAGGATAAACTACTACTAACAGCGACGAACACTCCACCACCAGTTGCATGCAATCTATCCTTTCTAAACACCATCTGTACCTTTGTAAAAATTTCGGCAGAATTTATCTCTGGCTTAAGCCAGCTTTCTGTACCTATAACGATTTCAGCTTCGGTGCTTTCTATCAGCGCTTGAAGTTCTGGTACTTAACCAACGCAGCTTCGACAGTTGACAATTACAATACCGATTGCTGCTTGGTCCCCGCATGTCCTGACTTTGCCCCGCACCCGTTGAGGCTGTTGCCCTTTCTGTACTTGCCCAAGGCCATCTAACCTAAAAAACCGCCCAGCCCACGCCACACAACCCCTGCTACCCGTGTAGCCGCTTGTTGCGTGTAGTGGACTCCTGACCTATCCAGCGGAACCCGAATCCCCACAGATAGGAAACAACGGTGCTCTATGAGAAATAGTTGGCGGCTTAGCCTTTTGACATAATTTGCATTTGGCAAGAACAGATCGAATACGTTTTTCCATATTACTGAAGTAGCAATTTTCTCGTAATTTATGAAAGCATTTTCTGGGATCAAAGTGTGCATAACTGAAATGTGTGTACCAAATCAATTTATTGACCCACTCATCAGGAATACAAACTAACGAAACAGAGTTGTCGACCGATTTTCGTTTAAAAAGAATATCATTGCGAACTAAATAATACTGTCTAATCGCTACGCTTTCCTTTCTCCTCCACTTCTCCTTAATGTCCTTCCAGATTGGATCCTTATTTTGCTCCTTAGCGATGTCCTGGAGCGAAGACGAAATAAAGTTCTCAAACGCAACACCTTGAATATACATCAAACAATAATTGTTTTCTTTGCAGTCCTCTTCAGCACCTTGTTTCAAACCCATAGGTGCACGTGATAAAGCATCAGCAATAATATTTGAAGAACCCTGTATGTAAACAATACTGAAATCAAATTCCTGTAGGTACAGCGCCCATCGTGACAATCTTCCATGAGTTAATTTTGGTGACATAAGAAATTCCAGAGCTCGATGATCGGTGTAAACCTTAGTATGTCTGCCAAACAAAAATGTCCGAAATTTTGTAAAAGCCCAAACAACAGCCAAAGCTTCAAGTTCCGTAATCGAATAATTCTTTTCTGATTTAGAGAGAACACGACTTCCAAATGCAATAGTCTTCTGTACTACTACGCCGTTTTCTTCTATCTCTTGAAATAAATGTGCACCTAGGCCTTTGTATGATGAGTCCGTCGCCAAACAAAAATCTTTAGATAAATCCGGATGTGAAAGAAGTGGAGCAGCAACTAAAGCATCACGAAGTTGTTCAAATTCTGACTGAGCTTCCTCATCCCAACACCAATTAGAATTCTTTCCAGATAGTTCACATAAACGAGGTGTGGTCAAATCGTCCAATCTAACAAAGCGTCTAAGAAAATTACAGACACCAAGGAAACTACGAACATCACGTTTTGTGGTAGGAACAGCATAATTACGAATAGCGTCTAATTTTTCTGGATCAGGAAGAATACCTTCTGTAGAAATAATGTGACCGAGAAATTTCACCTGAGAACGACCAAATTCAGATTTTTCCATGTTCACAGTAATGCCAACTCTTGCAAAGATACGTAATAATGAATCCGAAATTTTGTTGTGTTCACTCCAAGAACGTTTAGCAATAAGAATGTCGTCAACATATGAAGTAATATTGTCACGAAGATAAACAGGTAAGATTTCGTTTAAACTACGAATGAATGCTGCTGAAGATACAGTAAGTCCAAACGGTAATTTCCGAAACTGGTAACAGTTACCAAAGGCCAAAAAAGGCAGTGTATTTTCTACAATCAGGGTGGAGTTCTATTTGCCAAAAACTTGCGCGCATATCAATCGTGGATAAAACTTTAATTCCATGGAAATTTTGAAGAAGTTCATCTAAATTTTGTGGACGGTCAGTTTCAGGAATGATGATATTATTTATCTGTCTGGAATCCAGAACCAAACGAATTGACCCATCCTTTTTAAGAACAACGTGTAATGGGCTGGTATAAGGACTGACTGCTGGCTCAATAATGCCTTGATCTATCATGTATTGAAGTTCACTCTTAACCTTGTCTCTGTAAGCCAAAGGAATAGCGTACGTTTTCCCCCGAAATGGTGTGTGTTCTTTTACTTTAAATAGATATTGTAGGCCTTGTATAGTTCCTGTGTGATGACTAAATACTGTAGCATGTGAAGTCAAAATGTGGTACAGCTCTTCTCTTGCAACGTCATCTGGCACTTCAGCTTTCTTAACCTTTTCATTAATTAATTCATCCATCGCGTCTGTGCATCTATTGTCATTTTCATGAATAAACACACTGTTTCACTAATGACATTCAATGGGCTCTCAGAATCTAAAACTGCAGTGAACTTATTCTTACCCACACATACTTCAATAACAGGATGTAAAAATGCGTCCACATTATTTTCCTTTTCGTCTAGCAAAATGTCTCTCATGTCTTCCTGGCGTACGTAGTGTAAAGTCGTAGTGCCATTACTTTCTGAACCGTCTATATTGCTGCCAGAAGCCGAAGCTACAAGTCATTGTCGATTGCTTGCGTCACGTCTTTGATTATTCGCGTCATTTCGCGGATCAATTTCTACTATTTGCACTTGTCTCTCTGAAGTTCTGTCACGTGGAGGATGCCAATTAGGTCCTTCCTGTCTGTTAGATGCAAATTCTTGGTTGTGTGTGTTATTAAAATTTCTGTTTTCCTGTCTGTCTGCATAACCACTTCTTGTGTAATTTCGACTGTCACTTCTGAAATTACTGTTAGACCTACTACCCTGGTTATTTCTGTAGTAAGAATTTCTATTACTGTATGAATAATTTCTGTCTTGATGATACCGATTACTGTTTCCGTATGATTGATCATTCCGGTACGAATTACCGTTATTATAATTGTCTGTGTAATTTCTGTTAGAACGTCTGTTATTGTCATAAGGCTGGTATCTATTGTCCTGTCTGTTTCGTCTGTCATTCTCAAAATTACCGCTATAATGTCCGTTCCGATCACTATCCCTTTTCTCTGAAAATCTATTGTAATTAGTGTTACTGAAAAAATTACAAGAAGTCCCGTCGTCGTTGTCATACTCAAGTTCTTGTAGCAAAGTCTTAAAAGTCTCAAAGTCGTCTTTACATCTTCCAGGTAAAGCAATTTGTCTTATTGATTGTGGCAGCTTAGTTAAACAAATGCGAATTAATTCAGTCTGGCTATAGGGGTTGGACAGGACCTGATTCTTTCGAATCATGTCTTCAAAGTATTCTGCCGGCGTACGGAACTCAGACTGTTTAAAATTACGCTGCATAATAAGACTGTGTTTGACTCTGTCTTGCGTGTTTTCGGACCAATATGCCGATAGAAATGCATGATAAAAATCATTTAAATTATTACAATCTCTAATAAGTGTTGTGGAGGAAGTGCATGAGCTCAAAAAGATTTGGAAGGAGTACTTTGAAGATCTGTTGAATGCCGCCAAGCGGGTAACTAACAGCGATGGAGAGCCTAAGGCAGCAGACGATTGTAATAGTGGGGAAATTGATGATCTAACTTGGAATGAAGTGGAAGAAGCCATAAAGAGGATGAAAGGGGGCAAAGCACCAGGTTGGGACGAAGTAACAGTGGATATGATACGAGCAGCAGGAGAAGTAGGAACCCAGTGGCTATACAGAGTGCTGAGGGTGGTGTGGAAGGAGAACAGAATTCCTGAGGATTGGAAGAAAGGAATTATAGTCCCGATCTTCAAGAAAGGGGATAAAAGGAGATGTGAGAACTACAGAGGAATCACCCTGCTATGCCACTGTGGAAAAATCTATGAAAAGATCCTGGAGAAGAGAATAAGAAGCAGTATTGAAAGTAGACTGCAAGAGGAGCAGTACGGTTTCAGACCGGGAAGACCAACAACGGACCTCATATTTGCGGTAAGGCAACTGCAGGAAAGGCACTATGAGTACGGGAAGGACTTAATCATGGCCTTTTTAGATATTGAGAAGGCGTATGACAATATCTGTAGGGACAAGCTCTGGGATGTGCTGAACGCAAAAGGGATAGATGAAGAGATAACACGAAAAGTCAGAAAAATGTATGAGGGAAGTGAGAGTTGTGTGAAAGTGGGGAGGGAACGTACTGCATGGTTCAAGCTGGAAAATGGGCTGCGACAGGGAAGTGCACTTTCGCCTTTATTGTTTATTATTGTTATGGATGAAATCCTACAGCAAGTATCAGATGCAATTGGAGATCATAAAATGAAAGCAGTGCTTTTTGCCGATGACCTGATGTTATGGGGAAATTGCGAGAAGGAGGTGCAAGAGCAGTTAGATGCATGGGAGGCAACGGCAGCACAATATGGAATGCATTTCTCTGCAAAGAAAAGTGAAATAATTGTCACAACAAGGAAGAAGAATAGGCCAAATGTGGATATAACTTGTGGAGGGGAAAAACTACAAGTGGTAGAGAACTTCAAGTACCTGGGAAGCGTGATTGAAAGTAAGGGGGGAAACGCAATGGAAATAAATGAAAGGTGCAGAAAAGCAGGGCAGTTCTACAAATGCATTAGGGGGCTTATTTGGAGCAAGGAGGTGCCACAGAAATCCAAGGGAATTATATACCAAACCTACTTTGTCCCCATATTGGCATACGGAAGTGAGACATGGGTAATGCACAAAAGTGACAAAAGTAGAATACAGGTTAGTGAAATGAAGTTCCAGAGGAGCAGGTTGGGTGTAACAAGACGAGACAGATTGCGGAATGTGTATGTGAGGGAAAGACTAAAGGAGGAACCAGTACAGGACAGGATAGAAAAATCAAGACTGCAGTGGTATGGACACATGAAGAGAATGGATGAGGGAAGAATTCCAAAGAGGATGTTTGATCTGCAACTGGAGGGGAAGAGGCCCAGAGGAAGACCAAGAGATAGATGGGTGAAGGGAGTGAAGGAATGTGTGATGAGAAGAGGAGAGAACTGGACGAAGGTGGAAGAGGGGGAATGGTGGAAAGACAGAACACGATGGAGAGACTTGTGTTCCCGACAGACCCAGCCAGTGGCTGGAAACTGTCCAAGATGATGATGATGAATAAGTGCGCGCATGCGCGTCGCCGGTTCGTTTTCTAAATATCCACACATAAATTCCAGTTTGTGACTTAGTGGCCAATTTGGTGGAAGTGCGTACATAAATTGATCTAACCGTGAACATGGATGTATGTCATTCTTAGAATTGCGAAAGATCTTAAATTTCCGAACAGTCAAAAAGTGTTTATAATCAAAGTTTTCACCTCGTGGCGACAAAGACCTACCGCGACTGTTTCTGTCCCAATGTCGATTATTGTCAAGTTCGCGCGCGTGGCGCTCTCTTGTTGCATCCCGTAAATGAAACAAATTACTTTCTTCAAACCCCTCTGCTATCTGTGATTCTAAATTTCTTTTGCTGTCTTTTCCTACGATTTCACCTTCAATTTGTTTGACTTGCTTTTTTAATGCCTCAAATTCCCTTTTCACGCGTTCATTAAATTTTCCCTGATTTTCAACATGCTTATTTATGTTCTGGTACTCTTCGGTTTCTGCAAATGGTAATGGAGCTGTATCATCCGAATCTCTGTCCCCATGTAAACTAAGATTTGTCAATTTATCTGAAATTTCCTCAACTCTTTCCGATAAGTCACCTAATTGTTCTTTCTGTTTATTTACGTCTTCCGTAAGTGTCGCGACTCGGGTTTCAGTATTGACACATCTGGTAGTTAGCTGTTCATATTGTTGTGTTAGGTTATTTAATCTGTCATTTGGTACGGATTCCTCGATTCTCTCAAATATTTCATCCTTATCGTGCGCACGTTGTAAATTTAACTCTGAAACTTTTTGTACTATCACGCGATCTCTTTCTTCCTGTTCTCTATCCTGTTCCTTTTGTCTAATCTCTACTGCAATTAATCTGTTATTGTGAGAATTCAAAATCGGTTGTACTTCTCCTCTGATTTCTTTCTTTAATTCATCTTTCATATTTTTGAAACATGTCCCTATTCGTGAGTCTAACCGTGTTTCCATTGTTCCCATCTTAGTTTTAATTGTCCCTATCTCTGTTTTTAATTCATATCCTAACTGTGATCCAAGTGAGTCTAACCGTGTTTCCATTGTTCCCATCTCAGTTCTAATTGTTCCTATTTGTGAGTCTAACCATGTTGCCAAAGTTCCCATCTCTGTTTTTAATTCAGATCTAAACCGTGTTTCCATTGTTCCCATATCAGTTTTTAATTCAGATCGTAACTGTGATCCCAGTGAGTCTAACCGTGATCCCAAATTTAATATTGCACCCATCAACTGCTCCGTATGAACTAGTTCAAAATTCCTTTCGCCCCTAACATTTCCCACAAAACCAGCTTCCTTCGTCATAGCTGTAAGGCTATCTGTGTTCGATACTATTACAGAATCTTCTGTCGTTAATCTCGTATTCTGAAAATTTTTTGATTGTGAAAAATTTTGAACTGGTTCTGGACTATTTTCCCTGCTTATTAAATTGTTTTATACTTCATTATTCATGATACTGTTTTCCTCTGTTGGCGAGTTCGCCATGTTAACAATTTCGTCACCCTCACTATCCATTATTTTTGCCTTTTTCATCGATCGCGTAATCATTTACAAAACGTACAAAACTCGTCACTGTACGAAAATTACACACAATTACTCTTTATCTCCAACATTTACACGAAATGTTTCCTTCAAACACGATTAACGAACAATTGAAATAATTGCAATAAATTGTCAAACCCGTAGACAAGACAACAAAAATTAAATTTTGAAAAATACCATTAGAAGAATGCCAATTAACAAATCTACACATGCAATATAGACTACAATTACTAAACTACAAATTACTACAACAATACTATTGTCTACTATTTTTACAATCAAAAGAATTCCAAGGGACGATCCGAAGCAGCGGTCGCCACGTGCATGGGGGCTTAATTATATATTATGAATGCAAATTCTTTTTTAATTTTTTTTTAGTCGCTGTATGTCCGATTACGAAGTCTCGTAAACAGTTGGCCCTGACTAGTTTTTGTACGCAATCTGACTGCATAGAACAACAACAAAGAATGAAAAGAAAATTTCCGTTACACAATTAATTAATTAAGTCCCAAGCAACTATAAAACGTACGAAACCAAAGCACAAGTGTAGCTGTTCTGTGTATGGAAGTGTGATTCAACGTACTTATCTGGCACGGTTCTTCGTCAATAAGACAAGAAATTTTAAATACCATTTATACTGAAGTAATTAAAAGAAAATAGAAATACTGTAATTGCAAGAAACCAGAATTACACTCTAATACAAGAATACGAGCCAGATGCTTGTTGACTGAACCTGTAATGACGCATTATTCAAGACATTGAAATAATGAGAAAAAAACCGAGTTCTGTTCCCTTCATATATATTGACGAAAAGCACTCTAATCATTACAACATCTCCATTAGAACAACATCTGCTATCTAGCCCATCAAATAACTGCATAAAACATGGAACAAGCACTCACTACTACGACATCTCGACAAGAACTTTTCACTACCACATCTCAGCAAGCACTGCCTACTACGAGTCCTCGACAAGCACTGCACTCCGCTACTTCTCAATAATCACTGCCAGTGGAGGCGGCTGAATAAAACTCTTTTGCGCAATCTCTGGCGCTGTGGCTCAGTGTAGCCACCTTTCATTTTAATTAGAACTAAGAACCTTAAAAATTCATTTTTAATTGTTCTCTTGATAACTACTACTTTTTTTTACAGTCAACCGATATTTGGATAGAATCGAAAATGCTTAGATTAACTCGTTTCACTTCATGTCGACTTTTACAAACTCACTTTTTAGTGGTGTACTGTGTACATGCATTTTCTTTCGCCGCTATTTTCTCAATATCCGAAAACTTTATTGTTCCTAGTACCTTTTGATTTTCCTCTGTGTCTATTCGTTTTCCTTTTTTGTGACCTTGCGACGTTGATAGCTTTTCCTACGATCTGTGTGTACGTTAAGTTAAATTCACGTTGCTAATATTTCTGTGTCCATTGTTGAGTTTATGCATACAGTTGGGAACGGGAGAAGAATAGGAATTTGAGGTTATGTCCGTTACTGTATCACACCTTTTAACTATGTAAAAAAGTCAGTTAACGGTTATGTTGGCGTAGGTGTTCCGTGAAAGTCGAATAGTATCTTTCAGATTTATATACTCGTGTTATGAGCATAGAAACGTTTGACTACTTCTAAAATGTTCAAATATGTGTGAAATCTTATGGGACTTAACTGCTATGGTCATCAGTCCCTAATTTTACACACTAGTTAACCTAAATTATCCTAAGGACAAACACACCCACCCATGCCCGAGGGAGGACTCGAACCTCCGCCGGAACCAGCCGCACAGTGCATGACTGCAGCGCCTCAGACCGCTCGGCAAATCCCACGCTGCGTTTGACTACTTAATCGCATGTATTTTCGCTTACATTTCAGCAATTAACTAGTACGTTCGCGCTGTTTGCCGATCCTTTTGATGGTGAATTTACGGTCAACAATTAATATACACTCCTGGAAATGGAAAAAAGAACACATTGACACCGGTGTGTCAGACCCATCATACTTGCTCCGGACACTGCGAGAGGGCTGTACAAGCAATGATCACACGCACGGCACAGCGGACACACCAGGAACCGCGGTGTTGGCCGTCGAATGGTGCTAGCTGCGCAGCATTTGTGCACCGCCGCCGTCAGTGTCAGCCAGTTTGCCGTGGCATACGGAGCTCCATCGCAGTCTTTAACACTGGTAGCATGCCGCGACAGCGTGGACGTGAACCATATGTGCAGTTGACGGACTTTGAGCGAGGGCGTATAGTGGGCATGCGGGAGGCCGGGTGGACGTACCGCCGAATTGCTCAACACGTGGGGCGTGAGGTCTCCACAGTACATCGATGTTGTCGCCAGTGGTCGGCGGAAGGTGCACGTGCCCGTCGACCTGGGTCCGGACCGCAGCGACGCACGGATGCACGCCAAGACCGTAGGATCCTACGCAGTGCCGTAGGGGACCGCACCGCCACTTCCCAGCAAATTAGGGACACTGTTGCTTCTGGGGTATCGGCGAGGACCATTCGCAACCGTCTCCATGAAGCTGGGCTACCGTCCCGCACACCGTTAGGCCGTCTTCCGCTCACGCCCCAACATCGTGCAGCCCGCCTCCAGTGGTGTCGCGACAGGCGTGAATGGAGGGACGAATGGAGACGTGTCGTCTTCAGCGAAAAAAGTCGCTTCTGCCTTGGTGCCAATGATGGTCGTATGCGTGTTTGGCGCCGTGCAGGTGAGCGCCACAAGCAGGACTGCATACGACCGAGGCACACAGGGCCAACACCCGGCATCATGGTGTGGGGAGCGATCTCCTACACTGGCCGTACGCCACTGGTGATCGTCGAGGGGACACTGAATAGTGCACGGTACATCCAAACCGTCATCGAACCCATCGTTCTACCATTCCTAGACCGGCAAGGGAACTTGCTGTTCCAACAGGACAATGCACGTCCGCATGTATCCCGTGCCACCCAACGTGCTCTAGAAGGTGTAAGTCAACTACCCTGGCCAGCAAGATCTCCGGATCTGTCCCCCATTGAGCATGTTTGGGACTGGATGAAGCGTCGTCTCACGCGGTCTGCACGTCCAGCACGAACGCTGGTCCAACTGAGGCGCCAGGTGGAAATGGCATGGCAAGCCGTTCCACAGGACTACATCCAGCATGTCTACGATCGTCTCCATGGGAGAATAGCAGCCTGCATTGCTGCGAAAGGTGGATATACACTGTACTAGTGCCGACATTGTGCATGCTCTGTTGCCTGTGTCTATGTGCCTGTGGTTCTGTCAGTGTGATCATGTGATGTATCTGACCCCAGGAATGTGTCAATAAAGTTTCCCCTTCCTGGGACAATGAATTCACGGTGTTCTTATTTCAATTTCCAGGAGTGTACGTAATACATTGCCTGTAGCAACCTATAAATTGCCTATGAAAAATAAAATGCCTATATGACAGCTGAAAACAAATTCTGAAAATGAAGCTATCAGCAGCCACTAAAGTTACATGGGAAACAGTGTGACAGTTGTGGTTGATTGCATTTGCCTCTGCTTGGTGGCGTTGCACGGCGCGCACATTTGCAGTGTGTACAGAAGCCTGCTGCTCGGACGGTGTGTGCGCCGATGCGCTGCCGATGTATCTTCTAGGTGAGTGGGGCGATTGATCATAAGCACGCTGCAGTGGGGTGGACGTTTGGAAGAGGCCCTTGAAGTTTCTAAAAAAATGCGCTGTTAATAAAATCATTCTGCTGATTTGATGTGTTGCCGGGTTCTTGCAGACAATATGTAAAAATCTTTTATTCTTCCAACATTGTCAAGAGGTGTCTTTGAGGTTCCTTGTACAACACTTCCAGATGTGTCGGCAGTTGCAAAAGCATACTTTGATGTCAGAAGACGGTCACCGAACGCTATTTATTACTGTGAATTTAAGCGTCCTCTCTCCTACCTCCGACATATACCCGTTTAAAACATTGCGCACAGTGCAAAACTCACTACTCTGATGAGGGGTTATGACGCAAATTCTTAGCTACATTCTACATTTATGTGCAATCCTTTTTTTCTGCTCTATAAAAAATTAGAAGTACATAGCTATTTTTACCGATTTTTAGGTCTGAAGATGATCCTGAGTGATCGAAACATGTAGTCTAATTAAAAATGTGCAATTGAGACTGAACAATAAATGAGAATTACTTTAAATGATACGACTCTGATGATATTGCTCTTCCTACTCACTCATATGCCCACGTTTAACTTAATCATTGTGAAAGCATGTTGATTAATGCCAGTACGTCACTCCTACTATTAAGCTTTCGAAGTTGGATGGAACGGAATCTCTTTCCTCTGGCACCACTCTTCAGAGGATCTCGGCGAACCGCCACAAACACTTGGACTACGTGTCGATTGTTTCTGGGTATTTGTACTACAGTCGAGCGAGGTGGTGCAGTGGCAAGACACGGGACGAATTTTGGAGGATGGCACGTCTAGTCACTGCCCACCTATTCGTTTTTTCCGTTATTTCATTAAACTGCTAAAGGTAAATACAGGGAAGGTTTCTTTGAAAAGAACACTACCTATTTCCTTCTCCAGCCTGAGATTGTGCTCCATCTCTGTGTAAGGGACGCGAAAACGTAATACTCCTTCTTTTGCCGCGCGGGATTAGCCGAGCGGTCTTAGGCGCTGCAGTCATGCACTGTGCGGCTGGTTCCGGTTGAGGTTCGAGTCCTCCCTCGGGCATGGGTGTGTGTGTTTGTCCTTAGGGTAATTTAGGTTAAGTAGTGTGTAAGCTGATGGACTGATGACCTTAGCAGTTAAGTCCCATAAGATTTCACACATATTTGAACTCCTTCTTTTTATTTGTTCTGAGGTGCTTAAATGTTGTTATCTGAGTTTATTCTGTGAACAGTGTATTGTCTTCACACTTTAAGGGGGTAGGACGTCAAACGGGACGACTTGGAGCAGGAGAGACACCACAGGACATTTTAATTTCCACTGTCTATACTTTTAAAAATAAATTCATAAAATTTTATCCGAATGACCAGAAAGGATTCAGGATTTACACTTATAGTGGTCGAAGTTCAAAAATATAAGAAAATAATTTATTTTTTTGACATTTGTATTTCACTCTTTTTTTCACTTACCATTGGCTGCATTTGTTGCTATAGGTACACTTTTCTTCATAAGTAAGGGAGATTCTTCAATGAATTTTGCACAGCATACAAACCATACTTGCAGGTGTATGAAACTCTAGAATTTTCCAAATCTAATAAAAACTGTGGTAAAAATTGATATAATTAATTATAAAATTTGAGTTTTTTCTAAACATGAAGTTTAAAATATAATAGCTCATTCATTTTTTAATAAATTAAATAATTTCTAGAGTCTCATACACCTGTAAGTATGGTTGGTATGCTGTGCAAAATTCATCGAAGAATCTCTCTTAATTATGAAGAAACGTGTACCTACAGCAACAAACGCAGCCAACAGAAGTGAAAAAATGATGAACTTTCACATCTAAAAAAAAATTATTTTGTTTTGTTTTTGAACTTCCATCGCTATGATTGTGAATCCTGAATCCTTCCTGGTCATGCTGACAAAGTTTTATGAATTTATTCGTAAAAGTATAGACAGTGGAAATTAAAATGTCCTGTGGTGTCTCTCCTGCTCCAAGATGGCCCGTTTGACGTCCTACCGCCCTTAAAACCAAACAATAAAAAATCAGTGACATCAGTATCGTACACAAAATCAAATAGTGGAAGTCCAAAAAATTCTTTGGACTAAGCATGGGCAAAACTCTCAGTTGGCAGCTGCATTAAACAACGTTCCTTTGGCAGTGGATCTCTGGGAAAATAGACAAAAACTGCAAGCAAGAGGTGTATGACAGTTACTTAGAATCTATCGCTAGATATAGTTTAATTTTTTTTGGTGGTGGTGGGGGGGGGGGGGGGAGTGGGAATACCGCTACTTCGGAAAAAGTAATCATAGAAATGTGTGCTTTCCCTCCAAGAATATCCTATTGTCCGCTATTCAGCAACTTAAAAATTTTACATGTCCTGCATTGTAAGTATTTAAGATTATCATACTCTTACACAGTAATCTTGAGCTAAATGAGGATCACCATTTCAAAGATATGTCAACACTAGACACACAGAAAATTTTATGTTTCGAAAACACTGATTAAAACTCTATCAAAAGCACCCCAGTACATAGGAATGACGATTTACAGTAGATTTAGGGGTAGAGATGTACTGGGCATGGAAACGTACACTGAAAAAATCTACGTGATGTCCTAGTGAAAAAATGTTACAGCTAAGTGGACGCATATATGAGTGATGAGATGATAATTTGAACAGTGTGACTATTTAATATCACATTGTTGCATATAATATTGTCTAATAATACATTCTAAGATTTATGCTTCTGGTAAGCCCATCTTATTTTAAACAGGATTTAGTACCGAATTTGAATAAGTACTGACTGATTCTCTTAATTAAATAAACAATTTACTTATTCATCTCGAAATTTTTTGTGAAACTTAAAAAATACTGTTACAACGTTTGTTGTTTGTGTTTCCTGTATATTAGTTATATCACATGTACAGCAGATGAGAGGAGGACAGCGTCTGTCAGTTTGAAGTCAATTATGTGTTGCGCAAGATGTGCGGCTTGTTTATAGTTAATAATTCATCTTTTAATTTGTAGTTCTTTGACCCTAGTTTCATCTTGCACCTCGGAAGTAGTTCAAAGTTCACGTGTTCTGATTTCCCAATGCCACTGGGCGTCATTATGTAAGTAGGCTCTTTAGGTTTTTGTGTTGGTAACGCCACGTAGCGCTCTATATGAAAATCACTGACTGCGCTGTGTGCAATCTGAGGCTGATCGGCATTGTTGCAATAATCGCTATTGCAGTGTTGGGCAGTTGGCTGTTAACAGCGCGTAGCGTTGCGCAGTCGGAAGTGAGCCGCCAGCAGTGGTGGATTTGGGGAGAGAGATGGCGGAATTTTGAGAGCGGACGATCTGGACGTGTGTCGATCAGAAAGAGTAAATTTGTAATATTGGATATCATGGACTGATATATATATATATATACATATATATATATATATATATATATATATATATATATATATATATATATAATGACTTTTGAACACTATTAAGGTAAATACATTGTTTGTTCTCTATCAAAATCTTTCTTTTGCTAACTATGCCTATCAGTAGTTAGTGCCTTCAGTAGTTTGAATCTTTTATTTAGCTGGCAGTAGTGGCGCTCGCTGTATTGCATTAGTTCGAGTAACGAAGATTTTTGTGAGGTAAGTGATTTGTGAAACGTATAGGTTAATTTAGTCAGGGCTATTCTCTTGTAGGGATTATTGAAAGTCAGATTGCGTTGCGCTAAAAAAATATTGTGTGTCAGTTTAAGCACAGTCATGTATAATCTTTCTAAGGGGACGTTTCAATGCGAGGCTACTCATGAGCAGTTTTCATTTTGGCTTGTTAGAATAAGTTATTTAACATACCAAAGAAATGGCAGGTCGTAGTAGTAACAAATGATGTGATTCTGATCTAGTCGCAAATGAAAATAATCTAAAAATTAAACACATAGTCGCATTTTATATGAATTTTTTATTCCAAGGAACTAATTTATTTACGTATCTAGTGCACAAACAATAATCTGCTGAAAGTAATATGATACGAAGTAAATAGGCAGTAAATATTGGTAACAGTAGAATCAGTCTCAGGGGTCGGGGAAATCCAATTACAACAGGCGATTTCCATGGAATCACAGTTGCGACGAAGTTGGCAGCCTAAAGCGCAAACACTCGTTGCGTGTCCTTACGTCTTAATCAACACAGGGATACAGCCTGCCCTGCGCCGGGGCGTGCCGTGCTCGAGCTGCATGCACTGGTATAGGCGTCTGTCGTTCCCTACTAAAACTGTGTAGTTTTCCAGTGCGCTTTCACAGATGACCTCGGGGAATGGCGGTGAGATGTCCACGGTGTACCTGCAGAGGGGCTCCCGCGCCCGGTAGTGGCTCCAAATGCCGACTCCCGGGCATTCGGTGGCAGAGGCGGCAACCGCCAGACACAGCACCAGCAACGCCATGGCGCAGGAATGGCTTCGGCGGATCCCCATGCTGTGACCAACCGGTGACCACGGCTGGGCTTTTAAAGCCGCCAAAGGAGGAAGCGCAGGAAGGTGACGCCGCCTCCGTTCCGTAGAACAGTCTCCTCTGGCTCACACTCACCCGTGTCCTTTTCACCCAGCGACTGACGTACGCGCGTGGTCGACCTGCAAAAGGCGGAAGATCACGATGTAACCAGCGTGTGATTGTTACACTGCGTTGGCGCACATAGTTTGATCGTTTCGAGAACGAAGTTCGAAACGTTCCAAATGCCAAATCTCACATTTGTCAGGAGAATAAAGAGAAACACTCTTCCGTACATAACTTACTTGTATCCATAAAAGCTAGCCCATTTCGAGTGGCACTCCCGCACTGAGGGTTCCGTAAATATTATGTATAAAGATACTTCATCCATTCCGGGAATAGACTTCGGACGATTCTTGACTGTTGTTGACAACGATACTGGCTGATATAGATCACAGGAACTCGATGTTGTTGTTGTTGTGGTCTTCAGTCCTGAGACTGGTTTGATGCAGCTCTCCATGCTACTCTATCCTGTGCAAGCTTCTTCATCTCCCAGTACTTACTGCAACCTACATCCTTCTGAATCTGCTTAGTGTATTCATCTCTTGGTCTACCTCTACGATTTTTACTCTCCACACTGCCCACCAATGCTAAATTTGTGATCCCTTGATGCCTCAGAAAATGTCGTACCAACCGGTCCCTTCTTCTTGTCAAGTTGTGCCACGAACTCCTCTTCTCCCCAGTTCTATTCAATACCTCCTCATTAGTTATGTGATCTACCCATCTAATCTTCAGCATTCTTCTGTAGCACCGCATTTCGAAAGCTTCTATTCTCTTCTTGTCCAAACTATTTATCGTCCATGTTTCACTTTCATAATGGCTACACTCCATATAAATACTTCCAGAAACGACTTCCTGGCACTTAAACCTATACTCGATGTTAACAAATTTTTCTTCTTCAGAAACGCTTTCCTTGCCATTGCCAGTCTACATTTTACATACTCTCTACTTCGATCATCATCAGTTATATTGCTTCCCAAATAGCAACACTCTTTTACTACTTTCAATGTCTCATTTCCTAATCTAATTCCCTCAGCATTACCCGACTTAATTGGACTACATTCCATTATCCTCGTTTTGCTTTTGTTGATTTTCATCTTATATCCTCCTTTCAAGACACTTTCCATTCTGTTCGACTGCTCTTCCAAGTCCTTTGCTGTCTCTGACAGAATTACAATGTCATCGGCGAACCTCAACGTTTTTATTTCTTCTCCATGGATTTTAATACCTACTCCGAATTTTTCTTTTGTTTTCTTTACTGCTTGCTCAATATACAGATTGAATAACATCGGGGAGAGGCTACAGCCCCGTCTCACTCCCTTCACAACCACTGCTTCCCTTTCATGCCCCTCGACTCTTATAACTGCCATCTGGTTTCTGTACAAATTGTAAATAGCCCTTCGATCCCTGTATTTTACCCCTGCCACCTTTAGAACTCGAAGACCGTATCAAAATCTCTACAGTGGTTCCTCAGACTGCTCGGATATACAGAAGGAAGCGAACAAGGCACTTCAGTTTACATATGTAGAGACAGGAGATTTAGCGAAATACAAGGCATTAATAAATTATTTTTACAAGATTTTAATAACTTTAAAACTATACTAGATATTAACAAACGGTTTTAAACATGTGATAACTCATGAAGTGATTTTACCTTCCAGGTGACGCAATTGTGCAGCATAGTGCAGCTGAAAGCGTTGTAAAATGAGGACGCCACAGGACAAACCTCATTGTGTAGCCTGTTTATTACAAAGTCTGATACCAAAGTGGAACGAATGTTCCTACATGGTGCGGAAGGCAACAACAGTCCCGACCAACTATCTGCGTTCGGCATACGTCATTTATGGAAAAAGGTACTGTTATCAATAAAAAGGAGGCGGGTCGCCCATTTGTTTCAGACGCCAACGTGGATGAGGTACGGCAGGCGTTTGTAAGGATTCCGACAAAATTGGTACGTACGGCGGTCAGAGTGTTGGAAATAAGACGATCAACAGTGCACAGTGCCTTGCATAAAAGGGTACGGTTATATCCCTATAACATGCAGCTGCTTCAAGCATTAAAGCCTACTGACAAACCTCTGCGCTGTTTGCAGTGGATATGCAAGACAAGACTGACGCAAACAGTGACTTCTTGGAAAAGAATTGACAAGTTACGAAATTGTGGATCAGTCTGCAACAAACAGAGACCTTGGGACTGTCTCTCATAATTGCAAGTGTAACATGAGAATGCTGTGAACCCCATATACGTACGTTAACACGACTCTGTTTTTCTGATACTTGCAACGTTGCCTCATTGGAGAAACAAATCTTTTCCAAGGAGATTTGTTTCTCCGATGGGCAACGTTTCATATCTGGGGTTCACAGAATCCTCATGTTACTCTTGCAATGTTACGAGACAGTCCCAAGGACACTGTTTGGTGCAGACTGATGCACAGTTGCTTCATTGGTCCAGTCTTTTTCATCGAGTAAGCCGCCAACGGTTGTGTCTACACGGACATGTTATAAGAGTTTGCTGTGCTCAACTTGAACAACTGCAACCTGATATTATATTCCAGGGAGATGGGCCACCACCCTACTGGTCCATAAATATCCGTCAGTTTATAGACCAAAACTTACCGGATGGGAGGACTGGACGAGATGGTCCAATTCGATGGCCGCCACGATCTCCTGACCTCAAACCACTAGACTCTTTTCTGTGGAGTTTTGTAAACGATCTGGTGTACTGGTCCAAGATTAGACACCTACAGGACTTGAAGGCATGCATTCGCAATGCATTTGAACATGTCACCGTGGAGATCTTAAATATCACAAGGAGAGAAATGGAACTCCTATACATTATCCGTGCCACTAAGGGTGCACACATTGATGTGTATGAATGAGGAAACAGAACTTTGAGTTATCTTATTACAGGTTGTAAACCATTTGTTAATATCTAGTATAGTTTTGAAGGTATTAAACTCTTAAGTTTTAAGGATAATTTATGTTCACCGTATATTTTTCATTTACTTGCAATGAAATGACTAAAACTTAGCTCTTATTATAGCATGCAGTAATATTTTTCTGTTATGCTTTTGACGGACGACAAACGCAATGTAAGTTCTAATGGGAAAAAGAAGTTTTTATGGGGTCTAATTACAAATAAAGTTTTTGGATTTTTTCATTTACTTGCGCTATGAAAACTTGATTGCGAGCGCGGTCTACGCGCCTTGTCACGGTCCGTGCGGCTTCCCCCGTCGGAGGCTCGAGTCCTCCCTCGGGCATGGGTGTGTGTGCGTTGTGCATAGCGTAAGTTAGTTGAAGTTAGGTTAACTAGTGTGTAGGCTTACGGACCGATGACCTCAGAAGTTTGGTCCCATAAGTCCAAAAAATAAAAATAAAAATCAAAAAAATTGAGTATCAAAATATGTGGCTCTGTCTTTTTCTTTTAATTGCGTTGACTTAGAAACTTACTTGTTTTCCACTGCCAAGGTACCGTAGACCCCAGTCTGTGTAATAAATTTGAATTTGATACGTCCTCCCGTTTCTGAGAAAATGGCACCTAAGTCGGGCGGCCGGGCGAGCTGACGGACGGACTACAACAAAAAATCCTATAAGGGTTCCGTTTTTACCTATAGAGGTGCGGAATCCAAAAAAATGAGAAGGCAATCTGATACCAGGGAACTCATCACTGCAAAAAATGAGACCAATTAGAAAACAAATAATTTATTCAGAAACGTATCAAGTGGTATATTAGGAATTTGACTGGTTGTAAGTGTAAGGAAAGTTTTTTTGAAAGTGTCGTTAATACAGAAGCAGTACTTTTTATTAGTGATAAAACAAGTTCATAAATATAGCAGTAATATTTTAATTAGTAGAGCTGTGGTCAACAAAAACTACGAATATATCTCGTTCCTTTACACCGTTTACAAGAGAATAACAAAATTAAATTCGTGAGTGAGAAAGATTCATCAGTATTAGCTTCTGTTTCTTACACAAATCCACGCTTGGGATCAACTCTTGGTAAGTTTACCGAAGAACTCTGTGCTGTTGAGAAAAATATATCAACGTAGTCAGAAGGTCTTTCCACTTTGCAACTGATAAGCGTGGCTGTCTTTCAGATGAAATACGGCATGGTATGCATCTGCCATGCTCTTTTCTCTTTTGAATACACTGAAGTTCTTTCATTCTTCTGTTTCAAAGAAAGCGTTTTTAATAGCTATTTGAGAGGCATGTGAGACACTTTGATGATACTGCGTTTGGAGATCTCAAACGACTACATTTACAACAATGTCTTAGCAACATCTCTAACATCAAAGAAGACAGTTGTATGCACTGGAATTATATGGAACTGGCTCATGACTTTATCTGACACAAAAACCGTGTGGAAATCTTCCCCAACAAAGTTTTTGACGCAAGGCGCTTGCAAACTCTTGAGCGAAGCATTGCTTGACGCAGAGACCACGCACCTGCTAGTTCGTTGAGATATAAAAGCTCCTGTCCACAAATCAGGACGGATTTACAAAGCATCATTCGTGCGAAATTCAGACTGCCATTTTCTCACATGGAGTGTAACAGGTAGGTTTGATATTCCTAGATTTCCGAAAAGCGTTTGACACATTGCCACACTGCAGACTGTTGAAGGTCCGAGCATACGGATTAAGTTCCCAGATACGTGAGTGGTTCGAAGACTTTTTAGGCCATAGAACCCAGTACATTGCCCTCGACGGCGAGTCTTCACCAGAGACATGGGTATTGTCAGGAGTGCACCAGGGAAATGTGATAGGACCGCTGTTCTCTATAGAGATCAATGATCTGACGGACACGGCTAGTTGCTAAAGACACAGTGACGGACGGGAAGGTGTCAAAGTGTGGTCGTTGAATGACACTTGGAGGATACAAGAGGACTGAGACAAAATTTCTAGTTGGTGTGATGAATGAGTTAGCCCTAAATGTAGAAAATTGTGAGTTAATGCAGATGAGTAGGAGAAACAATCTTCGAATAGAGCATTCATTGTGTGCTGCTTGACACAATTACGATTAAATAACTAGGTGTAACGTTGTAAACAGTTATGAAAAGAAACGAGCACGTAAGGACGGTCTTTGAAATGGCGAATGATCGACTGTGGGTTGTAGGGAGAATTTTGGGAAGTGTGGCTCACCTATAAAGGAGACAGCATGTACAACGGTAGTGTCACCATTCTCGAGTACTGGTCGAGCGCTAGGATTAAAGGACGACATCGAGGTAATACAGAGTCGAGCTGGTAGATTTGTTACCGGTACATCCGATCAGCACCCAAATATTGCGGAGGTGCTTCGTGAACTGAAATGGGAATCCCTTGAGGAAAGAACACGCTCGTTTCGCAAGGCAGTATAGCGGAACGATTCTACTACCGCCAACGTAAACTTCGCGCAAGGACCACAAAGATGCCAGAAATTAGGCCCCGTGCGGAGAATTTGAGACTTTTTTTTTCTCGCTCTACTTCTGAGTGGTACGTGCTCCATACGGTGGCTCCAGGAGTATATCGGTAGATGTGGATGTAGGTGTAGTGATGAATGGTTGAACGATTTTCTCCGTGGTACGACACTTGGAACAAGTCTAGGGAAATGCAACAGAGTACCGAGAACACAACAGCACTGAAAACGAGCTTTTTGAAAAAAAAAATGGCACTTGCAAGGTTTTCCATTTCCGCTGATCATTTGATTCTACAGTCTTCTTTTACAGCCACACTGTCCTCCTTAGTTGAGCTCAGGTACCGTATTAATATATATGTTTACATAGCGTACGTCAAAAAACATATGCATATATTGAAGTTCCATAGAAAAGTGCCAGCGTACCTTCTGGTCACGAGTCCAGGAGAGGAGCAAAGGCACGTCACGGCTTTCCAGTCGTCTAGGGTTAAACTGATGTGGTCGTCTGCTATGATATGGCTACATCTGTATCCACATGGATACTCTGTACATCATACCTACGTGCCTGGTAGATGTTTCATTAAAACCATCTTCGCAATAACTGTCTACTATTCCAGTTCCGAACAGCGCGAGGAAAAACTGAACACCTGTATCTTTCCGTAAGTTCTGATTTCCCTTACTTTGTTATGATGATCGTTTCTCCATATGTAGGTCGGCGTCTACTAAGTAATTACGTATTCTACATCTACATTTATACTCCGCAAGTCACCCAACGGTGTGTAGCGGAGGGCACTTTACGTGCCACTGTCATTCCCTCTCTTTTCTGTTCCAGTCGCGTATGGTTCACGAGAAGAACGACTGTCTAAAAGCCTCCGTGCGCGCTCGAATCTCTCTAATTTTACATTCGTGATCTCCTCGGGAGGTATAAGTAGAGAGAATCAATATATTCGATACCTCATCCAGAAACCCACCCTCTCGAAACCTGGCGAGCAAGCTACACCGCGATGCAGAGCGCCTCTCTTGCAGAGTCTGCCACTTGAGTTTATTAAACATCTCCGTAACGCTATCACGGTTACCAAATAACCCTGTGACGAAACGCGCCGCTCTTCTTTGGATCTTCTCTATCTCCTCCGTCAACCCGATCTGGTACGGATCCCACACTGATGAGCAATACTCAAGTATAGGTCGAACGAGTGTTTTGTAAGCCACCTCCTACATTTTCTAAGGACTCTCCCAATGAATCTCAACCTGGTACCCGCATTACCAACCATTAATTTTATATGATCATTCCACTTCAAATCGTTCCGCACGCATACTCCCAGATATTTTACAGAAGTAACTGCTACCAGTGTTTGTTCCGCTATCATATAATCATACAATAAAGGATCCTTCTTTCTATGTATTCGCAATACATTACATTTGTCTATGTTAAGGGTCAGTTGCCACTCCCTGCACCAAGTGCCTATCCGCTGCAGATCTTCCTGCATTTCGCTACAATTTTCTAATGCTGCAACTTCTCTGTATTCTACAGCACCATCCGCGAAAAGCCGCATGGAACATCCGACACTATTCGGAGGAGAAAGGTGGTGATTGAAATTTAGAGAGAAGATCCCGCTGCAGCGAGAAACGTCTGTTTTAATGATGCTGCCTATGTTTCAATCATTCCCATCGCATGTTCCGTATCAGGTCCGTGACACACTCTCCTTTTTCTCGACCTGCAAGACGTGGTGCCCTTTTTTGAACATTTCCGATGTTGTGCGTTAATCCTATATGGTAAAGATCCCACCGTGAAGCAGTAATCCAAAACAGGTCAGACAAACGTGGTGTAGGCAGTCCCTTTAGTAGTTCGGTTGCATCTTCGAAGAGTTCTGCCAATTAAGCCTCATCTTTGGTTCATCTTCCCCACGATATTTTCTGTGTGTTCTTTCCAATTTAAGTCGTTCGTAATCGTAATTCCGGGTATTTAGCTGAATTTACGGCCTTTGATTTATTGTTTAACCGAGGTTTAACCTATTCCTTTTAGCACTCGTGTGGATGACCATACCCTTTTCTATATTTAGGGTCAATTGCCCATTTTAGCACCATACGGATATTTTTTCTAACCCATTAACGCCAAATTTCACCTTACTGATCTACGCCTAAGTTAACCGTATGTCCCACATTGATATCTGCGGATATTTCAAGTTGCGATGCTTGTCTGTTAGCATTGAGAACTCTACGCAAATGTCACTGTCCGTCATTAAGGCTGTCGGCCATTTCGGTGAGAGAGAATGCTTGAAATTTGATATTCTCGGCACAGTTTTGACTTTTGGATCTCGGAATAAAGGACTCCCTAAGATCCCATGCGTCTAACTGCAACTACCATTCCACGTTAAAAGTCTAGTTCCCATCGTGCGGTCATAATCACGTAGCAAACTTTCTCACATGAATTACCTGAGTACAAATGGTAGCACAGCCAATGCGCTGCTCTTCTATACTGTACTACAGCCATCTGTATATGTGCATATCGTTATCCCATGACTTGTAACCTCAGTGTTCACTGTCCAATCACATTAATGTGACCATTTGTCAAAAGCCTGAATAACCATCTTTTGCAGCGCAAACTGTTGAGAGATGTGCAGGAAGAGTCAGTGATGTTCTAGAACGTACCGAGTCCACTGGACCTGACAGGATACCAATTCGATTCTACACAGAGTACGCGAAAGAACTTGCCCCCCCCCCCCCTTTCTAACAGTCCCAGTCTTCAAGAAGGGTCGTCGAGCAGATGCGCAAAACTATAGACCTATATCTCTGACGTCGATCTGTTGTAGAATTTTAGAACGTGTTTTTTGCTCGAGTATCATGTCGTTTCTGGAAACCCAGAATCTACTCTGTAGGAATCAACATGGATTCCGGAAACAGCGATCATGTGAGACCCAACTCGATTTATTTGTTCATGAGACCCAGAAAATATTAGATACAGGCTCCCAGGTAGATGCCATTTTCCTTGACTTTTGGAAGACGTTCGATACAGTTCCGCACTGTCGCATGATAAACAAAGTATGAGCCTACGGAATATCAGACCAGCTGTGTGGCTGGATTGAAGAGTTTTTAGCAAACAGAACACAGAATGTTGTTATCAATGGAGAGACGTCTACTGACGTTAAAGTAACCTCTGGCGTGCCACAGGGGAGTGTTATGGGACCATTGCTTTTCACAATATATATAAATGATCTAGTAGATAGTGTCGGAAGTTCCATGCGGCTTTTCGCGGATGATGCTGTAGTATACAGAGAAGTTGCAGCATTAGAAAATTGCAGCGAAATGGAGGACAATCTGCAGCGGATAGGCACTTGGTGCAGGGAGTGGCAACTGACCCTTAACATAGACAAATCTAATGTATTGCGAATACATAGAAAGAAGGATCCTTTATTGTATGATTATATGGTAGCGGAACAAACACTGGTAGCAGTTACTTCTGTAAAATATCTGGGAGTATGCGTGCGGAACGATTTGAAGTGGAATGATCATATAAAATTAATGGTTGGTAAGGCGGGTACCACGTTGAGATTCATTGGGTGAGTCCTTAGAAAATGTAGTCCATCAACAATGGAGGTGGCTTACAAAACACTCGTTCGACCTATACTTGAGTATTACTCATCAGTGTGGGATCCGTACCAGATCGGGTTGACGGAGGAGATAGAGAAGATCCAAAGAAGAGCGGCGAGTTTCGTCACAGGGTTATTTGGTAACCGTGATAGCGTTACGGAGATGTTTGACAAGCTCAAGTGGCAGACTCTGCAAGGAGGCGCTCTGCAGTCCAGGTGCGGTACTGGGATGCAAATTCCAGCATTCGTCGCCGGTGAACAGTAGTCAGCATGGATGGGTGACCTAGGCGCCTGCCACAAAGGCGTGTACGCAGCAACTTTCGCTAAATGGTCGTTGAAAAGAGACCATTGGTAGCCCCTCGGTTCATCTGGCTGTTCAGTTGCTAAGCAGTTGCACGTCTGGATACGAAGTCTTTCGCGACGTATTTCTTGAACAATAATCTCTCGGTGTTCATGCCGTGTCAATTCAAGATAAAACTCCAAGCTTTCGACCACTATCTCCATGGTCGTCGTCAGGGCTAAAACTGACTGTCGTAAACTATTTTCTTTTCCTTTATTGAATTTCGATTCCCCTCGAAGGGGGCGGGCTGGCAGCAGCTTATTACGCTGCTCTGCAGCCTACAGATTTTTTTAAAATGCAAGAAGAAGATAAGAAACAATAAAAGCAGGCGATAAAACGGTGACATAAATTGTAAAACGGTGGAAAATTGTGGAAAGTTAAAACATAAAGCAAAGGATTGGCAATGCTAATAAAATGCACAGGAAGCAAACAGGTAACATAGTAGACAGACAATTAAAAAACATGGCGACAGTCTGGTTTCTGTTCATAAGAGATATAAAAATCACACCCAGCGACAGTATGATGTCCGTTCGCAACACTTCGGAAAATACACACAACACTGAACACTCACTGTAAACACTGCACTAAAATGTCGGCACAAAGATGACACACCATAGCCGAGGGCAGATGGGGGGGAGGGGGACCTGGACAGATGGGGGGGGGGGGGGGAAACAAGGAGGGAGGAGAGGAAAAACGAAAGGGGGGGGGGGCAAAGGAAGGAGAGGACTCATAAGGGGGGAGGAGGGGCAGGGCAGACGCGAGAGGGAATGGGAAAAGGCAGAGGAGGGAAATGCAAAGGACTTGGGTGAGAGAAGGGGGGCGGAGAGAGGGTAGGTGGGAATAAAAGAGTGTCGTAAACTAGCGAGGCTCCCACTTTTATATGCAAAGGACGGTTTCTGATTGCCTGGAATACGTCATTGCATATAAAAGTGGGAGCCTCGCTAGTCTACGACAGTCAGTTTTAGCCCTGACGACGACCATGGAGGTAGTGGTCGAAAGCTTGGAGTTTTATCCTGAATTGACGCGGCATGTACACCGAAAGGTTTTTATTCAGTTGCACGTCTGTTCGCCAGTACACAGATGTGTAGTCTTCATTCACCGCTGTCATGTAAGGCCTGTGTTGCACAACAGTTGCTTTGACGCTGGTTTTGGATAGCGCCATTTTGCAATGCATGGCGGCACGCGGAAGTTTACATACTCAGCATTTCGGAAATGGTTCCCCCCTTCGTCCGAAAGCCAATGATCATGCCCTTTTGGGCGTCAGATAAATCGTTCGGTTCCGCATTTCGAATACGATTGCATGGCTTACTGCGTCTCCCCCCGCCACGTCCCCCCCCCCCCCCCCCCCGCCACCCCCCCCCCCCCGCCTTCTCCGCCGCCAACATCATGTACCGGCACGATTTATATACCATCAACAGCTAGTGCAGCCACCTGCCGTCTGTGAATGATTATTGCGCACTGACGTCCAACATGGACGGGGCCACATTGATGTGTATTACAATAGGAGGCTGATCCCTTTGGAGCGATGTAGGCGGTGTAGAACTGGTACCTGACGGTCATATCAACCTCCATCACGTACGTGAAGTGCAGTGTATGTGCCAGTTGATTGCACTCAATCAGCGCATTATGATTGGTCGACCTCGAGGAGCTATCGTGTTTGGATGCGCCCAAGACCACACCCTGAGTGTAGTTGGTGACTGGTGACTCTACCAATATAGGCTGTCATTGTATCTGTGGAATGGTGTAACAGTCGCATCCGAGGGACACGAAGTACTAGTAGAATTAGAGAGATGATGACCTACAGGGTCACACCTTGTTAATGACAATCGGTTCCACACCGAGAGGAGGCGTTTCTGATAGTAAATCAACCGGATTCCGAGCGAACACTGCCAGGGTAACAGCTCGCAATGGACCCTTCAAGACGGGTACCTCGTGAAAGCCCAAAAGTGATGAGGGATAATTTTGCCTGTCTTCAAATGATGCAATCCACTGACAGTCCAATGAGTCGCATAGCCCGCAGTCGGGAGAGGGTGTAGTGATGAACCGGTATGACTCTTGGAAGTTACGTGAACTCATGCTCCCTTTTCTACAGGGTCGGCATCAACGGCCTGCAAAGCCTGCAAGAATTTTGCAGTGTAAGTCGTGCTGAGAAATAATTAAGAAAAGAATTCGATACGTTGCACTGTTTCCGAGTTAATTAGAATTGAAGTTAGCCAGTCAGGCCGTTGTCTGGGCGCGAATGCAAGTTGTCGGTCCGAGATGGTGTCGACAAACGTGTTCGTATTTGCTTTCCTAAAGTCTGACAAGGGAGTAATACAAAAATTGGTCATGCGACGGTAATACTGATCGGCCGCGCGGGATTCGCCGAACGGTTTAAGGCGCTGCAGTCATGGACTTTGCGGCTGGTCCCGGCGGAGGTTCGATTCCTCCCTCGGGCATGGGTGTGTGTGTTTGTCCTTAGGATAATTTAGGTTAAGTAGTGTGTAAACTTAGGGACTGATGACCTTAGCAGTTAAGTCCCATAAGATTTCACGCACATTTGAACATTTGAATACTGATCGAATCCGAGCTATAACAGCTGACACGTACCTGGTCGGCTGCTTGATCTGCGCACTTAGCGGCCCGTTTGGCTATCTTTAACGCTAATTCACTTGGAAACGGCGCAACGTAAAGAATTGTTTCTCAATAAGTATTTCTCAGCACAACCTATCCTGCAACATCCTTAAAAGTTTCTCAGACTGTTTCTGACCACCTTGTCCAGTGGCATCAGACAGCGATATGCACATATAGAGATGGCGGTAATATGTCGCAGACAAGGTATAAAAGGGTAGCGGAGCTGTCGTTTGTATTCAGGTGATGCACATGAAAAGGTTTCCGGTGTGATCATGGTCGCACGATGAGAACCAACATACTTTGAACGCGGAATGGTAGTTGGAGCTAGACGCATGGGAAATCGTTAGGGAATCCAATATTCTGAGTTCCACACTATCAAGAGTACGCAGCGAATACCAAATTTTAGGCATTGCCTCTCACCATGGGCAATGCAGTAACAGACAGCTTCACTTAACGACCGAGAGCAGCGGCATTTGCTTCGAGTAGTCAGACAAACACCGCGATAAATCAATGTGGGACGTATCCGATACGACAGCGCGGCGAAATATGGAGTTAATGAATGGGCTATGACAGCAGACGATTGGCGCGAGTGCCTTTGCTAGCAGCATGACATCGCTTACAGAGCCTCTCCTGGGCTCCTGACCATTTCGATTGAAACCTAGACGACTGGAAAACAGTGGACTTATCAGACGAGCTGATGGTAGGGTTACAGTGTGACGGAGATGCCACGAAGCTATGGACCCAGTTTGTCAACAGGGCACTGTGCAAGCTCAATAACGGTGTGGGCCGTGTTGGCATGGGGTGGACGTGGTACTCTGATCCAACTGGTCGGATCATTGACGAAAAACTGTTGACTTGGAAACCATTCATGAACTTCGTTCTCATACAACTGGAATTTTTATGGATGACAAAGCGCCTTGTCACCGGGCCACAGTTGTCCGCTATTGGTTTGAAGAACATTCTGACCAACTGGAGCGAAAGATTTGGCCACCCATATCCCCCGACGTGAATCCCACCGAACATCTATGGGATATAATCGAGAGATCATTTCGTGCACAAAATTGTGGACTGACACCACTTCCGCTGTTACTTACGGCTATAGAGGAAGCGTGGCTCACTATATTTTCAACGGACTTCCAACGGCTTCTTGAACTAGTGCACTGCTTCGGGCAAAAGGAAGTCGCATGTTATTAAGAGGTATCCCATGACCTTTGTTACGTAAGCTTAGGACAAAGGACGAGCACTGTGCCGGATCGCATTGTAGAGCACCAGCGGCACACTTGTCTCCTCCAAACCAGTATCCCGCTATCGCCGAACACTGTATTTCGACTCGTCATTTGATGAAAAAGAATGAAACAAAATTTGTGGCCCATACACCAAACTTCTGGAGCTCCATCATCAATGAATAAGTGAAAAAACGACTGAATCCATTATTAATGAAGTGCTTTGCGTAACTGGTGTTGTTCTGCGATTTTACCGTACGAAGACAACGATTCGATATGGATGATGCGAGCTTTCACCTCAGAGGCAGTGAGTCACAGCACGCTGACTTGTAGCATAAGCGCATGCACTCAACCTGCGCATGGGCCAGCGGGATTTTAAATGCCTGATCTCAATGCATTTTCGTCAGTATTCACCTGAAAAAGGCCGAAGTAGCGTGGCAGCAAACGGCAGACATCCGGAAGATCTCCTGAAAGTTTATAGAACAGGCGATGAGATGCCGAACGTTCACAGCTCATCACAGAACGTCCGATTCGGAAGCTTGCCCCATCTGTAAAACAGTCTAGGTGGTGTTCTGTGGCAGATCTGAGGGCAGAATACATTTCTGATGAAGGAATAAATGTTTCAGAACACACAGTTCAGCGCACATAGGGCTCTGCAGATACGACTCCTACTTTTACCCAAGTTGCTGTGATGTGAAGTAGGCATGAGATACTCGAAATTGGGCTGTGTTTCAATGTATAAGTTTCCTGTTGCACCTGGTCGATGGTCGTGCCCGAAGGATGACTGTTCAAATCGTGTACCGTGCCATGGACGCAGATCAGTGGGAGCAGCATTAATGCTATGTAGAACATTCATTGGTCTTCCATGGAACCTGCTGCAGTAATCGAAGCGGCTATTACCGTTGTAAACTACGCGAATATTACTGTGGACCACCTACATCCCTTCATATTTGATGTTTTTGCTGATGGCGATGGCATCTTCCAGCAGGACAACTCTGCAGGTACCAAGGCTATAACCGAACTACGGTGGCTTGAAGAGTATGATGGTGAACTCACATTGATGACTTGGTCACCAGGTTTGCCTAATCTGAACCCGATGGAATACATCTGGGACGCTTTCGGGCCCCAGCTGCGCACCCGCAAACCACTCGCCAGTAACGCATGGAAATTCTGCGACCTATTCGTAGACATCAGGTGCCACATACCTCTGGAAAAGTACCAACGCCTTGTCGAATCCATACCGCACGGAATCGTTGCTGTATTGCGCTCCAAAAGACTTTTAGGGTGGGGAGTTTCGAGTTATATATTCTCTTTATTTTATTTCTTAGTAACTTACATAAGGACACTGGGTTCCTCTGTGGACCCTGTAGACTTGTGGATTGGTGTTAGTCCTTTTTAAAAACTCTTATCAGGTGTGTGGTTGCCAGAGAGGATATCAAAGTGAGACGGTGAAATTCCTAGCCAGGGGCTTCTGGTATGATTGTTCATGGAATTCGATATCTATGCCATCGTTGTGGCATTGCCCTGCCAACAGCTTCTATTTGTGCCACGACACCTCAGCTGGCGTCGATTTTGGTGAATAGTCGCTGGGCATGTTCCCTGTTTTGCTCCGCTAGGTACTTCTCCCCTTGATACTTTTCCCCTAGTTCTTCGTGAAGGTATCTCGTTCTCGTCCATAGCGGAGAACGCAGTGTCTACCGCAGGCATTTATTTTCTAAGGGCTGTAGCGTTTTGGAGGGGCAAGTAGCCCTCATGATGTTTCTCCATATAATAGTGCCTTGTAAGACGAAGTTATTGGTTTAAGTCTTTATTGACGAAGAATGGGATGAGTGCTTGGATCATTGTTGTACAGTTCTGCTTGCATTCAGCGATATGCTTGCTAAATCTAAGACCTTTGTTAAGGGTGATTAGTAGGTATTTTACTTCGTTGGATCACGGGATCCTCTGATTTAAGAGTTACAATTGGTGTCTCACCACTAGCTTCTTTTTCGTGAAGAGAACAGCCGCCGTAGGGTTGAGGGTAATTTTATTAAGCTTCGCCCAGCCTTGCGATATCCATCTGACGTTGCATGCTTGTGATCAACTATGGGATGTTCCTGTCTGTCGTTAGGAACACCGTGCCGTTGGCGTAGAGGCTTGTGCTTCAGTGTTCCACGATTGGCATATCGTTGATGTACATGTTAAACAGGAGCGGAGAGAACACAGAATAGTGTGGTATCCTTGCTGAGGTGACTTTTTGTTGAGATTTTTTATCTTAAATTTGGACAATTAGTCTCTAATCTGCAGAAAGTTGTCCACCATCTTGATATAGCAGTCAGAAAGAGATGTTTGATCGCACAACTTAGTGAAGAGATTATCTCACCATCGTAGGCAATTCCTACGTCAAAGAAGATCTACTTCTATTTAGATTGTTTGATGTGCTCTATTATTCTCAGGAGGTGTCACTCTCCAGAGAGTTTGGACTGAAAAACAAACTGTTTTGGCCTGATTATATGTTCTTCCATCTGTGTCTGGATCCGTTTTAGAAGCATTCCTTCCCAGAGTTGGAAGGAGGCTGATTAGTCGGTAATTTTCAGGTTGCGTTAAGCCTTTCACCCTGTTGAGAATGGAGATAGTTTTCACTGTGTTACAAGCTCTCAGAAAATACTCGTGGAAGCCACAGGTATTGATGATTCGGGTAAGTAACACCAGGGGTTTCCGTGGGAGGTGTTTTAAATCAGTGTTGGTAATCGAATCTTTCTCAGGTGCTAAATGGTTCAAATGGTTCTGAGCATTATGCGACTTAACTTCTGAGGTCATCAGTCGCCTAGAACTAGAACTAATTAATCCTAACTAACCTAAGGACATCACACACATCCATATCTAAGGCAGGATTCGAACTTGCGACCGTAGCGGCCGCCCGGTTCCAGACTGTAGCGCCTAGAACCGCACGGCCACTCCAGCCGGCTTTCTCAGGTGCCGACGTGTTTGTTAGTTTGATGATGTTTCGTATCTCCACTGGGGTGGTTAAGAGAGGTCGACTTGTTGTAGCTATGGCCCTAAACTCCTAGATCCGATGACAGATTCGCGCTTTTTTCCGGCGGATTTCGTTGTATAGTTGTCATTTGATTTTCATAGAGTTGGCGTAGAGCTCTGCTTGGCCGAGTTCGTCATAAGTCCATCAGGGCCCCTAATGGCTCATTTCGGTTGTCTCGGTTTGCGGAGGTTACGAAAAATCTGCTATTCCTCTTTGGTGTGAGGCAGGAAACTTGACATCCGGTCTTCCCATAGTTATTCCCTCTCTTTCGTGCCCTTCGATGGAGTTAACGGGAGAGGCGTCTGCTGGTGTTGCGTTGGGTCTTGAGTTCGTCGAATAGCGATGGGAAGGTCTCTAATTGGGGTTACGGGAGGAGAAATTCTGTAGACGCACTCTTGTCACTCTCTGAATCTTCTTCGTGAGGACTTCCACCGTGATGTTAATTTCGGAGATGCAGTTAACATTTTACGTGAGCCTGATGTTATTCTTCAGGTAACTTTCGAACTGGAACCAGTTTACAGTCCGTGAGCTGTTAGGCCTCTGTCTTTTATTATACCCAGTACCGGCTGGTGGCCAGATGACAAGTCGTTAACAGTGCTTAGTTGGAGGTTGGGGTTCATGTTTTTCACCACCATAATGTCAAGTTAAGTTCTTGACCTCAAATTCGGATATGCGCGTCGTTTCTCTCAGTCCCAAGACGGTAATGTTCAGTTTATCTTCCAGTTCCAGTAATTGTTGGCGTTTATTGTTGATGTTTCTGGAATGACAAGTACTATGTTTTGTGTCAAGGTCGCCGCCAAAGTACGACATTATCAAGGGCGTCAAAGACTATATGGAGATAGTTTGGCATTACTTCCTTATTAGGGCTGATGTATCCTGCTACCAATGTGACATTGCCACTTACGGTATGCAGTCGCTTCCAACGTTTGTAGTGGGTGTCGAATACTGTTCTTGACAGAACAGGCGTCTCTCCTTCTCTCTGTCCCCTTTTAGCAGCCCGATACACTTCCACATTTCGTATTCTGAACGTAGCCAGTTCCTTCAGGTGTCTCTCTGTCGTGGAAAGAGTGTCTAGCGGATGTCTGTCGATAAATTAATTTATTTCTCATCTTTTGGTACGGACGCCGTTAGCGTTCCAGATGCAAATCTGGAGGTGTCTGGTACTGGTTCTGTGCTCTATTTTAAGGCTGTGCAAGGGCTATGATAATTCCCTCTACCAGAGTGAGGACTACTATATCTGGTGCGGTTGGTGAACAGTGACGCAATATCAGATATTGTTGGTGTAAGCGTTCTCACCACATCGGCGTTGGGGCAGCAGACGAGATTTTGTCCGTCCTTGGTGATAGGACTTCTGCTTACGTAATTCGTCGCTTCATGGTGTCACGAAGCTGTTGGTCTGGCTGCATTGGCGTCCTATTTGGTACCGATACAAATGGTTCCCGTTGAGGTTTGGTAGGAGGTGGTAAACGCCATTCCCCATGCGATGCGGCTGGTTTCTTTTGTGTAGGGCATATTGTCGTTGATTTGACTTTGTATTTTTTCAGGAGCGCTTGCTTCCGCCGTAAGACGCCAGATGGTCTTCCGGACAATTGGCGCACTTTCCTTTTTCCGTTCTGGGCTTTTGACGGTGCTTGGTCACATGATCTTCGCCGCATTGTACTCGGCGTGGAGGCATTTCGCTATAACTGGCAGTGTGCTCAAATCTTTGGCCTTTTCTGCAGTGATTTGACCCGTCCTTTGGCTTGTAATTATCAAATCTGATTTTCGTGTAAAGTAAATATGACATCGTAGGTTTATGAACCATCCTTTGATGGACACAGATAGGTATGAGATCCTTTTGTTTTGGGTGCTCCCACTTTTGTGTTGGTGGACCGTGGCATTGGAATATCTACTTCAAAGAATTCTTACTGCGCTTCCCCGCAGCCACAGATGCTGGTAGCTTTTTTATGATTTTCAGTTCCTTGTTTTCAGCTGGTTGGGGAATAAAATATTGTAGCTGGTAAGTCTCAAAAAATTTTATGGCCTTCCTTTGGTCGTCAAACGTATCAAAATGGTACTTTACTCTACCGCCTTAGAATAGAGCCTTCACAATGCCAGTAAGTTTCTGCTTACGAGCTTTATTCAGTTCGGTGTACTTCTCTGTGAAGCATATTGTAATTGGCGGCATTCTTGGATGCTTGGTGTTGGTTGGCTGGCTTGAAGCATTGGCTATGTCCGGCTGCTGGTTCCCTCGACTTGAGGCGTTATCGGCGCAAAACGGTTACTTGTCAGTATCGTGTGTGGCCTGCGTTTAACAGGGTTTTCCTCTTCTCGTTGGCTGCATTTTGGCTGCCGTTTTTGTCTTACAGGGATAAAGTCTTCCTGGTGTGTGATATCTTCTTCCACAAAAAGTGGTGAGTGCTATCTTCTTCCACAAGAGGCATTTAGAGGCCATAGTCGCCGTCGGATACTGGCTGGAAACCAATGGCTCAATGTTCGATCTCGTGGTACTACTAGTCCTTCACCAATGTAAGGTACCACTTTGTGTAGGATGGGTGGTAAATTCGCCTCTGGCTTGTGTAGGTGGTTCAGAATAAGCCACTGAGGCCGATAATAATTCAGCCTCGTCGTCACTGAGCACTTAGAGGTGCTGACATAGTTGTACTTGGACTGAGTTAGAACTTGCCGCTGTGATTGGGAAGATTTTATGTTGACTATGCTAAAAATATGGCACCATTCTTATCCATTATCTATCAGAGATCATTGGAGCAGCGGAAAGTTATACGGGACTGGAAGAAGGCCCAGGTCATAGCAATCTATAAAAAGGGTAGAAAATCGGATGCACATAATTACCGGCCAATTTTACTGACATCGATTTGTTGTAGAATAATGGAACGTATTTTGTGTTCAGACTGTGAGAAGCTCTTCTGCAGAAACCATCACGGTTTTAGAAAACAGCGGTCATGCGAGACACAGCTAGCCCTCTTTGTGCATGATATACAACAGGCCCTAGATACCGGGTCCCATACTGATGCCATATTTCTCGACTTTCGAAAGGCATTTGACTCAGTTCCCCACTGTCGCTTGCTCCAAAAAGTGCGCGCTTACGGACTGTCCAATGACATATGCGGTTGGATAGGTAGTTTTCTAACAGACAGGGAGCAGTATGTTGTCCTGAACGGGGTGATTTCAATAGAAAAAAAGCGTAACTTCAGGTGTGCCCCAGGATACTGTAATAGGTCCGCTGCTTTTTACGATTTACATAAACTATCTGGTTGATGGTATTGACAGCGGCATGAGACTGTTTGCGGATGATGCTGTAGTGTACAGGAAAGTAGTATCACACGAAAGTTGCGAACAAATCAATGAGGATTTGCAGGAAATAAATGCGTGGTATAATAACTGGCAGTTATCTCTCAATATTAGTAAGTGTAACCTACGGCCTATAACAAGGCGAAAATCCCCATTAATGTAAGAGTACAAAATAAATGCCCAGTCTTTGGAAGCGGTAACATCCGTCAAGTATCTGGGTGTGACTATTCGAAATGATCTCAAATGGAATGATCAGATTGCACAGGTAACGGGCAAGACGATCTCTAGGTTACGGTTATTTGTGGAATCCTGTAGAATCCTTCAACGAAGGAAATAACTTACAATACGTTAGTTCGTCCAGTATTTACGTATTGTTCGTCTGTATAGGACCCTTACCGATTGGGTCTGATTAAAGAGATTGAGAACGTCCAAAGAAGAGCGGCAAGATTCGTGACTGGTGCATTTAGCCATCGCGAGAGCGTTACAAATCTCATAGACAGTTTGATGTAGGACACACTTGCAGATAGATGGCGCGCTAAGCGAAAGGGGCTGTTTACTAAATTCCGAAATCCTATCTTTGCCGAGGATGTAGAGCATATATTATTATCACCAACTTTCAAATCGCGCAATGATCACCATTCAAAGATAAGGGAAATTAGAGCTCGTACTGAGGCGTTCAGACAGTCGTTTTCCCCTCGCGCGATCCGCGATTGGAACGGACTGGGGGAAATATGACTTACTGTGCCCTCCGCCACACACCGCTTGATGGCTAGCGGAGTATACATATAGATGTAGATTGGTCTTGCTCCGTCCGTATGTTGTGGCCGCTCGTAAGTCGTGTCCGTAGCTGTGGTCGTCATAAGCGAAGTTCCTCCTCCCGGGGCCCTCGTCGTCCTAAGAGGAGCGGCCGATGGGGCCGGCGGAGGGCAAGCCCCGGCGATCGGCCGGTTCCTGCACGGCGGAGGCAGCCGCCTGGCCAAATACGTCTTCGAGCTGGCGTGTGTCCATTCTTCTCCGTTGTCAAGCGAATACCTATGTCTGCACTGCGGCATCATCCCTTGTACGACCAACAGTTCTTCTTTGTGTTCGCTGTGATTTTAACTGGGCCTGCACTGGATCCCATGACGTGTTCAGTTGCTATTCTGTGTCCCTGTTAAGCAAATTATCGACCCGCACATTTCTACTGCTTCTGTAGTAACGCTGTCCCAGTACGAATGCGTCGACGCCAGAATTTTGGTGTTTTTGTTTTCCGTACGATTTCCGGTACTGGGGCAATGCACGGCCATTGCAGATACCTGTGGCTGGCCCAGACGTGGGTGTCGTCGATGTTCTTTACATCTGTCCTCCAAAGTGCGGTTAGTTTGTAGGTGGAAGAAACCTTACACATACCAGGACTTCTTAAACCAAGATCATCTTTCACTGAACCTGAAAGAGCTCGGGGTTTCGTTGGCGGAAGGAAGACTTTGTTTCTCCAGTTACCTTCCTATTTCCGAACAAACGCCTACGACGTATGACAAGATGACCATTCCGCTTATTCTTCACGTTCTTCCCGCTAGTCACTTTGTCTAGCACGCGCCTCACGTAAGGCACGGCGAATCTCCCGTTCAGAATATCCGTTCTCTAAAAATACGGCACGGAGGTGGTGTAACTCATCAGATAAGTTGTCAGGATCCGATATGGGTCGTTCTCTGCGGACCAACGTCCTAAGAACGCAACTTCGTGTGTTGGATGGTGACGGCTGGTGGCCTGTAAGTATAAGTCCGTGTGTGCAGATTTACGATACACAGCGTTCCCCAAGGTGCCATCTTCTTTTTCTCCGCACCAACACATCCAGTAACGGTAGTTTGCCGTTTCTCTCCATCTATATCGTACTGATGAGGTTCGGATGAAGAGAGTTTAGGTGTTGCAAATATGACTCCAGCGACGTAGTGCCGTGGTGCCAGACGAAGAAGGTGTTATCCACATATCTCCGGAGGACAGATGTGTCCAACATCGACGAACCCCACGCCTGGACCAGCCAGAGGAATGTCCAATCGCCTAGCATTGCTTAAGTACTGGACATTGTATGGAATACCAAAACACCAAAATTGTCATTGACCTCTTCGTACTGGGACAGCGTTATTAAAGAAGTAGTGAAAATTCGCAGCTCGATTAATTTGCTTAACAGGGACACAGGATACCAACTCAGCACGGCATGTGATCCAGCGCTGGCCATGTTACAATCACGGGGAACACAAAGAAGAACTGTTGGTCTTACGAGGGACATGCCAGCACGGAGACGTATTCCGGCGGCAGGTGCATCCCGACAGAGCGCGCTGGGGTGGACGACGACAGCGCAGTTTATGACTGACAGCCTTGCGAGTGCATTCGTCGTCCAACGCTACCGATCTTCACATTTACGCTATTTGTCAGCGAAATACGACGCGTTCAGGCCAGCGCTGTTTTCCCTGACCGACATAAATAGGAGGCTTCGGTCACAACCTGACAAGAACGGGTTGGAGTCCAGTAGTGTTCGGCACGTTTCCTTGCGTGTGGATCTTTCATTACGTTACGGGTATTCTCTACGGCGTTGAGTTGTCGTTTCATACGACGTGATTCGTTACTGCCATTTTAGGCGTTATTTTTGGTGTGCGTCATTTCCGGCGTTGTTGTGGATACCACCCTTTTACAGCCAGGGTTTCTTATGAATAAAGCCCGGCCATCGAGGCCGCTGCAAGGTGAATCGTCCGCCGCCCCGTGTGGCAATGTGGTGCCTATCGAGCAGCGTGCTGGCGGTGGTGCTCATACTACCACCTCCCAACAGACTAAGGACTGCGCGCGGCGTGCCGACCGCGCCAAGTCTCCGGGCACCTCAGGCACTGACACCGATCGCAGTGCGCCTGTCCCACACCCCCGTATGCGGGACCGCTCATCGTCGTCGTCGTCTGACAGTTCACCTCGTCGCCTGGTAATTGACCTCTCACCCGACGGTTGTCCTTCCCAGTGGAATCAGTCACCTGCTGTAACTCACCTCTACCTGGACACCCTTCTTCGCGTTGCTTCGTCCGATTCCTCTCACCAATCGGATGGGCTTTCTGAGGCCGTCACCTCTGTCCGATCACGCCGTCACTATACCTCCTACCACTCGTCCGCACATGCTCGTCACAGCGGCGATGGCTCCGGCTCGGATGCCTCCCTTCCAGGGTAAGCCGCACCTGCTTCGGCCGAGGACGTGGGTCCCGCTGCTGATCTCTCTTCTCAGGCTGCACCATCAGCCCCACCAACACACCACCAATGTGCCGCCCCACCGAGTGCTGCTGCACCTACTCTGTCTAGCTGGCCTGACGGGCCTGCTGAGGACTTCACTACTGTCGGTCCATCCCATCACAGAAAATCCCAACGCGGTCGTCGCGGTGACGGTGATGCCGAATCTGACGCGCCCTCTCGAGGGGAAGCTGCACCCAATGATACCATGGACGTGGGTCCTGATCCTGGTCCCGCTTCTCAGGCTCCATCGTCTGCACTGCCAAAGAAGGAGAAAATTCCTCCAATTGTGGTATACCATCCAAAAAATTACCTAAAGTTGAACGCTGAACTGCAACGCCTCATCAGTGGCCAACTGCGGGTTGTCTTTCAGAAAGACTGTGTCCAGTACCTTCTTGATAGCAAAGAAGATGACCTTGCTATCCTTGACTTCATCAGATCATAGGAAATGCCTTACTACACTCACCAAGATTCTGGTGGCAGGAAGACAGAAATTGTCATTAAAGACTTACCACCTGAAGCTATGGAAGTGGATGTCAGGAGCGAACTGCTCCATCTCAACTTTGCAGACCCTTTGGTCCATCAATACAGCAAAAGGGACCCTGAGACCCGCAGGTTAATCCCACTGTCCACACATGTGGTCTCCCTCTCTAGAAGGGATGATATTGAAGGGATCTACCAAATCTGGTACCTTCTGAGCGCTAAAGTGCACATTGAATTGGATGAAGCTGCACTGGGCCCTCCATTCACCATAGGTGCCAGCACTTGCACCACACTGCTGATCACTGTTCCTTGCCATAGCAGTGTGCCAAGTGTTCTGGACTGCATGTGTTGGAGACATGCACCCTCCCAGCCTCAGAGAAGCCCACCTGTGCCAGATGTCAGGGAACTTCTCGTGACCCCCACCAGCTGGCCTCCTGGAAGGGTTGTCCTGTATATCAAAAGGCGCTAAAGTCTTCCTGCCCTCCCAGGAAGAGACCTCCATCGAATTGGCTGCCTCCACCCCCACAAGACCTCGCCCATTTCCCCCTCCTCTGGGGTCAACCTGAGGTCCCTCCTATGGTGGATGTTCAGAGTAACTGCAATTTCAACAAAAGAGCCCCTTTCAGTTCTGTCCCATATGCCCACCTTTTCTGATGTGGCTCGGTCTCCTGTATCTGTTTCCTGTGGAAGCCACTAATTATCACCAAACAAAACCACCAGCTGCAGTATCCCCACAACGACCTGCTGAAGTGGCTCAACCTATTGGCGTGGTATCTCCTCCACCTGCACCAACTCCTGTGCCTGCTCATCGCAGGGTCCAACGACCCACCTGGGAAATACCCCCAGCTGTGGAGGCCAACACATCCTTTTGGAACGACATGTGAGAAAGTCTCCTTTTTCACGAGACCCCACATCAGGCGGTTATTCGTGACACGGCTCAAAAAATCCGTTGGTCTGAGGATGGGCTCATGAAGGTCATCGACCTGGTTGAAGGGCACAGTCACATCTTAACATAATGGCAGATCGCCTACCACATGACCACCATCCCCCTAGGGAGCTCGTCGTATGCATCCTTAATGCCAATAGTATCAAGAGGATGAAGACAGAACTGAACACCTTCATTCATGACTACCATCTGGATATTCTTGTTGTTACTGAAACACACCTTAAGCCAACCGACGAGTTTCGCCTACCAACATGGTCTGCTATCAGACTGACTGGCTCAATCGCTGTGGTAGAGGCACAGCTGTGTTCCTCCATAAGGCTTTGGTCCACAACCAAGAGGCTCTTCAGCCACTGGACTGCATAGTGGCCACAGCTGTCACTGTCTCCACCTGCCTTGGGGCCATCACATTTGCTGCAGATTATTTGAGCCCTAACCAACCACTCCTTGAGGCCAGCCTCTGCAAGCTGACATCATTTGACAAGCTAATCATTGGGGCTGATCTCAATGCCAAACAACCAGTGTGGCATTCTTGTGTCACCAATTCCAAGGGTCTCCTCCTCCTTGAGCTAGAAGATACCTTGGCCCTGTCTGTCTATGGTCCTCACACTCCTACGCACATACCAGTCTGCTCCAACTGCCAACCAGACGTTTTAGATGTGGTCAATTTTAAAAAACGTTGCTGTACAGTTTTCCTTGGAAACAGTACATGACCTAACTTCTGACCACGACCCAGTCCTTCTACACCTTATTGGTGTTGCATTGTCCTTTGACGTCTGTTCTACTGTCACAGTTACCGATTGGGACAAATTTGCACAGGTCCTCAACAACAGCACCTAGACCTGATGACTCCTGCCAATCTTGTATGTGCAGTTGGCTACCATACCTCAAAACTCCAGCAAGTGGTAAAACTCTCCACTTCCCATGTTCCCAGGGCTCTAACCCCACTGCATGATTTACCACCACTTTTGCATGAACTGAAAATCCAGAAGAACTGCTACCGCCACCAGTGGAAACAATACCATGACCCTCAGAACAAGCATCGCCTGAAGCATCTCCAACAGGAGTTCGGTCACCTTTTAGCGGATTGAAAATGAGAGCAGTGGGAGGATAGGATGTCCACCTTTCTCCTCCAGCATAAATTGGACTGGGCTGTCGTCCGAGCCCTGCCTTGTACCGCCTTGCAGAACCACCACCCCATCCAGATGGAAGCTGGTCTCACCTATGATACTCTCCGTGTGGTGGAAATCTTGGCTGATGCATTTGAAGCCCAAACCCAACTGCTTGTCCTGGACCCCACACCAGATGAACTCCAGAATGACCAAGATATCCTGAGGGTTGTTGCCACCTTCCGAAACAGGCCACCTCTTATGGCCCCTCGCCTTACGTCCACAGTGGAAGTGCTCTGAATCCTCCAGAGGAAACGAGGTAATTCGACCCCTGGCCTGGATGGGATCGTGAGCAAACATCTCCATCAGCTACTGTGTAAGCCCCTGATCCTATTTAACAGGATATTGAGTGGCCTTTTCTCTCTGCAGTGGAAACAGCAAAAGCTTATTTGGACCCCGAAGCCTTCTAACGACCCTACGATCCATACCAACAACAGGCTCATCAGCATTTTGAACACCATGGTGATGGTCCTGGAGCCTCTCATACTCCACCTCATTTCCCAGCCTCTGGCAGCAGCCGGGATGATCCGTCCTGATGAGTTTGAGTTTACCTCCCACCTGTCTGCTGAACTGCAAGTTCTCCAGATCACGGAGCACATCAGCAAGGGTTTTAATTCCAGCATGTCGACAGCAGCAGTCTTCTTGGATGTGCAGAATGCTTATGATAAGATTTGGCAGGACAACCTGGTGTATAAGATGCTGATGCAAACGGCTATCCCTGACATCTATGTTAAGATTGTGGATGATTTCCTTCACCAGAGTACCTTCCTCATTGCTCAGTTGGGAAAGCGCTCTAGTGCATTCCACATGTCGATGGGTACTCCTCATGGCTCTGTGCTGTCCCATGTTCTTTTTAATGTCCATGTCAATGACATGCCCGTCATTCGTCACTGCCATTTGGCGCAATATGCTGATGACACAGCACTTTATACAACTGGCTGCAATCCTGATCAACTCATTCTCGCCTCCAAAGGCATGTGGACGCAACAGTCACCTGGTGTCGCTCCAATAACATGGCCCTTAATGCCGCCAGTGCTACGGCAATGTACGAGTACTTCACAAAACGGCGCCCTATGCCACAGCATCTCAGTCGGGGGGGGGGGGGGGGGAGGGTCCGGGTCCCATGTGACCAAGCTGCCAAGTACCTTGCGGTCTGGTTGGATAAGAAACTTTTCTTCCACTGCCACGCTGAATACATGACCCATAAAGGGTTAAAGTTGACAAAGGCCTTGTACTCGCTCTTCTCCAGCCGAGAACTGAATTTAGATACCAAGCTTCGGCTATATCACTCCGTTGTCCTACCCTCAGTAACATATGGTTCCTCTGTGTGGGTCACGATTAGTAAGTCCCAAATGCTGACGCTCCAGTGCCTACAAAATAAAGTTCTCGGGTAGAGTCTTCACGCTCCTCCGCTCACCAGGATTGTCACTCTGCATGAGGAGACAAATACGGCCCTTCTCAAGACGACCATTCGCCGTATGGCTATACAGTAAAGTGGATGCCCTCCGTGAGACGGTCGCAGGACTACAAACCATCGGCACAACAGTTCCACGGTGCTGGCACTGACACCCCATTCCACCCACCATCCTGGATGACTCGGATTCGGGCTATGATTGAGAATAGGCCCAATGCGACCACGTTTTTCTGTCCGTTTTCGTACAGTCACTAGCAGTGACCTGTTCTCATCCAACCACTTTTTTCTTTGGCCATAGAGTTGGCGCATTACTGCCCCCTTCCTCTGTACTTCCACCGTCAGAGGGTGGCATGGAACATAAAGTTCCACCGCGACACCTTCAACGTGCTATGCTAAGCTGTTATTCATCCGTTGCTTTGAGTCTCCTCTCACTTGTCCATCGAAACCGTTGGACCGGATCTGAACCGGTGACGCTGTGTATTAGTAAACTGCACAAAAAAAACCTGAACAGTGGGTTCGCCGCTCCTGAAGACATCGTCAGTTGCGCCGACTAAATACAGGGTGATTCACAAAGAATACCACAACTTTAAAAATGTGTATTTAATGAAAGAAACATAATATAACCTTCTGTTATACATCATTACAAAGAGTATTCAAAAAGGTTTTTTTTCACTCAAAAACAAGTTCAGAGATGTTCAATATGGCCCCCTCCAGACACACGAGCAATATCAACCCGATACTCCAACTCGTTCCACACGCTCTGTAGCATATCAGGCGTAACAGTTTGGATAGCTGCTGTTATTTCTCGTTTCAAATCATCAATGGTGGCTGGGAGAGGTGGCCGAAACACCATATCCTTAACATACCCCCATAAGAAAAAATCGCAGGGGGTAAGATTAGGGCTTCTTGGAGGCCAGTGATGAAGTGCTCTGTCACGGGCTGCCTGGCGGCCGATCCATCGCCTCGGGTAGTTGACATTCAGGTAGTTACGGGCAGATAAGTGCCACCTATCAGGAGGTTTAACACCATACTTTGTTCGAAATGCACGCTGAACAACTGTCGTCGATTCACTTCTGCCGTACTCAATAACACAAAAAGCTTTTTGTTGAGCGGTCGCCATCTTAGCATCAACTGACGCTGACGCCTAGTCAACAGTGCCTCAAGCGAACAAATGTACAACTAAATGAAACTTTATAGCTCCCTTAATTCGCCGACAGATAGTGCTTAGCTCTGCCTTTTGTCGTTGCAGAGTTTTAAATTCCTAAAGTTGTGGTATTCTTTTTGAATCACCCTGTATTGTGAAATTTTCACAAAGACATCAGAGGTCTCGCCCGAGAACCAGACCCCATGAAGCCACAGACCCAAACTGTCAACATCGCATTCTGCAAGCTGCTGGTGGCTCCATAATAGTGTGGACTGTGCTTACGTGGAGAGGGCTGGGTCGTCTGGCCCAGCTAAACCGATCTTTGACTGTAATGTTTACGTTCCGCTACTCAGACTATTTGCACAAACAAGGATGAAATTTTTGTAAATGACAATTTACCATTACACCAGGCCACAGTTGTTCGCGATTGGTTTGAAGAACATTCTGGACAATTCGAGCGAATGATTTGGCTACCCTCAATGCCTGACATAAATCCCATCAATCATTTATGAGACCTAACCGAGAGGTCCCGTGCACGAAATCCTGCACTGGCAACACTTCAGAAATTATGGGCGGGTGTAGAGGCAGCATGGCTCAACAGTTCTGTTGTTGTTGTCCATACCTACGTTGAGTTGCCACAGCACGCCGAGAGATATTAAGTGAATCGTATGACTATTGTCATGTCAGTGTATAATACACCGCATATAATTGCAAGCAAGTCGTAAAGAAAACGGATACAAAAGGTTTTTTATATTTTATTTATGTACAATAGCTGCAGACATACAATAAACCCGCCGTCTTGTTCAAACGATTGCGGGTCGTGCTGGCACATAATTATACGTCAATACTTTGTTACTTTTAATAGGTAGCTTACATTACAATGCGATAACCTTTAAACTTAAAATAACCATTGGAAAGCATGAATGGTGTAATACAATCTTACAGAGAAAGCTAGGCTAATAAAGCCAACATCGACGACACCACCTGATATCGCACGGACTCCCGTATCGACGAAATACTAACAGGCATCCCTGGCGTATGGAAACAACTCAGGGATGAAAACAAAAAAGTCGCCACCTCAGGATGGTATCCCAGTTCTGTGTTACAGAGAATACTCCTCGGCATTGACCCCTTGCTTAGCTTGCATTTATTTCGAATCTCTCGCCCAGCGCAAAATCTCAACGACACGAGAAAAGCGGAGGTGACTCCTGTATAGAAGAGCAAAAGAATCGGCCTGCAGACATATCTTTAGCATCGGTTCGCTGCAGAATCCTTGAACATACACCGAGTTCTAAAATAACAAATTTACATGAGACGGAAAAGCTTCTGTCCACGAATCAGAATGGTTTTAGAAAGTATCGCTCGTGTGATACTTAGCTTGCCCTTTTCTCACATAATATTCGTATCCTGCGAACAATTGATGAAGGATAACTGGCATATTCCACATTTCCGAAAAGCATTTGACGCGGTGGCCACTGCAGACTGTTAGATAAGGTACGAGCATGTGGAATAGGTTTCCATATATGTGAGTCGCTCAAAGATGTCGTAAGTAATAAGAGCCCAGAGCACTGTCCTCGACGGCGAGCGTACACCAGGAGCGTTCATCAGGAGTGCCCCAGGATATGGTAACAGGACCGCAGTTATTTTCTGTACACGCAGATCTGGCGGACAGTATGGGCAGCAATATGCGGCTGTATGCTGATGATGCTGTGGTGTACGATAGGGTGTTGTCGTTGAGTGACTGCAGAAGGTTACAAGATGACTGAGACAAAATTTCTAGCCAGTGTGATGAACGGCAACTCGTTCTAAATGCAGAGAAAATATAAGTTAATGCAGATGAGTGGGATAAACAATCTGGTCATGTTCGAATACAGCATTAGTAGGCTGCTGCTTGACACAGTCACGTCGTTCAGATATCTGGGTGTAACGCTACAAACTGATAGGAAATGGAACGAGCAAGTGACGATTGTGGTAGAGAAGACGGTTTATTGTGAGAATATTGGGAAGGTGTGGTTCACTCAGTAAGGAGACTGGACATAGGACGCTATGGTGACCTCTTCTTGAGTACTGCTAGAGTGTTTGGGATCCACAGCAGGTCGGATTAAAACACATAAAAGCAACTCAGAGGCAGGCTGCTAGATTTGTTACTGGTAGGTTCGAACAGCACACAGGTATTACGGTGATGCTACGGGAACTCAAATGGGAATCCCTTTTTTCGAGAAACACTATTGACAAAATTTAGAGAATGAGCGTCTGAAGCAGACTGCAGAATGATTATATTGCCGCCAACGTAGATTTTGTGTAAGGACGACGAGGATATAAGAAGTTAGGGCTTATACGGAGGTGTAGGAGACTGTCGTTTTTCCCTCGCTCTATTTGCGAGTGGAACAGGAAAGGGAATGACTAGAGTGACCGGCACGAAAATAAAGTCCTGAAGGTCACGGCCGCTGCCTGCCGCCAGCAGGGGCTGCAGGCCGTGATTTGCCCGCCTCTCGGCTTTGTTGCCATGTAGGTACCGTTAGCGGGTCGGTAGGTCAGAGCAGCCGAAAGCTCAGTGTTACCGTGCTATATCGAGTGTTCACGCCTGATCTCAGGGTCTTATTGTGTTTAGAAAGGTGCTTTGACGTGTGTTCGGTGGTGAACAACAATGCAGGAGCAACGGTCTACTTGTAGTACTCCTCTGGTCGGTGTGCATAAAGGGCTGAAAGACGTTCATAAACAATCGAGAATTATCAAATCGAATGTACTCAAGCTTTATACTGATCTCGCCGACAATGAAGAAGCGAGGAATAACTTAAATTCTGCGCAAATTCATAAACTTTCTGCTAAAGTGTGTTGTGTCTCCAAGTCAACTGTAGGCCATGTTAGCAAATATGTGTCATTGGCAGGATCTACAGACATGAATGAGTGTTTCGATTCTCCAAGAAAGGGCTACAAACGTCAACGGAAATCAAACGACTTTGACGATTTTAACAAAGAGCTAGTGCGTAGAACTGTACTTGGATATTACGATAGAGGAGAGTATCCAACGGCAAAAAAAATACAGGCTGACCTCCGTGAAAAAATTAATTACTCGGGCTCAGAGACCTTCGTTCTTCGTCTTCTCAGCTCCCTTGGTTTCCGATTGAAGAAGATTAATGACGGACAGAAATTCTTAATGGAGCGCAGAGACATTGCAGCAGCAATACCGAAGTTTTTGTGTACAATGCACTTCTTGCGTGCTGAAGACACCAGGCTTGTAGTGTATTTGGATGAAACTTGGGTTTCACAGAACCACACTAATAAGTATATATGGCACGACTCCAAAGTAAACTGTGGTTTGAAAGTGCCTACAGGTAGAGGTGGCCGATGTATCATCGCCCACGCTGGTTCATTAACCACAGGCTTCACACCAGAGGCCAAACTTGTTTTTCGTGGTGAGAGAAGTTCTTGCCAATCTGATAACCTTTCAGAAAGGAATGGAGAAGTTTTTAAGAATTGGTTCATTCAACTGTTGTCTGCGCTGGAAGAAGGGTCAATTATATTGATGGATAACGCCAGCTACCACTCCGTTCAGATAGGAAAGCTTCCACGTTCAAATTGGCGCAAGGCAGATATTATGGAATTGTTAAATAGAGAGAATGTTTCATTTTTAGTCGATGAAACGAAGGATGAACTCCTGTCTAAGGAATAAATCGTGGGTGCCAAAAAGACTTACGAATTAGATCACCTGACAAACGAAAGGAGACACAAAGTGGTACGTCTACCACCGCATCACTGCCAGTATCATTCCATTGAATTGATATGGGCCCAAGTAAAGGGAGAAGCAGCGAAAACAAATACTACTTTCGAACTTGCTGATGTCGAGAAGCTAACACACGAAGCTCTTGACAATGTTACTTAGCAGGACTGAGAGAGGTGAGTAAAATACGCAGAAGCATTGCAAGAAACTGATTTCTTGAACCTGTTTTCAAGAGACACCATAGTGGAATCTGTGATGATACACCTATCTAAAACAAGCGACAGTGAATATGAAGACACGGAGGCAGGTAAGTGCCGTCTATGTGAAAAGCTAACGATTTAAATGTTTGTCTATTCATTTCAGTTATAGAGGACATACTGCGAATGTTTGTCCCTTACAGAAGACGTCTGATAAATTTATCACAAGTGGTGGCGATAGTTTACTCGACAGTAACTGTCAATTAAAATAAGACTGTCAATTCTGCATTCAATAACAACAGTTTTGCCTAAAAACCTGTATCGACTGTCTTTACATTCGGATATAATCTTACTGCATCCGCTTTACTTGTACATTCGATATTTAACTCATTTTTCATAGACGGATTTACTGGTTGTTTCGTAGTAAGGGTAATGCAGTTCATAAAATGACAAAACGTTGTGGTGCTTCTGTATCGACGGCATATATAAACAGTGCAGTAACATCACAAAAGTCCCAGAACCTATTCTAATTCTCCGAGAAGAGCATAGAACTCTACAATATTTGACAACTTCTTCAAAAAGCTAGAACGTAGAACTATATTACTTTGGTATGACAGAGGATAGTATCCGATGGCTAGAGAAACACAGGATAATTCCCGTGATAAAATTGTTTATTCTGGCCAGTCACTTCAATGCACTATCTTCTCCGCACACTTGGTTTTAATTCAGAAACTGTAATAGTTCAAATGGCTCTGAGCACTATGGGACTTAACATCTGAGGTCATCAGTACCCTAGAACTTAGAACTGCTTAAACCTAACTAACCTAAGGACATCACACACATCCATGCCCGAGGCAGGATTCGAACCTGCGACTGTAGCGGTCCAGACTGAAGCCCCTGGAACCGCTCGGCCACACCGGCCGGCCCAGAAACTGTAATGATGGACGAAATTTGTAACACAAGACCGGGACATTGCAGCAGTAAGAACGAGATTTTTGTGTACCAAGCACGTATTGAGTGCTGAGAATAATAGGCTTACCGCAAATTTAGATAAAACTTGGCTTTCATAAAACCTTTCGTACAAATATTTTGCTCGACTTCAGTGAAAATATTGCCTTCAAAATAACTAAAATTACTTTCGCGTAGCGTATATTGACGTTTTGAGTGATGGGTGCAATGACGAAGGATATGTATTAGCAGGCAGTAAAATATTTTCGGGAAATAGGGAATATTCTCGGTCATATTAAAGCGAGCTGTCCGAAAAAACTCTTGGCGACGGCCTACAACGACTCGCGGGCTGCTGCGCACGGAATATCGCTGAAGTAATTTGCCTCTGTACGTGATACGACACAATAATGATGTCTGAAATGTTACCAAAAATAATTTTGTAATTTTCTTAACAACTTTCTGGCGGGAAGTTTATTTGCAGTTCTACAGAACGGAAATTCATGAGCGACTACATTTTTCGCTACGCAGACGGCACAGTTTCACACCTCTTACAATATTTTATTTTTTATCTCATAATACTTTTATGCGTCCGATTCAGTCCCAATATGTTAGTGACTCTGTTACTACAGTTATTTTCTTCCAAAGTTTCTTGTAATGTTAGTTTTCATTTTTTTCCTATCAGCTAGTGAGAATTTTCTTTTCGGAAGTACTCCATCATATTCTAGACTAAAAATAGTTGCCCAATATTTTTTTAATTTTTACGAAAATTTGAAATTATCACTGTAAAAAAAACTGGCAATGCTGCAAGACGGCGAGATGACCTAGAAGGCCAATTTTCGTGCCGGCCACGTGGTACGTATGGTGGCTTGCGGCGCACGTATGCGTAGATGCAGATGTAGAAGAGTTCCGTGCCGGCTGCTGTGACCGAGCAGTTCTAGGCGCTTCAGTCCGGAACCGCGCTGCTGCTACGGTCACAGGTTCGAATCCTGCCTTGGGCATGGATGTGTGTGATGTCCTTAGGTTAGTTAGGTTTAAGTAGTTCTAAGTTCTAGAGGACTGATGACCTCAGATGTTCCCATAGTGCTTAGAGCCTTTGAACCATTTTGAAGAGTTCCGCAGGTCGTACAAGCACAGGAGGCTGCATCCGTGACCCGGTATAGTGCGACCAGAGAGCAGGTCTGGGGCACATGGTGGCTGAGCAGTCACACCACCGTAAGTACTGCTCGTGGCGTTCCGGAAGTGGCAAACGCGGCTCGCGGCTGGAGTAGGTGGGCCGGAACATCTCTGTTGCTATCTCCAGCTGCGGCATTCTCGGTCGCACGTTCTTCCGTTGTTTATGGCGTCGCGGGTCGCGAGTGACGTACGGGCAGCGACCGCTCGTGGGAGAACGGACGAGCAGATATCATCGCTATACTGTCCTGGTCGTACTGTTCTGCGTACTGATCCTGTTACTAAAAACCCACTTCGTTACCGCAACGGCAGTACCGCGCCTTTCCTTCGCGAGAAAGATGCGTAAAGCGATTTTGAGCAGACTTGAATAGCCGTCGTTGACGCGGCGTTGGATCGCCGTGGCCTGTCGTACAATGGCGTCATTTCTGAAGTGTAGACGTATGTTAACGACGTATTTTAAGAGAAATTTCGATAAATTCATCGCCTGTAGCAGCAGTAACTTCCGTCGTAGCTGATCCACGGGGATATTGTTGTGGTCTTCAGTCCGAAAACTGGTTTGCAGCAGCTCTATCTTGTGCATCGCCATCTCGGCATAACTACGGCGATCTGCATCAGTATCAATCTGTTGACAGTAGTGAAGTCTTACTCTCGGCCGAGTGGTCTAGGACGCCTTGCCACGGTTCGCGCGGCTCCTTCCGTCGGAGGTCAGAGTCCTCCCTCGGGCATGGGAGTATGTGTTGTCTTTATCATAAGTTACTTTAAGTTAGATTAAGTAGTGTGTAAGCGTAGGGACCGATGACTTCAAAAGTTTGGTCCCAAAGGAACTCACCACAAAATTCCAGTTCTTTCTTAGTCTCCCTGTACGAATCCCTCCTCTCCCCCCCCCCCCTTTCTACCCTCGACACCCACCCCCCTTTCTACCCTCGCTCGACCCCCCCCCCCCCCCCGCCGGCCATTCATTGACGTCGCAAAAGTTATGGAGACCTCCTAATATCTTTTCGGACTTACTTTTTCCCGGAGTAGTGCAGCGACTCGAGGTGGCATGGACTCAATAAGGCGTTCGAAGTCCCGTGCAGAAATATTGAGCAATGCTGCCTCTATAGATGTCCATGAATAGCAAAATTTCGCCAAAAAAATGTTCAAATGTGTGTGAAATCTTATGGGACTTAGGAAAATGTTGCCGGTGGAAGATTTTGTGTACGAAATGATCTCTCAATTATTTCCCGTAAATGTTCGATGGCATTCACGTAGGGAGATCTGAGTGCCCAAACCATTCGCTCGAACCGTCCAGAAACCAATCGCGAACAATTGCAGCCTGGCAACATAGCGCGTTGTTACCCACAAAGATTCCATCGTTCTCTGCAGCAAATGGTCTCCAGTAGCCCAACATAATCATTTACATTTAATGACCGGTCTGCACCACACTACAACCCTACCACCAGCTGTTACCAACTGAAATCGGCACTCTCCTGACCACGCCACGGTTTTCCAGTCGTCTAGGATCCAACAAATAAGGTCAATAGCCCAGGAGAGGCGCTGCAGGCGATGTCGTGCTGTCAGCTGAGGCACTCGTGTCGGTCGCCTGCTGCCACAGCCCATTTCGCCGCACCGGCCTAACGAGTACGTTGTCATACGTCCCACGTAGATTTCTGCGACTATTTGACGCAGTATTCGTTGTCTGCTAGCACTCACGACTCTAAGCAAACACTGCTGCTCCCGGTAGCTAAGTGAAGGCCGTCGGCCACGTCGTTCCCTGTGGTGAGAGGTAATGCCAGAAATTTGGTATTGTCGGCACACACTTGGCACTATGGATCTCGGAATACGGAATTCTCTAACGCTTCCGAAATGGAATGTCACATGCGTCTAGCTCCAACTACCAATCTGCGTCCAAAATTTGTTAATTCTCGTGCGCCCGTAATCACGTCGGAAACATTTATCACACGAATCATCTGAGCACAAATAATAGCTAAGCCAATTCACTGACCTATTATACCTTTGTGTACGCGGCACTATCGTCATCTGTACACGTGCCTATTGCCATTCCATGGCTTTAATCACCTCAGTGTATATCTCCCATTACCAAAGCGATCTACATAAAATTACGGTAGGAATTTAGGAGACGATACACACACGTTTGGCAAGATTTCTTCAAACTGAAAACCGATATATGTGACAAAATCACAAGTTTTATGTCCGATAATAATTGGTTTTGTACAGGTTGGCCTACTGGGCATCTCAAACCGAAGGTCGCGGTAAGACGGCAAAACAAATCTGATACCTTCACTAATTTTATAGTACATTTTACTATCAAGTACTAGGAAATAAAAGTCTATATTGCAATTACTGACGGTTCTTTGGTTGATATTGACTGTTTTACAGAACAGTCGTTACTCTTGTCCGATACAGAATCCCATACTCCTGAGAAGGTCGACAACAGTTCGTGGCGCTAGTTTTACGCACTCTATTGCTAGCTGGAGGCTTTCTTCATTCCACTGGCCTCTATTTGTAGTCCTTACGAAATTTCTAGACATCTTATACAAATAAATAAATGTAAAAAAAGTTATTAAGAGTGTGTATCTTACCCCAAAGAAAATATGGCGTCTGTCGCAGGTACCGTAATGAGATGGAAGTTGGAATACGTGTTCCGATATGACAGCAAACTGGAGGTAACTGGGTCACATATCCTAGACGATATAGATAGAGTACTTGGTAAACAAAAGGTTAGAACCGGTAAAAAATGTAGAAATCACTACTGTTGTTTTTAAATACATTTGCGATTACTGCAGCGTAAATTTTAATACATACCAGAGTTTTTTCTTGCTCTCAAAGGGGAAAAATATTCGTACCAACTGCACCTACCGCTTGCCGCTCGAGACTTGGACTCAGGGATGCAATGGACCACCGAGTGCTGTGCTTTCGTGACACAGTGAAGTAACACGAGCAAACAGGCATCATACCTTTATTACCATATTCCCCTGATTCACTCTGTTCTTCTGTATCACAGCATTTAAAAAAAAATACTAGTCTCTTCTTTCCCCTAACAGGCCACACTCCAGGCAAACAGCTTAAATAAAGACTTCCTAGCACTTAAATTTAGATTTGTTGCTAAGGAATTAGTTTTCTCGGCCGCTTTTCTTATTATTTGTCTTTTCTTTTTATTTGTCAGTCTACATTTTATAAACTTGCATCTTTCGTCTATCATCAGTTATATCTCTGCCCAAATACCAAAACTCAACTATTATTTTTAGGGTTTCATTTCCTGGTCGAATTCTCACGACAACACATCATTTAATTCGTTTACATTCCATTATTGTTGTTTTATTTTTGTTGATACTCGTCTTATAATTTCTTTACTGTCTTCTCAGTACACTATCTATTGCTTTCAATTGGTATTCCAAGTCCTAGACTTCTCTCATGAACTTACGAAGTCATCGGCAAATCTCAAACTCTTTACTGCTTTTCCGCTGCTTTACAACTTATTCAATATACATATTACGTGAGATCAAGGATAGTCTACAACTCTGTCTCACTCAATTCTCAATTTACTGCTTTCCTTACGTTTCCTTCTGGTCTTATAAAGGCACTCGAGTTTCTATACAAATTGGAGATAACCTTTCGCTCCCTATAATTCTACCCCACCTGAATTTCAAAGAGTGTATTCCAGTCAAAGTCGTCTCTAAATCTGTAAATGCTATAAACGTAGGTTTGCTGTTCAACCTATTTTCTAAGACGAATCGTGGATCAGTATTGTGTAGCATGTTTCCATATTTCTCCGGAACCCAAAGTGCTCTTGCCCGACGGCCGGTGCCGGCCGCGGTGGTCTAGCGGTTCTAGGCGCGCAGTCCGGAACCGCGCGACTGCTACGGTCGCAGGTTCGAATCCCGCCTCGGGCATGGATGTGTGTGATGTCCTTAGGTTAGTTAGGTTTAAGTAGTTCTAAGTTTTAGGGGACTGATGACCTCAGAAGTTAAGCCCCATAGTGCTCAGAGCCATTTGAACCGACGGCCGGTGGTAACAATTTTTCTGTTCTTCTCCCAGTATTTCGTGACAGTATTTTACAATCGTGACTTGTTAAACTGATGGCTTGGTAATTACAATTAAAATTAACACATTCTGGTTGAAGTCTGAGGGTATTTCACGTATCTTATGTGTCTTGCATATTAGATGGAATAATTGTCACGGGTGGACCTCCCAAGGAACTCAGTCGTATGCTCGGTATTGGGTCTTCCAGTGTTCTGTAAATTTATTCTCGCAGAATCTTATCTCCCATGAAGTCTTCATCACCTTCTTATCCGATTTCCAAAATATTGTAGTCAGCAACAAACACTGAAACAATATTAAGACAAGAAGCACAGTATACATGTAAAAGTTTAGTCCCATCAAAATCTTCATTTATTGAGTTCTGGACCTGTGGACCTATATAAATTTCATCAATTACGAATACTAAAATAATAAAATTTGTCAACTAACATTTTCAACTATGTACACCAAACTGTGGTACTAAAGTTTTCTTTTCAGTTTCAGGACTGATATTATCAGGTATTATTCGACCCGTCCGGATAGCTGAGCGCGTTAATGCGCCTCTTCTGGGTTTCGGCGAGGCGCGCCGCCCCCGCACCGAATCCACCCAGCGGTATGAAGATGGCATCTGTTCTTTCGGACATTTAGGTTTCGGACATATCCGAAAGAACAGATACCACATAGTTAAGGCTAACCGGCCATTGACGTTCTTCTTCTGTGCTGGATGCACACGCTTAGCCCGAACTATTACGGGACCCGGTAAGATTATCTGCCGCGAGTAATGAGTGTAGTGGGCAGGGGCACTACGAATGTAGTGTGTGGACACTAAGTTGGGAATGTGGGCCTCACGGGTAGCGTGCAAGGGATAAGTCACTGCAGTCGCACTATCGTCTGTGCCCTCGGTGGCTCAGATGGATAGAGCGTCTGCCATGTAAGCAGGAGATCGCGGGTTCGAGTCCCGCTCGAAGCACACATTTTCAACTGTCCCCGTTGATGTATATCAACGCCAGTCGGCAGCTTAGGGTGTTGATTTAATTATCATTCCACCCACCGGATTAACTGTTAGGGTGGGTGAGGCGGCCAGCCTCGGTGTGGTTTCAGGGCGGCTTCCCACACCTAACTAGCTGAGTACCGCGCTTGTTCCCACGTCCTGCCTCAGATACACTATGCGCAAATGTTTAGAAAACGACCTCCAACGTGAGAATGGGCTTTACCCTGGACTCAGACGGATGGGGTACATGAATTCCGTCCCGGGCGGAGGCGTGGCGTCGGAAAGTGCAACCTGCCACCGTCACTAACATTGCTGGCAACTGTATAACAAAGTGACGGACGGAACAAGGTAAGGATGAAGAAGAACAGAATAGCAGTTATTTTTCAACATTTACATTTATACTCCGCAAGCCACCCAACGGTGTGTGGCGGAGGGCACTTTACGTGCCACTGTCATTACCTCCCTTTCCTGTTCCAGTCGTGTATGGTTCGCGGGAAGAACGACTGTCTGAAAGCCTCCGTGCGCGCTCTAATCTCTCTAATTTTACATTCGTGATCTCCTCGGGAGGTATAAGTAGGGGGAAGCAATATATTCGATACCTCATCCAGAAACGCACCCTCTCGAAACCTGGCGAGCAATCTACACCGCGATGCAGAGCGCCTCTCTTGCAGAGTCTGCCACTTGAGTTTATTAAACGTCTCCGTAACGCTATCACGGTTATCAAATAACCCTGTGACGAAACGCGCCGCTCTTCTTTCGATCTTCTCTATCTCCTCCGTCAATCCGATCTGGTACGGATCCCACACTGATGAGCAATACTCAAATATAGGTCGAACGAGTGTTTTGTAAGCCACCTCCTTTGTTGATGGACTACATTTTCTAAGCACTCTCCCAATGAATCTCAACCTGGTACCCGCCTTACCAACAATTAATTTTATATGATCATTCCACTTCAAATCGTTCCGCACGCATACTCCCAGATATTTTACAGAAGTAACTGTTACCAGCGTTTGTTCCGCTATCATATAATCATACAATAAAGGATCCTTCTTTCTATGTATTCGCAATACATTACATTTGTCTATGTTAAGGGACAGTTGCCACTCCCTGCACCAAGTGCCTATCCACTGAGGATCTTCCTGCATTTCGCTGCAATTTTCTAATGCTGCAACTTCTCTGTATACTACAGCATCATCCGCGAAAAGCCGCATGGAACTTCCGACACTATCTACTAGGTCATTTATATATATTGTGAAAAGCAATGGTCCCATAACACTCCCCTGTGGCACGCCAGAGGTTACTTTAACGTCTGTAGACGTCTCTCCATTGATAACAACATGCTGTGTTCTGTTTGCTAAAAACTCTTCAATCCAGCCACACAGCTGGTCTGATATTCCGTAGGCTCTTACTTTGTTTATCAGGCGACAGTGCGGAACTGTATCGAACGCCTTCCGGAAGTCAAGAAAAATAGCATCTACCTGGGAGCCTGTATCTAATATTTTCTGGGTCTCATGAACAAATAAAGCGAGTTGGGTCTCACACGATCGCTGTTTCCGGAATCCATGTTGATTCCTACATAGTAGATTCTGGGTTTCCAAAAATGACATGATACTCGAGCAGAAAACATGTTCTAAAATTCTACAACAGATCGACGTCAGAGATATAGGTCTGCAGTTTTGCGCATCTGCTCGACGACCCTTCTTGAAGACTGGGACTACCTGTGCTCTTTTCCAATCATTTGGAACCCTCCGTTCCTCTAGAGACTTGCGGTACACGGCTGTTAGAAGGGGGACAAGTTCTTTCGCGTACGCTGTGTAAAATCGAATTGATATCTCGTCAGGTCCAGTGGACTTTCCTTTGTTGAGTGATTCCAGTTGCTTTTCTATTCCTTGGACACTTATTTCGATGTCAGCCATTTTTTCGTTTGTGCGAGGATTTAGAGAAGGAACTGCAGTGCGGTCTTCCTCTGTGAAACAGCTTTGGAAAAAGGTGTTTAGTATTTCAGCTTTACGCGTGTCATCCTCTGTTTCAATGCCATCATCATCCCGGAGTGTCTGGATATGCTGTTTCGAGCCACTTATTGATTTAACGTAAAACCAGAACTTCCTAGGATTTTCTGTCAAGTTGGTACATAGAATTTTACTTTCGAATTCACTGAACGCTTCACGCATAGCCCTCCATACGCTAACTTTGACATCGTTTAGCTTCTGTTTGTCTGAGAGGTTTTGGCTGCGTTTAAACTTGGAGTGAAGCTCTCTTTGCTTTCGCAGTAGTTTCCTAACTTTGTTGTTGTACTACGGTGGGTTTTTCCCGTCCCTCACAGTTTTAGTCGGCACGTACCTGTCTAAAACGCATTTTACGATTGCCTTGAACTTTTTCCATAAACACTCAACATTGTCAGTGTCGGAACAGAAATTTTCGTTTTGATCTGTTAGGTAGTCTGAAATCTGCCTTCTATTACTCTAGCTAAACAGATAAACCTTCCTCCCTTTATTTTATATTCCTATTAACTTCCATATTCAGGGATGCTGCAACGGCCATATGATCACTGATTCCCTGTTCTGCACTTAAAGAGTCGAAAAGTTCGGGTCTGTTTGTTATCAGTAGGTCCAAGATGTTATCTCCACGAGTCGGTTCTCTGTTTAATTGCTCGAGGTAATTTTCGGATAGTGCACTCAGTATAATGTCACTCGATGCTCTGTCCCTACCACCCGTCCTAAACATCTGAGTGTCCCAGTCTATATCTGGTAAATTGAAATCTCCACCTAAGACTATAACATGCTGAGAAAATTTATGTGAAATGTATTCCAAATTTTCTCTCAGTTGTTCTGCCACTAATGCTGCTGAGTCGGGAGGTCGGTAAAAGGAGCCAATTATTAACCTAGCTCGGTTGTTGAGTGTAACTTCCACCCATAATAATTCACAGGAACTATCCACTTCTACTTCACTACAGGATAAACTACTACTAACAGCGACGAACACTCCACCACCGGTTGCATGCAATCTATCCTTTCTAAACACCGTCTGTACCTTTGTAAAAATTTCGGCAGAATTTATCTCTGGCTTAAGCCAGCTTTCTGTGCCTATAACGATTTCAGCTTCGGTGCTTTCTATCAGCGCTTGAAGTTCTGGTACTTTACCAACGCAGCTTCGACAGTTGACAATTACAATACCGACTGCTGCTTGGTCCCCGCATGTCCTGACTTTGCCCCGCACCCGTTGAGGCTGTTGCCCTTTCTGTACTTGCCCAAGGCCATCTAATCTAAAAAACCGCCCAGCCCACGCCACACAACCCCTGCTACCCGTGTAGCCGCTTGTTGCGTGTAGTGGACTCCTGACCTATCCAGCGGAACCCGAAATCCCACCATCCTATGGCGCAAGTCGAGGAATCTGCAGCCCACACGGTCGCAGAACCGTCTCAGCCTCTGATTCAGACCCTCCACTCGGCTCTGTACCAAAAGTCCGCAGTCAGTCCTGTCGACGATGCTGCAGATGGTGAGCTCTGCTTTCATCCCGCTAGCGAGACTGGCAGTCGTCACCAAATCAGATAGCCGCCGGAAGCCAGAGAGGATTTCCTCCGATCCATAGCGACACACATCATTGGTGCCGACACGAGCGACCACCTGCAGATGGGTGCACCCTGTACCCTTCATGGCATCCGGAAGGACCCTTTCCACATCTGGAATGACTCCCCCCGGTATGCACACGGAGTGCACATTGGTTTTCTTCCCCTCTCTTGCTGCTATTTCCCTAAGGGGCCCCATTACGCGCCTGACGTTGGAGCTCCCAACTACCAGTAAGCCCAATGCGACCGCCCGGATCTTGCAGACTGAGGGGTGGGCAACCTCTGGAACAGGACAAGCAGCCATGTCAGGCCGAAGATCAGTATCAGCCTGAGACAGAGCCTGAAACCGGTTCGTCAGACAAACTGGAGAGGCCTTCCGTTCAGCCCTCCGGAATGTCTTTCGCCCCCTGCCACACCTTGAGACGACCTCCCACTCTACCACAGGTGAGGGATCAGCCTCAATGCGGGCAGTATCCCGGGCAGCCACAGTCGTAGTCCGATCGGGCGTTGCGTGGGACGAGCTGGCCGTCCCCGACAAACCCCCATCTGGACCCCCACAGTGATGCCCATTGGCAACAGCCTCAAGCTGTGTGAGCGAAGCCAACACTGCCTGAAGCTGGGAGCGAAGGGATGCCAACTCAGCCTGCATCTGAACACAGCAGTTGCAGTCCCTATCCATGCTAAAAACTGTTTTGCAAAGAACGTCTGAATTAATCTACAGAGAGCGCAAACAAATCGACAAAATTGAAACGGTTATTAAAATACAAGATTGCCTGGTAAATGCAGTAATGCTGCTACTTGCGCACTGCTGACACTGCTCGGCGGTGGAAGGAGACTACGCGAATTTACACTATTCAGGTACTAAAACGCGATGCTACAACTCTCAAATACTATAATACACCCGAAATTTATGAATTAAACAATGCAAGTACCAAAAACACGCAAAGAAATTAAGAATTAAACTATGTAACAAATGAGTGAGCTAGGAGTATACGACTTGCTGCTGCAGCTGCTTATCCAACGGCGGCAGGGAGCACAACGACACTAATCACGGTATTTCTCATGGAGTTCCATAGAAACAGCTAGACGTATTTACATACGTACATGTGAGAATTATTTTGTTTGCAGTGATAAATAAAAGCACAGGTAAAGTACTTCTTATAGTTTAAATGTTCTACGGAGGTGACATTTTATTCGAGCTCCATTGTAACTACATTCGGGCCAAAAATGTTAACCGCTTAACTTTCTAGGGTCTTTTGCCTTGAAAATGTTTCCTTTCCAAAGCAACATTCCTTTGTACCATATCAACGGGCAAACCGTTACCGGTACTGATGATTATACGAACACAAGTTATGGAGTTTAGGCCTATATCGTGCACAAGAACGTAATCAATATTTAACAAATTCCTGTATGCACTTTTTTGAAAGGATATATGGCAGTTATCTACTAATTCAGAATATATAAAGAAATAATAAGCCACCAATGGCATAAGAGAAATTTAATAATTTAATTTCTTTACCGGTTTCGTGCCTTTAGTGCCCGTCTTCACAAGGTTGTATCTATCACATTATTTTAGAGAGTCAACAATAAGCTGCATTTTGCTGTTGACACTCGCAAACAATAAGATGCTTCTCATTAATGACTCTCGAAAATAATGCGATAGGTATAACCCTCTGAAGAAGGGTAAAGAAATTAAATTTCTTTATTGCAACTGGTTTCTTATTATTTCTCTATATACGTCTACAGTTTCTGAGGATGGATAACATACTAATTCGGAAAATTTATATACAAGTGTAAATTTTTCAACAGATGAGTAGCCTCTGTTTCAACATATAATTTAATGCCTTGATTTTGAGAAGTATGTTGGCAATTTTTTAATTTATGTAAGGACTCACTGGCGGCACGGGATAGTATTGCTTTCAGATGTTTTTCCACGTAACCAAAAGCTGCACAAGATTTCGTTATTATAATTGGCTGGAAACACAACAACAAACAAAATTTTTCGTTTACTGCGTAATTCACCAGCAACCGGTATCCCTTGTCGTTTGATCGAAATGTAGGTTTCAAAATAACGACTGTACTCTGTCACCTACAGACTAATTGAAAGAACTGTTCTTACCTTAGAATAAAGACTATGTAATAAAGACTGCTCTGCGAAACGAGGTTTTCTCTCTTTTACGTTAGAGGACGTCCGTTTTTAATTTGAAATTCGAATACACGAGGCAATATTCCGTCACATTAGTTATAGGTTCAAAATAAAATCAACATCAAAAGCACTTTATAATCATAAAACTACTTTTCGATAGTAAGATACTATTTCGGGGATTATATTCCGGCTGCAAATTTTAAACAGTGTTGTTGCTATTGTTGCGATCTTCAGCCCAAAGAAAATCCTGTGCAAGACTCTTTGCCTCCATAACTACCGCAGCCCACATTCATTCGAGCTTGCTTACTGTATTCACGCCCTTTTGCCCCGCAACAATTTTATTCCTCCCGCTCCTCAAACATACAGTCTCACACTTCCTCCCATTACAAAACTGATAATTCCTTGATCCTACCAAATAATCATTCTTTTGTTCAAATTGTGGAATAATTTTTTTTTTTCGAAGTTCAGTTCAGTACCTCCTCATTTGTTGTTCTATCTATCCATTTAATCTTCAGCATTCTTCTATACAACACATTTCAGAAGCTTATATTCTATAGTTGTCTGAAGTGTTTATTGACCGAAATTACCGTCCAAATATCTTCAGTAAGGTCTTCGTAACTCATAAACTGATATTCACCTTTAGTCGGATTTATTCGTTGCTAAGTGTCGTGACCTCATTTCTTCATTATTTCTTAAGTACCTGGACCTTCGTCTAAATGTCTCCATCCACAGTAATGTTTAGCTGTTATTAATATAATGTGAAGAGGTAGGCCAGTAATCTTATTCACTTGATCCAACCATCTTCTTGTTGCTCTTCCTCGTAGTTTATTGCCTTCGATTTTGCCTTGTGGGATAGTCTTTTCTATATTATCCCCTTGTCTTGTCAAAATATGCCAAAGAAAATAGAAGGAAAATTAACAGCAATAGCAGCTCTCGGTCGCAAGAAAGTAGTCTTTTGACCCACGTTTCCGCACCTTCATCAGAGTGCCTGATGAAGGCGCTCGTAGCAGTGCCGAAACCTGGGTCAAAAGATTTCTTTTTTTGCGAGCGAGGGCTGCTATTGCTGTTAATTTTACTTTGTAAACGGTCGCTGACCACGCAGCCATGTTCAAAACTTTTCATCTGGAAGTAGCTTTGACTCATCAGGATGATAAACTTCGTGTGATACTAAGTTCTTTTATAGTGGAAGCATTGGTTCTTCTTTCCGTCCATAAACCGCGTAACATCTTTCTCCACCATATCTCGACGGCATCAGTGCGGGTGTGGCCAGTAGCTTTTCTTGCTATTGCCAGTCTGATTTATATACTTTCTACTTCGTCCATCATCAGTTATTTTACCACTCAAACAGCAGAATTCATTTGCTACGTTTAGTGTCGCATTTTCGAATCTAATTCCCTCAGCATCACCCAATTTTATTCGACTATATTCCATTACCATTGTTTTACTATTGTTGATATTCATCTTACATCTGCCTTTCAAGACACTATCCATTCCTTTGACTGCTCTTCCAAGTACTTAACCGTCTACGTCGTAATTACAATGTCATCGTTAAACTGTAGAGTTTTTATTTGTTCTTCCTAAACTTAAATTCCCCTTTCTTCCTAAACTTAAATTTCCCTTCCAAATTTCCCTTTGATTTTCTTCACAGCTTGATCAGTCCACATATGTACAGATGCCTCACTCCTTTCAGTAATATGAAACTTATTTTTAAGAAATTGTCGTTTGTTTTCGCCGTCTCAGTTGCACATATATTTTACAGTATGGCTAGTTACGGTCAGTGCTGATCATCGTAAGGTTATAAACAAAAAAGTGTGTAATTTCCATTATTTTAAAATAAGCAGAAAAGTATCGCACATAACTGCTGAATTTATTTATGTCGATGCGTAAGGTAATTAAAACTTCTTCTCATGTACAATTTGACAATCTTTGTGTACTTACAGACAATAGAATAGGGATTGGAAGCACAAAAACAACTGCAGTTTATCATAGAAAAGTTGGGTGCATATCAGTTAGGGAGAAAGACCAAAAAAATTACACATTAATACTGTGGTGTGCAGCTGTGGTCTATAGCTTAAACAGATAACTGATGGAGGGAAATGAGGGGAAAATTACGGTAACAGCGGAAAGGCAGTAAAAGTGAGGTGATGAGAACTGGGATATAAGAGAGAACAACTTGCGCAAGGGAAAGACAGTGGGAGGTATAACCTGAGCACAACGCATTTACATTCGCTAAAACATAGTAATTTGTGTAAAAGAGAGAGGTGTAATTTGTGTAAGAACATGACGTGTTGCTTACGGAACTGCTTAATCTATAGATGATCAATTTTGATGTAAAGTGGTCATACTATACAAGAAATGAGCAACGGCATAAATAAACGATACATTTTTTATATAACAAAGTTGTTATTTTTATTGTTCCCTATCGTTTCTTGTACATATTGTACATTACTTGTCTTTCCGTATATCTCACCCTATTTTTCACATAATTTTGAACATCTTGCATCATTTTACATTGTTGAACGCTTTTTAAATGTCGACAAATCCTATGAAAGTCTCTTGACTTTTCTTCAGTTTTTCGACGTCAGACCAGCTTCTGGTACCCTTACCCTTCCTGAAGCCAAACTGATGGCCATCTAAGATATCCTCAATTTTCTTCCTACTCTTCTGCAGGTTATTCTTGTCATTAACCCGGATGCATGAGCTGTTAAGCTGTTTGCGCAATAATTCTCGCACTTGTCAGCTTTTCCTATCTTCGGAGTTTTAATTACTCATCCATATTTTTGATACTGTCCTCAATTTTAGGTACTTTATGCATAAAGCTGTGGCACGAGGCAAGGGAATTGGCCGGCATCAAGGGTCGGTCTAGGGAAGAGTGCTGACGCTTCACCAATACGTTGTTAGTTGACACCCTTATGGAACGTCCGTTTTTACACGCTGTCCGCCTCAAGAATGAATCAAAGTTCACTGGATGCTCCAAACAGTTCACAGCCGTTTACGGGATGCTGGCCTTAGAGCCTGTAGCACTGCTGGAAAGATCCCCTTCCTGATTATCAGACTTTGTAGGCTTGCCTTCGCTGAATTGGCACCATGACATCTTCTCAGATGAATTAATATTTAACTCAGTGAGTTAGGGTCTGGTGGTGGTCTACAGGCCAAGGAAAGCACGTTACGATCTACAGTATGTGACGTAACATTCAGTTGTTGGCCGCATCACTGTCTCGTGCTGAGGGTGGATGTCATCCGAAGGGACAACGATACTTCATCGAATTTATGGTCATCTTAGCGCAGATCAGTATATGCACGTCATGAAACATACCATGGTGTCGAGTGTGGGGATATACAGTCTGCTATGCCCATGGAGTGATCCACTTCAGGACGACTCACCAGTTCGATTGATAGGCGTGGTCGAGGGCCAGGCTTCAAACTCATTGACATTTTTTGTCCCAAAGTGAAGCGTACGTGAACTTACACTGGATGTCACCATCCCCACGCACACCTGACCAAATTTGTGAACTGGTGTTGGATACATGTAAGAGTCTCTCAGACAACGAGACATATTTCCATAGGGTGACAACATCCATGCCTCGTCGGATGAGGCAGGTAATTAATACCAATGGTCGGGTGGATCTCATACTAAACCCATCCTTGATGTGACACTTCCCTTTTTTCACATTACTCCACGTTAAAGTACAGCATTTGATATAACTATGTTTATCAATTGGAAATCTGTATAAAATAATTGTACTTTAAATTTTATTTATTGAATTCATGAACTGAAATATAGATGTTGCCCTGATCTGAACCAGACGGAAAACTTACTGTCGACCAATATAAGAACAGGTAAACACGAAAATAATGATGTCAAAAAGACAGTTCAGTGACGGCATACAAAAGCTCTTTTCCAAGTTAAGTCTTCGGGAGCCCAAGGACAACATTCCATCCACGGCGCCCATTTATCTATGTTAGTCTTCAGAACACCGACCATTGCAAAACATGCGTTCAGTGTCTTCAGACTGCACATCTGAAGCATTGTCCTCTATTACTGTTATGAGAGATTCCACATGAACTGAAAACTGTTTAATGTGTTTTTCTCCTTCCTAAACTTAAATTCCCCTTTCTTCCTAAACTTAAATTCCCCTTCCAAATTTCCCTTTGGTTTTCTTCACAGCTTGATCAGTCCACACAGATGCCCCACTCCTTTCAGTAATATGAAACTTTCGCCTCTGTTCCCTTTGATTCTGCTACAGCTTTCTTGTCTTTGAATAGTTTCACACATGGAAGTGAAGTTAGCTACAGATTCAGCCAGGTCCTAAGAACATGTATTGATTTTGGGCCGCGCGGGGTAGCCGCGCGCTCTGAGGTGTCTTTCACGGTCAGCTACAGATTCAGAGCGTGCTGATTTTACTGCAGCTGATGGCTTTTGATGTGGCTCGCTGATTTTGGAAGCTGGACGAAAACCATTTGGATTCACATTAGTAGAATACCAAGAGGAGTTTGGGCAGGGTAAATGATCTTATCACATCTGGGGTCAGATTATCCAATTGGGCTCCTTGTCAGCCCCCCTCTCTTCCTTGGGGAATCTCTGGGAGTAAGTCAGGGTCACCAAGGGGATCAGCACACACTGTCGGAAATTGTGCGAGTTATGTTAAGTCATGACATAATTTTACAGTCGTCATGGGACATAAAATTGGCGGGATCCCCTCTGGCGGGAAACTCCTCACCTCCCCCTGGATCGGTGAGGATCAAACACCCTCTCATCCCCTCTCACCCTCCCCATTTTCAGCTATTTAACTAGGGTACTTGCGTGGGTGGAGACACTCAGGATCTGATCAGCATAGGGAGAGGATCAGGCTGTGTCTACTTGTTAATAAAAAATTGCGCTAAGCCACGTCACTTGAGTTCTAGACTATGGCTGTTCGTTAATAACACTTTGATATTACATCATTCGAGCCACCAACAGAGACCACATCCTCGCAGGTATATAAGTACTCTTATTCATCTCAGAGTAGCACTTGCAACCTGAGGCCTCAAGTATTTTGTGGATGTATTTCAATCCCTGTCTTCCTCTACCGTTTTTACCCTCTATAGCTGCCCCTAAACCATCGAAGTTATACCCTGATGTCTGTCCGCCCCCAGTAGCTGAGTGGTCGCCGGCACGGTAGCTCAGCGTGTTCGGTCAGAGGGTTACGTGCTCTCTGTAATAAAAAAACTGAGTCAATCGATCAACAACGAACTTCAACGGATGTCTTACGACGTCCGCCCCGAGCAGATGCAACGAATAAAAGCGAACAAAAGAAGATTAAAAAGAAAAAAAGAAAAATGTGGTCAGCGCGACAGGATGTCAATCATAAGGGACGGGGTTCGATTCCCGGCTGGGTCGGAGATTTTTCTCCGTTCAAAGGCTCCGTGTTCTGTTGTCCTAATCATCATCATTTCATCCCCATCGACGAGCAAGTCGCCGAAGTGGCGTCAAATCGAAAGACTTGCAACAGGCGAACGGTCTACCCGATGGGAGGCCCTAGTCACACGACATTTACATTTTTACCCTAATGTCTTAACAGATGTCCTATCATCCTGTTGCTTCTTCTTGCCAGACTCATCCGATTCTGTAGAAAACCTCCTCATTCCTTACTCTATCAGTCCATCCAATTTTAAATATTTTTCTATTGCACCCTATCTGAAATTCTTCGATTCACTTCTGTTCCGGTTCTCCCACAGCCTAGGTAGCGGAATTCCGTAACTTCATCTACCTCATGATCACCAATTCTGATAGGTTTCTCAGCTCTCATTTCTTATACTTTTCACTACTTTCGTCTTTCTGGCACGTACTCTCACTCCATGTTCTGTACTCATTAGACCGTCCATCCCAATCAATACATCCTGTAATTCTTCTTTACTTTTACTGAGGATAGCGATGTCATCAGCGAATGTTATCATTATATCCTATCACTTCGAATTTTAATCTCACTCGTGAACGTTTGTTTTAGTTGCATAATTGCTTCTTCGATGTGTAGTCTGAACAGCAGGTGTGAGATACTACATCCTGTCTTACTCTTTTTAATCCGAGCGCTTCGTTCTTGTACTTCCAGTCTTGTTATTCCTTCTTGGTTCTTGTACATATTGTATGTTACACATCTTTCCCTACAGCTTCGTCCTGCCTTTCTCAGAATTTCGAACATCTCGCTCCACTTCACATTATCAAATGCTTTTCTCGGTTAGCCAGGTCCTAAGAACGTGTATTGATTTTGGGCCGCGTGGGGTAGCCGCGTGCTCTGAGGCGTCTTTCACGGTCCGTGCGGCTCCCCCCGCCGGAGGTTCGAGTCCTCCCTCGGACATGGGTGTGTGTGTCGTCCTTAGCGTAAGTTAGTTTAGATTAGGTTAAGTAGTGTGTAAGCTTAGGGACCGATGAAATCAGCAGTTTGGTCCCATAAGCCCTTAACACAAATTAAATTGTATTGATTTTTCTTCAGTCTTGCTTCCATTATCTACCACAACAGAATTGCCTCTCTAGTACATTTGTGTTTCCTAAAGACAAAATTATCGTCATCTAAGAGACTCTCAATTTTCTTGTCCATTGTGCTGTATATTAATCTTGTCAGCAACATTCATGCATGAAGTGTGAAGCTGATAGTGCGATAATTGTTTTGCTATCTCTGGAATGTTACGTATGTATCCACATTTTCCGTATTTTTCCGTACTTTTCTCAATTTTACGTACTTTTCATCCTTTCTCGTATTTTTACCGTGTTTCTCACAAATATGCTCATTGTTGTTCATTTTTCGTATTTTATCCAAATACTATCCACTGTTCCCGACGTCGCTTCGATATAACGATGCTCTGAGCCAGTCACAATGCACCGTCTGTCGAACTTATCATTGCTATTGAAGCACGTCTTGCCAATAGCAGGTCAACGTTAACCAAAACTTTAACTTCACTAATTGTTAATCCGTTGTTAAGTTAACTTCGTTAAAGGTAAAAGAGTTACATTGCAGGAGACTTCTCGGAAATTAAAGCTAATCGTTAAGTCATAATAGTAAACTGTATGTTGTGGGTGTAGTGAAATGAAAAAGTGAATAAAACATTACCGTTACGTAAATAAAAATGTTTAGGTTGGGAAAGACTAGACAAATAAGGCAGACTTTAATCATTTAGTTTTATAACTATTTAGTTATCAATGTTAAATCATAGCAGAATCAAAAGGAGAACCAGATAATATCTGACATCAGGTGCATATTTACCTTCATCCACATCAACATATTAAAATTTTCATTGGGGACCGAGGAGACAAAATGTCTTTGCTCACAGAAAATCTGATTCAATGACTTAGTTTCACAATGAATCCACGAAAAAAAAAAAGCGAACGCGAACTTAGTAAACAATAATGAACAGCCAACACCTAGTTATTTCTCGTTCGCAATCGATTGCTTGCCTCAATAGCACGCACCCCGGCGTAGCGACGCACCTACAAGTACACTATCCGAACTTCTCAGAAGATAATTTCCGAGGGCGACGCGGCGTCATTTTTGCCATAAATAATAGATACTAATTAATGATTAATGGATCCAAAAAAAGTTGGCGGTAGTTAAAGCATCTGTTAAAGTCTTAAAATTAACTGAAGAGTTAGTCCGTTACTCGAAAAATTAACTTTGTTACTTAGCTATTAGCGGTCTTGTGCCCAACTAGGCTCTTACCCATCTTAATCTTTTCTAATGTGGACACCATAGGGAGAGTTTTTAGGCTGTATCTTTTGGTTAGAAATAAAATAAGTTAAATCACATCATTTGAGGTTTATTTGTTAATGATAATTTAACATTACATCATTTGAGGCACCAGCAGAGACACATCCTGGCAGATACATTACTTACTCTCATTCCACCCAAGTTTTAACATTTTTCAGCCATTGTTCCAGGATTTTCAGCATTTTACCTAATTACGCGAGTTTCGATCATCTGCTCTCGACGTCGAGTCACAGCGTAGCGTAACGTGGCGCTGCGTCGCGTCTACGTCAGGATGCTGTCACCTAAACGCAAAGCAGCACAGTTCCGATTTATGTATCACTGCTAATCCACCACTGCATTAGTAGTATGTGAGTAATGTCATACTGAATATGTAAGAAACGAACACATTGGCAGAAACAGACATCTTACAGGACTCATCATAGCCTATTCTATAATCGCTGCCGATTTCAGACCAAAGATAGTGAAAATACAAGAAACACCACACTGTGGCAGAGAATAGTTGGTGTAATCGTGTCCAGCCCGGTAGCTGACACAGAAGATACTGCTGCTCAATCAGTTATGATTGAGGGATGTACCGCCTACAATATTAGCAGTAGACGGGAATGGCGAAAACTGCTTCAGATACACATCTAGATTACGACAAACTCCCCGCAAACGTATTCCAGATAATGTGAATCACACGAACCAAGTGAGATGCTGGTAGGTTATAGATCTCCTCGAACAGTTATATGGTTTTATAAACGAAGTATGTCTTTGATACGCTTTTATATAGCTGTGTAAGACCGCAGACCCAGAGCTACTGCTAGTGCTGGAGTAAGAGAGAGTGTTGGCGCACAGTTGTAGGTAGCTATCGGTGAGCGAAAAACGATGGAATAGGCAGTTTTTGTTGTGCGCTTTGTGAAGCCACCAAGTGTTAGAAAATCTAGGTATGTCAATATTGGAAGCAGAGGTCTTCATGCAAGCAAGGTAAAGATAAATAATTACGATTTTTTTGATTTTACCACGTGTTAGAGTAGATAAGTTGGCTGATAATTTGTAATTGTCCAGTAACCCCAGAATGTACGTTAACCGTTTTGATAAAAGGGGTTAGATATTCCACTCTGCAATATTTCTAAGATTTTTTAACAGAGCTATGTGTAGAAAGAGTTTATCACTCTGCAGCGGAGTGTGCGCTGATATGAAACTTCCTGGCAGATTAAAACTGTGTGCCCGACCGAGACTCGAACTCAGGACCTTTGCCTTTCGCGGGCAAGTGCTCTACCATCTGAGCTACCGAAGCACGACTCACGCCCGGTACTCACAGCTTTACTTCTGCCAGTACCTCGTCTCCTACCTTCCAAACTTTACAGAAGCTCTCCTGCGAACCATGTCTCCGCAATATCCTTTCTTTCAGGAGTGCTAGTTCTGCAAGGTTCGCAGGAGAGCTTCTGTAAAGTTTGGAAGGTAGGAGACGAGGTACTGGCAGAAGTAAAGCTGTGAGTACCGGGCGTGAGTCGTGCTTCGGTAGCTCAGATGGTAGAGCACTTGCCCGCAAAAGGCAAAGGTCCCGAGTTCGAGTCTCGGTCGGGCACACAGTTTTAATCTGCCAGGAAGTTTCAGAGCTAAGTCTAATTTGATGATTTGCATTTGTTGGATTAGCGACGTTGCATAATACTTGCTGTTTAAATATCATTGTTTGTGAATCAATTGTGAGGAATGTAACTTCAACTGTCAGATGTTTTTGAAAGGTCATATATTTTTAAAGAAGTTGGATTTTCCTAATGTTCTCATTTATCAGAGAAATGACTTTCATGTGCTTTTCAAGTATTATGGTCAGCATTGCACACTGCTGAGCCTATAGCTAGCATTTATATAATTTTTGTGAGAGAGCAGAATATATCGCGCTCCAGTGTGACTGTTCTAGAGGTAAGACAATTTAATTTATTTGTTATGTGCACAGGGACCAAAGTTATTAGTTTTGGACAGGGCCAGATGATTCAGTGCCTAAGTGGCTGACCGTATTTTGCAGTGACTGTATTTCTTGATTGGTATTGTAAGTTGCGTTGCCCAATCAGTTCGCGTAAACTTTTGGTGACGATAACAGTGGAATCACACCACTTGCATTTACAACACGCAACAAGACAATTGTAGTTCATTACTCATTCCACAGATCAGACATTCATTCAACGTAATCGTGAAGTTTATTATTATATTTTTAAAAGAACGCTATTACTTGTAATTACAACAGCTAAACAAAATAAGCAAAATTATTAGTACATACAACATTACTGTAAGTCTCGTAGATTAACTACAGGAAAACCCGCATATTGCCATCGCTGTTAACGCAATTTAGAAGAATCCATAGTATTCCAAAGACGCATTCTGGACAGCTAGCATGTGGTGGTGCTATAAGACTCGTAAATACCATCCTGCAAGAACAATGAATATGGGAGACACCACCAGGCTTCGAAGCACAATAAAAGGAAGTATAATTCTCGCAATATTAGTGATGTGGTGTCATTGTAAGACTCTCGTAAATAAATGAAGAAATAATGAGAAGTATATACCTCCTCACCAAACAGAAACGAGACTGATCAATGGCCATAGTGCAGCAAAAATAAACTATTTTTACATACGCATCAAAGACTCATGGACGTCAGGATACATCTCTTGCTATACTAAAAGAAAAAAAAATCTCCACAGATCAAGCACCGTCTGTCAACAAGCATATTCTCAAAGGACCAATGATTATATTTAACGTACAACCCACGTGATTCACATTGTGATGAATGACTGCTGGAAAAACGTACTGCATGTATCTGATAACAATAAAATCACAACCATTATTTCTCGATTCCTGTGATCCGTGCAAGACTCAATGGTAATATTCCCTGTCACACCTCTATATCTTCGGACTCACAGCCTCAAAGTGCGTAAGTTGGTTAACACCAACCACGGGAAAGTGGTCTACTCAAACAGACAAATGGCTTCTCCAGTTGCAAGAAGCTGTTTGATACGACTACCATTGATTCATCTGGCGAGAGCGCAGTGCAGCCAGTATGAGCCGTATTAATAAAAACGCACTAAAATAATTTCTATCACAAGTCTGTGTTCTGCTAGATTTGCAAATACATATCCAATACATAATTTACGAGCAAGACCACACCCTTCTTGTACTGGTTACAATAAGAAGCGGGTATAAAGTGTTGGACGTTAAGATTTTACTACGAACCAGTTCCCCACTTGGAGTTCCTACAATGCCTTGCCTACGATATAGTCAGCGATGCTGAAGCATAAATCAGCTAATATCGGAGTCACGTTCAGACACTGAGGCTATTGAGAGGAGAGGCCTATAGATAGGATATTGCTGAATTTTTTATCGGTGACATCTTATTTGGAAAATTGTCCGTAATCCTTGGAGGTGATATTTTCCTCTGATAGGACTCTGCTCGGGGTATACTGCATACGGATCATACATTTCAGATAGTGTACGATAATTACATTTCACATCTATTAAGCCTAGTATGTGTCTGTGAGAACCATATACAGAAATGTGGTTTTATGGTTTTAAAAGCTTGCGGGCCACTGAGTAGCACTGTGAGTGTGTGCGTGTGTTAGGAAAATAAACGTCATGTTTGCATGATCTTACAAGCAATAAGCGGGCCTGAGTGCGGACAAGTCTTTTTTAAGCACTGGACTGTAAGTTTAATAGACTTTCATGGAAGTAATTCTTGTGATAGTTGTAGCTTGCTTCCATTGATCCAACTTGTTAAGCGTCTCAGACTGTCGATCAAATTCCGTTTTTTGTCGTAACACGAGTCGAAAATCTTAAAAATGTTACGCATGTCATAAATAATTACAGATTCTAAGGCCAGTCGTAGGTAGTTATTTACAACACCATCCTGACATTAGCACTGTGTAGTGGAACCGTAAAACATTTGGAAAGACAATAGCTGCAAGGGCATAATAAACTAAGTTTCTCAGTCTTGGTTCTATAAGAAGTAACGTAGCCAGACGTTACATAAATAGTAATGTTAAATAATTAAAACTATAGACACAAAGCACATAGCATTATAATAAAATAACACTGGACAACAAAAAAATCATTTCTGAATGTTTCGAGCACTTCATGAGGCAATTCCTACTAATTTTGGCTTGAGGAAAAACAAATATGACAATGAAAAATTTTTATTAGCTCTAGTTTCTATGATATACACAAGGTGGAAGTATTACATATTAACGGACTGAGAAAAAAGGATACATTTTAATTACATGCATGCTAACAACAATGAAAGTGCATTTGATTTTTTAAACTGGTAATTACATGCTAAGAGTTCTAAATTACTGGAAAAGTACTTCGCAGATGGTCGTGTCTGAAGAGAATCATGTGGTGGCCTATTGACTTCGTCGTCTTTTAGCTTGCCTCTTGTAATGGAATTCCGCAGAATCCCTACACAAAGACCAACAGTAATTCGCAAGCATTAATTCATTCCAACGGCCCTGATACCTTTGTTCCATAACATGTCCTGATGGAATCTCTCACCATATTCATCACTAACGTCTCCACAACTAGAAGGGAAAAAGTATAGGTGGGAGTGGAGAAAATGGATCATAAGGGGCATGTTGCATCCAAGGTAAGGGTATTTTTACAGCAGCACTGTCACCAAATGCTTGTAGTTGTCATCTCTTTTGTTGTTAAAAATCCATGAACAACACCCTTGAAGGCTTCCCAAGCTTCGTTTTCTTTCCCCTCCAAAACTTGGTCAAATGAAAGATCCTTAACAAGTACTCTTATTTGTGGTCCGTCAAAAATGCCTTCCTTAACTTTTGCATCACTTAATTTCGAAAATTTCTATCTTATGTACTTAAAGGCCTGTGCTTCTCGGTTCAAAGCTTTGACAAAGTTTTTCATCAAACCCAGCATGATATGCAGGGGTGGTAGAAAAACGTCTTTTGGGTCCACAAGAGGCTTGGCAACGACATTTTTCTCGCTAGGGTGAAGATTCCAGGATGAGATTTTCACTCTGCAGCGGAGTGTGCGCTGATATGAAACTTCCTGGCAGATTAAAACTGTGTGCCGGACCGAGACTCGAACTCGGGACCTTTGCCTTTCGCGGGCAAGTGCTCTACCAACTGAGCTTAACAACTTTGCCAGCGAAAGGCAAAGGTCCCGAGTTCGAGTCTCGGTCCGGCACACAGTTTTAATCTACCAGGAAGTTTCAGGGCGAAGATTTCTTGCAGGCCAGTCTTCTTTAATATAATGCAGTTTCCTATCTCTACTGTCCCACGTACATAAGAAGCAGCAGTGCTTTGAGTAACCCAGTTGCATTCCTAAGAGTATGGCAAAGACTTTTAGATCACCACAGATTTTCCATTTGTGTTCATGGTATTTGATTAAGTCAAGACAGCTGTCATATCTGCATATGTCTCCTTCATATGAACAGCATGGCTAACAGGAATAGATGAAAGAAGGTTCCCGTTGTGAAGTAACACAGCTTTCAAACTAAGCTTGGAGGAGTCTATGAATAGCCTCCATTCAATTGGATCATGGTTCAAATTCAAAGATTGCATCAAGCCATTAATGTCACAGAACAAGATTATTTCTCAAAAAAGGGAAGCAGTTCCATGTGACGTTTTCTGTACTGTGAGATTCTCACAGCACTTTGGAGAAGATTCCGTTGCTGTAGTCGAGACCCAACTATTTCTGTATTCTCCTTTGGCAGGCCAAGGTCTCTAATGAGAGCATGCTATTCCACTTGACTCAGTCTGTGCGGTTTATCATCTTTTCCCTCAAATTCAGGGTCATGGGATGTGGAAGGCTTGTTTGGTTCTTCTTCTACATCTACATCTACATCTACATCTACATGACTACTCTGCAATTCACATTTAGGTGCTTGGCAGAGGGTTCATCGACCCACAATCATACTATCTCGCTGCCATTCCACTCCCGAACAGCGCGCGGGAAAAACGAACACCTAAACCTTTCTGTTCGAGCTCTGATTTCTCTTATTTTACTTTGATGATCATTCCTACCTATGTAGGTTGGGCTCAACAAAATATTTTCGCATTCGGAAGAGAAAGTTGGTGACTGAATTCATAAATAGATCTCGCCGCGACGAAAAACGTCTTTGCTTTAATGACTTGCATCCCAACTCGCGTATCATATCTGCCACACTCTCTCCCCTATTACGAGATAATACGAAACGAGCTGCCCTTTTTTTGCACCCTTTCGATGTCCTCCGTCAATCCCACCTGGTAAGGATCCCTCACCGCGCAGCAATATTCTGACAGAGGGCGAACGAGTGTAGTGTAAGCTGTCTCTTTAGTGGACTTGTTGCATCTTCTAAGTGTCCTGCCGATGAAACGCAACCTTTGGCTCGCCTTCCCCACAATATTATCTATGTGGTCTTTCCAACTGAAGTTGTTCATAATTTTAACACCCAGGTACTTAGTTGAATTGACAGCCTTGAGAATTGTACTATTTATCGAGTAATCGAATTCCAACAGATTTCTTTTGGAACTCATGTGGATCACCTCACACTTTTCGTTATTTAGCGTCAACTGCCACCTGCCACACCATACAGCAATCTTTTCTAAATCGCTTTGCAACTGATACTGGTCTTCGGATGACCTTACTAGACGGTAAATTACAGCATCATCTGCGAACAACCTAAGAGTACTGCTCAGATTGTCACCCAGGTCATTTATATAGATCAGGAACAGCAGAGGTCCCAGGACGCTTCCCTGGGGAACACCTAATATCACTTCAGTTTTACTCGATGGTTTGCCGTCTATTACTACGAACTGCGACCTTCCTGACAGGAAATCACGAATCCAGTCGCACAACTGAGACAATACCCCATAGGCCCGCAGCTTGATTAGAAGTCGCTTCTAAGGAACGGTGTCAAAAGCTTTCCGGAAATCTAGAAATACGGAATCAACTTGAGATCCCCTGTCGATAGCGGCCATTACTTCGTGGGAATAAAGAGCTAGCTGCGTTGCACAAGAACAATGTTTTCTGAAACCATGCTGATTACGTATCAATAGATCGTTCCCTTCGAGGTAATTCATAATGTTTGAATACAGTATATGCTCCAAAACCCTACTGCAAACCGACGTCAATGATATAGGTCTGTAGTTCGATGGATTACTCCTACTACCCTTCCTAAACACTGGTGCGACCTGCGCAATTTTCCAATCTGTAGGTACAGATCTATCGGTGAGCGAGCGGTTGTATATGATTGCTAAGTAGGGAGCTATTGTATCAGCGTAATCTGAAATGAACCTAATCGGTATACAATCTGGACCTGAAGACTTGCCCGTATCAAGCGATTTGAGTTGCTTCATAACCCCTAAGGTATCTACTTCTAAGAAACTCATGCTAGCAGCTGTTCGTGTTTCAAATTCTGGAATATTCCATTCGTCTTCCCTGGTGAAGGAATTTCGGAAAACTGCGTTCAATAACTCCGCTTTAGCGGCACAGTCGTCGGTAACAGTACCATCGACACTGCGCAGCGAAGGTATTGACTGCGTCTTGCCGCTTGTGTACTTTACATACGACCAGAATTTCTTCGGATTTTCTACCAAATTTGGAGACAATGTTTCGTTGTGGAACCTATTAAAGGCATCTTGCATTGAAGTCCGTGCCAAATTTCGCGCGTCCGTAAATTTTAGCCAATCTTCGGGATTTCGCGTTCTTCTGAACTTCGCATGCTTTCTCCGTTGCCTCCGCAACAGCGTTCGGATCTGTTTTGTGTACCACGGGGGATCAGTTCCATCTGTTACCAATTTATGAGGTATGAATCTCTCAATTGCTGTTACTACTATATCTTTGAATTTAAGCCACATCTCGTCTACATTTGCATAGTCAGTTCGGAAGGAATGGAGATTGTCTCTTAGGAAGGCTTCTAGTGACACTTTATCCGCTTTTTTAAATAAAATTATTTTGCGTTTGTTTCTGGTGGATTTGGAAGAAACGGTATTGAGCCTAGCTACAACGACCTTGTGATCACTAATCCCTGTATCAGTCATGATACAGGAATCAGCTCTGGAATGGTTCAAATGGTTCAAATGGCTCTGAGCACTATGGGACTTAACATCTATGGTCATCAGTCCCCTAGAACTTAGAACTACTTAAACCTAACTAACCTAAGGACATCACACAACACCCAGCCATCACGATGCAGAGAAAATCCCTGACCCCGCCGGGAATCGAACCCGGGAACCTGGGCGTGGGAAGCGAGAACGCTACCGCCCGACCACGAGATGCGGGCAGCTCTGGAATGTTTGTGGCTAAGAGGTCAATTGTGTTTTCGCAACCATTTACAATTCGCGTGAGTTCGTGGACTAACTGCTCGAAATAATTTTCGGAGAAAGCATTTAGGACAATCTCGGAAGATGTTTTCTGCCTACCACCGGTTTTGAACAAGTATTTTTGCCAACATATCGAGGGAAGGTTGAAGTCCCCACCAACTATAACCGTATGAGTGGGGTATTTATTTGTTACGAGTCTCAAATTTTCTCTGCACTGTTCAGCAACTATATCATCGGAGTCTGGGGGTCGGTAGAAGGAGCCAATTATTAACTTAGTTCGGCTGTTAAGTATAACCTCCACCCATACCAATTCTCACGCAGTATCTACTTCGACTTCATTACAAGATAAACCACTACCGACAGACACAAACACTCCACCACAAATTCTGCGTAATCTATCTTTCCTAAACACCGTCTGAGACTTCGTAAAATTTTCTGCAGAACTTATTTTAGGCTTTAGCCAGCTTTCTGTACCTATAACGATTCTTATTCCACACTGTCTTCATTTTCTATTTCAAACACACAATTTTCGGGTGGAGTAGGAACTGGTAAACTATCCGAATGTGGAATGGGTCGAATAGCAGATGGAAGATTCGGGTACTGAACTGTTCTTCTTTTCTTCATAGACAATCCTGCCTTTATAGTCAGGCAGAAATAGCAGTCATCTGTAGGGTTTGTAGGCTCCCGTCAAATCGTAGGCACAGCGAAAGCCATAGATCGTTTCTTCTTTTTCAGCCATTCTCGCAGTGTAACTGAACATGCGTTGCAACGTATATGTGGAGCCCAAGACTCATCCTGGTCCCCTACTTTCATACCGAAATAATACTGATAGGCAGTCTTTACAAGAGGCGTCAGATTGCGTTTTTTGTGAAGAAAATGTTATTTCACCACAAATATAACAAAAGTTATTCACCATATTTACACATTTTCGTGGCATTTCTACAAATTTTACACTAAAAAAGCACTCATGAACCAGAAATTTTGCATTAATTTGAGTAGAAACTACATGTAAATCACAGTCACAGCAACAGTGTCTATGTTTATGACTTACAAACAGCTGAAGAGAATTTGTGTTTGGTTATTTAACAGGTGTGACAACTCCCCCCCCCCCCCCCCCCCCCCAAAAAAAAAAAAAATCCCCCAAATTTAAAATCTTCACTCTAAAAAATGAAATGTCACTTTGTCTTCAAAACAAGAGCTAATATGTCATTTTTATGGTGATTTTTGAATTCAGCAGATGGAAATGCATGTAAATGTACTATTTTTAAGCCCGAAACATTTTCATTTTTGCCCAGTGTTATCGGATCTGATTATAGGGAATGAATGCATAGCTACGCAAGTCAAGAGTTTCGTGGATCACGACCTTATATCACAAAAGGTTTACCAGGAGCAATGTCATCCGGTCATAAAAGCCTTCATTCTGTCATCAGTATGTACTTTAATTCTCCAGAAGATTCCTGTTTACATGTCGCCTCAGTCTACGTCTAGTGGTGTAATTTAGAATTGCACCATTAGATCGGCAACAAAACAGATGTCAGTATCGAAGTTTTATGTAATTGATTTCCACGTTACAGCTATAAGCATACGGTGCATTTTCATAAACCATTGTAGGTCCTGACTCTCTTTATCAAGTATAATGTCAAGATACGGTATTGCATCCTGACATTACCAAATAATACATTACAACTACAGTTTTCCACAAGACGTACACATCCAGCTAAAACTACAAAACGTATTGTAGGGTTAAGAGTGACAACGAAAAAATGTCACTATCAACAAGATCTAAGCTGTACTTACATCCTATTAGACAAAACTGCGGAACAACATTAGGGCTGCATATACGAAAATACAATGTAATGGTATCAGGGAGGTACAATTTGTTCCATATCGTTACCAGCAAGACAGCTGCGACTCACTTTCACATATCACATCTACGTCTAAATCGCCACTCCACAAATCACAGTTAAGTGCCCGGTAGAGGGTAGTACCTGACAGAATGATTCTCTATTACTCCACTCTCGAACAGCGTGCAGAAAAAACGAACACCTGTGTCTTTGCCTTTGATTTCCCTTATTTTAATTTGATGATCCTTTCTCCCTATGTGCCGGCCGCGGTGGTCTAGCGGTTCTAGGCGCTCAGTCCGGAACCGCGCGACTGCTACGGTCGCAGGTTCGAATCCTGCCTCGGGCATGGATATGTGTGATGTCCTTAGGTTAGTTTGGTTTAAGTAGTTCTAAGTTCTAGGGGACTGATGACCATAGATGTTAAGTCCCATAGTGCTCAGAGCCATTTGAACCATCTCCCTATGTAGGTCAGCGTCAACAAAATATTTTCGCGTTCGGAGAAGAAAGGTGGTGATTGAAATTTCGTGAGAAGATTCCGCAGCAACGAGAAACACCTTTGTTTAATGCTGTCGACCCCAAATCCTGTATGATGTTCGTGACACTCTCTCCCATATTTCTCGATAGTACAAAACGTATTGCCCGTCTTTGAACTTTCTCGAAGTACTCCGTTAATACCATCTGGGAAGGAGTATCAGTATTACTGTGACTAGAATTTCCCATATTCTTCAGGGAAGATAATGTATCCACTGCTGCTCTGCTTTGGCGAAAGAACAGTTCTCCAGTCTACAGATAGTCCTCAGTAGAACTGTCGACATTGCTGTTTAATAGTTCATGTAATCGATTTGGAGGTTAAATAATTTAAACTATAGACATACAGAGCACAGCATTATAAGCAATTATCTGACCTTGTTACATGGACTGTATGCATAGCCAGACAAGTTAACAGTATGTAATTCTTCGGAAGAATCTTGTTTAGATGCCATGTCAGTTTGTCTTAGTATTCGTAAAAGTGTAGGACAAAATACTGGAATGTGTCTTAGCATGACGATATTACGTCCAACAACAAATGCATTTTATTAATGATTATTATTCATTTTATTAATGATGATTATTCACTCTTAGTAGCAAAAAACCATTTCGCATAGGTCGTCAACATTGTCACATGATATTCTAAAAGTAACTGAACTTGCAGTGCCGTGCGGAGTGGTCGCGCAGTTAGAGGCGCCATGTCACGAATTGCGCAGCCCGTCCCGCCGAAGATTTGGCTCCTCCCTCCGGCATGGATGTGTGTGTGTTGTCCTTAGCATAAGTTAGTTTAAGTAGTGTGTAAGTCTAGGTACCGAAGACCTCAGCAGTTTGGTCCCTTAGGAATTTACACACATTTGAACATTTTTGGACTGCAATCCAATTACACTACTATAGTATGTGTGCCGTGGCTTGTGATAACCCATAGCCATGGGGTAGCGGGCGGGGGGCTCAGTAACGACAAGCAGAATGTAACTAGTGCTACTCTACACATCAAAAACACACACATTATTAAAGTATCAGCGCCGATTGACCCTAGCACGGAGGGTCTTCATAACACGAGGGTAATCCCAAAAGTAAGGTCTCCTATTTTTTTATAATTACATAGACCTGTTTATTTCTACAATGATTTACATCAGTTTACAGCTTGAACATTTAGCTATTTTTCTACATAATCACCACTTCTGTCGATGCATTTTTGTGGACGCTGTGGCAGTTTTTGTATGCCCCTGTCATACCAGCTCGCCGCCAGCTCCGCGACTTTGGCGAAGAAGGATGCCGCCACTGGCGTGATTGTTGCTTGGTCTCAGGTGTAAAGTGGTACGCCCAGGTTTCATCATCCGTGACAATTGAGTCCAGAAAGTTGTCCTGTTCGGCTGCAAGGCGGTGAAGAAATGCACGGGAAGGATCAACTCGTTGCCGCATGTGGTCCTCAGTCAGCATGCGTGGCACCCATCTTGCGAACACCTTCCGGTAGTTCAATGTTTCCGTTAAAATTCTGTGAGCGGTGCTTAGGGAAACCTCAGGAACCAAGGTGCAGAGATCATCCAGGGTGATCCGCCGATCCTCACGCATGCTTTGCTCAATCTTCGACACTGCCTCCTCAGAAATTGACGGTCTCCCGCTCCTTTGTTCGTCGCGAATATCGGTCCGACCAGCTGCAAACTCTCTACTCCACTTACGAACATTTTTGACATCCATGCACGAATCACCATACAATTCCGTCAATTGGCGATGGATTTCAATCGACGCAGTGCCCTGTGCGTAAAAAAACCGAATAACTGCGCGCAATTCGCACTTGGCGGTAACATCCAACGGGAGCTCCATTCACAACGGCTGCGAAGCCAAGACTGAGCGCCTCAGCGCGGCGTGCGCATGTTTACACACAGCGCGTGAACCACTCTTCATAACAGTGTGATCAACTGCCACACAGAGTTCTGTACATATAAAAAAGTAGACCTTACTTTTGGGATTACCTTCTTATATGAATCGTATGCGTACCTTGTTAAAATAAAACACATGACCTACACTTAGGTCCACAGTTCAGTGCTTATGTATCCTCTGTAGTAGTACGGCCTACGAAACGGCCATAATACTTTTTTTTCCTTTTTTTATACGAGCACACACTAACAGCACAAATTTTTGTAATCGATTTCCACTTTAAATTATAGTTATAGACGTATAGGTAATATTTTGCATTAGACCCCCACAGGTCAAACACATTTTAGTCGACCGTTCGTATAAAACATCTGAGTAAAGGCTCAAGATGGCATCACTTTTGGTTATACCACCTAACTTCTGTCCTCTGACCGTAAATTCGACCCTCCACGCCAACGTGCTTTTACTCTCCTCCAAAACCGTCAATGACTCGTGTGGAATACAGTAAATTTTACAAAACTGAAACCACCAAAGAGAAGAATCGAATAAAACTTCGAATGTACAATAAATAAATTAAAAAATTAGACAAACACTAAGCCACAGCATTATGAGCTAATCTAAGTCATGTAGATAAAAATTGCGCTATGCATGTTCTTCAGAGCCCCTTTTTGTGCTCCATCAGCAAGCTCCTCTCGGTGTCATCAATAGTGGTGTTTCGCTTCTTTCGATTCTAGAACCATACCACTTTACACAGCATGCAGATATTTTTACGATTCCAAATACATATCACTTTCAACTGACGTGGGGTTGCAGAATACCACAGCATTCACAATAAAGTAACATTAGTGGTTTCTCACGCACACACTGAACTGCTGCAAATGTGACAATGTCATCTTGCCACCATGTCTCTCTAGAACGCACCATCGTCCGTCTGTCTACTTGTTACAGCCCCTCTCGACTGATTACCCTATCTGTATAATGGTGTCGTGTTATTCCTAAGTATATAGGTGTGAAGTCATGTCTATCCGTCTGTCTGTATAAATAACAGAATCCATATCTTTTTTCCCAAGGACTCCATGGGCTCTCTCTCAGACTTTAGTGCTGATCTCTGTTAATTAATAATTCGCTCATGCTTGTAGCGTTCTAGAACATTATCCAAGAGAGATTACCAAGCACTGTGACCTAGTGCTTATGTCACAAAAAACACATCTAAGGATTTGCCTGTCTGTCTGAGACCCATACTAGGTTGGTTTAACAGATGTGGATATAATTATCGTGAACCATATCTTAAACAGGTGACCCCTGAAGAAATTTCCCCAGGATAGTCCTTTAATAGGAAAATATCACTTGTAAGAATTAGACATCTTTCCAGACGAGATGTAGAAGAGAACGAAAAAAAAATTTAGTAATTTTCTATCTACAGTCTTCTCCTCTGGACGGTATCAGGGTCTGAACTAAACCCCGATATCAGCTGATTTATGCTTCGTCATCAATGGCTGACTATGTCTTACGCAGGATGCTGTTGGAGCTATAATAATATATGGTTACCAGGGGCAGATAAATTTGTGGTAAAATCTTAACGTCCAACACTTTACACCTGATGATATCGTTCTAATCAGTACAAGTAGTGTGTAATCTTGCTACTGAATAATGCATTTTTGTTAATAAGATGAGCAAATCCAGCAGCTCAAAGATGTGTGGTAAAAAATATTTTAGTGTATTTTTATTCACACGTCTCCTGTTGCTACTTCACGCTCTCGTCGGGCGACACAGTGGTAGGCTTGTCAAACAGCGTCTTGCAATTACAAACGCCGTCGCTAGTTTGTGGGCACTGCATCGCTTCTCTTTAGTTTAGCGGTCGCATTACGGTCGTAGTCTTCTGGGTCTTCTGACCACAGGTGACTGGAAAGGAATTTGTCAGCCAGTGGTAGCAACGCGCGCAGGTCAGCGATTTCCCTCTTTTATCAGTATGCGTAGGCCACTTGTCCGCGTTGCCGTCAGCTAATGTCCTCACTTTGAGGCTGTGGGCTCGGGGGCTAGCCGTTCCATTTACGTGCCGCTTCTGAGCCGTGACAGGCAGTAGCGACACAGTCTTGCGTTGATACAGGAATGGAGAATAAATATTTGTGGTTCTACTGCTTTCGGGTATGTGCAGCCTGTTTTATCTGGAGTTATTGAATAATGTTGGTGGTTGATTAATAATAATAATTGGTCTTTGGAGAATATGATTGTCCGCAGCTCGTGATCGTACGGTAGCGTTCTCGCTTCCCACGCCCGGGTTCCCGAGTTCGATTCCCGGCGGGGTCAGGGATTTTCTCTGCCTCGTGATGACTGGGTGTTGTGTGATGTCCTTAGGTTAGTTAGGTTTAGGTAGTTCTAAGTTATAGGGGACTGATGACCATAGATGTTAAGTCCCATAGTGCTCAGAGCCATTTGAACCATTTTTAGAATATGATTATTGACGGAATGTGCAAGATGTGTGGAGATCTCGCTTTTTATGGTACAGAGAGAGGTGTATCGTGACGTCCATGAGTCTTTGACTGTGTAGGTAAAAACAGTTTATTTTTGCTGCTCTGTGACCATTGCTCTGTCTCATTTGGGTTTGGCGAGGAGTTACATACTTATTATTTCCTCATTTATTTACGGGAGTCTTATGATAACACCACATCACTAATATCGCGACCGTTACACATCTTTTTATTCTGCTTCGGGACCTGGTGGATCTCGTCCATACTCAGTGATCTTGTTGGACTGTATTTAAGAGTCTTATGGCATCATGTCTGTGCGTGCCTTTGGAATACTATGGGTTCTTCAAAATTACGTTAATAGCGATGTCGATACTCGGATTTTGCAGTAGATGATGTACGAGACTTATATTAATGCTGTATATACTAATAATTTCGAAGGGAATGTTGTTCGGCTGAGAATGGGGACGCCGATAGATAAGCGCTAGTTTTAGAAACATGATGGTTGTGGGAGGAGAAGAAGCTTGTTTGTGATTGGTACAGAGAGAAATGGTGGAGGAGAAGGGAGTGCTTGGCGCTTAAACTGTTAGCAACATTTTTTCGCAAAAACGTCCAAGATTACCTCTGGTTAACACGTAGGTGTCTGCGAGTTACGACTGGTTTGCCTATGTGGTTAGACCCTCCATGGATGATGATCTCTTGTGCGAGCCACCATGTTACAGACGATTACTTCTATAATTATACAAGTTTCTCCATCATGCCTGGGGAGATGGTCTGGCTAAGCGCTGGCCAGCCATGTAGGGCTCTCTCGTCCACAGACATGGATTCGGTGGCAGCTGCGGCTGTTCGAGGAGATCCATACCCAACCAGCAGCTCACTTGGGTTGTTTGACTTGCATTATCTGCAAATGCAGGGGGAAGAGTTACTTATAAGATAGGAGTGTATTTGTAGCAGTCTTTGACATTTCCATCGATGTGGTTGCCATTATTACTATGGGCAGTAGATCCCTCAGTCAGTACTGATGTAACAGAAGTGTCTTTTCTGTCAGCCACCAGGCTGGAGAGGCATGCACCAATTATCTGCCCTGGTGTGGTGTTTCTTATACATAGCTATCTTTGGTTAGAAATCGGTAGTGGTTATAGAACTGGCAATGACATCTGTAAGATCTGATGAATTATGTCTACCATTGTGTTTGTTTCTAACATATACACTATGGCATCACACACATACTAGCAATGCAGTGGTGTCTTAGCAATGACACAGAAATCAGGACTCTCTTGCATTGTGATTGACTGAGAGCATCATGACGTAGACACGACGTCGAGAGCAGTGGGACAGAACTCACGTAACTGAGTGAAATGCGAAAAACTATGGAAAATGGATGAAAAATATTTGAAATTTGGGAGGAATGAGAGCATACTTAGCATATTTGCCGGGATGTGGTCTCTGCTGCTGCCTCAAATGGCTTAATATTAACCTGTTTTAAATTAAAAGACAGTGAGTGATGTGTCTTTGTATATTTTGCTATTAACAAATAGACCCAGTCGACAACCTTTCGCTACGGTGCCCACTCAGGTGTCCACTTTATAAAAGGTGAGCATTGGGAGAGAATTCGTCAATAGCAATGACACATAACTCCAGGAGATGCTTTATTGTGATTCGCTGAGAACACCATGACGTCGACCCAACGTTGTAAACAGTGGGGATGATCGTGAATTATTGGATAAAACACGAGAAATGTGGAACAATATTTATAATTGTAAAAAACTCCGGGAATAATATGAAAAAAGTCGAATATTACGTTAAATTAAAGAAAAAACGAAAAAAAGATGGAAAATATGGATAAATAGGTAAACTTTGGAGGAATAAGGGTACTCATACACTGAAGCGCCAAAGAAACTGGTATAGGCATGTTTATGCAAATACAGAGATACGTAAACAGCAGAATATGGCGCTGCGGTCGGCAGCGCCTGTGTAAGACAAAAAGTGTCTGGCCCAGTTGTTAGATCGGTTACTGCTGCTACAATGGCAAGTTATCAAGATTTAAGTGAGTTTGAATGTGATGTTATAGTCGGCGTACGAGCGATGGGACACAGCAGGTATCGATGAAGTGGGATGTTCCCGTACGATTATTTCACGAGTGTCAGGAATCCGGTAAACCATCAAATCTCCGACATCGCTGTTGTCGGAATCTGATCCAGTAAGAACGGGACCAACGACGACTGAGGAGAATCGTTCAACGTGACAGAAGTGCAACCCTTCCGGAAGCTACTGCAGATTTCAATGGTGGGCCATCAACAAGTGTCAGCGTGCGAACCATTCAGCGAAACATCATCGATAAGGGCTTCCGGAGGCGAAGGACCACTCGTGTGCCCTTGATGACTGCGCGAGAGAAAGCTTTACGCCTCGCCTGGGACCGTCAACACCGACATTGGACTGCTGATGACATTGTTGATGACCGGAATCATGTTGTCTGGCCGGACGAGTCTCGTTTCAAATTGTATCGAGCGGATGGACGTGTACGGGTATGGAGACAACCTCATGAACCATGGACCGTGGATGTCATCAGAGGACTCTGTAATGGTGTCTAAGGTGTGCAGTTGGAGTGACATGGCGCCGCTGATACGTCTAGATACGACTCTGACAGGTGACACGTACGCAAGTATCTTGTTTGATCACCTGGATCCAGTCGCGTCCATTGTACATCCCGACGGACTTGGGACATTCTAGCAGAACAACGCGACACCCCACACGTCCAGAATTGCTTCAGAGTGGCTCCAGGAATACTCTTCTGAGTGTAAACACTTCCGCTGGCCACCAAATTCCCCAGACATGAGCATCACTGAGCACATCTGGAATGCCTTGCAACATGCTGCTTAGAAGAGATCTTCGCCCCCTCGCACTTTCACGGATTTATGGACAGCCCTGCGGTATTCATGGTCTCAATTCTCTACAGCGCTACTCGAGTCCATGCGACGTCGTGTTGCGGCACTTCTGCGTTCTCGGGGGCCCTACACGATGTTAGGCAGGTGCACCAGTTTCTTTGGCTCTTCAGTATAGACAGTATCGAAAGAAAATGTTTACAGACGTATGGAAATTTGTTGAGAATGGAAGGTCATCGGTGTGCAGTGAAAAGTTTTGATTGGAAACCACGTGTCAGGCATAAAAACGGCTCACGACGACGTTCTTGGGATGACAACATCAACGAAATAATTGGAGCATCGCGGTTCTCAAGGTGGATGTTCTGAATAGAGGTTTGGTGGAAGGTAACAGGAATACAGCGAAATTTGTTATACTGATATTTCTTAGTCCTCTAATAATAATAATAATAATAATAATAATAATAACATTCTCTTATTCCTATAAAACGAAAGCCTTTAAATTACATGGATGAATTTTGTTTAGCATTAAGTTTTGTGATGCAGTTTTTGTCGGCCCGTACAATTCTCTTAAAGATTACAAGGAATACGCATCAGTGTCTTACTCATAGAGACAAGAGAAGCTACCACAGAAAGGCCGTTGGCACCTACCACGACAGGGGACACGAAAAGTGTTAGCCAGATGGTGGAAGTAAACTCTGATTCCACACCTGGGGTGACGGCCGGACACTTTGAGTGTGAGCTACTTGCGCAGTTACGCTAACTCTTCCTTCGGCCCACATATAACGGTGCCGGTCAAATCCCTGCACACTTTGCGATCACTGTAGATACCGTATTCTTCCGTACATAGTACATAATGTTTAACTGGATTAATTTCCTATGTTTTGTATAGTACATTTCACTGATACGATATTATGTTGCAGCTGTAACGCAATGCGTTAACGGGGAGAAAGTGTTGGCACACGTTATGGCGTGGCTGTACACGCCGAGAATTACCAATGTTGACTTATTGTTAGCTATTTTCCATGCGAAGAGTCCTGTTTCGTCGACTGTACTTGAGAAAGACAAAGATCGACATGGCCTAGGAACCACTCACTATGCAAGTTAAATATCAACGGCCGGCCGGTGTGGCTGAGCGGTTCTAGGCGCTAGAACTTGGAACCGCGCGACCGCTACGGTCGCAGGTTCGAATCCTGCCTCGGGCATGGGTGTGCGTGATGTCCTTAGGTTAGTTAGGTTTAAGTAGTTCTAGGGGACTGATGACCTCAGAAGTTAAGTCCCATAGTGCTCAGAGCCAAATATCAACGCCAATAAGTCATACTCCGTGTATGTAACACCGAGCTACACACTTCATGAAAAATAATAGCCAAGCATTTATCATCGTGTGGCGAAAAACCAATTTTTGCTCCAATCTAATTGCTCATTCAGCATATCAGTGGGATCTTTGCTCTTACAAACGGTAACGGTACTAGGAAAGTTTTGCAACACGACGTAACGATAACTCGAGGGAGGCTGATTGTTGCTGTGTTCTGAGAATACTTCATACTTGCGTTGTAGCCGCTGTGCCAATTGTTTGGGCGCCGTCGTTCACTAGCAGGGTTGGTTTGAAAGTGCTTACTATGGCATCAGGGTCACGAAGTGAGAATCGGGTAGTTTTGTGGACAAGTTCGCACGTGTTTTAAATATAGACCAGTGCTTTGAAGAAATGACCATTCGGTGATGTGTATCCTCATCGCACACTCGGAGCACAGATGACAGAGGACGTGTGACTTCGCGTCGCGAGATGTTAAAGTAGTTTCCTAAGAGACAATCTCAGTATGTGAATAACATCGTGACAGATGTCCGCCCCCGGTAGCTGAGTGATCGCCGGCAAGGTAGCTCAGCGTGTTCGACCAGAGAGCTGGTTGGCCTCTGTAATAAAAAAAACTGAGTGGAAGGATCAACAGACGAACTTTAACGGATGTCATGTGACGTCCGCAACGACCAAACCCAACGATCAACAACGTACAAAAATGCAAAAAAATATAAATATAAAAAGTGGTCAGCGCGACAGAATGTTAGTCCTACGGGCCCGGGTTCGAATCCCGGCTGGGTCGGAGATTTTCTTCGCTTAGGGACTGGGTGTTGTGTTGTCCTAAACAATATAATTTCATTTCCATCGACGCGCAGGTCGCCGAAGTGGCGCCAAATCGGAAGACTTGCACCCGGCGAAAGGTGTAGCCAACGAGAGGCCCTAGTCACACAACATTTACATTTTTATCGTGACAGATGTAACATTTTTGGTAATTTGTGGTAAGAACTATGGGACCAAACTGCTGAAGTCATCGGTGCTGACAGATAAAGAGGCTTGGCTGTATTATTATGATGTCCCGACTAAGACTCATAGCAATGTTTGGTTCTTTGAAGATGTCGACACACCCATAGCTGTCAGGAAATCCCGTTCCGTAAAGAAGTAAATGATAGCCTTTTTTTTCCAAACCGAGTGGAATTGTGGAGCGTGTTGTTTTGGACGCAGAGAAGAGAGTCACTAGTAAGTGGTACAGTGAGCAGTGCCTGCCCAAAGTTATTCAGTCTTTGAAGAACCTGTAACCAAAGTCAAGAACGGACACTTGGTTCCTCCATCGCGATAACACTCCAGCTCACCTCACCAAATATTTGCGGGGTGTAGAACTGAAACTTCTTAGGTACCCTCCTTACAGACCAGACCTTACCCCTTATGGTTTTGCACTATTACCACATGTGAAAATGAAGTTGAAAAGAGTGCAGTTGTCATATGATGAGAACCTCCTGAGGGCTTGGGACAACGAATGTGGCTTACTCCCTACAGAAATTTATGAGAGTTAGTTTAGGGATTGGTTTCAGAGGATGAGGAGGTGTATTCAATGTGGCGGAAATTGCTTCGAAAAAATTAAATAAAACTACATTGCAAAACTTTCCGAGTGCCATTAAATTGTTAAAAATTGCTAATGCCACGAGAATATTTAGGAAACGTTCTTTAGATGCCTCATACATGAAATCTGGTTTCACAGGACAGAGCGGATCAGGTTGTGGAAAGGGGCCAAGATCAGTTACTGTTAGTTACACAAGAACACACAACTTTATTCCTCGAAAACCAGTGCACAGTTTGGGCTGAGGGCCCAAGTAACTTCTCAATAATAAAGTTTAAATAATTCCTATTAAAACACAGGGATTTAGAGAAACAGCTGAAGGCCTTACTTAAGTAAAATTCAAATATCCTTAAATAATTTTCTTTAAGGCACCAGAATTTAGACAAACGGCTGAAGGCCTTACTTAAGTAAAATCAAAATATCTTCTCGGCTAAAGGCCCAAATAATATTTCACATCAGCAAAGGAAATTCTTTAAAAGACAAGCATTTACAAATCTCGACTAAAAGCCATATTAAGGAAAATTTAAATTAAGTTCTCGGCTGAAAGCCCAATAATTTTTCAATATAATAAAAGCCAACCTTCAAAGACAATCATTTACACAGTACAACAGAAAACCATCTTAAGAAAACCTGAAATATCTTGACAGCTAAAGGCCCAAACAATTATTCGAAATAATTAAAGAGAAACCTTACAGACAGTAATTTACACATTACGGGTGAAAGCCACAGATTTGAAAACAAACGCGGCTGAAGGCCTAAATACAGAGAAAACAATTATTTTAAATAAAACACGGCTGAAGGCCTAATCTTAAAGTACTTCACATAAGGTTCGGCTGAAGGCCATATACTGAAGATAGAACAGACAAAATTAATACACGGCTAAAGGTCTGGCACAGTACTTGAGACTAAAAGAAAATCACAATCTAAAACCAACAGAACAGTGGTGCTCAGAAGTGTTCCAAGAGTCGGCCTGAGGAGGTAAGTTTAACGTAAGTTTAGGTAAGACAGGCAGCCAAGCTTAATACTAAATAATCGGATGGCAACCCGACCCAGAGACGGCTGAAGGACCGACCAACAACCTAACCAATTCCCTTCCACCGACAAACGGCGAGACAACCGAAAATATCAGCGAGGACGAAGATATCAGCAGCACTACGTCTTGACAATTGGAGTCTAAATACAGTCAAGGCACAATAATCACTCAAAAATATTAACAAACACCGATGGCTGCCGAACTACACGCCGTGCAGGACAGCATCAACACAGGAAGGAAACACGCACTATCTGCTCTGACCCAACCGACCGATTGCCTAATCCACTACGAAAACAGCATTCATAACTGCTCAGTGGAAATCACAAAAGCTACACACAGTTCCACGTAAACACTTGCATCAAGAACTCCGGCAATCCTAAAACCAATCACTGTGGAACGACAAGGAGAAATCACAAGTCCACAAACACAGAGTTCCCATTGCGGTAGGCGACCAAATACACTTCGCCCGATGAGACGACCGTCCAAACGACCAACCAAGGTCGTCCCCACTCAAGTTATGTGTGTCGGCAACAGTTGGGCAAGTCATGGCTATCCGGCGCTCACTACAGCTCCATCCCGACTCCCTCGATGTCCATTCTGAACTCGGAGACACGGCGACCCGTGCACACTGGCTCGGACCCAACCATGCAGATAGGTAACTCTTGCCCATCGGCGACGACATCTCTGCACGAGGAAGGAACGGACCCACGTCTGGCAAGATGACCCACTGACGAGGCCCAGAAAAGGTCAAAATACCAAATACATGTCGACGGACGAGATGACCGACCGAACGACCAACCAACGGTCGTTCCCGTTCCAATCTCCTTCCGTCGGACAGTTCATGTGTGTGGCTGGCGGTCGGCAAGTACTGGCTGTCCGCGCCTCACTGGCAATCCGTCCCCGACTCCTGCTTCGTCCCCCAACTGAACTCCAGACACACGACGACCCGGAAATACAAGCGGTCGCTCCAGAGATAGTACGACAGTGCACTTATCGATAAGCGCTGCTGCTGCCACTCACGGGCAAGTAAACCAGCAATCTAGCAACGCCAGGAAGTCGAATTAAAAGAAAAACGAGGCGACAGAACCACAAAAACAATATGACGAGTAATAAACTGCATGACCGCGAGCCGCGCACGGCTCAGTACAAAATTTGAAGACTAAAATGAATTTCACTCAGAGAGTGGTTGTGTAACAGATATTGTTTTCTACAGCCAGCATTACTACCATATGTGTGCATCCGAAATCTTTTCTTAAATGGTCTCCTAGACCGTCTCACAAACTGACTTTTACAATCATTGCACTCTATCTTACATACTCCTCTGCTAGCTTATTTATCTTATTTATTGTCGGCCGAAAGCTGTAATCTACTTAAGATTCTTGCATAGTGCCATAAAATCCCATTTCTTAAACTGATCCACCATCCCGTTAATAAATGGGCGCCGGCCGCGGTGGTCTAGCGGTTCTAGGCTCTCAGTCCGGAGCCGCGCGGCTGCTACGATCGCAGGTTCGAATCCTGGCTCGGGCATGGATGTGTGTGATGTCCTTAGGTTAGTTAGGTTTAAGTAGTTCTAAGTTCTAGAGGACTGATGACCACAGATGTTAAGTCCCATAGTGCTCAGAGCCATTTGAGCCAATAAATGGGCCATTATACGTCGAATTAGCTATTATCTCCCGTCATTTCCTTGACGGCTGAACTTCTTCATTCCTCAATTTATTATACAAGAATCTCACCTCCTTTCCCTTATATCCATCTGACTCAGCAATCTGTTCCACTACAATGGATTCAGTTTCCACGTCTTGTGCACAGAGGTGCAGTTTTATCAACATGTGCAACGTGGGTCGAACAAGGGTTATCTGTGAATTCTTGGCTGAAAATTATCAGCTGCAGTAAAAGCGGCTTTCCGGCCATTGAGGTGTCGTAGGAAGATAATCAAGAGAGACAGCGTTCTCACACCAAGATAGGAAAAAAAAACTCATTCGCACAATCACTTTACACGACAAGACTTCCTATTTCCTCGTCAGACATCAGGGGCTTACATATTTTCAAACGTAATGAAACAATACAGAGCAAACCGCCTGGGCAGAAGCCACTAGTAATCCTATGAACAGGTTGAGCGTCTGGCCTCCAGGCTAATTTGCAAATTTGTGGTAAGGTCTTATGGGACCAAACTGCTGAGGTCATCGGTCCCTAAGCTTAAGCACTACTTAATCTGACTTAAATTAACTTACGCTAAGGACAACACATACCCATGCCCAAGGGAGAACTCGAACCTCCGACGGGGGAAGCCTCGTGGACCGTGACAATACGCCCAAAGCCGCGCGGCTACCCCGCGCGGCCTTCCAGGCTAATGACGTCCATATGTGACAACTGGTGTATATTCAGAGCTCTCGTAAATATGTGTGATTAATTGAGTAATTACAATTAATTAAAGCAATATTACATCAGATTAATACCTACTGTAAGCTATCAATTGAAGGTTTCACTTTTTTTGCGTATTTTCCGGAAAAAGAAAACATTTCATAGGCCTAGGATTTGTTTACGTTATTTCAATAAAGTACAGATTGTGTTCTTAGTGTATTCTTAAACGCTATCCATTTGATTCCCTAGTAAGTAGCTGAAGTGAAACGTTCCTAAATGAGTGAAAACTTTATATAGTGCAAGCTCAGTTCTTCGTCTACTTTTTGTTTCGTCACGTAAACAATACAGGTTTAATCGTTTCTATTTCTCTGGAAGTTTTGAATTAGTATCCGAACTTTCGGCCTAAACTTTCTAAGAAATTCAATACATTAACTGAGTATTCTAAGAAGTTATTCTTATTTAACTTACACTAAAGCTAAAATTTGTTTGCCATAAGTGAGAAGTGTATGACTTGACGTAGGATTGTTAGTTCCGGGGTGTGGTGTGAGGAGTGTTGCAGTTTCTTTCATGTAGGTGACTGTAGCGGCGAGGGAATTGTGGAAAGAAACAAGACTCATTGGCTGTGTAGGATTTGCTGTAGAGATAGGAAGATAGTGAAACAGGAGGAGAAGTTTGGTGCCATTCAGAAGGAACTAGTTAAAGCAAACCGAGATCAGGAATTGTTAAGGGCGGAGAAAGGAAAAGGGAGGTGGGGAGTGACAACAGGTTATAGAAGAAATAGCAATAGGACTTTCTCAGACACTGTTGTTGTGAATGTGGAAAACAGGTTTGATTGGAAAACAGGTTTGATCTGTTGTCACAGTTCGAGACAGATGAGGCACAAATAGATGTAAGAGTAGATAGGATGCGAGGTGCTGGGGTGGAGAAAAGTTTGTATCTCTTTAATTCTGGCGAATTTTACGTGGGAACTGGACATGCACTCAACCCCTCCTTACCTACCAGCTAACTGATTGTGTGCACAACGGTAAAGAAAGGAATTGATGGTGGACCCTGCTAGTTGGTAAAATAAGGAGTGCACACTCACAATAATTTAATAAAAATCGTAATATACTCAGAGAGAAAAAAAGAGAACTTTATCATAATAAACGACAGGAAATAGGATTCTGCATCTATCTATGAAACGAAATGCAGACTAAATATTACAATGAGATTTATTGTACATCAGGACATAAAGGCACTTGATTATCGACACATACAGTAGGTTAAATGATAGAGTGTACTGAACTGAGAATAAGAGTTGGCTCGAGAACAAGGAGCTCCTACTCTCTGTGATCCAATAGATTGACGATAATGACTGGAGGTGCTAATGAATCAAATATTATACCCCCGACTATAATGCAGTATTGCGATTAGTAGTCAGAGCTCAAATGGGATCACATGGAGAAACAAGCAAGGCGAACTCGCAGCAAAGCGAGCGTGCGTGCTGCTGAGGACTTCAGTATAAAAACGATAGGTCCTATAATGCCGTAGTCGCAAAATACTTTACCAGACCTGAAGCATGCAGCACGTCGTCGGTAGGCAGCGTTCTGATGTTGTAGGCGCCGACTTCTGCTGTGCAGCGACTCTGTTTCAACCCCTGGCCTCCAAGGCTGTCCGGTCCGAGAATTCTGAGTTCTGCCGAAAAGGTGCGACTAAGTTGCAAGACCGTCCGACTCCGACGAAGATCAAATCCTGAATGTCCTGCGCCCGCGCCATGCAGGGCGAAGCCAACGTTGCTCCACTCCTCACTACCCACGAAAACCACGAATCAGCATTCAGTGCTGATTCCAGACATTCCCCCACAGTATCTCAGAACATCATTCGCGCCAATAGCGACCGATCCTTCCATTTCGAGCAGGGCTTTATGACGTCAACTAGCTTCAGTTTAAGTTGACCAGTCATACTCCTGCTGTTCAGCTGAAGGCACTGAACTTCCCGTTTGACGGGCTACGAAAACAACATGCCTAGACCACCGGCCATCCGGCGACAGACAGTCGCGCCCAGCAGGGCACGGAGCAGTATTCTCACAAGGGAACCTCCCCATCGCACCCCCCTCAGATTTAGTTATCAGTTGGCACAGTGGATAGGCCTTGAAAAACTGAACACAGATCAATCGAGAAAACAGGAAGAAGTTGTGTGGAGCTATGAAAAAAATAGGCAAAATATACAAACTGAGTAGTCCATGCGGAAGATAGGCAACATCAAGGATAGCCTGAGCTATGCAGCGCCGTGGTCCCGTGGTTAGCGTGAGCAGCTGCGGATCGAGAGGTCCTTGGTTCAAGTGTTCCCTCTAGTGAAAAGTTTACTTTCTTTATTTTCGCAAAGTTATGATCTGTCCGTTCGTTCATTGACGTCTCTGTTCACTGTAATAAGTTTAGTGTCTGTGTTTTGCGACCGCACCGCACAACCGTGCGATTGTTATTGAAGTCGCGAGCTATATTTGCTGGATTCATATTGCCCACGGAATACATCTCACGTATTTAATGCACTCTCGTCCAAAGTAGCGAACAGTCAACTGCCAGCCAGGGAGCCTCGTTAGCATGAATACGCCCTTCCGCGCGCTGTAGTCGACTGACGTCGTGTGTTTCGATGTTTGTTTAGGTGCAGCGTCCCCATACTACGACGCAGTTACCTCGCATCGGACGGACGGACCGACAGATAATAACTGTCTGAAAATACAAACTTAAACTATTCACTCGAGGGAAGACTTGAACCAAGGACCTCTCGATCCGCAGCTGCTCACTCTAACCACGGGACCACGGCGCTGCATATCTCAAGCCATCCTTTATGTTGCCTATCTTGCGCATGGACTACTCAGTTTGCATATTTTGCTTATTTTTTCATAGTTCCACACAACTTCTTCCTGTTTTCTCGACTGATCTGTGTTCAGTTTTTCAAGGCCTATCCACTGTGCCAACTTATAACTAAATCTGAGGGGGGTGCGATGGGGAGGTTCCCTTGTCAGTATCATGAGATTACGAGAAAATTGTAGTCAGTCTGCGCCAGGAGTCTTCGTCCCGACGCGCCGGAACGGTAAACACCTAAACTGCGGCCGCAGTCATATGTCTCGCAGGCCGTTTCGCCCTGCATACAGTAGGCGAAACTCGACCGACGTCAGTCGTCCTACCAGGTGCTTAAACCCATAGATGTACGACACTCTCAGTATTCGTGGAAGTGCAGCACCCCACCGGAAACGCAGTGTGCCGCGTCCTCCGGTGCTCGCCTCCACAGATCACCCAGGGCAGTAACAGAGGAAACCAAAAACAAGACAGTCCCCGTCATGCACAGCAATTAAGTGAAAAGTTCTTTGAGCTCTCAGTACAAATTCTCTCATTACAATAACCTTATTCGACCTGTTACCACCGTGAAATCACATAAAACATTAATAAAGTCGATGAAAATGAGACGCGACGTGCAAAATAGGGCATGGAACCTCTCAAGGACACAACAAACTTTAAAAAAAGTTTTCGAAAAGTAATACGTCAGAAAAAAGGTGTGAAGAAGAAAAAGAAGAAGAAAGTTTTGTTGTTAGGTAGATCACATGGTAGAGATGTTGGCCAACTGTTGCAGGATGAACTAGTCATGTAACCAGGTCACAAGTTTTTTAAAATCTAATGCCAATCAGGGTCACGTGATAGTGGATGTAGATTCACTTTGCAAGGACTTCACAAAGGAAGACACCATGGCAATAGTGCATGGGGCGGGGAACAGCATAGACAGGAAGCCTCTGGGGTCTCATATCGGTACTGTTCCTGTTAACTTTGTCAGCAGGCGGGACTATACTAGGCACGGCCTGTATCTCATCAGGAAAGGGAAGAAAAAACTGTCTGGGCTAATAGCAAATACTTAAGGAGGGGGGGAGGGGCACTGTCACAAATGGTAAAGTCCCAGTGGTTATAAGTGACAGCAGTCTTCTTAGTGTAGTGTGGACAGAAACAAAAGATGTTCAGAGACAGGCTGAAAATGAAATTCACATTGATAAAACTGGCAGCCAGAAAGCAAATTTTAATGCGCACAATTCATGCAGACAGCCTCTGATTGAAACTGGAGATATTCAAACAGTGACAGAAAAATTAGATTCGTCCAGTTGTAATTCAACCAGTGCACAAAATCAGTCATCCTTATTGCATGAGAATGTGAGCTTAATCAGTTGCTTATTTGCGTTGAAGAATTAGAGGTGAGCAAACCAGCTGATATAATCTGCCTCTCTGAACATCATGTGACCTCTGGTATAGACCTGTAAAATGTTACAGGATTTAGGTTAGCTTCTCACTTCTGTGCCGAAAATGTGGAGAAAGGAGGAGTTGCCACAATTGTCAGAAACTGACTTCAAGAATACTGATGGTAATAAATTTTGCGCAGAATAGCACTTAGAAGCTCGTGCAACAGAAGTGATATTTCATAATAAACAAAGCTCTGTTGCCCAGCTCATAGCAAAAAAAAAAAAAAAAAAAAAAAAAAAAAAAAAAAAAAAAGGAATAGGCCTAGTTGTTGCTGGTGATTTTAATGTGGATTAATTGAAAAGCTCTGTCTGTGAACAATTATTGCAATCAGTAATACTGCCATTCAATTTAGTTCCTACTGTGAACTTTGCAACTACCACATGCAAATGCTCTGACACTGCTACTGATAACACAATAACTCAGGGTGTTACAAAAAGGTACGGCCAAACTTTCAGGAAACATTCCTCACACACAAATATAGAAAAGATGTTATGTGGACATGTGCCCGGAAACGCTTAATTTCCATGTTAGAGCTCATTTTAGTTTCGTCAGTATGTACTGTACTTCCTCGATTCACCGCCAGTTGGCCCAATTGAAGGAAGGTAATGTTGACTTCGACTGCGACTCATTGCTCTACAGTACTAGCATCAAGCACATCAGTACGTAGCATCAACAGGTTAGTGTTCATCACGAACGTGGTTTTGCAGTCAGTGCAATGTTTACAAATGCGGAGTTGGCAGATGCCCATTTGATGTATGGATTAGCACGGGGCAACAGCCGTGGCGCGGTACGTTTATATCGAGACAGATTTCCAGAACGAAGGTGTCCCGACAGGAAGACGTTCGAAGCAATTGATCGGCGTCTTAGGGAGCACGGAACATTCCAGCCTATGACTCGCGACTGGGGAAGACCTAGAACGACGAGGACACCTGTAATGGACGAGGCAATTCTTCGTGCAGTTGACGATAACCCTAATGTCAGCGTCAGAGAAGAAGCTGCTGTACAAGGTAACGTTGACCACGTCACTGTATAGAGAGTGCTACGGGAGAACCAGTTGTTTCCGTACCATGTACAGCGTGTGCAGGCACTATTAGCAGCTGATTGGCCTCCACGGGTACACTTCTGTTAATGGTTCATCCAACAATGTGTCAATCCTCATTTCAGTTCAAATGTTCTCTTTTCGGATGAGGCTTCATTCCAACGTGATCAAATTGTAAATTTTCACAATCAACATGTGTGGGCTGACGAGAATCCGCACGCAATTGTGCAATCACGTCATCAACACAGATTTTCTGTGAACTTTTGGCCAGGCATTGTTGGTGATGTCTTGATTGGGCCCCATGTTCTTCCACCTACGCTCAATGGAGCACGTTATCATGATTTCATACGGGATACTCTACCTGTGCTGCTAGAACATGTGCCTTTACAAGTACGACACAACATGTGGTTCATGCACGATGGAGCTCCTGCACATTTCAGTCGAAGTGTTCGTACCCTTCTCAACAACAGATTCGGTGACCGATGGATTGGTAGAGGCGGACCAATTCCATGGCCTCCACGCTCTCCTGACCTCAACCCTCTTGACTTTCATTTATGGGGGCATTTGAAAACTCTTGTCTACGCAACCCCGGTACCAAATGTAGATACTCTTCGTGCTCGTATTGTGGACGGCTGTGATACAATACGCCATTCTCCAGGGCTGCATCAGCGCATCAGGGATTCCATGCGATGGAGGGTGGATGCATGTGTCCTCGCTAACGGGGAACATTTTGAACATTTCCTGTAACAAAGTGTTTGAAGGTTCTGTTGCTGTGTGTTTCCATTCCATGATTAGTGTGATTTGAAGAGAAGTGATAAAATGAGCTCTAACGTGGAAAGTAAGCGTTTGGTTCAAAAATGGTTCAAATGGCTCTGAGCACTATGGGACTCAACTGCCGAGGTCATTAGTCCCCTAGAACTTAGAACTAGTTAAACCTAACTAACCTAAGGACATCACAAACATCCATGCCCGAGGCAGGATTCGAACCTGCGACCGTAGCGGTCTTGCGGTTCCAGACTGCAGCGCCTGTAACCGCACGGCCACTTCGGCCGGCAAAGTAAGCGTTTCCGGACATATGTCCACATAACATATTTTCTTTCTTTGTGTGTGAGGAATGTTTCCTGAAAGTTTGGCCGTACCGTTTTGTAACACCCTGTATATTTGTAGACAAATCTGGGAAAAAAGTCATATCACAAAATCAATTGTAAATGCACTGTCCGATCATTTCATGAAGCATCTTGTGTTAAATGTTGAAACTTGTCAAGATAAAAAAGATCTATTAAATCTGAATACAGGAGGGTAATAAATCGGTCAAAAATTGAGAATTTCAGGAGGTTGCTCAACAACATGAACTGAACAGATGTTTACAATACTTCTGACTCAAATAGGAAATGTAAAGCATTCATTAATACAGTTACTTTCGCTTTTGAAAATTGTTTTCCTCTAAAGGTAACTCAAATCAAACAGACGTCAAAAAATAAACCATGGATTACACAAGGAATAAAGATATCACCTGGGACAAAAAGGAGACTGTATCTACGATCTAGGAACAGCTCTGACGTTAGCATCGTAATTCATTGCAAAGAATACTGCAAAATATTGAAGCAAGTAATCTTAAAATCGATATTATGAGGAAAAGATAGCTGCATCAGGCAACAAAATAAAAATTGTATGGGATATAGCGAAGACAGAGACGGGTGGGCCAAAGAGGAAGAGGAACATATAGCTCTAAAAATAGAGACATTGATAACAAGTGCATGTAGTGTTGTAAACGTCTTAAACAAGTACTTTATTTCTGTTACTGACAGCTTGGGATTATCAGGACCGGTGAACAGTGTAATGGAGTATCTGAGATAAGTCATTAAAAATAACTTCAGTAAAATGTAAATGACACTCACATCTCCCGAAGAAGTAGCATCCATCATAAAATCCTTAAAATGTAAGTATTTTAATGGGTATGATAACATAAGAAGTTGATCAAAGAATGCTCTTGAGAGCTGAGATCTGTCTTAAATTATTTGTGTAATCAATCTCTTATCAGAGGAACATTTCCAGACTGCCTAAAATATGCTGAAGTGAACCCTCTTTACAGGAAAGGGGATAAAGAGATACCATCAAACTAACGACCAATTTCACGTATGCTGGCTTTTTCAAAAATATTTGTAAAGGTTGTGTTCAAGCGTCTCCTCAAGCATCTGACCACAAATAATACTCTGAAGAGCCAAAGAAGCGGGTATAGGTATGCGTATTCCAATACAGAGATATGTAAACACGCAGAATTCGGCGCTGCGGTCGGCAATGCTTGTTTGGGACAACAAGTGTCTGCCGCAGTTGTTAGATATGTTACTGTTGCTACAATGGCAGGTTATCAAGATTTAAGTGAGTTTTAATGTGGTCTTACAGACTGCGCACGAGCGATGGGACACAGCATCTCCGAGGTAGCGATGAAGTAAGGATTTTCCCCTACGAGCATCTCACGAGTGTGCGGTGAATATCAGGAATCCGGTAAAACATCAAATCTCCCAATAGTTGCGGCCGGAAAAAGATCCTGCAAGAACGGGAGCAACGACGACTGAAGAGATTCGTTCAACGTGACAGAAGTACAAAGTTTCATCAGATTGCTGCAGATTTCAGTGCTGGGCCATCAACAACTGTCAGCGTGCGAACCATTCAACGAATGGCTGCACGACACAAAGCTTTACGCCTCATCTGGGCCCGTCGACACCGACATTGGACTGTTTATGACTGGAAACAAATTGTATCGAGCGGATGAAAATGTACAGGTATGGAGACAACCTCATGAATCCATGGACCTTGGACGTCACCAGGGGACTGTTGAAGCTTGTGGAGTCTCTGTAATGGTGTGGTGCGCGTACAGCTGGAGTGATATGGGACCGCTGTTACGTCTGGATGTGACTCTGACAGCTGACACGTACCTAAGCATCTTGTCTGATTACCTACATCCAGTCATGTCCATTGTGAATCCCGACGGGCTTGGGAAATCCCAGCAGGCCAATGCGAGATTCCACACGTCCAGAATTGCTAAGGAGTTGCTCCAGGAACACTTTTCTGAGTTTAAACACTTCCGCTGGCCACCAAAAACCACAGACACGAACATTATTGAGCATATCTGGGATGCCTTGCAACGTGCTGTTCAGAAACGATCTCTACGCTCTCGTACTATTACGGATTTATGGAGAGCCCTTCAGGATCCATGGTGTCAGTTCCCTCCAGCACTACTTCAGACATTACTAGAGTCCATGGCATGTCGTGCTGGGGCACTTCTGCATGCTCTTGGGTGCCCTACACGATATTAGGCACTTGTACCAGTTTTGTTGGCTCTCAGTGTATATTGTCCAAGTCACAGTTTGGGTTACTTAAGGGTTCTGTGGTAAAGAAAGCTATTTCCACTTCCAGTAAGAATGTACCTAGTTCATTAGATAATAAATTAGAGGCTACTGATATTTTCTGTGACTGAGTGGACCACAGCATTCTCTTAAGTAAATTAGAATATTATAGTTTCACTGGGAATGCTGTGAAATGGTGTGAGTCTTACCTGTCTAACAGGAAACAAATGGCGTCGTTGCGAAATACCTGTGGAGTAAGCAGTCAGTCTTCATCTGACTGGGAGTTAATTACATGTGGTGTTCCTCAAGGCTCCATCTTGAGTCTATTCCTTTTTCTTGTGTACATTAATGTCCTATCGTCTGTTACATTGCCAGATATTAAGTTTGTTTTGTACGCACATGATACAAACCATTGCAATAAGTATCAATTTACGCACGGATTTAGAAATAGCTTCTAATGAAATTTTCGCTGACATTAATAAATGGTTTAAAACTAATTCACTGTCATTAAACTTTGAAAAGTCTCACTATATGCAGTTCAGTACATGTAACAGATTTTCTTCCAGCATGTGTATAACATATGAAAACATGCAGATCGAAGAGGCTGCCATTGTTAAATTTCTGGGTTACAATCGCTAATACATTCAATTGGGAAGCCATACCACAGAACTGCTGAAGCCCCTAAACAAGTCTGTAGCAGCAGTGAGAATGATGTCAGATGTAGGAGCTTTAAATATAAGAAACTTTCATACTTTGCTTACTTTCATTCTATTATTTCATATGGGATCATATTCTGGGGTAGCTCATCAAACCGAGCAAAAGTTTTTAGTGTGCAAAAGCGTATAACAAGAATCGTTTATGGTGTAAATTCAAGAATATCATGTTGAGACCGGTTCAAGGAACTTTGTGTTTTAACCCCTGCTTCGCAGTATATTTATTACTTAATGAAATTTGGTGCAAGTAATATATTTCTATTTCCAATCAATAGCTCAATATATAGAATCAATACTAGGAATATCTACATAAAACCCAAAATCACTTCCCTTGGTCCAAAAAGTGGTCCAATATTCAGGAACACACATTTGCAATAAATTGCCAGCAATCACTGAAAACTTGGTTTCAGATAAAGCACGGCTTAAACAGCGTTTGAAAGTCTTTTTGATAGGCAATTCCTTCTACTCTCTAGATGAATATCTTAACCGGGACTGGTAGACCAGGTTAAGTAAAAATGTCTGCAGATATCAGTTTTAACAGCACTTGGTCGCAACAGCTAAGATTAGGTATTTTGTGTATGATAAATTTATTAAAAGTGCATAACAATATTTCATTCTGACAGTGTATTAATTTTGTAAATATTAGCAGTTCCAGTTTACTGTAATGTATTCACCCATTATGACAATCTCCTAACAGATGATCAGGGTAGTAAGTCTTATATGCAAATGTATTACGTTTTTGGTGTTATTATTTCTGACATGTTCCATACCCACGAGAATCATCTCATGTAACGAAAACAGAACCTAATCTAATCTAACCATGCATGGCATTCTAACGTCGGATACATACGTTTTGCGGTTTTCTTAGTAAATGGACCAAAACAAGAAAATAAATCTATCAAACATGGGCTCTAAAGTGTATGCCTAGGGAGCTACCCTACTGTGACATACCTCCCACTGCTCTTAGGGTATGCATTGTAGAGCCGTTATTTCCTGAGTATTTTTTTCTTATTTTGATCCACAGTATGCCCTACAAAAATATGAAAACCGTAGAGCAGTAGATGAGATGTCTTTCACAATATCGAAGATGAAAAAGTGCTCACAGTGTTAAGGTACGCATTTTAGAGTCCACGCTTGTTTTAGATCACACCACTTCCTTGGAGAGTTGCCTATCCAGAATCTTAGCAACAACAGTACCGGTACATGTATTCCACCTTAGAGGAATTAGAACGATTTTTGCTTATTACTTTAGACTTGAACGCCGGCCGAAGTGGCCGAGCGGTTCTGGAGCTGCAGTCTGGAACCGCGAGGCTGCTACGGTCGCAGGTTCGAATCCTGCCTCGGGCATGGATGTGTGTGATGTCCTTAGGTTAGTTAGGTTTAACTAGTTCTAAGTTCTAGGGGACTAATGACCTCAGCAGTTGAGTCCCATAGTGCTCAGAGCCATTTGAACCATTTTTAGACTTGGTCGTTCCAGACCAGGGTCCCATACATGTAATTTCTACATTTATCCTTCACCATCATCCCTGAAAATTTCTAACGTCATCTCGGGATATCCGCGAATAACAGAGTACCTGTTCGTTGACCATCCATTCTTGTGACTCAGGTGCTTCTGCTGGTATGGCAAACTGTTCTGTCACAGTTAGGAATTATATAATACTTTATCTGTAGCAGCGTCTTTTAAGGGTACTCTGGTGGATATGAGAAACTTTTAAAACCCAAGATCGCATTCAATACTGTTTATTAATGATGACCGATTCCAACAGTTAAGGCAGTCATGTTCCAATCTTCAAGAAAGCTTGTTGTTATTTCTGTATTACACATGCCATGTTGACATTATAATGGAAAGCATGTAGCACCACTCACTATAACATGGCATGTGCGATATAGTCATAATGGAACAGTAGGTACAACAACAATTTTTCTTGAAGATTGGGAGACGACAGTCATAACTGTTGAAACCATGGTGATGAACAAGTAGTACTGAATGCGACCTTGGCTCTTAAAAATTTCTGAAAACCAAATACACACCGAAACTTCCTGGCAGATTATAACTGCGTGCCCGACCGAGACTCGAACGCGGGACCAGTTTCATATCAGCGCACACTCCGCTGCAGAGTGAAAATCTCATTCTGGAAACATCCCCCAGGCTGTGGCTAAGCCATGTCTCCGCAATATCCTTTCTTTCAGGAGTGCTAGTTCTGCAAGGTTCGCAGGAGAGCTTCTGTAAAGTTTGGAAGGTAGGAGACGAGGTACTGGCAGAAGTAAAGCTGTGAGTACCGGGCGTGAGTCGTGCTTCGGTAGGTCTGTTGGTAGAGCACTTGTCCGCGAAAGGCATAGGTCCCGAGTTCGAGTCTCGGTCGGGCACGCGGTTTTAATCTGCCAAGAAGTTTCATATCAGCGCACACTCCGCTGGAGAGTGAAAATCTCATTCTGCAAATACACGCCGTTCGTTCCCATTACTTCAAAAATGGCTCTGAGCACTATGGGACTTAAGATCTATGGTCATCAGTCCCCTAGAACTTAGAACAACTTAAACCTAAATAACCTAAGGACATCACACAACACCCAGTCATCACGAGGCAGAGAAAATCCCTGGCCCCGCCGGGAATCGAACCCGGGAACCCGGGCGCGAGAAGCGAGAACGTTCCCATCCCCAATTGCGAAATTTCAGTCTAATGGAATGACTTCTGTTTGATATACACTACTGGGCATTAAAATTGCTACGCCGCAAAGACGACGTGCTACAGACACGAAATTTAACCGACAGGAAGGAGATGCTGTGACATGCAAATGATTAGCTTTTCAGAGCATTGACAGAAGGTTGGCGCCGGTGGCGACACGTACAACGTGCTGACACGAGGAAAGTTTCCAACCGATTTCCCATAGACAAACAGCAGTTGACCGGCGTTGCCTGGTGAAACGTTGTTGTGATGCCTCTTGTAAGGAGGAGAAATGCGTACCATCACGTTTCCGACTTTGATAAAGGTCGGATTGTAGCCTATCGCCAATTCGGTTTATCGTATCGTGACATTGTTCCTCGCATTGGTCGAGATCCAATGACTGTTAGCAGAATATGGAATCGGTGGATTCAGGGGGCAGTCGAGATGACAGGCATCTTATCCGCATGGCTGTAACGGATCGTGCTGCCACGTCTCGATCCCTGAGTCAACAGATGGGGACGTTTGCAAGACAATAACCATCTGCACGAACAGTTCAACGAAGTCTGCAGCAGCATGGAGCTCGGAGACCATCGCTGCTGTTACCCTTGACGCTGCATCACAGACAGGAGCGCCTGCGATGGTGTGCTCTACGATGAACCTGGGTGCACGAATGGCAAAACGTCATTTTTTCGGAAGAATACAGGTTCTGTTTACAGCATCATGATGATCGCATCCGTGTTTGGCGACATCACAGTGAACGCTCATTGGAAGCGTGTATTCGTCATCGCCATACTGGCATATCGCCCGGCGTGATGGTATGGGGTGCCATTGGTTACACGTCTCGGTCACCTCTTGTTCGCATTGACGGCACTTTGAACAGTGGACGTTACGTTTCAGGTGTGTTATGACCCGTGGCTCTACCCTTCATTCGATCCCTGCGAAACCCTACATTTCAGCAGGATAATGCATGTCCGGATGTTGCAGGTCCTGTACGGACCCTTCTGGGTACAGAAAATATTCCACTGCGGCCCTGGCCAGCACATGGTGGTCGAGCAACTGGCTCAACACAATACGCTAGTCACTACTCTTGATGAAGTGTGGTATCGTGTTGAAGCTGCATGGGCAGCTGTACCTGTACACGCCATCCAAGCTCTGTTTGACTCAATGCCAGGCGTATCAAGGCCGTTATTACGGCCAGAGGTGGTTGTTATGGGTACTGATTTCTCAGGATCTATGCACCCAAACTGTGTGAAAATGTAATCACATGTCAGTTGTAGTATAATATATTTGTCCAATGAATACCCGTTTATCATCTGCATTTCTTCTTGGTGTAGCAATTTTAATGGGCAGTAGTGTACTTATTTGCTAGAATAGATATTTTAATCAAGTCAATGTTGGTGCGTCTCTAGAAATGTCTTTGCTGGTCATAAGGGCTCATTTCTAAGGGGGACTCGTTACCGAAGACAATTACACTCCATTTGAATTCATACGCTTCAACGCTCTGTGTCATTCTGGATAAGATAATTTTGGGTATTGGACAGCGTCATAGTAAAAGAATAATTCAACTAAGTTGCCGACGTTTCGACTGACTTGCTGCGGTCCTCTTCAGGGTGGCTGACTGCTGTGTGCTGGTGGAATGTTTTCCTTACATACTGTCATTTTCGGTTATTTGGCGGCTACCCATGTCACATACCTGAGATGTCATAGGACAATTTGAATAGGCTGTTATGAAGGGGGTAGCTGTACGGGGCGCTATTACCAGTGCTACCCCGATGGACGAGTGGAAGGCAAATGGTAGAAGCTAGCACATAGGTTTTCTGCTGCCTGTGCCGCTCTGGTATGTGGTTGGTAGGCGATGTCTCGATGGTGGTTGCAAGACAATATCAAATCGCAGCTTGTATCAAGAAGGTAGCGTGTTTCTGCAGTGAGGTGTTAAAGCCACTCGGCAGTTCTCTCGCGGCGCTATTTATACTGTTAACCCCGTGACAGGTGCTGCTGCTGCTGGCTGGCGAACACGTGCGGTCGCCGAGCTGGAATCGCTGGCAGCTAGCCCGCCTGTCATACTTGTTGCTATCCTCCCTGTTCGTATTGTTAGGGCGTTTAATTATTTCAGTAGCCTCTCTTATATTCCGCTTCTGCATCCACGGCTACCGAGCAAGCACTTGACCCGGGTTTAAAAGTGCAAACTGTGACCGCGAGAGTACGGCCGTGCGGACTACACGCCTCGCTGCTCGAAAACACCAAATCCCGGATACAAGTTGCCGATTTTTCGTTGCTTTCTAGTCACGACTGAGAGACTGCCTATCAGTCGCTTACCAGAGCGGAACATGCAACAGACAAGCCGATGCGCTATCTTCTACTAGAGTTGTCTTCCAGTCATCCACCAGAGTAGTACAAGGCAATAGCGTGCCGTATAACCATCCCCTCCTAACAACCTCTTCATATTGTCCAGTGACATCTCAGAAATATGACTCGGTAGCCACTAGACATCCGAAAATGACTATAAAGGAATACATTCACCAGTATGCAGCAATGAACCACACTTAAGAGAACCCCAGAAAGTCGGAATGTGGCAGTTTAGTTGTTTTATTAGTTTACAATGTCGCAGCCCTATGCCCAAAATGATTTTATCCAAGATTCTGCTCCATTCAGTCTGATCCCAGGGAGAAGAGGTGTTTGGAGAGGCCCGGAACAGTGGCGGTATACCAACCTGACTGGCCCGTCATACGGCCAGACAACCAGAAATGGAGGTCTGGGGTGACATTTATGTTCATAGCAGGACCACTTTGGCTGTCAACAACGGCGCGCTTGGAGCACAGCGGAACGTCGGCAATATTCTATGCTCCGTTTCATTGCTCTTCACGGCCAGCCACCCTGGAGTTACACTTCGGCGGAATAACGCCCGTCCGCACACAATGAGAGTTTCAACTACTTGCCTTCGTGCTTGTAAACCCTACCTTGGCCTGCGGTACCGCCGGATCTCTTCCCAATTTGAAACGTTTCTCCAACCAACTCGGGATACTGATAAACTAACGCAAGAGCTACACGGAATTTGACACGGTATGCCTCAGGAAGTGCTCAAACAACTCATATCTGTCAATGCCAAAGCATAAGGGCTAGAGGTTATTGGCTTGCTCAATTTGTGAGGCTCTTTCTCTTGAATAAATCACGCAATTCTTCTGAAATTGTAATCATTTGTTTGTCTGTACATATTCATCACATCTACTGTTTTCCGTCTCGTACGGATAATTGCTTCATGTGGGTCGTTCTTTTTTTTGTCTTTGAGTGTATACCAAGTATACCACATATCTATAGATACTACAGCGCGTCATATTTCTGTAACCAAGGTAAGTATGTAATACAGAACTACAGATCCGTTTTCATCATAGGTGAAATACGCATGAACAGTGAGTGTACAGACTGAATAACTTATAGTAGAGTTTCTTATGTGTTACCACAGCATAAGGTTAAATATCCTGCAATTCTGGGTGTGATGCCAGATGGTCACAGACTAGCTTTGTTTCTGGTGAGACAGATTAGCGTATACCACTGCATTAGAACTGTTATATCCATATGAACCTGCGCTTGTGCACATGGTCACTCATCTGACAGGCTGTGGTGTGGTTTCTGTATCACGCATAACATAAGGAGCTATTTATGACAGTTATATACTTTTACGGGTTGTGTATATTATAAATTAAGGTACAGCACTTATTTTTGTTCCATTCTACTTAAGAGTCTTTTACGAAAACTACACATTTGAGCAGAGGTCTCATGATACTTGGCAAAGATCTGCATCTAGGTTATTGACTGATGACAGACTTTCCCCTCTTTTCGTTCTTACTTCATTGATTAATTACAAGATGTTGTGCATTTTGTTTTAGGATTTATCAAGACGTCACCAAACATACTGCACACATGGTAACGTTTAGTTGTTAACGTTGTTTTAGACCTATTTTGCATTCGTGATTATCTGTGTCCTGCAATACGCGATAGTACCGTTGGAAGGTGTAACGATCTGAGTGCATTTTGTTAAAGGATCTCATTACGTTTACCGAACTGTTATGAACTGCACGCCAGAACATAGAAATCTCCTCATGCAGTATTCTTTGTTCTTAAAATGTGTAAACGTTAAGAAAATGGCATATACACTGGTGTGCTTACACACGGCTGTATTTTTATTTATTTATTTAAATGTCAAGTTCCATAGGACCAAATTGAGGAGCAAATCTCTAAGGTCATGGAACGTGTCAGTACATGAACTTACAACACAAAAAGTAATAACAGATAAAAATAAATGTCCATGAACCTGAAAGAAAATCAGTCCATAAGTTTAAGCAAACGCTATCAGCAATACAATGAGAATCATCTTAATTTTTCAAGGAACTCCTCGACAGAATAGAAGGAGTGACCCATGAGGAAACTCTTCAGTTTCGATTTAAAAGCGCGTGGATTACTGCTAAAATTTTTTAATTCGACTGGCAGCTTATTAAAAATTGGATGCAGCAGTATACTGCACACATTTTTGCACAAGAGTTAAGGAAGTCCGATCCAAATGGAGGTTTGATTTCTGCCGCGTATTAACCGAGTGAAAGCTGCTTATTGTTGGAAATAAACTAATATTGGTAACAAGAAACGACAATAATATACACTTTTCATTTTTTGTTAGAAATGCGAAAAAACATGAATTCCTTTTACGGGAGCGCTATCTACTTTGAGTAGTGCCATCGGCGCTGTATTTTTTTTTTTTAAGGATTCTGTACAACTATCGATAAAAACGGAACCCTCACAGGACCACTTTCTTGTCTGTATGTCTGTCTAACTGATAAAAATCCTTTTTCTTTGGAACGAGTAGACGTATAAAATTGAAACTGATATCACGTTGTAAAATCTCCGGTTCCTTGACGGTGTAAAACACCGAAACTTCTGAGTCAATATAGTGAAAAGAGACCGACATTTGTGTCACATATATATATTTGCTGTAGTGTCCGTTCTTGTCACACAACTGAATACTAGCGTCCCAGCAGAGACTTTTCTTGAAATAACTTGTTCTTTAGATGAAGTCCCGATAATCGCGACATAACCCGAAATTTTGCGTGACGTAGACACAAAAAATTCTATTCAAATTATTTGATAGTGCAAAATTCGTTTAAAAAATATAGCTACTAGTTTCATCAGTGTCTATTGTCGCAATAAAAGTGTAATTAAACGTTTCTAAATCGTATTTAACTAACACATTTTGTACTGAAAACATTTCGTATTGTTTACTAGTTAGATAGACGCGATGTGGGCCTAAATTTTGCGAGTTATAAACGTTTAAAAAACTCACCAAACACACCTGATAACGTAAATTCTCTAAAAGCAAAGCAATTACAAGTTCATTCTTTAGTCATTGTATCTCTAAATCAGTACAAAAGCAACAACCACCGCACATAAGACCTTTGTGTCATGTTTTGTTTACACACTGCCAATCTCGCGTCCTTGACACATTTAAGACATTCTTTAAAGTTATTCTTTCGAAAAAGACCATGAGTGAGAAATGTGAGAGCTGTTATAGGGTAGTGAGTAGAGGGATTTGTTGCCAATATTGTAGGAAATATTTTCACTGGGGGAATGCAGTGGGGAGAATGTTGGGAGAACAGAAGAGGCTCTCTCCTGGAACTGCAGAGTATGCAATAGGAACATTTTGATTGGGGAACAGGAAAGGCACAGTTGGAGGAAGCAAGGAAGGAACTCATAAGGATCAAGGGAGAAAGGGGAGAGGAAGCTGGTTGGGAACTGGCAGCTGGTAGGAGGATAGGAAGAAAGAGAACGCGATCTGATAGTTTTATCATCAACACCAAAAACAGGTATCTACCACTGTCAGAGTTAAGTGGAGAAGAGCCTCACGTACAACGAGGAGCAGGAAATGTGCAGCACATTTCAACTGAGGCCAAGAAGCCTAGGAAAGTACAAAGTGTTAGGAAGAAGAAAGTGCTGCTTCTAGGTAGTAGCCATGGGCGAGGTGTAGGCCCTCAGTTACAGAAAAGTTTAGGGACAGCGTACCAGGCCACCAGTACCTTCAAGCCAAATGAAGAAATAAGTCATGTGATAGAGGACCTAGGGTCTTTATGTAAGGACTTTATGAAGGAGGACCGTGTAGTGATAGTGGGTGGGGCGGGAAACAGTTTGGACAGGGATGGGGCAAGATAGCTTCCATGACTCATAGCACCAATGTACACTTCGTTGAGCTGTTCCGGCGTCATGATCGTCCACACCTTAATGGAGCTGTGAGGCGAATCAGTGTGGGGTTAGGTATGGCTCTGAGGACAGCCAACTTTGCTCATGTTTCTCTGGTGCCCGTCGGGACTATCAACAGATGGGGTTTCACTAGGCATGGCCTACACCTAAACATGACTGGGAAGGGAAGATTGGTACAGCTGATTCATGAAAATATAGGGGGGTGGATCTCGGGCCACACATGGTCAAAAAAATTCAAATGGGTTTAAGCACTATGGGACTTAACATCTGAGGTCATCAGTCCACCAGACTTAGAACTACTTAAACCTAACTAACCTAAGGACATCACACGCATCCATTCCCAAGGCAGGATTCTAATCTGCGACTGTAGCAGTAGCGCGGTTCCGGGCTGAAGCGCCTAGAACCGCTCGGCCACAGCGGCCGGCACACATGGTCAAATACCTGTTGTCATAGGTAGGAAAATAAGGTCTTTGTCAGGATAAATCCAGACAACAGGCTCCCCTGCCTAAAGAGTATCTCCAGCAGTTTAAAAAATACTGAAACAATCAACCACTAAACAGATTTTGACACTTCAAATATCGCATATACCAGTGGTCACAAAGAAAAATAAACCACTGGAAAGAGTAACATGGGACATTTCACAGACTTAACAATACTCCATCAAAACATGCAATCAATAAAAAATAAAATACAACTATTAGAAGTTCAGCTCCAAATCTTTGAACAGCACAGTAGCTTGTATTACTGAGCAATGGTGTAGAGACACAGAAATCTAACATGTAGTATTATCATTGTATGAAAAGGCAAACTCTTACTGCAGAACTACTTCAAGAGGTGGAGGATCATGCATTTATATCAGAAAAGGAACACAGTTCAAATCAACACATGACCGAAGTACAGTAAGTGAAAAGAAACACTTTGAAATACTAGCTGCTGAATTAAGAGGGCTTGATATCACCAAGAAATTAATAATTCTCTGTGTGTATAGATCTCCCAGAGGCAGTGTGGACACTTTTTTCAATAAATTAACAGAAGTTCTGGATAAAGTCTAAGTACAAAGGTCAACATAATTCTTTGTGGGGACACTAACATGAACACTAATATCATAAATGAATCCAGCAGCACCTTCATCAACATCCTTCAAAGTTTTGGCATGTCCCTATTGGTCAATAGTGCAACAAGGGTTACATCGACTGCATCAGTAATGGACAGAGAAAATGTAATGTAGCTGTAAAAGATCTCGGACTATCAGACCATCAGACCATCTCTTGTCAAATAATAACAGTAAAATTAGGCATAGAATCATTCCCAAAACTACAAGCCTGCAAACGACATCTATCAGAAATCAGAACAAAAGATTTTTCAAAAGAACTAGAAAAACAAAGCTGGGATGAAGTGTATGAGGAAACCAATACGAATATGAAATTCTCTTTCTCCACATTGTTTAAATTGAACTTTGAAAAGGCATTTCCAGGACTATGCATGTGTGTATCAGCATCTCACAAAAACAGATGGATAACAGCAGGTTTTAAGAAGTCCTCCTGAAAAAAGATTCGCAATGATCCAGGATTCTTAAATTTCTATCATACATACAAAAAGATCTATAGGAAGGTGATGTTTGCTGCAAAAAAGTCATTTAATGACAAAATAATATATAATGCAGATAATAAAAGCAAACCAGTCTGGGATGTTATAAAAAAGGAAAAGGAAATGGGTAGACGCAAACAAATGCAGAATAACATACTGCTAAGGGGGGGGGATGAAGTAATAAATGGTACACAACACTTAGCAAACTACGTAAACGAGCATTTTTCAAGTATTGCAGAGAAGGTACAGCAAATATTCCCCAAAACAAATATGACACCTGTAAATAATGTTGCACTAAATACAATGACTTTACTTCCAACTATAGAGAATGAAGTCATAAAACTGTTCAGAAACCTAAAAAAAAGGCAGTAGGTTTGGATGAAGTACCAATGTGTGAACTGAAACAATGCAAAGCAGTTAAAACAGGCAGGAGTTCTACCTTTGCTTAAGAAAGGTAATGGAGAACACACAGAAAATTACTGGCCCATTTCCCTGCTGTCAGCATTCTCAAAAATAATAGAAGCAATTATGAAAGACAGGGTAATGAATTACCTGAATAAATACAATCTTTTAAGTGAATCACAGTTCGGTTTCCAAAGTGGCAAAAATACGGTGTCAGCCATAGTCGAATTCACAAAAGTTGTTCTTGATGCTCTTGATAAAGATGAGTGTGTCATAGGCATATTTTTGGATCTTTCTAAGACATTTGATACAGTCGATCACAAGATTCTATTAATAAATTAGAAGCATTAGGAATAAGACGGGTAGCTAATGACTGGTTTCGATCATTTCTAACAGATAGGGTACAAAGAGTAGAGGTAACACATACTTCAAATAGATCCAAACATTTAGTAAAAAATTTATCAGAATCCAAATGCATTAATGTAGGGGTTCTGCAAGGTAGCACATTATGACCAATACTGTTCCTGATATACATCAATGATTTTCCCAGTAGTGTTAATCATCGTGAAAAAATTATCTTCGCTGATGACAGCAACATTATAGTCACTGAGGAAACAAGAGGACTCCTTGCCAAGAAAGCAAATGAAACTCTCAAGGAAGCTTATGATTGGTCAATAAGCAATAAAGTGACATTTCAGTTTGAAGAGGAAAAATGACAATGTTAAATTAAATGTAGATGGCGCCTCTATAGACTGTATAACAAATGCAAAATTTCTAGGAATGAATATTGATTCTCAGCTGACGTGGTGTGAACGCACGAAGGTACTTGCAAACAAAATGTCATCAGCGCGTTATGCCCTTAGAATTCTATGATCAGTGTGTAATATGCAGTGTCTTTTAGTTACATATTATTTGCATGTACACTCAGTTCTTAGCCTGGCATTCTTTTTTGGGGAACAAACGCACAAAATATGAACACAATTTTCAAACTCCAGATAGGAGACATAAGAATAATAACCAGAAATACTAGTCGAGCTCATTGTAATGATTTGTTCAAAACACTGGGTATTTTAGCTGCTCCATGTGAATACATTTTCCAGTCAGTTGTACACATCAAAAATAACATTGGTAATTACTGCAAAAATGGTTCAAATGGCTCTGAGCACTATGGGACTTAACAGCTGTGGTCATCAGTCCCCTAGAACTTAGAACTACTTAAACCTAACTAACCTAAGGACATCACACACATCCATGCCTGAGGCAGGATTCTAACCTGCGACCGTAGCAGTCGCACGGTTCCGGACTGGGCGACTAGAACCGCGGGTAATTACTACACAAACAGCTCTGTCCATGACCATGCAACAAGAGATAGACTAAACTTACATCTATCAAGAAAAAATAAATATAAAACTCAAAACAGCATTTTCTACCAAGGAATAAAACTGTACAAAAAATTACCAAAGGAGATTAAAGAAATTGAAAAAATACACTTATTTAAAAAGGCAACTAAAAATACCTGTTATGCAATACATTTTAAACATTGAAAGATTACTTAGATAAAATAGAGTAGGTATTTGATAAAAAAATGTTATAGAAATAAATAATAATAATAATGATTATAAAACATCCAACATTCTACATAACACCTTCACTTTATGTTTTCTTCTTTCTTTTTTCCTTTCTAGAAATACTTACCCCCAAGCTTTGCATAGCACGGTACTAACACCTCTTCCTGTTTCTGTGCTCAACATCTCACTCATTATGGAGGGATGCTGACTCAGTTTTTCAGGATAGCAAATAGGAAGTTGCAGTCTAGAAAATGGCGCAGAGATCACCAGTGTGTGTGTGCGTGTGCCTGTGTGTGTGTGTGTGTGTGTGTGTGTGTGTGTGTAGTGAGTGAAGTGTTACAATACAATGTGCATATTTGTGTACAGTGACTGACAGTGAGATATGAGTGAACAGTGTGATATTACATTATTTAATAAGTTATCTGTAAAAAAAAGTATTGTATACCAGGAGTAAATCTAATGATCGTCTGTAACTATAAGTCTGTAAATACAAATGTATACGAATTAGCTTATTTTAAATAGGTCTAAACTTGTAAGTACTTCGACATGTCCTTGTAAAAAGGAGATCTACAAATGAAAAAAGCTACTACTACTACCTATTTTTACACTCGCAAACTCACTCATCAAAACGTTTGGGTTGGCCTAGAATGTCCAATATTGACAAGAAGCAAGGTTTCTCAGTAAAAGCAAACGGAAAAATATAAATTTTTAATTATATCACACGAAAAAAATATTTACTAATCATTTATTGTCAGACTGTCTCCTAGTCTGCAAGGACACCTTCTTCTCGGGAAATGGTTGAAATTTACATCACATTCTGAGATCTGTGGCCGCTTGGAGGTGTAAAAAGAGTAAGCTTTTAAGTCAAAGTAATCAAAAGACACGGTCCTTTATGTCGCATATTTTGATACAACTCAATCACCAGAAACTATGGGGTAGTTTCAGTTGATCTAGAATCATGAAATTTGGCAAGAAGCAAAGTTTCACAGTGCAAGTTAAAGAAAAAATGCTAGAACTGTTGTTTTTTATTATATTACAGGAAGAAAATGCTTATTTTGTCATTTGCTATCTGACTTCAAACTTAGAACTGAAACATTTTCGAAAGTCTTGGAATTCCCGGGACCGTTATCTTGCCAGTATAAATGTCGATGAAATTTTATCAGCATACTCTGAGAGGGACCTGACTGGTATACAGTGTGGACCGGAAGCCTTGCCTTTATTAAGCGATTTAAGCTGCTTCGTTACTCCGAGGATATCTGCTTCTATGTTTTTCATCTTGGCAGTTGTTCTTGATTGGAATTTAGGAATATTTACTTCGTCTTCTTTGCTGAAGAATTATCGGAAAACCGTGTTAAATAACTCTGCTTTAGTGGCACTGTCATCTGTGACTTCAACGTTGTTATCGCGCAGTGAAAGTATTGATTGCGTCTTGCCACTGGTGTGCTTTATGTATGACCAGAATCTCTTTGGGTTTTCTGCTAGATTTCGAGACAAAGTTTCGTTGTGGAAATTATTAAAAGCACTGTTCTGTGAGTTGCATATTCTGTTTTGTATACTGTTGTATTCATTTTAAAATGAAGGTATTTTTATCATAGTGTGTTAACCTTTTTAATTCATTTTCTTTGACAATGGTGAAGCGCTGAAACACGGTAGAAAGAAATGAAACAGATATTTTGTGATTAAGACGACGGCGAGGTTCTATGCATTTATAGCTGCCAACTCCTCCGTTTAGTAAGTTTATGCAGACAAATTCCAGAGACCTGTCACTAGATGCACCACAGTCACTGTGAACACACCGACGTGCACTAACCTGTGGCAATGTCACCAGACGACTATCACGAGGATGATGTCGGAGATGTAGGAAGCAGCCTTCAGCAACACCACCAACACCAAGAGCAGCGGGTTCACGCGGTGGCGAAGAAGTGACTAGAAGTGCTGGGAGCCTGCTATACATATATATATATTCCCCAGCGCTTGCAGTGTGTCACAGAAGAACGTGAATAAATGTTTGCGTCACGCCGACCCTCGCGCCGGGCGTCGCGTCTTAAGTCCGTTTCCACTGTTCGTAGAGAGTCAGACTCTTCATCTCCATAACTATTTGACATATTATCATGATTTTTTTCATTGTGTTGCTTATATCTTTATCTTCATTTTAAACTGATAAGACTTAAAGATAATAAAAACTTATATTTAAAAAAATATTTTTTTAAGTAGCCATAAAAACTGCAATTTTTTACTTGAATTAAATTTATACCATAGTTCTTTAAAAGATATTCATATTTCCTGAGTTTAAATCAACAACTAACAAATAAGGAACAATGTTTAAAAAATCATGTTGATACCATTATTAGTAGTAAAAAAATTTTTTCTAACCATTAAAAAACACAGTTGTCAGGGAAACGCAAATAAAGATAAGATTATTAAAAAATGATTTTATTCTTACTTTAGTACATTCTAGCTTCATATGAAGGTCTATCTGGATCTTCTAGTTCTTCAAACTGGTCCTCAATCTTTCTTCTTGCTTGCTGTGTGGCCTGGCGACACTTTTTCCCACTTTGCCCGCTTTTTTAATCCGAAGTTCGTCGTCTTTTTTCAAAACCTTGACACAGTTCTTGCCTGGAAATATGCCTAGATGACTCAAAATTTTACACTTTGATAAATTTCCTTCACTGAAACATGTAATAGCTTCGTACACTCCCAACTGTAATGCAGTCATCAAAATAAAAGTTGCATTTGGTAGCCGCGATCATACAACATTGTTGATCGACTCTGACGGATTTTGCGCTCCACCATGTAGGCAGTTACGGAAGAGGTCAGGATGGGCCAAGTCTCTAAATATGGGCTTAATTTGTTCCATGACAGCGAAAGGGAGATGAGTGTGGTCATTGTGGTCATAAGGCTCATTTTTCTCATGGGCTTTTCGGTATTTGCACCAGCTTGTCTCACCTTTGGGGCATAGTCCGCATCCATATGTGTCTTTGTTGGTAGCCGAGAAATGAAAAAATTCTGCCCAGACCGCTTCCTTCATGTCCATTAGAGTTTTTGTAGCATTCCTTCTTATAGCTAGTCCATAATCAAGTGGTATTTGATTCATAGCCTCACTAGTAAGGCGGCCACGACTCCCGACGGTTTTGCCGCCGGAAAGTTTTGTTTTCCCAAGTTTCTATTTCAATTTCCTGAGGTGACTACCCATCCCCTTCTGGACGTGATAGCAACATTCCAATTTCTCAATTGAGAAGTCGGGAACAAATGATTTGGCCTCACAAACCTTAGCGTAAGAAGCACTGTCCCCGTCTCCTAAATAATATTTGTACCGCACTCCGTATTTGGACAGCGATTCTTGGAACATTTCCAAAACTCCTTTTACCTCCATTCCTCCACTTACTTCAGAATACTTAGCTAGACAATCAGCATCATGATTGTTGCTCATTCTATTTTTGCATCTGCAGTATTTGGATAAAATTTTAACATCAAATACTTGGCTGTGTTTTCTGCTATTTCAGTTACAATTCCTTTGAGTGAAGTGTGGTCCGTACGTTGCCACCATCCGTCAAATATTGCTGTCAAGTCTCTATTACCATCATTTTCACCGACACATTCTTCAACAGCAGCCTTCATACTCTCTTCACAGAACTCTTTTGCCGCACCTCGAAGCATCTTATTGTAATATTTCAAAGCTGACGGAGTCGGCAAGTTCATTACACCGCAGAAAGTTTTACCAATACATCGAAATGCGTAGGCTAATCAAACATTCACTTCTGATTGTTTAGAGTCTGGTAAGCATGGAGAATTAGTAGTGGACACTTCAAAAGAACAGTCACAGCACTTTATTACTATCGGTACTTGTAAGCTTAGCCTGGTTCCAGTAAAGACGGTAAGAGATCCTTTACATTTTACGCACACCGCAATTTGGCTAACTAGGCTACCTAAACTGTTGATATTAACAAAATCATAGCAACCATCTTCTTTTATATATATTCCATATTTAGCCAAGTTTCGAGTAAGCTTCTTAGAAGAAGAGCTTGATGTATGTGTAGGGGGGGGGGGGGGGGGTAGTAATACGTTGTCCGACTCCTCCTGAAAAGTGCTGTCCCGAAATTTCAATACCGTAGTAAATTTGTCCGTGACGCACAATGCGTCTCTTGTAACGTGGATCTTGTTTAGCATCTCCGCAAAGCTCTCTCTCGCCAAGTAAACGATCCCGTGACGAAATGCGCCGCTCTTCGTTGGATCTTCTCTATCTCTTCTATCAGTCCTACCTGATAGGGATCTCAGGAAGATGAACAATACTTAAGAATCGGGAGAACAAGGGCCCCATAAGCCACTTCTTTCGTGCATGAGTTACATTTCCTTAAGATTGTTCCGATGAATCTGAGTCTGCTATCTGCCTTTCCCACTATCTGTTTTATGTGGTCACTCCACTTAAGATCGCTCTGGATAGTTACGCCTAGATATTTTACGACAGACGCTGTCTCCAGCTGTGTGCCATCAATAGTGCAGCTGTACGGCAGTGGATCTCCTTTCCTACGTATGTGATGTCCATGGTGAGAGGCAGTGCTTGAAGTTAAGTATTCTCGGCGCGCTCTTGACACTGTGAATATCAGAACATTGAATTCCCTAACGATTTTCGAAATGGAATGTCCAGTGCGTCTTGCTGCAACACCCATTCCGCGTGCGAATTTGTTAATCCCGTCGTGCGGCCTTAATAGCGGCGCAAACCTTTTCACATAAATCACAGTCGGTGCGTTGCGGAACGCAGCGATAGACAAGCTATGTAGTTCCCGATAACAACTGCGCGAGGCGAGATGTCTGTTAACACCACCGCTGCTATTGCGCTGTTGTTGGAAGAGGAAGACGATGACATTTTATTGTTGCATTCCAGGAAAAGACGAAAGCTGGCAACGCCTTTATATAAAAGTAGAACTGCAGAAGGTAGTTACACAGCACTGATAAAAAGACATTTGTTAGGTGATGAAAATATCTTCAGGAGCTACTGTCGTTTAAATAAAAGACAGTTTAATTTCGTGCTCAGTTTTATTAAAAATGACATAATGCCACAGTGCCTAAGAAACGCAATAAGTGCAGAAGAAAAATTATATTTGACGCTGAGGTAAGTCCACAAAATGTTATACATTATTAGATTGTGCTGCAGTTCCCAGACTTTGTGAGAGAGTTGTGGAGGTTGAAGGGCTGCTGTTATCACTTGGCTGGTGTGTGCTGCACTCTGCAGCCGTTATTTCATAATCAGAACCGATCATACTAATTTTTCTTCTGGCTTCTGCCTTATAAACTGGAGGTAAACTCCTTACAACTGTGCTGATGTGACGGAAAAATAAGTCAATATCATCATCTTGGTTCAAATGGCTCTGAGCACTATGGGACTCAACTGCTGTGGTCATAAGTCCCCTAGAACTTAGAACTACTTAAACCTAACTAACCTAAGGACAGCACACAACACCCAGCCATCACGAGGCAGAGAAAATCCCTGACCCCGCCGGGAATCGAACCCGGGAACCCGGGCGTGGGAAGCGAGAACGCTACCGCACGACCACGAGATGCGGGCTATCATCATCTTTGTGTTCCATAAACGTTTTTAGTAAATTTTGCCTAATTTCGTCCCTTTATTTCCACATTTTTAATATTGTGTCATCGTTACTACGAACTTTACTGCATTTTCTTTTCCGTGCTGGCACATAACGTTCATCGTTTGTTACCACAGATGTTTCACCACAATTTCCTATTGTGTGTGTTTCTGCCGTATCTTCTTCCTGTGATGCCGAAAGGACTGTCTTCTTGGCTTTCTTGTATTGTTGTGTGTGATGATGTTAATGTAATATTTGTTCCTCCAGATCTGTGTTGTGCAACACTGTCATGGAACGATAGCTGTTCGTGACTTTTTGTTTTTGAAAGTTTTGAGGCAGCAGAGCCCGTTCCTAACCTGCTTTTCTTCTTGAACGTCTGGTAACAGTCCCTTAAAAATTTCCACTTCTTCTTACAGTCATCACCTGTAAATGGAAATTATATTAGCTGTATGTTTTCGTTTGATTCAGATTCTTGGCCACAGGCGAAAGTTACCGGTCTTTGTCATTTGCGTACCGTATATCACCATCTTACATATCAAGAGTTGTTAAAAATGTTTTGAAGATATTAAGAATAAGGCTGCTGCCCATGTTGATGCCACCTTCTACTGAAGCAGATGTCAGACGTATTGAAGAAGACTTTTGGCTCAAATGCAATGTGTAGGTGCTATAGATGGAAAACATGTTCGTATAAGGGCACCAGAGAAAAGTGGACCTCTGTTTTTTAATTAGAAAGATTTTTTTTCAATTGTTCTGCTGGTTATTGTGGACGGAAATTGTAAATTCATTACCGTTGATGTCGGCACTTACGGAAAAGAGTCTGATAACGGTATATTTCAGAAATCGGCTGTCGGCAAGAAAATAGCCGTAAAGGAGTTTAATATACCTCCACCAAAATGTTTGCCAGGCACAAATGTGATATTACCACATTTCCTGATAGGAGACAGAGCGTTTGCTCCCAGTGACTGTATGATGAAGCCTTATTCCAGAAGAGTTGCTGCATCACATCGAGACAAACAGATCTATAATTATAGATTATGTCTTGGTCGTCGAGTGTCAGAAAACGCCTTTGGGTTATTACGCCAAGTATTTAGGGTATTTTATAGTAATATTGCTGTGGCGCCTGAAGTGGCTGAGGACCTCGTTTTGTCGGCATGTTATTTACACAATTTGCTACGAGACGGTTATCTTGAAGAAAATGGTACTCCATTTTATAGCTATAGTTTTAACGAAGCAACCAGCCAAAACAACATGCATAGCATTTCTCGTTTTGGAAGATTTCTAAACAGCAGTGGTTTTGAAATTATAGACAAACTTAAAGATTTTTTCTCCAGTGAATACGGTTCTGTGGCGTGGCAAGAGGCAGCAGTTAACAATGGGTTGTGAATAACAATGGATTGTAAATAATGATTTATGTAAGGCGAAACATATATACTATTGCTTTTTTAGCATATTCATATAGTAATTGTTAAGGCCCGGCCAGACACAATCCGGCCTACCGCTGCGACGGACGGCGCAACGGGAGGCCGGGCCCGTCAGCGGCTCACACCGACAGGCCGGCACCGCTGCGACGGACGGCGTACCGGGAGGACGGGCGCGTCAGCGGCTCACGCCGACAGGCCGGCACCGCTGCGACGGACGGCGTACCGGGAGGCCGGGCCCGTCAGCGGCTCACGCCGACAGGCCGGCACCGCTGCGACGTACGGCGTACCGGGAGGACGGGCGCGTCAGCGGCTCACGCCGACAGGCCGGCACCGCTGCGACGGACGGCGTACCGGGAGGACGGGCGCGTCAGCGGCTCACGCCGACAGGCCGGCACCGCTGCGACGGACGGCGTACCGGGAGGACGGGCGCGTCAGCGGCTCACGCTGACAGGCCGGCACCGCTGCGACGGACGACGTACCGGGAGGCCGGGCGCGTCAGCGGCTCACGCCGACAGGCCGGCACCGCTGCGACGGACGGCGTACCGGGAGGACGGGCGCGTCAGCGGCTCACGCCGACAGGCCGGCACCGCTGCGACGGACGGCGTACCGGGAGGCCGGGCCCGTCAGCGGCTCACGCCGACAGGCCGGCACCGCTGCGACGGACGGCGTACCGGGAGGACGGGCGCGTCAGCGGCTCACGCCGACAGGCCGGCACCGCTGCGACGGACGGCGTACCGGGAGGACGGGCGCGTCAGCGGCTCACGCCGACAGTCCGGCACCGCTGCGACGGACGGCGTACCGGGAGGACGGGCGCGTCAGCGGCTCACGCCGACAGGCCGGCACCGCTGCGACGGACGGCGTACCGGGAGGACGGGCGCGTCAGCGGCCAGGGAACAACAGGGTCACGCCGACAGGCCGGCACCGCTGCGACGGACGGCGTACCGGGAGGACGGGCGCGTCAGCGGCTCACGCCGACAGTCCGGCACCGCTGCGACGGACGGCGTACCGGGAGGACGGGCGCGTCAGCGGCTCACGCCGACAGGCCGGCACCGCTGCGACGGACGGCGTACCGGGAGGCCGGGCCCGTCAGCGGCTCACGCCGACAGGCCGGCACCGCTGCGACGGACGGCGTACCGGGAGGACGGGCGCGTCAGCGGCTCACGCCGACAGGCCGGCACCGCTGCGACGGACGGCGTACCGGGAGGACGGGCGCGTCAGCGGCCAGGGACACAACAGGGTCACGCCGACAGGCCGGCACCGCTGCGACGGACGGCGTACCGGGAGGACGGGCGCGTCAGCGGCTCACGCCGACAGTCCGGCACCGCTGCGACGGACGGCGTACCGGGAGGACGGGCGCGTCAGCGGCTCACGCCGACAGGCCGGCACCGCTGCGACAGACGGCGTACCGGGAGGACGGGCGCGTCAGCGGCTCACGCCGACAGGCCGGCACCGCTGCGACGGACGGCGTACCGGGAGGACGGGCGCGTCAGCGGCCAGGGACACAACAGGGTCACGCCGACAGGCCGGCACCGCTGCGACGGACGGCGTACCGGGAGGACGGGCGCGTCAGCGGCTCACGCCGACAGTCCGGCACCGCTGCGACGGACGGCGTACCGGGAGGACGGGCGCGTCAGCGGCTCACGCCGACAGGCCGGCACCGCTGCGACGGACGGCGTACCGGGAGGACGGGCGCGTCAGCGGCTCACGCCGACAGGCCGGCACCGCTGCGACGGACGGCGTACCGGGAGGACGGGCGCGTCAGCGGCCAGGGACACAACAGGGTCACGCCGACAGGCCGGCACCGCTGCGACGGACGGCGTACCGGGAGGACGGGCGCGTCAGCGGCTCACGCCGACAGTCCGGCACCGCTGCGACGGACGGCGTACCGGGAGGACGGGCGCGTCAGCGGCTCACGCCGACAGGCCGGCACCGCTGCGACGGACGGCGTACCGGGAGGACGGGCGCGTCAGCGGCTCACGCCGACAGGCCGGCACCGCTGCGACGGACGGCGTACCGGGAGGACGGGCGCGTCAGCGGCCAGGGACACAACAGGGTCACGCCGACAGGCCGGCACCGCTGCGACGGACGGCGTACCGGGAGGACGGGCGCGTCAGCGGCTCACGCCGACAGTCCGGCACCGCTGCGACGGACGGCGTACCGGGAGGACGGGCGCGTCAGCGGCTCACGCCGACAGTCCGGCACCGCTGCGACGGACGGCGTACCGGGAGGACGGGCGCGTCAGCGGCTCACGCCGACAGGCCGGCACCGCTGCGACGGACGGCGTACCGGGAGGACGGGCGCGTCAGCGGCTCACGCCGACAGGCCGGCACCGCTGCGACGGACGGCGTACCGGGAGGACGGGCGCGTCAGCGGCCAGGGACACAACAGGGTCACGCCGACAGGCCGGCACCGCTGCGACGGACGGCGTACCGGGAGGACGGGCGCGTCAGCGGCTCACGCCGACAGTCCGGCACCGCTGCGACGGACGGCGTACCGGGAGGACGGGCGCGTCAGCGGCTCACGCCGACAGTCCGGCACCGCTGCGACGGACGGCGTACCGGGAGGACGGGCGCGTCAGCGGCTCACGCCGACAGTCCGGCACCGCTGCGACGGACGGCGTACCGGGAGGACGGGCGCGTCAGCGGCTCACGCCGACAGGCCGGCACCGCTGCGACGGACGGCGTACCGGGAGGACGGGCGCGTCAGCGGCTCACGCCGACAGGCCGGCACCGCTGCGACGGACGGCGTACCGGGAGGACGGGCGCGTCAGCGGCCAGGGACACAACAGGGTCACGCCGACAGGCCGGCACCGCTGCGACGGACGGCGTACCGGGAGGACGGGCGCGTCAGCGGCTCACGCCGACAGTCCGGCACCGCTGCGACGGACGGCGTACCGGGAGGACGGGCGCGTCAGCGGCTCACGCCGACAGGCCGGCACCGCTGCGACGGACGGCGTACCGGGAGGACGGGCGCGTCAGCGGCTCACGCCGACAGGCCGGCACCGCTGCGACGGACGGCGTACCGGGAGGACGGGCGCGTCAGCGGCCAGGGACACAACAGGGTCACGCCGACAGGCCGGCACCGCTGCGACGGACGGCGTACCGGGAGGACGGGCGCGTCAGCGGCTCACGCCGACAGTCCGGCACCGCTGCGACGGACGGCGTACCGGGAGGACGGGCGCGTCAGCGGCTCACGCCGACAGTCCGGCACCGCTGCGACGGACGGCGTACCGGGAGGACGGGCGCGTCAGCGGCTCACGCCGACAGGCCGGCACCGCTGCGACGGACGGCGTACCGGGAGGACGGGCGCGTCAGCGGCCAGGGACACAACAGGGTCACGCCGACAGGCTGGCACCGCTGGGACGGACGGCTTACTGGACGGGCGGACCGGGTCAGCGGCGGTAGCGACTCCTCTGGACGGGCGGACCGGGTCAGCGGCGGTAGCGACTCCTCTGGACGGGCGGACCGGGTCAGCGGCGGTAGCGACTCCTCTGGACGGGCGGACCGGGTCAGCGGCGGTAGCGACTCTTATTACTCACGCCGACAGGCGGGCGGTGGCGACTCTTGCTGCGTCATCCGTTACGTCACACTGTGGAAGGGGCCGAACCCCATTATTAAGCTTGCAGGCGTACCGCAATTGGCGTTAGACGATTTGGAAGCTTCACGCGGGATACGTTATCTTTGTGCGAGTCCATTTTTTTTATTTATTTTTTTATTTTTGTGTTAGTGCAGAAGTGAGTAGCTCGCACTAGCGATACGAAATGGCACCAGGAAGAGGAGATGTTGGGTGCACGACATTAATAGCAAGAGAGAAAGCTTAGGAGAATACCATCGTCTGTGTATTGATCTAGAGTCTGACGAAGATAGGTTCTTCAAATATTTTCGTATGTCGCGAGAATGTTTCGAGGAACTGCATCGCCTGATTAAAAGGTAGCTCCGAGAAGTTCGCAACGAACTGGAGAAAGCCATTTGATACAAGGCACAGACTAGCCATTTGTCTGAGGTAAGTTTTAGCATTTGTGGCCTCTTTGTGCATCAAACAGAAGTCATATAAATTATTCCATTTAAGTTTTGCTGTATCATATGAAAGGATCGGCGGAAGAAACTGCTATCCCACAACGTAGTTACGAGTGGAGTGATAAATTTATCTTCAGTGTTTACGAATACAGCAAACGATAGTAACATCCAGTTCCGTATGTCCCGCTAGAGAGAATTTTATACTTAATAGATTGTTTTGTTTCATTGTATTCATAACATTATCATTGAATTTAAACAAACATATCTTTGGTCGTTAACTTATCTATTCGTTCTGTCGGCGTAATTTATTTTAATCTTTTCCAGATACTTGACTACAGGTGACAATCACCAGACCATAGCTTTTTCTTTTCGGTTAGGACGTTCAACAGTTTCAGAAATTGTGAAATAAGTGTGCCAGGCAATATGGACGGTTCTACAGCCCAAATATTTACCTACTCCTACAACAGAGATGTGGAAGAAATCTGAAGAAGGATTTCTAGAACTTTGGGGGTTTCTGGACTACCTTGGAAGCATAGACGGAAAGCTCATCTGGTTAAAATGCGCGAAGGATAGTGCATCTCAGTTCTTCTGTTACAAACAATTCTTTTCGCTGCTTCTCCTGGCGATCGTTGATCCATACTACGAGTTTACAGTAGTTGATATAGGAAGTTATGGACATCACAGTGACAACACTATTTCTGAGAATTCAGCTTTCTATCAAGAGTATAGCGAGGGCAAAAGTATTCTACCTCCAAATCAGGATCGCGTGTATCATACAAAAAGTAGTATTCTATCACCTCCTCTATACGTCTTTCTGTGTCCATGATGCTGCACTACGAGCTGCAAGACATAAACCGCCTCACGCCGCTGCTTCCAGTGTGACCACAGAGCAGTTGAGTGCGCCAACAGAGGCAAGCAGCCGCTCCGGCTTGCGGCGACTCTGTAATCTGTGACAACCCGGCGGCGCACAGTGGGCCAGAATCTTGAAAACGTGGCCAAAGAGGAAAAAAAAAGTTTAAAGATGGGGATTTTGGACTATCAGGGTTGCAGCAGCAATGCTGGGACAACTGAATGCCGGCTGTGCGGACGACCAGATGTTCATTTATTCGGTAATATCTCAGGTCAAATGCGGCAGTTATTTGTTAGCGTGCGCGCAGCTGGCCAGGCTACAAAAAACAGCGTGTTGTTGAAGGAAGTTATTTATGTTTTTTGCGAGTGAAACCAATACTTTCAATATGGAATGTATTCCAGGAGGTATGTACTAGTGAAAAAACTCTTATATCACTATTAAATCATCAATTATGCACGTTCACATTTCAATTAACGTACTACAGGGAAATGAATGACAAAATCGTAAAATGCGCTTAAAAAATAGATTTAAGTTACGAATTCCACGACATTCCGCTTTCTTTTGCGCTGTGTACGCAAGTATATATTATTACCTTTGTAAATTAAGCTTCAAATCCTGCGACTAGTTGCGACTCTGGCTTTGAGCCACGTTTTAAGCGACACTTGCAAAATGTCATTGTTCAGACATCTTCAAAAATGACAATAGAATCAATTAATTATGAGTTTTATTTGTACAATTTAAATTACAATCGACACTTAGAAGCATTGTAAAGAATGAAATAATTAGAAAAATGACGAAAAGTGTAACAAAGATTTTTTTTTTAAATTTCAGTTTCATCTGATCCAGCGTATTCCAGAATCGGCTTTTCGAGGAAAGATATTTTTCTAATAACAAAAGAGTATTTGTCAAATGATTTGGAAGGGGTCATAGAACATTTGGAAAAGTCGTTTACAGAAAAAAGTGGACATACAATTAAAATTCCCTATGATATGAGGCCTACCATTTCGATTTTGTTAACTAAGTTAAGAAGCAAGTATAAGGAAGCAACTCGGCGACAAGGATACTTTTTTAAGAAGAACGAAACCTGGTTAAATACAATAGTATATATTCCGATTGATTCGAAACCTGCAAGTGTGACTAAGTCAACAGGCCGACCTGCCACAAAATTTGAAACATTATCTGATAGGTCTAAAAGAAGGAGAACTGAGGAGATTCGTACGAAGTTCAGTCCTGTCGAATTATCGTTCGCCGCGCAAATGAGTCTTCGATCTTCGGGGCACCCAGATGCTGCGAAGATTGTGAAAGACGTCACACTCTCAAGTCCATCCAAGGTGAAAAAACACAAGGCAGGCTTGCGATTTTCAACATCATCGCCATCCTCATATGATGCAAATGAAGGTCTAGCACTCCTTTTCGACTTGAAATTGTCAAAAGAATCTTACCAGCATTTGAGAAATGGGGCTAAAGGAAAAGGCTTAAACACACTATATCCACCGTATTCAGCTGCTTTGGTAGCAAAAAAAGCTTGCTGCCCTCCAGACGTAACCCTCACTTTTACCGAATCCAAAGCTGAGGTACGGTTGCAAGCTTTGTTAGACCACACTGTTCAACGTGTTCTACTGCTGCAACGAGACGATATTTTACATATGAGCGATTCGGAAATGTCTAATATGGCCCTTATTTGTAAGTGGGGCTTTGACGGAACCTCCGGGAAAAGCATGTATAAAATGAAGTTTTCAGAATCGAGTATTTCAGATGCCACTTTATTTTTCACTTCGCTTGTTCCACTGAAACTTGCAGGTGTAAATGAAGAAACTAAAGAAGAAAAGATCTTATGGATTAATCCGAAGCCGTCTTCAACCCTCTTTTGCAGACCACTGAAGTTAGAATTTACAAAGGAAACAGAGCAAACGTCTTTAAATGAGAAAGCGTATTACGACAAACAGATCGAACAACCTCAGTCATTCGAAACAGTTATTCATGGGAAAGACATTTCCATTAAATACAGTTTAAGCATGACCATGGTAGATGGTAAAGTGTGCAATGCTATCACCAACACGAAATCTGCGCAACGGTGCTATCTCTGCAAGGCTACGTCTGCCCAATTTAATAACGTTGACGATGTTTTGAAAAAACAAGTTACCGCCGATTATCTGCAGTACGAACTATCAACTCTTCACGCTTGGATTCGATGTTTTGAATGTTGTATTCATTTGGCATACCAAATGAAAACAAATAAGTGGCAGGCACGTAAAGCAGAAGATAAAGAGGAAAAAGCAATACTGAAAGCCAACATTTAAAAAGCTTTCAAAGAGCAGCTTGGAATTGTAATTGACATGCCGAAACAGGGGTTTGGCAGTACGAATGACGGAAACACCGCTCGACGTTTTTTTGAAAACACTCCAACATCAGCGCTGATAACTGGAGTTTCCGAAGAACTAATCCGCCGTTTCCATATAATTTTGCAGACGATTTAGAGCGGACGTGAGGTCGACATTGAAAAGTTTCGAGCATACGCCTTAGCAACTGCCAGGCACTACGTGAAAGAATACCCCTGGTACAACATGCCAACAGCAATCCATAGATTGTTGATTCACGGTCCAGACATTATTTCTTCGGCCATTTTACCCACCGGTCAACTATCGGAGGATGCTCAGGAATCAACCAATAAGTTGATAAAGCAATATCGCCTCAGTTTTTCTCTAAAGTTTTCAAGAGTTAAGACTATGGAAGACGTGTTCAGGAGATTGTTGGCAATGACAGACCCCTACGTTTCTTCCTTACGCAAATCTTGGTCGAAGAAACTGAAGAGTTTGTCGCCAGAAGCCGTTGCCCTCTTAGTTCCTGTGGCGGAAGACTATGAAATTCAGATGCAGATGCAGATAATGAGGAAACAGTGTTTGAGGATGATGACGATTCAGTTGAAGCAGAAGATGAAAAAGAAAAAGAAAATGAAAACTTGTAAATTAAGTTATAAAAAATTTACAAAATAAATAATTGTAATTAAAATGAAATAATTTTTTGTGATATTTTACACCATCTTGTAACCTATATTTGGTCCTTTCTTCGAGTTTTCCACTTTTTTGGTTTATTTTTTAAGCATTAGCTACAATAACCCCTAAATACTGTCTTTTACATGAATAAAAATATATAAATATAAATAAATAAAAAGACATAGATTTTGACCGCCATCTTGGATCCACCAATTTTAAATTTTTTGAACTCTGTCATCATCAGTAACCTCGATAATTCCCTAAAAATTACTTTTATACGTAAAAAATAATAGTAGTGTACATAGAGCCTGCCATCTTGGGTCCGCCATTTTGTTTTTTTTTTCACTTTTTGATATCATATTCTTAATCAGAAACTCCGTAAACCCTTACATACTAAGTTTGGTACAAATTGAACAACTACTTTTAATTTGACGAGCTTTTTGGGATTCTGACCCACTGTGCGGCGGCCGGTGCGTCAGAGCCGCACTCTGTGTGAACGCCGCCATACAATAACGAGCGATGCGACAGTGCGGCCTGCCGGCTGCGGTTAAATGCCACAGGCCGGACGGCCAGGCCGCGTTCTGTCTGGCCAGGCCTTTAGTGCACATACGGATCTATTTGTTAGAAAATAATTGGTTGAATATACGTACTTGTTTTATTTAGCTCTTGTGCTATAGCTTTCCAGACGTTATCTTTCACTAAAACATTTATGTATTCTTCATGCCCTGCGTCATAAATTACAGAATATTTCGCCACACTGTTAATTAACTTTTATTCATCGGAGTCCTTGAAACTCATTTTCACTGAAATGGGTATGTTCGGCCAGTAAAAGCAGTCTCCGGTCGCTATGCGGTTCGGTGGCAGCGACGCTACTGGTCCCTGACCGGATGTGCGGTCTGCCGCCGAAGCAGGTATACGGCAACAGACGACGCTGCCGCCGCGTTCAGCACGCCTCACATTGTAAACAATGACAACCAGTGGTGCCGCCTGCGGCCGGTCGGTGCAGTCTGCGGTCTGCGGTCGTGTTCGGAATCGCACCTTATAGGTGCAGCAGCCTTATTCTTAATATCTTCAAAACATTTTTAACAACTCTTGATATGTAAGATGGTGATATACGATAGGCAAATGATAAAGACCGGTAACTTTCGCCTGTGGCCAAGAATCTGAAACAAACGAAAACATACAGCTAATATAATTTCCATTTACAGGTGACGACTATAAGAAGTGGAAATTTTTAAGGGACGGTTACCAGAGGTTCAAGAAGAAAAGCAGATTAGGAACGGGCTCTGCTGCTCTCAAAAAATTCAAAAACAAAAAGACACAAACAGCTATCGTTCCTTGACAGTGTTGCACAACACAGATCTGGAGGAACAAATATTACATTGACATCATCACACACAACAATACAAGAAAGCCAAGAAGACAGTGGAGATCGAAGTCGTCAACTGGACCTTTCGGCGTCACAGGAAGAAGATACAGCAGAAACACATACAATAGGAAATTGTGGTTGAGCATCTGTGGTAACAAACGATGAACGTTATGTTCCAGCACGGAAAAGAAAACACAGTGAAGTTCGTTCAAATGGCTCTGAGCACTATGGGACTCAACTGCTGTGGTCATTAGTCCCCTAGAACTTAGAACTACTTAAACCTAACTAACCTAAGGACATCACACACATCCATGCCCAAGGCAGGATTCGAACCTGCGACCGTAGCAGTCGCACGGTTCCGGACTGCGCGCCTAGAACCGCGAGACCACCGCGGCCGGCAGTGAAGTTCGTAGTAATGATGATACAATATTACAAATGTGGAAAGAAAGGGACGAAATTAGGCAAAATTTATTAAAAACGTTTATGGAACACAAAGATGATAATATTGACTTATTTTTCCGTCACATCAGCACAGTTGTAAGGAGTTTACCTCCAGTTTATAAGGCAGAAACCAGAAGAAAGATTAGTATGATCGGTTCTGATTATGAAATAACGGCTGCAGAGTGCAGCACACACCAGCCAAGTGATATCAGCAGCCCTTCAACCTCCACAACTCTCTCACAAAGTCTGGGAACTGCAGCACAATCTAATAATGTATAACATTTTGTGGACTTACCTCAGCGTCAAATATAATTTTTCTTCTGCACTTATTGCGTTTCTTAGGCACTGTGGCATTATGTCATCTTCAATAAAACTGAGCACGAAATTAAACTGTCTTTTATTTAAACGACAGTAGCTGCTGAAGATATTTTCATCACCTAACAAATGTCTTTTTATCAGTGCTGTGTAACTACCTTCTGCAGTTCTACTTTTATATAAAGGCGTTGCCAGCTTTCGTCTTTTCCTGGAATGCAACAATAAAATGTCATCGTCTTTCTCTTCCAACAAGAGCGCAATAACAGCGGTGGTGTTAACAGACATCTCGCCTCGCGCAGTTGTTCCCGGCAACTGCATAGCTTGTCTGTCGCTACGTTCCGCAACGCACCGACTGCCGCGGTTGGTCGCTGTTGCCGTGTTCGGAATCGCACCTTAATACTGACCATTTACGCAGTCAGGAGTGTCCCACGATGGGAGCGGTGTGCTAAAAAGACGGCGGGGCAGACACAGCCGTGCGGAGAAGCTGCGGCTCGGACAGACGTCGGAGTGGACGTGCAGATCCTGCGACGGCTGCTGTGAGGTCGGACGGCGGCGCGGAGGCGGTGGGCCGCCCGATAAACTGCGCCTCCAGCAGGCAGCGGCGTTAACGTAGCAACCGTGCTACAACGGCACAGCGGCTGAACAGCCGGCCGCAAGTGAATGCAGTGGCGCTACGAACACTGTGGTGAAATGCGTAGTGGCACGAAACTTGAGACGCAGAAACCGCTGCACGAAAATGTACCTGCACATTATCGATGGATACACACCGGTATCGCCTACACTGGAGAAGTGATGCCGGTTATCGCTGAAACAACCGGGTTTTCTGTTATACCGTTTTTTTCCACACCAGTACTTGATTGTTAAAACCGCTCGAAAAAACTGGTTTCTGAAGTAATCGATTTACGTTTTCCTGTTCCTGTTCTTTCCTGTAATAAGAATAGAAACCAAATGAAGACTGAAAAAATATCACTCTCCCAGTTACAAAATACATAGAATCAAAATATTTAATTAAACAGGCAAATAAGAGAGAATTTAGACCGTCCACCACTCCCTCATTTCTCGAAAAGGATGAATACTACAAAAATCATGATTCTAATTTTTTGAGATTTATCTCAAAACTCATGTTGTAATCAGGGACCATGCCACTGTTCGGGCATTACGAGTAGTCAGTCCTAGAGGGTGAAAAACCGAGGTTTTCTTGTTAATTTTTCCGTTTCCAAAGGCTGTAAGCAGATAAAGGCACGTTATGTAGACACAGGCAGCAGAATAGCTACTTTCTGTTTTTACTGTGTATTGTAACCGAAGCATTGTTATATCTATAATATTACTATTACCATAATTCCCTTCCTCTTCTATTATTTCATGGAAATGGTGGACAAACCGTTATATTTTCGAATAAATGAAACATTGTACTTAATTGCTACGTCATTTCGTAAAAATATTTCCAAACTAGGATTGATTCCCTTCTGCAGTGATAGTGAAGTGGAAACGTAAAGGGACACAGAACAAAAGCGTACAGGCTGACCTCGTCTGTTGACGGGTTTGATGCGTGCGACAACTGAGCAAAACTACCGTATTAAGCAGGTGGGGGCAAATCTTGCTTACTGCTCGTGCACGCGTACCTTCAGCCACAGCAGACGAAATTCGGGACGTCATCGCCTCAGCGATGCTGTACCAGTCCTTGTGTCATGTATTTGTTGCTGGTTTCTGTCGGCATTGTTCTTAAAATACACTATGTGATCAAAAGCATCCGGACACCCAAAAAATTTTTATATTAGGTGCCTTGTGCTGCCACCTACTGCCAGGTACACCATGTAAGCGACCTCAATAGTCATTAGACATAGTGAGAGATTTCCGCGGAACTCACGGACTTCGAACATGGTCAGGTGATTGACTGTCACTTGTGTCATACGTCTGTACGCGAGATTTCCACACTCCTAAACATCCCTCGGTCCACTGCTTCCGATGTGGTAGTGAAGTGGAAATGTGAAGTGACACATACAGTGTAGGGAGGCAGCATACTCACGCCGTATAAAATTCACATCAGTCTTTCCACTGTGTGCCAGCCTAGTCCGCTCTGACGTCATAAATATTGTGCAATACTTTAAAATGAAGTAAATAACCTGAAACGTTTCAAGCACGTCAGAAGTAATACAAAATCAATATGTGTTGGATATCAGTTCAATAACTTTAACCATTTTCGAAATTTGGATGTTTTTCTGTAAAAATCATTGGCGCAACAGAAAAGAGCTAGAAACTTAAAAATTTATATTTAGGTTCCTTTTGCATAATAATTTAGTAGAAACAGTATTCTGGATCTCACAAATTAAAATTTTAGTCGAAATTCATGATCTTCTGGTTTTTGTCTTAGAAATTAACGAAGCAAGATAGATTAAATAGGCGAATAAATAAAGCTAGGATGTTTAAATTTAATTGGAAGAGAGATCCGCTATAATCATAAAAATGTGAGAAGTTTCAACAGAATAACTATAAAACTATAGCTATAGCGTATCTCCAAAGAGCAAGTTCAGAGCTCGTCTACTGTGTGTAGTGTAATTAAATGAATTATTGGATGATAGTTTCTCTGATGAATTAAAAATGAAACAGTCAACAGAGATGGTAGAGTTTAAAATGGAGAAGTTAGATATGATTGATAAATCAGAAGAGTCATTTAGTTTTGATGATTCTGGTGTTGGAGCTAGTTTTTTGTCACCTGAGTGTGATACAAAGCGAGCTAGTGAGCAACCCAAAGATACTGGGGCTATTGATTTAAATGTAATATTACAAGCAATATCTGCCAGTAATGCAAAAATGTCAGCCAGTGATGCTAGAATGACAGCTGAGTTAAAATCTGATATAATTGAGCTAAATAACAGGATTGCGGCAGCCAAATCAATTTTAGTAAACGGTTTGAGGCAATGGACAATATATTAGAATCCAATAAAGGTGAATTAGAAACTTACTTCAAGACTGGCTGCAATAAGTTGAAAGAGGATCTGGACAGTTTAAATTATAAAATTGATTACAACCATGAGGATATTAAGAAAAAGGTTGCTCAACAGTTATCTGAGATGTATAAAACAGTAAAATCCGAAGTTGCTGAGGTTCGCAAAGACTTCCAAATGGAAGATGCAAAGCTGGAGCACAAGTTAACAGAAAAGATCGAGGCGGATTCTGAACTGTGCTCAGATAGGTTTAAAGATGTTAATATAAAAGTAAACATATGTCAAGCAGAAGTAGACGCAATCAAAACTGACACTACTCATATTGTGCAAAGAGTAGATAATGTTGAAATGAGATTAGAAAATATTAGTACTAACACTGCTAACATTGAGAGTAAAGTAGCTTCAGTAACTGCTGGTAATGGTAGTATGCAACAAATCGTAGCTGCAAACGCCGCTTTTATCGGGTGTCGGCAGTTCTTGCGGTTCGATCCAGATAAAAATATCCACCCGCTAGATTTCTGGAACGATTTTGAAGATGTGATTCCACCAACTTGGTCTGAACGAGAGAAAATCTCATTTATTAGAAGCCATTTAGCAGGTGACGCTGTGCGTTGGTCAGCTGATGTTATGTTGAAGTGTAAAACATTAGCGGAATTTAAAACAGCTTTCATTAATGAGTATTGGTCTAGCAATTAGCAAAATGAAGTGTTGAGAGAATTTTGCAGTGGAAAACGCTTCAATGCAGGCAAGGAATCTATTAAAGAGTTTGCCAGGTTATTGATCTCACGTTTTTCACATTTGTCCGAAAAGCTAAAACCTGAAATGATAATACTAGGTCTTGAAGCCAAACTGCCATGGTATTGGCAAACTAGAATTATACCTGCCCCTAGAGACAATCTGGATCGTTTCATTGAATATTTGGAACGGGTAGAGCGTGTGGCTGCCAATGAGGAGCAAGCACGTAATAACAGAAATGCTTATAACACTAGTAGTAATTTTAAGAACGAGCAGAATGGGAATGTAAACATCAGAACAGTAGGTGTTCGCTATCCTAAGAAAGGTAGGAATTGGAGAAATAATTACCAGAACCAACAATGGCATCCAAATGATAGTAATTTTGTTCCTAACAAAAATGTGCAAGTAAACAACAGTGTTGAAACCAATGCTGTGCCAGTTAACTACAATGCAAATAAAGGTAACAGTAGTAGGCAGAGGCTGGAAAACTAATTCCCGTCTATGAGGATACTGGCGCTCACCAGGCGGTTGCTTTTCCTAAGCCAGTAATTACAGCAATTAGTATGACAGATCAGAACACTCAAACTGAGGATTCGGATGATGGGTTGGTAGCATCCAATGATACTGCAGAAATATTAAACCACTCACAGTATTTGATAGATACCGTGTTAGAGACGCTTTCTAAGTGGGAAGAGAAAGAGAAGGCGCAGCAGTGTAACGGTAGGGGAGAGCTACAAAATACTGAATTGTCAGGTGAAGAAGCAGAAGAAATTCATGCTTATATTTACGATGAGGATGATGTGCTCTTATCTAAAGTGCCTGTGCAGGATGTTGATACTGTACTAATAGATTTAGGACAGGAGGTAAGTGAGAATTTAGAGGATAGCCTGTTGGGGGTCGATGAACCCAGTAGCTGTGACCAGTTGTCACTGGAGAAGGAACCCGACGATAATAGTGAAAGTGGTTTAGCTGTAACTAGTGTTATGCCCGGTCTGGAGGCGCAAAATCTTTCAGACTACAGTAATTTGGGTCATGTTCAGCAAACTAAATGTAATGAAGTCGAGCGGTGTTTCGATTTAAAATTAATAGACCGACTGGAAAAGGTAGCTGAAAATGTAATTCAGGAAACCCCTACACACTTTCACCTAAATGTAATGAAGACAGATGTCGATCACTTTAGTTGGAGACAAATCCAAAAGGAACTATTGGATGAGTTTGAGGAACCACCTGTTCAACCTAGAATAAGCAACCCTATAATAATAGTGAATATGTTGGGTATCAATGTACGTTGTCTCTTAAAGTGCGATATCTCAGTCCTTCTTTGATGCATTACCTAGTAAAGACAAGCTTACCGTACTGAGGGTATCAGGACTAAGAATAATTGGTGCTACTGGCCAGGTGTCAAAGACGGTAAAGCAAGAAGCTTTACTGCCCTTTGATATTAATGGTAATTTAATTGATCATCCATGCTTAATTGTAGACAATCTCAGTATTGAGGTTTTAATTGGCATAGATTTCTTGTCGAAATATCAGGGTGTTGTTGACTTTGAAAGAAGTCAGTTAAATTGGTCTTGCCGATAACCGGAGTAATTACGGTACCTTTTATTGATAAACATGTAGTAACTAATGATGAAACTTGGGAGCTTCTGAAAAATAGGAGATATTGAAACGAAGGTGTAAAGGTGAAACCTGGCCAAGTGTTTTTCAGGAAGCCATACCAAATACATGTAGCTTGGAAGGAGGCGGTTCGAAAGGAGATACAGAGAATGCTAGAGTGGGGTGTGATTGAAAAAGCGGTCAGTGAGTACAATAATCCTCTTGTTGTTGTACCAAAACGAGACGGGAGTGTCAGATTGGTCTTGGACGCTCGTTGGTTGAATGAAATAGTGGTTAGGGAAAGTGATAGACCGCAGAACATGGACGAGTTATTGCAAAAATTTGGGGGAGTAAAATTCTTAACCTCTATGGACATCACGTGTGGATATTGGAATTTGCCACTGGCAGAAAGTTCAAGGAAGTACACAGCTTTCTTGTACGAAGGAGTTTGTTACCAATACCATGTGGTACCTTTCGGACTTAATATCTCTGTTTGTGCCTTCGTAGTGTCATGTGCCATGTTTTAGGACCAGCCTTAAGTAATAAAATAACAGTCTACGTAGATGATCTGTTAATAGCAACTCCTACCTGGGAAGAATACATAGTTTTATTAGAGGAAGTGTTAGAGGCTATTGAGAGAGGTGGGTGCACCCATGTTTTTGTTGTTGTGGATGGATTTAGTAAATATATTAAGCTATACCCAATTAAAAGAGCAAATGCAAAAACGTTGGTAGAAAAGTTGGAAAAAGATTTCTTCGTGAACGTTGGCGTTCCGATGAATTTTCTGTCAGACAATGGGCCTCAATTTACTTCTGATAAATTTAAAGAATGTCTGGATAAGGCCGGAGTGAAACGTCTGAAAATATCTGCGTATTTCCCCCCAGGAAATATGAGTGAAAACGTATTATGAGAGAATTGAACAGGCTTTGCAGGACTTATTGTGCTCGGAAACACTCAAGTTGGGCAGAGCACATGAAGTATTTTGAGAATGTAATTAACAACTTAAGGCATGATGCAACTGGTTTTGCACCTTGCGAATTGATGTTTGGCCAAGAACCACACAATGTGATTGCAGATATGGTAGAATTCCCTATTCCAACGCAAATATCCACAGACGAAAAGAAGTTAAGGGCTGGGGCAAATATAAGGAAAAGAACATTAGAAAGAGAGAAGCGTCATGACGCAAAAGCTGTACCCACCAGTTTTGAAATAGGTCAGTTAGTCGTTGTCAAAACCAAGGAAAAATTAAAGAAAATAAATGCAAAAACAAAAAAATTCATGTTCGTATACCAAGGATATTTCAGGATCATAGGAAAACCACATACCAATGCATATAGGCTAGAGTACCCTAAGAGTAAAAAGCTATTCGGTCTCAGGAACGTGATCGACCTAAAGATGTTCATAGGTAGTGAATGAATTCTGTAGGGAGGATGTTGTTCTGTAACCTCTACACAGTGTGGCAGGTATGCAGTCCCAGCTGTGTGAGATCTTCTTTCCTTTTCAGGTCTCACTCATTCTTCATCTTTCCTATCCACCAAAATTTCGGCTCTTACTCTCAAATACTAAAATCTTCCGGTATGACTATCAAGCCAGCATTAAGCTAATGAATTGTGTAGGGAGGAGGTTGTTCTGTAACCTCTACACAGTGTAGCAGCTGTGCAATCCCAGCTGGGTGAGATCTTCTTTCCCATTTCAGGTCTCAGTCTATCTTCATCTTTCCTATCCACCAAAGTTTCGACTCCTTCTTTGCAATACAAAAATTTTCCGTCATGGCTATCAAGCCATGAGTTCTGTAACCATTCTATCCACCGATTAGTGAAGAAAATACCTAATGTGACAAACCTAACATTGACATAAACAATAGAGAAGTATGACGTAATTAACATACAAATGTATTTGAGTAACAAGTATATATAGAACCCTGCTAATATTGTAAGTACAAAGTGTTGTTTTATTGGAAATGGTCCCACAATAATATTTAAAAAAGATAAACAAATTCGTGTACAAGCAGGATCTGAAGTGGCAGTGAAACCTATTGTATGCTGTAGAGCTAACTAATTAACAGGAAAAGAGATTGCTTAGTGTTATGAAAAATATGCAGATAAGTTGTAAGAATGAACTCCCCTTGTGTAGCAAGGAATGGCAGTGTAATAGAATTGAACAGTGTTTGTGGTTGAGACGTGAAGGACACGTCCTTGAAATATTGATAAGGTTGGAGCTGACCGTTATTTCGTGTACTGTGTGACAGGACACACCTACACGTATTGAGGTTATGAGTTGGAGGCGTGAATGCGGCCATAGGTACTCTTATGTTAGATGAGACAGAGCAACTCATGGTGTTCTATAGGTTTAAGGAATTTAGCATTACGCTCGGCCATAATTACTTAATGCACTTTAGTGGTAGCTCGAGAGAGACTACCTGTGGTTTCAGCATCCAATCAAGTGGAAATGGATTGCAACGTGAGCAAACTGATCAGCTGCTATAGATATGAAATAAGTGCTATCTTATGCGTTAAATGTTAATAGAGTGAGTGTTAAGTAAGTACTTACACTAGCAACATAATTGAGTAACATAATGGCAGACGTGAACATTATTTATAGCTCAGCATAAATACACTTCGATGAAGTAAGTACATAATTGCAGATGTGGAACTGACACAGCAGCAGAGGAACAATAAGTGGATTTAGTAGTCAACTAAACGTAGTGTGTTTTGAATACTCAGAAGTGTACTATTACCACAAGTTACTCACATGTACAAAGAGGCTGAGAAGACAACTGCTAATCAAATATACTCATACTATCTCTAAGAATAAGGTAATCGAAGATGAGCCAGTTAAGTAAATAAAATACAGATTTGTCAGGAATGTACCAAGCATTGGTTCAGTGTTCCGGCCCAGAAATAATAAATTGAGATTAAATAGGATTTATGATTGTATGCCTTGAGCATAAATTTTCTCTAGTACGTGACTAACGGCGTTTTGAGCCGTTTGTTTACAGATTTTATGACAGTTAAGTAACCGCGAGAGTAAAATTGAAAATGTTCTGTTAACTTTGTTCCAGTAACATATTGACAGATAAAATGTATATGTCCCCATTTCATTGTGACCCACCCTTAGATATTAAGTGAACAGAGTCTGAGGCACTCTTTTGGTTTGTTCTACAGGACAAACCAGATACTGGCAGCGTGGTAGCTCCGTGAAAGCGTGGAGTGACTTAGACACAACTCACAGTGACCCCTCCCCTTTCCCCATGTAATTTAGAGTGAACGTGAAGGACGCACACCATAGCAACTTCCCCTCCTCTACCCTTGTGGATGGAAGTGTAGAACGCCAGCCAAAGCAGCTACAACCACGGTTGTAAAAATGAAATTGTCATGATTTGTGAAATTTTCTTTCAGGTTTAGAAAAGACTGCTAGGATATAATTATCTGTTTATGTATCATGAATAACTTTGTTATTTTCTTTGAATTTGTGTATGTAAAAATATTTACAGACAATTTAATGGATTTAAGATTTTCATAATTTTACATATTTTTAAGTGTTTGTCTGTCTAAGGCAATATGTATGCCAAAGTGTTTCATTGATTTTGCTTAAATTTTGAGTGATAATGTTGCTTAAGAGGCAGTGAACATGCCAGCAATTAAAATAATTGAAGTAGGTAATAAGTTTTCTTTTAATATTTCTATATGTTTACATTTCGATTTTAATTTTTCATAGGGAGTTAAGCTGTACTCTTGCTTCCCTTTTTGTAATTATTTTTTTTTCATTTACATTCAAAAAAATTAAGTAGATGGCGATGTAGGGAAGCAGCATACTCACGCCTTATAAAATTCACATCAGTCTTTCCATTGTGTGCCAGCCTAGTCCGCTGTAACTAGCTCTGACTTCATAAATATTGTGCAATACTTTAAAATGAAGTAAATAACCTGAAACGTTTCTAGCATGTCAGGAGTAATACAAAATCAATATGTGTTGTATATCAGTTCAATAACTTTGACCATTTTCGAAATTTGGATGTTTTTCTGTAAAAATCATTGGCGCAACAGAAAAGAGCTAGAAACTTAAAAATTTATATTTAGATTCCATTTGCATAATAATTTAGTAGAAAAAGTATTCTGGATCTCACAAATTAAAATTTTAGTTGAAATTCATGATCTTCTGGTTGTTGTCTTAGAAATTCACGAAGCGAGATAGATTAAGCAGGCGAATAAATAAAACTAGGATGATTAAATTTAATTACAAGGGAGATCCGCTATAATCATAAAAATGTGAGAAGTTTCAACAGAATAACTATAAAACTATAGCTATAGCGTATCTCCAAAGAGCAAGTTCAGAGCTCATCTACTGCGTGTAGTGTAATTAAATTAATTCTCTCACCCAAAATATTTGACTTCGCCACGTCAGACTTTTATTATGATTACTTACCTGTGTGCTGATTGCACATTTAAATTGAGAGCTTCATCTGCCATCAGCAAAGGAGCAATGATTTATTCGATAACTTAGGCTGCGTTCACACTGCTGGCCGGGCCGAGCCGAGCCTGGCCGGGCCGCCGCCCGCTTCGATATCAAACACATGGTTTTGAACTGCGGTGTTCACACTGGCGGCCGGGCCGCGCCGACACGGCGTGAGCCTCCCGGAGCCGAGCCGACGACATTCCGAGTGTTTAATATTGCCGGCGCGAGCCGACCGCAGGCGCGAGCCTGTGGAGCAGCACTACAGCTTCTGCAGTACACGCATCACACGTCTCCCTTCTGCTTTCTTCACAAGTGTGACTGCACACGTCTTTTATTTTAAGATGTTACCTCACATTTCACAATCAGTGAGGAAAAATTACGTTTATTATGATGATACATGCGAAATTACTTTTATTTCATTTATTTAATCTACCGTATTTACATGCATTTACAACAATAGCCTGCCAGCGATCGCGGCATTGCCGCCACTGAATAGTTCGCATTTACTTGTAAACGGAGACAGATATGAGTGTCACTGAGGGACGGAAATGTGTCCCTACCAGATGATAATGCATTGTAAAGTCATGCTGTGGCAGTTCCTTATCAGTGGAGATAGAACCACTGAGTCAAAGGGCATTATCTCAAAACTCTTGGCCTATCAATCTGTCTATCTTACAAAGTAATGAAAAGAATTCTGTGAGGTCATCAGTGGCTCCACATGATGAACCATCACCACTGCCAAACGCTGCATCATGAAGAAAAAAGAAGAAAAAAGTTGGAAAATTCTGAAGGAGTATTTCTGCGATTCTTCGTTGAAGGCACAGCAAGAAATTACCCAAAATGACGAAGCTAAGTACTTCCTAATGATTCTCAGGAGTCCCATAAACTCTCTTCCCCTCAGAGGTTAGCGTTTGTGAAATTTAAAATACAAAAGCATGACTACAATTAACTGGAGGTAGGAATGCTGTACAAAGTTCTACTGCAAACCAAAAAGTGTGTACTAACGAATCTTACCTTATCGTTATACACAATTTTTCTTCTGCTGTTATACTTCTGCGAAAATTTGTGTTCTGTTCAGAAATTTTGCCTTGAATGTTCTGCAGCACATACTGAAATGTATTATGATTCATTCTGTAATTCGAATAAAATTTTTCAGGATAGTTTTTAAGTTCTTCATATAAAGAAAAAAACTCTCCTAAATGTCTGTCGCTATTCATAGGATGAATCCATAACCTCCTAGTTCTTCTGTACTTCAAAACTCGACGAGTTACTGCAGAGTCAAAACAATACCAATAAAAGAGTGAAGACATTGATCTACACGACAGCACAGACTAGCTAAAGGCGAACAACTGTTGACTGCAGCTGCGTTTTCTACTGACTTGCTTGTCAGCTGTCGAAGGGTGGAGATCTTTTTAAATTTATTTATTTGGCCTCCCGCCAGCCATTTAGCCAAAGAGTGGGGATTACCTTGACAGTGCAGCGCAGTCCCGCCAAGGAAGAAAAAAAAAAAAAAACAATGAAGAACAATGAAACGCACATCTGTGCCGATCTACAGTAGTTTCATTAACTCTCCATTATTTTTTCTGTCAAAGTAGACAACGAGACTACAGAATTGCGCTTCAGTTATCTTTTAGTACGAAATACGAAATGTACATCATACTAATTGTAGGATGTTGATGACAAATAATTGTTTGTCTTTTGTGATGCAACGTGTGGCCAATTATAAAAGCATAGCAGATGAATTGTCCAGTAGCCGAGGGAAAAATTCTTATACATTTGGATTTATCTAGAGAATGAGACCATTAAAACAATACGAGGGACCGGCAATAGGTCTGCGCTGATCACTAGTAATTAGTTTTTTTCTGTCCTGCATTATATGACTACACTAAACCAAGCTGTAACCGCGCGAACTCCGTGGCTTGCGGACGCGGCACTGACGCCACTGAATAGCTCGCATTCTTGAGACCAGAGACAGATATCAGTATCATCATCATTTCAAAAACTTTTTGGTACTTTTAACTACATTTCATTCCCAACAATGTATGGTCTAAAACGGATCTAACAGTAAGCTAACCGCTACATAACTTTTTCACTACAAGATTTGTAAGTCAAGTGCACAACGTTGACAAGTAGCTCATTTCACAATGACTGTTAAGAAATATGGAAAGATAAATGATTCAATACGAAGCTAAGATGTTGCACTACCACGTGTACAAAAATCAGATTCTTTAGCCGCATACTTTCTTCAAAATCGGTTGGGAAGCGTTACGAAACTAAGAAATCACCCGAAACGAAAAGTAGACTTTTTCTTTTTTCACGACGTAAGTAACGCTTTTAAGGAAAAAATAAGTTCATAAAACGATGTGGCGAAGTCTTATATACCGCTAAGAATTTTTAAAACATGAAAATCGGAGAAGTGGATTTTCCCCCATTTCGCCGTCCCGGCTCGGCGCGGTGGGCAATGTGAATGCACTACTCGTCGGCCTAAGCTGGCTAGGCACGAGCCGAGCCAGAACGCGTCAGCCCGGCTCGGCCCGGCCGGCAGTGTGAACGCAGCCTTAAAGTGGTGCATTACTAGCCCAGCGGCTAGTCGGGAGAGCAGATTTGATATGGCATTCCCTTAGCCATCCGCACCGCGTCTTTATATGTAAGAACGCTGCGCGAGAAAAGGAAGGCCCCAGTTCTCTCCAGACGCTTATTAGCGCACCACGTGTGCCGGGAGTCGTGTCGCGTCAGTATCGTTGATATAAACAGCCTCGGATGCAGTAATAAGTTACTCGGGATACGCGTAACCATGAAATCGTTTTCGGGTGAAGTGTTAATTTTGGGATGACGTTAATGATCTATCTTTAGTTTGCATACGTCGGATTTTCACGTGCCGCCGCAGAACAGACATTCTACCATTATTAGCGTGGCGTTTGATGAACATTATCATCAAATTATGGCGAGCATTCACTTAAACATTTAATTTGAACAGTTATAGTTGCATCAGCGCATTAGACTCGGAACTGCTCTGGTAGTTGGACTGTGTGGATTCTTTTTGGTTTGTGACTTTCAGAATATAGTGAACATTTTAGAGAGAGTGGTTTTTGATTATGAATTCCAGACAATCTCCTAATTCCTCAGAGCTATAAGCTGTAGCCATAAATGTATTTCTCAGATGAAGTGGGCACTAGGAATTCTAATTACAAAAATGGCTCTGAGCACTATGGGGCTTAACATCTGAAGGCATCAGTCCCCTGAAACTTAGAACTACATAAACCTAACTAACCTAAGGACATCATACACATCCATGCCCGAGGCAGGATTCGAACATGCGACCATAGCGGTCACGCGGTTCCAAACTGAAGCGCTTAGAACTGCACGGCCACACAATTCTAATTACAGGCTTCACGTTTTGCTAATCACTTTCTGGTTGCCAATATTGTAGTTAGAGAGCCAGTGTAGAGAACGGCAAACAACATAAATACAAAACATTTATTCTATTATTCCACCCACCCCCCCACAACAGCACAGAAGTGTACAGGTCGACCTCGTCTGTTGACTGACAGAGACCGCCGACAGTTGAAGGGGGTCGTAATGTATAATAGGCAGGCATCTATCCAGATCGTCACACAGGAATTTCAAGCTGCATCAGGATCCACTGCAAGTACTATGACAGTTAGGCGGGAGGTGAGAAAACTTGGATTTCATGGTCGAGCGACTGCTCATAAGCCACACATCACGCTGGTGAATGCTAAACGACGCCCCGCTTGATGTAAGGAGCGTAAACATTGGGCGACTGAACAGTTGAAAAACGTTGTGTGGAGTGACTAATGACGGTACACAATGTGGCGTTCCGATGGCAGGGTGTGGTTATGGCGAATGCCCAGTGAGCGTCATCTGCCAGCCTGTGTAGCGCCAACTGTAAAATTCGGAGGCGGTGGTTTTATGATGTGGTCGTGTTTTTCATGGAGGGGACTTGCACCCCTTGTTGTTCTGCATGACACTGTCACATAACAGGCCTACATTGATGTTTTAAGCACTTTCTTGCTTCGTACTGTTGAAGAGCGATTCGGGGATGGTGATTGCATCTTTCAACACAATCGAGCACCTGTTCATAAAGCACGGCCTGTGCCGGAGTGGTTACACGGCAGAAACATCCCTGTAAAGGACTGTCCTGCGCACAGTCTTGACCTGAACTACACTCCTGGAAATTGAAATAAGAACACCGTGAATTCATTGTCCCAGGAAGGGGAAACTTTATTGACACATTCCTGGGGTCAGATACATCACATGATCACACTGACAGAACCACAGGCACATAGACACAGGCAACAGAGCATGCACAATGTCGGCACTAGTACAGTGTATATCCACCTTTCGCAGCATTGCAGGCTGCTATTCTCCCATGGAGACGATCGTAGAGATGCTGGATGTAGTCCTGTGGAACGGCTTGCCATGCCATTTCCACCTGGCGCCGCAGTTGGACCAGCGTTCGTGCTGGACGTGCAGACCGCGTGAGACGACGCTTCATCCAGTCTCAAACATGCTCAATGGGGGACAGATCCGGAGATCTTGCTGGCCAGGGTAGTTGACTTACACCTTCTAGAGCACGTTGGGTGGCACGGGATACATGCGGACGTGCATTGTCTTGTTGGAACAGCAAGTTCCCTTGCCGGTCTAGGAATGGTAGAAGGATGGGTTCGATGACGGTTTGGATGTACCGTGCACTATTCAGTGTCCCCTCGACGATCACCAGTGGTGTACGGCCAGTGTAGGAGATCGCTCCCCACACCATGATGCCGGGTGTTGGCGCTGTGTGCCTCGGTCGTATGCAGTCCTGATTGTGGCGCTCACCTGCACGGCGCCAAACACGCATACGACCATCATTGGCACCAAGGCAGAAGCGACTCTCATCGCTGAAGACGACACGTCTCCATTCGTCCCTCCATTCACGCCTGTCGCGACACCACTGGAGGCGGGCTGCACGATGTTGGGGCGTGAGCGGAAGACGGCCTAACGGTGTGCGGGACCGTAGCCCAGCTTGATGGAGACGGTTGCGAATGGTCCTCGCCGATACCCCAGGAGCAACAGTGTCCCTAATTTGCTGGGAAGTAGCGGTGCGGTCCCCTACGGCACTGCGTAGGACCCTACGGTCTTGGCGTGCATCCGTGCGTCGCTGCGGTCCGGTCCCAGGTCGACGGGCACGTGCACCTTCCGCCGACCACTGGCGACGACATCGATGTACTGTGGAGACCTCACGCCGCACGTGTTGAGCAATTCGGCGGTACGTCCACGCGGCCTCCCGCATGCCCACTATACGCCCTCGCTCAAAGTCCGTCAACTGCACATACGGTTCACGTCCACGCTGTCGCGGCATGCTACCAGTGTTAAAGACTGCGATGGAGCTCCGTATGCCACGGCAAACTGGCTGACACTGACGGCGGCGGTGCACAAATGCTGCGCAGCTAGCGCCATTCGACGGCCAACACCGCGGTTCCTGGTGTGTCCGCTGTGCCGTGCGTGTGATCATTGCTTGTACAGCCCTCTCGCAGTGTCCGGAGCAAGTATGGTGGGTCTGACACACCGGTGTCAATGTGTTCTTTTTTCCGTTTCCAGGAGTGTATGTAGAATGCCTTTGCGATGTTTTGGAACGCAGACTTCGTGCCAGACCTCACCGACCGACACCGAAACCTCTCCTCAGTGCAGTACTCCGTGAAGAATGGCGGCCATTCCCCAGGAAACCTTCCAGCACCTGTTTGAACCTATACCTGCGAGAGTAGAAGCTGTCGTCAAGGCTAAGAGTGGGCCAACATCATATTGAATTCCAGCATTACCAATGGAGGGCGCCACGAACTTGTAAGTCATTTTCAGCGAGGTGTCCGGATACTTTTGATCACATAGTGTATCACTAATAGCTTTTCCCGTTTTCTATAATAACGCAATATTTTAGACAGGTGCAAGTTATAGGAACAAAAATTACACAATTTTAAAAAAAAGCTTTATTCAAAAGCGAAAGATTTTAGCAACACTGCTATGGCTAATTGATATATCAGTTTTTTACTAGGTTATTAGTAAAAAAATAAAAAAAGCCTCGTATAACCAAGACCAAAATAATACCGAAAAACACCTGCAATTTAGAACTAAAATATCGCTATCGATTTTAACCGGCCGTCTTTGCCTTCCCTATGCTGCAGCCTACTGCGACATCAAATGAGCACCCACACACACACCGAACACACTGCTGCTACTGACCTGTCTAAAGCTCAGGGCCCCCACACTAACAGTGCATTGCTAAGGCCTAAATATTTCTTGGGATACCCGACACAGAAATAAAGTCTGAAATGAATTGCAACTACAGTCCTATCCCTTATGAGCCAGCCCAAATTCTTTTCAAGTGAAAGGATAATATAGTGAGCTCAGTCGTCAGTTGAAATCAGTTCGGTGCTGCCTAACCATCAAAGGGCCAATACACGAACCTATATCTGTTTATAGCTCGTGGGCATATGTAGAAGTTCCATTACTCACTGTTGCACCCTGCACTTACGACTGATCTAATAATCATATGGTCAGCCTATTCAACAATCAGATAGTAATATGCAACTGCACATAAAAATGAACTCTTAATAAAGGAGATAACTGAATGATTGCACAAGATACTGATTTAACCTTACTAAGGCTTACATTTCACTATCAGTTTACTCAGATTTCACAGATTACTTTCAATGGTGACCTTACACAGGCCAATATCATACACAGTGGAACATTTATATATTTACGGGGTTGCCATAGGTTATAGAAATCAGGGAATTTCAAACGTGTCAGGGAAATCAGGGAAAATCACGGAAGTTGGAAAAAACACTGGAAAAATCTGGTTTTTGTCTCAGTAGATGAAATGGTTTGTTTACTGAGATGTCGTGCATCGTCAGTGGTTGTGTGCAGCTGAGTACATGCGCCGATTCCCTACTCCCTTCAAACCACTGCCCTCAACTTGCAGTCGGTGTTGCCACCACTTTTCGCAGCTGGCCTAGCAGCTGCTGACTAAAGGCAGGGGTGCGTGAGGAGTGGTTTGTTTGGATCTGCTTCTCAGAGACTGCAGACGCTGCGACCGGAGACGGCGGTCATGTATGCCTGAGTTGTGTGTGAGTGATTGTGTGAATGTGCATGTGCTCTCTTTTTCTGACAAAGGCTGTGGCCGAAAATTTAGTTGTGAGAGTGTGATTGTCTTTTCCACGTGCCTGTCTGCGGCTCAGCGATCGTCTTTACGGTGAGTTGCTACCTATCCTCGTTATTATTGATTCTCGGAGTATTTGCACAAGTTACCTGTTGCATGGATTGATCACTGCAGTCCCATTTCATCAATAATCCGTCTGTGACGCTTGAATAGCTGGCCACACGAGCGGATTTCCGCTACAGGCCCAAACCGCAGGCCATTTCTGCTGGTATCTCTAACGGATGGGGCGTGCCAATCTGAAGCTCTTCGTTTCCCACTAATGTACACGTCCTGCCCATCAGATCTGGTCTCACTGAACTGCTCGCAGGCTGGTGTGTTTGCATGTGGGGTAATGCAGTGGATTTCCATGATTTGTCCATGGACCAAGGACTGCAGTGCTTGTCAGCAGGCGATGGATTTCAGAATCTGCGACTGTTTACTGCAAATACTTTGTGCAGTGCGGCGTTCTATAGACATTTTATTTATTCTAGTACATTTTTGAACTTAGAAAGTAGTTTAAATATTAGAAAAAATGGACGATAAGGAGAAGAAAACTGTGGCAGCCGCTGGCAATTTGAACACTATGTACTCATATATTTCTCGAAAGAAAACTCACATAATACCTGTAACTGCTCCCTGACATGGTTGAACTTAGCATTCAATACTGCCAACCACTAACTCATGGGACAACTCCAGCTTCCCTGTTGTTTTCTGCTTCTGTGAATTCACCAATGTCTGATATCTGGGCCATCAATGATTTGTAAGTAAAAAAAGGTGAATGTCGATACTACTTAGGAAAACTGGAATAGTGCTGTGTTTAACATATAGCGTGCCTGCAGGAGAGAAACAGCAAGGTAGAACAGAGGTTGGCGTCCCGGAAATTTTAAAGCTGGGGTCTTAGTGTTGGTTAAATATTTCAGTGCATATCCTCAAACTGATAAAAGACTGTTGGGGAAAAAATGGATCAAATGGCTCTGAGCACTATGGGACTTAACTTCTGAGGTCATCAGTCCCCTAGAACTTAGAACTACTTAAACCTAACTAACCTAAGGACATCACACACATCCATGCCCGAGACAGGATTAGAACCTGCGACGGTAGCTGTCGCGCGGTTCCAGACTGTAGCGCCTAGAACCGCTCGGTCACTCCGGCCGGCACTGTTGGGGAGACTATTGACCTGGTTTGTAGGGACCTGTCCAGTAGGGCCCTGTCCCATGCTTTCGGTGCTGACTCCAGTCACTCTACTGGTCGAGAATCCTCCTGCTTGGCGGAAAATCCAGGTACGTCCCAGTCACATTAAGGCTATAGATCCCAAGTAATTGTCTTTCTTGTCGACCTCTTACCCTCACCCAGAGACGGGGGCAGTTGGTAATTGGAATGGGGACGGCTGAGCTGTCCCATGATAATTGATAGTTCCAGTACTCTGCGACTGTAGACGTTATGTCGGTGAACTTGCACCTGGGCGTTGGGCGAGACCTCTTAGCGGCTAGCCACGTGGTGCAGGAAGTCAGCTGCTGACAGCACCAAGCAGGGAAAGCGAGTGGCTGCGAGTGTCCAGCCCCGTCCTGTTGCTCTGACGTCTGGGGTTTGCTATAGATAAGGGCGATCGGGCTGTTCGAATGTGATGAGTCAGGCAACATAGGACCAACCAACTAGATTTAATCACCTGAAGTCAGCATCTGATCAGCAGGCACCTACCCTGAACGCAGTCTATAGCGTGGTCAGCACGTTGGAATCAGGAATGCATCAACTGAACTGCCTCCATCCAGTCTGGTGTCTACCAGAGATTACGTGGACAGCAGCTCGTGGAAAACAGCTGTCTGCCACAACAAGCAAGTCAACTAACACCGGTAGATCTCCACCCGAAAGGATGATATTGGGTGAACGTGTTTCAGACTCACAACGTTACGATTGTGGTTGCTGATGTACTGTCGCTTCACCTTGTAGAGTCTGGTGCACGACTAAAGGTTGCTGGCGTTCTGGCTCATACATCTGTCTTTCCCCACACCCCCTTCCCCATGCCTGGGTCTATGTCTTGCTCCACAGCTTAATCACTGGATTTTATGGTCTCTACTTAATTACCGTATTTTGGATATTATTTAATGGTGTCATTGACTGCAAATCGACTTTTGAGCAGATTGCTCTATAGGTGATGTCTGACTTTGTTAAAGAGCAAAAATTCTTACATTAAGAGGTTTTACATTACCAGTTGTGACTGTTTTGATGATGGCTTGTGCCCATGCATAAATTCTGTGGAGGTTGTTAGGTCTTTTGGATGCTATTGTAGTATGTATTTGTAAAGGGGAGAGTTTGTTATTTACAATGCGCTTAAGTTGTTTAAATCTCATTACTTTGGAATAATTAACTTGTGCTTTAACTGCTTAAATCTCATTAGTCCTAAATCAAATTTCATTGTGTTTAAACTGTTTGGGTCTTGTCACTGAAAGGCTACAAATTTAATGTATTCGTTTGATCTCTCAATTTTATCAACAAATTATTCTGCAAGATTTCGTTTCGAAACACATAATCCTTAGCAGAGCTAGAACTCCAGTGACAGAACTTTGAGACTGGACGTGGTGAGTCGATGTTAGACATTATTGTCGACGCCTCAAGGAGTTTGAGCTAGATCGGGTAGTAAGGCTACGAGAAGCTGGATGTTAAGTCTGTGATATTGCAGAATGACTTAGTTGGAATGTACCCACTGTACATGATTGCTCGCAGAGGTGGTCACGGGAAGGTACAGTCCCAAGAATATTTCAGAGTATGGCTCAGGCGCATTGTACTGTATCTGGAGCAGTAATTTGAGGATCAGTTGTCACCACAGTGATCCAACGAATTGTTAAGAACGATTACTTCAGGGACAGCTCCGAACCAGATGCGCTGTATCGTGCATTCTAATGACCCCAAACAACCGCCACCTGCGACTTCAGTGGTGTCAAACGAGAGCTCATTGGAGGGCAGGATGGAGACCAGTTGTGTTTTCTGATAAAAGCTGGTGTTACCTCGGTGCATGTGATGGTTATGTTTTGGTTGGTAGGAGACCAGTTGAAGGCATACAACCAACCTGTTTGCATGCTTAGACACACTGGGCCTACACCTGTATGGGCTTCGGTTTCGTACGCCAGCAGAAGCACACTCATGGTTATTCTACGCACCCTAACTGCAGATTTGTATGTCAATCTGGTGATTCGACAAGTAGAGTTACCATTCATAAACAGCATTCCATCTTTAACATCCAACAGATTCTCCCACCCAGCCGGAGTGTCTACAGTGCTAGCTAGCTATCAGAAACACCACTTATATACAATAAAACACGTGGATTGCGGTGGAGGTGGAGTGTGCCACAGTGTTAGTCAGGACATTGTGGGCAGCTGTGTTGACCTTAACCCTTTTAAATACAGCTTTATGCATACTGATACTTACAAAACCTAGCTCCATGACCACTAACAATGATGACACCCATTTTTACTTTCTTGTACATTGGTAACAGTACATAAATACTGATGAACTGCAGCTGTCAAAGCTTCTTATGTATTCTAGAGGATCCAAGATGTATATAGCAGACACAATTCACGTTACAGGAACCATACAATATGCCTATCAGAGGGAGGGAGACTGACTCTTGCGAGCACCACTCTATCCTGTGCCACATAAACCCACTATCATGTTTGGATATATGTCGAAATCAGTAACTTTGCACTGGAAAAAAGGACTTTTGTGACAAAATCGATTCATGGAACAGATTCTTTTAGGATTTCTGATAGTATTCTGGTTACAGATAAGTAAAAAAAATTATGACAATTATATACTGCATATATCGCCATGTCACAACAAAACTGTAGTAGCAAATTACTCTTCAGTCCACGTCCGAGTTCTTGGCATAGGATTCACAGACTATTTCAGACTTTCCACCCTCGTACAGTACATAGGAAAAACACTGAAGTCCTCTGGGACAAGCTTTGATTTCTCTTGCTATGCTACGATGACCGTTTGTCCCTATGTAGGAGGGGGCAACAAAACTATTTTAATACTGTTAAGCTGTCATGCTGTGACAGTCTCTCTCCATGTATGTATAAGTGTTATTTACATATAAACAGATTATTTATTACAATACAAAGTTGTTGTGAAATTCTGATCGCGAATGAAAAATTCATCTGATCTTTCCAAGGTAATCAGCGTTGTTTCCACATACAAACTGCCTGTACCATTTTGTCAAAAAGTCGCCTTAGTCGTCTCAGACCTGCCGTATATTAATATTATCGATACATTATACTGACCCAATCTAAGGTAAACGACATTAGCACTCGACTGGCATTATCTTGATTTTACTTCAGGTGTTCTCTGCAGTTGTCTGTGTGGGATGTAATGCTCACTTGGGAATACTGTCTCTCATTAAAAAGACACTGAGGCTGAAACTTTAATAATTATGTGCCACATGAGCGCGGAGTATCACTGTGCTTTAAAAGAAACGCATATTGCTTGTTATAAATACAGATCTGTGATTATGGATTACAATCATAGTTATCACGACTGGGTAAAGAATATGCATCCATTTGGACCATTAAAGGCTCTCGTACAACACTATAAGAAGCAGAATAGCTCAAGGCCTCTTCCAAGAACAGCTGAGAGTGTTATCACAGAGGCAGGAGGAGTCAGTAGAAAGTTTTGTCGATAGTAATGAAAATTAATGTAAAAACATATGAGCTGAGGAAAAAAGAAGCAAGCAAAACTATTCTCCAGGAGGCAGGACATTGTGCATTAGATGCTTTTGTAAGGGGACTGTAACCTGATACACTGAGGAGAGGGTATGGGCAGGAAACGTCCAGATTAGCTATGAATCTTGAGGTGATATGTGATATAACAACAGTACAGGGTACAAGACGTGTCTTCTCTATTGATGTTGGTTAATGTAAACATTCATTTTCATCGTGCTGAAACAGAGCTTAGCCGATGTACAATTGGGTTAATATAAATTTTCGTTTTCATCGTGCTAAAACAGAGCTTAGCCGATGTACAATAGAAGTGGGGCGAAAGCTAAGCCAGCTCGAGGAAACTGAAGTGACATACTGTCACAAAGTCTGTTAGACATGAAGAGTAGGCCAACTAAAACTCCAGGCAAAGTCACTAAGGCTCGATATACATGGTCAATGCAGATGTAGATGAAGTGCACAAGACACTAGGAAATTACTTTGGGTTATTGTCGCGATGAAACTACCTATTAACATGTGTGTGGCAGAACCAAAGGCGACCTCTGTATTGGATGCATCACGGCATTTTACACATAGAAGTATCACAAACGTAAATGATATAGCTGGAGAGACAGTTGTTCCCATCAGTATGGATAATTTCGACACTGATGAATGAAGTTTGTTCAAGTGGTTGTTAGTTATTGATTTACATGTGCTACATGAAGATTATCTAGACAGGTCAAATGTATACCGTAGCCATTAGCAAGCTGCCAGTAAAGCTGCATTACATGCAGAAGTGGAGCATTTGAAGGGAGCTGAGAGAGTATCTATGGAGAAGTAGTTGTTACAGGAATTTGAGAACCTGTTTAATCTTTACAGTCCACTGTCGTTGACACCCATAATGCAACACAGAATTATGGCTCGAAATAAACCACCTGTGTATCAAAAACATATAGCCCCCACTTTTGAAGATTTTATCAACCAGTAATTGAAAAACAGCGTACTGGAAGAGAAATAGTTCTAGGGAGCTGCTGTCATTATTGTACAAAAGAAGTCGTCAGACAGAACGAGGGAGTATACATTTTCTTGCGATTATCGCTATCTATGTTGTAGAACAGTGATAGATGTAAATCCCATACGTGACATTAAAGAAGCAATGTAAGTACTTTTCTACAATAGACCTAGAGAATGGCCTGGCCCCCGTCAACTAGAAATAGTGCTAGAGGATCTAAATTCAAAATGCATTTCAACCAGTAGTCACACCTACTAAACGATGCCATCTGCAGAGCTGTCATTACTCGTTTAATCGAGATAATGTGTAAGGAAGTATTGCAGCAGGTTTGGCTGCAAGACTGGACAGTGCAGTGTCACGAAGAAAAAGTGATTCAAATGGCTCTAAGCACTATGGGACTTAACATCTGAGGTCATCAGTCCCCTAGACTTTGAACTACTTAAACCTAACTAACATAAGGATATCACACACATTCATGCCCGAGGCAGGATTCGAATCTGTGACCATAGCAGCAGCGCCGTTCGAGACTGAAGCGCCTAGAACCGCTCGGCCACAGCTTCCGGCTGTCATGAACAGACAGGTATTTATTTGCTTGTGCTGCCATGCTAGTGGAGATATTAATTTACTTTATCAGGTTCAAATGGTTCAAATGGCTCTGAGCACTATGGGACTCAACTGCTGAGGTCATTAGTCCCCTAGAACTTAGAATTAGTTAAACCTAACTAACCTAAGGACATCACAAACATCCATGCCCGAGGCAGGATTCGAACCTGCGACCGTAGCGGTCTTGCGGTTCCAGACTGCAGCGCCTTTAACCGCACGGCCACTTCGGCCGGCTCTTTATCAGGTCTGTTAGCAGTAGGTGATGGCATACATGTGTGGCAGCTGCTAACTCTTACCATGGTAGTGGGTGAGGGAACCCAACTTGTACAGTGCCGATGGCTGCTTTATTGCAGTCACTCCATACTGGATCTTCAACTGGATCATGTGCAGTGATGTGTGCTTTAGCTGCCCGAGCAGCTTCCAGAAAAGAATGACAGGTGACAACTCACACAAGCGTCATTTACGGAGGTTTTGGCCGACGTGTCTCGTGTACCGTAAAAAGAGGGCATGCGTTCATTCAAGTGCGACCCTTACGATACCCCCTGTGGTTTCTGAACCCCGAATTGGCTGGTTTCATCTCCCACACGAATTTGAAGTTCGTGTTATTTGCTTTGTTCGTATGCAGTTGAATACGTGAGTGGCCGGTATATTGGTAAGTGCTAACATTTAACCGATACGTCGTTACGAAAATAATTTGTGTAGTTTCCACGTTCGAAGTGCTTAACTCTTGATCCACGCTCCGTGGATAGCTACTCTGACATCAACATAATGGGAACGCTGAAAATTTCGAAATCAGGGACAAAATCTTCCGGGGTCAGATGTTCCAGAGTCGTTACAGCGGCAAGAGCGGATACGTCCCACGCCCAACTCGATCTCTCAGTTTCATCACAGTAAATCTGTGTGTACAGAGGTGAACTGGCAGGAGAACTGGCTGTTCATATTGGTCCACTTCAACAATGATCTCCAACCTTGTGCCAATGTTTAATTCAGCAGACAACCACGAAAACGCTTATGGGACGCCTGTTGTAAGGTAAATGGGTGATGTCCTCACCAGCATCATTAAAAGTAAACCTGCGTATTATAATAACGATAAAGAACTTTTACTTTTTATCTTAGCAATCTCGGAAACGATGTTCAGATGTACATCCGTTAGATTTAACAAATATATCATAAATTACTGGAAATATTTTGGAGTCGATTAATCACTTATCTTACGCAACCTGGTTAATCAAAGTATCTGATGGAAAACTGAACATTTTTAATGTGTCCTGATACTCTTCATAACATGTAGACGCCTTTACTACCCACTTTACGAATTGCACGTCTAATGTCTCCGAAGATACTGGAGTCACAATCGTCTTTTATTTTACATACACGGCCGAAGAATTACTCCAAAGATATGGAAAGTAATACAAGAATCCATGTAATCAGATCGACGCCAGTGTTCACCTTTTTATGTTAGTCGACTGTAAATGTTGATGTTTGATGGACGCATGTTACCGACAACGCACAGAAGCAACGTATTTTTCTTGCATCTCTTTCGTAGTGGAACGTTGTCGCACATCAAATTCTGTGCCAGAAATGATCTACAGGCCGGTCTCTTGCCGACTGACTGTGCAAGGATAATCCACGACTCACCTTACACAACCTTTAAGTCCGGCAGTACGTCTATGGCATGCCTCTCAGTAGCTCACACTCCATATACTTCCTCATAACATGAACAGCATTTGACATCCCACTGTAGATGTTTCTGAAGGTACTTGTACAAATTATCATTTTGAAAGGCCATCAGTTAGGATAAAACATTATTTTCTAACTGTCCTATTTGTCTACGAGGAAGAAGAATTTACACAATTTGTAGACAGTCGAGTGCAGCACTAGCGTTTATGTGAAAGCAGTAGGTGAACTCGGGGAGCAACGGAGCAGAACGGGATACAATAATTTTTTTGGGAAATTATTACATAAACATTGAAATTCTTATGAATATCATCTTAAAACTAGGATACAGAGTTGTTTTATGAGAAGTTTACATTTGACACTAAGGAGTATGAAATCTATAAAAAATCATTCTCACTAAGAAAATATTTTAATGTCATTTTGGAAGATAACTATTTTGTACGCTTAATACTGCTTCTCTTGCTATACAAAATCGCATCGCTCGCGCAGCAGATGTATTTTCTGCCTTGCGAACAGACAACGTACGATGCCTAGTCTTATGCAGCTAGACACGTTTCTTTGTCGAATGTGTGCCGCGAGCCGTTTGTTTTTGCTGATGATAGCGTAATATGTGACAATGAGATGCTTCACCGTTGGTGTAAAGAATCTGCTCTCCATTGACTTCAGATGTGCTGCCTACTCTTCATCGTGTTCTATAGTGAACTTATCTTTAATTTCTCTGTCTGATTTGTTAACTTCGTAATTGGTATTATTCTCAGCTTTGCGAACGTATTTTTAGGGCCAGTTGTACAATCCCGGGATAAATCCATGGCTAGCTAACCGAGGAATAAGCTAACCACTGATTAACTTGGAGTGCGCGTTGTACGTCACCATTTTATTCCTCGGTTAGTTATTCCCAGAATAACGTTCATGTCGAGTTAAGCCGGCAACAGCTGAAGAGCACTCTGGGTATTTGTGCGTAGGTTATTTCATATTTAGGTAATCGTTGTCTGCAGAAATAGTGTTTCAAACATAAGTGATAAACCTTCCAGACCGCAAAACGTTTCGCTTGAAGATACTTTGAGGCTGGTAGATACTGTGTTTAAGTTCAACAGTATATTAGAAAACACGAAAACTATTGCAGTCTCATTCAGTGAAAAAATTAGCGCAAAACATTTAACTAAATTAGTAGGATACACATATGTATAACTTCCTATCTTGAATTTAATTAAATGATCCGGTACTTTTTATTTGATGAGTAAGAGATCTTTCTCGATTTCCGAATAAAGTGTATGAAAAAACATACAACAGTTTTCATTCACAAACAACTTCACGTAGATCGACAGAGCAGTTACAACAGACGTTCGATTATTATTATTACTATTATTATTATTATTTAAAGCAAGAAACACGTAAATATTAAGTAGGCTGTAGAATGGAATGTAAGCTCCAAATTTTGTTCAATTAAATACACGATTTGATAAAGTTGTCAACAGAAGGACGCCACAGTTAGTTCGATTCAGATGCAACATTTCTATACGGCAGTATTCCATCAAATGTAGCTGTACGGTAGATGGTGAAATGAATTGTAAGTAGGCACATAAATCAAAGCAACTGTGAAATGCGGGCTGCTTTGTGAAATAGTTGGTCTTTTCAGTCTCTCTAACAAACTGTGACAACATAGACATCATGCAGATTGATTTGACTGAAAATTATGAAAAGTGTCACTGGTTAGCTCGCTGTTCTATTTACGTCTTAGAATGATTTATTCATTACAGCAGTAATAGGTGTTATAGAGAAAATCCTTGCTAAATTATTGAATAATTTTGGTGCATCTACTTTTGCAATTCTTGGCATATATAAATAATGTTCCTGTGATGTGATGTGATGGTTATTAATTATATTGAGGATATATATGAAGAATAGTATGCCAACATTTACAGTAAGCACCCAATATCTTTTTTATAATCTTGGGGTGGAAATGTACGTATGGCACATACCGAAGTGGAGGCTGCTGTTACTTTGTCTCACCATAAATGGTTGAGAATCTGTTTAATACGTAATTTTGGGTTGTGCAGTCATCTTTAGCACCTGTATGTAATCTGGGAGTAGAAGGTGAAGTAACCAGAGGCCTGGCACCTTCACTCTGTTCTTCCTTCTTTTCTTGTCGTCTCAGCTTAGCACTCTGAGTTTTGTTTTCAGAATAACAATACCTGTTCTCAAATGTGAAAGAATCAGCAGAACTGCAGATGGTGCTGCTTGAAAAGTACCTTGACAAGAACCAGAGAAGGTAGAAAGAACTGTGTTTGTTAAAAAAGGAACATACGCTCAAAATTAGGACCACAAAATAAAAATACAAATGATTTCAGAATAAAAATATATTAATCCATATACATTTGTTTATTTTCTTTTAATTACATCAGAGAACTGAAATAATTACACTGTCTCTTGTGCATGTTGTCCAGTGTCATACACATCCTTTTAATAATCATGCTGGCCGTCCCCTTACCAATACCAATAAAGTCTCCCACTGACAGAATGAAATCACCAGAAGCAAAATATGTGTCTGTAGTAGCTGGTTCATTGGTAGAACGGAGTCATTTCTGAAACAAAGAAAAGAATGACATAAGACTATTCAAGAGAAATTTAAAATCATAATTTGCAACCACTCTTTCCACTGTCATGATTCTGTAGATACAATAACTAAAGATTCCTGTTAACTGAATGAAGAGTACCAATGTTCTTGTCACACAGAGATAATTACTGTATGATAAATATGTATGTGGTTATTTGGATAATAGTAATAATTGAGAAATACAACAGCTACCTGCTAGAGCTTTTTTTTTTTTAAAAAACTGCTTTCCTATTAATTTTACTGTGTTAAATTTAGACTGAGTAAACACAAATAATTTACATGTTTATGGGAATAATTCTAAGAGAAATATTCTGTTGATATGAAGCATTCACTAAATGATGGAAAGTTATTGTCTCACTGGGATATAAGAGTGAAAAATATTTTCTGCTATAGATTTGTCTAAGTAAACTATGGACATCAGTGCACTGTCAAACTTCTTGTTACATTATACATCATAATAAGCCATCATCGCAGAAAAATGGTACCTCACACAAGAACAATATAAGATATTTCAGTTTAAGTTACCTTCAACCAACTATAGTTTCACATTTAGAAGAACACTGGAAATAGCTTTATATTCAAGGAAATTTAAAAACATAGCATTCCTGGCACTTCTCCCACATGCTACAACTATGGAGATAGCTAGGTTTCTCTTCTTATAGCCTAGAAATACAGCTATTATTTTATGATAAATGTGGATGGGCTTATGTGAATAATACTAATAACAGAGAAACAACAGCTACGTTCTATAGATGGGGAAGCATCAATTTTTTTAAATAAATCTTACTTTCCTCTTAATATTACTGTGTTAAACGTAGCGTGAGTAATAACAAGTAGTTCACTGGCTTCAGTAAATAATCGTAGGTGGGAGACACTCTTCTTACTCTGAAGCATTAATGGGTCTGTCATCGGAACATTTTCAATAACAGGTGGAAAGTTGTGCTGTTTACAAAACGGGGCATTCCCAATACAAAACAGAGTGGAATAATATATTCTGCTATTGGTGAGATTGGGATTCTCCTGTTTTGTCAAAACGTTTTGCAACACGAAAAATCAATGTTTCGTCAAAAACAGAAAAGGCTGGTAATGCACATTGCACCCATAACTGATGTGATTTTTCGATTTGGTTAAGTCTGTTATGGCACTGTCTGCTAAATAAAATGAAACAATCCTTTTCGCTACCGCAGCAATTGTAAAACACCAGGTGGACAGACTAATTTTGTGCGAATCGTCATTTTAATGTGCCTGATTTACATAAATAACACGACGGGATTCATGAGGTACTGAAATCGAATGCATATTACCACAAATAAACGGTATTATTTAAGAAAACAGAGAAATAGTCTCACCTGTCTGTTATACGCTCCAGTTTCTCGCCTACGAGACTGACAAGACGAAGTACGGCTTCCTTAGATAAACGAAATCTGGATATAAATTCGGAATCGGCGTCGTCACTCTTTCTTTTTCTTGCTCATTATCTTGAACAGTTCAACCAAAATCTCGTCATTGCTGGCTGCATCTGTCACTATCCCTGCCATCTTGAAAAATTATTCCCCGATTAAGCTCGCTAAACGGCTAGAAATCGCCGGGTAGGCGTTATTCCGTGTTCGTACAACGCGTTTCTCGCGCTGTTCCGAGAATGAACCTCAACCGGCTGCTAACCGGAGACTGTACAACTGGCTCTTAGAGGTTGATTTTGGGTACGTTAAGCTCATTACATGGTTTTAAAACTCCCATTTCAGAAGATAAAACGGCCGACTGTCTGTCAGTCTTTCTAATGTAAGTTCACATCATGCAGAAAAGCAAAGAAAGAAAAGAAATATCTAGTTTGAAACCCACTTTTATCAACAAATGAAGGGGCTAAACTGGACACTATATTACTCTGCCCCGTCCCGCTTCGCTCGAAGGGCACATTTCTCGTTTACAACTTTTAAACGAAATAATAACAGATAGATTTCAAATGGTTCTGAGCACTATGGGACTTAACAGCTGAGGTCATCAGTCCCCTAGAACTTAGAACCACTTAAACCTAAGGACATCACACACATCTATGCCCGAGGCAGGATTCGAACCTGCAACCATAGCGGTCGCGCGTCTCCAGACTGAAGCGCCTAGAACAGATAGATTTAAACGCATTATATAACTAAGGTGTCACGAATGGCATGGATCTTCAGATTACATGTCATTTAAGGGCGTATAACTAACAATTAACGGCTTACATTTTGTTGAAATTTACGAAAAGTAATAAAAACATTGCTCTTGTGTATTGTAGCCAAGACGGATACAAAGCCAACACCCACGATAGGAGTAAAAGTTTATATGTCAACCAGCTTCGCAGATGCTGGACAGATTGAAGAAATATATGAGGAGATAAAAGAAATTATTCAGATAATTAAGGAAGACGAAAATTTCAGTTTGATTGGGGACTGAAATTCTGTAGTTGGAAAAGAAAGAGAAGGGAAAATAGTAGGTGAATATGGACTGGGAGAAAGGAATGAAACAGGAAGCCATTGCACTGATTGCCCTGGGGAGAACAATATTTACTCATATGAAATGACGAACATTGCGGTGAATTAAGACTTTTATAATTCATGAAACACGTACGTAAAACTGTACAGAAAAGAGCTTTTATCATTTAACGTAATTATATTAAAAACAATATTGCTTTATTACGTGTATTAGTCTTTGTTCTATGCTAAAAATATTAATAACTATGAAACAGTCGAATGATTTTGTGTAATTCCTTACTCTGGCCTTGATCTTGGATGTGGAAAGACGTGAGAGACATTGGAAGCGTACTTACGTTGTATTTTGTTTAAATATATGCGTTTTTTGCTCTTAAAATCTTTATCTATCTTTAGCGTCTGTACATGTTAGAAAAATAATGACTTATTTTCTCAGAATACCAGAATACCATTTGTACGGCCGCAACGTCTTATTTGAATACTGACAATATTAAACGGCACAGAGCCGCAGCAATAACTAACAAAGCTTGCATTTTTATTATGTTATTTAACTTCAGTGTCGTTTTATTTGTAAAGATTTTCATTAAATTCTTATGGTTGCCGCAAAACGGCTATCTTTCATCTCAGCCACGTAAATTCACAGAACTTAACTTACTCCGAAATTATCAATGATAAACATGTCACACAATAATATTTCTCTACAGGAACCCATGACGTTAGGGAAGTATTAATTTCAATGAAACTGCAATGCAAAAAGAACCTGAGATGTTTTGTTAACAGACGAGCTAGTAAGTACTCACACTGTTCTTTACGTGTTTCATACTGCGGGTATTAAACCTTCAAATTATATTTCCACAAAAAGGCTGTGAAATTTGCCCGTGATAAGTTGTGTTGCGACTTTAGTGTGTGTTGCGTCATTTGATGTGTAACTATATGTATATGTGCCTAAAAATCATACAGTTTAATGAACTGCACATGTATACATAATTACAGCACACCACTTGAAGTACAGAACGGAACACAACATACATATTAAAATAATAACACTCCACCTAGTAGAGTTTTGCGCAGAGTATAATTTACTCATCGCAGATACTTGGTTTAAGATTGTTTACGTGATAGTAAGACAGAGATTTCGTATCCCAGTTTTAAATTGTAACACCTTTCCAAGGGCAGATGTGAACTCTGACCACAATACGCGTAGATTAAAACTGAGGAAGTTGCAAAAACGTAGGAAATTGAGAAGACAGGTCTGGATAAGTCAAAAAAAAAAAAAAAAAAAAAAAAAAAAAAAAAAAAAAACAGACTTGTTGAAAGCTTCCCAGGGGGCATTAGGCAACGGATAACTAGAACAGGGGAAAAGAATATAGCAGAAGGTGAATGAGCAGCTGTATGAGATGAAGTAGTGAAGGCAGCAGAGAATCAAATAGGTAAAAAGACCAGGCGTAATAGAAATCCTTGGACAGCACAGGCGATGCTGAGATTCATTGACGAAAGGAAAAAAAATAAAAAATGCAGCAATTAAGCAGGCGAAAGAGAATACAAACGTCAAAAAAAGAGATAGACAGGAAGTGCAAAATGGCTAAGCAGGAATGGCTAGATGACAAATTTGAGGATTTAGAAGCATCTTTCACTAGGGCAAAGACAGATTCCGCCTATGGGAAAATTAAAGAGACCTTTGTTGAAAAGTGAAGTATCTGTATGAATTTCAAGAGCTCAAGTGGAAAACCAGGTCTAACCAATGAACGGAAAGCTGAAAGGTGGGAGGAGTATATGGAGGGTCTGTACAAGGGAGTTGAACGTAAAGTAATATTAGAGAAAGTGACGAGGACGTAGCTGAGAATGAGATGGAGATATGATATTCCGAGAAGAATTTGACATAGCACTGAAAGACCAAAGTGAAAACAAGACCCCCGAGAGTAGATGATATTCCGAGAAGAATTTGACATAGCACTGAAAGACCAAAGTGAAAACAAGACCCCCGAGAGTAGACAACGTTCCGTTAGAACTACTGATTGTCTTGGGAGAGCCAGGGATGACTAAACTCTGTCATCTGGTGTGCAGGTCGTGGGAGACAGGTGAAGTACCTTCAGGTTTCAAGAAGAATGTAATAATTGCAATTGCAAGAAAGGAGGTGATGACAGGTGTAAAAATTACCGAACTCAATTTAATAAGTCAAGGTTGGAAAATACTAACACGAATTCTTTACAGAATAATGGAAAAACTGGTAGAAGCCGACCTCTGGAAAGATCAGTCTCCATTTCAGAGAACTTTAGAAACAAGCGAAGCGATATTGACTTACTTCAGAGGATAGGTTAAGGAAAGGCCAAAGTACGTTTATAGCATTTTTAGTCTTAGAAAAAGCTTTTGACAGTTGTTGACCGAAAAACACTCTTTGAAATTCTGAAGTTAGGAGGGCTAAAATACAGTGAGGGAAAGCCTATTTACAATGTGTACAGAGTCTAGATGGCAGTTGTAAATTTCAAGGGGCATAAAGGGAAGCGTTGGTTGAGAAGGGAGGGAGCGAGGGTTGTTGCCTATCCTCGATGTTATTCAATCTGTAAGTTGGGGAAGCAATAAAGGAAAGCGAAGAAAAAATTTGGAGTAGGAATTTAGAGTCAGGGAGAAGAAATAAATCTTTGAGGTTTATCGATGACACTGTCATTGTGTCTGAGGTAGCAAAGTACTTAGAAAAGCAGTTAAACGGAATGGACAGTGACTTGAAAGGTGGATATAAGATGAACATCAACTAAGGCAAGATAATAATAATGGAATGCAGTCGAATTGAATCAGGTGTTGCTGAGAAAATTAGAGAAAGAAATTAGATACGTAAAGTATTAGATGAGATTTGCAGCAAAATAAGTGATGATGGCCAAAGTAAAGGGGATATAAAATGTATACTGGCAATGGCAAAAAGCGTTTTTTAAGAAGAAAAATTAGTTAATATCGAATATAAATTTAAGAGTTAGGAAGTCTACTCTGAAGGTATTTGTCTGGAGCGTAACCGTTTATGGAAGTGAAACGTGGACGAAAACAGTTTAGAGAAAAAGGTAACAGAAGCTGTAGAAATGTGGTGCTACAGAAAAGTATTGAAGCTGAGATGGGCAGATCACGTAACTACTGAGGGGGACTGAATAGAACTGATGAGAAAAGAAATCTACACCTGCATCTACATCTACATTTATACTCCGCAAGCCACCCAACGGTGTGTGGTGGAGGCCACTTAACGTGCCACTGTCATTACCTCCCTTTTCTGTTCAAGCCGCGTATGATTCGCGGGAAAAACGACTGCAGGAAAGCCTCCGTGCGCGCTCGAATCTCTCTAATTTTTCATTCGTGATCTCCTCGGGAGATATAAGTAGGGGGAAGCAATATATTCGGTACCTCATCCAGAAACGCACCCTCTCGAAACCTGGCGAGCAAGCTACACCGCGATGCAGAGCGCCTCTCTTGCAGAGTCTTCCACTTGAGTTTGTTAAACATCTCCGTAACGCTATCGCGCTTACCAAATAACCTTCTGACGAAACGCGCCGCTCTTCTTTTGATCTTCTCTATCTCCTCCGTCTACCAGATATGGTACGGATCCCACACTGATGAGCAATACTCAAGTATAGGTCGAACGAGTGTTTTCTAAGCCACCTCCTTTGTTGATGGATTACATTTTCTAAGGACTCTCCCAATGAATCTCAACCTGGCACCCGCCTTACCAGCCGGCCGGTGTGCCGAGCGGTTCTAGGCGCTGCAATTTGGAACCGCGCGTCCGCTACGGTCCCAGGTTCTAAACCTGCCTCGGGCGTGGATGTGTGTGACGTCTGCCGGCCGAAGTGGCCGTGCGGTTAAAGGCGCTGCAGTCTGGAACCGCAAGACCGCTACGGTCGCAGGTTCGAATCCTGCCTCGGGCATGGATGTTTGTGATGTCCTTAGGTTAGTTAGGTTTAACTAGTTCTAAGTTCTAGGGGACTAATGACCTCAGCAGTTGAGTCCAATAGTGCTCAGAGCCATTTGAACCATTTTGTGTGACGTCTTTAGGTTAGTTAGGTTTAAGTAATTCTAATTTCTAGGGGACTGATGACCTCAAATGTTAAGTCCCATAGTGCTCGGAGCCATTTGAAATATATATATATATATATATATATATATATATATATATATATATATATATATATATATATATATATATTTGAACCGCCTTACCAACAATTAATTTTATATGATCATTCCACTTCAAATCGTTCCGCACTCATACTCCCAGATATTTTACGGAAGTAACTGCTACCAGTGTTTGTTCCGCTATCACATAATCATACAATAAAGGATCCTTCTTTCTATGTATTCGCAATACATTACATTTGTCTATGTTAAGGGCCAGTTGCCACTCCCTGCACCAAGTGCCTATCCGCTGCTGATCTTCCTGCATTTCGCTGCAGTTTTCTAATGCTGCAACTTCTCTGTATACTACAGCATCAGCCGGCCGGAGTGGCCGTGCGGTTCTAGGCGCTACAGTCTGGAGCCGAGATACCGCTACGGTCGCAGGTTCGAATCCTGCCTCGGGCATGGATGTGTGTGACTTCCTTAGGTTAGTTATGTTTAATTAGTGCTAAGTTCTAGGCGACTGATGACCTCAGAAGTTAAGTCGCATAGTGTTCAGAGCCTTTTGAACCATTTGAACTACAGCATCATCAGCGAAAAGCCGCATGTAACTTCCGCCCCTATCAACTAGGTCATATATATATATATATATATTGTGAAAAGCAGTGGTCCCATAACACTCCCCTGTGGCACGCCAGAGGTTACTTTAACGTCTGTAGACGTCTCTCTATTGAGAACAACATGCAATGTTCTGTTTGCTAAAACTCTTCAATCCAGCCACACAGCTGGTCTGATGTTCCGTAGGCTCTAACTTTGTTTGTCAGGCGATAGTGCGGAACTGTATGGAACGCCTTCCGGAAGTCAAGAAAAATGGCATCTACTTGGAAGCCTGTATCTAATATTTTCTGGGTCTCAAGAACCAATAAAACGAGTTGGGTCTCACACTATCGCAGTTTCCGGAATCCATGTTGATTCCTACAGAGTAGATTCTGGGTTTCCAGAAATGACATGATACGCGAGCAAAAAACATGCTCGCTGGCCTGAGTGGCCGAGCGGTTCTAGGCGCTACAGTGTGGAACTGCGCGACTGCTACCGTCGCAGGTTCGAATCGTGCCTCGGGCATGGATGTGTGTGATGTCCTTAGGTTAGTTAGGTTCAAGTAGTTCTAAGTTCTAGGGGACTTATGACCTTAGAAGTTGAGTCCCATAGTGCTCAGAGCCATTTGAACATTTGAAAATACATATTCTAAAATTCTACAACAGATCGATGTCAGAGATATGGGCCTATAGTTCTGCGCATCTGCTCGACGACCTTTCTTGAAAACTGGAACTACCTGTGCTCTTTTCCAATCATTTAGAACCTTCCGTTCCTCTAGAGACCTGCGGTACACGGCTGTTAGAAGGGGGACAAGTTCTTTCGCGTACGCTGTGTAGAATCGAATTGATATCTCGTCAGGTTCAGTGGACTTTCCTCTGTTGAGTGATTTCAGTTGCTTTTCTATTCTTTGGACACTTATTTCGATGTCAGCCATTTTTTCGATGGTGCGAGGATTTAGAGAACGGACTGCAGTGCGGTCTTCCTCTGTGAAACAGCTTTGGAAAAAGGTGTTTAGTATTTCAGATTTACGCGTGTCATCCTCTGTTTCAATGCCGTCATCATCCCTGACTGTCTGGATATGCTGTTTCGAGTCACTTACTGATTTAACGTAAGACCAGAACTTCCTAGGATTTTCTGTCAAGTCGGTACATAGAATTTTACTTTCGAATTCACTGAACGATTCACGCATAGCCCTCCTTACGCTAACTTTGACATCGTTTAGCTTCTGTTTGTCTGAGAGGTTTTGGCTGCGTTTAAACTTGCAGTGAAGATCTCTTTGCTTTCGCAGTAGTTTCCTAACTTTGTTGTTGAACCACGGTGGGTTTTTCCCGTCCCTCACAGTTTTACTCGGCCCGTGCCTGTCTAAAACGCATTTTACGATTGCCTTGAATTTTTTCCATGAACACTCAACATTGTCAGTGTCGGAACAGAAATTTTCGTTTTGTTCTGCTAGGGAGTCTGAAATCTGCCCTCTATTACTCTTGCTAAACAGCTAAACTTTCCTCCCTTTTTTTATATTCCTATTTACTTCCATATTCATGGATGTTGCAATGGCCTTATGATCACTGATTCCCTGTTCTGCGGTTACAGAGTCGAAAAGTTCGGGTCTGTTTGTTATCAGTAGGTCCAAGATGATATCTCCACGAGTCGGTTCTCTGTTTTATTGCTCAAGGTAATTTTCGGATAGTGCACTCAGAAAAATGTCACTCGATGCTCTGTCCCTACCACCCGTCTTAAACATCTGAGTGTCCCAGTGTATAACTGGTAAATTGAAATCTCCTATATGATATGCTGAGAAAATTTATGTGAAATGTATTCCAGATTTTCTCCCAGTTGTTCTGCCACTAATGCTGCTGAGTCGGGAGGTCGGTAAAAGGAGCCAATTAACCTAGCTCGGTTGTTGAGTGTAGCCTCCACCTATAATAATTCACAGGAACTATCCACTTATACTTCACTACAGGATAAACTACTACTAAGAGCGACAAACACGTCACCACCGGTTGCATGCAATCTATCGAAATGGTTGAAATGGCTCTGAGCACTATGGGACTTAACTTCTAAGGTCATCAGTCCCCTAGAACGTAGAACTACTTAAACATAACTAACCTAAGGACATCACACACATCCATGCCCGAGGCAGGATTCGAATCTGCGACCGTAGCGGTCGCGCGGTTCCAGACTGTAGCGCCTTTAACCGCTTGGCCACCCCGGCCGGCTGCAATCTATCCTTTCTAAACACCGTCTGTGCCTTTGTAAAAATTTCGGCAGAATTTATCTCTGGCTTCAGCCAGGCTTCCGTACCTATAACGATTTCAGCTTCGGTGCTTTCTATCAGCGCTTGATGTTCCGGTACGTTACCAACGCAGCTTCGACAGTTTACAATTACAATACCGATTGCTGCTCGGTTCCCGCATGTCCTGACTTCGCCCCGCACCCTTTGAGGCTGTTGCCCTTTCTGTACTTGCCCGAGGCCATCTAACCTAAAAAACCACCCAGTCCACGCCACACAACCCCTGCTACCCGTGTAGCCGCCTGCTGTGTGTAGTGGACTCCTGGCCTATCCAGCGGAACCCGAAACCCCACTACCCTACGGCGCAAGTCGAGGAATCTGAAGCCCACACGGTCGCAGAACCGTCTCAGCCTCTGATTCCGACCCTCCACTCGTCTTTGTACCAAAGGTCCGCAGTCAGTCCTGTCGACGATGCTGCAGATGCTGAGCTCTGCTTTCATCCTGCTAGCGAGACTGGCAGTCTTCGCCAAATCAGATAGCCGCCGGAAGCCAGGGAGGATTTCCTCCGATCCATAGCGACACACATCATTGGTGCCGACATGAGCGACCACCTGCAGATGGGTGCACCCTGTACCCTTCATGGCATCTGGAAGGACCCTTTCCACATCTGGAATGACTCCCCCCGGCATGCCACAGCCGTAGTCCGATCGGGGGATGCGTGGGACGAACTGGCCGTCCCCGACAAACCCCCATCCGGACCCCCACAGTGATGCCCATTGTCAACAGCCTCAAGCTGTGTGAGTGAAGCCAACACTTCCTGAAGCTGGGAGCGAAGGGATGCCAATTCAGCCCGCATCTGAACACAGCATTCGCAGTCCCTATGCATGCTAAATACTGTTGTGCAAAGATCATCTGATCTACAGAGAGCACAAACAATTCGACACAAAATTTAAACGGTTATTAAAATACAAGATTGCCTAGTAAATGCAGTAATGCTGCTACTTGCGCACTGCTGACATACTGCTCGGCGGCAGAAGGAGACTACGCGATTTTACACTATTCAGGTACTAAAACACGATGCTACAACTCTCAAATACTATAATACGCCCGAAAGTTATGAATTAAACAATGCAAGTACCCAAAAAAACGTAAAGAAATTAAGAATGAAACTATGTAACAAATAAATGAGCTAAGAGTATACGACTTGCTGCTGGCAGCTGCTTATCCAGTGTAGAAATTTGTGGCATGACCCGAGCAGGAGAAGGGATCTGAGTCACCTAGGGATCACGAATTTAATATTGGGGAGAAGTGAGGGATGTAAAACTCGTAGGGGGAGACCAAGAGATGAATACAGTAAGTCAATTCAGAAGAATGTAGGCTGCAGTGTTTTTTCGAGATGATTTGCTTGCACAGGATAGAGCAGATGGATAACTGCATCAAACCAGTCTTTGGGCTGAATATCACAACAGCAACAACAATTGAAACACGGCTGGAAACCTGAAGGACAACTGTTCACTTACAAGTCTAGGACAAACTAAGTCAAAGTGTCTGTCGCACCTTCCTCTCCGTTCAGAGACATATTTACATGTCGTTATAATAGGTTGCAGCTCTCTACAGTGTGGAAAAGAGCACAGTACCGTTGTGCCTGCCTATCCCGTTCTGCCCCAAGTTCCCTTACATATTTAGCAACTGTGTGTCAAACGGTAAGGAAGTATTTCTTTATGGTTGCTTATTTTGGAATGTAAAACTATGTAACTTTGTATTTCCTTTTTGCAAATGACACGTACCATAAATGATGTTGAATTCCGAACACTAATACCGGCTTACATAGCGACAGTTCAGTCCTTTTATGTCTACACATGAAAACATGAAAACGAAAATCCACAAAATACTGAAGACACGAAAGCCTTTTACGGGGCAGGAAGCTGGTTACGAATAACGTGCTAAATACACGATCTACATACGACAGATTTAATTGCTTAAAAGGTCGATAGGTACGTCTCACGTGGACCTTCACCCCAGCTACACTGAAATAAACTCCATCAGCTTCGCCTCACTACAAGAGAAAATGAAAAACCCACATTTTTATCGTTTCAGCCTCAGGTCACTAAAATGCTTTAATTACCAAATTCCATTATTACCAAGGTATCACCAGATGGCATGTTTGAAATGAAAGAAAGAAGGTGACAGTAAAAGACTAGCAACTAATTTACAAATCAAACTAACAGTTATACAGACTATGTGAAGATTTTCAGCGCCTTTGGGGACCTGTTATGTTGTCACTTTACCATGTAATGTATTAATGTACGTATAGTAGTGTATAGAAGTTAGTTTCATTTGTAATGTAATCTCTACGTGTTTCACATGTACCGGTGCTGTTTCCCTTTTCCTTTCTCTCTAAACAGATAAACTGCACTCGGTTTGTGCAGTACTGTGTAACAGAGTACGCAACTTCCATGTCATCTACTTTCACTTCACTAGCTGACGGTGATTTTCAGATTTTCTACTAATTTACGAAACCCTGAGAATAAACTTGAAGATCGGTTGCAAACCTGGAAAGCGACTAAGCAGGACAATGGTAACAGAAGTACTAAGGACGACCGAACAGTTACTGCGAATTCCCCACTAGCCCACAGATTTCCTGTTCTGAGTAGTGCAGGAACTGCAGTCTAATAATAACGTGACGACGTCTTTCTGTGGTGGGCTGCATATTAAAAGATAATTTTGCATATTTACGAGTGTCGATGGAATTAACTACCGAGAATTCCGCAAGGTGGTGGAAAACTGGCCACAGTACGCGCTCCTGAGGAACTGCTACTTCCAGTAGGAATGTTTGCTTCTTAACTAACTAAAAGTGTTATATTATTAGGCTACAGGAAGTACTATTCAAATGTACTTACATTTAACAGTTATGGTGAACATATTTACCGCTATGCGGCGCATGCTAGTTTTCAGTTAGAAGTTCATCGGTAGAATCGAAGGAAATGACCAGTGGCAGTGTTTAAATTAATAACTTGCTTGTCTTCATATTATGTTGTATGTTATGTCTTCGGGTAAATTATCATAGATTTTTGTGGTCACATATTTCACCTCTTTTAGAGCCACAGACAGCGTTAGCAATGTATAATTACGGCCAGTTTCCTTATAGTATTGTAGATATGGACATTACAAGTTCCACACGGTGACGAATTATGTTTGTGCAGACCACTCGCAGACTTGCAATTGGTTCTGATTTAGTGGATTTTTATTTTCTCAGTTACTTCAGAATGTACAAAAATAGAAAGAGAGAAACGAAGAGAAGGAAATTTACAGCGTACCTTAATTTCGATCTTACGTAGTAACTTTTTAATATACTTATGTTGTAGGTCTAGATAAGTGGATTCCAACACATTATTTAGAGCTACATCCTTTGTTCTACGGGACCAGATTACGCTCTGAGCTCTCTTGTATTTCTTGTAATGTTTTACACTCCAAACTTTCTTTAGTTGTGAATCGATCCGACGGATATTTCTCCGTGTCAAGTATCCTTCCCTGAAGTTACTAATAATAATAAAAATACCAGCTCTTCACTTTTGGAAACAGACTTGCTTTAAATCCAGCTGAAACGTGTCAGGCAACTCATAATGTTTCTCGTGTCTACCAAGTTATGTGTACAACATATCATGCTGACTTGACAAAGGAATCGAAAATAATTTTAATCTATTTGCATCTAACACGCTTCTGTTTGCTTGCCTCCCTGGAGAACTAAACTTGAATGATGAAAGAGATTTTCAGTTCCAATTGCCGCATTAACATACATTGATTTACTACTTTATAATTACCTTTTATCGTAAAACAAAGCGTTCTTCTTCTTCTTCAGTGATGGTCCGTTTGACTTTCCTGCCTTCTCTTGTTCACATTCGGCCGAGCGGTTCTAGGCGCTACAGAACTCGGTTTCAAAAGGCAGAGGTACTGCAGTATACTTTGAAGATCAAAACGTCTGATCTGTGAGTCCAGATGCTTCAGTTGCGACAGTTGCTAGAAGAGAGAAAACAAATTTGAAATTTCAAAGTCGAAAAGATGTCCTCTTCAGGAACTGGAACCTTCGCAACTGCATAGGGTGCAACACGGCCCCGCATGTAGTCACAGAGCTACAAATTCACTGTTAGAGTTAGTATAGCTACACAAGAATAAGACAATCTGGTGGAACGATAATTGACTTGGTTCAGTCCCAGGCTGTTAAGAATCGATTTTACTGGCCAATTTGAGGGTGGTTTTGGTACATTTCATTCATTCATTTGGTCGGTCACGAGTGCTAGGACACACGTACCCAACAAAAAAAGTATTTTACAAAACATATCTTATGAGTTTTAGCTATGCAAGTCAACATTAAAAAAGAGAAAGCCTGAAAATGCTGAAAGAAATCCATAACTTGATCAGATGTGTTTCCAAACAAGAAGTTGTTGCATGACCGAAAATAATTAGCCTTTTTTATTATTTACTGCTTATTTCTCCATTTCGAGGAGTATAAATGTTCGTTATTTGTATTTATGTCCTACAGGATTTTTTTTCCGACACCCTTTCTTTGCTTCACATTTATGATTTTCGTTTCATATCACATTGTCGACATATAAATAACTGTTTTTGTAATTATAATCTAGCTTTATTTCATAACTCGTTGGATGCGCGGGATTTAACCATATGAGGATGAAATCTTAGATCGTCGAAAAAAAAAAAAAAAAAGGTTCAAATGGCTGAAAGCACTATGGGACTTAACATCTGAGGTCATCAGTCCCCTAGACTTAAAACTACTTAAACCTAACTAACCTAAGGACAACATACAGTTGCATGACCGAGGTAGGATTCGAACCTGCGACAGTAGCAGCAGCGCTGTTCCGGACTGAAGCTCGTAGAACCGCTCGGTCACAGTGGCCGACAGAACTTTGAATCAAAATGGTTGCATTCATATTCATAATATGAGAAGATAAACTCTTCATATTCAATTCAATAAGCTTACCGTTTCAGTATCAAAATATCTGAAAAGTGCTAACCGAACAACTATTAATTATTATTATTCTGAGGCATGACACGTTTTCAGACGCACAAGATTTATGTAAAAAAATATCAATTTCAGAATTCTGCGCCCTTTGGGGAAAAATTTCTTTATACGCCCGGCTTACGTACTACTGGAAAATTAACGGACAATTCACTTTCGTTTCTAAAGTTATCCCTATGTTTACGTATTACTGATTGACGTTCAGTTATTCTCTCTGTATAGACGACTGTACTTTCCTTTACTACTTCTTCCCTCTCCTCTTGGCCGGCCGGTGTTTGCCCGAGCGGTTCTAGGCGCTTCAGACTATAGTCGTAGGTTCGAATCCTGCCTCGGGCATGGATGTGTGTGATGTCCTTAGGTTAGTTAGGTTTAAGTAGTTCTAAGTTCTAGGAGACTGATGACCTCAGATATTAAGTCCCATAGCGCTCAGAGTCTCTCCTCTTGAGTAAGCTTTCTTAAGAGACTAGGTTCTAACGTTTCTTTATTCGCACTCATTTTACTACACTCAACTTTGAACACTTCCCGTGTCTCAAAATCTTCGTTTCGCATATAAATCCTTAAATCTTTGCATTTAGCTTTCCAATCATCGTACCCTCTACATTGCTCTTTCTGTTCCGAACCACGCTTAGATCTCCTTTCTTCATAGTCCGTCCGTTCAGCTTCCTTTTTCGTTTCAAGTTTAGCCTTCCTTTCCTCGTACCGCTTACGTCAAGCTTCCTTTTCCGTTTCGAATTTAACTCCCCACTCTTCCATTTTAATTTTATTAGCTCCTGTTTTGGTCTGTTTCAGCTTCTTGCATCGCAACGTAAATCTTTTCCCAATTTACCCATTTCAGATGATTGCAGCCGGCCGCGGTGGCCGTGCGGTTCTGGCGCTGCAGTCCGGAACCGCGGGACTGCTACGGTCGCAGGTTCGAATCCTGCCTCGGGCATGGGTGTGTGTGATGTCCTTAGGTTAGTTAGGTTTAAGTAGTTCTAAGTTCTAGGGGCCTTATGACCTAAGATGTTGAGTCCCATAGTGCTCAGAGCCATTTGAGCCATTTCAGATGATTGCAAATAGCTCTCCTTTCTGACAAAGATTCCCTGTTACTCTCATATAGTCTAATTTGTCACCTAATTTTGACGAAAATTCATTACACACCTCCAGCATAGCTTTGACGAAATTTGATGTTTCATGTGTTTTGCATTAAGGAAGTAGTAAAAATAATAGTACCAATAGATTATCTTAAGAATAATCGTTGAGATGAGTAGTGAGTCGGGTCGCAGTTTGGCTACCGACGTGGATGTGTTGTGGTACGGCAGAAGGACCCGCGATCTTTAACGACAGTCGCAGCCCCTTGGGGGCGATGCTCAGTTCCTCACTCACAGGGGCACCGTACGAACTTCCCCTCATCAATTTGATTCTTATCGGAAGGGTCTGTAGGGCACGGCTAGGATTGCAATATGCGTAAACAGAAAGAAACAACTTTCAACCGTTTTCGTGGGAACAGAGTTTGAAAATGTACTGTGTGCTTGTAGAAAGTGAACATTAATGAAACTGACAAACTGAAGGGACTCATTCCTGACTGGCAGTGGACAAAAAAGGTCCTACGAATATGTGTCCGGAAGTACATCGTTGCCATGGTAAATGGTGCTGACGAATGACATTTCCTGTGACCACGTGCCGTACGTTCCTTGTGTGTTGCAGACTACGTGACTGACGCAGCATACTGGTAAGTGGCAGAAGGGTCATTATTCGTGTCGAGGAGAAGCCGAAATGTTGTTTGTGTACGGCAGAGCACAAGGAAACGGCCGACAAGCAACGACTATACCAAAACTATACCCTCGCAGACACCAACAATATCGCTCACTTCGAGCTCTATTTTGAGGTTTGTGTGATCGTAGGTCCTTTCAGACAGACGCCCCAAAAGGAGCTGAAATGTTGTGTGATGTGCTTGGCGTCTATGGGGGTACTTGTCTTGGTATAGCCGTGCTGCCCTGCGACCGTTTCCATCCGCTTGGCCGTACACAAACACTATTCCCCACATGAATACTGGAGCATTCTGCTACTTACAGTACACTGCATCAACCACGCAGTCTGTAACACAATGACCACACGGCACGTGGTCAGAGGAACTGTCATTCGTCTGCGCCTTCGGTTTATAGCAACAACAATAGCCACAGGCACATTTTACCGGTAGGTGTTGTTGCGCAGTGATATAGTTGTTTACGTTAAACATGCAGGTCGAAATGGTTCAAAAGCTAATCATTTCTGCAGAACATAGCAATGTACATGTCCTGTGCATAAGCCGGCCGAAGTGGCCGTGCGGTTAAAGGCGCTGCAGTCTGGAACCGCAAGACCGCTACGATCGCAGGTTCGAATCCTGCCTCGGGCATGGATGTTAGTGATGTCCTTAGGTTAGTTAGGTTTAACTAGTTCTAAGTCCTAGGGGACTAATGACCTCAGCAGTTGAGTCCCATAGTGCTCAGAGCCATTTTTTTGTCCTGTGCATATGAACGTCCTAGTCTTTCAAGGTGTTGTGTTGTTTCTGAACATGACTGCATTTTAAAGAGAGTAATTTCGTACTGAGACCTGATGATTAAGCTCATCGAGTGTAAGCCATGTAACATAATTTGGTCTAACATTCGCCGGCCGGTGTGGACGAGCGGTTCTAGGCGCTTCAGTCTGGAACCGCGCGACCACTACGGTCGCAGGTTCGAATCCGGCCTCGGGCATGGATGTGTGTGATGTCCTTAGGTTAGTTAGGTTTAAGTAGTTCTAAGTTCTAGGGGACTGATGACCTCAGATGTTAAGTCCCATAGAGCTCAGAGCCATTTTTTTGGTCTAACATTCTGTCCATTCATAACAGTTGAGTTCAGTTGTGTATTGTTTTCTGCTGTGACATGGCCATCCTGTTGCGATGCTTTGTCATTTTCAATATCTTATACATTAGAGTCTGATTTTGTATTTTCGTGATCACTGCCGTAAGTATTAAATTGACACTTGACTCCATTTTTAATGACAATAACAGATACACACTGTAAGTGATTTACTGAAATATAAGAGAAAAACGGTATTTGTGGAGAATTTCACACATGGTATACGTTGAAGACAAGATGACTTCTCATTATTGTTGTTGTTACACATATGAAAATCGTTTACTATTGCAATGAAAAATCAACTCCACCCTAATCACAGTTACAATTACATTACTTTTTACTTACGATCGGGAGATTGCGGAATCTAGTCTCTGTTCGGTCACCAATGTTATATATTCTATTTTTTACTACTGGCTGGATAATGAATTAGAGTTCTGAATTGGATATGCTTTCTGACTTTTCAACTGTGAAGTCTTAAACTGAATTTAATGAAATGCTTTTATGGCCGGCAGCCGAGCAGATATCATCAAACACATCTGAAATAAACTGTCTGGGAAATTTAACAGTAAATGTTGTTAGTTGTATTTCCTTCTCAAAAGGTAAGTTTATCTCTTCTTTCCTCTGCGATGGTCGACTCGAATACAGCCGAAGTAGAAGTGGCCAAATGTTAACCGTGTCGCCTAATGATCAAAATCATGTTTCAGTGCAGTGAGATGAACAGTTTGTCAAATAAACAGACAGGTGCCGTAATTCTTTACATTAACCGAAAATTCAATGTTATTAAAGAAACTGTTTCAATAGGAAGAGCGAAAAAACTGTTCGTGTCCCCTGTCGTCAAAACCCACCACAGACTCCTCTCTTTCTATCGACTTAAAGAAAAAGTGACAGTCACATCTCACTGCTCTAACAGTATCTCTGCTGCAGCGCATCGCTTGCTTTTTTATCCCACGTTTACCTATTTGGAAACATCCAAAAAGTGCCATTAATGGGTCACAGAGGTCTGACCATGCATTTACAGCGGTGTGTTTTTCACACCTGGAAGTAAACTCCCATACACTAATATAAACAACACGTAATGGTGTAATGGTGAAATTAATTGGAACCTTAGCTCACATGAATGTACACATTAACAGTCTGTCATTAACTTCTTGTTTGTCAGTCAGTGAAGAACTTTCACACAAATCCATGTTACGCTTGCGTCAAGTACTTCGCCATCAGAAAACAATGGGTCACCCTGGATAGGATTCACAGTTAATTAGCTGCTTGGTGCATAATTCATCAACAAGAGTGTACAAATTACGTGCACTGCGGAACTGATTATGAGTACGTAATGCCAAGTGCACTTGTCTCAGTTTGGAAGGTGTAAGTAGCGCGATGTGGAATAATGAACAGGTCAATTTCGTGTGCCAATTTAGGTGCAAGTTGCTGATTTAAGTAACTCGGACGGACCGATCCCACCGGTCCAGAGGCTATGAGCGATGCGGTGCGGTCCACCACGAGTTCCTCGAATTCTTTTTCCTCTCAGAGTAGCACTTGCAACCTACCTCCTCAGTTATTTGCTGGATGTATTCCAATCCCCACAGTTTTTACCCTCTACAGCTCTCTCTAGTGCCATAGATGTTTTCCCTGATGTCTTAAGAGATGTTTTCCCATTCTGTCTATTCTTCTGTCTTAACTGATGCTGTCGCTTCTTCTTATCAGCGTTCCCCGTATACTTCTTTCCTGAACAATTTTTGGCGAACCTCCTCATTCCTTATCATATCCGACAGATGTCTACCACACAAATTTCTGAGAATGCTACGTCCACCATTGCTGGCGACAATATATCAAAGTAAAGAACAGGAATTTACTCGATGTTGTGGTAAATTGGCTGTTGCTGATCTATGACGTGATTAGTCATGCTTTCTGCTTAAAGATATGGATGAAAGTCAGTGTGTTTGGCGGGAAGCGCTGGGGACAACCAGTTCGTATCCTGCATCTACTTTCGGTTCAAATGGTTCAAATGGCTCTGAGCACTATGCGACTTAACTTCTGAGGTCATCAGTCGCCTAGAACTCAGAACTAATTAAACCTAACTAACCTAAGGACATCACACACATCCATGCCCGAGGCAGGATTCGAACCTGCGACCGTAGCGGTCACGCGGTTCCAGACTGAAGCGCCTTTAACCGCACGGCCACAACGGCCGGCTCTACTTTCGGAATAAGACAATAATGATAGTATTATGGTCTGTTAAAAGACTTCATGGATTGCTCTAGCAACATTAAGGCTGTTCAGTGTGTGACAATCCCTGTACGATAACTGCGTACCGCGGACAACAGAGGTGCAGTCAGATATCTTTCGGAACCTTTCAAGGTTTGGACTACCAGAAAACGGTAAGGCATACCTACAGTTAAATGTGCCACGAACTCCCTGCATCTTAATCCAAATGAAAATTTACGGTTCTCCTCAATCACTATATATAATCCCTTAGTAGGGAACGCTTTTTGTAGATTTATGTTTCTTCTTTCTCGGTAAATTCGTTTAATGTCTTGTCCCATGGACGGAGCTGGTGCAGGGTTATCGAGCTTTTCTTACTGACTAGCTGATGGATAAATGCAGTCAGGTGGTTAACGTAAAATCTCAACAGTTTGAGCTGATTTGCACCAAGCAGATAATTAACTGTGAATACTATCCAGGGTGACCCATTGTTTTCTGATGGCGAAGTACTTGACGCAAGCGTAACATGGATCTGTGTGAAAATTCTTCACTGACTGACAAATAAGAAGTTAATGACAGACTGTTAATGTGTACATTCACGTGAGCTAAGCGCCAGACAGGTTCCAATTAATTTCACCATTACACCATTACGTGCTGTTTATATTAGTGTATGGGAGTTTACTTCCAGGTGTGAAAAACACACCGCTGTAAATGCATGGCCAGACCTCTGTGACACGTTAATGGCACTTGCTGGATGTTTCCAAATAGGTAAACGTGGGATAAAAAAGCAAGCGATGCGCTGCAGCAGAGATACTGTTAGAGCAGTGAGATGTGACTGTCAATTTTTTTTAAGTCGGGAGAAAGAGAGGAGTCTGTGGTGGATCTTGAGGAACAGAGGACACGAACAGTTTTTTCGCTCTTCCTATTGAAACAGTTTCTTTAATAACATTGGATTTTCGGTTAATGTAAAGAATTACGGCACCTGTCTATTTATTTGACAAACAGTTCATCTCACTGCACTGAAACATGATTTTGATCATTAGGCGACACGGTTAACATTTGGCCACTTCTACTTCGATTGTATTCGAGCCGACCATCGCAGAGGAAAGAAGAGATAAAGTTATCTTTTGAGAAGAAAATGCAACTAACATGTATTCGGCAATGAGAATAAAATAGAAAATGCAGAACGTGAACCAGTAAAAACGGATGAAATTATGGGAACTGAATAAAATTGTCTCCAGAGCCAAGTAAATGATCTTTGCTGAAGGTGAACAGTAGTAAGTCAAACAAAGGTAAGATTAAGAATTTTCCAATGATCGTAGCACGCAGAAGCAAACTTGGCTCAATATCCTGACCCTTACCCCTTTTAAAACTCTTCCGCACCTAATGGTATTAGGGTGGAGTTGATTTTTCATTGCAATAGTAAACGCTTTTCATATATGTAACAATAACAATAATGATAACAATAATGATATGATACTGCATGAAGAGTGTGACAGAGCACTGAAAGTCCTGAGTCGAAACAAAGCTCCGGGAGTAAACAACATTCCATTAGAACTACTGACAGCCTTGGAAGAGCCAGTCCTGACAAAACTCTACCATCTGGTGAGCAAGATGTATAAGACAGACGAAATACCCTCAGACTTCAAGAAGAATATAATAATTCCAATCCCAAAGAAAGCAGGCGTTGACAGATGTGAAAATTACCGAACTATCAGTTTAATAAGTCACGGCTGCAAAATACTAAAGAAAATTCTTTACAGACGAATGGAAAAACTGGTAGAAGCCGATCTCGGGGAAGATCAGTTTGGATTCCTTAGATATATTGGGACACGTGAGGCAATACTGACCCTACGACTTATCTTAGAAGAAAGATTAAGAAAAGGCAAACCTACGTTTCTAGCATTTGTGGACTTGGAGAAAGCTTTTGACAATGTTGACTGGAATACTCTCTTTCAAGTTCTGAAGGTGGTAGGGGTAAAATACAGGGAGCGAAAGGCTATTTACAGTTTATACAGAACCCAGGTGGCAATTATACCAGTCGAGGGACATGAAAGGGCAGCAGTGGTTGGGAAGGGAGTGAGACAGGATTGTAGCCTCTCCCCGATGTTATTCAATCTGTATATTGAGCAAGCAGTAAAGGAAGCAAAAGAAAAATTCGGAGTAGGTATTAACATCCATGGAGAAGAATAAAAACTTTGAGGTTCGCCGATGACATTGTAATTCTGTCAGAGACAGCAGCGGACTTTTAGAGCAGTTGAACATAATGGAAAAGTGTCTTGAAAGGAGGATATAAGATTAACATTGACAAAAGCAAAACGAGGATATGGAATGTAGTCGAATTAAGTTGGGTGATGCTGAGGGAATTAGATTAGAAAATGAGACACTTAAAGTAGTAAACGAGTTTTGCTATTTGGGGAGCAAAATAACTGATGGTGATCCACGTAGAGAGGACATAAAATGTAGACTGGCAATTGCAAGGAAAGCGTTTCTGAAGAAGAGGAATTTGTTAACATCGAGTATAGATTTATGTGTCAGGAAGTCGTTTCTGAAAATGTTTGTATGGAGTGTAGCCATGTATGGAAGTGAGACATGAACGGTAAATAGTTTAGACAAGAAGAGAATAGAAGCTTTCGAAATGTGGTGCTACAGAAGAAATCTGAAGATTAGATGGGTAAATCACATAACTAATGAGGAAGAATTTAATAGGATTGGGGAGAAGAGGAGTTTGTGGCACAACTTGACTAGAAGAGGGGATCGGTTGGTAGGACGTGTTCTGAGGCATCAAGGGATGACCAATTTAGTATTGGAGGGCAGCGTGGAGGGTAAAAATCGTAGAGGGAGATCAAGAGATGAATACACTAAGCAGATTCAGAAGGATGTAGGTTGCAGTAGGTACTGGGAGATGGAGAAGCTTGCACAGGATAGAGTAGCATGGAGAGCTGCATTTAACCAGTCTCAGGACTGAAGACAAAAACAACAACAAGAACAACAACAACAACAATGAGAAGTCATCTTGTCTTTAACGAACACCATGAGTGAAATTTTCCACAACGACCGTTTTTCTGTTATATTTCAGTAAATCAATTACAGTGTGTACATTTTCTTGTCATTAAAATGGAGCCAAGTGTCGGTGAGAAATTTAATACTGACCGTAGTGATAACGAAAGTACTAAATCAGAATCTAATGTATAAGATACTGAAAATGACAATGCATCACAACAGGGTGGCCATCTCACAGCAGAAAACAATACACAAGGGTGAACTCAACTGTAATAAACGGGCAGAATGTTAGACCAAATGATGTCAAATGGTTAACAGTCGATGATGTTAATCCAAATTCTTCAATAGGAAATGCCTCTCTTCAAATTTACTCGTGTTCAGAAAAAACATGACACCTTGCTTGAAAGACTAGAAGTAGGACGTTCATATTCACAGAATATGGACATCACTATGTTCTGCAGAAATAATTAGCATCTGAACGACGTTGGCCTGCAGGCTCAACGATATCGTTGCGCAACAACAGCTACCAGTAATATATGCCTGCGGCTTTTGTTGTCGCTATAAACCGAAGGTAATGCGTCAGTGTGACTTGATCAGACGTGCAGGATGCCTCGCAGACGTACGTGCGAAAAGTGCTGTAAAATCAGTGAGTTTGATGAGGGCGCTTTATTGGCATGAAAGAATATGATGCATCCATCCGGCAAACTGCTGCTAGTGTGGGACGAAGTGTTTCGGCAGTGCAACGGGTGTGTGTAGATTGGTTCATGGAAGGCCGTCCAACGCGACACGATGGATCAGATCAGACCACTCAGACCTCCCCCCAAGAAGATCTAGACAACCCATCTGAATGGCATTCCAGGACAGATATGCCTCCTCCTCGGCTCTGGCGCAACAGTGGAACAGTGTAACACATCGTACACTATCAAGGGTGGCAGGCCGTCATCGTTTATTACGGCATTGCTTGTGTGCGCGTCGTCCACTTCTCCACCTACCTTTGACGATTGCGCAGAAATATGTTAGACGGCAGTGGTGAATGGAAACACGTCACAGGGGCATGTATGGCGGTCATCATATAGTGTTTTCGGACGAATGGCCGCCTGCTTAGCCGAGTCTAGCCTGCACGGTAGCTCAGCGTGTTCGGTCAGAAGGCTAGCTGCCTCCTGTAATAAAATAAATAAATAAATAAATAAAAAAACTGAGTTAATTGGTCAACGATGAATTTGAACAAGCGTCATGGGACATCCGGCCCGAACAAATACAACGAACAAAATGCGATAAAGAAAAGTGGTAACGTGTTTGCCTACCATTCAGCGGGCCCTGGTTCTATTCCCTGCCGGGTTGAAAATTTTCTCCGCTCGTGGACTGTGTTTTGGTGTCATCCTCGGCATCATCTGATGATAACCGTCGCGCAAATCGCCCAGTGTAGCGTTATCTGAATAACACTTGTAACCTGGAGGCCGAAATTCCCCAGGTGGGGCCTCCTGGCCATCAATGCCACACGATCAAAAAATGGTTCAAACGGCTCTGAGCACTATGAGACTTAACAAAAATGGTTCAAATGGCTCTGAGCACTATGGGATTAACTTTTGAGGTCACCAGTCCCCTGCAACATAGAACTACTTAAACCTAACTAACGTAAGGACATCACACACATCCATGCCCGAGGCAGGATTCGAACCTGCGACCGCAGTGGTCATGCGGTTCCAGACTGAAGGGCCTAGAACCACTCGGACACTGCGGCCGGCCTATACGATCATTCCATTTCATTTCGGACGAAGCCAGGTTCTGTTTGTTTGAAAATTATAGCCGCATTTTGATTTGCCGCAGACAGGGGGAGCTGCATCACAGTGACTGCATTCGCACAAGATATACAGCGCCAACTCAAGGCTTTATGCTGTGGGGTGCTATCGGGTACAACTACAAATCATAGTTGGTACGTAACCAGGGCACTGTGACCAGTGTGACCTATGTGAATGACGTACTGCAACCCGTAGCCATACCCTTTCTCCAAAACAACCCAGACGCCACTTTTCAGCAAGACAGTGCACGACCACATGTTACTGCACGATCACGTGCCTTCTATGTGTCACAGGACGTCAACCTTTTGCCTGCCCCGCCACATGACCAGACTTGTCGCCAATCGAAAATACACTCCCGGAAATTGAAATAAGAACACCGTGAATTCATTGTCCCAGGAAGGGGAAACTTTATTGACACATTCCTGGGGTCAGATACATCACATGATCACACTGACAGAACCACATGCACATAGACACAGGCAACAGAGCATGCGCAATGTCGGCACTAGTACAGTGTATATCCACCTTTCGCAGCAATGCAGGCTGCTATTCTCCCATGGAGACGATCGTAGAGATGCTGGATGTAGTCCTGTAGAACGTCTTGCCATACCATTTCCACCTGGCGCCTCAGTTGGACCAGCGTTCGTGCTGGACGTGCAAACCGCGTGAGACGACGCTTCATCCAGTCCCAAACATGCTCAATGGGGGACAGATCCGGAGATCTTGCTGGCCAGGGTAGTTGACTTACACCTTCTAGAGCACGTTGGGTGGCACGGGATACATGCGGACGTGCATTGTCCTGTTGGAACAGCAAGTTCCCTTGCCGGTCTAGGAATGGTAGAACGATGGGTTCGATGACGGTTTGGATGTACCGTGCACTATTCAGTGTCCCCTCGACGATCACCAGTGGTGTACGGCCAGTGTAGGAGATCGCTCCCCACACCATGATGCCGGGTGTTGGCCCTGTGTGCCTCGGTCGTATGCAGTCCTGATTGTGGCGCTCACCTGCACGGCGCCAAACACGCATACGACCTTCATTGGCACCAAGGCAGAAGCGACTCTCATCGCTGAAGACGACACGTCTCCATTCGTCCCTCCATTCACACCTGTCGCGACACCACTGGAGGCGGGCTGCACGATGTTGGGGCGTGAGCGGAAGACGGCCTAACGGTGTGCGGGACTGTAGCCCAGCTTCATGGAGACGGTTGCGAATGGTCCTCGCCGATACCCCAGGAGCAACAGTGTCCCTAATTTGCTGGGAAGTGGCGGTGCGGTCCCCTACGGCACTGCGTAGGATCCTACGGTCTTGGCGTGCATCCGTGCGTCGCTGCGGTCCGGTCCCAGGTCGACGGGCACGTGCACCTTCCGCCGACCACTGGCGACAACATCGATGTACTGTGGAGACCTCACGCCCCACGTGTTGAGCAATTCGGCGGTACGTCCACCCGGCCTCCCGCATGGCCACTATACGCCCTCGCTCAAAGTCCGTCAACTGCACATACAGTTCACGTCCACGCTGTCGCGGCATGCTACCAGTGTTAAAGACTGCGATGGAGCTCCGTATGCCACGGCAAACTGGCTGACACTGACGGCGGCGGTGCACAAATGCTGCGCAGCTAGCGCCATTCGACGGCCAACACCGCGGTTCCTGGTGTGTCCGCTGTGCCGTGCGTGTGATCATTGCCTGTACAGCCCTCTCGCAGTGTCCGGAGCAAGTATGGTGGGTCTGACACACCGGTGTCAATGTGTTCTTTTTTCCATTTCCAGGAGTGTATGTGGGGGTATGGTGAATCGACAGGTGTAGTGTTGTGATCCATTGTCAACCACCATAGATAAACTTTGGAACCAGGTGAATGGAGCCTTGTTGGCTATACCACAGGACGTCATTCGCGCATAATACGCATCGATGCCATCAGCCATGGAACTGTGGCGGAGCCTGTGCCTACTAGGCAACAGGACACAAGCTGAACCGAGATGACTGAAATGCTAATCATTTCTGCCGAACATAGTCATGTACATGTTTTGTGAATATGAGCGTTCTATCTGTAATCTTTCAAGGTTTCTGTTTTATTTTCTGAACATGATCGTATGAAATGTTTTAATATAGTAAGTCACACTGGTTGGCTGTCACAAGTCTCAATTCCTAGTCGCCGTTGCTTCCTAGCGGTCTGAACCACAATACGATCATCTAGCTCCAGATGATGGATTTGTCTATTTTATTCATGTTTTTTTGTTTTGTTTTTATAGCTATAAATATTCATTTGATAATACAATCAAAGCGCACTCTCACTCTGTGTTCAATGAATATATCGTAATTATTTTTTTATTTGCTGTCAGTTAAACGATCTTTTAAATATCGGCGTTGAGATTAGGTTCGAGGTCTATTTTTCCAACTTGGCTTTGTCTGAAATGTCTGTTAGGGGATGACTGTCTTAAAAATTTCGGGGATTTTTGTAACATGAGATGACGTATGCCGGCACGATTTGAGTACGTTTCTTCGCTTTTTTCCAGTAAATATATTGAGAAATCAGGAAAAACACAAGCTGAGGTGTAGTTGTTCCCGACATCATGCTTGCAGCAGTGAGGGAAGTAAAGCAGGGGGGATTATAAATTGACCAGTTGCTTGTTGGCTTCTGTCTCGGGTTCTTCGGCCTACGTTTGTTCGATAATTTTCCTGACATTCGGGCAGTGCTGGCGAAACGCCAGAAAAGTTATCAAACGTCTGCGGAAGAACCCGATGCAGAAGGCAACAGGCAATATGTTAACAAGTGCCCACGGAAGCTTTCACAAAGTTGGATAATCAGTTCGGCACGTATTACACGACATGGCAGTTTGGTTTGTTGCATGCCACCTGGAGGGTGTTCCACTCTTACGGGCCAGCGGTGTGCATTTAGCACCAAACCGTAGTCCCAATGTATCAACTTTTGGATGTTCCTAAAAAAATTAATGGTAATACGGGAAGAAAATAGCCAATATGCCGTTTAGGTTACTCCCTCGTGCTGTAGACATACCTGCAGCTCTGCATGATGGTTCACAATTACACCAGTTACTGCCTTCCGCGGGCGACGGGGTGCGCTGTGGCCAGGCGGCCGGAACTCAAAGCGTCCCCAGCTTTCGAGACCGGCAATCTTTCGACACCGACCGCAGCTTCCGACAGGATGCGCCGCTTGACGAGCGGTAGTTGGCCGACGCCGAGTCACTTTAGCCTAGGCACCTTTAGCATTTCCCGGTCATGCGACGTCATGGTGACGTCTTAAGAGGAGAATGTTAGCGGGCGCAGCAAAGCGAACCGATCTGTCCACACAGTGTGTCTTTCAAAAATGACAAGGGGACTGGACCGTGTCTCAGTATTTCAGGGAAAGATATACCTGTACCAAGCTAGTTATTCCACGTGTACTAGTTTTACGATGGTGGCTGGTTTCAGTTGCACTTGCTCAAGTGCCTTCTTTTCTAAGTCTTCCATGGCGATTCCGTCCATCTGGTCATAAACGTTTCCACTGAAGTGGATATAGATTGAAGTGAGCACAAACTCGAAGAGTATTGTTAGTTGGTCTCGAATTTCAGGCTTATCAATTCCATGGATTCCTATTGTGGTATCATGGTGAAGAGAGATACTACATTCTTGTAGACGCTGTACAAAATCTCTGCGTACAGGAACATAGATCTGCGAAATCGCCTCCTGAAATAAACCATCGAACTTCTTCGATGAGAAAACTATCAAGAAACATCTGCCACGAGTTACTGCTCCGCCAACAACATAGGACAGTCAGAAACATAGGACCAACAGCATATGGCTTGGCCAAACACGTGACTGCAGTACTGAATCCATTTATGGGAAAATATGAACAGCACATCCGTAATTCCATTCATTTTACAAGAACGTCAGCTCAATGATAGTAACCTCATGGTGAATTTTGATGCAGTGTCCCTCTTCACCAGTGTACCACTAAAGGAATCCATGGAATTGGTAAGTAAGAAATTCAAGACGATCATGACGAGCATGTTAGAGTTTATACTCACCTCCTCTTGCTTCTTCCATTGTGTAATTTTACTCCCCAAAATGGGGCGGACTGACAGCGGTACAATACCACTAAAGGAATCCATGCAATTGGTAAGTAAGAAATTCAAGACGATCCTGACGAGCATCTTAGAGTTTATGCTCACCTCATCTTGCTTATTTTTCTGTGTGTTTAATTTTACTCCCCAAAATGGGGCGGGCTGGCAGCGATACAATACGCCACTCTTCAGCCAAGAGGGTTACAGAAAAAAAAACATAGTCAAATGAGAAAAGAACACATAACATAGAATGGTATAAATTGGTGAATAAACAAGAACAAAAATAGATCAGTATAAATTGTGGATTTAAGAACACGTAGACGAGAGCCACATACACATGGGGAGATCTTGCTTCTTTTTCGATGGGATCTTTTATGAAAAGACGTGCGGGGTCGCCATGGAGTCTCTTATGTCACCGGCTGCGATATATTTGTTCATGGATGATCTCGATGAGAAATCCCTGAAGACTGTTGTTGTTTATGGGCAACCTGTGTGTGTGTGTGTGTGTGTGTGTGTGTGTAATCTTATGGGACTTAACTGCTAAGGTCATCAGTCCCTAAGCTTACACACTACGTAACCTAAATTATCCTAAGGACAAACACACACACCCATGCCCGAGGGAGGACTCGAACCTCCGCCGGGACCAGCCGCACAGTCCATGACTGCAGCGCCTAGACCGCTCGGCTAATCCCGCGCGGGCAACCTGTCTAAGCGCACAACTTGTTTCATGTTACTGTACCAAATCCTTCGGAATTTTGTCTCCGGGTGCTTCAGTTCATTTGGAAGGCAATCTTGATCGCAGATGGATCACACCCCGTGAACAAGTAAGTGCTAAGCACCGTCACACTAGACGTTTTGGTGACAACTGGAGGGGAGTAGTCAAAGATCAGTGTGAGTGGAGGCTTTCTGTCCCCACTGTGTCTCAGTTTTCTCTCTGTTTACCATTTCACCAGGTCATAAAGAAACGAGAGGCCACACTTCCCCCCCCCCCCCCCTCCTAGCACGTAGACTGGGTGTGTTGATGTGAGCGAGAAATTCACGTAAGCGATGTAATCTATGTGGGTGAAAATATCATCCACGTAACGGTAGGAACAGACTGATTTTACCATCTAAATTGAAGGGGGAGGAGAGACAAAGGAAAGGGAAGGGAAGGAACTAATGATATCAGCTGCATCGGGACACATTGTGGAATTAGCTGTGAAAGTGAAAAGTACCTGGGGTCCCGTGTTTACTAGGCAGTTGCGTTACACATTGCGCCATCCGAAATAGTGTTCATCGCAAATGCGCGGACTATCTCCGCACGGTCCCTGACTGACACACACCGAAACTTAGCGCCATCTACCGGCAGTCCTTATCCATGTCCTCCAAGCTCGGTACTTTGAGATTTCCGCTGGATGTCGAAGGTGAATGTGCATCCACATTGAAGATTGTGGACATGTCCGAAAGAACAGACACCGCGCATTCATATAAGAGGAGCACAAGTCAGTACAGTGCGCCCACTTTGTTGGCAATACCTCCAGAAAAGTCAGATAATTTTAGAAGCGATCAATGTCAATGTGTATTTCGCCCTCTTTCTAAGACCTTGACTGCTAGGTCCAGTAAAGAATGATCTAGGCCCTCGCAAACCAGAGGTCTACCAAATTCTTCATCAATGCAAGGCGCAAATTGGAAGATATACACGCACAAGAAGAGAGTTGCCCTGAACATAGGATAAAAACTGGCTTTACTGAAGATTACAATAAGACCAAAGTACTTAAGCAATTTTCTTCTCTCTAAGACTGTATGATTGAGACGCCAGTGATATCTCGGTCCAAGACGTGATAATTAACAAAGTTAACGTTCTGCAACAGAGACAGGCGTGGAACTCTGCACGAGCAAAGAACAATCAAATACACATGTTGGAGTGATGGAAACGATCTGTCGATATAATGGAAAGAAATTTCTTCTGATAACAAGATCGCTAGATATTATACAGGGTGTTACAAAAAGGTACAAAGAGGTGTTACAAAAAGGAAGTACAGTACATACTGGCGAAACTAAAATGAGCTCTAACATGGAAAGTAAGCGTTTCCGGACACATGTCCAGATAACATATTTTCTTTCTTTGTGTGTGAGGAATGTATCCTGAAAGTTTGGCCGTACCTTTTTGTAATACCCTGTATATTTCACGATGACCGCTTTGGACAGGAGCTTGCTGTCATATTCTGACCTTGGGAATGATTCCATGTATTCGCTTTAAATTTCCGAAGAAGATGACAGCAAGCTTCTGTCGAAACTAGTCATCATCAAATAAATAATACGTAGGGTGTTCAATAAGGAATGCAACACATTACGTTTTCACCAGCTTCGGTTGAAAAAAATGCTGAATTTGTTGTGCAACATTATAGAATATTCTCACTTTAGCACCTATAATTTCATGAATCTCGAATAGATGGGGAAGCTATTCACAGCACTCAAAATTGGCGTCTGTAGCGAAGGTGCATTCCAAGCAGACAGCTGTCACAGAGTTTCTTTTGCCGGAAAACCAGAGCATTGCAGATATTCATAGCACTTGCAGAACGTCTAAGGAGACCTGGTGGGAAACAAATTACAGATGAGTCATTGGGCGAAGCGACTGTCATCATCGGAACAAGGTCTCGCAAACCTTCGGCGTGCTGACGGGCCGCACAAAGTTGTGAGTCCTGCAACATTGGTGTGTGCGGAAACTCTCATTCCATGTGACTGATAAATCACAATCAAACACCTCCCTGCTTAAGTGGACACCTTCGCTGGTAGTAGTGATGCGCACGTCCATCTATTGGGGTGCTGAAAGATGTGTGCCCACTGCGTTTCTCGCCGTTTGCCAGAAGACCAAAAAGAGCGAGGAAGGACCATCTGTGCGGAATTGCTTGCTCGTTATAAGGTTGATCATGACGATTTTTTGTCGAATATCGTCACATCTACATTTACATCTACATCTACATCTACATTTATACTCCGGAAGCCACCCAACGGTGTGTGGCGGGGGGCACTTTACGTGCCACTGATCTCCTCGGGAGGTATAAGTAGGAGGAAGCAATACATTCGATACCTCCAGAAACGCACACTCTCGAAACCTGGACAGCAAGCTACTCCGCGATGCAGAGCGCCTTCCTTGCAGAGTCTGCCACTTGCGTTTGTTAAATATCTCCGTAACGGTATCACGCTTACCAAATAACCCTGTGACGAAACGCAGCGCTCTTCTTTGGATCTTCTCTATCTCCTCCGCCAACCCGACCTGGTACGGGTCCCACACTGATGAGCAATACTCAAGTATAGGTCGAACGACTGTTTTGTAAGCTACCTCCTTTGTTGATGAACTACATTTTCTAAGGACTCTCCCAATGAATCTCACCCAGGCACCCACCTTACCAACAATTAATTTTATATGATCATTCCACTTCAAATCGTTCCGCGCTCATACTCCCAGATATTTTACAGAAGTAAGTGCTACCAGTGTTTGTTTCGCTATCATATAATCATACGATAAAGGATCCTTCTAACTATGTATTCGCAATACATTACATTTGTCTATGTTAAGGGTCAGTTACCACTCCCTGCACCAAGTGCCTATCCGCTGCAGATTTTCGTTCATTTCGCTGCAGTTTTCTAATGCTGTAACTTCTCTGTATACTACAGCATCATCCGCGAAAAGCCGCATGGAACCTTAGAAACTATCTAATAGGTCATTTATATATATTGTGAAAAGCAATGGTCCCATAACACTCCCCTGTAGCACGCCACAGGTTACCTTAACGTCTGTAGACGTCTCTCCATTGAGAACAACAAGCTGTGTTCTGTTTGCTAAAAACTTTGTTTATCAGGCGACAGTGCGGAACTGTATTGAACGCCTTCCGGAAGTCAAGGAAAATGACATCTACCTGGGAGCCTGTATCTAACATTTTCTGGGTCTCATGAACAAATAAAGCGAGTTGGGTCTCACACGATCGCTGTTTCCGGAATCCATGTTGATTCCTGCAGAGTAGATTTTGGGTTCCCAGAAATGACATGATACTCGAACAAAAAACATGTTCTAAAATTCTGCAACAGATCGACGTCAGAGATATAGGTCTATAGTTTTGCGCTTCTGCTCGACGACCCATGATGAAGCATGGGTTCATGATTTTGAAACACCACCTCCATAGAAAAAATTCAAATCTGCACCCTCAGCTGGTAAAGTAATGGGAATGGGCTTCTGGGACTCTGAAGGGATTATTTCGTCCAGTGTGTTCCCTCATGGTGTAACGATCAAACTGAAGAAGACCTCAGCATGTTCGCCACCGAGAAAAGCAAATGAACTTTTCTTTCTCCGCGACAAAGCATGGACTCACACAAGTCTGCACACCCGAATAGAGCTTACAAAACTTCATTGGGCTGTTCCTCATCCGTCCTACATCCCGGATCTCGCACCTTCCGACTTCCATCTGTCTGGCCCAATGAAGGATGCACTCCATGAGAAGCAGTAAGTGGATGATGGGGAGGTTACTAATGCTGCAGGAAGTGGGCCCCGACATCAACTAGTAGAGTGGTACTATGCGGGCATAAAGGCCCTCGCAGTGAAGTAGCGTAAGGCTGCCGCATCGATCGGAGATGATATTGCAAAATAGTGTTTTGCTGCCAAAAGATTGGGGAATAATATGATGAACTGGAATCCTGAATAAAACCAACCTCCTTTTAGAACAAAAAAGTATTGCATTACTATTGAACAGCGCTCGTTTTTAGCGATCTTGTCTCGATGCGAAATTTCTTTCCAAAAGATCAAAGTGTTGTCGTACAGCGTGGTCAGCACCAGACAGCAGTAGCACTGAGACTGGGGACCGCAGTTCACAGCGGGGCGTCGCTGAGTCCCTCCCCCCACGCTCCACCGCCACCACCCCCTGCACCGCCACCACCCACACCACCGCCTACTGTGCATCGGCTGCACGAATAGAGACAGGCGCAGAGTGATGTAGGGGTAACGGCAAACTTATAAAGGACGACGGCCTGAGGAGAGCAGTTGTCACTGGGAACTATCTGAAGATGGTACTAAGTCTGTTTCCTGAAATATCGTGGAGAACTCGCGACGGACCTTCGAAGACACTCAAGAACTCTAAAACAAACACACTGAGAAGATAGAACAACAAATGAAAATTTTAGTGAGGTGGCTTCCTACGGCGATCAGATATTTAAAGAATTGTATTTTTAACCATAAGCTGTATAAATAATCCCTTTTCTCTACCGGTTTCGCTTACTCGGCCATCATCACTGCAAGAAAAGACAAATACATTGGATGGAAAAGTAACTCATCTTCTTCTTAGATATTTCGAAAATGATGTAACGTTGAAAACTTCCGAAACATCTTTTCCATCTAATGTATTTGCCTTATCTTACAGTGACGATGGTCTGAGTTACCGAAATCGGTAGATAATAAAGGTTTGTTTATACAGACGATGGTTAAAAGAGTAGTTGTTTAAAACAAAATACGCTATCACCACAATGTCTTCCCATTTCAACTTTTGATGGAAGGAATCAGATGTTACAAATTGTGTAGTGTATCACAAGACACTGAATAACTTTAGGAAGTTCTATTTACGAAGGTACTGCATGTATTACTACACCAAAGAACGCAGAAACTGAAAATCTGAAGGGCCTGGGCATGAACACGGCGTTTTAATAAAAGAAAGCTCTCTGATGCCGAGAAATAAAACAAAGAAAAATCAAGTGCGATTACGCTGAGGTACAAAACCGCACTACTTTTAACAAAATCCTTGTGCACATTCACTGATGGCGATTGAGTAAGTGTGTATGTGGCTAGGGCCTCCCATTGGTAGACCGATTACCTGATGCAAAACTTGAATGTCGATGTGGATGAAATGATGAAGGCGACACAGCACTCAGTCTCCAACCGCAGAAAAATCTCCAACCCGACCGGGAATTGAACACGCAACGATCGTATGGCAGGCTGCCACACTGAACACATTCTCTTCTTTTTCTACTCAGCTATGGAGGTGGACGGTGGCTCATTAAAAGAAAACCTAGCAGCTGTAGCCGAAGATTTATGTCCACATTAACAGAACGGATCCTGCAGTTATCAAGCATGACAGTTGTGTGCCAAGTACAGGCATGGCAGACAACGTTCAGTATCAACATGTAAATCTTAGTAAAGAGTTTATGGCGTATTGTTTAGCGGGTCGATGAAAGTGTAAGGCGGCGGAATAAATGAAGGTCAGATTCGCACCTTACATGAGAGCTTTATACATTGCAACGGGAAGGTGAATATGACACCTAACTTAATTCGCCGGTTATGATCAAATTTGCCTATCAGTATGTAACGCAAAACAGGGAAGACACGCAATCGATGGTAATTAACACACCGTTCGTATATAATGCACGTCTATGAGCAGAAGGTGCAACAAGCAGCGAGAGGCGTCTTAGTTTGGAATTTCAGGGGGGCGAGCAGAGGGAAGGCCATTTCATAGGGGGTACCACGGAAACCACTTAAAGGGGAGAGGTCAATGACCAACCAGGTGGCTCAGACTGGGAGAGCGAGTATAACGGCCCATATGAGGGAGGACAGGAAAGAAAGCTTTTAAAAACTGTGTTTCGGAATTCCAAAGGGATATGAACAAAACCAGTGACGCATTTTCGATCATGTGTACAGTGAGTGCTACACACGTGAGAAAGTCAATGTACGCATTTAGGTGTCTGGAATGGGCACAAAACGTCCGATTGGCGGAAACGCACTATGAAGGAGAAAAGAGCCAAAGTTTCGACGCAGTTTAATGGTAAGGACCTTGCGATTGGTGGGGAGAGCTTCTATAGAATAAGAGGAACGCTCCTATTGGTCGAAAAAAGCCGTGACGTGAAGAACGAAAGGACCCAGGTGGGGATACAGTACGGCTATGAGCAAGACAAGAGGGAAATTTAAGAACGACTCTTCTCTGAACTGGCGTCAAGTGCAGAACGGAGCACATAATGCTCTGTACGATGCAGAGGAGTAATTTGTGTGAACACTACATTCACAGCAGCTGATATCCAGCTAGAAATTAGCTGCAGCATCGTTTAGCTCCAACTGTGGAGAAACGAACCAGCCAATTAGTTAATTGTTCTTGCGAGAACTGAGAGGGCATTATAATATGCATGCTGCTCCAACCATGCGCGTGTATATCGCCACATTCTAAGACTAGGGATGAGTACATGTTTTTTTCGCATAACAAGAATCATAGGGAAAGTTTCTGCTGGAAAATTCAGCAAAGGTGTAATTAGTTTTATAGGAATTTCAGCGGAGGAGAGTGGCCCAGCAGACTACAGCTCACCGCAGCTGAAGGTAAATACCACGTGCAGAGGCATAAACTTGTTGGTTCACCAGCTTGCGTCCACTGTAAACTCGATCGTCCTTGGGTAATCTTTTGCTCAATTTGTACGGACTAACCATCCACCGTAGACTTGATTGTCATCCTAAAAATAGTACCGAACTTTAAACCGGAATCGGACGATTTTCGTAGTACTGACCAACATCACAACGTAAGTGTAGGCACAATTTTGTAAAGAAACTTCTAGTTAAATTTTAATATTGTTGTGTTTAGAATTACTTAACTTTCTGAGGAGTAAGATTTAATACTGTTGTGTTTAGAATAATTTCACTTTTTGATGTTGATGAGATGCGTTACCCTGACAATTGTTTTTTGTTGTCACATTGAAAACTGTGTCAAAGCGTGTATTTGTGCTAATATTTCGACATTAAACATGTCATTTCAACTTACACAGTTGTCTTCAATCCTAGAATAAGTAAACCAGAAATATTGCACCTTACAAAAGTATTGGTATTATGGGCACGGACTTGAAACCTATTTTCTCAGAGTGTAAACAATCAACTTTAGGGTAGAGAATTGTTCCTGGATTTGATAGCATGAAGAACATTACGACTGGACGTGACATTATTAGCAACATTGAAAAAGTATGTAATATATAATGATACTGTATGATTTATTTGTTCAGATACTTAAAGACAGAGCGACAACCATGTTAGGAAATTAATCAAGATTCGAAGCGCAACTGAATGAGAAAATGAAAAACCTTTCAACAGTAATGTTCAGTGGATGATTCATCAGAAGAATTTGCATGCAAAGAAAATCGCTTTGAAAAATGTAACGAGAGTAGTTGTTCGTGATCAGAACATGAACATTATTCAAGATGTCGACAGCCACTATAGAAGTTGCCTTCTTACAGTGAGGTGCGCAAGCTTGGTTTAGGATACCTGTTAAATCGATTTGCTTGCATTTTAGTAAGGAGACAGATTCTTGTTTAAATGAGTAACGAGTGTGTTTCTGAAGTGAAACAGCCGTCAGAGATAAGTGATCTTGCGCTCCTAGCGTAGACAGACAATCACGTGAAATTCTATAACATTTCAGAATAAGGATCTGTAGATAACGAATTTATCGTCGGTATACATTCAGAATGAAACTATCACTTTGGTAGCATTAGTTAACAAGAAATTCTGTTCATTTTCCAAAACTTGTCACTGAAGAATTCTAATATTAATGTTGGTTTATAACGCTGTCTACTTATCTACGCAACCTTAAGGAAAATTTACTGTTCAGAGGACGACGCTGTTTTCCTCTCTACATTAAACGAACCTTTCTGCCGATTTGCAGCTTGAAGTTAACGACAGGTAATAGAGAGGCAAAATTAATAACATGAGAAGTGTTCAAGATTTATACGAAAATTTCCCTCAAACTCGAATTTCTCGTTTGTCTATGATAGCTGTAGACATAACATGTTTGCTTTGTTCCACATGAACAGCTGTTTTCAACAACGAAAAACAATTAAACGCTTAGTCATTGTCATACCGTGACCTGAACTGCACGCTCCATCGACAACGCACGTGAGCTACTGTACCACATGCCGACAGGTCAACAGGAATTACATAAAACTGGACAGCGAGAAGGACAGTGAAAGTGATTCTTTCTTTTGGTGTCATCGAACAGAATGGGAGCAAGCTGAAGTGGGCTTAACTTTGGAAGAAAGCGAAAGCTTCCCTAATCATATCAGTCAAAGAAGTTTCACGTCGCTCGAAAACGAAACTTTAACAGAATTAATGTAGACGATACTGAGCGGTTTCTCTTGTCAGATACGAGCATGTTCATATATTCTTCGAGCTAGTGGCCACACGTTACAAGTAAAAAGGTCCGCTCGGCACCAATGTCTGAGAGGCGAAATCAGTAGAAATAAAAACATAATAATACCTGTGGCTGTATTGTCTACCTTAACTACAACGGTCGCCCTGTGCCGTGCAGGTTGGACCTGTGTTTGCTAACTAAAATTTTAAAAATATCGAAATGTGTAGTGATTACGAAAGTCGGTTGTAAGCGTCACTTCAAGAAGCTGTAAACTAACCGTCATTCTGTCAAATTGGGATTCTATGCAAATATGTATCCTAAAACATGCCCTAAATAAAATGCGATCTTTTATATCGAGTTTAGAATTTAGAAATGATATTGCAACGCTAATTGGATACACTTTTTTTAAAGGAATGGAATATGAGAAGGATAGGTATAGCTTACTTTCTGCAAATAAACAACAGCAGCGTAAATAAACATCTAAATGGATTCTATGATCCTATTAATTTGTGAAAAGCTCAGCATGGTTTTAGAGCATATAAGTAACTCAGACTGTAGACACGTTACGTGCAGTGACCGTATTTGGATTAATCTGTTAAATTAAAATTTTCTATTTGGATTGCTGAAATTTGAAAACACGAAGTAATCATGTCTTATATAAACTCAGGAACCGCCAGTTCCCTGTGCCTTCGACTGATGACTAATTTATTCCGGCCTGAGAAACACGTCGAAGTGTTCTGCTGACTGCAGTTTGCGAAACGTGTATGCTGAATCTAATAGCGGTTCGGAGAGAGTGGTCACTCTTCCGAAGGCAGATTGTCTATAGTGTTATGTGAGAGAAATGCAGATTGCAAAGTGTACACACTATCATAAACATATGGGAATCCTTAAAAGGGGACAGGGGATCACGAACAAACCACGTGAACTATGGTTCAAGAGACCATAATTTCATCAAAAGTATAAACATGGCACAGTCTTTCGTGCATGAAACATATGATACAATCAGTTCTCACAAAGGAAAGGTTTAAAGATAAGAATTTCATATGCTTTAGATAATGCTGAAAGCAGTTCACTAGACGAGGATGAGATTAATTCAACGGCCCTAATTTCGGATAGACTAATGTAAACGAGATTCTGTATCATACGCCGAGAAATGACCAACTCACGGCCGGAGATCTGGAAATTATGCAAAAACTAACACACCAAGCCGCACAGTGAAAGCCAGAATTTCGGAAAATATTTTTAAACACAATATCCGAGAGTGCTGGCCTTTGTGGGCGAGCGGTTCAAGGCGCTTCAGTCAGGAAACGCGCTGCTGCTACGGTAGCAGGTTAGAATCCTGCCTCGGGCATGGATGTGTGTAATGTCCTTAGGCTAGTCAGGTTTAAGTAGTTCTAAGTCTAGTGAACTAATGACCTCAGATGTTAAGTCTCATAGAGCTCAGAGCCATTTGAACCATCTGTGAGTAATCAACAGAAAGGGACCTCAGTTCTGCTTAATACATTACTCAAACATGGCTGCGCCTATGCACTACGAAATACGCCGACCCGAACCCGAAGCTTTGTCCGCTTAAATCGCAAGTTCCAAGTCGAACACTAGGAGCGCACGGCTTTAGCTGCCTGACGTTACAAGTTGCCATACAACCATACTGAGTCCGTCGAAGGCAGTGATACTTTCAGAGATCGATTGTTCGGCAGATAAACATCTTTGCAGAGCGTCTGAGACGGAATTCGAAGAAGAAAAATCAGCCATAAAAGTTGTGAATGCGCCAGATAGCTTTCGAAGTTTACTCTGAAAGCCTGGCCGATAACACTAGACAAGTTTGGTGTCCCACATCGTTGTCTTACATGGAGAATAAAGATTTAGAATGTTAATAACGTTTGTTTTATTTAGAAAGCTTTAAGAGTTTCCACATAAAAAATTCGGAGGCATCACTTTTCAGGACTCCCTCGTATATTTGGAAGACCATTTTATATATAGTTCCGTTATTTCAGTAGGCGATACTCTGAGATGTTAACATTTAATCGTTGGTTTCCTACTTTTCTTCTTCTTCTCTTGTGCAATTCCAACTTGTGAAAAAGTTTTATGGCTGCATTTTTAAGTCATCATTATCTGACTGACTTGATTTGGCTTCATAAGTTCTCATCGTATACGCTGCTGGGTTAACATATGTGCTCCTTAACTGTGATGTCGTAGTGTCGGGAACACCCTTACATTTTTTCCTCTGCTTGTCAGTAGAACAGTGTTGTCCCAAAGTTAACGTTCATGAGATCTATTCAGTAAATAACATCCCGCAATTTGTAAGTGCAGGCAGAATAACGTGAATACTTTAAAAAATAATTTAATTTATTAATTAATTATACATTTTCAAACACTGATGGCCAAATTAATGTTATATTTACAGTCAGTTGCAAGGCTTAGATTTGTAGTTTGCTCGAATTTTGCTCGAATTATTTCAATTTAGGATTACACAAAATAATTCTAAAATACATAGCGACTATATATTTCTTAAAAATGTATAAAATTTCTTATGTAGTCACAAACGAGAGTGGAATATATAGTATTATGAGAAACTGTAGTTCAGTTTTAATTCTATGGTTTCCTGCCTTCAAGAAACAAAATCCTACACAACATTAGAGCATATGATGTCCATCTCTCGTGGAAAGTATAGCAATCGTGCAACTTCAACTAGCAACGTTACACTCAAAAACGTTCTACTACCTTCCTCACACTCAAAACAACTTTGGCCGAGCGGTTCTAGGCGATTCAGTCTGGAACCGCGCGACCGCTACGGTCGCAGGTTCGAATCCTGCCTCGGGCATGGATGTGTGTGATGTCCTTAGGTTAGTTACGTTTAAGTAGTTTTAAGTTCTAGGGGACTGATTACCTCTGATGTTAAGTCCCATACTGCTCAGAGCTATTTTTTTTAAAAAACACCTCTGCTGTATTGAGCTTACCAGGAACATCAGAAAGTCCCAGCAGAGGGCTCGAAACGTCCATTGTGTGAAGCAATTAAACCTAACATCCTACAAGATTTTACTTTCAGGGTAATTTGAATGTTCATCTCGGGATGTTGTCCTACTTCAAAAGTGTAGTGTCTGAACTGCTACCTAAAAAAAATGGTTCAAATGGCTATGAGCACTATGGGACTTAACATATATGGTCATCAGTCCCCTAGAACTTAGAACTACTTAAACCTAACTAACCTAAGGACATCACACAACACCCAGTCATCACGAGGCAGAGAAAATACCTGACCCCGCCACGAATCGAACCCGGGAATCCGGGCGTGGGAAGCGAGAACGCTACCGCACGACCACGAGCTGCGGACAACTGCTCCCTAAATCGCCGAGATATTTTGCTAAGGTGTAGCTGCTACCAGTGACTATCGTTTGAAACATTGTACATATTTCTAGATCTACAGACGTAACACAAAGTTTTATTGATTGATGTAAGGTGTATTTAGTCTGTATGACGTAAATTTGCTTATTTTCATCGTACAGACTTTTTTCAAATGTCTGTGATTTTGTGTCATTGAAATAAACACAAATTTGTGCTCCAATTTCTTACAGCATTAATGTATTATAGATAATCTGATACTCGCTGGATACAGTGGCTAGCGTTTCCACAAGCTGCAGCTGCCAAAGGTCGAAGTTTTCTGAGAGTTTTTCCACAAATCTTACTTGTCCGCTAATGTCTAAAGTCTACCTAAGGCTGGAACACAATCCTCCGCCTTAAGCTCTGGTGTGCAAGCTGTTCACTGCACTACATCTCCCCACACCTTGTGCTCCTCGACTGTTTTTGTGTCAATCCGCAAGCCACGTTACCGTGCGTAGCAGAGGTACAATTGCCATTTACCTCATTTCCTGTTCCAGTTCAGAATGGGTAAGCGGAAACAACTGCTGTATATAAGCCTCCGTGTGGTCTCTACTTTTATTTTCATGTTCTTTTTGCAAGATATACAGGGACTGGACAAAAAAACGGAAACTTCGCGAGAAACGCGTGCTTGAACATAAATGCAGGAGACAGCCAGCAGGTTACACTTTTGTGTTTGACCACGGATGACACCTTTGCAATGTCCTCAATACGTTGCAAGCGCCAGTCATGATCAGAACAGAGTTCTGTGTAGTTATGAGCACATTACGTCGGAACTAAGTGGATTCGAACGTGGGCACGTTGTTGGTGCTCACATGGTGCGTGCTTCAGTAAGTGAGGGAGCCGAAGTGTTTCAAGAGGCGCCGAATCGAAGATTTGCAGCATACAGTGAAAGCATATAAGCATATAAAGTCCCAAAGCGAATGAAAGTGTATGCTACTTGATCGTTATTGAAGGTCATTGAAGAGGACTGTCCACCCCCGGTAGCTGAATGGTCAGCGTGACGGATTGTCAATACTCTGGGCCCGGGTTCGACTCCCGGCTGGGTTGGGGAATTTTCTCTGCCCAGGGATTGGGTGTTGTGCTGTCGTCATCATCATTCTTTCATCGTCATCGACTGCAGGATGCGGAAGTGGCGTAAAATTGAAAGACCAGCACCCGGCGAACGGCCTGCCCGATGGGTGGCCCTAGCCATACGATTAAATAAAATTGAAGAGGGCGACAGCTGCACTAGTCACTGCAGAACTGAATGTCGGACATTCGAACCATGTCAGCAGCAAAACGACCAGAAGGGAGCTCCAGAAGCAGGGAACTGCAACGAGAGCTGGAATTCAAAAACCAGTCATCAGTGACGAAAATGCCTGTAGCAGGAAAACGTGGTACTGAAGCCATAAAACCTGTGCTATGGAGCAATGGAGGAATGAATGTCATTTAGTTGAGTGAATCTTGTTTCGCACTTTTTCCAACTATTGGCCGAGTTTACGTCCTAGGATTGAAATAAGTCAGGGGTTCTGCGATGAATTTGGCAGTCATATTGTGGTATTCCATGGTTGGTTGCTCTGCAAGTGTGGTGTACGTACTGTAAGACCTTCGGTACACACACCATCAGATTATTTGACTTGTCGCTCTAACGAAGTAGGCGAGTGTCAGCAATATGTCTCATGGTCTTATCGTGGCGTGTTTATCTTCTACCATTAGGTCAGACGATAGAAACGCCACTTGCACTCTTAGAGTAGCAGATTGACGGTGACCAACTTTAAACAAAACTTGATTAATTTTCGCACACATTTATTAAAATAATAAAAAGAGTAGACATTACGTAACTTGATTCTGGATGCTGTTTACAATTGACAATCTGAAGTTCCTTTGGTCTTGGTACGTTAATCTTATTCTCACATATCTCTGATACTTGACAAAGTGTCTATTCATTTATCTTCATGGCTATGTACAGGAATATGGTAATCTTATTAGGCGCAGACTGAAACTTGACTATAGACTGGTGCAGACTAATGCAGACTGACTAATCGGAAGTCTGAACACTCGTTATAATACCTCGAGCGTTCAGGTATCACTGCGCGAGTGTGATCAGCGAGGAGAAGATGTTCTACATTAGCAGCAATCTCATTGGCTGAGTTACATATTAATACGCGGATCAGCGGAAGCAGAATTTGGTCCGTCTCTAAGACAGCGCCATCTCGTAGTGCGGAGTAGGACGAGCGCTGCACCTGCGCTGTTGTGCTTAGCGGGGCGCGCTCTAGTGGGAAAGTTGTGTACGCGCTGACTACGCAGAACTATGTACACAACAGCAAGATTAGATTACTGCCAAGGATTATGTACCAATTTTGGCTCATCGGGCCCATCCCATGGTGCAGTAATTGCTCCCCAATCCGTGATGCTGTGTTCCAAGACAACAAGTTCCCTGTTATGGCTCGCATTGTCCAGGTCTAATTTTGTAAGTACGAGAGTGCATTGTCGTATTTCCCACGGTCACCACAGTTTTTTTGGAGCTTTTGTGGTCTACTGTGGAGAGAAGGGTGTAGGGTCCCGTGATTCGTCACTCCAAGCAACGTTTCTCCACTGTTCAATCGTCCAATATTTACACTCCTTACACCAAGCGAGGCGTCGTTTGGCATTTACCGGCGTCATGTGTGGCTTATGAGCAGCCGCTCGACCATGAAATCTCACCTCCCGCCGAACTTTCATAGTACTTGCAGTGGTTCCTGATGCAGTTTGGAGTTCCTGTGTGATGGTCTGGGTAGATGTCTGCCTATTACACATTACGATCCTCTTCAACTGTCGGCAGTCTGTCAGTCAACAGGCGAGGTCGGCCTCTACGCTTTTGTGCTGTACGTGTCCCTTCACGTTTCCACTTCACTATCACATCCGAAACAGTGGACGTAGGGATGTTTAGGAGTATGGAAATCTCGCGTACACACGTATCGCACAAGCCACACCCAGTCACCTGACCACGTTCGAAGTCCGTGAGTTCCGCAGAGAACGTCATTCTGCTCTCTCACGATGTCTAATGACTACAGGGGTCGCTGATATGGAGTACCTGGAATTAGGTGGCATCACCATGCACCTAATATGAAAAACACATGTTTTTGGGGGGTGTCCGGATACTTTTGATAACATACTGTACGTTTCAGAAATTTTGACACTGAACTAAACCTTTCTTCTTGCGCCTGAGATTGGAGGTGACTGAGACGTGCGTGACGGTTTCGCGCTCAGCTGAGGTTGTCGGTTTGCTTTCCGCTGGCGGATGTCACTTTAAAGTCCTCCACAACTACTTCTCTGGTGATAATCAGTCCACTTCACAGTACCATTTATATCCAAGATCCTCAATTATTTTTTGGATCTATTACAATCTCTTCCTTCCCCTATATTTTTTCCTCACTATCTACATCTACATCATGCTCCGCAAGCCACCTAATGGTGTGTCGCGGAGGGTACTTTCGGTATCACTGTCACATCCCTCCAACCCTGTTCCACTGGCGAATAGTGAGTGGTAAGAATAATTGTCGGTAAACCTCTGTATTGCCTCTAATTTCTCGAATTTTCTCCTCGTGGTCAATAAGCGAGATGTTTGTGTGTGTGTGTGTGTGTGGGGAGGGGGATGTAATATGTTGTCCGCCTCCTCCTGAAAAGTGCTGTTCCGAATTTTCAATAGTAAGTCTCTGCGTGATGCAGAACACCTCTCTTGCAACGTCTGCCAGTGGAGTTTGTTTAGCATCTAGGTAACGCTCTCTCGCCAGCTAAACGGTCCCGTTACGAAACGCGCCGCTCTTTGCTGGTTCTTCTCTATCTCCTCTATTAGTCCTACCTGATAGGGATCCGAAACAGATGAACAACATTTAAGAATCGGCGAACAAGCGCCTTATAAGCCACTTCTTTCGTGGATGAGTTACATTTCCTTAAGATTCTTCCGATGTATCTGAGTCTGGTGTCTGCCTTTCCCACTCTCTGTTTTATGTGGTCATTCCACTTAAGATCGCCCTGGATAGTTACGCTAGCTGTTTGTCATCAATAGTGTAGCTGTACAGTAGTGGATTTCTTTTCCTATGTATGCGATTTATGTTACATTTACTTACGTTCAGGGTCAACTGACAATTCCTGCACCATTCACCAATCCTCTGCACGTCGTTCTGCAAATTCTTACTAACTTCTGGCGTTGCTACTTTGGTATAGACAACTGCACCATCCGCGAATAGCCTTAAAGAGCCTCCGACGCTTTCTACAAGATCATTTATATATACTGTAAACAGCAATCGGGATAACACTCTTCCCTGTAGTACTATGAACCGGGAGGTGGAGAAATCGCTATCACACTGGACTCCCATTCGACAGGACACGGACAATCTGACCAGCTGTATTAGGTTATTTGCAGATGACGCTGTCGTTCACCGACTAATGATCATCAGCAGATCAAAACAAATTGCAAAACGGTTTAGGAAAGGTATCTGAATGGTACGAAAAGTGAGAGTTGACCCCAAATAACGAAAAGTGTAAAAACATGCACATGAGTGCTAAAAGGAATTCGTTAAACTTCGGTTACACGATAAATCAGTCAAATCTAAAGCCCGTAAATTCAACTAAATACCTAGGAATTCCAATTACGAACAACTTAAATTAGAAGGAACACGTAGAAAAAGTTTATGGAAGGCTAACCAAAGACTGTGTTTTATTGGCAGGACACTTTGAAGATGTAACGGATCTACTAAGGAGAATACCCACACTACGCTTTTCCGTCCTCTTTTAGAATACTGCTCCCTGTGGGATCCTTACCAGATAGGACTGACGGAGTGCATCGAAAAAGTAGACAGGGCAGCACCTTTTGTATTATCGTGAAATATGGGAGACAGTGTCATTGAAGTGATGCAGGATTAGGGCTGGACATAGTTAAAAGAAAGGCGTTTTTCGTTGCGACGGAATACTCTTACGAAATTCCAGTCACCAACATTCTCCTCCGAATGCGAACATATTTTCTTGACACCTACCTACCTAGGTAGAAACGATCGCCACGATAAAATAAGGGAAATCAGAGCTCGCAAGGACAGAAGTAGGTGTTCGTTCTTTCCCCGCGCTATACGAGATTGGAATAATAGAGAATTGTGAAGGTGGTTCGATGAACCCTCTGCCAGGCACTTAAATGTGATTTGCAGAGTATCCATGTAGATGTATATACATATCTGCGCATGTTATTTTTTTTTCTTTTTTTCACTACAGTAACTGGTAGCACATACTGCACTACTCTTTAAGCAATAAACTTTAATTTCAAATTATAGTACTCTATTTATATTTAATGAATGAGTGTATTAATTAAGTGTGATCATTTTATTGTCATTACATTAGTGACAGAAGCATTCATTGTTCCAGTGAGGTATTTCGAACACAAATGCCTCTTCCTAAACGTTTCTTTTTTTTTTTTGTAGTTCCTGATGTTTTAACTAATTAAAATTCTAGATGTAGGGTACCAAACCATGTGCATAGTGTACAAATGTTACTATACTGCTCCTGATGCGATGTATCGTGTTTGTATTAACATAAAACCTGTGCGGGATAGCACCCAACACAGAGGGTCCTAAGCAATGGCGTATAGGGGCGAGGATACCGACCCGCAACACAAGTCACAACGTTATGCGGGCCGACGCTACTGCGGGCCGTATGCAGGTGTCGAGGAGCGCTGTTTGATGTACGTATCATGTAATCTAATCCGTAAGGTGACAGCTACTCCTCTAAAACGCGAATTTCACCAATGAAAAGATCTCACTGGATTAGCAGTAGTTCTTTCAAGCGAATACCATCCGTATGCAACCAATTCCATCGAAGTGCAACGACTACGAGCAGCTCTTGCTCGTTTCTCACTGCGACAAAACATTTTTTCCTACCATAATGCTTAGAGAAATGATCTAACTGTCTGACATGAATTACCTGGGATGTGTTTTTCTAACCCGTTTAGTGAAACTTAAGGGCATTCAATTTACAACAATGACTTTTGTGAACATAATTAAAGCACACAAACGACTGTAGCCATGCTTCAACACCACTGTCCGAAGCATTACACGTTCATAATCTCAGGGATTCACTTACAATTAATATGACGTATCAACGCACATAGAAATCACTCATTTCAATTTATTCCACCGTATAATAGAGGTGATAACTTCCACAAAACTTAGCGGAAGCAGTTATTTACATAATCTGACAGGTCAGAGAGTATTTTGGTTTTTCTTAGTTAAAGATACTATCGATCTTAAGTAGAACTCGCAGCAACAAATCAAGACTCACAGAAAAACGGCCAGTATTCAAAAGTTTTAACTCTGTTATCATTGAACACTTCATTATTATATCATCCTCTCTTACAAGAGAAAGAAAAGGCCATTCATCCGGAATAGTTTACCTTCAAGAACGCACCAGTTCAGTAATATATTCAGCCTGAACAACCGTCACAAGTCATTGCTAGTACAGTTAACAAACATTTAAAAAATTAATCTTTTAGAAACGTGTGTATGTGAATTTAATTCATATTAGTTTCAGCAGCAGCCTTTTGACATACATTGCTAAATGGAATTCTCATTCAGACTTTCTCACGTCATTAACAACTTCAACTGTATGCATTCATGTTGCTCCAGCATCTTCTGTAATGTTATTGCATCGTCGTCTCGGTCTTTCCATATCTCTTACCGACTGAGGTGGCGCAGTAGTTAGCAAAAAAATGGTTCAAATGGCTCTGAGCACTATGGGACTTAACATCTGAGGTCATCAGTCCCCTAGACGTAGAACTACTTAAACCTAACAAACCTAAGGACATTACACACATCCATTCCCAAGGCAGGATTCGAACCTGCGACCGTAGCAGCAGATGCCTGGATGGTTCCTTTGATAAGGGCACGACCGATTTTTTCCTATCCTTTTCTACTCCGAGCCAGTACTCAGTCTCTAATGATTTCATCATCGGCGGGACGTTGAAGTCTTATCTTCCTTCCTTCTAACTTTATCTCCTGAGATTCAGCAAAGGAGTTCCTTGGTTAAGGATACAGGGTACTTTTCCGCCTCAATATTATGTAAAAATCAACACCTATTTCTTTCAGGCACTGTTTATAATATATATTTTCTACAGATTTTTTGTTAATATCAGATAATGCAGCACAATTTCTAAACAAATTAGAAGTATTTTGAATATTTTTGATCCTCCTTAAGGGTATTAAAAATTACAAAGAAACTAACGCAATTTTTTTTCCAAAATGCTTCCTCAAATTGAGGTACCATTTAATCCAATGTTATACATTTGAAGGAGACCAAATTTTCACCAGATATGCATGACATGATGGCTGAGGACTAGACCTGTTCAATTCCACCTATTATGTATATTACAAGGATAAAAAATATCACATCTTACATTTTCATTTTTATAATCTTTTCCTAATAAAACGGTTATTTTTTCTATTATTTAGTTGATTCTGCAATAAAGCTTCGGTCTAGTACATAAGTATGTACTACTGAAAATTACAGAAAAAAATTAGAGCAATAAACTTTAGGAAATATTTGTATCTGATTTCTGAAAAATAAAAACTTGCAGGAAATTGCGAATGAAGATATGAGTTCTATTAAACTGTGGCTCAGAACATTTCTGAAGCATAGTTTTCATCCTGTGGCATTTCTTCATCTTCAATCTTCCTCTTATCATTCCTTTTAGCATTGCTTGCTTCTTTGGTAACTTGAAGAGGTAATCTTTCAGCTTCATACACACATTATCTGTCACACGGAAGCAATTGATCTTCCATATTAGAGCCACATTTTATACCTAAATTTCTCAGGATTTCCAGCCTTCCTACTTCGCATATCTAACGTTATAAACGGGCACAGACCTCTGAAATATTTGTAGAGCTCCATCACACCTATGCTGTAATCATCATAATTCTTAGAACACTGATGTTCAGTATGTCCTTCAGTGTTACCACTGCAGGTGTGGCAGTACTTAGATAAGCACTCAACATCAACAGCTTTTCCAGTTTCCAGAGAAGTAGCACTTACAACACCATTCAAGGGACGATGTCCTCGACGTTTCCATGTCCCATCGAGTGCAACAGCAATGTCCCTGGTTCCACTAATATTTACAGTTTCTTCTACTGCACGTTTCATAGATGCTTTGGACACAACCGTCAATGCACCTAAAAGTATTTTTATGTACTTGCAGAATCTACTGGAAGGAGGAGGAAGGTCCATCAAACCACAAAACGTTTGAGCAGAGTTTTTTTTTCCTTTTCCTATTCAATGCATTGTTTTCACTAACTTCAAATTCACATATATGAATTATGCACAATGTTAGAAGTCATTTTGGTGGTAGGATCTACACAGAACAGCTAATTTTGACGCTAAGCCCTTCCTGCTACTTTGTTGTTCAGTTATTTCCAAACAGCCTACACCATCACATTGTTTACATTTCGCCACTTCCCTTATCAAAGAAGATAAGATGCCCACATCAGCAACAACAAATCCACTAAAAACAGCGTCATTGTTAACACAAAAATTTGTATCTCCAGGGGGCGTGCCATGTGGGAGTTTCTTCCCTGAAGAACGGATACAGAGGTTACTTTCAACAGTGTGGCTTGCTTCGTTTGTGAACAGGTTACCACGGAATTTCCTTTTGTTGAATTTCTTGATGCGTGGCGTATTCGTATTTATTGCACACTAAAGGATATGTACTTCCACAAATATATGCAACACTTGGGCAACGAACATTCAGTAACAAGTGAGCAAACTGCTTCAGCGAAACAAGAGTAAATACTAGCAAAGATAATCATTTACAGGCATTATAAACCTGTTCTGTTACCAACATATGCAATGTGTCATACGTGTAATCACTGGAAACAGAAAATTCACAGTTATTTTCGAAATAATACTGGTTTCTGTAACAGAAATATAGGGGGCGTGGCGGCATACATGATGGTAACGTTAAAATTTGGTATATATAGGTCATTTTACATTTGAAACCCTATAATGTATATATCAGTGTAATCAGGAAAGACTATAGAATTTAATAAAGTCATTTTCCACCATTTATAAGTAACTTGTATTCTTAATAAACTATCATGTAGCCTCATTATGCATATTGACCACCTCTATTACTTTTACATAAAAGTCATAATTAAGTTCTCTCGAATCGATTTCCTGATCCACGTACTTGTTTTCCTGTCCTTGTAATGTCTGTCACCAGCCATGTTTCCAGTGGCTGCTGACAGACCAACAGTTTTTGAATAGTTTTCACTTGGGAAATCCATGTCTGAATGCCGTAAGTCACATGACTGTGGACGTCAAACGTTCCAGGAAAAGTTCCGTGTTCTTCTTGTTTCTTCATTTTAGCCCCTTATGAACTGCATTTGATGTTGGTAGTTGACATTACGATTTCTGCTTTCTTATCTTCCTACAAACTTTCGTGAAATCGCTTTGATTTTTCTTTATTTCCTATTATGTAAATTGAGATGAAGGGGAGAAAGGAAAGAGAAGGAATTATTGATGCCAGCTGCATCGAGACTTTATGCGGTATCAGCGGCGACGAGTCAAAGTATGTGCCGGACCGAGACTCGAAGCCGGGATGTCTTACTTACTAAGCGGTCGCGTTAAACACTGCACCATTCGATCACAGTGTTAATCGCAATTATGCGGACCGTCTAAGCACGTCTACCGGCCTACCCACCTGTCTGCGCCACATGTCAACAGTCCCCGTCCATGTTCAAATGTTCAAATGTGTGTGGAATCTTATGGGACTTAACTGCTAAGGTCATCAGTCCCTAAGCTTACACACCAGGACAAACACACACACACAACAATGCCCGAGGGAGGACTCGAACCTCCGCCGGGACCAGCCGCACAGTCCGTGACTGCAGCGCCTTAGACCGCTCGGCCAATCCCGCGCGGTCCCGTCCATGTCCTTTGAAATTCCCGCAGGAGGTCGGAGGCAATTGTGCAGCCGTAATGAAGGTGACGGATTCATGGCCAATCGAGGCAGCTATGTCCGAAAGAAAAGACACCACGCATTCATATAATCATATAAATTTCTTTCTTCTGACAATTGCACGATATTACTTTTGTATTACGGTGGCCCAGTGTGGTTCGGAAAGCATATGATATTTCAGGGATCTTTCTAGGTTTCCGCTACCTCCAATTCTGATGAAAATATGATATCTGCAAGGTATATGATGGAGTGTGACACAACATTCAGGTATTACTGAAGAAGTAAACAACATTGTTTTCTGATGAATGATACAACCTTTGCATACTAATTTATTACAGGTGCTTCAATCCACTTGCAGTTTTTTATGTCTGATTTTATACAGTCCAATTATCAACTTTTTTTCGTTCTTAGCCAGTCTCTTTATTTATGTACGCACAGTTGCCATCCTTAAATCTTTCTGCTACAAATACCGGTAACTCTATTTGCTTCCATAATTTGCACTCTGGTCCATTGTTATTTTCATATGTTTCACAAAGTATAGCAATTGAAATCTACTTCGAAATTTTTTGGAACAGGGCCACAAGCTTCCATTCACTGCTTTCGTTTCGGTTCAGTATATTGAGTGAACAACAGATTCGAGTCTCTCATTCCGTCAAAGACGAAGTTATTTGAGACACAATACAAGTTCGAATTCGATATGGATACTGACGAAAATCACAGAGTACTCTTTAAATGGAACTATCGCAGTATTCGTTGTAATTGAAGGAGGAACAGCAATCTGACTGGTGAAACAGGTAACCAATTTTCTCCATTTCTTTACTAGATCGAGGTGGAGGGCCCATATCTTTTCCTCATTAATAAATTGTGCGCTAAATCAAATGGCTTCCTTTCTAAAAGGTTTAAACGCCGTCGAGAAACTCGTTTTCAAACAGTTATTCTTCATCATCTTTCAAAATGTTCGGTACCAACCGTCCTTAAACCCAGCCACAGTTATTTCTTTCTTTAATGTGTAACGTACTCTTTCTTCTGAAACCCTTATGGCATCAGTTATTTCATACGCATTTCATCGTCGATCCTTCAATACCGTAGCATGCACTTCGTCAGAGTTGCCATCTGATGTTTCGAGATGTCATTCACGTGGAGCACTTACTGTAAGATAAATACGAAATGACTAAATCAGTCCTTCACTTCTTAAGTCTTGATAACGAACAGACGAACTCAATGTGCACCTTTCGCAACTTTGGAAAAGTTTACATTGGCAATAAAGGGTGTTCTAGTTTACTGATCTGAACGAGGCACACCACACAATTCTACCGTAAAAGGACTATATAAACAAAATTACTCGTATATTCCATGGTAAGTTATCTACTTATGTTAGAGGCAAAATAACAAAAAAAATAAATAAGTAATTTATATGGATGCCAGGCTCTTAAATTTACTCCTGGCTCTCGTGCAGCGGTCCGCCTCGGTAGCTGCGTGATTAGTTGAGATGGATGCCATGCGGAGGGCCTGGGTTCGATTCCTAGTACTGACAAGGAATGTTCCTTGGTGGGAGGACTGGTACAGAGAACATTCAGCCTCGTGATGCCGATTGAGGAGCTACTTCAATGAAATAGTAGAGGCTCCACGGTCTGGAAAGTCAGCCAAACCGTAGGGCGAGTGGGGTGCTGATCACATGCAGCTGCACCCCGCATCTCAGGACATCGCGAGGCAGAGGATGAGACGGGGGCCCGTCGACATCCCTTGAGTGTTTGTGTCCCGGACGAATAGTTTGTTTTTTCGTACATAGTCGCTGGAATACGTTTCATATAAATTTTCTCAGCATCTTATAGTCTTAGGTGGAGATTTCAATTTACCAGATATAGACTGGGACACTAAGATGTTTGGGATGGGTGGTAGGGACAGAGCATCGAGTGACATTATACTGAGTGCACTATCTGAAAATTACCTCGAGCAATTAAACAGAGAACCGACTCGTGGAGATAACATCTTGGACCTACTGATAACAAACAGACCCGAACTTTTCGACTCAGTAAGCGCAGAACAGGGAATCAGTGATCATAAGGCCGTTGCAGCATCCCTGAATATGGAAGTAAACAGGAATATAAAAAAAGGGAGGAAGGTTTATCTGTTTAGCAAGAGTAATAAAAGGCAGATTTCAGACTACCTGACAGATCAAAACGAAAATTTCTGTTCCAACGCTGACAATGTTGAGTGTTTACGGAAAAAGTTCAAGGCAATCGTAAAATACGTTTTAGACAGGTGCGTGCCGAGTAAAACTGTGAGGGACGGGAAAAATCCACCGTGGTTCAACAACAAAGTTAGGAAACTACTGCGAAAGCAAAGATCTCTTCACTGCAAGTTTAAACGCAGCCAAAACCTCTCAGACAAACAGAAGCTAAACGATGTCAAAGTTAGCGTAAGGAGGGCTATGCGTGAAGCGTTTAGTGAATTCGAAAGTGAAATTCTATGTACCGAATTGACAGAAAATCCTAGGAAGTTCTGGTCTTACGTTAAATCAGTAAGTGGCTCGAAACAGCATATCCAGACACTCAGGGATGATGATGGCATTGAAACAGAGGATTACACGCGTAAAGCTGAAATACTAAACACCTCTTTCCAAAGCTGTTTCACAAAGGAAGACCGCACTGCAGTTCCTTCTCTAAATCCTCGAACAAACAAAAAAATGACTGACATCGAAATAAGTGTCCAAGGAATAGAAAAGCAACCAAAATCACTCAACAAAGGAAAGTCCACTGGACCCGACGCGATACCAATTCCATTCTACACAGAGTACGCGAAATAACTTGTCCCCCTTCTAACAGCCGTGTACCGCAAGTCTCTAGAGGAACGCAAGGTTCCAAATGATTGGAAAAGAGCACAGGTAGTCCCAGTCTTCAAGAAGGGTCGTCGAGCAGATGCGCAAAACTATAGACCTATATCTCTGACATCGATCTGTTGTAGAATTTTAGAACATGTTTTTTGCTCGCGTATCATGTCATTTCATGAAACCCAAAATCTACTCTGTAGGATCCAACATTGATTCCGGAAACAGCTATCGTGTGAGACCCAACTCGCTTTATTTGTTCATGAGACCTAAAAAATATTAGATACAGGCTTCCTTGACTTCCGGAAGGCGCTCGATACAGTTCCCCACTGACGCCTGATAAACAAAGTAAGAGGTTACGGAATATCAGACCAGCTGTGTAGCTGGACTGAAGAGATTTTAGCAAACAGAACACAGCATGTTCTTCTCAATGGAGAGACGTCTACAGACGTTAAAGTAACCTCTGGCGTGCCACAGGGGAGTGTTATGGGACCATGGCTTTTTACAATATATATAAATGACCTAGTAGATAGTGTCGGAAGTTCCATGTGGCTTTTCGCGGATGATGCTGTAGTATACAGAGAAGTTGCAGCATTAGAAAATTGCAGAGAAACGCAGGAAGATCTGCAGCGGATAGGCCCTTGGTACAGGGAGTGGCAACTGGCCCTTAACATAGACAATTGTAATGTATTGCGAATACATAGAAAGACGGATCTTTTATTGTATGATTATATGATAGTGGAACAATCACTGGTAGCAGTTACTTCTGTAAAATATCTGGGAGTATGCGTGCGGAACGATTTGAAGTGGAATGATCGTATAAAATTAATTGTTGGCAAGGCGGGTGCCAGGTTGAGATTCACTGGGAGAGTCCTTAGAAAATGTAGTCCATCAACAACGGAGGTGGCTTACAAACCACTCGTTCGACCTATACTTCAGTATTGCTCATCGGTGTGGGATCCGTACCAGGTCGGGTTGACGGAGGAGATAGAGAAGATCCAAAGAAGAGCGGCGCGTTTCGTCACAGGGTTATTTGGTAAGCGTGATAGCGTTACGGAGATGTTTAACGAACTCAAGTGGCAGACTCTGCAAGAGAGGCGCTCTGCATCGCGGCGTAGCTTGTTGTCCAGGTTTCGAGAGGGTGCGTTTCTGGATGAGGTATCGAATATATTGCTTCCCCCTACTTATACCTTCCGAGGAAATCACGAATGTAAAATTAGAGAGATTCGAGAGCGCCTTGAGGCTTTCCGGCAGTCGTTTTTCCCGCGAACCATACGCGACCGGAACAGGAAAGGGAGGTAATGACAGTGGCACGTAAAGTGCCCTCCGCCACACACCGTTGGGTGGCTTGCGGAGTATAAATGTAGATGTAGATGTCGTGCAACGCTCCTTTTTTAAACAGAGTGTTAATGTTGTCCATGCAGTGAAGGTGTTCGAAATTATTACTCTGTTTTGTACTGTACTCATATTCAGTTCTATACTGTTGAATGCTACTAGCGCTTTAAATTCGTTTACTGTCCTGAAATGTTATTTTCTAGTTTTTAAAGTGGCGTTCTCAAGCGTGTTGTCGGATAGGCGTAACCAGTTACTTCACGCAGTTACTTTTTGGATTAAAAATTTACTTGTTTGGAGAATATGCGGACCGCATGTACTCTTCAGTTTGTACGTAACTTCTCTTAGTCGTGGATGCTACATTCGGTTTGCGCTCTTAGAGACAGACACCACAGTGATAATAGCGTACTGGAAATTGCAGAGGAACGTCCAGAAGGAAACCTTAGTTCGCCGCCAAACTTCCTTGCCGTAGGAGTCCGACATGCACAATTGCCTCGAATCTGACGCATCTGTTCCGCATGTCTCGACAGAGAACGTCAACCCCTGACACTCACATGGAATCACATAGTATTATGGATGTTAACAGGCAAGTTGCCGAAAGTGACGTTAACTGAAAAGACTTGCAACTCGGCGGCCGAACTTTCCCACGTGGGGACTCCCAGGCGTCAATGCCATACGATCATTTCACCACGGGTTGTACAAAGCGATAATCCAGTCGATGGTTCCCAGAATGTTCTGTTTCTTCAGTTTTCAGAGAAGTAACGAACGGTTAATCTGTACGTCATTCACGTTCCCCACTGGTGTGTCATGTTTCTCATTTACGTTACAGTCTCTATGGAATCTATCCTTTGATTTTTCCTCGTCCCCCACAATTTCTCCAGAACACAGTTTACAGACTTTTATCGAGTCTACGTCCTATTATTGATTACAGGAAGCAGCTTCCTGATGAATACACTGTTTTAAGATGGCTAACGAGTCCTGTCACTGATGGTACCGCAACTCAGCTTCAGATCGGATAAAGCTCACAGTCTCGATGTTTGCTTACATCACAGTTTGGTCTTCATATTTACAGTGTCAATATGTAGATATAATACACATTCTGAGCTTGACTAGGACATAGAAAATTGAAAAATGAGCCTTTTAACACGGTCCTAGCATAAAAATGTTTGAAAAAGTAAAGATTTTGAAAGCACAAAATTTAGAAATGACTAATGTTGTGAACAGTTTCTTCCAGTTTTTAAGGACAAAGACAAAAGGGAAACATCTCCTTCAAATTTTTTGGACAGGTCCTAGCACAAAACGAATCACGAATGCATTTTGAAAGTCTGTTGCGCTGCAGTTGAAAATGTTCCTTTTCAGACACATTAGAACGCCGTTTCCAAAACTCTGTTTGGAGCTCCAGATCTTTCCATTCTTCAATTCATTTCTCTTCTTGTCCATCCAGCGTTGTCTCCAAGTGTCTTTAATAATGTAGTTCAGTGATTTCATTGTTAATTTCTAATATTTTATTTCCTCAGAATTAATTATACATTGTTGTAGTCTTAATTTTCAATCATATCTTCAAACTTCCTGTATGCATACATTATTGAAGTGCAAGTACACTACAAGCGAACAGTCTAATGTCATCAACAGAACGAAGGCTGTTTAGAAGCCGGTTCGGAACTGTTCCATTACCACATATTCCTTCCTCTTATTCTCAGGTTCCCAGGTTAGTGAGTTTTCAGTCGAAAGAGGAGATAGACAAGGAGGTCCCACACCACCAACAGTTGGCCGTCTTCCAAAAGGCGGGGAAGTGTTGGTGCTTGAGTATGGCATTCGTGATGTGTGTTAGGTATTCTACTGCTTTATCCGTGAACTCCTGGAGGACACGGTTTTGAATGCCATCGTGACCAGGAACCTTCCTAGTTGTGGTATGCATGACGGCCCATTTGACTTCAGCTGTGCTAGCCTGTCGGATGTCGTTGCGCGATGGTTGGGCCAAGATGCGTGAAACCGCCTGGTCGGTCGCAAGTGTGAACGCTGGATCTGAGGGATCCAGGCTCGGTATGAATGACGCTGCAAGTGTGAGGGCCATCAGTTCCGCTTTTTCTTCCGCAGAATATGCCAGTCCGTCGGGCCCTTGTAGCGTGGGTGTGTACATTTTCTCCCTAGTGAGGTGACGCGCCAGCTGCCACACGCCAGGTCGTTTGGTGTCCAGCCCTTCGAGTTTCTGGTACCACTGTTGTTTTTTAAATGTTTGGAATTTGTCCCGGATTAATCCCTGGAGTCTGTTCTTGTGCTGTTTGAATTGCTGGCACACATTACCTAATGGTACAGAGATAATAAAGGAGGAACATGGAACAAATAATTTACCAGAAACTGAAGCTGACAACCACCTATTACCTATTCATAGACTGAGAATGCCCGAAAGGAATGCAAGGCAGCCGGGCCAAATGAACTGACATCAGACATGATCAAAGCAGCTGGCACCCAAGGAATACAATGACTACATCGAACACTGGGAATCATTTGGAAGTAAAATAAAGTACCTTATGACTGGGAGAAGGAGGTTATAATACCACTGTTATATAAAGAAAGGAAGGAAAAAATGTTATAATTACTGAGGAATCAACCTGTTAACACACTGTCTTAAATACTGGTAAAGATTATTGAGAAAAGATTAAGATCGTAGTTAGAAACTAGCCTCAGGAGGAACATGTACTCAGAAGCAGAAGAGGAAGAACATATTCATCTTTGCACTAAGTTAACTCCAAAGTACTGCCAAAAAATGGTTCAAATGGCTCTAAGCATTATGGGAATTAACATCTGAGGTCATCAGAACTACTTAAACCTAACTAATCTAAGGACATCACACACATCTATGCTCGAGGCAGGATTCGAACCTGCGATCGTAACAGCAGCGCGGTTCCGGACTGAAGCGCCTAGAACCGCTCGGCCACAACGACCAGCTTACTGCCAAAAGGATAAAGATCTCATACTCGTTTTCCTGGATCCGGGAAAATTATATGAGAATTTGCCAGTTGTAAGAGCTGAGAGTGTCTAGAAAAATGCGAAAGTTAAGTGCAAGTGGCCAAAGTGACTGGGACTGAACGACTCAAGTGGTTTTGACATGTTGTGACAATGAAGGATAATCATCTTTCAAAACAATACTTGAATAGTAATATACAGCGGAAAAGACCAATAGGACGATACACAAAAAGATGACTTGATAGATTAAGAAAAGTCTGAAACATAGAGGAAAAAACTGGGAAACAGTATCAAGACAAAAAGTATATGAAGATGGAGCAAAATAAAAGCAAATTTGTGCAAGAATACCCTACATGGCTCGTTGGAAGGGTACGAAGACAATGATGATGATGAGGAGCAACAACATTTGGAACACTCTAACATTCTGCGTGGTGTTTGTTTGTTCTATATCGTGTCTTCCTGCCACTTTCGCGCAACGACGCTCTGAGCGTGTTTTTTCGGGAATTGACTAGTTTGAACCTGGGACCTGTTGCTGGTAAGGAGACGTCAGACCACACATGACATGTAGAGTTCACAAGAGTTCAGTGAGACTAGCGATGATATAACCAAATACTTAATGATTTCAGCATCAGCTCCACTGCATTCCCTGTAAAAGAATCTTAATACTAACTAAATTTAGTGGAAGGGGTTCAAGGCTTACCTATTTTTAGTTAGCTGGTAAAATAACGTCGAAAAAGCAGTTAATTATATCATTGGGAATTTTATTCTACTCACAAAACATTGTTTATAAATTACACTATTGATAAAAGGAAATGTTTTAGTACAGGATGGTAAAAACCAACTGCGTTCAACAAAAATGTGAACGAATATTCCCTGAATGGGTTTCCAAGTTCTACAATGGATCGAAGGATGACCTATGCCATATCACATCTATAATCTAGGTTTAAATTAAGTTTCACAAAAGAGAAAACTATCAAAATGGTCTACAGTGACCCTCAATTATCTTTAATTACTTGTCTAACTTGTCATAAATTACAGTGGCTGATGTGGCTTCTCAATAACTATATAACAGAAAAATCATCGCGTTTCAGATTTTTACTTCAAGTGGCAAACGTGAACACCATGAGCTTTAATTGACGATCGACACTAGTATTACGCAAAAAGGTGGTGTAACAGATGAGACTTCTGCAGTTCTGAGTGAAGCTTTATGCGCTGTTATGTGGCATCACGTGCGTTCATTACCTTGTCGGTGTTCGTCAGGGGGCGGCGGGCAGCACAGCTCCGCTCACCTCGCCGTCTCGGAAGCAACTCTCCCCTAACTTCTCCTTACTACAATTTACCAAAGTTGGTTTAAAAAAACTATCTGGCTGTGTTTTCATCTGACCAATCAGGGTCTCAATGTTAAACTTAAGCTCCGCCTACAAAACTTCTGTCTATCCAATTAGAAACGTTATACTTTTCGTGGTGGGGTAATGTTTTTAAATATTGCAACGTAACAGAGACGCGAAAAAGTCTCACGCTAAAACTTGCAGCTGGTGTGGTCCTTTTAGTGTTATCATAAGATCTATACTATTCTCCTGGAGGGCTCTATCTTTTAACAAGGGGTGGGGGGTGGTCCTGATGTAACAGAGACGCGAAAAAGTCTCACGCTAAAACTTGTGGGTGGTGTGGCCCTTTTTGTGTTATCGTAAGATCTATACTGTTCTTCTGGAGGGCTCTAGCTTTTAACATGGGCTGGGGTGGTCCTAGCGGTTAGCTGGCGACGTGGGTGTCCGTCCCTTATCGTAGGTCCTTCCAGCTTAACACGGTTCTGCTCTCGGCTTCTGTTCTCGTTTCTCCCCTGGTAACTGCGTCTGTCTCACGGCGGGAAGGTATGACATGCATTTAGGCATTCTTGTGTTAGTCTGTAGTATTCCATTTGCTCACTCGTTACTCGTATTATTTTGGTTAATTTAATGTCACGATTTATTCGGAGCTATGTGACATACTACTGGATTTGCGTATCATGTCAGGGTTTTCATGGAAGGTGTTGGATTTGCCTGACACCTTACAACACAACATCACTGGCACACACATACACATGTAAAAAAAAATTCTTCTCGTAACTTGACATTCACTGGGAAGTTCAAAATGTGTGTGAGTTCCTAAGGGACCAAGCTGCTGAGTTCATCGATCCCTAGACTTACACACTACTTAAACTAACTTACGCTAAGGACAACGCACACACCCATGCCCGAGGGAGGACTCGAACGTATGGCGGGAGGGGCCGCGCAATCCGTGACATGACGCCTCAAACCACGCTGCCAGTTAGCGCGGCGCACTGTAAATTAATGTATAAGTAACAACGTAGCATATGATGATGATAGAATACTGCCGAAACTCTTCGTGCTAATAATCTTTTCTTCGGAGTGGTCTAATGCGGCCCGCCACGGATTTCTCTCCTGTGTCTACTTCTTCATCTCAGAGTAGCACTTGAAACCTACGTCCCAAGTTATTTGCTGGATGTATTCCAATCTCTGTCTTCCTCTACAGTTTTTACCCTCTACAGCTCCCTCTAGAACAATGGAAGACATTCCTTGATGTCTTGTCTTTTCCTCCATAATTCTTCGGAGAACCTGCTCTTTCCTTACCTTATCAGCCCACCCACTTTTCAAATTCTTGTGTAACACCATATCTCAAATGCTTCGATTCTCTTTTTATCCGGTTTTCCAACATTTCATGTTTCACTATCATAAAATTCTGTGCTCCAAACGTACATTTTCAGAAATTCTTCCTCAAATGAAGACCTATGTTCGATATTAGTAGACTCCTTTTGGCCTTTGGCCAGGAAAGCTCTTTCTGCCAGTGCTAGTCTGCTTTTTATGTCCTCATTGCTCCGTCCGCCATGCGTTATTGTGCTACCTAGGTAGCAGAATTTACGAGCATTAACTTCATTTACTTCATGATCACCTGTTCTGCTACTTTTCAGTACTTTCGTCTTTTTTAGACTTACTCTTAATCCATATTCTCTACTCATTAGACTGTCCATTCACTTCAGCATATCCCGTAAGTTTTCTTCACTTTCAGGAAATTTTATCATTGATACCCTTTCAACTTCAATTTTAATTTCACTCTCAAACCTTTCTTTTATTTCCAACATTGCTTCTTCGATGTATAGATTTAACACTAGAGACGAAATCTACATCTTCGTCTTAGGCCTTTTATAATCCGAGCACTTCGTTCTTGACCTTCCACTCCTATTGTTCCGTCTTGATTCTTGTTCATGCTATATATTAAGCTTTCTTTCCCTATAGCTTACCCTATTTTTCTCAATTTTTAACATCTTGCCCCTTTGACGTTGTCGAACGCTTTTTCCAGGTCGACAATTCCTATAAACGTATCTCGATTTTTCTTCAGTCTTCGTTCCATTATCACCCGCTGCTTAAGAGCTGACTCTCTGGTGCATTTACCTTTTGTAAAGCCAAAGTGATCGTCATCTAAGAGATCTCAATTTTTTCCATTCTTCTGTGTATTATTTTTGTCAGCAACTTGGATGCATTAGCTGTTAAACCGACTGTACGATAATTCGCGCTCTCGTGGGCTGTTGCAACCTTCGGAACTATATGGATGAAATTTTTCCGGCTGTCTCATGGTGTACTGTCAGTCTCATACATTCTAAAGACCAACGAGAACAGTCGTTTTGTTTCCACCTCATCCAAAATATATTTCACAAATTTCAATAGAATGTTGTCTGTCCCTTCAGCCTTATTTTATTTTAAGTCGCCCAAAACCCTTTTAAATTCTGATACTAGATCCCCCGTCTCTTCCCTTCCCGACTCCAGTTTCTTCTATCACGTCATCAAGCAAGTCTTCCCCTCACAGAGGCGTTCGATGTACTCTTTCCACCTATCCGCTCTCTCTTCTGCATTTAACAGTCGAATTCGCGTTGCATTCTAAATATCACCACCCATGCTCTTATTTCACCGAAGGTTGTGCAATAAATATTGCACAATTAAAGTGACTGAAGCCTTGAAATTATTATTTCATAGAAGTATTGTACTTGTCATTTGCCACCACGATGTATTATCATTATCTGTTCACAACTATTGTCTGCTTTTGAAGTGATATTCACCATTATGAATTGTGATGACTGCTGTGCCATACGCACACCAAACTCGAATGAAATAAATGAAAATATAACATATATTTCTTTATTTGGAAATACTACCGTGACTGAAAATGACAGTTCGAACACGTTCTGCACAATATTTTGCAAGGATGTATACTTCTGCAAAATTCTGCTGAGTAACGAGAGTCGCAGCACTACCAATCTGAGTACTGCAGCCGCGCGTAGTGGCCGCGCGGTTTGAGGTGTCATGTCACGGACTGCGCGGCGCCTCCCGCCGGAGGTTCGAGTCCTGCCTCGGGCATGGGTGTGTGTGTTGTTCTTAGCATAAGTTAGTTTAAGTAGCCTATAAGTGTAGGGACCGATGGCCTAAGCTGTTTGGTCCTTTAGGAATTCACACACATAAATACATTTTTTTGAGTACCGTGTAGAATCAGTTTTTCATTTTTTGTTTACTCGTCTCTAATTTCAAGCTAACATTTGCGTTTCTTTATACATTAGAATACCTCAGATTCAGAACTCGTAAAAATATGATTGCTGACTTTAAACACGAGCATTTTAGTTTATGCTTTACAGTGACTGTTATTCATATCGAATGAAACAACGTGTTTACCGTTTTCAGTAACTTTTTATTGATATATAAAACGCGTTTCAAAGTCTTAAATCTCCATCGTCGCCGGCCGGTGTGGCCGTGCGGTTCTAAGCGCGTCAGTTTGGAACCGCGTGACCGCTACGGTCGCCGGTTCGAATCCTGCCTCGGGCATGGATGTGTGTGATGTCCTTAGGTTAGTTAGGTTTAAGTAGTTCTAAGTTCTAGGGGACTGATGCCCCCAGTAGTTAAGTCCCATAGTGCTCCGAGCCATTTGAACCATTTCTCCATCGTCATCTAGATTTACATGTGCTAGTATGACATATGTGTGTGTTGTGTTACGATAGTGTCTGGTAACCCTTTTTGTTTACAAAATATGACAGTTTACATGGGATGTGTTACGACAGAGAAAGGAACATGTCACTACTGGAGACAGTGCCGCCGGCCGGAGTGGCCGTGCGGTTCTGGGCGCTACAGTCTGGAACCGAGCGACCGCTACGGCCGGAGGTTCGAATCCTGCCTCGGGCATGGATGTGTGTGATGTCCTTAGGTTAGTTATGTTTAATTAGTTCTAAGTCCTAGGCGACTGATGACCTCAGAAGTTAAGTCGTATAGTGCTCAGAGCCATTTGAACCATTTGAGACAGTGCCACAAGTTACCCCAAAATCGTAACACCACTCACACGTATGTCTTACTAACACACCTAAATCCACGTCATGAAGGTTTAAACCTTCGAACCACGTCGTAGGTATAAATAAACAGTGACTGGTAACAGTAAATTTGATTGCTAACTGTTCTCGTGTTTTGTTTACCTGTTTAAGAAATTAGAACTAACAGAACAGTGCCGGTGCAAGACAACACAACGAACTTTAGTTCCTTGTTTTGTTTAATAATACATCGCGAGAGATGTAGTAAGTTCCTACGGGACCAAACTGATGAGGTCATCGGTCCCTAGGCTTACACGCTACTTTATCTAACTTAAACTAACTTACAGTGAGGACAACACACACACACCCATACCCGAGGGAGGACTCGACCCGCCGACTAGGGGAGCCGCGCGGTCCGTGGCAAGGCGCTTAAGACCGCACGGCTATCCCGCGCGGAGGTATACTTGGAGTATCAGATTAGTCAACGACGTGATTTTTCCCGCTACAGTGAACAAGGAAAAACAAGTCACGCATCGTTCTTGCGGAAGTCACTACAAGTAACTCGTTGTCTGACTTCGTTTTGCGCAACCTGCTGATTTCAATATCCGGTGCTCCGCAGATGTTGAAATGAGAATGCCCTGTTTTTTGTGCACCGGCAGTTTACTGAATACCTCTGTTTTGGCCATTCAGCAATTCGTGAGCTTTCATACATCGATATCATGTACATTTTGACGTATGACTACTATCTTCTAAAGCGAAATGCTCAATTTATGCATGAGAATTTAAAAGAGACTTCAAGACTGAAGTTACGAGAGGCACAGTAGGAAAAGCGAAAGAATTATTATACCAAGAGTTTGCAATCATTCAAGATTATCGTAGCAGAGAAGACATTGCAAACGTATTTTCACAAGCGTTGACGCGTTCCTGCAACAATAAATTTGTACTGTTATAAGATTAAGACGTGTAACTGCGGAAGAAGTTTCGTAATCTATGGGCCCACGTTTGGACCATCGAATTGTGTCTGAAATGAAATGATGACAGAGGGAAACGGGCAGAGAAGTGAAGTTTTAAGCTTCCGGAATGTTGAAACTTTTTAGGCAGATGAAGTAATCATTGAAGATATGCTGCATAGAATAGCCTAGTTTTTGGAAGTTACTCAACACAAGAAGTGACATTAGAGCGCTAGCGACCATACAGGTACTAGATACGAGGACCGTACATAAAATACGCTCGACATCAATGCCTTACGGTGGTTAAAGCAGTCAAAAGAATAGTAAAATGTCTCTCAAGAATATTTCCCCCGAACGGTATGTTCTTCTTCTGAACGTCCTGCAATGAAATTTATGTGTTTATACTCTACCTAATGACTACCGCTATAAACGTAAATATCTGAACTCTGTACGTTCAAACAGGAGCAACTTTATTCACAGACATCGTAAAACGGAAAGTATCACCGTAACTCAGATAGAGCATGCGCTTAGTTCTGTGTTTATTTGTAGAGCGTTGAAACGACATGTGCATGGCTTATCTGTTTTCTAAAGCACGTAAGTTATAAGAGAAATATTGTAATATGTTTTGTGTTTAAACAACAAACAGCTGAGGAAACGATTATACCGCCAGACTGCAGAACGAATGGTTTGTAAACAAGGCTCCACACCCACAAGCAATGCTCGCTTACTAAGTTACGATAACAGCTCATGGAAAAGAGCTCTAACGTGTCAAGGGAAGAACTACACCTCAGGTATGAAACGATGCCAAAAAATGATTCCCCTTTCATGTGAAAGCGGGAGCGCCACGTCCAATATCCGGCACGCAGTGGAGCAGAAAGTGGTAACGAACCGTTGGTAAAACATGTAAATGCTTTTCACGTTTGTTCCCTTTGCTGTTCTTGAATAAAGTCTGAAAAAAAGCTGTAACAATTTTGTATTATCTATCTTCCTTGATCTACCATCTCTAATATAATGTCACGAATAGCTGTACAGAGTAATTCAACACGAGTACAGCGATTACAAATGGTTATAGCTATTTAATACATAGCGATACATCAATAAGAATTTCAGCGAATGTCAAAGAAAGTTCATTTTTTACGTACTTTGTGGTGTGCTCTGTCACGTCCGAAATGCATTTGCCGACGTACACACTGAAGCAAATGCGGGGCCATCGACGCCAGCGCATTAGAAATACGTATTTTGAGTTCTGGAGTTTTTTTCGGCGAAAGGAGGCACATGCACAAGGTCTCGCCCATATCCCAGCAAAACGAAATTTCAGGGTGTAAAGTCCGGAGATCTGGGTGAACAAGAGCAGAACACAGCACGACCAACGGTTTTGATGTTTTCGCTAGCGTATCACCTCGCAACTGGCGGTTTCCGATTTACTGCTCTTACGCATCGACTGAAATTTTGAAGTATATCTTAGATTCTCTGTAGTTGTTATAGAAGTATCACTGAGCATGAACCAGTTGTAACGGATTGTAATCGCTGTATTCATTTTAAACTGAACTGTACTTTTCACCGCTTTCCCTGCCATTTTTCGTCCTTCAGGGGTAAATATTAGTAACCAAGACTCATGAAAGACACAAAGTGTTTTACTTTACGTTTCTTAGGTTTCTTCGACATGATTAACATCAATTGACATTATACCTACGGCGCAGGAAATGTTCCGTACGTTATCCATAAGTTATATAGATATCGCCTGTACAGTATCGACGTTGCAATAGGGCACCTACTCTAAGTGTATTCTGTTAGAACATACGTGAAAAGACATAAGAACGTAAGAAATACTTAGATGAGTGCCTAAGGAAATGTTTTAGTAGCTAAATGAGTCACGTGCATTCTAGGAAGGAAGTCCTCTCGGATGGTCTCGCGTTTGTTTTAAATGCGTGTGACGTCAAGAATTTTCCTTGCGGGAACTGGCTGTTGGTGTTGTCCTCATCATCTCATCATCATTCAGGTAGTGGCGAGACTGGAACTTGTACGCGCGCTTATGACTACGATGTTGAGCGCCCCACAAACCAACATCATCATCCTCATCATCACGTTTCCTTGCCTTTATCAACGTCGTCTCATCAAAATCTCATCACGAAGTAGATGAAGAGAACGAATTCGGCTGTCTTCGAAGCAGCTACATCTACATCTAAATCTTTACTTAGCAATTCACAACGATGTGCCTGGCAGAGGGTTCATCGAAATACCTTCAAGCTGTTTTCTACATTTCCGCACTCGAATGGCGTGCGGGAAAAACGAGCACTCTGTACATGCTCTAATTTCTCTTATCATGATTATCATTTTCAACTATGTAGTTGGGCACCAACAGAATATTTTCGCAATCTGAGGAGAAAGTTGATATCGAAATTTCACGAAAATATTCTCCCGCAACGAAATACGCCTTTGTTTTAATGATTGTCATCCCGGTTCACGTATCCTGTCCGTAGCACTCCCCCCCCTCCCCCCCCTCCCCCCCCGCCCGTTTCGCGATAATACAAAGCGAGCTGCCCTTCTATGAACTCCGTCGATGTCATCCGTCAGTCGCATTTGATGGAGAGTAGACAACGCACAGTAATACTCCAGAAGAGGGCAGACTAGCGTGGCGTAAGCAGATCTTTAGTAGACTTGTTGCACTTTCTAAGTATTCTGCCAAGAAATCGCAGTCTGTGGTTTTCTTTCCGCCAACGTTATCTGTGTGATCGTTCCAATTTAAGTAGTTTGAATTGCAGTCCAAAAGTATTTAGTTAAATTTACAGCCTTCAAATTCATGTGATTTATCGTATAGCCGAAATTCGGTGGCTTTCTTTTAGTAATCATGTGGGTCACTTTAATTTTAGGAATAAATTCCTGAGGCTACGACAGGGACGAAGCCTCTCCGTCGTCTCTAGGTCCCCAGTTCAATACAATACAATACAATTGTATCATTGACTGTGGAAGAAATGCAAAGGAAGAAATTCGAAGCATTTGCGATGACGTGTTTTTGAAGGGTACTGAATATTAGGTGCACTGTTAAGAGATAAGGAGATTCACCGCAAAATCAGCGAGAAGAGAAACACGTTAGAAACATTAGCAATAGGAAAGGACAGGATGACAGGACATGAGTTACTACATCAAGGAATGACTTTCTTGGTATCTGAGGATGCTATAGAGCGTAAAAACCGTAGGGAAAGACAGAGATGGGAATACAACAAGTTCGAGTGTTACTCTGACATAAATAGGTATGCACAGGAAAGGAATTACTGACGAGCCGCGTCCATCGAACGAGGCAGAAGTCTCATGACTTCCCCTAAAACAGAAGTGCCCCCATACTGAAGTATTAGTGGTCGGATTTCTGAGGGCCATCGAACTCAGACATCCATCGACGCGGTGACCCACGGTTTGGCGTCATATCCACGAGCTTTTCCTTCCCTCCAACGTCTGGGCAACTTGGAACCACGTCGCCTGCGGAAAATTCGCCACAAATCACGCCATCGGACTAACGGACTCTCCGATTTGTTCAATTTGCCACCTCATCGATGATTATGTCCACCAACTGACTTGCGATGCTACCAGCGACGTCTGTAAACTTGGTCGACAGTTCGTTGCCTGTTACCTCCGCTTTCCGCCAGATTCGATTGACCCATAGACTTTTATTGATGCTGAGGATACTTATTTCCCCGCCACCAAAACTCATGCGATTATATGGGTCAAGTACGGACGGTCACCTACATGTACAAAGATGGCGACAAATCACACCTTGACTTCTGGCAGTACATACAAACCTCCCACAGTGAAGTCGAGCACCGACAGCGCTACCACGCCTTCTTCGCCGCTTACCTACAAGTGATCTTTCGATCTTTACTTCACCCCCGCTCAGCTGGATGGTGCCACATTCGGACGACCCCCCTGCTGACATCTGAGACTCTCCGCGCTACTTTCTACACTCCTGGAAATGGAAAAAAGAACACATTGACACCGGTGTGTCAGACCCACCATACTTGCTCCGGACACTGCGAGAGGGCTGTACAAGCAATGATCACACGCACGGCACAGCGGACACACCAGGAACCGCGGTGTTGACCGTCGAATGGCGCTAGCTGCGCAGCATTTGTGCGCCGCCGCCGTCAGTGTCAGCCAGTTTGCCGTGGCATACAGAGCTCCATCGCAGTCTTTAACACTGGTAGCATGCCGCGACAGAGTTGACGTGAACCGTATGTGCAGTTGACGGACTTTGAGCGAGGGCGTATAGTGGGCATGCGGGAGGCCGGGTGGACGTACCGCCGAATTGCTCAACACGTGGGGCGTGAGGTCTCCACAGTACATCGATGTTGTCGCCAGTGGTCGGCGGAAGGTGCACGTGCCCGTCGACCTGAGACCGGACCGCAGCGACGCACGGATGCACGCCAAGACCGTAGGATCCTACGCAGTGCCGTAGGGGACCGCACCGCCACTTCGCAGCAAATTAGAGACACTGTTGCTCCTGGGGTATCGGCGAGGACCATTCGCAACCGTCTCCATGAAGCTGGGCTACGGTCCCGCACACCGTTAGGCCGTCTTCCGCTCACGCCCCAACATCGTGCAGCCCGCCTCCAGTGGTGTCGCGACAGGCGTGAATGGAGGGACGAATGGAGACGTGTCGTCTTCAGCGATGAGAGTCGCTTCTGCCTTGGTGCCAATGATGGTCGTATGCGTGTTTGGCGAAGTGCAGGTGAGCGCCACAATCAGGACTGCATACGACCGAGGCACACAGGGCCAACACCCGGCATCATGGTGTGGGGAGCGATCTCCTACACTGGCCGTACACCACTGGTGATCGTCGAGGGGACACTGAATAGTGCACGGTACATCCAAACCGTCATCGAACCCATCGTTCTACCATTCCTAGACCGGTAAGGGAACTTGCTGTTCCAACAGGGCAATGCACGTCCGCATGTATCCCGTGCCACCCAACGTGCTCTAGAAGGTGTAAGTCAACTACCCTGGCCAGCAAGATCTCCGGATCTGTCCCCCATTGAGCATGTTTGGGACTGGATGAAGCATCGTCTCACGCGGTCTGCACGTCCAGCACGAACGCTGGTCCAACTGAGGCGCCAGGTGGAAATGGCATGGCAAGCCGTTCCACAGGACCACATCCAGCATCTCTACGATCGTCTCCATGGGAGAATAGCAGCCTGCATTGCTGCGAAAGGTGGATATACACTGTACTAGTGCCGACATTGTGCATGCTCTGTTGCCTGTGTCTATGTGCCTGTGGTTCTGTCAGTGTGATCATGTGATGTATCTGACCCCAGGAATGTGTCAATAAAGTTTCCTCTTCCTGGGACAATGAATTCACGGTGTTCTTATTTCAATTTCCAGGAGTGTATATTGTAACCCACAGTGGAGTAGGCGCATGGACACCCTACTCCTTTCTTTTATGCACTATGCCAGAGCACGGTGGTCATTACCCCTCTTTGGCTTCTACCCTCCTTCCAAGCGCCTCTTCCCGGTAGTCGTGCCGGCGACACAGTGGCCAGGCCTCGCGTGTTGACCCCTGCCCACTCCGCCTCCACGCCCCCTCTGCCAGGCAGTTACCTGCAAGCCGGTGTAATGTCTCGTGTTGATTCCGCCGGAAGGATGGCATCTCTGTTGTATTTAACCTTGAACAAATAAAGATATTTTGTTTGCTTATCTCGTTCAAAGTAAAAACATTAAAAAAATAATAAAATAAATGGGGAGCGTCTCCGATTAGTAATCAAAACAACTTCGGTCCCGGGATCGAAACCCCCATCGCTTAACTTCAATTAATAATCAGCGTTGGTGGCCGAAGACTTCTAGCATTGGAAGTCACCCTCATTCTGCCAACGGCGTTGTCAAAGAAGATGGAGGAGCGGACAGAGGTTCAGGGAACACTCTTGTTCTTTGGGTGGGAGACTGCCACTACAGACGGAAGAATCAGCAATGATCAATGGCATGAGAATACAGAACGCGATGGAAACTAATGCATTAAAGACACATAACGTGTATCCACAGGACATGCGACCTGTAATTGAAAAGTGTCGTGATGACAAAAGATCCCAGAATGATGCCTCATTCGGACGTTCAGGAGTGGACTGTCAAGGGGGGGGGGGGATGATTATGAGAAAAAGATTGAATAACCAAAGACCTACAAGTCGGGGCGTGCAATGTCAGAAGCTTGAATGTGGTAGGGGTAAACAGAATATCTGAGAAGCGAAATGCAAACGCTCACTCTAGGTATACAGTAGTAGGGGTCAGTGAAGTAAAATGGACAGAAGACAAGGATTTCTTGTCAGATGAGTTTAGGGTAATATCAACAGCAGCAGAAAATGGTATGACAAGAGTAGGATTCGTTATGAATAGGATGGTAGGGCAATGACTGCGTTATTGTAAACAGTTCAGTTATACAAGCGACAGCAAAACAACAAGAACAACCGTTGTTCAGGTATACATGCCAACGTTGCAATCCGAAGATGAAGAGACAGAGAAAATATATGAGGATATTGAAAGGATAACACAGTACGCAAAGCGAGATGAATATCTAATAGTCATGGGGGACTGGAGTGCAGTGTAGGAGAAGGAGTAGAAATAAAGATTACAGGAGGATCGGTGCTTGGGACAGGGAACGGGAGAGGAGAAAGACTAACTGAGTTCGGTAATAAAATTCCACTAGTAATAGCGAATACCCTGTTCAAGAATCACAAGAGCAGGAAGTACGCTTGGAAAAGACCGGTTGATACAGGAAGTTTTCAGTTACATTACATCATGGACAGACAGAGATTCCGTAATCAGGTTCTAGTTTGTAAGGTGTACCCAGGAGCAGATATCAAAACGACATAGTGATGAAGAGTAGGCTGAAGTTCAAGAGGTGGTCAGGAAGAATCAATACACAAAGAAATGGGGTACAGAAGTAGTAAGGGATGATGAGACACGCTATAAGTTCTCTAAGGCTATAGATACAGCAATAAGGAATAGCTTAGTAGACAGTACAGTTGAAGAGGAATGGACATCTCAAAAAAGGGCCATCACAGAATTTAGAAACAAAAAGTACAAAGAAGGTAACTGCGACGAGACCATGGGTCATAGAAGAAATATTTCGGTTGATCGATGAAAGAAGGAAGTACAAAAATGTTCAGGGAAATTCAGGTTTACGGATATATAAATCGCTGAGAAATGAAATAGACAGGGCGTGCAGGGAAGCTAAGACGAAAAGGCTACATGAAAAATGTGAACAAATAGACAAAGAAATGGTTTTCGGAAGGACTGACTCAGCGTATACGAAAGTCAAAACAACCTTCGGTGAAATTAAAAGAAAAGGTGGTAAGATTAAGAGTGCCACAGAAATTCCACTGTTAGATGCAGAGAAGAGAGAGGATAGTTGGGAAGTGTACATTGAAGGCCTCTGTGAGAGGGAAGATTTGCCTATGATAGACGATGACACAGAAGTCGATTTAGAAGAGATAGAGGAATCAGAATTTAAGAGAGCTTTTGACGACTTAACGCAGAAGTTAGAGATAACATTCCATCAAATTTCTAAAATTTTTGGGAGAAGTGGCAACGAAACGACTAATTACGTTGCCGGCCGCTTTGGCTTTGCGGTTCTAGGCGCTTCAGTCCGGAACTACGCTGCTGCTACGGTCGCAGGTTCGAATCTTGCCTCGGGCATGGATGTGTGTGATGTCCTTAGGTTAGTTGGGTTTAAGTAGTTCTAAGTCTAGGGGAGTCATGACATCAGATATTAAGTCCCATAGTGCTAAAAGCCATTTTGAACTAATTACGTTGGTGGGTGGAATGTGTGAGTCAGGCGGCACACCATCTAACTTTCGGAAAAATATCATCACACAGTTCCGAAGACTGCAAGAGCTGACAAGTGCGAGATTTATCACACAGTAAGCTTAACAGCTCATGCATCCAAGTTGCTGACAAGAATAATATATAGAAGAATGGAAAAGAAAACTCAGGATGTGTTAGATGACGATCAGTTTGGCTTTACGAAGGCTAAATGCACCAGAGAGGCAACTCTGACATTGCGGTTGATAATGGAAACAAAACTAAAGAAAAGTCCAGACATATCCATAGGATTTGTCGACCTGGAGAAAGCGTTAGACAGTGTAAAATGGAGCAAGATATTCGAAATTCTGAGAAAAATAGAGGTAAGCTACAGGGAGAGACGGGTGATACACAACGCGTACAGGAGCCAAGAGGGCATAATAACAGTCGACGACCAAAAACGAAGCGTTCGGGATGTAATTTATGTGTACATCGAAGAAGCAATGATGGAAATAAGAGAAAGGTAAAAGGATAACGATACGATTCACTGATGACATTCCTATCCTGAGTGAAAGTGAAGGAGAACTATATGATCTGCTGAATGGAATGAACAATGTGATGAATATAGAATATGGATTGAGAGTAAATCGAAGAAATATGAAATTAATGAAAATTAGCAAAAATGAGAAAAGCGAGAAACCTAATATCAGGATTGACTGTCACAAAGTAGATGAAATTAAGGAATTCTACTACCTTGGCAGCAAAATAACTAGTGAGGGCAAGAAGCACATCAAAAGCAGGAGAAATCCTGCCCAAGAGAAGTCTACTAGTATCAAACATAGGCCTTAATTTGAGGAAGAAACTATCTATGGCAAAAGAGGCGTTCCTGGCCAAGAGAAGTCTACTAGTAGGGAGAAATTTCTGAGAATATACGTCTGGAGCACAGCATTGTATGGTAGTGAATTATGGACTGTGGGAAAACCAAAACAGAAGACAATCGAAGCATTTGAGATGTGTTGCTACAGGCGAACGTTGATTATTAGGTGGAGTTACAAGGTAAGAAATGAAGAGGTTCTGTGCAGAATCGGAGAGGATAGGAATATGTGGAAAAAACTGACAAGGAGAAGGGTCGCGATGATAGTACATGTGTCAAGACATTAAGGAATGACTTCCATTGTACTAGAGGGAGCTGTAGAGGGTAAAAACTGTCGCTCATAAGTTGAATACGTAGTTTCGAAGTGCTACTCTAAGATGAAGAGGTTGGCGCAGGAGAGGAAATAGTGGCGGGCCGCATCTAGGGAGTTAGTAGACTGATGACCAGAGACAAGATTATATGCTTTTGCATGTTGCATGTGCAATTAAATATTTGGCCCTTTTTCACCGATTATTACGTATTTTAACTAAGTACTAGTTACGATGCATATTTGGCACATGTTTGCAATATTTTAAAAATTTAGACGGGCGGTCTCCAGTTCCTACTTTTAATGTCTCTCAGATAGACCGTGACGTAGAACTGCGTGCAATCGCTAACTGAAAGTCAACTGCCCAGCGAAATCATTAGAGAAGAGGTTTGCAGCAATTAAATTAAACTAGGGAATCTTTTAAACGCACGTCCGTAATTTCAGTTTAGCAACCTATTTACTATACACAGTCGAACGCGTTTACGATGTGTAGTGTGTAACGCGTTGTGCGCCGTACCGCCCGAAAAAGGAAACGTCGTTCCGCGGATAGCTGACCTTTACATATGACGGAATCTATTTATATAGTCGAGTTTGCGAGAAAAACGTTTCGTGCAAAAAAAAAAAGTTTCAAATAGACCAACATGTCAAGACAAGTCTTCATATCGCAGGAATTCAAAAGAATGGACCACGACAACTTGTGACAACAACAAGTTGCAGTAGCAGGAATTTTGTGCAAAGGCAACCAATAAAGTCGGTTTAACATGGATCTACGGGAAGCATTCATTGCAAGCAATATTGCTCTTCGCAAACACACAAACCCTATTCTCAGAGGCTTCCTGCGCAAATTTTGTTTAAATCAAAATATACAAGATGAATCAACATTGCGGAAAAATTACATACCGACAATTTACGTAAAAATTCTGGAAGAATTACGCAATGAACTCAAGAACAGCGTTAACTGGATTTCAGTTGACAAAACTACAAACACTTGTAGCCGTTGCATTGCAAGTTTAACTGTTGGTGATTTAAAAGAAAGCCTTGTTCTTCCTATTTGGCTGCCTGCAAAGAACTTGAAAAAGTAAATGATCCTACGATCGCCAGATTTGCGAGTGAGGGTATTAGAAAAATATTTGCAGAATATTCTGCAGATGAAAGGGTTATTGCGTTTGTTTCAGATGCTGGTCCCTATATGATCAAAGCAGGAAAAGACCTCCGAGTATTTTATCCTAATTTGATTAAGCTTTTCTGAAGAAGTACGTTCCACATTTGTGAATGTAAATGAACTGATTTCATCCACAATGAAAGTGTTTCTAAAGGCTCCTGCTCGCATCAAGATCTACACAGAAAAACTACCAAGTGTGCCTTTACCTCCCAAACCAGTGGTATCTCGCTGTGGTACGTCGTTGGAAGCTGTTTTGTTTTACTACGAACATTTTGAGGCCTGGTAGTAAACGACTTCGATAGTGCAAAGGGTTTGGCAGTTTGCCAGTGGACGGTAGCTTATAATGATTCCGGTTTTAGAAAACACGTTGCTGTGATTAGCACTCATTTTTCCCATATACCTGCAAGTATTAAGATACTTGAAACTCAAGGTTTGGCGTTGAATGATTCTATTCAGTTTAGGAATAAAATTATTCTAGTGAATTCCTCGCTGTCACAGGTATTGCCAAGAAAACTTAGAGAAAAGTTTGAAAACATTTTAAACAATAACGCAGGCTTTGAACCCTTGTGTCAAATTGACAGTTTTATTAACGTGACGGGTGATCTTTTACCTGAAACAATAAGTGCCAACATACCACCAAAATTCAAATACTGCCCAGTTACCTCAGTTGATGTAGAACGGTTCTTTTCTGCTTATAAACATGCCTGGAGTGCTCGAAGACACGCTTACGACCGAACATTTGGAACAGTACTTGGTCTACAGTAGTAGAAAAATGTAAAATAAATTGTAAATGATGTTTTGGTCTAATAGTATTGATTAAAAGTTAATGCCGTTCAAAAAAATTCATAATTTTATGTTGCTTTTTAAATAAAATATTACGGAGAATTTGAGCTTGCTCCTTTGCGTGTGATGTATCTCGAAGTTGGTCCTGTACATATCGACTGTTTCGCTGCGATTCACTCGCATCGCATCCGCTTGTTAGCTACAACAATAGCAAGGAAGGAACAATTCTTGAAACACATTATACGTCCCCATTTCGCAAATTTTTAGAAAGTAGTCCCAGAAAGGCGCCGTTCCTAATCTCTACCGAAAAGTATTCAGAAAATGATGTCAGCGTTCTAAATGAACCGATTTTTCACGCTTCCGGCTCTCTTCCTCATAACTGATTTACACAGGATCGGCTTTGAGATACAGTACACGCAGTAACTACCATGTTTTTTATTGTTTGCTCTTGCATATTTCGACGCTTTTCAAGAATTTTAAGCATTTTTCATGCATATTTGCATACATATTTTGAGATTATTATGGTGTATATATTCCGGTCTCTACTGATGACACAAATAAAAAGGTCACGGTGTTCAACTGTGGGCTGAGGATTCTTAACATAGATATTCAAGGATTTTGGTGGTTTGTTCGCACTTACTGTTTCAGGTAAAAGATCACCCGTCACGTTAATAAAACTGTATATTTTACACAAGGGTTCAAAGCCTGCGTTATTGTTTAAAATCACTGAGACACATAAATACGTCACTGCTGCTCGAAAGTAATAACGTTTACAGCATTTGTGTTAATCGCGTCACCAGGAGACCGCGAGGAGGACGAAGACGAGGATATAGCGCCGGTCGCCGACTCGTCCCGGTCCGGTAAAGGTAGGATGTGCGTCAGGATGCGTTCGTGGTGCGGCGCGTCTGCAGGGTATTTAAGCTACCTTCTCCGGTGAGGAACCCAGTCGCAGCTGACAACGACGACGCCGACGCCGCCATGGATACCTACTGCCGCTGCGCCCTGTTGCTCCTGCTGTCGGCAGCACTTATGTCGCAAAGCGGGGCTCTCTCAGTGCCGTTCAAAATGGATCTCTGGAAGCACTTCAAAAGTTCTGCTCTCTGCAAAGTCAGATTCGACGGCATTTATGTGAGCTGTATGGATACATCAATCAGGTTCACTGACAGCGATACAAAGAAAGTCTACGAATGCAGGGATCTGAAGGCTGGTCTCGGGAACCACAGCTTCGGCTGCATTCCTGTGGAGATCGATATAAGGCATTGAAACGTGTGTGTGTGTCAAGTACTTAAGGATAGTCGCCAATTGTTCGTGGAGTTTGTTGTCTTACAACCAGCTTATACAACATATCCGTGACTGACGTCAATAGGTAACCCACTCGTGTGTCCGAAAAGCTTAGCGTATATAGCTACTGTTGCAGCTACTCAACACTCATTCAAGTTGTGAAAAATTTAAATTAGCAATATTTATTCATCTTGTGTATTTATTTATTTATATATATATTTATGTACTATATATTATACAAATAAAAATTAACGTGAAATATGAAGTTCTGTTTGATGAGATAACGTCAAAGTATTTTTTTCAAATATATTCGTTCCTGTAACTGATCAACTTACTTTTCAGTACTGTTTTAAGTTTCAGCATGGAGGCAATGTTGATCATTTGCAGCCCTCCAGGATCTTTTGAGCTTACCATCTGTTAGTGTTCTACGACTTGTTACAACCAGGAGATAGGAGTAAATGCGAGACATTAATTTTAAAAGAAGTCATGTGCTACGCTCGTTTTATTACTGCTGGAGACTCACATTCAGAATAATTAGAATAACATTAACTCGAAAGTTAAAACTATTATTTTAAAATATTTTATGGTTGGTGATTTCGCTATTGATCCTTCTTATGGTATGGCAAAACACGTTAACTCCGGTTACTGTTATAGTTATTGGGTCCACACTGGACACAATAAGTGCAACGAAGCCATCTAGTAAACTAAGAATGAGTGTTACAGGCATGAAAGAAGTCTTATTTTTATATCCACAAACTGATAATTACGAGCTTGATCTATAACAATAATAATGTTCAAGGAAATAAGTTACCATAATTTCATCACAATACATTTTTTTCATTTTTATTTATTTGTTTGTTGCGAATGCGACAATGGCAGTATCTGAGAGGATGGATGGTGAAACAACGTAGGGCTCCCACTCTCTATCAGGTAAAGTTACGAAACCATAACTTACCAAAATATCATTCACAAACGCAGGACATTGTACAGCAACCATCTTCTCGTGTCTTGGTACACATGCTGATATCGGACGTGATTAAGTCGCCGCTAAATAAGGAATAAAATCGTAATCCTTATTCTGAAAGTACAGATGAGGTAAAATATTTAGACTACCGCCCCTTTATTTAAATATTAATAAAGCGTACTTTTAGTTACAAACATATAGCGTAAGACAACATTGATTTTCAAGGAGTACAGAACAGTTGAAATTAATACCTGTACCTAGCAACAAATTGTTAACCACATATTTTTTTAGGTTTTTAAATTCCATTATAAAGAAAATAAAACAAGGTAACATCAACTCGGCTAAAAGCACAGAAAATTTTTTTTCTTGCTTGCAATTCTGTAAACTGTCTCATTACATCTTTTAAATTTACTGGATCACTAATTTCATGCCGGGTTGGCAAAATGACCAAACCATTGAGATATATCTTTTGATAAGTCGATTTCTTTTATCGAAAGATTTTACATCCCTGATCGAATCTTTGTGTCAAAGTACCAAATATAATATTATATGAATCGGCTTCAATATCTATAAAATCTTACTGATCCCAGTCTTGCAAGTATTTATGAGGCACCAATCATAATAATTGGTTTCAAAGTTACCACTTTAGGTGTTACAATCCAATTGCCTATTCGATATTTGGTTGCCAAAACACCGTATTTATTTTCTGATTAGTTTGCCTTCCCCTATACAAATGGTAATTAAAACTAGTTTCATACGACGCTAGTGCAACCTTTAATATAGCTGAGAATGGTCACATGATATTTGAAGTGGGCGGAAAAGCCCCCACTGCACAAAAGCGTATGGCAGCATATGTAGAACTGCATTACGATATATTTGCCACTGATGAGTTTTACACAGGTTGAGAACTGCCAGGGCTTTCGAAAGTGATGAATAATACGTAACCAGTCATTGGTTGTTGTTTCATGAAGGGATACACTAAATTACGGGCCCACACCATTAACGTCAACATGCAGCAGGATTTTGGAACATATATTGTGTTCGAACATAATGAATTACCTCGAAGAAAACGGTCTATTGACACACAGTCAACATGGGTTTAGAAAACATTGTTCTTGTGAAACACAACTAGCTCTTTACTCGCACGAAGTGCTGAGTGCTATTGACAAGGAATTTTACTTTGATTCCGTATTTCTGGGTTTCCGGAAGGCTTTTACAGTGCACCACAAGAGCGGCGTGTATTGAAATTGCATGCTTATGGAATATCGTCTCAGTTATGAGACTGGATTCGTGATTTCCTGTCAGAGAGGTCACAGTTCGTTGATGGAAAGTCATCGAGTAAAACAAACGTAATTTCTAGCGTTCCAAGGTAGTGTTATAGGTCCTTTGCTGTTCCTTACGTATATAAAAGATTTGGGAGACAATATGAGCAGCCATCTTTCGTTGTTTGCAGATGACGCTGTAGTTTATCGACTAGTAAAGGCATCAGGAGATCAAAAAGAATTCCAAAACAATTTAGAAAACATATCTAAATGGAGCTAAAATTGGCAATTGACCCTAAATAACAAAAGTGTGATGTCATCCACATGAGTGCTAAAAGGAATCCGTTGAACTTAGCTTACACGATAAATCAGTCAAAACTAAAGGCCGCAATTTCAACTAAACACCTAGGAATTACAATTACTAACAACTTTAATTGGAAGAAACACATAGAAAATTTTGTGGAAAAAGCTATCAAAAGACAGCTTTTATTGGCAGGACACGTAGAAAATGTAACAGATCAACTAAAGATACTGATTACACTACGCTTCTCTTTTAGAATACTGCTGCGCAGTGTGGGATCCGTGCCAGCAGGATTGACAGAGTACATCGAAAAAGTTCAAAGAAGGGTAGCACGTTTTGTATTATCGTGAAATATGGGAGTGTGCGTCACTGACACAGGATTGGTGGTGGACATCATTAAAACAAAGGCGTTTTTCCTTGCAGCGGAATCTTCTCCCGAAATTTCAATCACCAGCTTTCTCCTCCGAATGCGAAAATATTTTGTTGACATAGGGAGAAACAATCACCATAACAAAATAAGGGAATTCAGAGCTCGTACGGAAAGATATAGGTATTCGTTTCTTCCGCACGCTATACGATGTTGGAATAATTGTGAAGGTGGTGCGATGAAACCCTTGCCAGGCACTTAAATCTGATTTTCAGAGTATGTATGTAGATGTACATGTCTTTATGGAAAATGATACGATTGGCAGAGTGGCCAAAACAGTAATTCAACTTCGTCATTTGCTGACAGTCGCCATAAGAAATCTGCATTCAAGTTGTCACTTTTCCCTGACATAAGGCTCTTTGCAGAGAGTGATAGAGATCCATATACAAGTACATCACAAGTGTATGTGCTAGACGCTGTATTCTGCCAATAAATACGCAACTGACTACCTAATGAAAGGTGATGTTATTTGCTGTTGAACTGCATTAACAATGTCTTACAGTTTAAAATATGGTTTCGAGAACTCTGTTCCACATACATATTATTCTTTCATGATGGTTCAGGTAAGTGTTACGATGATCACTTTATCCTCTGTGTAAAATTCTATCAGATGTATTAGCGTTATATCTGTCTTGGTGATGATAATTTCAGTGGCAGTTTAGAGATGGCTGAGTGTAGTGATACTACCACATTGGTAATTTCAATAGCTAACACTCAGAGAGTGGTTAAAATACATGATCTTCACATAGCAACAGCCAGGCATTTTCAATTATAAACAAATGAATATCAGACAATAGGTAATTTACTATCATTACAGTAAACTGGGTGTAGGTAATGCAATTTGCAATATTAACCCTCCTACCACCGAATATTGTTTATTACACATAATACGAGCAGATCTGTTTCTTATGAAGGATAATTTCGATCAGTGTTAAATGGTATCACATTGTTTTTATTTTTCCACGTTCTGAAACTTGATGGTAGTGGCCTGAAAGGAAATGAAAATTCAGAATTATTTGTAATCATTTGAACATAAATGGAAATACGAAATCATTTACAACCATTTATGTCAGTAAAAGGCGGAAATGAATCTGATGAATCTAGGAATATCTTCGATCAAATTCCAAAGCGACAATTACGAGGCAATGCATTTAAGGCAAAAAACTACCGAGTAGTTTTTAAACATAGAGCATTCACATTCAGTGTATTTTCTATCCACAGATATTTCGCAAGATGGACACTGTCCTTTTTTTCCATCTGCGGTGTTGCTAAATGTACTTGAGTACTAATATTGTCTAATTTTCTACCAATGAGTAGGTGTCCTTGTTGAATGTGGAATGCCTGTCCCTCGCAGTTAGTTCTTTCTGATTACCCTGATGTAAGAAGGAGCCACATTATAAATGCATTAAGTGCTCTAGTATCTATTATGTTGTAAAATATCATTGGCCATCATTTGCTCTCCTTTTAGTGTGCGTTACCACCATCTTTCCCTATGTCCCTACTTCTGAGTGTTTTACTATAATATAGAATCATTGTTGACTTCGATTCTTCAGAATCCTCCACTTCCTTCCTTGAATGCATAGTACAGGGCAAAATTACAACTATGTCCTTTTTTTGGACAGTACAGAACAATTGATGTATGCTGTTGGAACCCAAGCACGGATGAATATTTGACTCGATGTTTAGTCTGAGTGAAAACTTCAGATAGCTTTCCTTGTTTCTAAAAGTGAGAGATCGATTTTCAATACTGCTCTGCCAAACTAAGGCTTGTGAAAAAATTGTCAACATTTACATTTCTACCACGGTTATCTAAGTCTTTCGGCGCATCTAAAACAACTCTCTTGCCTTCAACCACTACATGTAATTAATTTTGTTATCAGGCCACTGACTGAGAACACAAAATGGTGTACAATCACCTAAAGCCCATAGTTCCAGTCAATATTTTCCTGGTTTTGAAAGAATACCTTGCCGAAATGGACATCTACCACGAACTGTCAAGTTGTTCGTGAATTGCTACGTTTCTGTGAGGAACGTAAACGTCTGGAAATGTCTTTACCTACAGTTGAAATATTTCTTTATTGGGAACTAGTTTGTCAAGCGACAGCTTGCGACGTCTCGCATCCGCATCATCAAATTTGATGCAGTTTGAAATTTGGATAAAACGATTTCTGTCCATTGCTTCACTAAAAGTGGGTCTCCCATCCACTTTATTTGACATGTGTGTGAGTGCTTCCTTACGGGTCTTACATCTGCTAGGATGAAGACACGGATGAAGCACTTAAGTTCAGCAGCACGTATTGGATTCCATCCACTGTAGTAAAGAAGACTTCCCTCTGTTAGTCCACGTAAGTATTTCATCAACTATAGTCTTCCTAAGAAACAATTGATAAGATTGTTATATGTCGTCCACATCTTTTACCGCGCATTTTGTTGGGCCTGGCTTCACTCGCATTATGTTGCGTCATCCCCCTATTCCACAAGTTCTTCTCAGCTTGTGTTTGTGCCACACTTCTTTGCTTTTTCACCTATACTAAGCAGATAAAAAGTATATCGTGGCACTAGACGCGCTACTACAGGTATATGGTAACTTGTAATGAAATACGTACTTACCTATAAAAGTCAGTAGTATGTCACTCTCATTACAGGCTGGATTTTTGTAGTGTCTACATCTTATTCCAATTTCCTCCTGATTCAGAAATATGCTCCTCTAAGACGTTTGTTTCATCATCACTACATGATACAACAGAATCTACAAGTATATCGCTGATATCACTATTTGTTTCTGCAGAGAGGATTCCCTCAAAAATGGTTGAAATGGCTCTGAACACTATGGGACTACTTAAACCTAACTAACCTAAGGACATCACACACACCCATGCCCGAGGCAGGATTCGAACCTGCGTCCGTTGTGGTCGCGCGGTTCCAGACTGTAGCGCCTAGAACCGCTCGGCCACTCCGGCCGGCGAGGATTACTTCGCAGTACTGTTTCGAGCACTTTCTTTTTGGAAAGGTGACGAGCCATTTTCAGCTAAATGCAGCAGATACAGTACTAATCTCCTCAAGGGTGCATGGGATAACTATCGCCATATGAAATCCTGTCAACAAACGCACTTTCCAACAAATTTCCAAGAACGTAACAAAGCAAATACAGGAAAAATTACAGATTGTAAAACATTAATATACAGTCGGGTTTCTGCTGGTTATCCGCGTCTTTCTTGCACGATATTTTAACTTCGTGCCTCGCAGTGATCTTCAGGTGCTGCTGAGTATCAGACAGCACATGGAGAAGTTTACGAGCCACGAAGTTAAAATATCGTGCAAGAAAGACGCGAATAACCGGCAGAAACCCGATTGTTCAACATGAGAACGCCTCGCGGGAAAGACCAAAAAATTACAACATTAATGTACTATAAAATCCCAAGAGAGAAGTGGAGTCACACATGCTCCCATAGGTATTCGGTGATTCTGTCATGATTTTCTGCAAATCTAAGTGCATTCAAGAAGCTATAATAATGCATTATGAAACTGTTAGATATTCCAGGAAAAGTCACATTTTTTTTTTTTTTTTTTTTACAATTTGAAGAAACTTAGAGCAAGATTTATTTTAGAGAAATTTACGCTCTGATGTCGCTAGAGACCCCACGGTATTAGAAGGGCTAAAAGCTGCTATGAAAGTAACTATAAGTTTCTATTCTAGTGCGATCGGTTTTCTAAGTAAAATAGTGAACTATCATGCAGGGTAGTCATGGAATCTGTCTATGGTGAAATAAGGAAACGTGAATAATGAAACATGTAAAGAAAATAAAAATTGGTATGTCTTCACCCAATTTCGTCTTTCCTTCATGTAGGTTCACGGTCTAGGTAATCAAAGGCACCGGTAGTTCCGCCTGGCCCCGCTCCACACCTCAGTGGCGGTCCGTCATTGGCTACCGCCAGCGTCTGCCGCTTCCAGGTGGGAACGCCTACACCGCGAGCCGTAGCTCACCGCCCGTGCCGCGCGCCGCGCTGTAGCGGGGATGGCCCGAAGTGGCTCGCGGTAATGAGAACGGCAGCCGAGCGCCATTCACATAAGAATTCGCCACAAGAATATAAAGTAAGTTCTCACACTAAACACGAGATGTGGAAGAAAAGAGCAAAATAAAGTACATTTTTTTATGTCTTACAATTGATTAAGGTGTAGATGCAGTAGATGACAGATTTGAACAACATGGTAATCGCAATAACCATTATCAACTGTCGTGTAATGTATCCGAATTTAATACCATTTCCAAAGAAATGCTTCTAAAACACTAGAGGCATTTAGAATGTATTTTAACGGATAGCGATTCTTTTGACGTAAATGGGGTAGAATTAGCAGAGAAATTCCAGCAGTGTCAGCGCCTTTGGGCAAGAAAGAGAGCCTAAGCAATGTAATACGCTCAGTTACAAAGTTAAATTTTGTCCAAGCTCTAAACATATCCTTAAGAGTTTTCTAACGATACCTAATAACTGTAGCAAGTGGCGAAAGGAACTTGTCTAAGTTAAAATTTATTAAATACCCTTTACTTTCGACTACAGAAAATCTTAATTGTTTGGTCTTTTAGGCAACTCGGCATGAAATTAGTGATCCAGTAAATTTTAAAGATGTAATGAGAAAGTTTACAGAACTGGAAGCAAGAAAAAATCTTTCTGTGATTTTAGCCTAGTTGATGTTACCATGTTTTACTTTCTTTACAATGGAATTTAAAAATGTAAGATATTAAATGGTTAACAATTTGTTGCTAGGTAGAGGTATTAATTTCGACTTTTTTGCACTCCTTGAATATCAATGTTATCTTACGCTGTATGTTTGTAACTAAAGTGCGCATTATTAATATTTAAATAAAGAGGCGGTAGTCATAATTTTTTACCTCGTCGGTACATTCAGAATAATGATTACGATTTTAAACCTTATTTAGCGGCGACTTAATCACGTCCGATATCAGCATGTGTACCAAGACATGGAAATACTGTTGCTGTACAAAGTCCAGTGTCCTGCGTTTGTTAATGACATTTTGATAAGTTATGGTTTCGTAACTTTTCCTGATAGACGTTGTTTCACCATCCATGCTCTCAGATATTGCCATTGTCGCATTCGCAACAAACAAATAAATGAAAATGAAATAAATGTGTTGTGATGAAATTATAGTAACTTATTTCCTTGTATCAAGCGTCAGTTTTGAACATTATTATTGTTCTAGAGCAAGATCGTAACTATCAGTTTGTGGATATAAAAATAAGACTTCTTTCATGCCTGTAACACTCATTCTTAGTTTACTGGATGGCTTCATTGCACTCATTGTATCCAGTGTGGACCCAATAACTGTAACAGTAACCGGAGTTAACGTGTTTTGCCGTACCATAAGAAGGATAAATAGCGAAATCACAAACTATAACATATTGTAAAATAATGGTTTCAACTTTCAAGGTAGTGTTATTCAAATTATTCTGAATGTGAGTCTCCAGCAGTAATAAAACGAGCTTAGCACATGACTTCTCTTAGAATAATGTCTCGCATTTACTCGTATCTCCTGGATGTAACAAGTCGTAGAACACTAACAGATGGTAAGCTCAAAAGATCCTGGAAGGCTGTAAATGATCAACATTGCCTCCATGCTGAAACTTAAAACAGTACTAAAAAGTAAGTTGATCAGTTACAGGAACGAATAAACTTGAAAAAAATACTTTGAGGTTATCTTATCAAACAGAACTTCATATTTCACGTTAGTATTTTATTTGTATAATATATAGTACATAAATATAATCAGACTTTCAATAGCCACTGGAAAGGAAATTCCAGTGAGGTGAGCAATGACTCCTTGCGAGGGCTCAGTTGTTTAACAGTCACGATAATCATTATGTGAACACTGTCAGGTCACTAAGACACATTTATACATAAATTAAACGCTTCTTATGAGAAGCAAGTATGTATTCAGAAAAATAAATAGAATAAATAAATAAATACACAAAATAAATAAATATTGCGAATAAGTGTTGAGTAGCTGCAACAGTGTCTTTTTGGACGTAAGCGTGGATTAACTATTGACGTCAGTGACGGACATGTTGTACAAGCTGGTTGTAAGACAACAAGCTCGACGAACACTTGGCGACTATCCTTAAGTACTTGACACACACACACACACACGTTTCAATGCCGTATATCGATCTCCACAGGAATGCAGCCGAAGCTGTGGTTCCTGAGGCCAGCCTTCAGATTCTTGCATTCGTAGACTTTCTTTGTGTCGTTGTCAATGAACCTCATCGATGTATCCATACAGCTCACATAGATGCCGTCGAATTTGACTTTGCAGAGAGCAGAACTGTTGTTGCTCTTCCAGACATTCTTGTTGAACGGCGCTGAGAGAGCCCCGCATTGCGACATAAGTACTGCCGACAGCAGGAGCAACAAGGCGCAGCGGCAGCAGGTATCCATGGCGGTGTCGGCGTCGGCGTTGTCAGCTGCGACTGGATTCCTCACCGGAGCCGGTAGCTTAAATACCCTGCAGACGCGCCGCACCACGAACGCATCCTGACGCACATCCTACCTTTACCGGACCGGGACGAGTCGGAGGCCGGCGCTATATCCTCGTCTTCGTCCTCCTCGCGGTCTCCTGGTGACGCGATTAACACAAATGCTGTAAACGTTAATATTTTCGAGCAGCAGTGACGTATTTATGATTTTTCGCGAAGTGCAAATTCTTGAATATCCGAAAGCGCTGGCGATGTTAACAATCCTCAGCCCTCAGGTGCACACAGTCACCTTTTTTTTTTTTTTTTTTTTTTTTTGGGTCATCAGCAGAGGAGACCGGATTATAGGCATCATAAAAGGCGGAAAATATGTAAGCAAATATGCATCATAAAAGTTTAAAATGCGTGAAATACGTCGAAATATGCAAGATCAAATAATAAAAAACGTGGTAGTTACTGCGCAAACTGTATCTCAAAGTGGAACCTGTGCATATCAGTTACGAGGTAGACAGGCGCCCACGTCAATAATCGGTTCATTTACAACGCTGACATCATTTTCTTAGTACTTTTTGGTAGAGGTTAGGAAGGGGACCTTTCTGGGATTATTTTCTAAAAATTTGCCAAATGGGGACGTACACCGTGTGTCAAGAATTGTTCCTTCTTCGCTACTGATGTCGGTAACAAGCGGACGTGATGCGAGTGAATCGCAGCGAAACAGTCGATATGTATAGGACCAACTCTGAGATACATTGCACGGAGAGGTGCACGCTCAAAAACTCCGTGATATTTTATTTAAAAAGCAAACTGGGTGTAGGTAATGCAATTTGCAATATTAACCCTCCTACCACCGAATATTGTTTATTACACATAATACGAGCAGATCTGTTTCTTATGAAGGATAATTTCGATCAGTGTTAAATGGTATCACATTGTTTTTATTTTTCCACGTTCTGAAACTTGATGGTAGTGGCCTGAAAGGAAATGAAAATTCAGAATTATTTGTAATCATTTGAACATAAATGGAAATACGAAATCATTTACAACCATTTATGTCAGTAAAAGGCGGAAATGAATCTGATGAATCTAGGAATATCTTCGATCAAATTCCAAAGCGACAATTACGAGGCACTGCATTTAAGGCAAAAAACTACCGAGTAGTTTTTAAACATAGAGCATTCACATTCAGTGTATTTTCTATCCACAGATATTTCGCAAGATGGACACTGTCCTTTTTTTCCATCTGCGGTGTTGCTAAATGTACTTGAGTACTAATATTGTCTAATTTTCTACCAATGAGTAGGTGTCCTTGTTGAATGTGGAATGCCTGTCCCTCGCAGTTAGTTCTTTCTGATTACCCTGATGTAAGAAGGAGCCACATTATAAATGCATTAAGTGCTCTAGTATCTATTATGTTGTAAAATATCATTGGCCATCATTTGCTCTCCTTTTAGTGTGCGTTACCACCATCTTTCCCTATGTCCCTACTTCTGAGTGTTTTACTATAATATAGAATCATTGCTGACTTCGATTCTTCAGAATCCTCCACTTCCTTCCTTGAATGCATAGTACAGGGCAAAATTACAACTATGTCCTTTTTTTGGACAGTACAGAACAATTGATGTATGCTGTTGGAACCCAAGCACGGATGAATATTTGACTCGATGTTTAGTCTGAGTGAAAACTTCAGATAGCTTTCCTTGTTTCTAAAAGTGAGAGATCGATTTTCAATACTGCTCTGCCAAACTAAGGCTTGTGAAAAAATTGTCAACATTTACATTTCTACCACGGTTATCTAAGTCTTTCGGCGCATCTAAAACAACTCTCTTGCCTTCAACCACTACATGTAATTAATTTTGTTATCAGGCCACTGACTGAGAACACAAAATGGTGTACAATCACCTAAAGCCCATAGTTCCAGTCAATATTTTCCTGGTTTTGAAAGAATACCTTGCCGAAATGGACATCTACCACGAACTGTCAAGTTGTTCGTGAATTGCTACGTTTCTGTGAGGAACATAAACGTCTGGAAATGTCTTTACCTACAGTTGAAATATTTCTTTATTGGGAACTAGTTTGTCAAGCGACAGCTTGCGACGTCTCGCATCCGCATCATCAAATTTGATGCAGTTTGAAATTTGGATAAAACGATTTCTGTTCATTGCTTCACTAAAAGTGGGTCTCCCATCCACTTTATTTGACATGTGTGTGAGTGCTTCCTTACGGGTCTTACATCTGCTAGGATGAAGACACGGATGAAGCACTTAAGTTCAGCAGCACGTATTGGATTCCATCCACTGTAGTAAAGAAGACTTCCCTCTGTTAGTCCACGTAAGTATTTCATCAACTATAGTCTTCCTAAGAAACAATTGATAAGATTGTTATATGTCGTCCACATCTTTTACCGCGCATTTTGTTGGGCCTGGCTTCACTCGCATTATGTTGCGTCATCCCCCTATTCCACAAGTCCTTCTCAGCTTGTGTTTGTGCCACACTTCTTTGCTTTTTCACCTATACTAAGCAGATAAAAAGTATATCGTGGCACTAGACGCGCTACTACAGGTATATGGTAACTTGTAATGAAATATGTACTTACCTATAAAAGTCAGTAGTATGTCGCTCTCATTACAGGCTGGATTTTTGTAGTGTCTACATCTTATTCCAATTTCCTCCTGATTCAGAAATATGCTCCTCTAAGACGTTTGTTTCATCATCACTACATGATACAACAGAATCTACGAGTATATCGCTGATATCACTATTTGTTTCTGCAGAGAGGATTCCCTCAAAAATGGTTGAAATGGCTCTGAACACTATGGGACTACTTAAACCTAACTAACCTAAGGACATCACACACACCCATGCCCGAGGCAGGATTCGAACCTGCGTCCGTTGTGGTCGCGCGGTTCCAGACTGTAGCGCCTAGAACCGCTCGGCCACTCCGGCCGGCGAGGATTACTTCGCAGTACTGTTTCGAGCACTTTCTTTTTGGAAAGGTGACGAGCCATTTTCAGCTAAATGCAGCAGATACAGTACTAATCTCCTCAAGGGTGCATGGGATAACTATCGCCATATGAAATCCTGTCAACAAACGCACTTTCCAACAAATTTCCAAGAACGTAACAAAGCAAATACAGGAAAAATTACAGATTGTAAAACATTAATATACAGTCGGGTTTCTGCTGGTTATCCGCGTCTTTCTTGCACGATATTTTAACTTCGTGCCTCGCAGTGATCTTCAGGTGCTGCTGAGTATCAGACAGCACATGGAGAAGTTTACGAGCCACGAAGTTAAAATATCGTGCAAGAAAGACGCGAATAACCGGCAGAAACCCGATTGTTCAACATGAGAACGCCTCGCGGGAAACACCAAAAAATTACAGCATTAATGTACTATAAAATCCCAAGAGAGAAGTGGAGTCACACATGCTCCCATAGGTATTCGGTGATTCTGTCATGATTTTCTGCAAATCTAAGTGCATTCAAGAAGCTATAATAATGCATTATGAAACTGTTAGATATTCCAGGAAAAGTCACATTTTTTTTTTTTTTTTTTTTTTTTTACAATTTGAAGAAACTTAGAGCAAGATTTATTTTAGAGAAATTTACGCTCTGATGTCGCTAGAGACCCCACGGTATTAGAAGGGCTAAAAGCTGCTATGAAAGTAACTATAAGTTTCTATTCTAGTGCGATCGGTTTTCTAAGTAAAATAGTGAACTATCATGCAGGGTAGTCATGGAATCTGTCTATGGTGAAATAAGGAAACGTGAATAATGAAACATGTAAAGAAAATAAAAATTGGTATGTCTTCACCCAATTTCGTCTTTCCTTCATGTAGGTTCACGGTCTAGGTAATCAAAGGCACCGGTAGTTCCGCCTGGCCCCGCCCCATACCTCAGTGGCGGTCCGTCATTGGCTACCGCCAGCGTCTGCCGCTTCCAGGTGGGAACGCCTACACCGCGAGCCGTAGCTCACCGCCCGTGCCGCGCGCCGCGCTGTAGCGGGGATGGCCCGAAGTGGCTCGCGGTAATGAGAACGGCAGCCGAGCGCCATTCACATAAGAATTCGCCACAAGAATATAAAGTAAGTTCTCACACTAAACACGAGATGTGGAAGAAAAGAGCAAAATAAAGTACATTTTTTTATGTCTTACAATTGATTAAGGTGTAGATGCAGTAGATGACAGATTTGAACAACATGGTAATCGCAATAACCATTATCAACTGTCGTGTAATGTATCCGAATTTAATACCATTTCCAAAGAAATGCTTCTAAAACACTAGAGGCATTTAGAATGTATTTTAACGGATAGCGATTCTTTTGATGTAAATGGGGTAGAATTAGCAGAGAAATTCCAGCAGTGTCAGCGCCTTTGGGCAAGAAAGAGAGCCTAAGCAATGTAATACGCTCAGTTACAAAGTTAAATTTTGTCCAAGCTCTAAACATTTCCTTAAGAGTTTTCTAACGATACCTAATAACTGTAGCAAGTGGCAAAAGGAACTTGTCTAAGTTAAAATTTATTAAATACCCTTTACTTTCGACTACAGAAAATCTTAATTGTTTGGTCTTTTAGGCAACTCGGCATGAAATTAGTGATCCAGTAAATTTAAAAGATGTAATGAGAAAGTTTACAGAACTGGAAGCAAGAAAATATCTTTCTGTGATTTTAGCCTAGTTGATGTTACCATGTTTTACTTTCTTTACAATGGAATTTAAATATGTAAGATATTAAATGGTTAACAATTTGTTGCTAGGTAGAGGTATTAATTTCGACTTTTTTGCACTCCTTGAATATCAATGTTATCTTACGCTGTATGTTTGTAACTAAAGTACGCATTATTAATATTTAAATAAAGAGGCGGTAGTCATAATTTTTTACCTCGTCGGTACATTCAGAATAATGATTACGATTTTAAACCTTATTTAGCGGCGACTTAATCACGTCCGATATCAGCATGTGTACCAAGACATGGAAATACTGTTGCTGTACAAAGTCCATTGTCCTGCGTTTGTTAATGACATTTTGATAAGTTATGGTTTCGTAACTTTTCCTGATAGACGTTGTTTCACCATCCATCCTCTCAGATACTGCCATTGTCGCATTCGCAACAAACAAATAAATAAAAATGAAATAAATGTGTTGTGATGAAATTATGGTAACTTATTTCCTTGTATCAAGCGTCAGTTTTGAACATTATTATTGTTCTAGAGCAAGTTCGTAACTATCAGTTTGTGGATATAAAAGTAAGACTTCTTTCATGCCTGTAACACTCATTCTTAGTTTACTGGATGGCTTCATTGCACTCATTGTATCCAGTGTGGACCCAATAACTGTAACAGTAACCGGAGTTAACGTGTTTTGCCATACCATAAGAAGGATCAATAGCGAAATCACAAACTATAACATATTGTAAAATAATGGTTTTAACTTTCGAGCTAGTGTTATTCAAATTACTCTGAATGTGAGTCTCCAGCAGTAATAAAACGAGCTTAGCACATGACTTCTCTTAGAATAATGTCTCGCATTTACTCGTATCTCCTGGATGTAACAAGTCGTAGAACACTAACAGATGGTAAGCTCAAAAGATCCTGGAAGGCTGTAAATGATCAACATTGCCTCCATGCTGAAACTTAAAACAGTACTAAAAAGTAAGTTGATCAGTTACAGGAACGAATATACTTGAAAAAAATACTTTGAGGTTATCTTATCAAACAGAACTTCATATTTCACGTTAGTATTTTATTTGTATAATATATAGTACATAAATATAATCAGACTTTCAATAGCCACTGGAAAGGAAATTCCAGTGAGGTGAGCAATGACTCCTTGCGAGGGCTCAGTTGTTTAACAGTCACGATAATCATTATGTGAACACTGTCAGGTCACTAAGACACATTTATACATAAATTAAACGCTTCTTATGAGAAGCAAGTATATATTCAGAAAAATAAATAGAATAAATAAATAAATACACAAAATAAATAAATATTGCGAATAAGTGTTGAGTAGCTGCAACAGTGTCTTTTTGGACGTAAGCGTGGATTAACTATTGACGTCAGTGACGGACATGTTGTACAAGCTGGTTGTAAGACAACAAGCTCGACGAACACTTGGCGACTATCCTTAAGTACTTGACACACACACACACACGTTTCAATGCCGTATATCGATCTCCACAGGAATGCAGCCGAAGCTGTGGTTCCCGAGGCCAGCCTTCAGATTCTTGCATTGGTAGACTTTCTTTGTGTCGTTGTCAATGAACCTCATCGATGTATCCATACAGCTCACATAGATGCCGTCGAATTTGACTTTGCAGAGAGCAGAACTGTTGTTGCGCTTCCAGACATTCTTGTTGAACGGCACTGAGAGAGCCCCGCATTGCGACATAAGTACTGCCGACAGCAGGAGCAACAAGGCGCAGCGGCAGCAGGTATCCATGGCGGTGTCGGCGTCGGCGTTGTCAGCTGCGACTGGATTCCTCACCGGAGCCGGTAGCTTAAATACCCTGCCGTCGCGCCGCACCACGAACGCATCCTGACGCACATCCTTCCACTACCGGACCGGGACGAGTCGGCGGACGGCGCTATATCCTCGTCTTCGTCCTCCTCGCGGTCTCCTGGTGACGCGATTAACACAAATGCTGTAAACGTTAATATTTTCGAGCAGCAGTGACGTATTTATGATTTTTCGCGAAGTGCAAATTCTTGAATATCCGAAAGCGCTGGCGATGTTAACAATCCTCAGCCCTCAGGTGCACACAGTCACCTTTTTTTTTTTTTTTTTTTTTTTTGGGTCATCAGCAGAGGAGACCGGATTATAGGCATCATAAAATGCGGAAAATATGTAAGCAAATATGCATCATAAAAGTTTAAAATGCGTGAAATACGTCGAAATATGCAAGATCAAATAATAAAAAACGTGGTAGTTACTGCGCAAACTGTATCTCAAAGTGGAACCTGTGCATATCAGTTACGAGGTAGACAGGCGCCCACGTCAATAATCGGTTCATTTACAACGCTGACATCGTTTTCTTAGTACTTTTTGGTAGAGGTTAGGAAGGGGACCTTTCTGGGATTATTTTCTAAAAATTTGCCAAATGGGGACGTACACCGTGTGTCAAGAATTGTTCCTTCTTCGCTACTGATGTCGGTAACAAGCGGACGTGATGCGAGTGAATCGCAGCGAAACAGTCGATATGTACAGGACCAACTTTGAGATACATTGCACGGAGAGGCGCACGCTCAAAAACTCCGTGATATTTTATTTAAAAAGCAACATACAATCATGAACTATTTTGAACGGAATTAACTTTTAACCAATACTACTAGATCAAAGCATCATTTACAATTTGTTTTACTTTTTTCTACTACTGTAGACCAAGTACTTTTAAATATGTTCGGTAGTAAGCGTGTCTTCGATCACTCCAGACATTTTTATAAGCAGAAAAGGACCGTTCTACATCAACCGAGGTAACGGGATAGTATCTGAATAGGGGTGCTATGTTGGCACTTATTGTTCAAATGTGTGTGAAATCTTATGGGACTTAACTGGTAAGGTCATCAGTCCCTAAGCTTACACACTACTTAACCTAAATTATCCTAAAGACAAACACACACAACCATGCCCGAGGGAGGACTCGAACCTCCGCCGGGACCAGCCGCACAGTCCATGACTGCAGCGCATTAGACCGCTCGGCTAATCGCTCGTGGCTGGCACTTATTGTTTCCGGTAACACTTCACAAGTCACGTTAATAAAACTATCAATTTGACACAAGGGTTCAAATCCTGGATTATTGTTTAAAATGTTTTCAAACTTTTCTTTAAGTTTTCTTGGGAATATCTCTGGCAATGAGGAGTTGACTAGAATAATTTTATTCATTAACTGAATAGATTCATTCAACGCCAAACCTTGAGATTCAAGCTTTTTAATACTTGCAGGTATCTGGGAAAAGTGAGTGCTAATCACAGCAATGTGATGGGAATCATTATAAGCTTCCGTGCACTGGCAAACTGCCAAAGCCTTTGCACTATCGAAGTCGTTTACTATCCCTCTAATGGCCTCAAAATGTTCGTTGTAAATATCATAGCTTCGACCCACGTACCCCAGCGAGTTACCACCGGTTTGGAAGGTAAAGGCACACTTGCTAGTTTTTCTGTGTAGATCTTGATGCGAGCAGGAGCCTTTAGAAACACTTTCATTGTGGACGAAATTAGTTTATTTACATTCACAAATGTGGAACGTACTTCTTCAGCAAGGCGATATACTCTATGAGCAAAGCACGTCACTTAATCAAATTGGGATAAAATACTCGGATGGCTTTTCCTGCTTTGGTAATATAGGGACCAGCATCTGAAACAAACGCAAACACCCTTTCATCTGCTGAATATTCTGGAAATTTTTGTCTAATACCCTCACTCACGAATCTGGCGATCATAGGATCATTTACTTTTTCAAGTTCTTTGCAGGCCGCCAAATAGGAAGAAGAAGGCTCTTGTTTTAAAGTACCAATAATTAAATTTGCGATGTAACAGTCATAAGTGTCTGTAGTTTCATCTACTGAAATCCAGATAACATTATCCTTGATTTCACTGCGTATTTCTTCAGGACATTTAGGTAAATGGTCGGTATGCAATTTTTACGCAATGTTAATTCATCTCGTATGTTTTGACTCAAGCAAAATTTGCACAGGAAGCCTCTGAGGATAGGGTTTTTAAGTCTGCGAAGAGCAATATTGCTTGCAATGAATGCTTCCCGTAGATCCATGTTAATCCGACTTTATTGGTTGCCTTTGCACAAAATTCCTGCTACTGCAACTTGCTATTGTCACAAGTTGTCGTGGTCCATTCTTTTGAATTCCTGCGATATGAAGACTTGTCTTGACATGTTGGTCTATTTGAAACTTTTTTTTTTTTGCACGAAACGTTTCTCTCGCAAACTCGACTATATAAATAGATTCCGTTATATGTAAAGGTCAGCTATCCGCGGAACGACGTTTCCTTTTTCGGGCGGTACGGCGCACAACGCGTTACACACTACACATCGTAAACGCGTTCGACTGTGTATAGTAAATAGGTAGCTAAACTGAAATTATGGACGTGCGTTTAAAAGATTCTCTAGTTTAATTTAATTGCTGCAAACCTCTTCTCTAATGATTTCGCTGGGCAGTTGACTTTCAGTTAGCGATTGCACGCAGTTCTACGTCACGGTCTATCTGAGAGACATTAAAAGTAGGAACTGGAGACCGCCCGTCTAAATTTTTAAAATATTGCAAACATGTGCCAAATATGCAGCTTAACTAGTACTTAGCTAAAATACGTAATAATCGGTGAAAAAGGGCCAAATATTTAATTGAACATGCAACATGCAAAAGCATATAATCCTGTCTCTGGTCATCAGTCTACTGACTCCCTTGATGTGGCTCGCCACTACTTCCTCTCCTGCGCCAACCTCTTCATCTTAGAGTAGCACTTCGAACCTACGTCTTCAACTTATGCGCGACAATTTTTACTCTCTACAGTTCCCTCTAGTACCATGGAAGTCATTCCTTAATGTCTTGACACATGTACTATCATCGCGACCCTTCTCCTTGTCAGTTTTTTCCACATATTCCTATCCTCTCCGATTCTGCACAGAACCTCTTCATTTCTTACCTTGTAACTCCACCTAATAATCAACGTTCGCCTGTAGCAACACATCTCAAATGCTTCGATTGTCTTCTGTTCTGGTTTTCCCACAGTCCATGTTTCACTACCATACAACGCCGTGCTCCAGACGTATATTTTCAGAAATTTCTTCCTCAAATTAAGGCCTATGTTTGATACTAGTAGACTTCTCTTGGCCAGGATTTCTCCTGCTTTTAATGTGCCTCTTGCCTTCACTAGTTATTCTGCTGCCTAGGTAGTAGAATTCCTTAACTTCATCTACTTTGTGACAGTTTATCCTGATATTATGTTTGTCGCTTTTTGCATTACTGCTAATCCTCATTACTTTCATCTTTCTTTGATTTACTCTCAATCCATATTCTGTACTCATCAGATAGTTGATTCCATTCAGCAGATTATATAGTTCTTCTTCACTTTCGCTCGAGATACGAATGTCATCAGCGAATCGTATCGTTATCCTTTCACCTTGAACTTTAATTCCAATTCTGATCCTTTCTCTTATTTCCATCATTGCTTCTTCGATGTAAAGATAGAATAGTAACGGTGAAAAGCTACATGCTTGTCTTGCATTCTTTTTAATCCAAACGCTTCGTTTTTGGTCGTCGACTGCTATTATTCCCTCTTGGCTCTTGTACGTATTGTGTATTAGCCGTCTCTCCCCGTAGCTTACCTCTATTTTTCTCAGAATTTCGAATATCTTGCACCATTTTACACTGTCGAACGTTTTTTCCAGGTCGAAAAATCCTATGAACGTTGAAAGTTCCCCTTTGAATGTGAAGAATGATTGTGCTGGTAAAACTTCTACGTTACTTGATTTTCAAACACCAGAGTGAAACTGAACGTACTGACACTGTTTTCTCTTATTCTGATCATTTCTAAACGACGCAAAATATTTTAGCGTACCGCAGTCTGACTTTTAATAATCCCTACAAAAGAATAGCCTTGACTAACAATAACCTATACCCTTCAAGTACCACTTTTTTTTTTTGGTCATCAGTCTACTGACTGGTTTGATGCGGCCCGCCACGAATTCCTTTCCTGTGCTAACCTCTTCATCTCAGAGTAGGACTTGCAACCTAGGTCCTCAATTATTTGCTTGACGTATTCCAATCTCTGTCTTCCTACAGTTTTTGCCCTCTACAGCTCCCTCTAGTACCATGGAAGTCATTCCCTCATGTCTTAGCAGATGTCCTATCATCCTGTCCCTTCTCCTTATCAGTGTTTTCCACTTATTCCTTTCCTCTCCGATTCTGCGTAGAACCTTCTCATTCCTTACCTTATCAGTCCACATAAATTTCAACATGACCTACATCCTCAGAAATTTCTTCCTCAAGTTAAGGCCGGTATTTGATATTAGTAGACTTCACTTGGCCAGAAATGCCTTTTTTGCCATAGCGAGTCTGCTTTTGATGTCCTCCTTGCTCCGTCCGTCATTGGTTATTTTACTGCCTAGGTAGCAGAATTCCTTAACTTCATTGACTTCGTGACCATCAATCCTGATGTTAAGTTTCTCGCTGTTCTCATTTCTACTACTTCTCATTACCTTCGTCTTTCTCCGATTTACTCTCAAACCATACTGTGTACTCATTCGACTGTTCATTCCGTTCAACAGATCATTTAATTCTTCTTCACTTTCACTCAGGATAGCAGTGTCATCAGCGAATCGTATCATTGATATCCTTTCACCTTGTATTTTAATTCCACTCCTGAACCTTTCTTTTATTTCCATCATTGCTTCCTCGATGTACAGATTGAAGAGTAGGGGCGAAAGGCTACAGCCTTGTCTTACACCCTTCTTAATACGAGCACTTCGTTCTTGATCGTCCACTCTTATTATTCCCTCTTGGTTGTTGTACATATTGTATATGACCCGTCTCTCCCTTTAGCTTACCCCTACTTTTTCAGAATCTCGAACAGCTTGCACCATTGTATATTGTCGAGCGCTTTTTCCATGTCGACAAATCCTATGAAAGTGTCTTGATTTTTCTTTAGCCTTGCTTCCATTACTAGCCGTAACGTCAGAATTGCCTCTCTCGTCCCTTAAAGCCAAACTGATCGTCACCTAGCGCATTCTCAATTTTCTTTTCCATTCTTCTGTATATTATTCTTGTAAGCAGCTTCGATGCATGAGCTGTTAAGCTGATTGTGCGATAATTCTCGCACTTGTAGGCTCTTGCCGTCTTCGGAATTGTGTGGATGATGCTTTTCCGAAAGTCAGATGGTATATCGCCAGACTCATATATTCTACACACCAACGTGAATAGTCGTTTTGTTCCCACTTCCCCCAATGATTTTAGAAATTCTGATGGAATGTTATTTATCCGTTCTGCCTTATTTGACCGTAAGTCCTCCAAAGCTCTTCTAAATTCCGATTCTAATACTGGATCCCCTATCTCTTCTAAATCGACTCCTGTTTCTTCTTCTATCACATCAGACAAATCTTCACCCTCATAGAGGCTTTCAGTGTATTCTTTCCACCTATCTGCTCTCTCCTCTGCATTTAACAGTGGAATTCCCGTTGCACTCTTAATGTTATCACCGTTGCTTTTAATGTCACCAAAGGTTGTTTTGACTTCCCTGTATGCTGAGTCTGTCCTTCCGACAATCATATCTTTTTCGATGTCTTCACATTTTTCCTGCTGCCATTTCGTCTTAGCTTCCCTGCACTTCCTATTTATTTCATTCCTCAGCGGCTTGTATTTCTGTATTCCTGATTTTCCCGGAACATGTTTGTACTTCCTCCTTTCATCAATCAACTGAAGTATTTCTTCTGTTACCCATGGTTTCTTCGCAGCTACCTTCTTTGTACCTATGTTTTCCTTCCCAACTTCTGTGATGGCCCTTTTTAGAGATGTCCATTCCTCTTCAACTGTACTGCCTACTGCGCTATTCCTTATTGCTGTATCTATAGCGTTAGAGAACTTCGTACGTATCTCGTCATTCCTTAGTACTTCCGTATCCCACTTCTTTGCGTATTGATTCTTCCTGACTAATGTCTTGAACTTCAGCCTACTCTTCATCACTACTATATTGTGATCTGAGTCTACATCAGCTCCTGGGTACGCCTTACAATCCAGTATCTGATATCGGAATCTCTGTCTGACCATGATGTAATCTAATTGAAATCTTCCCGTATCTCCCGGCCTTTTCCAAGTATACCTCCTCCTCTTGTGATTCTTGAACAGGGTATTCGCTATTACTAGCTGAAACTTGTTACAGAACTCAATTAGTCTTTCTCCTCTTTCATTCCTTGTCCCAAGCCCATATTCTCCTGTAACCTTTTCTTCTACTCTTTCCCCTACAACTGCATTCCAGTCGCCCATGACTATTAGATTTTCTTCCCCCTTTACATACTGCATTACCCTTTCAATATCCTCATACACTTTCTGTATCTGTTCATCATCAGCTTGCGACGTCGGCATGTATACCTGAACCATCGTTGTCGGTGTTGGTCTGCTGTCGATTCTGATTAGAACAACCCGGTCACTGAACTGTTCACAGTAACACACCTTCTGCCCTATATTCCTATTCATAACGAATCCTACACCTGTTATACCATTTTCTGCTGCTGTTGATATTACCCGATACTCATCTGACCAGAAATCCTTGTCTTCCTTCCACTTCACTTCACTGACCCCTACTATATCTGGATTGAACCTTTGCATTTCCCTTTTCAGATTTTCTAGTTTCCCTACCACGTTCAAGCTTCTGACATTCCACGCCCCGACTCGTAGAACGTTATCCTTTCGTAGATTATTCAATCTTTTTCTCATGGTAACCTCCCCATTGGCAGTCCCCTCCCGGAGATCCGAATGGGGGACTATTCCGGAATCTTTTGCCAATGGAGAGATCATCATGACACTTCTTCAATTACAGGTCACATGTCCTGTGGATACACGTTACGTGCCTTTAATGCAGTGGTTCCCATTGCCTTCTGCATCCTCATGTTGTTGATCATTGCTGATTCTTCCACCTTTAGGGGCAATTTCCCACTCCTAGGACAAGAGAGTGCCCTGAACCTCTATCCGCTCCTCCGCCCTGTTTGACAAGGCCGTTGGCAGAATGGGGCTGACTTCTTATGCCGGAAGTCTTCAGCCGTCAATGCTGATTATTTATCAAAATTTAGGCAGTGGCGAGGATCGAACCCGGGACCGAAGACGTTTTGATTATGAATCAAAGACGCTACACCTAGACCACTTACCTCACAAAAATCTTAATTACTCGAACTACTGCAATATAGCAAACGCCAATACTGCCATCTAAATGAAAGATTCTAGCTATTAAAGGCACTAACCACTGATAGGCATATAGCTAGCAAATGAAATATTTTGTTAGAAAACAATGTATTTACCTTGATAATGTTCAAATATATATAAATTCGTGACTTTCAGCTTAACAAATTTCCTTTTTCTGACGGACACAAGTCCAGATCGTCCGCTCATATTACCATCTCAGAACTCTGGTATCTCTCTCCCTAAATCCACCACTGCTGGTGGGTCACCTCCAACTGCCCAAGGCTACGGCCTGTTCACATCCAACTGCCCAACACTACACTAGCGAATAACTTCCAACATTGAGTCCAACCAGCCACAGAGTGCACACAGCGCAGTTAGCGATGTTAATACCGAGGGCTACGAGGCGTAACCAACATAAAAACCTAAACAGCCTACTTACAACGTGTCTTGATTTTTCTTTAGTTTTGCTTCCACTATCAACCGCAACATCAGAGTTGCCTCTCTGGTGCCTTTAGGTTCCCTAAAGCCAAACTGATCGTCATCTAACACATCCTCAATTTTTTTCCATTCTTCTGTATATCATTCTTGTCAGCAACTTTGATGCATGAGCTGTTAACCTGACTGTACGATAATTCTCGCACTTGTCAGCTCTTTCAGTCTTCGAAACTGTGTGATGATATTTTTCCGAAAGTTAGGTGGTATGTCGCCATACTCATACATTCCACACACCAACGTAATTAGTCGTTTCGTTTGCACTTCTCCCAAAAATTTTAGAAATTTGATGGAATGTAATCTACACCTTCTGCGTCATTTGATCATAAGTCCACCAAAGCTCTCCTAAATTCTGATTCCCCTATTTCTTCTAATTCGACTTCTGTATCTTCGTCTATCATAGACAAATCTTCCCTCTCACAGAGGCCTTCAGTGTACACTTTCCACCTATCCTCTCTCTTCTCTGCATCTAACAGTGGAATTTCCGTGGCACTCTTAATGTTACCACCTTCGCTTTTAATTTCACCGAAGGTTGTTTTGACTTTCGTATACGCTGAGTCAGTCCTTCCAAAAATAATTTCTTTCTCTATTTTTTGACATTTTTCATGTAGCTATTTCATCTTAGCTTCCCTGCACGTCCTGTATATTTCATTCCTCAGCGACTTGTATATCCGTAAACCTGAATTTCCCTGAACATTTTTGTACTTCCTTCTTTCATCGATCAACTGAAATATTTCTTCTACGGCCCATGGTCTCGTCGCAGTTACCTTCTTTGTACCAATGGTTTGGTTTCCGAATTCTGTGATGGCCCTTTTTAGAGATGTCCACTCCTCTTCAACTGTACTGCCTACTAAGCTATTCCTTATTGCTGCGTCTATAGCCTTAGAAAACTTATAGCGTGTCTGATCACCCCTTAGTACTTCTGTATCCCACATCTGTGCGTATTGATTCTTCCTGACTACCTCTTGAACTTCAGGCTACTCTTCATCACTATCACTTTGTGATCGCAGTCTATAACTGCTCCTGGGTACATCTTACAAACTAGTACCTGATTACGGAATCTCTGTCTATCCATGATGTAATCTAACTGAAAACTTCCCGTATCACCCGGTCTTTTCCAAGCGTACTTCCTGATATTGTCATTCTTGAACAGAGTATTCGCTATTACTAGTGGAAATTTATTACAGAACTCAATTAGTCATTCTCTTCTCCCATTCCTTGTCCCAAGCCCAGATCCTCTTGTATTCTTTTCTTCTACTCCTTCTCCTACACTGCATTCCAGTTCCTCATGAGTATTAGATATTCATCTCGCTTTACGTACTGTATTATCCTATTAATATCCCCATTTATTTTCTCTGTCTCTTCATCTTCGACTTTCGACGTTGGCATGTATACCTGAACTATGGTTGTTGGTGATCGTTTGCTGTTTCTACAACTGAACTGTTCACAGTAACATAGTCCTTGCTCTACTATCCTATTCATAACGAATCCTACTCTTGTCATACCACTTTCTACTGCTGCATCTGACAAGAAATCCTTGTCTTTTGTCCATTTCACTACTTACTACTATATACCTAGATTGAGCCTTTGCATTTCTCTTTTCAGATATTGTATTTACCCCTACCACATTCAAGCTTCTGACATTCCACCCCCCGACTCATAGAAAGTTACCTTCTCTTTGGTTATTCAATATTTTTCTCATAATCATCCCCCCCCCCCCCCCCCTTGTCAGTCACCTCCAGAGTTTTTAATGCAGTGGTTTCCATCGCGTTCTGCATTCTCATGTCGTTGATCATTGCTGATTCTTCCACCTTTAGTGGCAGTTTCCCACGAAGGACAAGAGCTTACCTGAACCTTTGTCTGCTCCTCCATCTTCTTTGACAAGTCCGTTGGCAGAATTGGGATGACTTCTTATGCCGGAAGTCTTCGCCCGCCAATGCTGATTATTAATTAAAAGTTAATTGGTGGCTGATTTCAAACCCGGGACCGAAGATATTTTGATTACTAATCAAAGACGCTAGGTAAGTAAACCCGGGGTCTCCGTGTTTATGTTGTCCTAATCATTTCATCACATTCAGGAAATGGCGAAACTGGAAAGTGAAAAGGTTGGGAATTTGTATGGGCGCTGATAACAATGCTGCTGAGCGCTCCACAAACCAAAATCATCATCATCATAACGTACTATTCTTCGATGAATGTGTTAGATAGTCTACAGTTTTTGCCGATCCTTTACCAAGTTTGCGAGCTTGGAATCCTACGTGCATTACCTCGCGCTTGCACAAGGTAAAGTTGTTACGTCTATGGTGGTCTTTCAAACTTCGATATTAGTGGTCGTTCATTCGCAAGAAATAATCGTGCTTCGATCGCTCGAATGCAGAGCGGGTATGAGGTCCAACTGCATCGTTAGTTCCGTTGAAGGAGTAGAGAATGGTCTACTTTGGGCAACAATACAGCGTGCCCGATTTGCCCAGCCTGTGGCGTTTGCCCTCAACTTGTACTGAGGTTAAAATAGTCATGAGAAGCCTCCTAATACCACATAAAACGTTTTGTCCGGCGTAGTGCAGCAACTCGACGTGGAATTGACTCAAACGTCGCTCGTAGTCCCCTGCAGAAATATTGAGCAATGTTGTCTTTATAACCATTTATAATCGCGAAAGTGTTGCCATTACAGATGTACACGAACTGACCTCCCTTAAATGACTTCTCTTAAATACTCGTCGGGATTCGTTTCAGGCTATCTGTATAGTCAAATCACTCGCTCGAACTCTGTAGGTTGTTCTTCAAACCAGTTGCGAACAATTGTGGATCGGGGACATGACATCGCTGTTTGGGAATATTAAGTCCATGAATGGCAGCAAATGCTCTCCAAGTACCATTTCCAGCCAATGAGCTGTTCAGTTGGACCAGAGGACATAGTCCCTTCCATGTAAACACACCATTATGGAGACACCAATAACTTCGACAGTGCCTTGTTGACACTTTAGGTCCATGACTTCGTGGAGTCTGGAGCTCACTCCAACGCTGCCATCGGCTCTTATCAATTGACTCACCTGACCATGCCACGATTTTCCAATCGTCCGGGGTCCAACCGTTGTGGTTAAGAGCCCATAAGAGGCGCAGCAGGCGATGTCGTGCTGTTAACAAAGGCACTCGCCTCGGTCGTCTGCTGCCTAGGCCAATAGCGCCAAATTTCGCAACCCTAACGGATACGATCATCGTACGTCCCACATGCCATGGAGTGTTACTTGTCTGTTAGCATTGACAACTGTACACAAACACCGCTGGTTCTCGATCGTTAAGTGAAGTCCGTCGATCACTGCATTGCTCGTGGTGAGAGGTAACTCCAGGAATTTGGCATTGTCGGCACAATCATGGCACTGTGGATCTCGGAATATTGTAGTCCATAGCGATTTCAGAAATGGACAGTCCCACGGGTCTAGTTCCAACTAACATTCCTCGTTCAAAGTCTGTTAATTCTCGTAGTGCGCCCATAATCACGTCGGATACCTTTTCACATGAATCGCCTGAGTACAAATTACAGCTCCACCAATGCAATGCACTTTTATACATTGTGTACATGATACTACCGCCATTTGTGTACATGCATATCACTGTCCCATGACCATTATCACCTCAGTGTATAGCAGTTTATAAGCGAGTTCGTAACTCATACTCCTCTTGCCCCTAGTAGACCGGTGACACGTTTTTCGACTCAACCCCACCACACCATCTCACCCTCTGTTCACTCCATACTTCGCTGACCCAGTTAAATGACTCAATAGCCATCCCCCTCCCCTCTCCCCAACCCTTCGGAGCTTTACTCACAATTGTCCAGAGTTCCTCTGATCTGAAGTAAATGTTCTCGGTTTCACTTTTAAGTGACTATCTCGGGAGTTAGTCCAGCTTGCTGAACGTTCTGCTTGTAGCAGATAGGAAAGAAAGAAAGTACATTGCGAGTAAGAATGCATTTGCTCCACACTACAATTAAATGATCCCCGATTTTTTATTTTAATTTGATCAATTCGGGCCTACTAGCCACCTCTTCAGATATACACTCCTGGAAATTGAAATAAGAGAACACCGTGAATTCATTGTCCCAGGAAGGGGAAACTTTATTGACACATTCCTGGGGTCAGATACATCACATGATCACACTGACAGAACCACAGGCACATAGACACAGGCAACAGAGCATGCACAATGTCGGCACTAGTACAGTGTATATCCACCTTTCGCAGCAATGCAGGCTGCTATTCTCCCATGGAGACGATCGTAGAGATGCTGGATGTAGTCCTGTGGAACGGCTTGCCATGCCATTTTCACCTGGCGCCTCAGTTGGACCAGCGTTCGTGCTGGACGTGCAGACCGCGTGAGACGACGCTTCATCCAGTCCCAAACATGCTCAATGGGGGACAGATCCGGAGATCTTGCTGGCCAGGGTAGTTGACTTACACCTTCTAGAGCACGTTGGGTGGCACGGGATACATGCGGACGTGCATTGCCCTGTTGGAACAGCAAGTTCCCTTACCGGTCTAGGAATGGTAGAACGATGGGTTCGATGACGGTTTGGATGTACCGTGCACTATTCAGTGTCCCCTCGACGATCACCAGTGGTGTACGGCCAGTGTAGGAGATCGCTCCCCACACCATGATGCCGGGTGTTGGCCCTGTGTGCCTCGGTCGTATGCAGTCCTGATTGTGGCGCTCACCTGCACGGCGCCAAACACGCATACGACCATCATTGGCACCAAGGCAGAAGCGACTCTCATCGCTGAAGACGACACGTCTCCATTCGTCCCTCCATTCACGCCTGTCGCGACACCACTGGAGGCGGGCTGCACGATGTTGGGGCATGAGCGGAAGACGGCCTAACGGTGTGCGGGACCGTAGCCCAGCTTCATGGAGACGGTTGCGAATGGTCCTCGCCGATACCCCAGGAGCAACAGTGTCCCTAATTTGCTGGGAAGTGGCGGTGCGGTCCCCTACGGCACTGCGTAGGATCCTACGGTCTTGGCGTGCATCCGTGCGTCGCTGCGGTCCGGTCCCAGGTCGACGGGCACGTGCACCTTCCGCCGACCACTGGCGACAACATCGATGTACTGTGGAGACCTCACGCCCCACGTGTTGAGCAATTCGGCGGTACGTCCACCCGGCCTCCCGCATGCCCATTATACGCCCTCGCTCAAAGTCCGTCAACTGCACATACGGTTCACGTCCACGCTGTCGCGGCATGCTACCAGTGTTAAAGACTGCGATGGAGCTCCGTATGGCACGGCAAACTGGCTGACACTGACGGCGGCGGTGCACAAATGCTGCGCAGCTAGCGCCATTCGACGGCCAACACCGCGGTTCCTGGTGTGTCCGCTGTGCCGTGCGTGTGATCATTGCTTGTACAGCCCTCTCGCAGTGTCCGGAGCAAGTGTGGTGGGTCTGACACACCGGTGTCAATTTGTTCTTTTTTCCATTTCCAGGAGTGTAGTTCTTCACATAAGGAATTACAATAAGCCACTGCAGCTACCTTGAACTTTCCAGTTGTGAGATTATGTCCAGACCAAAAAACGAATACAATCACAATTTCACGCAGTCGTAGTGGAGCAAAATTTTTACAACGATATAGCCTTTTACACATTTTGTGTATCTTCTGAGGCTGAATAATTTACAATGAGGGAGTGTGTGTCACACTCCAGCCTCATCGTGCGTTTTTGCGTCAGGGCCAAAGTCAAAACTTTTTGACTTTTAAACTGGGTAACGCCTCATTCCGAAAGGCAGAGAAATTTAAAAGCCGTGCCATATAATCTTTCCTAAAATATACTGCCAGGAAAAAAATGCAACACCCTCAAGGACTGTTTTAAGTGGCAGGAGGGTATAGTATGTGCATACTAAGGGGCTGTAGTATTAGTAAGTCATTTGTCATGGTCATCGGGCTTTCAGATGGAGCTCTGGAGGTTTGTCTGACTGTGACTCTGCAGGCAGTAACTGTACTGAGTGCAGAGGTGAACGGTTTGCGCAACATTCATTAAACGGTACAACATACTTCTGTTGAACAACTGGAGCCATTAAAACTGGGTCGCATCGTGGGCCTGTGGGAAGCTGGATGGACGGATGCACGTATTGCTGCACATTTTTTGGCAGAGTCTCTCGGTGCTGTGTTCCTGCTATGGAACATTCGCATACCTGTAGACCAGGTTCTGGACGTTCACGTAGTGCAGATGCACATTAAGTCTGACGCATTGTGAGAGCAGCAGTCGCCGAGCGAAAATCATCTAGGGAAGAAATCTTGTCAGATGTTTCTCCAAGAAGCACTGTGAACCGTCTGATTTCAGCCGGACTAAGACCTCGTGTGCTTCTGGCCATGGTGCCACTGACGCCACGACACATCCATGCACGGCTACTCTGGTGTCATGAAAAAGTCGACCTTATAGTGGAATGACGCTCCGCTATATGATAGGAGGACGTCATGTCTGTACGCGGGTGAAAGCCGTAGACGTCTACGGCGTGGGCCTGCTGAACGGCCTATTCCGGAGTGTATTCGCCCACGTTACGCAGGTCCCACCCCACCATTCACGATGCGCAGATTTATAACCTTTCACCTTGAATTTTAATTCAACTCCTCAACCTTTTTCTTATTTCCATCATTGCTTCTTCTATATTTAGATTGAACAACAGGGGGGATGGACCACATCTTACACTCTTTTTAATTGAGCACTTGGGTTTTTATCCTTCCACTCTTACTATTGCATGTCGGCTCTTGTATATTTTGTATTTTACCAGTCTGTCCCTATAGCTTACCTCTATTTTTCTCAGAATTTCGAACATCTTGCACCATTGTACACTGTCGAACTCTTTTTCCAGGTCGACAAATTCTATGAACGTGGCTTGATTTTTCTTTACTCTTGCTACTACTATCAACCGCAACGTCAGAATCTCCTCTCTGGTGCCTTTACCTATCCTAAAGCCGAAATGATCGACATCTAACACATCCTCAATGTTCTTTCCCATTTTGCTGTACATTACCCTTATAAGTAACTTAGATGTTTGAGCTGTTAAGCTGATTGTGCGATAATTCTCGCACTTGTCAGCTCTTGCAGTCTTCGGAATTGTGTGGATGATATTTTTTCGAAAGTCAGATGGTATGTCGCCAGACTCATATATTCTACACGCCAACGAGAAGAGTCGTATTGTTGCCACTTCCCTCGATGATTTTAGAAATTCTGATGAAATATTACCTATCCCTACTGCCTTATTTGAAGTCATCCAAAGGTCCCTTAAATTCTGATTCTAGAACTGAACCCACTAGCTCTTCTAAATCGACTTCTGTTTCTTCTTCTATAACATCAGACAAATCTTCCCCCTCACAGAGGTCTTCAGCGTACTCATTCCACCTATCCACTCTCTTCTCTGCATTTAACAGTGGAATTCCCGTTGCACTCTTACTGTTAGCACCCTTGCATTTAATTTCACAGAAGGTTGTTTTGACTTTCCTGTATGCTCAGTCATTCCTTCCGACAATCACTTCTTTTTCGATTTCTTCATTTTTTCATGCAGCATTTCATCTTATCTTCCCTGCACTTCCTATTTGTTTCATTCCTCATCGACTTGTATTTCTGTATTCCTGAATTTCTTTGAACATTTTTGTACTTCCTTCTTTCATCGATCAGTTGAAATATTTCTTCTGCTACCCATGGTTTTTTCGCAGTTACCTTTTATGTACCTACGTATTTCTTTCCAACTTCTGTGATTGCCCTTTATAGAGATGTCCAGTCCTCTTCAACTGTACAGCCTACTGAACTATTCGTTATTGCTGTATCTATAGCCTTAGAGAATTTCAAGCGTATCTCGTCATTCTTTAGCGCTTCTGTATCTCACTTCTTTGCGTATTAATTTTTCCTGACTAATCTCTTAAACCTCAGCCTACTATATTGTGGTATGACAATGGGTCTACATCGGCTCCTAGATATGCCTTACAATCCAGTCTTTGATTTCGAAATCTCTGTCTGACCATGATGTAAACTAACTGTAATCTTCCTGCAACATCCGGGCTTTCCCAAGCATACCTCCTCCTCTTGTGATTCTTGAACAGAGATTCGCTATTACTAGCTGAAATTTATTACAGAAGTCAGTTACTCTATCTCCTCTCTCATTCCTTGTCCCTGTAACCTTTTCTTCTACACCTTCCTTTACACCTGCTTTCCAGTCCCCCATGAGTATTAGATTTTCATCTCTCTTTACTTACTTTTTTACCCTTTCAGTATCCTCATACGCTTCCTGTATCTCTTCATCTTCAGCTTGTTACGTTGGCATGTATACCTGAACTGTCGTTGTCAGTGTTGGTTTAATGTCGATTATAATAAGAAAAATCCTATCCATGAACTGTTCACAGTAACACACTCTCTGCCCTACCTTCCTATTCATAGCGAGTCCTACTCCTGTTATACCATTTTCTGCCGTTGATATTATCCTATACTCATCTGACCATTAATCCTTATCTTCTTTCCATTTTACTTCACTGACGCCTACTATATCTAAATTGATACTCTGCATTTCCCTTTTCAGATTTTCTAGATGTCCTACCACGTTCAAACTTCTGACATTCCGCGCCCCGACTGGTGGAACGTTATCATTTCGTTGGTTATTCATGCTTTATCTTATGACTGACTCATAAGTAGTAGAAACGCCATCACGTTCAGAATAGTAACTCTTTCATTATTTATGCACTCCGGTTACTACTGGAAAACACGCAGAACGGAACCTTACTCCACACGTTAATGAAATACAAACTTGAACACAATACTGATCTAAACGCCCGAGAGATGTAAAACGGTTACAAACAAACGTGAGGTTGCTTAGTCAGTTGATCAAAGCTCACAAGCAGACACAAATATCATGCTTATCCCTGGCTTAGGGAAAGAAATAAATCACGAAGTAACCAGCAAATGTCGTAGCTAATTAACTGTTATTGGTAACAGGTCTACAAACCACAAAACTCAACTCAGATGGAGGAGCGATCAAGTCTTAGCACACCCAAGTCTGTGGCTAAGAGTATGGAATGTTCTGACCGAAGAAAGAAACTGTTCGCCTTCCACCTGATGGCTCAACCTTTCCAAAGTTACGACGGCACGCAGCCCTTCCGCGTTGCAGCTACTGTGCCCAACAGCTTCTTCAAGCAGCCGTCGCCTCGCGACTCTGTTGGGCTTGTCAAGGCAGGCCGGACGGCCACACACGACGTACCTTCATTTGCTCGCACTAACGAAGAGTAGACAACATTCCATTGGAACTACTGACGGCCTTGGGAGAGCCAGTCCTGACAAAACTTTACCATCTGGTGAGTAAGATGTATGAAACAGGCGAAATACCCTCAGACTTCAAGAAGAATATAATAATTCCAATCCCAAAGAAAGCAGGTGATGGCAGATGTGAAAATTACCGAACTATCAGTTTAATAAGTTACGGCTGCAAAATACTAACGCGAATTCTTTACAGACGAATGGAAAAAACTGGTAGAAGCCAACCTCGGGGAAGATTAGTTTGGATTCCATAGAAATGTTGGAACACGTGAGGCAATACTGACCCTACGGCTTATCTTAGAAGAAAGATTAAGGAAAGGCAAACCTACGTTTCTAGGATTTGTAGACTTAGAGAAAGCTTTTGACAATGTTCACTGGCATACTCACTTTCAAATTCTGAAGGTGGCAGGGGTAAAATACAGGGAGCGAAAGGCTATTTACAATTTGTACAGAAAGCAGATGGCAGTTACAAGAGTAAAGGGACATGAAAGGGAAGGAGTGGTTGGGAAGGGAGTGAGACAGAGTTGTGGCCTCTCCCCGATGCTATTCAATCTGTATATTGAGCAAGCAGTAAAGGAAACAAAAGAAATTTTCGGAGTAGGTATTAAAATCCATGGAGAAGAAATAAAAACTTTGAGGTTCGCCGATGACATTGTAATTCTGTCTGAGACAGCAAAGGACTTGGAAGAGCAGTTGAACGGAATGGACAGTGTCTTGAAAGGATGATATAAGATGAACGAGGATAATGGAATGCAGTAGAATTAAGTCAGGTGATGCTGAGGGAATTAGATTAGGAAATGAGACACTTAAAGTAGTAAAGGAGTTTTGCTATTTGGGGAGCAAAATAACTGATGATGGTCGAAGTAGAGAATATATAAAATGTAGACTGGCAATGGCAAGGAAAGCGTTTCTGAAGAAGAGAAATTTGTTAACATCGGGTATAGATGTAAGTGTCAGGAAGTCGTTTCTGAAAGTATTTGTGTGGACTGTAGGCATGTATGGAAGTGAAACATGGACGATAAATAGTTTGGACAAGAGGAGAATAGAAGCTTTCGAAATGTGGTGCTACAGAAGAATGCTGAAGAGAAGGTGGGTAGATCACATAACTAATGAGGAGGTATTGAATGGAACTGGGGAGAAGAGGAGTTTGTGGCACAACTTGACAAGAAGAAGGGACCAGTTGGTAGGACATGTTCTGAGGCATCAAGGGATCACAAAGTTAGCATTGCAAGGCAGCGTGGAGGGTAAAAATCGTAGAGGGAGACCAAGAGATGAATACACTAAGCAGTTTCAGAAGGATGCAGGTTGCAGTAAGTACTGGGAGATGAAGAAGCTTGCACAGGATAGGATAGTATTGAGAGCTGCATCAAACCAGTCTCAGGACTGAAGACCACGACAACAACAACAACAACAACAACGGAATCAAAATCTCTCTCGGGAAAGCTGCTCGCGCCTCTATAAAGCCATTCTTCACTGTCTGGCGTGCCGTCCGCTAGTCCTATTCTGTATCGTCCATATTATTGGGATCCGTAAGTTAGTCTCAGTAGTGACGTCATTTTTGGTTCGGTAGCCGAAGTTGCTATTCTGTGTGCTACTGAGGCCTGTCTCTAACCGTTCCGCCAGCCGACGTTTTGTCGGATGTACCGAGAAATGAAGTGTCGGTAAGGCCGTTCGTTCGGTCCGGTGTGCTCCGATTGCGGGGATAATTTGTTATTTTATAAATATTGAGTGATTTTTAGTTTTGGCTTTAGGGATTAGTTTTTATTGAAGGATCAGCGGGACACATCGGAGTGGAAAGTGAGTTCGTAAATGCATGCATTTCACCTGAGAATCAAGGAAGTGTACATGGTGCACGTGGTAATTTTAAGAGGAAGGAAAGAGCGTTGAAAGCTTGCAGGGCTGCTCGAGAATATGCGGCGCCATGCTAATCAAAGAGCTACAACCACCCCTTTGGACAAGAAGAGAATAGAAGCAAATCAAAGAGCTACAACCATCCCTTTGTACGTGAACGTACGTTTCTTCAGCAAGTCCTGCAATAAGTAAATGAGTTGAATAATTCTTATCAGTTATCAAATGCAATGGTTATATTTTCCTTCTGGGTTTTGACAACTCTTACCTTTATGGGATATGAGTCTGATAAAAATGGGGTGGGGGCTGACGATTCAGCTGTCACGAGCCAGCCAAACGTCTCAAGATGCATTGAAGAAGTTGTGAGGGCTCTCAATTCACCTGAACTCGAAAACAATAATTAGAATAGCTTGTCTGATAGTTGTGTCAGCTGGCCGCGGTGGGAGTGGGTGCTGCGATGTGTTGTGCTGGGTGCACAGTCGTTGGGTGAGCATGCCCGCAGCTGTGCTCACTTTTCCTTGATTGGCTGGCGCTCGGAGAGACGGTAACAAGGCAAAGGCCCACTTCGGTTCCTCGGGAGCCGCACTAACTCGCTACCGAACCGCTTACGAAATTGCACGGAGGATTGGCTGCAGTAGCCCCATCACTCATTGCGCTAGCCTACTGAAGCGATGTGCAGAGTGAGCAAACAATCCAGAATGCTGCAACAGTGTCGTCGATAACGTGCACACTCCAGAGATACTGGTGTGGATGCCACAGTTATCATATACTCTTACAATGACGTATTACCTGTCACATTACTTGTCAGTGAATGGCCTTGTCCTTGAGAATATTGCATTTTGTCAGCAGTGTAGCGTCGTGAAGTTCTACAATTAAAGTGTTGTACAAATCTCACACCCCACAGTATCCGCTGTGGGCAACCTGTCAGTGGGATGCTCAATCTGTGAAAGTGCACAACTGATACTACTGTACGTTACAAAGGCTAAACTACAGAGCCTGCCCACGTGCAGATGTCAGCCAGCTGGGCTGTAGCGTCCGCTCTGCGCTGTCCTGGCCTGTGGCCTTATTCTGTATTGTTCGGCCGCTCTGCCGATTGACTCGTTTGGTGAGTGCACCTAGCAGTAGGGTTACTGCAACAGAGGCTCCGTGCAGTTCCGTAAACCGTTCGGTAGCGGGACAGTACAGCTCGTGAGCAACAGAGTTGGGCCCAGACCGAGTTACCGCCTCTCCTCGAGCCGGCCAATCAAAAACAAGTGACCATAGCTGCGGGCGTGTCCACCTGACGACTGCACTCCTAGCACGGTTCGCTGTAGTGGACGCAGTGGGCCACACCCGAAGCAGCTAGCCGACACAGCCAGCACACACATTACTCCCGTTATGGTTTTCGAAAAGCGTGTTTACAGTGAACAGTCTTGGTCATAAAAGACATCAGCGGAAGTGGCGGAAGAAAATGAAAAAGTTAGTGCATTCACGTCCCAGAGACACTGAAATGACTTCGTGTGTTGCCATTGTGTGTCTGTTGTTTATAAGTGCTATATCTGAAACAAGACCAGCAACTAAGATGCAGTACAACACTTTATTGTTGACCTATTTCGATGAATGTGTCTGGCCTTCCTCAGAATAAAAACCAGTCTTAAAAATTATAGCCATTAGGCCACTGCTGAGAGCCATAATTCGTAAACAACATGTGACACCTAGCGCTTTCGTTCACTTGCTTCCAAAATCTATTAAATGGTGGCACAAGCAGCTAATACCTGAGTAGGCCATACTAAACTTATCATCTTCTGTTCTAACAATTTTTAGACAGTTAAAGCACTAGCTTATCTATATACATATTTATTTAGTTATTTATTTATTATTTAAGCCACATGCGTACATGACGTTTTAGGTCTGTAATAACATTTGTGCGTAATTGATCAGATAGATTTCGTAAAATTCCATAATAATGCCTTAAGGGCAAAACGTTATTACTGATACTAAGTGAATGCACTTTAGTCTTCTGTAACAAGTCGTAAAACAAGCAGTGTAACGAGCTACCTATTAGTATTGTGAAGGAATGCATGATATATTACAAATTACACAGGAGAAATTGTTGAGGTTTTCCTGGATTTTCGACAAAGTTGCCCTCGAGCATTTCAAAGGGGTTAATCTCGTCCCACATATTATGATGCGAAATCACATTGAGCTGCATCTTCTCCAACCACCTTTGTTGCTTTTGCCCTCTTCTTAACAGTACCATGTACAACATGTCAATTTCCACGATTTTTTGCTGAAATTCATAAAAATGTTTAGAATTTCCTGACCTCTGGGATCGCATGTCTCCACATATACATAATAACATTTATGAACTCACTTTCCATTCGGATGTGCCCTACTAAGTCTTCAATAAAACCTGATCACTAAATCCACAACTAAAAATCATTCAATATTTCTAAAATAACAAATTATCACTGTCACCAAAGCACACCAGTTCGAAAGGACAGAACTACCAACATCTTACCTCCTATCGGTAAAGTAGACAAATAATCGGCAGGCAGACCTATCGTTAACAGACCTTAATAGCGTACAGATATCTACTTCGGATACCGAACCGAAACTGACGTCAGTACCAAAGCTAACCTGCGGAATCCAACGATATGGTCGATACAGAATAGAGCTACTGCACCAGTGGAAGACCGTGTGAGACAGAATTACCAGGCGTGTAGCCTGCACTAGCTGCGTCTGGCCGCGATCGAGCTCCGTAGCGCAAGCGTCCTACAGCGCAGGGGTGATATGTGCATAACCTATGTATGTTGTTCAGTTGTCATCACATTTTCTGTTAATCATCAGAGTTTCTGACTTATTTGATGCGGCCTGCCACGAATTTCACTCCTGCGCTAACCTCTTCGTTTCAGATTAGCACTTGCACTTTCTGTCCTCAGTTATTGCTGGTGTATTCCAGTCTGTCTTCCTCTACTGTTTTCCTCTTTATAGCTCCATCTAGTACCAAGGAAGTTATTCCCCGATTTCTTAACACACCGCCTATCGTCTTGTTCCTTCATCTTGTCAGTGTTTTCCATGTGTTTCTTTCTTCGACGATTCTAAGTAGAACCTTCTCATTCCTTACCTTATCAGTCCACTTAATTTTCAACATTCTTCTGCAGCACCACATCTCATATACTTCGGTTCTCTTCGACTCTGATTTTCACCCAGTCATGGCCCATTACAATACAATGCTGTGCTCTAAACGTACATTCTCAGAAATTTCTTCCTCAAATTAAGGCTTAAGTTTGATACCAGCAAAAATCTCTTGGCTAGGAATGCCCTCTTGCCAGTGCTAGTTTGCTTTTTATGTCTCCCGTGCTTCCTCTGTCATGGGTTGTTTCGCTTCCAAGGTAGCAGAATTCCTTTATTTCATCTACTTCGTGATCAATAACATTGATGTTGAAGACGCGCTCCTGCCGTCGCAGAGGAAGGAGCTCTCAGCCAGTGATGGCCGGTGCAACGGTAGCTATTGGGGTTTAGGCCTCGCTGACCGCTCTAGTCTACAGAGAGTTCCCTTTCGAGGCGCCAGTAGCGCTCGTTGGATCGGCGGAAGGTTGAGCTTGCTCCCTTTCGTCGAAAAGCCGCGTAGCTCGCGGAGAAGCTCAATTGTCGGAAGAGTCACTGACTCGCAGTAACCCGTAACTTCGGTTACAAACTTCCTTAACGAGACTATCTAGTTCTGTTAGGGTTGATCAGTGCCAGGGGCCCGTTCACGTCGGACCACGCCGCGTACTGTAGGCCACTTCCTCCGCACCTCCTTTAGGTGCCGCGCCACTGCACCAACGGCGCACGCTAGGCCGTAGGGCATTCCCTCTCTTCTGTAGGACCTATTTGGTAGCCTTTTCTTTTCAGAAAAAGCATAACTGTCGTGCCCACCCACACCTAATACAGCTACTGAAAGCACCAAGATGGCAGATTCCACCGGTGTTTCCCCCGCCCTAACCCGCAGCAAGGCTGCAGCTAAAGAGGCGCGTGAGTCGGCTGTTCCCGTCGACGTCAACGTCCCGCTTGTCGCCGTTGAGGAGTTGTTGGCCGACAAGGATCGGCAGATCGGTGCGCAAGCGCAGGAACTGCTGAACCAGCGTCGATTGATAACCGACCTCTGCGGCCCAAGTGAGTCCCCCACGCGGACAAGTACCCTCCACATCACGCTACATGCACCTGCAACTGGTGACTCATGCACTACCGTCCCACTGCGGCAGCTGACTCCAACGGCGGAACCAGCAGCTGCAGATGCTGACACAGAACAACACTACACTGGACCCTGGCAGGTGGAGGGCCCACGACGCAAACCGAGAAACACCACGCAAACAAGCGAGCAACCACACTCGCAAGGCAGCCGAAAGGCGCTGCTGCCTACACCAAAACCCGCACTTCCGGCTAGGAACACCAACACAAAAACAAACACGACCCGACCTGCGGTCAGCAACACCACAGAAGCACCAACCGCATCTACGCCAGCACAACAGAAGACTGGTTTTCCCCAGTCGTAATACAAAACTACGGGGACCTTAGTGTCCTCAACACAACATTCGCGGAAAGGCACACACCTTGCACGCTACACACGAAGTACTCTGGGGATAGGGCCCCACTGTACGTATCAACTAACAACGAATATAAAGATCTCCTTATCTTCCTCAAAGAAAAGGGGATCGAATATTATACGTACAGGACTGCTGAAGAACGGACATAGCAGTACGTGGTAAAGGGAGTGGACCCCAGTACCCCAAACACTACAGTACAAGTGGCGCTCAACTTCCTAGGATTCGACTGCAAAAGTGCTTCCAGGAAGACGGGCTTCCGCTCCCACCACCGTCTACCACACTACCTGGTCGAGGTGGGCGACACGGCCGCCTCCCGCGGCCTTCTGCAGATAAAAAGCCTTCTGCGGATGGACGTAAGGGTAGAGATATACGAACCGCCACAGGTCCCCCAACAATGTAACAACTGCCAGCGGTTCGGTCATTCGGCCCTCCGCTGCGGCCTGGCACCCCGTTGCCGCGGATGCGCTGGCAAACACGCATCCAACGCATGCACACTAATCCACGAAAACATACGCCGTTGCACCAACTGTGGGCGAGGCCATGCGGCCAACTACAGAGGCTGCGACGTGTACAAAGAGGCGCAGAGGCGCAAAAATCGAAAGTCGAAGCCACCCAACGTCATAACACGCCCAAGGCCCGCACCAAACCCTGTCAGGAAAGGAGTATCGTCCGCCACGGCTACACGCCCTGGAGGAGCGGAGCAGGCCGCGGAACCTCTGCGCCCAGCACACGCACCTAACACAACCGCTGGGACAACAACACAGTCGTCTCAGCCAACACGCAACACTCCAACCACACCGGTACCAACACCAGCCCCCAAAAACAACACAACCCCACCCCCTGAAGCCACTGCCTGCGAACCTACACACGACACACAGGAAGACACACTTACACAAGGACCCTCACAACCAAAAACCCAGAGAAGTCGTAGGCGACCACGCGGTAACAGGAGCGGGAACACACGTGCACCACGACAAAGTACCCAACAACAACAAAACTCTGACACACAGACACACAGTCAGCAAGCCAGTGATACACACTACTCCACCCCTCACCACATCTGACACACAGGCACCTCAAAATGCTCCACATAACAACAACACTAGCGCCAGCCCACACATAACGCCAACACCCGCAACAGCGGCCGCCAACACCACAACCGAGCCACAGGCCGACACACACAACACCAACACAACACTTGAGGGTTTATTGGAAACAATATTCCCCCATCACACGACCGCTCAGATCTTTAACAAGTTCGTGGCGGCCGTCACCACACTCGTCGCACGGCTCTTGACTGCTCAACCCGGGCAGTGCTGGGTCGCCATACAAATAGCGCTCACCACACTGTTTTCACCCATGCATGGATAACACACCACACCCGGCCCCCATCGCAAACAACCAGACACTGACACAGATCCTGTTCTGGAATGCAGACGGGATCAACAACAAAAGGGCGGAATTTGCCGCGCTCATGGAGCGTAAGGGTATCCTTATCGCAGTACTGAGCGAAACTAAGCACAAACCACGCAACCAGTTAAACTTCACCGGCTACTGCGTCTATCGTACCGACCGACCGGACGGCTTCGGTCATGGCGGAACAGCCATCATCATGCACAAAGACATAGAACACACAAACATAGTGCTCCCTGAACTTGAAAAACTAGAGGCAACCGCCGTCAGGGTCATTTCAACGGAGCCTACACTACACTAGTGTCAGTATACAACAGCCCTAAAAACATTAAAACACGCGACATCAGCACAATACTCAACGCATCACCGCGCGTAATAGCCGCTGGAGATCTTAACGCAAAACACCCGGACTGAAACTCACGAATACGAAACTTCAACGGCAAGAAACTATACGAACACGCACTAGGACGAAACTACATCACACTAGCGCCGACCGAACCGGCGCACATTACCTACCGGAGGGGACACAGGCCAGACGTGTTAGACATGGCCCTCATCAAGGGCATAACAACGACACTCAACGTTGCCGTTGAAAACGATCTGCCCTCAAATCACCAACCCGTTATACTATACATTGAAGAAACACTGCAGCACATGGAACAACGCAGAATGTTAGACTACAGGCGCGCGAATTGGACCCAGTTCAAGGAAACGCTTGACAGTCGCATCCAACCCACCCACGCGATTAACGAGACAGCCCAAATTGACGAGGCAGTTGAAACCCTCACCGGCGCCGTCCAGGACGCAATAGTCGACACCACACCAATTCGCACACCACACCAACACAGTGCTGCCCTGCCCCAGGAGATCCTGGGCCTAATCTCAATGAGGAACCGCCTCAGGAGACATTGGCAGCGTACCAGGCACCAGCACTTCAAACATCACATTAACAGGCTCCAAGGTATAATCCGGGAAAAAATACAAACATTTAAGACACAACAGTGGGACCAGAAACTCGAAGGGCTGGACACCACGCGACCTGGCGTGTGGCAGATGGCCCGACACTTCACCAGGGAGAAACTGTACACCCCCACGTTACAAGGGCCCGACAGACCAGCATATTCTGCGGAAGAAAAAGCGGAACTGATCGCCCTCACACTCGCAGCGTCATTCACACCGAATCTGGATCCCTCAGACCCAGCGTTCACACTTCCCCGCCTTTTGGAAGACGGCCAAGGTCCTGATGTTCAGGAAGCCGGGGAAAGACCACTCCCTCTCACAAAATTACCGACCCATCAGTCTGCTGAGCGCGCTCAGCAAGATCGTTGAGAAGGTAATACTAAAACGACTCACCAGGCACTGCATCACAAACGACACCCTGAGACCGGAGCAATTCGGTTTCAGGAATCACCACTCAACAACACAACAACTCCTCCGCGTCGTTGAATACATAACACACGGATACAACACAAACAAAGCAACTGGGTTGGTGTTCCTGGGCATCGAAAAGGTTTTCGATCGTCTATGGCACAACGGCCTAATACGCAAACTCAGCGACGCAGGGTTCCCCGACGGGCTCGTACGTCTCATACACTCATATCTCACGGACAGGAGTTTCAACACCGACGTGCTGGGCAAACAATCAACACGACATGGTATCCAGGCAGGAGTACCCCACGGAAGTATCGTAGTGCCCTTACTGTTTAACCACTACATTAACGACCTACCAGCTACACACAACACGACGGTAGCAATCTACGCGGATGACACCGCCATCCTTGCGCAAGATTGGAAGCCGTCTAACATTAACTCACGACTACAGACTGTACTCAGAGCGGCAGAGCCTTGGTTGGTGAAATGGCGTATTAGAGTAAACGTCGACAAGTGTGAAGCCGTTCTGTTCATTAGAAGACCGAAACTATTGCGCAAACATAAACACTGCAACCCAATAACACTACACACACGCCCAATACGTTCCCGCGAGAAGGTCAAATACCTCGATGTCTGGCTGGACAGGAAACTACTCTGGGGGACCACATTCAACACGTGACCAACAAAGCTAACGCGAGGCTCAAACAACTCTACCCTATGCTTAACAGGCGTAGCACACTGAACAGGAAGGTGTCTAGGTCCATGTACATGACACTTATTCGACCCCTGATGACGTACGCCGCCCCTGTCTGGGGATACGCTGCGCCAACTCGCCTGCGCCGTCTGCAGCTCATACAGAACAAAGTACTCAAAATCATAAGCAACGCTCCGCGCTACACACGCATCGCGGGCCTTCACCGGGAATACCGGCTAGATACTATCTTGCAGGTATTCCAAAAACTCTCCACACGACTGTACAATAACACGAGACACTCGCGCAACACGTTTATCCTTTCTCTGGGTAACTACGACCACAACCATAGATGGAAGCATAACAGACCAAAGACACTACTGGCTAGGAACTAAACATCTATGGTCCATAGAACGCTAACACGACAGTACTGGCGAGCACCTGCAACACAGTTATAACTGGATACCCCAGATGTTCGACCAGCCGAAAAACAGGCAACCGCAGGGAAACCGTACTGTACACAGCACTCAAACCAGCCACACACACCCCCTACACCGTCTGTGAGCCGATCTATGACCGATCGCCCACTAATCTACAACGACCTTGAACTGTTGCAGGGACGCAGCAACTGCAGCAAGCGCCGCAACGAGCTCCAACAACGACAAAGGTAACGATGTACGATACCTCGAACTAACATAACCACACCTTGCATGCACTGTCGCAGATAGCAAGCCGCTACTGCCCTTACTACCCGTCCTACTGTCGCAGAGGATTTTTTCCCTTGGCGCTTGCCTTGGCACTTTTTTTCCTCTGCCCTTACAACCGCTACCCTTCGATCGCTTTCGTCCACTTTCTATCTCCTGATACATCATGTTAATGAGTAATCTTACCCAGACGCATGGATAATATCACAGCCCGCATCCTGTGACTCCTGATTCAAAAACTAACATGTTATACGGAGGTGACAGTATAACTTTTGGTTTGGTCACCACGTTGGTGTGGGCGTGGATGGGCCCCATCCTATATAAAGTTGAGCTTCTCACTGCACTCATTTCCGCTGCTTCCCATTGCTTTGTCCTTTTTCCAGCTTATCCTCATTCCGTGTTCTGTACTCATTAGACTGTTCATTCCATTCGTTGAATGTAGTTATATGCGTATTAGGAAAAATGACAAGTCATAATGATACTGTAACTTAAAATGATCAAGGATATTTACAGTTTGCTCATGGTCCAGCATAATTGTATCACAAGAAGAGAGGAATCACATTTAAAAACACTATACACAAGTGCCTAAGCCAGTTTATACTTTATTCTCCGTCCTATATGTGTCTGGTAAAACCCATCTGTCTTCCAGACGAACATACCGTACTACAAATAGCAAAACAACGTTGAAAAACTATGTTTTGAGTGGGTATTTAAGATCGATTCTCTAATCGCCAAATGAACTGTGCGGCTGAAAGGGATAAAAGTTACATCTTCAAGAGCAGAAGAATACTTTGTAAGACATGACTTCGTCAGGTGAGGGAGGAACTGCGATCTATATTATTATAAACTTTAATGGTCTTGATATTACTATAAGGTAATTATAATTGGACGATATGAAGATGGTTACCAGTGAACCGCAACCGATTATCGTCTATAATTTTGAGAACTAAAAGTGCTTTAAAACTGAATTACTAATAGTCTCGACCACCCAAAACATTTATTTCGATACTAACTGGTTTCAGTCAGTTACGGCCATTCTCAGACACTCATAAAATAATGGTAGGCGGTGGCGGTGAATTGAGTCGGAGTTGTAACTCAACAAACGTCAACAGCTCCAGTTGACATTGGAGGAGTCACAACGCCCGCTCTGTTCACCTGCACCGCCTACCATAATGGTATGAGGGTCTGAGGATGCCCAAATACTGGTCGAAACCTGTTAACTGCAAAATAAATATTTTTGCTGTCGCGACTGTTTGTAATTCATTTTTAAATATTATCATCTAATTGTAATTAAGTTATATTGCGGTCAAGACGATTAAAATTTATGGTGAAGTATGTATTATCAAAATGATAGTATCCAAAGCAGTTACATATAAGAGGCAGTCAAATGAAAACGAGACATATGGAAAGAAATCAAATAAACTGTTTATTATTTCAAAATGAATATCTCACTGAGAGCCAAGGCGGCCGTTGCCTTAGTGGAAAAGTGTTTGTGGTTGGCTGCGGTACCATGGATGTACCAAGTCGTGCACCTATTCGTCTGAAGGAAATCGACGGACACGATTGTCGTTCTTCAGGGCTCAAAAAATATGGAAATTGCATGTGGAGAGATCGCGAATGTATGGAAGACGCGTGAGGACTTCCAAGAGAAACTTCTGCAGCATAGTCAAAACAACCTTGGCAACATGTGGGCGGGCCCGCGTGTTCTTTATCTAACGGTCATGGAGTCACGCCTGGGACCTTTGTCTTTTCGTGCAATTTCTTTCCTGCTGTGCTATGCAGGCACGATTCACGACCCGCCCACACGGCTTTGCTTCTGCCAGTATCTTATCTCCAACAATCTAAATGATAAATGATAATGCTTTAACCATTTGACCAGTTTTTTTATTTTTTATAGTCATTCTTGCAAATTCAGCTCGGTAGCCATTTTAACATATTCTGTGATTAGCTCGTACATTTCAGGATTAGTACCTTATCACATTACAATTTACATCAAGAGAACTCACAACGATAACAGTTTTAATAAATAATGTACATTACTATACTTTCGAAATTACGTATGTTGCATGCCGAAGCACATGTGGACAAGATTTAATCCTTCGTCACGTCAACACCATTTGTATGGTGTATCAAATCTGTATGTACGTTCAACGTTGCCGGAACAAGAAATCAAAACATCCTATGGCTATTTGATAACTACCAGTACAAACTTGCAAACCTGCCACAGTCATAAACGTAATTCATTGCTGAAGCAATATGAAGTACACTATGTGATCAAAAGTGTCCAGACACCCCCGAAAACATACGTTTTTCACATTATGTGCATTTTGCTGCCACCTACTGCCAGGTACCCCATATCGGCGACCTCAATAGTCATCAGACATCGTGAGTGAGCAGAATGGGGTGCTCCGCGGAACTCACGGACTTCGAATGTGGTCAGGTCTTTGGGTGTCACTTGTGTCATACGTCTGTACGAGAGATTTCCACACTCCTAAACATCCCTTCGTCCGTTGTGATAGTGAAGTGGAAACGTGAAGGGACACGTAAAGCACGTAAGCATACAGGCCGACCTCCTCTGTTGACTGGCAAAGACCGCCGACAGTTGAAGAGGGTCGTATTATGTAATAGGCAGACATCTATCAAGACCATTACACAGGAATTCCAAACTGCATCAGGAACTATTGCAAGTACTATGACAGTTAGGCGGGAGGTGAGAAAACTTGGATTTCAAGGTCGAACGGCTGCACGTAAGCCACATATTAACATCGGTAAATGCTAAACGACGGCTACCTTGGTGTAACGAGCGTAAACAGTGGACGATAGAACAGTCGAAAAACGTTGTGTGGAGTGACGAATCACGGTACACATCGTGCGATCCGATGGCAGTGCGTGGGTATAACGAATGACCGGTGAACGTCTTCTGCTAGCGTGCGTAGTGCCAACAGTAAAATTCGGAGGCGGTGGTGTTATGATGTGGTCGTGTTTTCATTGAGGGAGGTTGCACCCCTTGTGGTTTTGCGTGGTACTATCACAGTACAGGCGTACACTGATGTCTTAAGCGCCTTCTTGCTTCCCACTGTTGAAGAGCAATTCGGGGTTCGCGATTGCATCTTTCAACACGATCGAGCACCTGTTCATAATTCACGGCCTGTGGTGGAGTGGTTACACAACACCAACATCCCTATAATGGACTGGCCTGCACAGAGCCCTGAGCTGAATCCTATAGCACACTTTTGGAATGTTTGGAATGCCGACTTCACGCCGGGCCTCATCGGCTGACATCGATACCTCTTTTCAGTGCATCACTCCGTGAAGAATGGGCTGCCATTCCCCAAGAAACCTTCCAGCACCTGATTGAACGTATGCCTGCGAGAGTCGAAGCTGTCATCAACGGTAAGGGTGGGCCAACACCGTATTGAATTCCAGCACTACCGACGGAGGGCGCCACGAACTTGTAAGTCATTTTCAGCCAGATGTCTGAATACTTTTGATTACATAGCTTAAGTGTATCATGTAAGTTGTCAACGATATCGCACAAAGACCATGGTAAGTCAGTGTAAAATCAATACCCGGCAGACCCCACGTACTGATGGACTGGGACCGTCCCGCACAGTGGAGTGTGGTTGTACAAAATCGCACGAAGTCAGCGGACCGAATCACTCACGAGTTGCTGAGTGCCAACAGCAGTCTAGCTAGCGCAGTGACGGTGCGGATGTAGTTAAAAGGAATGGGGCACTATCGGCGAGCAGCTCCACATTACGTCACACTAGTCGAGACTAGGCGACGTTCGAGGGAGTGCAAACCACTAGACAGAGGATGACTGAAAAAGAATTATTTCTAGTGATGAATCACACTCTCCGCTGTGACAGTCTAATGGAAGGGTTTCGGATAGGCGAATGCCTGCAAAACCTAACATGCCGTCATGCGTAGTACCAACAGTGAAGTATGGAGCTAGTTGAGTTACACTGAAGGGGTGTTGTTTTTTTGGTTTTGGTATAGTCTCTTTCCTGCGCTTAAGAAAACGCTAAATGTGGAAGAATATGAATACATTTTACAGCATTGTGATCACTGTACAGTAGAGCAACACTTCGGAGACGAGTTTTTATTTGACCGCAACTTGTATGTAACTACTTTGCATACTATCATTTTGATAATGCATAGTTCATCATAAATTTTAATCGTCTTGACCGCAACATTACGTAATTACAGCTACATGATAATATTTAAGAGTGGATTACAAACAGTCTCGACCGCAAAAATACTTATTTCTCTGGTAACTAGTTCACACCCTCATACCATGATAGTAGGCCGCGGATGTGAATGGAGCGGTAGTTGCGACTCCTTGTACGTCAATTTGAGCAGCTGACGTTCGTTGAGTCCCAACATCAATTCCATTCAACGCCACCGCCTACCATCATGTTATGTGGGTCTGAGAATGGTCATCAACTGACGGAAACCAGTTACCAGCGAAATAATGCAGCCTTTCACAAAGCAGCATCTTGTCAGGCAATGGCCTGTAGACAGCAAAATTTCTGAACTGAACTGGACTGGCCTGCCCAGAGTTCCGACCTGAACCCAACAGAACATCTTTGGTGTGAGTTAGAATGTCGACTAAACAACAGTAACTACTCTGTTTTTGGCTCTTGAGAAATAATGGACTGCCATTTCTCCACCGACATTTTTCAGACAAATGGTTCAAATGGCTCTGAGCACTATGGGACTTCACTTCTGACGTCATCAGTCCCCTAGACGTAGAACTACATAAACCTAACTAACCTAAGCACATCACACACATCCATGCCCGATGCAGGATTCGAACCTGCGACCGTAGCGGTCGCGTGGTTCCAAACTGTAGCGCCTAGAACCGCTCGGCCAGTCCGGCCGGCTCATGCATGGTTGTTTACATCTTTGGGCGGGTTTAGTAATACATCTGAACAGTCAAAGGGACTGTGTCTGTGATACAATATCCATAGTCAACGTCTGTCTTCAGGAGTTCTTGGAACCGGGGTGATGCAATACTTCTTGATGTGTGTGTTTTAAAGAATGTCTCGATGCATCCGTGGCAGTAACAGTAATTCACTATTACAGTTACAATAAATACTCAGGTTTTGGTATTACTATAGAACTCAAATTAACCGAGCTAGACCGAAGTCACGTAACAATCATAGATTCCCGTACGCGGCAGCAACTGTGCTCACTCTAAAGACATTTCTACTCCATCATACTACATTGCGATATTGCAGCAAACGATTTACAGGATGAATCACCTAAAATTTACACAGAAAATACTACGGAAAAGGAAAGTGCTAGTGATGTGTTGGTACACAGGGGCTCGCGTTGTTAGCCAATCAGCAGATTGTACTAATACTTAGAAAGTGTATTTTTTATGCAAACATATGCTTTTTTGGCTACGAAGTCTTTCGCGACGTATTTCTTGAGTAAAAATTTCTCGGTGTGCATGCCGCGTCAAATCAGGTTAAATCTCCAAGCTTTCGACCACTACCTCCATGGTCGTCGTCAGGGCTAAAACTGACTGCTTTTTTGGATGGAATAATGCCTATTTACATTAAAAAACTAAAAGTGAGGTAAATTAAAGTTTCAGTGGGTATTGTTGCAGAATTCTAGAGCTAGTCATTTATGAGATACCATATTTTGAAAAAGTTTCCACACCGACTCTTGTTTGTGCCATTCAACCTGCATAGTTGCTAGGTGCGATGCTGTTATGTTTGTTTACATTGTGCTTGTGTGTTTCTTGAACGCGTTACGACTTGCTAGTCAGTTAGAGTGTGACAGTCGAAGCATTAGAGGATGAGAGGACGATAGGGTTTACCAATACGGGAAAAGCAAGCATGCTCGTATGAAGAATGGAGGAAGAATGCAGTTCGTGTTTGTACAGTGTATGCAGAAGATATCTCACCAGACGTCAACCATCTCGACAGTTATTCATCGACTTCTTCAACCGGTTACGTGGAAGTGGTAGAGTAACCCTTAGACAACGTAACAGAAGGAAACAAGTGACGGCAGAATGCATAAAAATACAATGAACTGACTTTTTGTTATCTCAGTAAGTACTACATGTTCTTGAAGTCAGAGGATATTTCGCCTGTCTCATACATCTTGCGCACCAGATGGGAGAGTTTTTTCATATCTGACTCTCCCAAGGCTATTAGCAGTTCTGACGGAGTATCGTCCCCTGCCGGGGCCTTGTTCATGTCTCCCATCTCATCGTCATCTACGTCCACTTCCCTGTCTATAATATTGTCTTCAAGAACATCTCCATTGTATCGACCCTCTCTATACTCCTTCCACCTTTGAGATTTCCCTCTCTTGCTTGTGATTGGTTTCCCATCTGAACTCTGGATATTCATACATCTGCTTCTCTTCTCTCTAAAGGCCTCTTCAGTTGTGTTGTAGACTGTATCTGTCTTTCCTCTGGTGTAATATGCTTCTAAATCTTTACATTTGTCCTCTAGCCATTCCTGCTTAGCCATTTTGCACCTCCTTTCAGTCTCATTTCTAAAAGTTTGTATCCCCATTTCCCTGCTTTGTTTGCTGCATTTTTGTATTTTCTCGTTTCATCAATTAAATTCACTGTCTCTTGTGTTATCCATGGATTTCTACTAGGCCTTGTCCTTTTACCTATTTGATTCTCTGGTACCTTCACTATTTCATCTCTTTAAAGTGTCTATTTGTCTTATACTTTATTCGTTTGCTCAGTTCTAGTCAACCGTTGCCTGGGGCTCCCTCAAACTCTCAGCAGACTCTGGTTCTTTAAACTTATCCATGTCCCATCTCCTTAATTCCCTACTCTTTTCCAGTCTCTTCAGTTTCAATCTACAGTTCGTAACCAATAAATTGTGGTCAGAGTCCACATCTGCCCCTAGAAATGTCTTACTATTTAAAATCTGGTTCCTAAATCGCTGTCTTACCATTATACAATAAATCTGAAACCTTTCGGTGTCTCCAGGTCTCTTCCACGTACACAGCCTTCTTTTGCGATTCTTAAATCACGTGTTAGCGATGATCAAATTATGCTGTGTGCAAAATTCTACCAGGCGCTTCGTCTTTCTTTCCACCAGTCCATGTTCGCTGATTTTTTTTTCCTTCTCTTCCTTTTTCTACTATCGAATTCCAATCCCCTATCGCTATTCAATTTTCGTCTTCGTTAACGACTTGAATAATTTCCTTTATTTCGTCATACATATCTTAAATCACTTCATCATCTGCGAAGTTGGCATACAAACTTGTACTATTGTGGTGGATATGGGCTTCGTCGCTATCTGAGCTACAATAATGCGTTCACTATACTATTCATAGTAGCTTACCAGCATATCTATTTTCTTATTCTCTATTAATACCACTCCTGCGCTACTCCTATTTCAGTTTGTATTTATAGCCCTGTATTCACCTGACCAGAAATCCTGTTCCTCGTGCCACCGAATTTCGCTAATTCCCACTATATCTAACTTCAATCGATCCATTTCCATTTTTGAATTTTCTAACTTATCTTAAAATTCCGCATTCCGATCCGTAGAATGCCAGTTTTGTTTCTCCCGATTACGACATCCTCGTGATTAGTCCCCGCCCGGAGATCCGAATGGGGGACTATTTTACCTACGGAATATTTTACCCTTGAGGAAGCCATTATCAGCTAACCATACAATAGAGCTGCTTGTCCTTGCAAAAAATTACATCTCTAATGTCTTCTTGCTTTCATCCTTTCTCAGTACCAGCACAGCAATGCCGTATTGGTTGATGTTTCAAGGCTAGGTCAGTCAATCATCAATCATCAATACTGTTGCCCCTGCAACTACTAAAAAAGACAGTAGTCTGCTTCAGAAACCACACGTTTGTCTGGCCTCTCAACAGATACCCCTCCGTTGTGGTTTCACTTACGGTACGGCTATCAGTATTGTTGGTGCTCCTAGACCATCGTTTACGAGCCCTCGATCTTCTGCAACGGACACCATACGTTAATGTATATTTGGCGTCGCGTATCCCTCCTGTGGCAGAGACACTCCTCATTCCGCCATGCATGGCCGCCACGGGGCAGTGGCATTGGATTCATACATTTTCCATGGCTTGCTGTTCAAGATATGGTACGTGAACCTCATCCTCCCCAGTGCAAGGGCAGTTTACGCCTGTATCATGTCTCTTAACACAGCGACAGCCCTTCTCCTCAGCTCTAAATGGTGCTGTGGCGTCTTTGTCCTACCTGCCTTACTAGCCTCTTGCTGAAAGCCCTTGCACCAGGCTCTCTGCCCCTATCTCGCTTCCACACGTTTTACATTGTTTTACTTCCCCCATTTTTTCGTCGAACTGAGCTATGTCAATACTAAGCTATTGTCAACGCAGAACAGGACACCGAATGTGTTTAAGGTGAAGCAACCCCACGTCGATTGGCTTGACGTATGGCGATAATAAAGACACAGTAATGATCTCATATTTTGTAGTCCAGCATTTAGTTTCTTGTATTGTTTTTTAATTCCAGCTAGAGATTTTTTTTTTTCAGAGCACTGTCAGGTGTAGTGGCAGGAATGTCACTCAATGTATGACTACCAGTGTAGGGGTTAGACGCTACTTGGATATCAAATACTGGTGTAGACATTGAATCAGACAAATTCTGAGTACCCTTTACTTTCTTGCGCCCATACACATGCTTTTTAAATACCTGCAGACTACGTCTTGCATTTTGAAGGGACGAAAATTCAATGACTTCACCAAATATGACTTTCACAAAAGGCACATGTGTTTACTCACAAAGGGAACAGTACAAATGGCGCAAAATCGACTGTCAACTTTCTTATATTGTAGCCGACAGCAAGGTAGGCTCTATCAGGCGTATTTTGTGTGCAGAAAATCATTTACTACAATTTAAAAAAAGTTTAAAATACTTTTATGTACGTCATCCGAATATTTTATACACAATTATAAACGGGGGACCCTAAATATTTCTAAAATGCTTTTTTCCAAAAACTCATTCCGTATACCCTTAAAGAATGCACTCAAGAACTTCAATTTAATAGTGACGAAGTGGTGCAAGCAGAGATGAGGTTGTGAGTCTGTCAACAAAGTCAAACATTGAACAGTGATAGAATCAACAAACTGGTCTCTTGTTGGAAGAAAGGTGTTCGTCGCTAGGATGACTACTTTAACAAGTAAATATGTAGACAAGAAGAACACTGATGTAGAATGTTAAAAAATATGTTTTTGTTTAAAAAGCTTTGAGAGTTTACACTTAAAAAATTGGAGGCATTACTTTTCAGCACATCCTCGAATATTAGAGACAAATGTCTTACGGGATTTCAAATTCTTCTCCACAGCGGGGGCCAGACTTAATAAAAGACCAAGAATTAAATTTCCTGAATGAGCCTGCAATCACTATGAATATTTTATGAATAAGCCCTTCTATTTCGCTTAATATTTGGCTTTACTTGTAATGTCATTTGGGCTGCTACCATCAGACCTATAATCAACAATGAAGTAACATGGGCTTGAGAGGTGTCTGTTATACATCATCAGGCCACAAAAGAGAAAAAGTTTAAATACTAATGAATAAAGATGTTCGCTCACCAAAATTTGGTACTTGTAAAATAATATTCAGTGTCAGTATCTGTGAAACCAGTGGCTAAGTGGGCGTGGTCGTCATTTCTTTCATGGAATTCTTATAAAATGATAGATTGTCTTTAGAATGACAAACATTAAAACGTAACTTATAAAACGTTATTAAAATGAGTACTGATACATATTCATAAAATTAGTTTCTCAGGTGACAGCAAAAGTTCATTTAGAATTCACCTAAATTTCACAGAATGTATCTATTATAACTGCTTTACCATCAACCTATGCAGCGGATGTATAAACCTTAGTATTTAACATATTCTGTTTTAACATGCTATTGTGATTGTAAATGTTGTATTTGCTCTTATAACGCATAATTGAAAACTGCCGTGCGAGCTCAATTTTTGCTAAAAATGGACTGAAAAGTGTGGACCAGTGAAAAATGTTACAAAAAAGTAATCAATTTGATTACTAAATCAATATCTTTTGGACGGCAGTACCATCTTGCGGAGAAGCCAGTAACTTGCGTCAAGAGACTGGTCAGTGGACACGCAACCAGCGAGAGCTGTACGTACCTGACCCACGCAGAGCGAATTTTGGTCAAATGAACACCAGGATAACACGACGTAGGCAACACATATCACACCAGCGATTCTCGAAAAAATTCAGAAACCGATTAGAGCCAACTCCACTCGGTTCATTCAGAATTGTTTGTGGATCTCTGCCTTCGTTGGTAAAAAGCTCGAGGTCCTTCGGCGTCTTAAGGCACGTCTATTTGCGGTTCTGTGCAACACTTCCATGCTTCCACTTATCCGACCTAACTTTTGCTTTTGAATTTCTTACTGCGTCGTGTGTGTGCTGCCTCTCCCATTGTAAGAATGTTCTCTAAACCGCATCATGAAATTCCTCACAGTGTATCACACATATAATTTTATCACAACCGTGGCAGTTTATTTTAGAACTCCTGAGTGTATTTGTCACGATTTTGCGCAGTATAACGTATAACATGTCTTGTTATTATGTTCCTGTAACGTTAATTAGAGATCTGATAAAGGGAGCAATCGAAACGACGATATAAATACATATCACACCCTGGCAAAAATAGTGACACAACTAAAACATGAAGTACTTAATTTTTTAATTTTTTGGTCATCAGTTTTCTGACTGGTTTGATTCGGTCCATCACCGATTCCTCTCCTGTACCGACCTCTTCATCTCAGAGTAGCACTTGCAACCTACATCCCCTGTTATTCAAAAATTCAAATGGCTCTGAGCACTATGGAACTTAACATCTGTGGTCTCAGTCCCCCAGAACTTAGAACTACTTGAACCTAACTAACACACATCCATGCCCTAGGCAGGATTCGAACTAGCGAACGTAGCGGTCGCTTGGTTCCGGACTGAAGCGCCTAGAACCACTCGGCCACAACGGCCGGCTCCTCAGTTATTCACTACATGTACTCCTAGAGCTGTTTTGATCTACAGTTTTGATCCTCTACGGATCCCTTTAGTACCATGGAAGTTATTCTGTAATGTCGTAACGGATGCCCTACCGTCCGGTCCCTTCTTCTTGTCAGTGTTTTCCATATATTCTTTTCCTCGCCGATTCTCCCGAAAAACTATTGATTCCTTTCTTTATCAGTCCACCTAATTTTCACATTCTTCTGTGGCACCACATCTCAGATGCCTCGATTGTCTTCTTTTTCCAGTTTTGCCACAGTCAGTGTATCACTATCACACAATGCTTTGTTCCAAACGTACATTCTTAGAAATGTCTTCCTCACATTAAGGCTTATGATTGTAATACTTTTTCACTTTCACCGAGGATTGTAATGTCATCAGTGAGTCTTATCACTGATATCCTTTCAGACTGAATTTTAATTTCACTCTTGAATCTTTCTTTTATTTCCCTCACTGCGTCTTCAATGTATAGATTGAACAGTAGGGCGAAAGGCTATGTCCCTATCTTGCACCCTTATATTCAAACTTATATTGAAATAATATAAGCTTCCTTTAAATTTGAAGTAAGTATTTTTGGCGGTAAATTCCATTTCTTTCTACACAGCAATAATATGTAGATGTAGTTCTGGTCTGTCGAATGTGAGGTCTATCACGTAATTATTAATTAGTTCTTTGAGTTGTGTCACTTTTCTTGCTTTCCTAAAAACGTTTTTGCTATGAAGCCTCATGTAAATTTCTAAACTTATCCACCTCAAAAAATAATTTGTTTACGTATTGTAAGATAATAAAACATTCGATCGTCCATCAGGCAAAATTAGTACTAAAATTACATTAAAAAGTGAAACCAAGTTGAAACTGTTTTATTAGAAAAATAAAAAATGCAAAATTATAATTTGTGAAAATTAGGTCAGTTAGGTGCAATTTAAGGAACACAATTTATAGAAATATGGAATCATAAATGGACCTTTTTAATGTTGGAATACTTTGCGCCGAGAAGAGGAACTCATTGTGAAATTTTTCATAGCAGATATTTCAATTTTTTCTTGTACGTTGCTACTCACGAACTTTCTTAATACTGTAATCGTCAAAACAGGTTCTACTCCCTCAAACATAAATGCATTTCTGAAGGACGCTGTAATGACAGATATACACTACTGGCCATTAAAATTGCTACACCAAGAAGAAACGCAGATGATAAACCGGTATTCATTGGACAAATATATCATACTATACCTGACATGTGATTACATTTTCACGCAATTTGGGTGCATAGATCCTGAGAAATCAGTACCCAGAATAACCACCTCTGGCCGTAATAACGGCCTTGAGACGTCTTGACATTGAGTCAAACACAGCTTGGACGGCGTGTACAGATACAGCTGCCCATGCAGCTTCAACACGATACCACAGTTCATCAAGAGTAGTGACTGGCGTATTGTGACGAGCCAGTTGCTCGGCCACCATTGACCAGACGTTTTCAGTTGGTGAGAGATCTGGAGAATATGCTGGCCAGGGCAGCAGTCGAACATTTTCTGTATCCAGAAAGGCCCGTACAGGACCTGCAACATGCGGTCGTGCATTATCCTGCTGAAATGTAGGGTTCCGCAGAGGTCGAATGAAGGGTAGATCCACGGGTCGTAACACATCTGAAATGTAACGTCCACTGTTCAATGTGCCGTCAATGCGAACAAGAGGCGACCGAGACGTGTAACCAATGGCACCCCATTGCATCACGCCGGGTGATACGCAATATGGCGATAACGAATACACGCTTCCAATGTGCGTTCACCGCGATGTCGCCAAACGCGGATGTGACCATCATGATGCTGTAAACAGAACCTTGATTCATCCGAAAAAATGACGTTTTGCCATTCGTGCACCCAGGTTCGTCGTTGAGTATACCATTGGAGGCGCTCCTGTCTGTGATGCAGCGTCTGGGGTAACCGCAGTCATGGTCTCCGAGCTGATAGTCCATGCTGCTGCAAACGTCGTCGAACTGTTCGTGCAGATGGTTGTTGTCTTGCAAACGTCCCCATCTGTTGACTCAGGGATCGAGACGTGGCTGCACCATCCGTTACAGCTATGCGGTTAACATGCCTGTCATCTCGACTGCTAGTGATACGAGGCCGTTGGGATGCAGCACGGCGTTCCGTATTACCCTCCTGAACCCACCGATTCCATATTCTGCTAAGTCATTGGATCTCGACCAACCCGAGCAGCAATGTCGCGATACGATAAACCGCAATCGCGATAGGGTACAATCTGACCTTTATCAAAGTCGGAAACATGATGGTACGCATTTCCACTCCTTACACGAGGCATCACAACGACGTTTCACCAGGCAACGCCGGTCAACTGTTGTTTGTGTATGAGAAATCGGTTGGAAACTTTCCTCATGTCAGTACATTGTAGGTGTCACCACCGGCGCCAACCTTGTGTGAATGCTATGAATAGCTAATCATTTGCATATCACAGCATCTTCGTCTTGTCGGCTAAATTTCGCGTCTGTACCACGTCATCTTCGTGGTGTAGCAATTTTAATGGCCAGTAGTGTATAAGTAGATACTGCATAACCACAGACATTGTAATAATCAGCAGATCGTGCCCCACAGCTGTTATATATTTGAAAAATGTCACATTACCACCTAGAGCTGCTCGTGTAATACTTCACTTGCACAACCAGTTTCAGTCTTCTGATCATCATCAGGTTCATAAATGAATTCACAGCATCATATTATGTGAAATATAAAATCGTTATCGTCTGTTGATAAAACCGTGAATTATACACCTTCATCACACCATAATATAAATTACGACGTCGATGAGTACACTGTCATAGTTTTTATAGATTGAGAACGTAATTTATAATACGATATAATAATAGTGTATAATTAATGGTTTTATCACCTGACGTTAATGATTTTATATGCCGCTTAGCATGATGCTGTGATTTCATTTGTGAACCTATGATGATCTGACGAAAGAAACTGGTTGTGTAAACAAAGTACTTTACTATCAGTTCTAGGCGGTAGTATGACATTTTTCAAATTGAATTAGTCAACGATTGTAGAAATCACATTCACTGTACCTTATACATGAAAAGTCTCGCAACTCAGAACGTGCAGCTCTTTTTGAATTACCCGCGCAGAACTGCCAGCAGCAACGCTGAAGCGACACTGATCTTGCAGTAGTGAATCATAAATTAGCCTACAGCAAAACTGACACAACTGCCCTGAACTGAACTGATTGCTGGATGTAGCTGTAATGTTTTTCGCGGACGTTGGTGCATTTCAGACGTTTTTTTCAGTGACATAAACTAAAAATTGTTTTTCGTTTTACTTGCGTCACATTTCTTGCCGGGGGTATATATATATACCAACAATATAATTAGCAGGTGGTGCTCCACAGCTCTTATATATTGGAAAAATGTCACATTACCGCCTTGAGATGCTGGTAAAATACTTTATTTGCACAGTCAGTTTCAGCCTTCTGACCATCATATGGTGCTCACCGAGCAAGATGGCGCAGTGGTCAGCACACTGGACTCGCATTCGGAGGACGGCTATTCAAATCCGCGTCCGGCTATCCTGATTTAGGTTTTTCCTGATTTCCCTAAATCGCTTCCCTCATCCGATGGGATGGATGACCTCGCTGTTTGGTCGCTTCCCCCAAACCAACCAATCAGTATACTATCATATCGACCTGCCTTACTACCTGTGATCCGGAGTTAGCTCCGTCACGCCGTTGGAATATCCAGTGGGCCCCAACGGTGGTTTTGGCATCGTGGCTATACTGCGTTGCATCTTCGAAGTGAACTGCTAGTTCGTCATTTGAATTTAGCTAACTCACGTCTCATGGAACATGAATATGTTATTGAGGGGCGTTGATCGGCTTTGAGATAGAGGGTTATTTGGGAAACAAAGGATAGCATATGCGATATTTTTAGAAGAGCTACTCTATGTTTGAATTAGTATATCATTAGCTTAAATAGGTTTACTTAATAACGCGTTATTGTGCAAGAAATATCTGCTGCATGTGATGCAAATTGCTTCTCTGAGGCTTAATATGACTACCGTGTGGTATTAACACGAGTTCTTTTGCAGATTCCATATGATGTCAATCTGCAGTGCCTTTTTAAAAGAAGGACAAAGTTGAGCCACACCACAGACAAAACACTGAATCTGTTCAAATTGGTTAATGTCAAAGAACCGTGCTGAGATTCGTCCTTCTTGTAAAAGATTTTGGAACCTTACGATTTAATAAATTGAACTTTTACTTACATTTTTCAAAAATTTTATTAAGAAGACATAATAATAATTTTCAAGAACATTAAGTTGTTCCATTTGGTTGAGTTATTTTGTTTTTACGGATATTACGTCCACAATAAATTTCGGCATAAGCGAAGAATCCTTAATGCATAGCCAGTGTGAAAAATAGAACTTATTGTGATGTTGAAGAAAACAAATTGTAATGTAAGTGAAACCTGTGAGTGACTTATCCCAGGCTACCATGTAATTCTTCCTAGCTGTATTGGTATATTGTGTTGAGGGTAGTCCATGCTGCTGCATGCTTGGGTTTCATTCAGGTTGCTATTACCATATCTCTTGGGGTCAATTTTTCCGTAAGTTGTCAATATTGGAGTCGATATTGTGTGATATTTTCTGTTTCAATATGGAAGCAAAGAATCTACGTAATCCACCTCGGTTGAGAAAGGAGCAGCTAGGTCATGAACTACAAATTAGAGGTGTGGAAGGATGCACAGGGACTACTTGTGAATTAATTCATGATGTTAAGCAGGATGCGACTGACAGCTGGTAAATTGTTCTTTTATTGACACACAACCTCTTTCGCGGCCTAAAGCCGCATCATCAGGTGCAACCCACATGGTACAGTGAAAGATATAATGTCTCCGCTATGTAGATTATTAAAATTAATGAAAGTAATGTCTAAAATATACTCATAATATTAAAAGGTCACAGGTGTATCTCTCGCTTCTAGTCAAGATTTACATGGTAGGGCAAATGAGCCTGGAGAACAGAGCTTCTGCGTGCAAAGAAACACAGCAGAGGAAAGAAAGTACCGACTGAAACTTCATGGCAGATTAAAACTGTGTGCCGGACGCTCCGCACACTCCGCTGCAGAGTGAAAATCTCATTCTGGAAAGTACCGCACTGCTAATATGACTACAGCAGATGTTGAGAGTGACCACCATTCATCTCTTGATACTTTTGGGCCCTGGTCAGCAAGTTTCTGAATGCAGATTGAAGCTGGACTGCTGGAATTGTTTGAATCGCATCCGAAATGTTCTGCTGCTGTTCTTGAAGACTATGAGAGTTATTGCGAAACTTCTTAGATATGAAGGCTCCCCAGCAGTGTAATCACAGACTGACAGATCAGGTGATCTGGGTGGCCAGCTAGGGCCGCGACCAGACTGATTTCTGCTAACAACTCTCTCAGGCTTGAAGATTGTGGTAAATGTGCTCCAAGGTTCGGCCGGTTTGATGACCATCTTGTTGGAAGTAACTGTAGGTCTTTTCCTCCTCCGTTAACGCTGCCACAAATGGTTTCCAAATGTCCGGACCGCTTTTATTTACCCCACTCTGTGTTACTCAGTGAATACCGTCTACATTAAATTGGCGAACGAAGGGTGTCAAATACGTGATACATTAATTTCGTTTCGCTGGTGGGTGGATCATGTAACTATACACACTTTTTCTAAGATTTTCCTGCTACTAGAAGAAAAAATTTATAGTGAGAGGATGCTAATTTACAAAACCCGGATTGGCTGTAAAATAGTCAGTACTAACATAATTAGTCGAAGCACAATGCAAATTACAGTGTGGAATGATGTAAGGTGGCAGTTCCTTACCGTTGTGACGGCAGACTTTGGGAAGATCAGAAGCGGCTGGCACAAACGACTAACAACCAACTCTCCAGATGGCAAACACTCAGATCGGTACCAAATTTTGTATGTCGATAGAGTACCAATCAAAACACCGATTTAGTTCGTGCTGTATGCTGTCGTCCACTGGAACATGCGTAAATGGTAATTAAAAGTAACACCGGAAGTAGGGAGAACGGGAAAAGCGTATCGGTGAGTAACTGAGTTGAAGACCTCGCCAGGGTGAGTTGGTGGAGCGTCAGGTCGTCGTACCACAGGTCACGCATGGAAACCCCTCTGTTGACATTTTTTTGTTAACTCTTTACGTTTGAAACTGTTACATGGGAGAACATTTTCTTATCATGTAAAAGGATTTTTCGGAGTTTGTAACAACGTTCTTTCGGGGGTCTGGTCCCGCTTCGTTAGCTGAAAGTAGCAAACCTATAGAGTACATCTGTATAGACAGTACACCACACCTATCTATACAAATGTACTCTATAGCTTTGCTCCTTTCAGTTAACAAAGCCAAAGCGGACTGCCAAAAGAACATTGCTACAAACTCCGAAAAGTCCCTTTAGATGTCACGAAAATGTTATTTCAGATAAGAGTTTGATGCGTAAACTTTTAAAAAAATTGTCATCCGTAGAGTTCGAACGCTGGACCATATAACCCAATTCAATTATTCATCTCTTTTAGATCATATCACAGATCCTAGATAGAAGTAAAACTTCGTGTCTCAGTCCATGAGTAGATAAAAAGTTGTAGGCTGACTTATAACTTTGTTCTTATGTATGTTTACCCATGTTAGAGTAATTGCTGAATTGTGTAAATCCATATGGAATTTGTCAAAAAAAAAAAGGTCAATGAAGGAATTTTGCTTTAACCGAAAGGTCGCTACATTAAGAAGTTGAAAGGCTTATCTTTTCCCTGTCGACAACCTTTGCTTTATCACTTTTGGAATCAGTAATGTACTAGATAATGGGCTTATAACCCAATACCTAGGCTATTTAGTAACCATAATGCAATTTGTGAAACAAAAGACACTAGAGGTTTCTTCCAGCAAACATTGCGTGTTGTGAAGATTTTTCATTATCTTCATTTACCGCAGATGTTTCCTGATGCCTGAGTCCAAAGAATTAGAATAAGCTGGAACGATGATTCTCGGTCTGATACATATGCCTATTTTTTCTGATACTACATCCAAATATGGTCTTCTACTAAGAACAGAGCGTTCCTTAGTCTGATTGGCTGGTCTAAACGTTATATGTCTCTGATCCGCCATGGGAAAGAGCATTTTTAGTATATTGCTATTAACTGCATTCATAAATTGTAGATCATCACCTTTACTAAACATATATGGGAACTGGATGTCAATCCTGCTCTACATCTCCCCTCTCACTCTGACCATCTCCTCCTTCCCCTCCCTCCTACTCCCCTCTACAATCATTTCCTTCCCCCCCCTCTCCGTCCACCTTTTCTTTTCTCTGCTCCTTCCCACTACCTCCTACTCCCCTCTACATTGATTTCCTTCCCCCTTCTCCATTCACCTTTTCTTTCCCCTCCTCCTTCCCCCTCCATCCTGCTCCCCTCTACATTCATTTCCTTCCCCCCTCTCCATCCACCTTTTCTTTTCCCTCGTCCTTCTCCCTACCTCCTACTCCCCTCTACATTGATTTCCTTCCCACCTCTCCATCCACCTTTTCTTTCCTCTCCTCCTTCCCCCTCCTCCTGCTCCACTCTACATTCATTTCCTTCCCCCCTCTCCATCCACCTTTTCTTTCCTCTCCTTCTTCCTCCTCCTTCCTACTCCCCTCTACATTCATTTCCTTCCCCCCACTCCGTCAACCTTTTGTTTTCTCGTACTGTGAGCCTTGTTTATTGGTGTTGTAAACGAAACCTTTATTGGGAAATGAAGTCTCTTAAAATGAATGGCTAAATCGGTTGAGATCGTGCGTATACGATGTACGAGAGAGACCTCTCGAGGTGCTGGATCTGTCAAGATAGCGCTTCAGTGACAATATTTCTCAGTGCTCTAATATGCGAACAGGTAAAGTTGCAAAATTTTCGGATGATCCAGATTCCTGCCGCCGCTGTGGCCGAGCTGTTCGAGGCACTTCAGTCCATAACCGCGCTACTGCTACGGTCGCAGGTTCGAATCCTGCCTCGGGCATGGATATGTGTGACGTACTTATATTAGTTAGGTTTAAGAAGTTCTAAGTCCAGGGGACTGATGACCTCAGATGTTAAGTCCCATAGTGCTTAGAGCCATTTGAACCATTTTTGATCCAGATTCCGTACCAATATTTTGATCATAAGCCCTTAAGCCATATATACAACTTTCTTGAGTTCTGCTAACATCGAGCGCGAGAAATAATACGAAGCTCCACATTCTTGTGTATACGAATTTTGTTAATATTATACTCGGCAACGCTGGATGCTTGGCGGCAGCCATCAGTGCAGGTCAGGGCAATGCTGTCGCTGTTGGAGTACTGATTATTCTTCATGTTTTGCTGTCCCTGTTTATACATATCGATAAAACGAATATCGGACTAGACTAATCTGGGACCACTCTATCGAATGGGTACGTAAAATTCTGCTTTAAAAGTAATTTCTTTGTTGACGGGAAAAAACCTAAGCTTTCCGTCGCAACTGGACGTCGCACGAAAAATTGTTGAGCACTATTTGTGTGGTCTGACTCCAGCTACACAGTGCGAAATCGAAACTGCAAATATCTGTTGTCACACCAGTGGAAACGCGCCTGACGGCTCTTAGGAGACACAATCCAAACGTTTGTTAGAGTATAATGTAAAAATTTGAAGTACACCGGTCAAGACTTTTCGACGTTTTTGCTAACAACGTTTCCCCGTTCCGTCATATCTGCGAGTATATTTACATGTTAAGTATATTGAAAAGGATGTAGTCCACGTGTGCTCAAATATTTGCTAGAGTATTGCACAAAAATTGGAAGTAAATCACTCCAAAACTTCGAGATTCTTGCAAAAATTCATACCCTTTAAATGGCATATAGATATTTATATACCAAATACATGAAAAGTACACTGAACAACCACAGCCAAAGAAAGTGGTACATCTGCCTAATATCGTGTAGAGCCCGGCGAGCAAGACGAGGTGCCTTAATACGACATACCATGGACTCGACTAATGTCTAAAATAGTGCTGGGATGACACTATGAATCCTGCGGAGCTATCCATAAATCCATGAGAGTACGAGGAGGTGGAGATCTCCTCTGAACAGCACGTTGAAAGGCAGCCCAGATATGCTCAATAATGTTCATGTCTGGAGAGTATGGTGGCCAACGGAAGTATTTAAACTCAGAAGAGTGTAACTGAAGCCACTCTGTAGCAATTCTGCACCCGTGGGGTGTCGCATTGTCCTGATGGAATAACCCAATTCCGTCGGAATGCACAATAGGTATGAACGGATGTAGGAAAGAAGACGTGTCACCTGTCAGAGTCGTATCTAGACGTATCAGGGATCCCATATCAGTCCAATTGCACACGCCTCCCACCATTACAGAGCCTTCACCAGCTTGAACAGTCACCTGCTGACGTGAAGCATCCATGCTTTCATTAGGTTGTCTCCATACCCGAACACGTCCATCAGCTCGATACAATTTGAAACGAGACTCGTCCGACCAGGCAACTTGTTTCCAGTGACCAACAGTCCAATGTCAGTGTTGACGGTCCAAGGCGAGACGTAAAGCTTTGTGTCGCCCAGTCATCAAGCGTACACGAGTGGGCCTTCGGCTCCGAATGCCCATATCGATGATGTTTCCTTGAATGGTTCGCACGCTGACACTTGTTGATGGCCCAACACTGAAATATGCAGCAATCTGCAGAAGGGTTGCACATCTGTCACGTTGAACGATTCTCTTCAGTCGTTGGTCTCGTTCTTGCAGGAATTTTTTCCTGGAGCAGCTATGTCGGAGGTTTGATGTTTTACCGTATTCCTGTTATTCACCGTACACTTGTAAAATGGTCGTACGGGAAAATCCCCACTTCATCGGTACCTCGTAGATGCTGTGTCCCATGGTTCGTGCACCGACTATAACACCACGTTCAAACTCACTTAAATTTTGATAACTGCCATTGTAGAAGCAGTAACCTATCTAAAAACTGCGCCAAACACTTGTTGTCTTATATAGGCGTTGCCGACTGCAGCGCGGTATTCTGCCTGTTTACATATCTCTGTATTTGAATACGCATGCCTATACCAGTTTATTTTGTGCATCAGTAAATGTTGCCTATGTCCGTTCGAACGTTTTTTAGAGAATTGTTTGAAAATTTGAAGTAAACTATTCAGGAACATTTCGCATACTTTTCTGACTACGTTTTCCCGCTATGTGGTATATATATTGGGTGTTGAAAAAAAAGTATCGAGTACTTTGAGTGGTGGTAGTACTAATGGAAACAAGAAAAATAAGTCAAACAAACATGGGTCCGGAAATGCATAGTTTCTGAGACAAACACGAGTTTAGTTTACTGTAGGTGTTCAAAGTGGAGTCCTTTCATGACAATGAACCCCTCCGCCCTCGGACGTAAGGAATGAGGCACCCTTTGAAATATACCCGGCTGTTGTTGTAACTGCTAGCACGCATTGAAGACGCGGCCCTGTAGTATGCGCACATCGTTGATTGGAGCGGCGTAGACCAATTCCTTTAAATTCCCTATAAACAAAAGTGCAGAGAATTGAGGTCTGGGGAACGAGTGGCCAAAGCATGCTCCCGGCTCGACCAATCGAGCGGTCGCGAAATGCCTGTGTCAAATGTTCGCGAACATTTTGACGAAAGTATGCAGGTGCGCCATTATGCGTGAACCACATTTGTATTCGTTACTGCAATGGTACAGCCTCCACCGAGGTAGGCAATACATTATTGAGAAAGTTCAGATAATGCGCCCTAGTTAGCCTGTGTGGTAGCACGTAGGACCCTATTAATCTGTCGCCAAGTGCGTCTCCCCATCTCTTACCTGGATTGCTTAGGGATTTACATTTGCGCTTACATGCTGGTAATGGAACTTCGCAACACCATCTCTTGTGAGCTGTGCCTCATCGGTAAATGAAATCTTGGATGCGAACAGTGGATCTGCGGCACAGTTCTGCAACATCAGTAGACAGAACCGGCGTCTGTCATTCATGATGGCTCTGTGGCCATAGGGCCTAAACATGCCGCAGATAATATGGAAACAGCAATTGTCCATGAAGTACCCCCCGCCCCCTCCCACCTCAGATAAGAGAGTGAAACACACTTTCTGCTGCTGTTAATCAAATGGTTCAAATGGCTCTGAGCAATGTGGGATTTAACATCTGGGCCGGCCAGTGTGGCCGAGCGGTTCTAGGCGCTTCAGCCTGGAACCGTGCGACCGCTCCGGTCGCAGGTTCGAATCTTGCTTCGGGCATGGATGTGTGTGATGTCCTTAGGTTAGTTAGGTTTAAGTAGTTGTAAGTTCTAGGGGACTGATGATCTTGAACTTAACATCTGAGGTCATCAGTCCCCTAGAACTTAGAACTACGTAAGCCTAAGTAAACTAAGTACATCACACACATTCATGCCCGAGACAGGATTCGAACCTGCGATCGTAGCAGCAGCGTGCTGTTAATCGTTGCACACTGGTTCCAGGGATGTCTTACCCCGTTCGTAGCATATGCTCCTCGATATCATGCGTGGGGCCTTCCACTGTACGTCTTCCGAGTCACAAGAGTACCTGTGTCCCTCAGACACTGGGAAAGTCTGCCGAACAGCTTAACAGAGGCCGCTCTGCGCTGTGGACACTTTTCAGAACAGAGGGCACGCGCTCGCAGGCTACGTCCATTTGCTAAACCACAGCAAAATGTCTTGTCTGACATTTCACTTGTCGAGTAGTAGGCTTCCATTGTTAACAAGCGCTGGAAGAGAAAAAATATAAATGTACTACACCATTTGTAGATACAAACAGCGCAATAACAGTAAACACGTAAGTGAATCCTCGTTTGGGAGAAGCTACACTACTGGCCATTAAAATTGCTACACAACGAAGATGACGTGGTACAGACGCGAATTTTACCGACAGGAAGAAGATGCTGTGATACGCAAATGATTAGCTTTTCAGCGCAACACACAAAGGTGGCGCCGGTGGCGACACCTACAACGTGCTGACATGAGGAAAGTTCCAACCGATTTCTCATACACAAACAGCAGTTGACCGGCGTTGCCTGGTGAAACGTTGTTGTGATGCCTCGTGTAAGGAGGAGAAATGCTACCATCACGTTTCTGACTTTGATAAAGGAAGGATTGTAGCCTATCGCGATTGTGGTTTATCGTATCGATACATTGCTGCTCGCGTTGGTCGAGATCCAATGACTGTTATCAGAATATGGAATCGGTGGGTTCGGCAGGGTAATACGGAATGCCTTGCTGGATCCCAACGGCCTCGTATCACTAGCAGTCGAGATGACAGGCATCTTATCCGCATAGTTGTAACGGATCGTGCAGCCATGTCGCGATCCCTGAGTCAACAGATGGGGACGTTTGCAAGGCAACAACCATCTGCACAAACAATTCGACGACGTTTGCAGCAACATGGACTATCAGCTCGGAGACCATGGCTGCCGTTACCCTTGACGCTGCATCACAGACAGGAGCGCCTGCGATGGTGTACTCAACGACGAACCTGAGTGCACGAATGGCAAAACGTCATTTCTTCGAGTGAATCCAGGTTCTGTTTACAGCATCATGATGGTCGCATCCGTGTTTTGTGACATCGCGGTGAACGCACACTGGAAACGTGTATCCGTCATCGCCATATTGGCGTATCACCCGGCGTGATGAAATGGGGTGCCACTGGTTACATGTCTCGGTCACCTCTCGTTCGCATTGACGGCACTTTGAACAATGGACATTACATTTCAGATGTGTTACGACCCGTGGCTTTACCCTTCATTCGATCCCTGCAAAACCCTACATTTCAGCAGAATAATGCAGGACCGCGTGTTGCATGTCCTGTACGGGCCTTTCTGGATACAGAAAATGTTCGACTGCTGCCCTGGCCAGCACATTCTCCAGATCTCTCACCAATTGAAAACGTCTGGTCAATGGTGGCCGAGCAACTGGCTCGTCACAATACGCTAGTCACTACTCTTGATGAACTGTGGTATCGTGTTGAAGCTGCATGGGCAGCTGTACTGTACACGCCGTCCAAGCTGTGTTTGACTCAATGCCCAGGCGTATCAAGGCCGTTATTACTGCCAGAGGTGGTTGTTCTGGGTACTGATTTCTCAGGATCTATGCATCCAAATTGCGTGAAAATGTAATCACATGTCAGTTCCGGTATAATATATTTGTCCAATGAATACCGGTTTATCATCTGCATTTCTTCTTGGTATAGCGATTTTAATGGTCGGTCGTGTAAAACACCATGATATGAATCCATGGTTGACAATATTGTACAATGAAGCACACAAACACGATAGTAACTGAAGTAGCCTACAACACGACTCGAAGCACACATGACTGTAGATCACCTAATGGTAGGCAGAGTACTGTGAGCAAGACATGATAATACACTTCCGACACATTTGACGCAGCGGCAGTGCAACGACTGTGCTGACATGCGCAACCAAGCGTCGTGCAGTCCTTCCCATAATCCCATGTTTTTCTCGGAAAGTATGCTTTTCCGGACCTATCTTTATTGGACTTATTTTTCTTGTATTTTCGATGGGTACTACCACCTCTTAAAGTATTCGACGTTTTATAAACATGTTGCATGCTAGGTTGTGCTGGGAAATAAAAGTTAAGAAAAAATTCGATACGTTGCGCCGTTTCCGAGTTCATTAGCATTGAAGACAGCCAATCAGGTCGTTATGCGCCCAAATTCAAGAGTCTCTCTGGAGACGGTGTCGCCAAATGTTTCCTAATACCGAACAAGAGAGCTATACAAAAATTCAACGTGGGACGTGAGGTGTTCTTTAGAAAATATACATCTTTTACTGATGTCAAGAATAGAGCCTAGCTCTAGTACGTCCTTTCTTTAATTAAGTAGGCATATAATTCATTCAAATCAAAAGCTCAGATATTCCGTCAAAGATATCAGTGAGTTGTTTATAAGCACTGGTTGGTAAAATTAACAAAAGGAGAAAATACTTCGGCTGTTTGTTTAGCAGTGGTTTCTGTTTGGCCTTAAATCTATGCTGCCGAGAAGATGTCCCTCTTTTATGTAATTTTATGCTGGCTTTAATTAAGATTAATCTTCAGCATGTTATATATTTTTGTGTTACCGTTTAAAGAATAATTTCCTTTCTTCGGACTTTGACATGTATTTGTATTTATGCATTAGATTTTTCAGAATATTCAATTCGGCAACGAATTGTCTGGGAGACGAAATGACCGAACACATACGGTGTTCAGTCATTAATTTACCTTTGAACAGAACACAAAACGGCCCTGAGATACATCTTCGGTCATTTAAAGTACCTTGCAGTAATTTTTCGTTCATTCTATCGCTGGTCTCCAAGCAATAACGTAGTCGGTCTTCAACACCAGTCAAACATAGGTCCTGCTATTCTGACTTAAAAAGATGGTGGTAGAAGACATATAATAATCACACTCAGCGTTCCCTACCGAACAGAAGTATGTTCTTTCTGAAGCACAAACCCCGTGCGATAACAGAATCACTTACCACCATCAAATGAAGTGTTGTCCTCTCGCGGCGATTGTAATCTACATGTGATACATACATGTTACTTCAAGTAATTGATTCAGTTGAAACTGGAAACTTTTAGAGAAGAGAGGGAGGGAACGCTTCAGGCGGTTGCAAGGGTAGGACCCGAGCCAAAGGCTGAGAAGTCAAATGAGCTGTCATCTACGCTATGAGGACAACTGACACTGGTTTTATCTAGCAGTACACTTGAATTTGCGTGCACAACGACCTGATTGGCTAACTTCAATGCGTATTAACTCGGAAACGGCGCAACGTATCGAATTTTTTTTCTTAACAATTATTTCTCAGCACAGCCTATCCAGCAACACTCTGACACGCTTGTCATACTGTTCCTGACCACCCTGTGTATGTCAGATACGTTTGCTCCCTGTTATCCATGAAACATTTGTTATATTTTTGGTTGCTGATGTTTAGTTTGAAACGTCCTCTTTGAACAATTATACATGTCTGTGCTTAACCTGACACACAATATTTTGTTAGCGCAACGCAATCTGACTTTCAAAATTCCCTACAAAAGAATGGCCCTGACTAACATTAAACTATACCTTTCACAAATCACTTACCTCACAAAAATCTTCGCTGCTCAAGCTACTGCAATACAGCGAGCGCCACTACTGCCAGCTAAATAAAAGATTCAAACTATGGAAGGCACTAACTACTGATTACTTACATAAAGAAAACATAAACAGCCTACTTACATAGCCCCCATGCTCCCCACAAAAAATTTTTACAAATGGTGTTGGGCACTGGCCAATACAGATTTGACAAAAAATTTTCACAATTACAGTAACAAAGATATCAAATGCACACACTTATTGATACAATGTTGGTCAAAAGCTCAAATTTTCTCACAGAATGCACACACTTATTGATACAATGTTGGTCAAAAGCTCAAATTTTCTCACAGTCCATAAAAACAGTCCTGATCGTTCATTACGGTAAAATAGTGTTTTTCTCAAAGTCTGAGCAGTAGAAGAAAATGCACACGGAAGTAGTGGATTTCCATGCAGTCTTGAAGAAGTAGTGTTGTCCTTCCAACGGAAAGACAGTGCTGACTCTCGACATGCAGACAAGTATTGGGTCACAACAGAGCAAACCCACAGCAGAGTCAGTCGAAATTTTGAAGAGTATTGGTAGGTAGGTCATCACAGAGCAGACCCACTGTAGTCCTGGTAGAGATTACGGTATTGGTGGGCCACCAGAGGTGCAGACCCACTGCAGTCCTTGTAGAAATAATGATATTGATGGATCATCAAAGATGTAGACCCACTGTAGTCCTTGTAGAGATAGCCAGCAGCCATATGTTGTGACTGTGCAGGTGCACAATCACCATTGAAGAGTCTTGCGGATAATATAGCTAGTCCATAACCACCACTTGTGCACTCACAAAGTTTTCGGAACTGTCCTTAGAACCAGCAATGCTGTTATCCAGTCCCTTGCTGAATTATTAACACACGTGCAAACACTAACAGTCCCTACTTCTCACATATTGTCCATATACTATGACCAACAGAAACGTGTGCAGTAAAATGGAACTTACAAGTTACTTAATTTGATGAACAAGTGTCAATTACAATTGTATAACATAAGAATACAATTACAAAGGTACAAAATACATCATTAAAAACATAATAATACAGATAACATTTGTAGTAATATGGGCTTTACAAAAGAATCGAAATAACATATACATCAGTGTTACAGGAATTATGAGATAAGTACATACATAAAAGATCAGAATAACTTTCGAAACACCAACTTCACACATGAGCATTAACACAAAACAGAATAAATAATGTCTAAACATCTTTACAAAGTAAATAACACATTATTAATGCCAATTGTATTTGAGGATAACGGTATTCCTCATCATAGTGAATGTAACTTAGTATTAGAAGAGAAAAAAGTTCTATGAAACAGTACACAGAGACAGGAAGAAAAGAAATACACAAGTGTACACAAACATATAGTGGGATGACACAAAAGGGAAAGGACAGGGTTTGTTTTACTGCAGTATTTTGCAAACAAAACTTTCTTTACTTCTCGGAGATCTCCCTTCATTCCTCATTATTTCCAAAAGTCCTATCTATACCTGCTTTCTTTACTTTTCTCGTATAGCCTCTCAGTGCATTTCTTCAAATTCATCGCAACTCATTCTCTTATAGGCTACCCCCTCTTAAGCTAACTTAAATCTACTGAGCTCAGATGCTAAACTAAGGGACGAGGCAATGCAGCAGCGCAAAACAATTAACACAAACATCAATGACAAAAAATACAGATTGGCAAAGCTAGCAGCAGCAAATGTAATAACTTATATCAAAACATGACATAGCTCAAGCAGAAAAAAATATTACACTAAAAATGGCCATGTCTAATACCTATGTCACATCTTAACACTAGAGTGATGCATCACAATTTATTCTACAAAAGAAATTACCAAGTACTTGAAAAGAAAATTATGAATGCAGTTCCTGTGAAGGTAAATGTCGCTTTGTGCTCCCTCATTTTTTTGAAAAAAATTATTATATACTCGATCTGTAGACAGAAAATATTTATATTAGTACATCTATAAAATTTTATTTTAACCAATGCTGCAGTGCAGCTAGAAACTAGATATCAAATGAAATAAGCAACTATGTACAAAGCAAAGCGTAAGAACATCGTTCAATAGTCAAGTGGCATTTCATAAGTAGTAAAAAAATCTCTCATCTAGAAAGACGGTAGTCATAGTCAGGTGTGTAGACAAACTATTTCTTGTCATTTCATTAGGCATTTCAGTAAATATCAGAAAGTACGATATGTTTCCAAGTAATTAGCGTGTCGGATTTGCGATGCTTTCTCTAAAGGAATGACAATGGCCAGGATAATGGCCTCCCTTTTTTTTTCCTTCCTGTGCTCTGAAAGGCACGCGCCAATGGCCCTCTCTCCAGGCGTCCGACACAGCTGGGTGCCCACGACGCATTACGTGCAGGTGGTCACTTAACTTTCTTACGGAAATATTTACGACAGCAGTTTCTGCTACAGTGACAGTCTCACATAAAAATATTTCACAGGTCAAGAATTAGCGTTGCAAATCTGTAGAAAGAAAATCCTATAAATATAAGTGTCCAAATAAAATATTCGTCAGCATTGTGATACAGTCACGCATTTACGCATATTTCATAACTCTTAAAGTACGATTCTTGGTTTCCAACATACTTCTTATTCCTCATATACGGTAGCATCATCTTATTGATCATAAACATATCTCAACAGCATAGTACACAAAGTCGTCGTAAAAATAACATCATAACACCTCAGTCAAATCTCAAAATCGTCGTAGCTTCCTCCAATAATTAAAAAAAATTCTCTGCTCATGTCAAAAGTGTCATCTGCCTCAAACGTACTTTAAAAATCATGAATCCATACCAAAAATGCATCATTCAAAGCTCTCATAGTATCACAATGGTTCCGAAAAAATATGAGCATTTCACAAAGTACAGACATAATACAATTTCATAAGTGTGAAGTTATCCAACTGTGTAATTGCGTAAACATCTGTCACTGATGTAATAAAAAAAAGTTTATCTCTCAGTTACATGATCAGATAGCTGTGTAATTTGTGTGTTAGAGAAATATGGTACCGATGTGTAAAGTTGTATAAGCAAATACCTTATTAGCTAGGGTTCCTTGTGGTTGCCAAACACATGGTACACAAAGTAGGCGTATACCCCCCTGAGGATTAATGTAATTATACCGTCAGGTGTTAAAGATTACACCAATGGAATGAAATATATCACGGAAAACTTTCTTTGTAATTCAAAAATCTTTAAAAATAAATGTTTTAAGTATAAAATTAATCACTCAAATACGTGTACTGTAGCGCTAAACTGTGCGTCTTGTTGTAAGATAATCTCTGTGGAAGTGTCGTAGTTATCGTCCTCCGAAAGCTAAGTTCTGCAGAAGTCAATGTACTTACCTCATGATAAACAAAAGTGAAATGCTTTATGTATAGATATCTTAGCTATTACACTTATTGCCGTGATGAAGAAAGTACTGTGCTGTAACGTATTGTTGTGCTACAGAAAAGACAATCTCATTGTTGCTGTACCACAAAAGTTACTACTAAAACATGTTTTACTTTCCAGAAGAATTCAGAAAAACTGTGCAGATATAAAACAGATACACCGCAAAAGCAACATTGTAAATTGTCACTCATTAGTAGTGTCGTGATAAAAATCGTGTAGCTGTCACATAAACTAACCTCTGTGTCATCTGGTATCTCTCAGAAAGCACTTTAAATTCAGAATTTATTTTCAAATAAACCAAAATGTTGCATTAAAATCTCATTAGCAGTACTGGTAAATGTTCTAAGTATGTGAGCCTTATAGTCGTTATGTAATCGTGCAACAAACAAGCAAGAATGTACAAATACAACACTGTGTCATCTGTTCACTATAACAATGTATTCGTAATTTCTGTTTAAAAATGTTCTCTAGGTTCTAGACTGGATATTTAACTTCAAACATTGTTGTATGTTAACAGTTTCTTAAGTCTGACAATGCATACTAGAAATGTGAAGTTAAGAGTTTTATGGCAAAGACAACATGTGAAGTGTGGTGCAATCCTTTACTCTTCATAGTACTCAGAGTTTGAACTTGAATGCAATTGTCAGGCGGTGTACGTCGGTAAATAACGCTGAAATTTTTCTCAAGGCTAGCGTCTTATGTTATTTTTCTCGGAGCCAGCGGGCGCACGCGGCTGCCTGCTGTGCGAGTCATTTTCTGTCTCTTTGTTGGCGCGCGTCGTTATTGGGATTAGGAGACCTAACTTCTACAAATTCACTCTGACGAGAAGGCCCTGCTCTGTTCGAATCCCGCCAGTTCTGATGCAATTCAGATCTGTCGTTACGATCATATCGTCTGTCGTCATGTCGGTAGTTCCTGTAGTTTCTTTCTTGTCGGTTAAGTGGTGGAGAATTTCTCCCTGAATTATCACTGCACGGTGGACCATTGCGTCTGAAGGTATTCTGTCTCCCGTGATAATAATAGTTCTGGTTGCCAAATTGTCTGTTTCTATGATTGTCTCTGTCATATTCATTACTATGGAAATGCGATCTTTGTCTGTAACTGTTATTCTGCCAGTGGTTGTCATACGGGTGGTGTCTGTTTTGGTCACGATTTGCGTTGTAAGAATAGACCAGTCGTGTCCGGTTATTGTTTCTGTCGTCACGGAATTGTGACGGATGTGACCTGTAATTGTTGTGTCCTTGTTTTCGCGTTCCGCGATTATCAGTGTCAATTTCTAGTTCTTGTAACAGTCCCTGAAAAGCTTCAATGTCGTCTTTGCAACGTCCTGCCAAAATAATATGTCGTAAATGTTCAGGCAGTTTAATTAAGCAAATGCGGATGAGTTCTGAGGGGCTGTATGGGTTTGAAAGATACTGATTCTTATGCAACATGTCTTCAAAATATTTGACAAGACTGGAAAATTCAGATTGTTCAAAGTGTTTCATCATCATGATGCTATGTTTTACACGGTCTTGTGTGGCTTGAGACCAATATGCTGAGAGGAAGGCATGGTAAAACTCTCCTTCACTGTGGCAATCGTGAATTACCAATCGCATTCTTACAGCTGGTTCATTCTCCAAGTAGCCACACATAAATTCTAATCTGTGTTCTAATGACCAGTTGGGAGGAAAACAATGAGAGAATTGATGGAGCCATGCTTGTGGATGAATGTCGTTGCCAGAATTCTTAAACGTTTTGAATTTACGTGTAGTAATGAACAGCTTATAGTCAAAATCGTCATGTCGGCGAGTCGCATGTCGGTCATTGTTAGGTCGTGTCGGCCGTTCCATCTCAAAATTCGGTGCACATTGCCAATTTCTTTCATAACTTCCGAAATGCCCTGTGTTATTATTTTGTGGCTGTTCCGTATTTCTATGTCCCTCTTCCCGTATTGGGGCGCGAGTGTCCTCTGAAATACGTAATTCTTGTACTACTTGTGCCAACTGATCTTGTACTTCCCGGATTTCTCTTTGGTGTTGTGTATTAATTTGATTCTGATTTTGTTTGAATTTTCTTATTTGTTCATACTCTTCTGTGTCAGTGAAGGCTACGGGTCTTGTGTCATTCAGATCATCATCTACCTTTGTAGATAAGTTAGTGACCTGATCCGAAAGTTCGGCTACTTTCTCCGATAGTGTACTTATTTCCTCCATGTGTCTTTCTGAACCAATTTTCAGAGTATCTACTGTGTCCTTTAAGTTTTCCTGAGTTCTTGCAAGTTGCGTAACCGAATCGGTAGATGCAACTGAGTCAATTTTAGCCCACAAGGTCTCATGATTTTCATGAACAATGGTTTGCAGTTCTTTTATGGCTGCTTCGTGATTCTGTAATGCATTTTCATGCCGCGAAAAAATAGGTTGAAAATGCTCACAAATTTGTGTTTTTACGTCATTACAGACTTTTTGACAGTTCGATTCAATGTTATGTAACTCAGTAGTTAAATCTTCGCGTGTTTGTTCAAGTGTGGTGTCTAACTTTTGAAGATTTTGTTCCATTGCGTCTAACTGTTGCTGTGTTTGTCTCTGGTGTTGTTCCATTGTGTCTAACTTTTTAAGATTTTGTTCCACTGTGTCTAACTTTTTAAGATTTTGTTCCACTGTGTCTAACTGTTGCTGTGTTTGTCTCTGGTGTTGTTCCATTGTGTCTAACTTTTCAAGCTTTTGTCCCATTTGTTGCATTAATTGTAATAACAATGCACTGGTGTCTGAAACATGTTCCTCAGTGCTTTTCGGCAGTGAAGTTGCACCGGCAACATTCACATTTTGACAAGCGGAAAATGTGTCTTGACTCATTTGAGAAAACGGTGAGAACCCAAAACCTGAGTCTGCAGTATTTGCAATATTGTGTTCTGTCATTCCCGATTCCTGAGGCGAGCTGTTGCCGACCAATCGATCGATAACGCTTCCCTGTTCACTACCTGTTTCACTGTCTACACCATTGTTTGCCGCCCGCTCCATTTCCCTATGCGCAATTACCAAATTACTACTTTGAACATTAGTTAATTCATTACTCTCGGCGCTAACACACTGCTTTCGTCTTCACTGTCATTTCTCAGTTTGCTTTGGAGCCTAGTATTACGTTTTTCACACGCCATTATTGTCACAGTATTTCACACGACAACACAGAAAAACACAATTTGAAGAGCAAAAATAAGAGAACACATTAACATAGCACTGAAAATAATATTTAGTTAATTGCAAGCGCAACTGCGAAAAACTTGCTGCAAATCTACATGCATGCCACAACTGTTTTACTGTACAACAATGAAAAACTACAATTACAAAGGAAATTCTCTCTATGATTACGCGCTATCAATAAACAAAATCTACACTAATTACACAAACTACAAGAAAAAAAATCAGAAGATTCCAGTGAGGTATCCTCGGCTAAGGGTCGACATATGAAACGTCCCCTTTGAACAATTATACATGTCTGTGCTTAACCTGACACACAATATTTTGTTAGCGCAACGCAATCTGACTTTCAAAATTCCCTACAAAAGAATGGCCCTGACTAACATTAAACTATACCTTTCACAAATCACTTACCTCACAAAAATCTTCGCTGCTCAAGCTACTGCAATACAGCGAGCGCCACTACTGCCAGCTAAATAAAAGATTCAAACTATGGAAGGCACTAACTACTGATAGGGATAGTTAGCAAATGAAAGATATTAATAGAGAACAAACAATGTATTTACCTTGATATCATCATATATAAATATAGCAGTTCATGACAAATTTCAAAACTCCGCCATCTCTCTCCCCACATCCACCACTGCTGGCGGCTCACCTCCAACTGCGCAACGCTACGCGCTGTTCACAGCCAGCTGCCTAACACTACAATGGCGAGTGTTACAACAATGCAAAGCAGCCACAGACTGCACACAGCACAGCCAGTGGTTTTCATACAGAGGTGGCGTTACCAATAAAAAAACCTAAACAGCCTACTTACATAAAGAAAACATAAACAGCCTACTTACAAGTTTTCATTCGCATCTCGTGATGTACTTACTATATTGCACGCTATATTTCTCATGGATACCCATTTTATTGTAGATCCTTTAAAAATGGTGAAATGCCGAAACGCGCTAGTGTAATAAAGCCAATAAAATACTATGGTCAGGCCAAATGGAGTTATTATGAGGATTTGAGGAGTATATGCAATAATGCTAACGCTAGTTTCAATGGTTATGTCCGTTCAGTCGGTGCTTTTGTGTATTCACCACCCTAATGTAACTGATATTTATAAACCGTAACACCAATAAAGTTGTACAACCTACGGGAATTGAAATGTCTTTTCAGCTTGGACGAATTGAAAGTAATCGATGCGGAAACATTCCCTTTCCTCCATCCCTCCTGTCGTCCTTACTTTAATTACACTTTAAGACATCGACTGCAAGAGCTTAACATCATGTGCATTCTGATGCACAACAGCTAGAGGTGAGTAGTTCCCAGACGAACGGCTTCGAAGGAACTGTTCATTAAAGTGAACAGAAGTGCCGAGGAACGACTTTTAAGGAACGGCCGTTCAACGTTCATCTATATACCATTACAAAGGAATAATGGCTCACCTTGTATGTTGTTCTACCTTTTTAGCGAAAAAACTTTATCTCTTCCAGACTAATTATTAATACTGTAGTGCTGCATAATACAACCTATAATCCCACTATTTACTAAGCGTACGAGACAAACATGACAATAAGATCACATTTTCTTCTGTTAACCATATTCATCCATAGCCTTCTTACTGCCCTGGAACCTTATGTCTGTAGTTTCTGTTCCTCTTTTTTTCAGTATTACTTGAAGTTAAGCCTTCAGTCGGATAATTTACATCTTTTAGTTGAGTAACTAGGTGTAGAGCATTGATAGCTTCACTTACAGGCCACTGCGAAAAATCAGTCTTAAGGAATTTCTCACTCATATAAAATTGTTTAAATGTACAAAAACGAGCAGTTCAACCGCATTAGCCGTGATTTTTGGAATTTGATAAATTCCTACTAAAATTCTTCTGTATCTTCGTCTGTCGGTTCTGCTTCAGAATTCAGTGTAGTGACTGGTTTAATTTTTTGTTCATAAAATTAAAGCGACAGAACTGTGTACAGCAACCACGGGGCATCACTATCAACAATCTGATGTACACATACCAAGTTCTGAAAGACTTCTGAAACCCAAATAGAGAACTTTTCCTTCTGAAGCAGCACAAAACAATCCTTGAACATACATAGCGGTAAGAAAAATACGAACAGAACAAATTGCAGTCTGTTCTTGTAGCCGCAGTTCCGCTTCATCAAGGAATTTAAACGTTTTCAATACTTAAAAGGTTTTCGGTAACCACCTTACACAATGGATCCCTTTGCAGCACGGAAATAAACTCCGTGAGGTGGTGGCTTGAGAAGAGAATTTGCTATTAAGTGAAAAACTATCAATACAGTCGCCTCATACATCTTATGTCTGCAAGGTAAATACAAGAGATGTTTTTCCAAAATGTTTTCAGTCAAAACACACACGTCTCTAAAAGTAGTCGTATTTTACGCCGTTGTGTCAGAAACGAATGATCTGACACAAAAGCCATTTAGTACGAGTTTTATAAACAACTTTTTCATGCCTTTTTCCATAGTAAGTTAAAGGGCCGATATATGCGTAAAATTATCAACACTGAGCTAGCAGTGGATTTTTCTTTTCTTTTATTTTCAAACATATTTCTGTGTAAAATTTATCTCTTAAGTACGTAAATATGTAATTTACTTGTTGATTTTCATATTCGTTTTACTCTCCTCTGTTAATGGCTGCCTGGTCTTGCTTAGAAGCCCTCTTTCTCAAATAATTGATGACAGATCCCCTGCATGCTCTTTTCGATTGCTGTCTGAATAAAAACTAATTTTCTTTTTCGACTGTAAGGATTTTCAAAGCAATGACGTGTGCTATATCGTCAGGAGTTTCAAAAGAAATGTCTTGTTTCATTCACTTTTTATGTTTAGACGATCTTACAGCATACTTATGTACTTTCCTCCGTTGCTGATACAAATCTTCTAATTTTAGTACGGAGCCCCGACTCATAGTCAGTTTACAATTCGCAAATTATACAAGACAACTGTTAATGTTGATTATACTGATGACAGTTTACATCCACTTGTTTCGTGCTAGTAATGCCTACAGAAATAGATATAACTTACTGTGAACGAACTGAAAAAAAGGCGTTGTACTTTCTACGTCTACAAGCTTCCCTCGAAAGTGAATGACCACTTTGATTGTCCGCACTGGGTCGTGAACCGGTTCTCTAATCCGTACTTCCGTTTAGTTCGACCTGGGCTCTCTCTGTCTGGCTTGCGATCACTGGCCGTCACATCACCCGACTAATGCGATGATTTCAGAGAACACATTCAGCTAGGGAAATCAAAGTAAAGAACATGTCTGCATTAGGTTATTAATGAATTTATCACGCAGAGTAATATTTGTGCGTACTTGATATTTTTCCTGCAAATTTATCTAAAATCCATATTACACGCAATTAGATAAAAAGAACGGTGAACGAGTAAAAATGATCGGTTCCTGAAAAGGAACGATCTCTAGCGAACTAGTTCCCAAAGATCAACGCGTTTGCCCATCTCTAATAACAGCTATTCAGCACTTCAGAATTTTGATCATATTTTTCTTTTTTCGTAGAATGCCACAGAACTATTCAAAGCTTGTGCAGAGAACTCTATAACCATAGCACATCTACCAAGAACTCTGGAAGAAATGTTAATATCTATAAAATCGGGCGCCAACTTCACAGCTATTCAGAATTGTAATCACAATTTTTTTCGTGAAGTTTAGCAGAGCTATTCAAATTTTGTACAGAGAACTCTACAATTACAGCGTATCTAACAAGTTGTTGTTGTTGTGGTCTTCAGTCCTGAGACTGGTTTGATGCCGCTCTCCATGCTACTCTACCCTGTGCAAGCTTCTTCATCTCCCAGTACCTACTGCAACCTACATCCTTCTGAATCTGTTTAGTGTAGTCATCTCTTGGTCTCCCTCTACGATTTCTACCCTCTACGCTTCCCTCCGATACTAAATTGGTGATCCCTTGATGCCTCAGAACATGTCCTACCAACCGATCCCTTCTTCTAGTCAAGTTGTGCCACAAACTTCTCTTCTCCCCAATCCTATTCAATACCTCCTCATTAGTTATATGATCTACGCATCTAATCTTCAGCATTCTTCTGCAGCACCACATTTCGAAAGCTTCTATTCCTTCTTGTCCAAACTAGTTATCGTCCATGTTTCACTTCCATGCATCTAACAAGAACTCTGAAAAATGTGTATTTCTCCAAGCTCAGGCGCCATCTACTGCAATTATGTCATAGAGATCTCTCTGCGGAAAAAAATGTCATTAGGGTCATTAGGAGCTATTCAGAACTGAGATCTTTTTTTGTTTTGCAAAGTTGACATTTAACTGTTTTTACAAGTACTATTATTTTTCGCAAGATTCTGCAGAAGCAATTCAAATTTTATACAGAAAACTCGAGAACTACAGCGTATCTATCAAGAACTCTGAAAAAATATATTTTCCTCGAAAGTCGGATGCCAACTTCACATGACTCAGGCCGCCTGGCACTGCTGCGCCAACCGGCTAGCGGCGTGAACTCTGCCCCCACCCACTGTACGCGTCATTTAAACCGCGCACTGAACCAAATAGAATCCCGATAGGCAGATATGACATTACTTGTTACAAGCTCTGAGCCATACTTGTTGTGACGTAATGGGTGTCGTCTGACTCACTCTAAACGCCGAAACGCCGCTTACTACCCAAGGAGTACCTCAAACAGATAACAACACAACACAAGCAAACCATATGTACTAATACATGACGTTGTATTCCAATAGTGGCCTTACGTGTCACAATATTGTTAATAAATTCGCGATTACCTATACCCACAAAACAACGGGGGCACAGAAAACTTGGCACTTCTGGCGTTTAAAAGGGAAAAATCTAGAATTTAATTACAGAAAATTCTCTTCTCTCACAAGGCATTCAATCAATTTTGGTTCGTTCCATACGCGAGAAAAATAGGTAACGGAACGACTGGCAATGGTGTAGAGTACCTAGCACTATGTACTCTACACTGGCATATACCGGGTGATCAAAAAGTCAGTATAAACTTAAAAACTTAATAAACCACGGAATAATGTAGATAGAGAGGTAAAAATTGACACACATGCTTGGAATGACATGGGGTTTTATTAGAACCACCCCATATTGCTAGACGCGTGAAAGATCTCTTGCGCGAGTCGTTTGGTGATGATCGTGTGCTGAGCCGCCATTATCGTCATGCTTGGCCTCCCAGGTCCCCAGACCTCAGTCTGTGCGATTATTGGCTTTGGGGTTACCTGAAGTCGCAAGTGTATCGTGTTCGACCGACATCTCTAGGGATGGTGAAAGACAACATCCGACGCCAATGCCTCACCATAACTCCGGACATGCTTTACGGTGCTGTTCACAACATTACTCCCCGTCTACAGGTATTGTTGAGGAATGATGGTGGACATATTGAGCATTTCCTGTAAAGAACATCATCTTTGCTTTGTCTTACTTTGTTATGCTAATTATTGCTACTCTGATCAGATGAAACGCCATCTGTCGGACATTTTTTAAACTTTTGTATATTTTTGGTTCTAATAAAACCCCATGTCGTTCCAAGCATCTGTGTCAATTTGTACCTCTCTATCTACATTATTCCGTGATTTATTCAGTTTTCAAATTTATACTAACTTTTTGATCACCCGGTACTTATACATAAACCTAGAATCTATTCTGAGTAAGATTTAGCTTTCAGATGTTAATCTTCAAACAATTTGCTATCCTCGACCTAAAATACGCTGACGGAAAATACTCGTCAAACAGAGAAAGAGCTGTGACATAAACGAAAGTTGGCAGGAATGTTTTTGTATCTGGAAGACGATATCTATTCAGATTTCACGCCAGTTGCATAAGACTGGCGCTAGTAGCACCACTATGAGGAAGAAAATCATGTTTGCTTGAAAAACACGCTTTAACGGTCGTCAGGCTTACGTATCTTTGAGATTGGACGTGGTGAGTCGATGTTAATCAAAAATGCCTTTCAGGCGAGAAAGTTGCCTTTATCAACACCTCACTGAGATTGAACGAAAAACAGTGAGCAGCATCTGGCGTCACAGTGACACAACGAACTGTTACAAATCGGTTACTTCAACGACAGCTCCGAAGCAAATACCCTGTTGCCCGCTTTCCATGGACCCCAGACCGCCATTTGTGACTTCAGTGGTGTCAAGCGAGAGCTCACTGGAGTTCAGGATGGAAGTCTGTTGTCTTTTCTGATGAAGCTTTTTTCTGCCTCGGTACCAGTGATGGCCATGTGTTGATTAGGACCGGCCGCTGTGGCCGTGCGGTTCTGGGCGCTTCAGTCTGGAACCGCGGGACCACTACGGTCACAGGTTCGAATCCTGCCTCGGGCATGGATGTATGTGATGTCCTTACGTTAGTTACGTTTAAGTAGTTCTAAGTTCTAGGGCACTGATGACCTCAGAAGTTAAGTCCCATAGTGCTCAGAGCCATTTGAACCATTTGTTAATTAGGAGGAGGCCATTTGAGGTCCTGGAGCCAGCCTCTCTGCGTGCTAGACCCACTGGACCTACACCTGGAGTAATGGCACTTTCATGGTTATCCCACACACTCTGACTGCAGATTTGTATGTGATTCGACCTGTTGTGCTGCCATTCATTAACGACATTCCAGAGGGTGTTTTCAAACAGAATAACGCTCACCGACATACCGCTGTTGAAGCCCGACATGATCTACAGAGTGTCAACATGTTGCGTTGGCCTGCTCAAGCACCAGTCTGTCTCCAATCGAGAACATACGGGACTTCATCTGATAACAACGCCAGCGTCATCCACAACGAGCGTTAAACGTTGCTGTGTTGACCGACCAAGTGCAACACGCGTGGAACTCCATGCCACAAGCTGGTGTGGCAGGTGGCAGTTGACGCTAAATAACGAAAAATGTAAGGTGATCCACATGAGTTCCGAAAGAAATCCGTTGGAATTCGATTACTCGATAAATAGTACAATTCTCAAGGCTGTCAATTCAACTAAGTACCTGGGTGTTAAAATTACGAACAACTTCAGTTGGAAAGACCACATAGATAATATTGTGGGGAAAGCGAGCCAAAGGTTGCGTTTCATTGGCAGGACACTTAGAAGATGCAACAAGTCCACTAAAGAGACAGCTTACACTACACTCGTTCGTCCTCTGTTAGAATATTGCTGCGCGGTGTGGGATCCTTACCAGGTGGGATTTCTCTTCCGAATGCGAAAATATTTTGTTGAGCCCAACCTTACATAGGTAGGAATGATCATCAAAATAAAATAAGAGAAATCAGAGCTCGAACGGAAAGGTTTAGGTGTTCGTTTTTCCCGCGCACTGTTCGGGAGTGGAATGGTAGAGAGATAGTATGATTGTGGTTCGATGAACCCTCTGCCAAGCACTTAAACGTGAATTGCAGAGTAATCATGTAGATGTAGAGGTAGATGTAGACACAATGCATGCTTGTTTGCAAGGTTGCATTCAACATTCTAGCGATTACAAGTGTTATTATTAATGTACCAGAATTTCATATGTGCAATGGCTTATCTCGCGCTAGCATTCACCTGCGGTCTTGTAGTGTTAATCATTCAAAAATATGTTTCCCAGACAAATATATTCCCGAAATTTCATTACTCTATGTCAATTATTTTTTGGTATTAGAATTTTTTCCGGCCAGTATACATATATTTGCTCGCACTGTTATAGAAATTTATCATTTGTAAACGTAGGTGAATCATTTATATTCGTGCTTACTTTTTACATAAGTAATTAGTCAAAAGTAGAACACAGCTAAAATCTTGTATGTTGGGAGGGCCACAGGTTGTTTGCATTTGATAAAGGACATATTGTTGTACAATATGAGGTACACTCCAAAACTTTTATTTGCCAGATTGGAATTTGGGTGGCATCTCATATACAGGCTCTGTCATTAACACAAGAGCATTTTGTACACCATAAACTAGAAACGCAAGGTTACTTACATATTGCGCACGTCTAGTTTTCACGATGTGTCTGTTAAATACAAAACCTTAATGATGCTTAAAAAAATGACGTTGATCTAGAAAACATACGATTCCACGAATACTTAAAACCTAATTCTAAACCTGTTCGTAACCACACCTACACGACATTGGTAAGGTCCACAGTCTCGTGGTAAAATCGAAGAGCTTTACTTCAGCAGTGCACAGATCGTCACGTGTACATGTTATGAAACCGTACGACGGAATGAGAATGACCATCTTTATATAACCTATTAAACACGATCATCAGTCAACTTCTTTTACGAATTTTGTGTGAAGTTCGATGTCATTTGTCTTAGCCACACTGTCTGGTCGTAACGCACCCGTTGGCTCCAAAAACTCTTCTCAGGTGTAGAAGCTCGTCCTCCAGATTGCTCTCGTCAGCAATGACATCTCCACAGCAGATACGTAAGGCACTACAAATGAAACCAACAGTGGGTACAAGAAAAGCAGAAGATCACAGGGAAAGTCTTAAATACATGGCGTTACTGCCATACGTGGGAAGCATATCCTCAAAAATAGGACGGATCCTCAGTGAACACAAAGTGATTTGTCACACTCCACCAAAGACAGCAGCTCTCCTGGGTCCGGTAAGGATAATTTGGTGCTCCTGAAGCCTGGGGTTTACAAGATCCCCTGAGAGTGCGGCTATTCATACATCGAACAGACAACACGTACAGTCCAGCAGAGATGCACAGAGCACAGCAGGTACACCCGGCTGTTACAGCCTAATAAATCTGCGGTGGCGGAGGACTGTTTCGGCACTTGGCACTCTATGGTGTACGATAACGCCGAAATTTTAGCCTCCACTTCATCTTTCTCGGACTCAGTAGTGAAAGAAGCAATTGAAATTCGGTTGGCGACGAATTTAATCAAAAGAGATAGCGGCTTGAGGTCGGAAAACTCATGGAATCTGGCAGTTTCTGTAATTAAATCACAAAGACGTATGGACGGTACAGCTCGCAGTGATACATCAACGTCACCGTGTGGATGGACTGCGAAGCCATAGATCTGACTCCACGCATATGTCATACCTCTTTGCCATCGATCAACATCTCTGACGCCTTGTGGATCTGTGGCCGTATGCGCAGTGGTTCAGTCCGCGGGTTTAAAAGGACGGAACAAATGGTGGAGCGTCAGCCACCTCGGTTCACTGTGAAGATGACTGGACGGTATTCAGCCGAAATATCAGAAGAAGAAGAATTTATGCGGCTGCACGCCTGAAATTTTGTGGAATAACTCTTAATAAGATTATGAGGTGTTGCACTTATTGACTATTAGCTTTAAACGGTAAAAAATGTAAAATTGTGCACTTCAAAAAACGAAGAAACGTAGTATGCTATGACTAGAGTATTAAGGAGTCACAATTGAAATCGGTAAACTCATTGAGGATGGAGCAAATAAAAGTGGCCCGGAGAACAGAGTTCCGGGGTACAAAGAAACTCAGCAGAGGAAAGGAAATACAGTACTAACCTGACTATAGCGGATCTTGAAAGCGACCATCACTCATTCTCTTGGCACTTTTGGGCCAGCAAGTTGCTGAAGTTGGATCAAAGCTGGACTGCTGGAACTGTTACAGACTCATCCTAAATGTTCTGCTGCAGTTCTTGAAGACCATAAGGGTTGCTGTCATACATCTTAGACCTGAGGGCTCCCACACAAATTAGTCGTATACTGACAGATCGGGTGACCTGAGTGGCCGGTTGGGGCCGCAACCAGACTAACTCTGCAAACAACTCCGTCAGGCGTGAAGACTGTGCACAGAAGACTGTGCACACGTGCTCCAAGGCGAACCGGTGTGGATCACGTAGAGGGTATACAAATACCTGAGTGTAATACTTAAGAGTGGATGTGACATACAACGATGCCATAGGCTCAGTTGTGGGTAGAGCAGGTATCAGACTTCTGTTTGTTGGTAGGATGCCAGGCAAATGCAATCAGTCTGCAAAGGAGATTGTTTACAATTCATTACCCCGACCCATCGTAGAATTTTCCTCAAATATGTAGGACCCGTGCCAGATAGGAGTAACAGATGATATTCAATTTATGCAGAGAGGGGCAGTATCAATGATGATAGGTTCGTTTGATATGATGGAAACTGTCACAGAAATGTTGAAAGGACTGAACAGGCAGACACTTAAAGATAGGTGTAGACAATCCGGAGAATGTCCGCTTACAAAGTTTCGAGAGGTGTCTTGGAATGATGACTAGAAACGTATTAAGAGCCCCTACATACCACTCCCATAGGGATCGTGAGGACAAGGGTGTATTAACTGCAGCACGTACAGTCGTTATCCACGCGCTCCATGACTGAATGGAACGGACGAAAGCATTTATAACCGGTACAATGGAACGTACCTTCTGCCATGCGCTTCACAGTCGTTTGCAGGATATAGATGTAGATGTAGTAGATATAGATGTGGTATGCAATACCACCGATGTCAGTCAGTGTCTTCGAACGAAATTTTCTATAATGGGTCTTTCTTTGCCGTATCGCGCTCCACTGATCACTCTTTCACTGCAATCGTCTTCCAAAGCCACTGATCGTTTTTCTGAGCCGTATACACGTTGCAGTTTTCCCTTCTCCACTAGCCAGTTCCAGACAAGGAGATAGGTGTCACTACGTCGACATTACCATTTAAAGTCCAAGACTAGCTCGTATCGGGAATTTACAGCTGTTTCTTGCGGTTGTCTCAGAGACGGAAGGCAGCTATCGCCACGACCGTTCCGTGGGCGCTGTGATTACGGACAACGCGGCCGAGTGGGGACCGGGAACCACCACCGTCACCTCAACAGACCGCCGCGGGCATCCTGGGTGTCAGCAATAGAGCCGCGCTGTTTCATAAACTCTCCCGTTCCTCTCAGCTCCCACTGGCGTAATAAGCAGTCTCGTGTCCTACGAACATTTTTCATGACGTCAGAAAATTTTTAAGGAAGTTTGTGGTATGTTCTTATGGCACCACACTGCTGAGGTCATCGGTCCCTACGCTTACACACTACTTAATCTAACTTAAACTAGCTTACGCTAAGGACAAAACAACACACACCCATGCCCGAGGAAGGACTAGAGCTTCCGACGGGGGGACGGGGTGGCGGTGGGGGGGGGGGGGGGGGGGGGGGAGCCGCCTTGACCGCGGCGCTGAAACATGACGTCAGAGTACACAACCGAAAATGGTGAAGCACATTGTTCATAATTTGCTTGAGACTGAATAAATGGTATGAATAGATAATCTATTGTTTAGAAAAAATTAGTATTTTTGCATGTTTTATTGGTTACGAATTTGATTCGAGCCCATAGGGACACCTGTCAGAAAAGTAAATTTTCCCATGGCGTTTCTGTTCCTAGCGCCGTTAATGTTGTAGACCACTGTAATTGGTATGGGACTCTTTTGGGACGAAATCAAGAGGTATTCCGATGCCGGTGCATTAGTTAATGAACGGGTAGGCTTCCTCTAACAAAAATGTAGTTAGCTTCGGGAAGATTTCACTGTTCACACCTTGCTCTTTCAAGGGCTTTCTTGGCTGGAGTAAAAGGTCAGGCTGTTACCCATGACGCGAGGGAAATTTATGTAGTGTTGGTTGGTAAAATAATGTGCGAGAGGTCTTGCAAGGAGGCAGCCATTAAGAGAAAGCTGAACAGCGGTTTCCTAGATGTGCTCCTAACTCGGAAAACAACAAATCTGTTCCTGAAGGAACGAAGGTGTGATCTACAACGATTGGCAAAGTTACATTTCAGGCGAGAAGAGTTACCTGGGAATTGCAACTACATTTCCTGATTGTGGGGGTAGAATTGTCGCAGAAGTTTCTATTTTTAAAAGTAATCAGACGAGTTTTACGCTCAGTTGACAGTATGAAAGTTTTATACATTAAGTGAAAATGTGGTAAATCGTAGTTTGTTTGATATTTCACCACTTGATGCACCTTTGAATGCACGTACGATGATGATTATCAGTTTATTCGGCTGTCGCTTTAAACGTCTTTGCATGCTATCTCATATGTGATACACAGTCTCTGGTTTCCAGAGCTTGGGCGAGCTAGGGAACAGTCGAATCGCAACGTTGGGCAGTAGTAGTCGTTGAAGGAAGATGCTGTATCAAGCTGAAAAGAGTACATTCGATGTAGTGCACAGAGACTTCTGTCTGATCTGTTCGTGATTTGTAACCTCAGGATGAAAGATAATTTTTGAGATGATTGTATAAAGGGACAGGATTTAAGAAAAAGGTAACTAATTTTTAGTTTATTACTTCAGTAATTATTGCTGTGTACTGTTTTCATTGAGTCGAAACTATCTACGTCATGACAGTTAGGGGGAACTATAAATCATGAGTTCAGTATTGTAATTAGCCCTCTTGTATTTAGGTTAATTAATAGCATTGCTTCAGGAATGCAAGAAAATTAATTTTGTAATAGAAATATTTTGTAGTGTATGACAACGTGGAGAAAAACAATGCTGATTGTTCATATTAATTACAGTTAATTTTATGTCATTAAAAGGAGTGAATATCATTTAAGAGCACTTCCTTCCCTCATTTACAAATATTTCACACAGCACATTCCTATTGTTTAAAGAAAAATATGTTCGTTAAAATTGCATAGAGGGTCTATGCAATGGCGATGTACTTGAGAGCAATATTATGGAAATAGAAGAGGACGTAGATGAAGATGAAATAGGAGATATGATACTGCGTGGAGAATTTAAGAGTGCACTGAAACACCTAAGTCGAAATAAGGTCCCGGGAACAGGCAATATTTCATTAGAACTACTGATAGCCCATTGGGTGAGCCAGCCATGACAAAACTCTTCCATTTGGTGAGCAAGATGTATGAGAAGGGCGGAATACCCTCAGACTTAAGAATATAATAACTTCAATCCCAAAGAAAGCAGGTGCTGACAGGTGTGAAAATTACCGAACTATCAGTTTAATAAGGGGAGATCAAAAAGTTTCCGTTCGAGGGGTTGCTGCATCGTAATGCAACGTCACGTGACACCGATGCGGGTATATAGGCATTTACATGTGGGCAAGGGATTAAGGCCGGTTCCCACTAGGGCTGCCGCGCGTCAAAACCGCGCGTCAGCGGCGTGGTTGCCATGGAAATGGCGTCAGCGGCAAGGCGCGGCGGGCTCTGCGTCGCGGTTTGACCATGTCGAACCGCTTCCGCTGCCGCGTGACGCGCTCCAGGTGCGCGCCGCCAATCACAGAACGCGCTGAGCGTGACGTCAGGTACGGAACCCCGGGCCACACGAACTTTCGCCGAACCGCTGGCGCGGCCGCGGCGGCAGCTATGAAATACTTATCATCCGATTCCAAGGAAACTATTCGGTAGAAAAATTTGATTCTTGGTCATGTTACAGCCTGATATCTTCTCTCGATAAAGGACCGAATTTCTTTTCGTTATTCGTCGTGGTTACTTGCTGTATCGCATTTACGTAAACCTTTACACGAAATTTGAATGAGTGTGCAGAGGTAAAAACGCATTGCGTGGATTTTGCGTACAGTTCATTTTAGGTAATACATTATTGCATATGAAATTTAGTCAACATATCGAAATTGTTTTTAAAGGTGAGATCAGATCGATAGCTATCACCGTTCTCGAGATATTGAATGATATGTCGGCGGACGGGCTGTGCCGTGACCGCGCGCGGGTTGCTCGCGGCGCGACCGGTACTTCGTCCTGCTCGTAGTAAACCGTGTGGTTGTATCAACCGCAGATTTCGTAAACGGTTCAAGAAATCGAAACGTGTTTTTTTCTTGCAAACGATAACTTGTGAAAAGTCATGTATTTCGTCGCATGATAAATATCCTAAATCTGTTTATCTACCGAGATATGAAAGTAACTACAGTTTTTCAGAAGGGATAGATGAATTGTTTTAAACAGCATGTAATAGCATGTGGAATGACAAGTTAAACCGAAACTAATTTGCTGGTATGACATAAAATGTAATTTACTAAATATCTACAGCTATTCATTATTTCCTTTGGTAAGTAACAAACTTTTTTTTCTTTATCCAGTGAACTTTACTGATTCAACGCGCGTTTCGCCTTTTACTTTAAGGCATCTTCGGTGGAATCTAGAATGATTCAGTTTTGTTTTGATATGTGATACTTGCAGATTATAAAACAGTTCACATCTTTTTTTACGTGAATGACTGATTACTTACAGTGAATCGAGTTTTTGGCGGACATATACATTTCGCCTCACCTGGTCACATGCTGGAGGTTGAACTAAATCTTAGATTATGGAACATAAGCACATTTTAATGTTCGCTCTTTTTTCTTCTGTCACTAGCTGTAGACGTTTTACCGAAAACTCTGATTTGAAGTCGTAACTACAGTGTGTTCACCTCATGTCCCTTCCTGTCTGGTTTGTTTATGTACATGTTGCCAATCTGCAGAATTATATGCTGAAAACTAATGTTTGTTTATTTTTGTTCTCTCTATATCTGTATGTATGTGTGGCTAGCCAGTGATAATTCTAGAAAGTTAAAAGTAAATCCAGTAGTTGTCAGACAGTGGTTGAAAGATTTGGTGTTCAGCTGATTTCAGTTTTGGTTTAAATGTTTTGTGGAGGAGTGCATGGAAGAGTAAATTCACTGCTTACAGTAATAGATAAAATAGTACAATAGCATTTCAACAGATGATTATTATCAGAATACTATCACCCAACCCCGTTGTCCTCACTCTTTGACGCCCCATAATACGTCCTGTCAACTAACCCCTATTGTTGTCAAGGTTGTGTCGTAATTTCCTCTTCCTCCTCTATTTAATTCCGTACTTCTTCTTTAGTCACACGATCCTCGTATCTAATCTTCAGCATTCTTATTGATCACCACGTTTTGAAAGCGTCCATTGTCTTCTTGACAGAACTGTTTATCGTCCACATTTCACTTACATACAAGGCTGCACTCCACACAAATACCTTTGTAAAATAGTATCCAACCATTAGAATTTATATTCGATGTGAACAAATTTTCTTTTTCAGAACGCTTTTTTTGCTATTGACAGACTTCAGTCAGGTTTGCGTCTGCACCAGGAAATACCTTACAATTTAAAATCTGGTTTCGAAAACTGTGTTCCAAATATATATTATTCTTTCATGATTCTTAAGTGAGGTGCTGGCGATGATTACATTATGCTCTGTGGGAAATTCTATCAGGTGGCTTCCACTTTCATCCCTTCCACCTAGCCTTTGTGTTCTTACTGTTTTCGTGTACCCGCTACCGTATCACATTTTAAATTTTGTCTCCGTTAACCATCTGAATAATCTCTTTTATCGTACATTGTTTCAATGTGTTAGGAGGTAGTGATCAATCATGAATGGTAGTCATGAAATCTGTTTATGTTGAAATGAGAAAACATGAATAATGAAATATATGAAACAGTACCTTGTACAGAAAATGAAAAATTGATATGTCTTCACCCAACTTCGTCTTTCCTTCATGTAGGTGTAAGATATCGTTATTCAAACACACCGGTCGTTTCGGTGGCTCCCAGCCCGTACCTCAGTGGCTGTCCGTCATTGGCTACCGCTAGCGTCTGCCGCTTCCAGGTGGGAACGCCAATTCCGCGAGCCGCCGCGTCAACGCGGAAAATGCTTGCCGCTGCCGTTGCCGCACGCCGCGCTGCCGCGCTCTAGTGGGAACCGGCCTTTAGTGTGGCATCCGTTTCTTTCCGTCGTGCGTGTTGTACATGCGAAAATGTGAACTATGACGACGTTATTGCCAAATGCGTCCAAGCAGCCAACGTGCTGTCGTTGTTTTCTTAGCTGCCGAAGGATCACCACCTGTTGATACCCATCAGAGAAGGAAGGCAGTGAATGGGGCAGCGTGTCTATCGAAAAACACAGTTCGGGAGAACTGCGACAAAGGACGCTGCTGCTTCACGGTAGCTCCCATCCCCCAAATCGCAAATGTTTTACAGCAGAAGTAGCGCCGGCCTTACTGGGAGACACTCGAGCAAACGGCCCCTATAGTCCTGACCTCTCGTCATGCGGTTACCACGTTTTCGGTCCCTTCAAAAAGACCTTGACTGGTCGACGATTCCTGTCGGACGAGGATGGGCAGCAGGCAGTTACGGACTTTTTCACTTAGCAGGACACTGCGTTTTACCAAACGGGTACCTTCGGCCTGGTGCGTCGTAAGATGATTACGTCAATAATCACAGCGGTTTCGCCTGATTGATATACCGATTCAGGACTGTACAACCTTCAAACGGAAACTTTTTTAAAGCTTCTTACATTTCTGACAGTCGTACTAATTAATGTACGAGGATTCTTGTTACGTACGCAGAGAAAGTTGTTATTTCTTACATTTATGTTGAAAATTATGCATAACTACTATATTGCTTACATACACTATTGACCATTAAAATTGCTACACCAAGAAGAAATGCAGATGATAAACGGGTATTCATTGGACAAATATATTATACTAGAACTGACATGTGATTACATTTTCACGCAACTTGGGTGCATAGATTCTGAGGAATCAGTACCCAGAACAACCACCTCTGGCCGTAATAACGGCCTTGATACGCCTCGGTATTGAGTCAAACAGAGCTTGGATGGTGTGTACAGGTACAGCTACATATGCAGCTTCAACACGATACCACAGTTCATAAAGAGTAGTGGCTGGCGTATCGTGACGAGCCAGATGCTCAGCCACCATTGACCAGACGTTTTCAATTGGTGAGAGATCTGGAGAATGTGCTGGCCAGGGCAGCAGTCGAACATTTCCTGTATTCAGAAAGGCCCGTACTGGACCTGCAACATGCGTTCGTGCCTTGCCCTGCTGAAATGTAGGGTTCCGCATGGATCGAATGAACGGTAGAGCCACGGGCCGTAACACATCTGAAATGTCCACTGTTTAAAGTGCCGTCAATGCGAACAAGAGGTGATCGAGACATGTAACCAGTGGCACCCCATACCATCACGCCGGGTGATACGTCAGTATGCCGATGACGAATACAATATTCCAATGTGCACTCACCGTGATGTCGCCAAACACGGATGCGACCATCATTATGCTGTAAACAGAACCTGAATTCATCCGAAAAAATAACGTTTTGCCATTCGTGCACCCAGGTTCATCGTAGAGTACACCATCGCAGGCGCTCCTGTCTGTGATGCAGCGTCAAGGGTAACCGCAGCCATGGTGTCTGAGTTGATAGTCCATGCAGCTGCAAACGTCGTCGAACTGTTCGTGCAGATGATTGTTGTCTTGCAAACGTCCCCATCTGTTGACTCAGGGATCGAGACGTGGCTGCACGATCCGTTACAGCCATGCGGATAAGATGCCTGTTATCACGACTGCTAGTGATACGAGGCCGTTATGATCCAGCTCGGCGTTCCGTATTACCCTCCCGAACCCATAGATTCCATATTCTGCTAACAGTCATTGGATCTCGACCAACGCGAGCAGCAATGTGGCGATACGATAAAACGCAATCGCGATAGGCTACAATTCGACCTTTATCAAAGTCGGAAACGTGATGGTACACATTTCTTCTCCTTACAGGAGGCATCAGAACAACGTTTCACCAGGCAACGCCGGTCAACTGCTGTTTGTGTATGAGAAATCGGTTGGAAACTTTCCTCATGTCAGCACGTTGTAGGTGTCGCCACCGGCGCCAACCTTTTGTGAATGCTCTGAAAAGCTAATCATTTGCATATCACAGAATCTCGTTCCTGTCGGTTAAATTTCGCGATTGTAGCACGTCATCTTCGTGCTGCAGCAATTTTAATGGCCAGTAGAGTACATGCCTTTCTCCTCCTTAGCATCTATACCTCGGTCAACTTATCATATTGACGTTAGAACACGAGATACATGTTCGACAGGCGTTCTTCCTTAATTCTTTGTTACATGTCTCTTTCATTATGTTTCAACGTACGAGAGATTCTCGTACGGTAACCTCCGCTTATTTAAAAAATCTTAATGAAGTTACAGAATTTGAGTTACAATACTGTGAAAGTACACATTCATTTGTACACTCTCTTCATTCCATTACACCGCTGCACCAATAGTAATTAATTATTTTAAAAAGACAAGTTTCTGTTGCAAAAGGCTTTATTGCTAATGAAGCCTTTCGTGCTGTTGGCGCATCTTCAGACTATCTTAAATAAATAACAAAGAAGTTTCTGTTACATGAAAATATGCGAAGCCTTCTGGCACTGACAGTCACCGAAATTAAGCTATTGGGGAGGTATAAAAATTGTTCTACTTGTCTTAAAACAGCGAAAGCCTTATTATTCATAAGGCTAAAGCGGAATATGCTGTCGTCAAATATGGACCAGGAGGACGACTCAGAATGACAAGGTCAGTAAAGTTACATTAAAAACGTAAAAAATTTGAATTCGGAATCAATAAGCCACATAATCTGATGATGTACTAACCGCGCAAAACGCTTCATTAGCAATAAAGCCTTTTGCAACAGAGCTAATTTCTTCTTTGCTTTTTGGACACACTAATTTCCTTGTATACACAGTTTCTAGCCACATTGAAATATGTCAATATTTGACGTGCTTTGAAATCCCGTCATCGCAGAATTCTGTCGCCTGCGACTGAAGCTAACCTAAGATGTGGGGTTTCAGTACTCTTCGTACAGAAGCGTACTAATAACCTGTGGAAATCGTACACGAAGCTCTGCGACGGTGAATCTACAGTTTTCTCTAACCCTTACGTCAACCAAACAAATGAGATAAGCATTTACTATACTCAGTCGACCAGATGCACATCTAATTTGTTTGGTTGACGAAAGGGCTAGAGTAACCGCAGGTTCACCGGCACTGAGCGTCGTGTTCATTTCCCACAGATCATTCGTACTCTCCTGTAAAAAGAAGACTTGGAAACCAGTATCGTATGTTGGCTTCAGTCGCAGGTGGCATAATTCTGCAATTGCGGAATTTCAAAGCACGTTAAACGTTACGACGAATGTCTCAGTGTGGCTGGAAACTATGTGTAAGAGTAAATTAGTGTATACTGTCACAGCATTCCAAACCAAATTCTGCGGTTTCATTCATTTTTTTTAAATAAATAGTTTACATTGTAAATAGCTCTATATTCAAAATGAATTGTACTAGTACGTAGTTATTACTATCTGTGCTGCTCCTATACTTATCAATGCCCACTGCTTGAATACTGCTCAGCAGTGTGGGATCCGTACCAGATAGGATTGATAGAAGAGATAGAGAAGATCCAACGGAGAGCAGCGCGCTTCGTTACAGGAACATTTAGTAATCGCGAAAGCGTTACGGAGATGATAGATAAACTCCAGTGGAAGACTCTGCAGGAGAGACGCTCAGTAGCTCGGTACGTGCTTTTGTTAAAGTTTCGAGAACATACCTTCACCGAAGAGTCAAGCAGTATATTGCTCCCTGCTACGTATATCTCGCGAAGAGACCATGAGGGTAAAATCAGAGAGATTAGAGCCCACACAGAAGCATACCGACAAGCCTTCTTTCCACGAACAATACGAGACTGGAATAGAAGGGAGAACCGATAGAGGTACTCAAGGTACCCTCCGCCACACACATCAGGTTGCTTGCGGAGTATGGATGTAGATGTAGAATGCATTTTTTTGTAAAGAGTGCATTCATCACTATACATCACCACATGTTACGTTAGTCATAGACCTTAAGTAAAGGATAGAGAACTTTCTTTCTTGTAACCAATATTCGTACGTATCTGTGTCCACACATGTACATCTCGGGCTACATGCTACTTCAACATCAAGATCTTTGAAATGTATCAACATTTTAGGTTAAATTGTCAGCTAATATAATATTAATGAGATCTCTTAGAACACTGTTAATCCTAACATTGTTACACAGATTTTTCACATCTAGCATTGTGTAGACATTGGGCTACACCCTACTGATTATAAATTTTTGTATGGTGTGTCCCTCATACAAACCGCACATAAGCAACATAAAGCAAGCTATTACTTATTCGAGCATTGTCTCGGCGGTTTATAATCGTTCAGATATTTTCAGGTACAGATGTCATCTGTAGAAATATTTTTCATGCCAAGTACATTATAACTCTGTGTTATCGACATACACGTCTCGCTGATTGCTGAGTAGGTTGGCAGTACTTACAGTCCTTAGCACTTGTTAAATAGGAAAATCTTATTTATCACTTATTAAATAAGAATAACTTTCTCTAGGTTATAAGAGCTTTTTGTTTACTGAAAGTTTATTTTGCTCGCTGTTCCCTGGAAAACCGTTGTAAGAGCCACGACATGGTTCCGAACGCCTTCTAGAATTCTGAATTCTCTTACTAGGGAACAAAAACTATAGATTTTCACACTTCCACGTTTCTGTAATTTTCTGTAACTGTAATGACGACCATTTGTACTTCGTCAAATAATGACACACATAACAGTTACATTATGTCATTTATAATGTAGTTGAATGCCGCTGTGTGACACATAGATAATTTATTTTAATTGCACATAATTTTTATGTTATCCATTCGTTCAATTTTTTTTTAAATTTCTTGCTGTACTTCGTCAAATAAACACATGTATAGGTTACACGTTACAACCACCTCCAATGTATTTCCACGCCGTTGTGTGGCATTTAGAAAATTAATTTTAATTATACGTAGCCTTTTATGTTATCCATTCCTGTAAATTATTCTTACTTATATTGCCACCGTTTATCGTTAAGTGGTTTCTGCTATGATTAACACCTACTAATAGCACCATCTGGAGGAATTTTCGTCTTTACAAGGCCTGACGCCTCGCTTCGGTTAGTCTTCTGCCCGCAACGATATAGGCACTTCTTGTTTGCAGGTTGCCGTGTGTTATGAGCAATCTATGATGTTTACTGTCACATACGAAGCTAACTTAGTAATAGAGCTGCACAGTGAATAAGAAACTGTCGTAAAACGGAGTCAGTATTATACATTTGTTCTGTTGCTACGTTATCAGAATAACAGTTTGTAAGTTATGTTCCCACTCTGCACGTATAGAGAATGTTTGATTCTGTTATTACACATGCACAACATCCTCGTAAATTTGGGTAAGAACTGTAGTCACTACATTCACTTTTTGTGATGTGTTTATCCACTGTGATCTATACGTCGTGAAGATTAAAATGTTTTATAGATAATTATATATCAGTGTTCTGTAAGGCTGAATAATCAGCAGTGATACTAAAATAAAATTGTAACGATGTGTCCAGCTATTTGGTGACGGACATTTTTGTGTTAAGTATTTTGTGAGAGAACTATTTTGTATTAACAGTTTATACTACTATATTCTAATGGTCAATTTTCTATGTATTACAGATCTGAAGATAGCTAATTAATTTAGCCAAAACTGTCAATAAGAAATTATGCTTACGAGCTTAACTAATAAAGGATTTGTTTAGGCTCCACAACTTTCAATAAGCACAGATCGTTTATCTCCAGTTTGACTATGTCAGATAACATTATGGACTTTTGTCCGATTTTTCATGACCAAACGAAAAGTGAGAAATAGACAATATGGGTCTCAAACCAACAAGTGTGGAGTCTATTTTTACAAAAAAATATTTAAGTGTTTGAAAGGAATGTTCGTAATTAAGAAAAAATTGATTACTGACTTCAGGGAAAATCACACAATTAATGTTACACGTATCATTTCACAAAACATTTGACCGTTCCTTATTCAAAAGGCACTTTATCTTCATACTTGTAGGATCTGCATGTCAACAGTACAATGTCACGACATCAATTTGCTGAACATTGCGACACAATTCGCAAAGAAACTCGATAAGTCCCCTTAGAAGATTAAAATACTTCTTATTGCTGTTAAGTACAAACGGTCTCCAAAGTCACTGTTTCGAATATCATTTGAAGCAATTTTTTACTTTTCTTTAAATTTCATCTTAATTAACAAATGGGTGTGTTACTTAACAAATAACGAATCATGGTTTTTGATAAAAGTAACATTTTTTAATATATAATTTTTATTCACATGAAAATGCGGGTTCTCAGAACAAAATAAAATTAAGTTCAAAAATCGAAACATTATGATACTTTTTGGTTGCTAAAGATTGAACAATTAACAAAATGGCATTACGCATGTCTGTATTAAATTTTAATTTCTTTACACAAGAATAGTTATTAAATATGTGTTCTTTTTATAGAAAATCATGATCCAATATTTGTTGACTAACGTGTAGATTTATTAAGAAATATGTAATTGAAATAAAAGTAAAAAAAAGTCTAACGAGAATAGAACCAGCGACTTCATGATTATGCAACAGCTACCCATGAAAATGCTAATTAGGTAGAAATTTTTTGTACGCTGCTCTACAATACTTAAGGCCGAGCTAGATAAAGTAACATGCCTACTCGGAGGAAATGAAAGTGCGGGAGCAGAAAGTTGGATGTCACGAGGTACGAGGTCAGTGTGACTAAGGAGCCAAGTGGAGCCGGCTTCGCAACACGACGCAGTTGAAGAAAGGGGTAAGACCGTGTGTGTCAGTCAGTGGGCACTTACAGTCCACTGGGCTGGTGTTATCCTTTCAACATTATTCGGATACAAAAGCTGGAGGACATCACACCGAAATGAATCGCGGGGAAACTGGAAGAAGGACGATGTGTGACGATTGTAGCCCAGGAATTTGTTATTGCTCACAGCACTGTTTCAAGTGCTTGGAGAACGTTCACAAGCACGGAAAATGCTGCCCGAGATAGAGGAGATGGTCGACCACGATCAACAACAGAAGCATATAATCGCTAGATTGTGCAAAAGGCATAAAGGACCCACGTCAGACAGCGAGTGCAGTTGCAACCAGTTTCAACAGGACTGCAGAGCACGTAATCTCAAGCGCCACAGCGGCACGCGATTGCATGCGGATAGTCTCTTGGCCCACACGAACCGTATGTTGTGTTCCGTTGACACCCGGACATCGGAGGCATCGTTTGCGATGGTACCAAGAGCGTAGGGACTGCACCAACGAAGAGTCGGGTCGCGTCGATTGAGAGCAGAGTCGGTCTGGGTAGGGATTCTGGATGAAGCCTCATATGGCGACAGATGGGAACGCGTAATGCACCCAGGAACATTGTCAAACATGATCAATTTGGTGGTCCAGGTGTTGGGGCGTGTGGAGGCATAATCTTACACGAGCGAATAACCTCCAAATCTTTGGACACGGTACACCAGTCAACGCTATTTTTATCCTGTACTCCTTCTGGGTGCGACTCTTTTCAGGTATGCATTCGGCCCTGACCTTGTGTGGATGGCAATGCGCTACCGCATCTAGAAGCGTAACTCGAGAAGCTCTTGGAACGAGAGGATATTAAGCGAATCGACTGGTCTGCCCGCTCCCCCGACTTACATACCATCAAGCACGTGTGAAATGCACTGGAGAGGCGTGTTGCGGCACGTCCACGTACAGCAACGACCATCTACCAGCGCTGGTGGATGATCGCTGTAGAGCAGGGATCGTCGTCCGTAGTGATCATATCGCATATTAAGAATCATGTCCTGCCTTTTTCACTACTGGCCATTAAAATTGCTACACCACGAGCATGACGTGCTACAAACGCAAAATTTAACCGACAGGAACAAGATGCTGTGATATGCAAATGATTAGCTTTTCAGAGAATTCACACGAGATTGGCGCCGGTGGGGACACCTACAACGTGCAGACGTGAGGAAAGTTTCCAACCGATCTCTCATACACAAACAGCAGTTGACCGGCGTTGCCTGGTGAAACGTTGTTGTGATGCCTCGTGTAAGGAGGAGAAATGCGTCCCATCACGTTTCCGACTTTGATAAAGGTCGGATTGTAGCCTATTGCGATTGCGGTTTATCGTATCGCGACATTGCTGCTCGCGTTGGTCGAGATCCAATGAATATGGAATCGGTGGCTTCAGGTGGGTAATACGGAGCGCCTTGCTGGATCCCAACGGCCTCGTATCACTAACAGTCGAGATGACAGGCATCTTATCCGCATAGTTGTAACGGATCGTGCAGCCACGTCTCGATCCCTGAGTCAACAGATGGGGACGTTTGCAAGACTTCGACGACGTTTGCAGCAGCATGGGCTATCAACTCGGAGACCATGGCTGCGGTTACCATTGACGCTGCATCACAGACAGGAGCGCCTACGATAGTGTACTCAACGACGAACCTGGGTGCACAAATGGCAGGTTGAATCCAGGTTCTGTTTACAGCATAATGATGGTCGCATCCGTGTTTGGCGACATCGCGGTGAGCGCACATTTGAAGCGTCTATTCGTCATCGCCATACTGGCGTATAACCCAGTGTGATGGTATGGGGTGCCATTGGTTACATGTCTCTGTCACCTCTTGTTCGCATTGACGGCATTTTGAACAGTGGACGTTACATCTCAGATGTGTTACGACCCGTGGCTCTACCCTTCATTCGGTCCCTGCGAAACCCTACATTTCAACAAGATAATGCATGACCGCATGTTGCAGGTCCTGTACGGGCCTTTCTGGATATAGAAAATGTTCGACTGCTGCCCTGACCGGCACATTCTCCAGATCTCTCACCAAATGAAAACGTCTGGTCAATGGTGACAGGACAACTGGCTCGTCACAATAAGCCAGTCACTACTCTTGATGAACTGTGGTATCGTGTTGAAGCTGCATGGGCAAATGTACCTGTACACGCCATCCAAGCTCTGTTTGACTCAATGCCGAGGCGTATCAACGCCGTTATTACGGTGAGAGGTGGTTGTTCTGGGTACTGATTCCTCAGGATCTATGCACCCAAGTTGCGTGAAAATGTAACTGCTGATCGTGAAATTAACTGCTTCCACTTGCTGACCTGCTATATTGTAGCTAAATGATAAAGGATCTTCCTTTCTATGTATTCGCAACACATTACACTTGTCTACGTTAAGATTCAATTGCCATTCCCTGCATCATGCGTCAATTCGTTGCAGATCCTTCTGCATTTCAGTACAATTTTCCATTGTTACAACCTCTCGATGTACTACAGCATCATCCGCAAATAACCTCAGTGAACTTCCGATGTTATCCACTAGGTCATTTAAATATATTGTGAATAGCAGCGGTCCTACGACGCTCCCCTGTGGCACACCTGAAATCACTCTTACTTCGGAAGACTTCTCTCCATTGAGAATGACATGCTGCGTTCTGTTATCTAGGAACTCTTCAATCCAATCACACAATTTGTCTGCTAGTCCATATGCTCTTATTTTGTTCATTAAACGACTGTGGGGAACTGTATCAAACGGCTTGCGAAAGTCAAGAAACACGGCATCTACCTGGGAAAGAGACTGGAGTAGAAGGGAGACTGATAGAGGTACTCAAAGTACCCTCCGCAACACACCGTCGGTTGGCTTGCGGATTATGGATGTAGATGTAGATGTAGAACCCGTGTCTATGGCCCTCTGGGTCTCGTGGACGAATAGCGGGAGCTGGGTTTCTCACGACCGTCTTTTTTGAAACCCATGCTGATTCCTACAGAGTAGATTTATAGTCTCCGGGAAAGTCATTATACACGAACAGCCGGCCAAAGTGGCCGTGCGGTTCTAGGCGCTGCAGTCTGGAACCGCGAGACCGCTCCGGTCGCAGGTTCGAATCCTGCCTCGGGCATGGAAGTGTGTGATGTCCTTAGGTTAGTTAGGTTTAACTAGTTCTAAGTTCTAGGGGACTAATGACCTCAGAAGTTGAGTCCCATAGTGCTCAGAGCCATTTGAACCATTACACGAACAGAAAATTGTCTGAGGTGTATTGAAACGGAAAGGTAACAGGACATTTAATATTGTTATCCCGCATGTTCGCGCGACGTAAGGAAAATAAGATATTACGAGAGCAATTACTAGTGCGAAGAAAAACAGAAAAATGGAACAGAACAGTACTACGGTTGTTCTTTTGATTACAAAAGTTTATTTACCCAGACAGCTCTAGTAACAGCGAAATTAACTATTTATCTTCAGATCATTTATACAGAAAAAATCACCGTTGTATCCAATTAATGTGGACAGTCGACGAAATGGATTGGCCTTGTCAAAACGTTTTTCTGCACAAACTATCTGAAGATGGGAATCTAATTTCGGTGAAACTCGTAATGTAATGTTACTTAAAATCCGTCTTGATTGCAAATTTTTTTTATTATTATTCATATGACCGGTTTCGGTTCATTCAGAACCATCTTCAGATCTGTAAAAATAATTATACTAATTTACTATTTCACGAAAGCAAATCTTTTTCATCCTATCTTATCAACATCAAATGTACCAGAACGTACCTGATATTTAAGTTACAGGGGTAACCCGTCCAATTCAGCAACTTTCACATGCTACGTCACATAAAATTGGTTGGCAGAGTGCACGTAATTTATATTAATTATAACACTATTACCGACAGGTGGCGTCTGGTACATTTGTTACATTCCATTTGCACATACTGTATTCAGTAGATCTTTTTTATATTAAAAATATTTAATTAAAATATGTAGATGTCGAAGCTAAAATCTGTACTTGTCAGGATTAAAAAACAGTAAAATTATCATTTTTATACGATCTAACAGCCATAGGGCGATTTATATATCTATGGTGCTGGTGTGAACTTGTTTTCTTCTACGGTCTGCTTCCGTGGTTCCCGCCACTTTGGTGTTGTGCCGCGGTCCGCTCAGTCGTCTGCTGTCCATCGCCGTGGGCAAGAGGGCCGCACAGGAGGGCCCCGTCAACGACGCCAGGCGTTGCACGCGTCTTCCGGCTTCTCCACCGCGCACCATCTCTCATCCCTCGGCCTGGATCTCCATACGCAACAGTTGTCATCTTAGTAGGTCGTCATAAATGCTAAAATAGGCGTTATGATTGAGTTCGCTTTGTTCGTTGAGGATTAAATCCGGATCTTTATTTTTGTGGGTGTATATTTCGATCTCTTCTAAAATGTTAAGGAACCGTCCCTTGTGAGCTCTATGCAGGATGTCTAAGTTCTTTTCAATATTCGTGACTGAGTGCTTTGTCGCAGCCATATGCGCCCCAAAAGCTGTTTTGTTTTGAGAGTAGGTGTGCTCCCTGAATCTGGTTTCAAAGTTCCTACCAGTCTGCCCTATATATTGCTTACAGCAGTCATTACATTTGATTTTATATACACCTGAATCCTGAAATTTATTCCTACTATTACACATTCTATGCCGGAGCTTCAATTTTAACGTGTTATTTGTTCGGAACCCTATTTTAACGTCGGATTTACGAAAGCATCTTTCAATTTTGTCTGCAATTCTTCCATTGTAAGTGAGAGCTACATATTTTTTCTTGTTGTTCCTCTTAACTGCTACTTGCCTTCCTTCTGTTTGTTCCATTTGCCTCTTCTTTATCTTCCTATAAATATTCGTCACCTGCATACACGTATATCCGTTCGCTACGGCCACGTGTTTTAGAATACTTAACTCCTTTTCTACTTCGTGTTGGCTTAGTGGCAATCTTAGTAGCCTGTATACCATCGAAGTAAAATATGCCCATTTGTATCGCGGTGGGTGACAAGAGCGCTCGTTGATAACTAGATCTGTACACGTAGGTTCTCTGAATATGCTAAATTCATGCTTCCCATTTTTCTTTATTAGTGTTAAATCTAAGTAATCTATACGGTTGTTTTCTTCAAATTCCATGGTGAATCTAATTTTAGGGTGTTGAGAGCTCATTTTTTGTGCTAAGTTTTCGATATCATTTTTATCTCCTTTGTATAATAAAATGGAGTCGTCCACATATCTCCTGTAATATACAATTTTCTCAGCGATATTAGGATTTTCATCAAAGAATTTGTTTTCTAAGTGATTTACAAAAATGTCAGCCAGCGTCCCAGCTAAACTGTTCCCCATTGCCAGCCCGTCTTTCTGTTGATAAATTTTACCATTGAAAGTAAAGTAATTGAACGACAAGACATGTTCCAACATTTCCACTAGTTCAATCACTTCCCCCAGTGCCAATTTACCATGAGTGAGGAAATTGTTCTTAATGATCTCAATCGTTTCTTTTACGGGAATTTTTGTGTACAGATTGGTGACATCCAATGAAGCTAGTGACGCATTCTGAGGTATAAGTACGTCTTTAATTTGCTCGGCAAATTCGTAGCTGTTGCTAATGTTGAAAGTCCGACGATATGTATATGCCGCCTTCAATCTGTTATTTAGCTCTTTATTTAATTTATAACTTGGGCTGCTGGTGTTATTAACGATTGGGCGAATCGATTTTTCAACTTTATGGAGCTTTATTTGTGATCGTAATTCGGGGATTCGCGGATTCATTACTTTCAGTTTAAACTTTTCCTCCTCTGTGAATAGAAACACACTGTTATCTATTTGTTTCCTTATTTCTGTTTGAAATTTCTTGGTTGGATCTTTCTTGACTTCTACTATTCCGTTTTCCGTAAAGAACTTTTCAGTTTTCTCTATATAGTCTGTATCGTGTATTAAAACCATAGTGCCGTCCTTATCTGCCTTTGTGACGATAGCCTTACGTGATTCTAACTTCTTATTCAAGCCCTTAAGAGTTAGTAGTTCGTTTCTGTTCTTGTCAGCAGAGTGCATTTCATCTATAATCGACTTCTTTACTTTAATTGCCGTGTTTGTCTGTTCGTATCTATTCATATTTGCGATATCACATGCAATTTTCACTTCTGCGACAGTCTTTTTTATTGTATTTGAGTTAATTGCGGGATTTAGGTTATATTGCAGGCCTTTATTTAAAAGATTCTGCTCATCTTTTGTTAATTCTAACTCAGTTAAGTTCACGACCCTCTCACAAAAAGTATGCAACTTTTCATACGCCGTTTCGTTATCAGTATGAAAATCTACACCTAGGTTAAAAAGCTTCTTCTGATGTCTGTTAAGAGTTAATTCTCGCTCCCTGCCAATTCTATTTTCAATCTCTCTGCTTACATATGTGAACTGTAATGGAGATAAAATGTCACCTAAAATCAAGTGAAGATTAAAAGCTTCTCTATTTAACTTGTCTTTCATTTTATATGCTTCTCGAATTTGAGTTTTAATCCATAATACTTCACTTTTACGTTTTACTATTTGTGCTATGTTTGACATATTCCTGATTTTTACTTTTGCGTAGTTAGGAGTAATCCCTGCGTCTAAGCATGTTTTGTTAAATTTTATTTTCAAGTTTTCTTTCATTATCTTTGTCCTAATACGTAAGAACTTCGTAATGTATCCCGAAGCCTGACGTGGCACAAACTTTGCAAAAACAGACATAATGTCTTATGGGACAACCGCAATTAGTGATTTTATAATGTTACTTAAAATCCGTCTTGATTGAAAATTTTTTTTTATTATTCATATGACCGGTTTCGGTTCATTCAGAACCATCTTCAGATCTGTAAAAATAATTATACTAATTTACTATTTCACGAAAGCAAATCTTTTTCATCCTATCTTATCAACATCAAATGTACCAGAACGTACCTGATATTTAAGTTACAGGGGTAACCCGTCCAATTCAGCAACTTTCACATGCTACGTCACATAAAATTGGTTGGCAGAGTGCACGTAATTTATATTAATTATAACACTATTACCGACAGGTGGCGTCTGGTACATTTGTTACATTCCATTTGCACATACTGTATTCAGTAGATCTTTTTTATATTAAAAATATTTAATTAAAATATGTAGATGTCAAAGCTAAAATCTGTACTTGTCAGGATTAAAAAACAGTAAAATTATCATTTACCTACGTGTACAGATCTAGTTATCAACGAGCGCTCTTGTCACCCACCGCGATACAAATGGGCATATTTTACTTCGATGGTATACAGGCTACTAAGATTGCCACTAAGCCAACACGAAGTAGAAAAGGAGTTAAGTATTTTAAAACAAGTGGCCGTAGCGAACGGATATACGTGTAAGCAGGTGATGAATATTTATAGGAAGATAAAGAAGAGGCAAATGGAACAAACAGAAGGAAGGTAAGTAGCAGTTAAGAGGAATAACAAGAAAAAATATGTAGCTCTCACTTACAATGGAAGAATTGCAGACAAAATTGAAAGATGCTTTCGTAAATCCGACGTTAAAGTAGGGTTCCGAACAAATAACACGTTAAAATTGAAGCTCCGGCATAGAATGTGTAATAGTAGGAATAAATTTCAGGATTCAGGTGTATATAAAATCAAATGTAATGACTGCTGTAAGCAATATATAGGGCAGACTGGTAGGAACTTTGAAACCAGATTCAGGGAGCACACCTACTCTCAAAACAAAACAGCTTTTGGGGCGCATATGGCTGCGACAAAGCACTCAGTCACGAATATTGAAAAGAACTTAGACATCCTGCATAGAGCTCACAAGGGACGGTTCCTTAACATTTTAGAAGAGATCGAAATATACACCCACAAAAATAAAGATCCGGATTTAATCCTCAACGAACAAAGCGAACTCAATCATAACGCCTATTTTAGCATTTATGACGACCTACTAAGATGACAACTGTTGCGTATGGAGATCCAGGCCGAGGGATGAGAGATGGTGCGCGGTGGAGAAGCCGGAAGACGCGTGCAACGCCTGGCGTCGTTGACGGGGCCCTCCTGTGCGGCCCTCTTGCCCACGGCGATGGACAGCAGACGACTGAGCGGACCGCGGCACAACACCAAAGTGGCGGGAACCACGGAAGCAGACCGTAGAAGAAAACAAGTTCACACCAGCACCATAGATATATAAATCGCCCTATGGCTGTTAGATCGTATAAAAATGATAATTTTACTGTTTTTTAATCCTGACAAGTACAGATTTTAGCTTTGACATCTACATATTTTAATTAAATATTTTTAATATAAAAAAGATCTACTGAATACAGTATGTGCAAATGGAATGTAACAAATGTACCAGACGCCACCTGTCGGTAATAGTGTTATAATTAATATAAATGACGCGCACTCTGCCAACCAATTTTATGTGACGTAGCCTGTGAAAGTTGCTGAATTGGACGGGTTACCCCTGTAACTTAAATATCAGGTACGTTCTGGTACATTTGATGTTGATAAGATAGGATGAAAAAGATTTGCTTTCGTGAAATAGTAAATTAGTATAATTATTTTTACAGATCTGAAGATGGTTCTGAATGAACCGAAACCGGTCATATGAATAATAAAAAAAAAATTTTCAATCAAGACGGATTTTAAGTAACATTATAAAATCACTAATTGCGGTTGTCCCATAAGACAATATGTCTGTTTTTGCGAAACTCGTAATGATTGTGTATTTTTTCTGCCATCTGAGGTGAATAAACTTCTGTAATAAGAAGAACAACCTTGTTTAACATCGACATTAGTGAAATTACGGAAATAGAGATATTTGTAACAAAAGTTATTGCTCGGAGACTACTATAGGAACGGAATGATAAATGTGACATCTTGTGAGAGCAGAGCAACGCTGGCTTCCTCCTCACCGCTCTGAGTCACTTAGTACGAACCACGGGGTCCTTTCAGTGCGAATCCCCGAGACGGCGGCGCAGTCTACGCGGCTATCGGCGCCTCCTCTAGTGTCCGCTTCCCGTCACGTGGTCGCTTCTCGGCGCTCATCCGAAGATAACGCCAGGCAGCGAGGCTGCCGTGCCACGGAGCAACCACCGGCTGCCCACACTCTGGCAGAGCAGACTCAGCATATCCCACCGTTACACGTGCAGTGTGCTTTGCCACCAAATCCAGTCGTGCCGTGGGCTCCGGGATTGGGACATTCCGATTCAAATCCCCATTCTGCGATCTGGACTTAGAGGTTCCCTGGTGCCCCTAAATCACTTAAATCGAATGCCGCTGAGGTTCTTCCGAAAGCGCACTTAAGATTTTGCTCTACCCTAGCCTAATCCCGCCGTATGCTCCGTCTCTAATCATCTTCGACGGGACAAACCCCAATAATCCTTCATTCCTTCAACACTTTTTTTTTTCTTCTCACTGGTTTGATACGGCCCGCCACGAATTCCTCTCCTGTGCCAACATCTTCATCTCAGAGTAGCACTTGCAGCCTACGTCCTCAATTATTTACTGGTTGTATTACAATCGCCGGCCGGTGTGGCCGAGCAGTTCTAGGCGCTTCAGTCCGGAACGGCGTTGCTGCTACGGTCGCAGGTTCGAATCCTGCCTTGGGCAAGTATGTGTGTGATGTCCTTAGGTTAGTTAGGTTTAAGTAGTTCTAAGTCTAGGGGACTGATGACCTCAGATGCCAAGTGCCATAGTGTTTAGAGACATTTGAACCATTTTTTATTCCAATGTCTCTTCCTCTACAGCTTGTGCCCCCTAAAGCTCCCTCTAGTACCGTGGAATTTACTCTCTAATGTCTTAAGAAACTCCCTATCATTCCGTAAGTGCCGGCCGGAGTGGCCGTGCGGTTCTAGGCGCTACAGTCTGGAGCCGAGCGACCGCTCCGGTCGCAGGTTCGAATCCTGCCTCGGGCATGGATGTGTGTGATGTCCTTAGGTTAGTTAGGTTTAATTAGTTCTAAGTTCTAGGCGACTGATGACCTCAGAAGTTGAGTCGCATAGCTCTCAGAGCCATTTGAACCATTTGAAGCCATTCCGTAAGTTTTCCTTGTCAGTGTTTCCCACATATTTCTTTCCTCTCCGATTCTGCGCAGAACCTGCACCTTACCCCGCCATATATACGTGTCACCTAGGAATGATCATCATCGCTGGAACTATCGGTTGTCAGAGAGTTCACAGTTCGTTGTAATTGACGGAAAGTCAGCGAGTAAAACAGAAGTGAGTTCTAGCGTTGCTCAAGGTGGTGTTGCAGACCCTTTGCTGTTCCTTATCTATATAAACGATTTAGGAGACAATCTCAGCAGCCGTCTTCGGTTGTTTGCAGATGACGCTGTCGTTTATCGACTAATAAAGTCATCAGAAGATCAAAACAAACTGCAAAGCGACTTAGGAGAAATTCGAAATGGTGCGAAAAGTGACAGTTGACCTTAAATTACGAAAAGTGTGAGGTCATCCACATGAGTGCTAAAAAGAACGCGTTAAACTTCAGTTACACGATAAATCAGTCTAATCTGAAAGCGGTAAATTCAACTAAATATCTAAGAATTACAATTACGAATAATTTAAATTGGAAGGAACACATAGAAAATGTTGTGGGGAAGGCTAACCAAAGATTGCGTTTCATTGGCAGGGCACTTAGAAAATGTAACAGACCTACTAAGGAGACTGCCTACACTAGGCTTGTCCGTCCTCTTTTAGAATACTGCTGCGCGGTGTGGGATCCTTACCAGATAGGACTGACTGAGTACATCGAAAAAGTTCAAAGAAAGGCAGCACGTTTTGTATTATCGCGAAATACGGGAGAGAGTGTCACAGAAATGATACAGGATTTGGGCTGGACACCATTAAAAGAAAGGCGTTTGTCGTTGCGACGGAAGCTTCTCACGAAATTCCAATCACCAGCTTTCTTCTCCGAATGCGAAAATATTTTGTTGACACCGACTTACATAAGGAGGAACGATCACAAAGATAAAATAAGGGAAATCAGAGCTCGTACGGAAAGAGATAGGTGTCCATTCTTCCCGCGCGCTATACGAGATTGGAATAATAGAGAATTGTGAAGGTGGTTCGATGAACCCTCTGCCGGGCATTTAAATGTGATTTCTGTCACCTAGGCACAGTATCCATGCAGATGTAGATGTAGATGTACGCCGATTCTCTTTGCCTCCAGTTTAAACTGAGTGTTTTTTATTGCTGGCATTTCCAGTAATAAACATATACTTCGAATAAACGCTAAAAAATTCTAATTAAGGTGAAGGAGTAGGAGATGACAATCGATATATGCTGGAACTTGCGGCAGACATCGGACTCATTGTCCCCGGCAACAGTTGCGCAGGTGAAGGGGACGGGCGCGACGACTGCGACGGCCAAAGTTCGGATGTTGATGACTTACCCGCATCGTCACCTTTTGGCGGTATCAGTTTTTCACTCTGAAGTAACCACAAAACTGTAGATTCAGTTATTATCCAGAGTTCATAGTACGTCAAGAAAGGTACATCAATAAAATTTACTTTTTTTCCAAGTAATATCGTAGATGGTTTCTCCTTATGATGTTACAAGTTTGTCGCTCTCCGTTTTTAATTTTTTAAAGCAAACAGAATATTATAGTACACCGCTACTGCGATTTGTGAAGCACTTCCACACTAGAGATGGTACCATGCTGCAGTGCAACTGACGTCCGAGTACGACAGCGACAAGGGTAAGGACTTGGACACTGAACGTATATACGTAGCGCCTATTCGGCCACGGACACATTACTGCCTCTGCAGTGCTTTACCGGTTCTATGTCATGTATCTGTTGCTGGTTTATAACCATAGGCATTGTCGTTAAAGTAGTACTGATACATTTTCCCAATTTCTACAACAATCCAACATTTCAAAGGAATGGAAATTTTTCAGTATTCAACATTACAGAGTTTTTGAAAAAAAATTTTGGTACTGATGGAATGGTAAATTGATATTCCGGCTGTTTAGTCAGTTATTATTAAAAATTGAAAAAAAATACTGTTACTACCGAGACTAGACAAATAGCGAAAAACATCGGTCATTCAGAATTAAAATACCGGTATCGGTTTTAGACGGTTGGTTTTTCCCATCCCTTCTGTCACCTAGGCACGTCTCAAAGAGCTGCAGTTTGCAAAGCTTGCAGCACAGTGCAGCAGAAGATGACCAGTGGTTTGCTACGGATATTTTGCCACGCGCTATTAAAGTGGAAGTAGAGCCGCGGCGAAAGGGAATTACTCAGTAGGCAGACAGAAGGGGTCCGTAGATTCCGTTCTGGAGGGAAAGGGAGAGTGAAAGAGAGACTAATGATAACAAATATTTAGTCTCTTCAAACCCATCTCGATCATTCTGATTTTGCTTGTGGGTGGAGCCTTAGCCTCCAGCAATTTTGTGAAAGCATGGTCCGTATTAGGGTGTACTGTTTTTATTTTTTATTGATTGTGCTGTCGGTCGATTTAGACTACTACGTCATTATCAAGAACGTCATTACGAGCCACGTCTTAGCATGAGGCTTCATGTGAAGCTGATCCACGTGTGCCTGATAATGACGCAACTGTAGAAATTGGCCGATAACGAAACGAATAAAAAAATGAAAACTTACGGCTTAATCGGACCAATGGTTTCATTCATATTGATGGTGATCATCAACAGTAAAACACCATCTGCGAGATTACACAGCGAAGCAAACTGAAGACATGGCGCGATTGACAGCAACGTCGTGTTTGTGCCGAAGAAACAAGGAGGAAGAAATTGGTAATAGCGTGCACTGTTCTTAAAAGTACGACACCGAGCGAGTTGCCGCAGTGGTTAGCACACTGGACTAGCGTTCGGGAGGACGACGGTTGAAACACGCGTCCGGCCATCCTGATTTAGGTTTTCCGTGATTCCCCAAATCGCTTGAGGCAAATGCCGGGATGGTTCCTTTGAAAGGGCACCGCCGACTTTTCTCCTCATCCTTCCCTAATCCAATGGGACCGATGACCTCATTGTTTAGTCCACTCCTTCCAACCAAGAAACCAGCAAAAGTGGGGCACTGGAAACGCTAGGCGTCTGTAGGACAATGACTTGCGTGGTGTTCACTGCCTATTGCTCGGGGGACGGTGAATTTAATGGGATTTAGGTTTGGATCGTAGGGCGGCAGTCGCAAGGGAACGAACCCATTTATTTGCAGAGTTTTCTAAATGGAATAAACAGGAAAAAGTTGAAGCTGCTGCGGATGAAAAATTGATGGTGGAACTTCCACCAGATCAATATTGTCTGCTGGATCTGGACTCGAGAACGAAACTTTGGCAGGGCTCTTACTGGCTTTCACCTGTCTTTCAGTCTGTTACTTAGTCATTTTTAGGATTCCACACCTCAATCGGTAAAATACGAACCCTTGTACTATCACTTTGTTTTCCGTCCGTATGTCCCTCTGTCTGTATACTCGACTATTAAGTCTGCATACTTGACTATTAAGACCCTTCCTTCTCAGTAATAGGTAAAGGTATCAAGTTGAAATTTACATCACAATCTGACGTCTACGGTCTTTTAAGCTTCTAAGTCAATGCAGTCAAAAGATACGGCCATATATGGGACGATACCTCGAGCCACGTATATACCGATATTATTATTAATTGGTTACCTACGTAAATTGGTATGTTATGAGCTCACAATGCAGTAGCTGTAGCAAGGACGCAATGCGTTGGCCGTCTGCCCGCAGGTACTGAACGTCAAAAGTCTGCACCATTCTGACTACTTCGTGTCGACTGTTGTCTGTTGCAGACAACTGCCACCCTCAGAGACTCCCAAGTGGTAACACAGTAACTGCCTGTCGAAATTTTGTTTTGTTTCCTGATTAATAACACTAACTTTACTTACATTGAAATGCGTTATGCAATATGAGATACGACCACAAACGTGTACTAAATGTATTGGTTGTCATCTTTCTTCTACTGTATTACAACAATATTAGTTTAATTTTATATTCCTGACTAGAAAAAAATACTGCATTTCAAGATGACCATCACTGTAATTCTCATTAACGAGTCCATGTTACTTCCGTGTCGAAGTTTGAAGATGACCATCTCTGCTATGCTCATTCAAGAGTCCATGTTACTTCCGTGTCAAAGTTTACACCACAGCAGCTGATAGTTACTACTTCCACAAGCCCACGAGTTGTCAGTACTCGAAGACAAACAATAAATCATTCATCCTCTCGCATCCTCCAACTGCGCAGTGGCTGCGCTACCTCCCTCTCTGCCCCTGACTAGGGGAACACGCCCCAGACACTGCCAACCGATTCGGCTAATGTTTGCCGGAACGCTTATGTGCAACCTAAAATAAGACATTAAGATATTTTGGCTCATCACCTTCCCGTTTTTGAGAAAACCACTCCTAAATTTCAAGACGCGCAGTCGACTCAAAATTGAGGGGTCCGATAGTTAACTAAAATAAAAACTTAGCACTTTTAATCATCATATACGGGGTCAGCAAACGAATAATTTCCTAGAACTCGAGGAAAGAAATTGTTGCGACTGGTTCTTAGGTACCCATAAGGTACCCTTATGGTACGCGTTGGTGAACGGAAGCGCCGTTGTGGCCGAGCGGCTCTAGGCGCTTTAGTCCGGAATCACGCGGCTGCTACGGTCGCAGGTTCGAATCTTGCCTCAGTTTTGTGTTGATTACGCATTGAGAACGTTAGGGATAGTTTTCCCTCGAAAATGGGAGAGTGTCGTTATCTTAGCCTTGCATTTTCGTTTGTACACAAGCCACCTGAACTGAGTAAGTTGGCCATGTCTGTGGCCATCCGCTTGTGAGGTAAGCAGCTGACTTTACTAAGCTCACGGCCCAATCCACCAACGTCAATTAAAACTGAGAACATCTTAAAATTTTAGTGTCTGAGTAACTATTTTTGTTTATTGATAAACGGGAAAATTACTCTCTTGAGAAGCTCTTAAGTAATTTGACGTTTTTGGATTCGGCTGTTGATTGCTAGATGCATATTATTATAAAATAAGGCTGAGAAACGCGTGCCGTGCGCGTACTTCACCTGGGCCGCAGTTTGACGACCACTGCGATAGATGAACTGTCCATATACATCTCTGGCCTGAATTCTCTAGCGGTGGAGCGCGTGTCTAGAAAGCGAGAGCTCGCGATATTGAATCGCTATCGGACAACCGATTTTTCAGTCTTAGTTTTAACGTAGCCTTCAATCCTCAACGATCTGAGGAGTCGCCAGAAACAACACGTGGCCCAGATTCCACGTTAAGCTGTAGGTCCCTTCTCCCCTGTTGGATAAGCAGATCACATAAATCGCGTCCAGTAGAAAGACTTGTCACAGGCTATTGAGCCACACGAAATTACTATTATTATTATTATTATGCAAATGTGTAATACAATTTTATGGAACTCTCACAGCACGAGCCCTACCGGAACTTGTCTCGTTTTCTTTCTTTATTGTTTCTGTGTAAATGTCGCATGACACCTCTAAAATTCCATTGATGGGAACACTCCTTTTTGTTTTTTTCTTTATTACAGAGGGAGGTCAGTCCCCGCTGAACTACCGCTCCTGCGCTCCCCCCCCCCCCCCCCCCCCCCCAGTCTTCCTTCTCCCCCTGACCGAGCTACCCAGGATCGACTGGGAACATGTCCTCCACAGCTGTACTTCTACTACAGCCTCTCTCCCGCTAACCAAACTTTCACAGTTGTTTTTCGGAATACCACGCTGTATTAGCACTGTGAGAAATGGCACAGCCAGAGGGTAAGGGAGCTGTGATGGCGACTCGCGAGTCGTGCGTCAATACCGCGGTCGGTAGGAGCGGTAACCGCGAAAGAAAAGATTTCGGGATCGAGTCCCGGTATGGCAGACAGATTCAGTCCGTCAGAAGCTTTCAGAAGAGAACAAATCCCGTGCCGAGAGAGAGTCATCCCGGATGGTGTGATACATCGAAAACATCTATCATGCCAATCGCAGCTCGCGATATTCTCATATGACGTCCTAAAATCCATGGCTCAAGAGTCAGGAAGAGGTATTAGTTCTTGATTTCCAAGAAACTTTTAGCTCAGCAGCAGATATAAGCTAATTAGCGAAAATACGATCCCATGAGGCATCAAGCGGAATTTTAGATTGGACGGAGATTTTCTAGGTCGGGATGACTCAGAAAGTTATCTGGGATAGAGAGTCATCAACATTTGTGGGAGTAATTTCAGATGGACACAATGCATATGTCAGGACCCTTGCTGTTCATGTTGCATACGATTGATCTTGATTTTTCACAGGTGAGTCAGTTATTTACAATGAAATATAGAAAAAGTTGCACAAATTTTAAGTCTGAAATCAGTAAGACTTCAAAGTGATGCCAGGTTTAGAAACTTGCTTTAAATGTTCGGGAATGTAACAAATGGTTCAAATGGCTCTGAGCACTATGGGACTTAACTTCTGAGGTCATCAGTCCCCTAGAACTTAGAACTACTTAAACCTAACTAACTTAAGGACATCACACACATCCATGCCCGAGGCAGGATTCGAACCTGCGACCGTAGCGGTCGCGCGGTTCCAGACTGTAGAGCCTAGAACCGCTCGGCCACCCCAGCCGGCGGAAGTGTAACATTGAGGACTCTTTTTTTAATAAAAAAGAAAGATATTCAATGAGGCACAACTATGATAAGTCAACTCTTAGAGTTACCTGGGTCCAACAGTTTTTATTTTTATGAAATGGAACGATCACTCAGGCTCAGTAGTAGGTAAATCAGATGTAGGTTCGTTGGCTGGATAATACCAAAATACCATCAGTCCACAAAGGAGACTGGCTACAAAACACACGTGGGACACATCCTAGAATATTGCTTAAGTGCGTGGGACCCTTATCAGATAGGGCTAAGAGTAGGAAATGAACGTACAGAGAAAGGTGGCACGAATAGTCACAGATTTGTTTGACCGAAGGCAGAGCGTGTACGGAGGTACTGAATAAAGTTGAACTTGTGGACACTTGAAGACAGTCGCAAATTATGCTGTGAAAGCAGTTATAAAGTTTCAAGAACCATTTGAAGAATTTTTCGTCACGGGATCGTTAAGTCGGCACGAGAGTGTTACAGAATCAACGAGAGGCGTTGTGCATTTCGGAGGAGTACGTTCCAGAAAGAGTCGGACAACATATTACTTTCTCGCACATACATCTCGCGAAATGACCATGGTGAAAAAATTCGAAAATTAGAGCTAATATAGAGGCTTACCAACAATCATTCTTCCCACGTGCCATTCGTGACTGGAACATGGAAGGGGTTACCAGAAGTACACTCCGCCACATACCGGTAGGTGGCTTCTGGAGTACTGATGTAGATGTAGAAACGTTGTGATTGCCGCCAAGGCCTGCACTTAAAATTTCTTCCATTAACTACCCGTTTCAATTCACGGACCATCATCAGGTTCATAAAAGCATTTACAAGATCATGTTAGGCGTCATAAAATCTTTGGTGACAGATAATAAAATCCATGAATTCCTCACTGCTGTCACATTTGTAGTATAAATTACATCGTCAAACATAAATTGAACCACCCAGTGCCCATGCTCATGCTACATCAACAGTCTGCATGAGCGCTAGGAACGTAGGCATTCTACGTGCTCACAGCTGATCGCGATCAGAGTGAGGTACCCCTTTCTAAAAATGTCTTCCTTTTGACTGACGAAGTTATTCCTTTGTAAGGTATGCGACCATCCAGTCTTGGTATGTAATAATTACAAAGAAGTTAAGATCGCTAAAAACTTTTTTACGAGGCGTTTCGAGTAATCCTCATCAGATAACTGGGGCAAAATTTACATAAAAGACTAATTAGAAAAGCAACAAGTGCAATGTAGTATCAGGGACGGAAGTACATACTGAATACAGGTACACACCATACGCTTAGGAAAGCTAATACAAGTGAGGAATGCAAGAGAAACGTACAATCTCATCTGAAACTGCCGTTAGGCGCGTTTGCAAAAGATGTTATTTTGAGACATCGCATGCCAGAGGCTGATGGCACCAGACTGGAGGAACGTATTATTTCAAGTTGGTGCCAGTTGGCGTTGATCTCAAAGACCGAAACAAACCAGGACATAGCTTTTATAATATACAAAACAATGTAAATATTCCTACCACATTACATTTTTTTACGATAAGCCTCATGTCGTCAATGGAAAATGGAACATAGAATACGTTAAGTCAAAGCCTGTCATGGGACACATACAAAGATCGTACAGCAAGCTTGGCACAATGTCCAAATATTCCATCGACAGAGTCGACATAGATAACAACGCAAAGGGCATCATTATAAAGGAATACATTAAAATTTTTCATTACTGTTTTCCAAACTTCAGCCTATTGAGACGACGGATGGGTCACGTAAAAAAAAAAAAAAAAAGAAAAAAAAGACGGACGTATAGCAAAATATTAAAATGCAGATGTAGAACTAATTACTTGTAGGGCGAGGGAGGGACAGAGTGAGTTGAGTAGGAAAATAGGCGGTGGTAAGGGATGCTGAGAACCGAGGAATTGGAAGGGAGGGTAGCATAAAGAGATGGAGGGAAACAAAGCAGCGATGACTGGGTGTTGTGTGCTGTCCTTAGTTTAGTTAGGTTCAAGTAGTTCTAAGTTTTAGGGGACTGATGACCATAGATGTTAAGTCCCATAGTGCTCAGAGCCATTTGAACCATTTGAACAAAGCAGGAAGAGTGAGCAGGAAATTTTCCCCCGATGGTCCATTTTCACTCAATTTTATACAACAAACAAAATTACATTATAACAGAAATGGCCATTCTTTTGAGTACATTGTTCGCTTTTAAAGTATACCATTAACCTGAAACCTCACGAATATGTTTACGAGTAATAACAGTCTCATTAGAAATATATTACTAGGACGGGAATGGGGGAAGAGGGGGAAGGGCGATGAAAAGTGCAATATGCAAATACATAACATTATTAAAATACAATATGCAGCTACATAACATTATTCAAATTCATATTATTTGAAGAGGAGACATTGTGTGTATAACCCACATATAATAGAACATTTTTTCTACTTTGTCTTGCGTAAATTTTGTCTGTTATCTGATGATGATTACTCGAAATGCGTCGTAAATAAAGTTTTTCGCGATCAAGACGTTTTCATGGAATTACCACAAGCCAGTTCTGAAAAATATATATAAAGAACGACGTGGAAGTATAGAGTCTAGGGATATACTGCATCCCTTTACGTATTTCCTTTAGGGACCACGAAGACAAGTTTAGACTAATTGCTGTGCGCAGCGGCGTTTACGCAGCCATTCTTCCTAAACTCCATGCGTGAATGGAAACGGAATTAGCCCTAACAAGTGGTGGAGCAGGATGAACATTCTGCCGTGTACTTCACTGCGGTTTGCAGAATTTAGATGTGGAAGTAGAAAGACTGACATAAAGGATGTGTTTTACATCTGCTGACGAGTGTGGCGGCGACCGGCGCCGTGTCCGGAGAGGAGCTATTCTCGAGCTGTGCGCCACCTGGTCCGTTCACGCAGCCTCCAGCGTCCGTATCGGAAGCGGCGGGCGCCGCGCAACGGAAGAAAAGCCCCGTCTCGGCAGTATTGAGCAACGCGCCTCCGTCACAGACACGCAGGCGGCCGGCGCTATTAAGAGCAGAAGATGGCCCGCCAGGAGACAGTGCGGCCGCCTGCTCCAGCGAGATCACTTCCTCCTCAGCTCGCACGCAGCACACAGTCTCCGAGTCAGCCCGTCTGTCTCCACGCCGTCTCCCACCCAATAATCAGTATGGCCAACAGAAGCAGCTACTGCAGAACCTACCGCACAGCTGCACTCGTCGCGGCCGGCTTGGTGGTTCTCGCAGGCTCAGCGGTTGGTGCACCAGTTGTCACCACCGCTAGCCAGTCCGCCGTGCGCGACCTGAAGGGCTTGGAAGACTGGAAGAGAGTCGCGAACGAGACGGTGTGCCCGGCGCGGACGGAATTCAACAGGGACGTGAACGTCATGGAAGCGTGGTGCGCCGAGGGCGTCGAGGGACTCGAGTTCGAGGCCCGCAACCGGACGTACGTATGCAAGACTCTGCGACTCACTGTACCAGTGCCCAAGCACAACGGCGACAGGGACATTGCCGGCGGCTGTGTCGCCCGTCTGCTTCCATCGTCCAATGACGCGCACCGTTTCAGCAACGACATTTAGTATAGGACACTTCTTATTTATTTATTCCCTTTATTTATTTATTTATTTGTACTATATACAAGAATTTTTATTTATTGCCCAGTTAGTGTTGCCAAAATTTTCGACTGGAATTCCAGATTGAGAATCCGGTTCGTATGAGTCGTCTATAGACTTCTCCTAGAACGCTACGGCTTGAACTGTGATATAAGCTATTATTTTGCGTCCGTCTTCCGTGAAGGCTTTCGATATAACTGGTACGAATATCGGTGTTAGGTGAAAAATTTTCCTCGCTATTTAGCTGTCAAGTTTAACACTGTACGTTCCTTAACTTTTCGTCTCTGAAACACGAACATCAACACAACCATCCTGTAGGTTTATGTAAAATAACCAGCACACTCACTGTGTACGAGCATTCAACTGTTATAAGTTATTATTGGCTCTGTGGTTTCTTAATTACAAATTAGTTTAATAACCTACTCCATAATTATTTACTTACCGAGCTAGTTATTTTTAGTCAAATGCCTTTTAACTATGATTACTATCAAACTTCCACTACAGAACTCCTGCTATGGAAACAAGGCTCTGTTTTGATGCCACAAGTTCTTCGTTCCTTGAATAGAAAACCACAAATTAGTCGTTATGAGGAAACGAGAAAATTATTACTTGTGATGACGGTGAGGCAAACCGTCAGTATTAGTATGGCATGGTCAATTGTAACTTAATTAACATAGGTAGCTCTCCACACCAATTACGGTATGGATGCGTTCAGTTTCCCACAATCGGATTTTGGTCTCAACTGCTCACATATGATGTACAGTAATTAATGTTCTTTGTCTGTCATTATTTTAACTGACATTTAACCCTCATATTGTCTTACTGCAGCAATTTTCATGTCGCCGAAACGTCATTGCTGATAGCAGACATTATCGATTCAAGTAAAAGTTTTCGCATCATTGAAGGTGCTGCCTGATTTTACTTGCTATGCAAGCATTCTTATAAATTTCCTCTCGTACCAAAGAGAAATCTGATATCGATAAATCAGATAATATTTTACAAACTGTAATTTTTTACTTCATTGTAATCTATCTAGTCTTTTGCACCACAAAGGTAATTATGTGTATTGGTGCTGGTCTGAAAGTTGACGAATGTCAGTACTGTGTATTCCAAGCTACTTAAATACAGTATGTAATCTTCAAAAAAGGTTGTATGTTCCTCCGTCATTTAATGATGGGTCATTGACACGTACTATTTGTAAATTAAGTTTAATATACTTGATAACACTAAAGAAACATTGTCACTGCGAAATAAGTGTTTTGTTGCATACATATGAGAAAATAAATATTTTTTTTACAATTTTATCATTTTTCCACTTCAAGCTACTGAACCTTCTTTGTACGAGTAATCTTCCTGTTTCTTATCACTACTGGTAATAGCAATGAAGAAAAATATTGATTATGCGGAAATGTACTGTTATTGCTTTGTAAGAGAAATGTTGCGCGTATTTTGTGTTCCTCACGAAATAAAACCCATTTATAAATGTGTAGGGTAAACATACAATTAGTTAAGCCATACTGTTTACAAACTCATACCAGTGCAGCCTTATCGATTTAATAGAAAAAAATGTTACTGCAAATGATACAAAAGTCTCACAGCCAGCTAAGACCCCTCTCTGTCTCTCTTTCTCTCTCTCCCTCCCTCTCTCTCTCTCTCTCTCTCTTTGTCTGTTTGTCTGTCTCTCTCCCTCTCCCTCTCTCTGTCTGTCTGTCGCTCACTGTCTGTCTGTCTCTCTCTCTCTCTTTCTCGCCACCTCTCTCCCTCCTTCTCTCTCTCTCTCTCTCTCTCTCTCTCTCTCTCTCTCTCTAGAGCGCGCCGCCTCTCTCTCCACTTCTATCTCTGGTGCCACAGAGGCTGTTAGCGCCTCAAGGTCACCACTAATTTGGGTACGCATCGCGTGGCCTCCTGAGACTTGAGAGTAGCCCGCTTTAATCTTTGACTGATACACCTTTCCATACATGTTTCTGTGAGTTCTCGTTTTCTTACGATTGCTGTGGGTACGACAGTTTGGTACCGGCACTTTATCTTCATTTTCATTTTAGCGCCCATTCGTGTGGAGGGCGTTAATTGCTTTTAGTATGTGAATACGTCTGTCTGGTGCATAGCTAGCAAGTCAGTCGCAGTATGTCCCCTACCTTTCCTTCTCCATTCCAATATCTGTATGAATAGCTGTTAACTGAATGAATATGAAAACTTATTTTGGAATTACTCCACAGACGTGTGTATTTCGATTGCTTAGATATATGAAATCAGTTATCGACATGCACCATTCTAAGCAGACGTTTGCCACACATAGACACAGACAATTAAAGGCCATGCTGAGAGTGTATTTTCTACAGTGAGATTTCATAACGACGTTCAGATGTTGTATTTTTGTTCGTTAATTCAACACAGAGGTGAATATGAAACGAGACATCTCATTCTGTAAAACAACCGTAATGTATGCATGTGAAATAACTCAAATACTGTGATTTTACGAATATTTGCTGCCATTTTTCTCAGTTGTTACTTTAATTATGCTTGATCATGTACTAGATAAGAAAAAAATTCGTTTTTTGCAACTGAATGTTTTATTCCAGTCTACCAAACGTGATTCGCCTATTCATGCTCGGCATTATTAGTGATCTGTAATACAAATAAAATTATTCAGTTATGCATATTTTACAGGAGGTTTGATTCTTCGCAGCTCATCAGAATTATCTATTTACAAAAACACAACCACATACGTGTGATGATGATGATGATGAAGTCCCATTCTCCGTAACAGAGCGTAGGAGACGATGCGGGAGACCCGGACCGCGGTACTAGGCAAGCTCCTAGTGGAGGTTGTTTCCCATTGCCTTCCTCCGACCGTAATGGGGATGAATGATGATGATGAAGAAGACACAACAACACCCAGTCATCTCGAGGCAGGTGAAAATCCCTGACCCCGCCAGGAATCGAATCCGAGACCCCGTGCTCGTGAAGCGAGGACGCTACCGCGAGACTACGAGCTGCGGACCACATATGTGTATATCGCTAAATAAAATAAATTAGACGCCAGGAATCACTATACTCCTACCAAAATATGTATAATGAAATTTTTTTTTAATATATTATACACTACGGCCGAGGCTCACTGAATGAAAAAAACATGTTTGGCAGACAAAAATAAAACATTAAACTGCAGAAGAAGGCATTTTTTCTGTGCGTATAAAGGTATTTATCCCAGAGAGACTGAAGGCGTGCATGGCGGCCTACACTAGATTCAGTATCAGCATCGCTTAAACATAGCCACACAGTTGGACCATAACTCTCCTACAGCTGTGTATCCTCTAAATCCACAGAGACTATCTTGCGCATTTCGAGACACTCCCACAAAGAGGACAGAGGATGACAGTCAACAGGCATTCTAGGTCGCCCAAGTACCTTTCGCGAAGAGAACTGCATTTGTGGCAAGTAAGTAAACAGTGGGTCAAGTATAAAAGTTTCGGATCACTGCACAAACACAAAAACTATACACGTTTCTTGTCATATGTGTGTTTTTATTATACGTTAGTACGCTTAAGAACAAAATGGTATAAAATTAAAAGAAAATGAAACTGTTTCCAAACATGCACATTGAAATATGCATATTGAAATTCATGTATTTTTTCCAGCAGCCGACTTAGCCATAAAAAACTTTTTGCATAACAGTCACTGTGAATAGTGTTTTGTGCGTAGCTTCAGTGACGATGCGAGCTTTTGGAACTTCCCAAACGGTTAGTCTCTTTTGTTTCTCAGTGTGACAGAATCACTATCATAAGGCATAAATGTTCTTTCACCAGAAACTCGTCTTCTATATGGGAAAAGTAATCCTTTTTTGTTAAGTAAGCCACAGAAACAATATCTTATTTTTGTTCTGTCAACAGCAGTTGTAACTCCATATTATAGATTTCTTTTTAGAAGCAGCTTCGATGTAAAGGCTTTGTGCACACAGAAAGCAATTTCATTCCTAAACCTGCCACGTACGGTCCCTTGCCAGAGAAATTTGTAACCGGTTTGATTACCACCAACATTAGTGATGGAATTACTGCCATAAATAGGATATTCGGATGTGCCGTAATGAAGGAAGAGAAATTACATTTTATAAAATAAATTGCAGCTGTGCATACATCCGAGTTAGACCCTTCACTCTTTCCGACGTGATTGTGGCCGCACGACGGGAATGAACAAACTTTGAATGCTGCATGGTATTTGGAGCTAGACTCATGGGACATTCCATTTTGGAAATCATTAAGGAATTCAGTATTCCGAGATACACAATGTCAAGAGTGTGCCGAGAATACGAAATTTCAGGCATTACCTCTCACCACGGACAAAGCAGTGACTGACGGCCATCACTTAAAGACCGAGAGCAGAGACTTTTGCGTAGAACAGTCAGTGATACCAGACAAGCAGCAATGAGTGAAATGCCTGCAGAAATCAATTTGGGACGTGCGAAGAGCGTATCCGTTTGGACAATGTTGCTAAATTTGGCGTTCATGAGCTATAGCAGCGGGCGACCGACGCGAGTGTCTTTGTTAACACCACGACTACACCGGCAGCGCCTCGCCTGGGCTCGTGACCATATCGGTTGGATCTTAGACGAATGGAAAAACGTGAACTAGTCAGATCAGTCCCGATTGCAGTTGGTAAGAGCTGATCCCATGAAGCCATCGATCCAAGTTGTCAACAAGGCACTGTGCAAGCTGAAGGTTGCTCCTTAATGGTGTAGGCTAGTTTACGTGGAATGGACTGGGATCTCTGGTCCAACTGAAGCAATCACTGACTGTAAACGGTTCCTTTCGGCTATCTGGAGACCATTTGAAGTCTTTCATGGAATTCATGTCCCCAAACAACAATGGAATTTTTACGGATGACAATGCGCCGTGTCACCGAGCCTCAGTTGTACGCGATTGGTCTGAAGAACATTCTCGACACTGCGAGCGAATGATTCGGCCACTCAGATCGCCCGATATGAATCCCATCGAACATTTATGGGGCATAATCGAGAGGTCAGTTCGTGCGCGAAATCCTGCACCGGCAACACTTTCTTAATTACGGAGGGCTATAGAAGCAGCGTGGCCCAATATTTCTGTAGAGGACTTCCAACGACTTCTTGAGTCCATGCCATGTCGAGTTACTGCAGTAAGCCGGACTAAAGGAGGTCCAACAAGATTTTAGGAAGTATCCCATGACTTTTGTCGCCTCAGTGTCTATGATGCTGGATAGTTACACCTTCCGCTATCTGTTTAAATTTCTTCATTCGCTTGCGATCGGTTTCTGTGATGCGCTGCACCTTCATCGCACCCGATCTATATCAATGTGAAAACAACATTAATCTACCAAGACATTAGTCATCCAACACACACAAGAAAACAATGTTAAAATAAACGCTACCAAGTGCTCTTTCCTTAATAAACAATGTGATACTTCAGATCACTCAAGCACATTATCAGTTATGCGAAGAAAACTCTACATAAATCGTAATTTTGTTGTGCCGAGTAGTAAAATTAACTCTCAAAACTCTATAAAACAGGTCTGTTGCTTAATATGAAATGCTAATCAAATGGTAAAATATCCTTCGAGAATATGTATTAAGAGTAACTGTGAATTCAAAATGACTACAAAACACGACTGATGCTAAGTGAGAGTAGCAGTTCGTATATATTTAGTAGATTAGTCAACCTCCTCGAACATCTACGAAGTATCTCACCATCGATATAAGCGCCATAGTTATTATATATTAATCCAAAAATGCATTCACTATCTACTAAGTGTGGCGTTCGCTGTGTTATTCAGTGGTTTGGTATTTAGCTAATTTGTAAGTGAAAATAATAATCTTATTTTATTACATTGAGTAATTACTAAATAATTTTTCTCCCAGCTAAAGATTTAGTCAAGTTGCTAAAGAACTCCAAGTTAACGACGTGTTAAAGTGTTGTCTGTAAGTTGTGTAAGTGTCACTAAATCACAGTTCATACAACAGATTCTATACAACTATTGATTATGATGGAAACAGTTATCTTCAGCAAAATGATCATTAAAACCATCGAATATCAGCCGCGCACAACACTGACGTATGTTACCTGAAACAATACTCTTCGCAACTCAATTAATTTCGGCTCCATTCATCAGCTAGAAAAGTTTGTTATAAGGATCGTGCTATGAGCACTGTTTTTAAAGAACCAATCTGATTCGAATTCGAAGCACGACTCACGCCCGGTCCTCACAGCTTTACTTCTGCCAGTATCTCGTCTCCTACCTTCCAAACTTTACAGAAGCTCTTCTGCGAACCTTGCAGAACTAGCACTCCTGAAAGAAAGGAGCTTCGGTAGCTCAGTTGGTAGAGCACTTGCCCGCGAAAGGCAAAGGTCTCGAGTTCGAGTCTCGGTCGGGCACACAGCTTTAATCTGCCAGGAAGTTTCATATAGCGCACACTCTGCTGCAGAGTGAAAATCTCATTCTGGAAACATCCCCCAGGCTGTGGCTAAGCCATGTCTCCGCAGTATCCTTTCTTTCAGGAGTGCTAGTTCTGTAAGGTTCGCAGAAGAGCTTCTGTAAAGTTTGGAAGGTAGGAGACGAGATACTGGCAGAAGTAAAGCTGTGAGGATCGCGCGTGAGTGGTGCTTCGGTAGCTCAGTTGGCAGAGCATTTGCCCGCGAAAGGCAAAGGTCCCGAGTTCGAGTCTTGGTCGGGCACACAGTTTTAATCTGCCAGGAAGTTTCAACACAGAAAATGCTTACTGAGAGAGGAATTAAAGTTACAAATAATTATTCACTCATATTTATAATAATAATGAACTCTATTCTCAAGTAATAATTAACAAATAATTACAATTTCTTAACAGACCTCAGTTTGATATGCGTCTTGCGTCCTGAACCTACAAAATGCCAACCAACAAAAGGTAAAAACAAAGGAAGAGAAAAGCAGATCATAAAAGGAATTTACAATTATCACTGTCTTTGTATGATACACATCAATATGTCCAATTACATCATAAAATATTATATAAATAATTAATATTTATCATCTTTTCACTGTTTTTTCATATGTCCAATAGATAATGTTTATAACTGTTAAAGGCGTAATTTCCTCTCGTCGCACTGTAGCTAAAATTTATCTCGTGGGTGTTACATAAGTTTCAAAATCTGTTGTCTAATGTACGAAAAGCGTGAAGAAACGGTTCTCAAGTAACAACAAGCGTAAAAATACAGCCTCAACAACACAGTAAAGGCTGCCCTCTAGTCCATAACAAACCGCACACATTTTCCGCTCAACACTGAACTTTTGACTCATGAATAATAATAATGATCACCAGACAAACTCCCTCTACAAAAACTTGTAAAAGCATAAGCCAGTCGTGATTAGTACAGTCCTCTACATGATACAGATACCACATAAGAAAAGTAAATTCGAATACTACCTGAAAGTGTGTGTTGTCTCACTAAACAACTCATAAATATTCGCAGACGAAGATGAATATTGAGAGAACTTACGAATATGTAAGGACATCCCGAACCGTGTAGCTGCTGACCCCAAGGCAATAGTATTAGCGGTTGAAAGAAATGAAAACCCTCATAGTGCACGTAGATCACACATAATAAAAATAGTCTGTCATTAAAGGGATGTTACCAGCAATACATTTAGTGAAAACATCTTCTAGTCCAGGTCAGAAGTGATAACTGTATTAGACAATATACGAAAATGCACGGAAAAGGAACATGTGTATCTATTCCTGCAAACCTTCACATTCGCTGCAATGAAAATGCCTGTGTTATGCAAAGTAGGACCCTACTGTATGGGGACGTCAGTGGCGGTTTACACGTCTGAAATTTATATATTTATTGCCATTATACCATTCTTATTTCGGCCTTAAATACTTTTGGTAGTGCTGTTTTCAATTTTTCAGTATTAAGATATAAGACATCAGGTGTCTCACTAGGTTCCATTTTAGGCCCTTACTTTTTCGTGTGTGCACATACGCCAGCAAAAGTTATGCGTCACCCTTTTATTTGGGAACACATGAAGCAGCAAACAAAAATTGGCTCTGGGGCTTGCGTATGTATTCATTTGCAATATGTCCAAATAAAAAAAATTAAAAATATATAAAAATAAAAAAAATTAAAAATATGTAAAAATAAAAAAAATTAACAACAAAATTGTCTGTTTCCATTATTTTTTTAAATTATTTTTCACTTGACACTCCTGAGCAACGACAACACGTAGTGGAACGTCTCCTGCCCGGATTCAAGCTTCAATTCATCATGGCATACCATCGGTGACGTCATCGAGCCAGCCTTGCTCCAGATTGTCCCATTCTTCAATGGCGATTCTGCTTCAATAGTTCAGAGAACGTGGACGCTGTGAACTTCCAAAAACAGTTCGTTTCACTCGATCCCAGACGTTTTAGATTGGGTTCACGTCCAGGGAACAGGCAGACCAATTTATTCTGCTGATCCTCGCGTGCTGAAAGAACGTGTTCACAAAAATGGCACAATGAGCTAGCGAGTTATGCCCATCAAGATGAGTCTGTCACCAATATGTTGGCGATACGATCGCACTGTTGACTGCAGAATCTCGTACCCTAGAGCAGTGAGACAACCCTCAACAACCACGATAGGTGTACGGTAAGCCCATGTAATGCTACCCCAGAGGAGCACTCGACCACCACCTTGTTGCAGAGGTGGGACATAATCATAGAGGCATTCGATGTCACTGGATTGTCTCCAGACACGTTGTCTGTGGTTATCACGGTACAACCGATCCTAATTTCGCAAGTAAACAACACCAGATGCCAATCCTGGGGTGTGCATTCTACATGACTTCTTGCCATCTGTAACGGAGTCCATGGCGTTGTGGTGTACGATGTGGTGGTGGCATCGTCTCCTAATAGTTTGATGAGGTACGTAATGTCCTACGGCCTCTTCAAACGCCGAATACAGTTTTGGAGCACCCAGCCCAGGTTTACTTTGACTCATAAGTTGTAGATATCGATGATCGTGTGCATCTGTTCAACTACCAATGAAGTTCAGTTTAAGGTGGGCCTAAATGATTTATTGCTGGCCAGTTTCTTCTACTCCATTTATAAATTTCTTAGTAGGATCAACTGATGTGTATTTCTTAACAATAATATCAAGTAACTTGAGTATTTTTACACCATGACACAAATTCAGTGCGATAATGCGGTTTGTTTGATGATGCATCCCTACAATAGACTAAGAATTATAATATTGACCTCAGTAACTCCGCTATGCCCGTCCTAAGCCCGGGGCCTCAACGTGCAAGCGGTGAGGGAAGAAGAGGAAGAGTAACAACCTCGTGAAAAAACCAGGGTTCACCTGCACCAGTCGATAGCACCCTGGGGGCTCCATGCTACGATTAGAGTGAAGACCTCAATGATGGTGAATGCGGAAAGAATGGACATTCGGGCGGCGGAACTTGCGGAAGAAGCAATACAAGGAAAAAATCGACAACGCGTCTGACTTGCAACAAGCGGAAAAGGGTCAATATCTGTTCACCGGGGGGGTGCGGCTGTTAACATATTCCTCAGAGCTAACAACCTTGAGTAGTATCTTTAGGGGACTTGTTCACCCAGCTCAACAATCAGTCAACAGTGGAGATGCTCTTTCTAAGAGAGTTTACCCCTTGGAACACCGAATCTCCCATTTCCAAGGAAATGAAAAGTGGGTATTCGGACCCTGGGGGACTACGACATCGTAGAGAGAGTGAGTCTGAGCATTCTGAAACCTGCTTTAAACAACAGACCATAAACAAAAACAGGAACATAAATTACCTACCGAATTTTAATGTAAAGTCAGTCTTAAAAACAGGACAACTTAAAACTTAAATAAGCTTTCTACAGGAAAAAAATTGACAACACTGCAAGAAACAAAATTTACAGATGAACATCTTTTTGATTAATAAGGATTCAGGATACTTAAGGGTAATCCAGAAAAAAAGTTGTGAAAAACGTACCCCAACTTGGAACTGGGTTCGTTGTAAACGAAATCATATTAAACTCCATAAGAGGTATTAAATCAATTAATGAAAACCTTTCCACGTCAATATTTCAGTCAACAAAGTTTACACCATTTTAAATACACATGCACCAACAAATAAGAAAAACAGAACACAGAAAGAACAAAGAGAAAATGTTTGGAAAAATGTGTCAAACACCCTAGATCACATTCCACGGAAAAACACAGTATGACTATTTGGAGAAGTTAATGCACGAATTGGCTCAGAACATCAGCACAGATCAGTAATAGGAAAATTCCCTGCACATAAGAGAACTAACGTGGACAGAGAAGGGCTCTTAAGCCTATGCAGACAGCATAGCATATAAGTAGGCTGTTTATGTTTTCTTATTGGCAAGTTACGTAGCGCTCTGTATGAAAATCACTGGCTGTGCTGTGTGCAGTCTGTGGCTAGTTTGCATTGTTGTCTGCCATTGTAGTGTTGGGCAGTTGGATGTTAACAGCGCGTAGCACTGTGCAGTTGGAGGTGAGCCGCCAGCAGTGGTGGATGTTGGGAGAGAGATGGCGGAGTTTTGAAATTCGTAAGACTGGATGTCATGAACTGCTATATACATTACGACTTTTGAACACTATTGAGGTAAATACATTGTTTGTTCTCTATCAAAATCTTTCATTTGCTAACTATGCCTATTAGTAGTTAGTGCCTTCAGTAGTTTGAATCTTTTATTTAGCTGGCAGTAGTGGCGCTCGCTGTATTGCAGTAGCTTGAGTAACGAAGATTTTTGTGAGGTAAGTGATTTGTGAAAGGTATAGGTTAATGTTAGTCATGGCCATTCTTTTGCAGGGATTTTTGAAAGTCAGATTGCGTTGCGCTAAAAATACTGTGTGTCAGTTTAAACAGTCATGTATAATTGTTCTAAGGGGAAGTTTCAAGCATAGTATTAAAATCTACATTCTTCAAAAAACTTCCTGGAAAAAAGCTACATGGATATCACCAAACCAGATTTGTGTTGAGAAACAAATCGATTGCGTTGCTATAAGCAGACATTCTGCAATAGAGGTACTCAATGTAAAAGTTGTCAATAGTGCCGATTTTGATTCACAAAGTTACCTGTCTATCATGAAGTTCAGGGTTAGACCAATATATAGAAAAAAGAAGTTCAAGGTTAGGTCAATATTTAGAAAAAAGAACCAGTACCAGCCAAGAAAGTCTGACTTACAAAAGTTATCTAAACAAAACGATTAAAAAATGCAGTTGAAAATTCCAATACGCAAATATTGATAACGTCAAAAAGATCTTATTGGGACTGCAGACGAAACTCCCCCTCTCAAAAAGAAATGAAAACATGCTTGGCGGAATGATGATTGTGATAAGTTAACTATAAGGAGACAACGAGCTTGGGATATTTGGAACGCAAATAACAATGATAAGAGCATGAGAAATTTTACAGACAAAACGAAACATGCATCAGAAGGTCTCAAAAAGATCAACGTGTAATGTATAAAAGATCGACTAACGTCAACTGAGTCACGTTTTGAGCAGAACACAAGTAAATTTTCCAACAACATTCTAAAATAGTTTAAAGAAGTACACATCATCATGTTTGCAATTTATACAGCCAAAAACACAAAAGACTGCAGAATATTTGCGGATTGCTTCAAAGATCTACACAACTGCGATCCACCAAAAGAATATTTTAATTGTGATAATGCAATCCAAATACAACCAGACTCAAAGCCACGAACAACAGAGAAAAACAGAGAAACCAAAAAACAATTTAAAACCAACAAAGCATCTGGAGAATACAGCATAGTTGCTGAAATGTGGAAACACTCTAGTGAGGAAGTTATTCAACTTTTTATAGAAATCATTAATGAAATGTGGACAACAGCTTATCATCAGAATGAATATCGGTTTTAATACAACCACTTCATGAAAAAAGGAAAGAAAAATTATCCCAACAATTGAAGAAGATCTCCCTCTTCTCAGTCACATAAAAGATCTGTGCATGGCGCTTTTAAACAGAGCTTAAGGGATTCTCGATGCACAACTAGGAGAGCATAAAGCAGGAGTTACTAGTGGAAGGTCTTTTGCAGAGCAAATACTAAAGACAAAACAGAAATGAGAGAAATCAGAAACTTGAAATGCATAATTTTTGTAGATTTCAGAAAGACATATCACACAATATATAGAAATGTACTAATCAATATTTTAAAGGAATTTGGGCTCGACTATAAAACAACATAAATAATTAAAGGAATTTTAACAAACACAACATCAAAAGTAAAATCTATGGGAGAACTATCAAATACTTCTGAAATAAAATCAGGAGTAATACGGGGAGATAACTTATCACCACTACTTTTTTAAGTTCGTGTTAGAGAAAGTAGTGAGAGAATGGGAAAAATCCAACAACACTAAGGGTGATCAGCCAGGAACAAAATCACCATAGATTGCTTAGCTTTTGCATGTGACATGACACTGACCATTGACTCAGTAAAAAGAGCCAAAGAACAAACCACAGAACTACAGAAGCAAGCAGACAAAATAGGAGTAAAATATCATTTGAAAAAAGTTATCTCATGAAAAATTTCAGTGATGCCCTAAAAAAATTCATAACACACTATTTAAAACAAACTGGTTGAAACACCTAGGAAAATGGATAACAAGCTACACAAAAGAAAAGATAGCCACAGAAAACAGTGTACATAAATGGAAAGGGCATTCCAAATGACAAAAAACATATGTAACAAAAAAACTTTGTCCTGGAACACAAAACTAAGACGCTATCAAACAGTGGTGAGGTCTGAAACGACATACACAGCAGAAGCACATACACTAAGGAGATTTGGTGATTTTGAAAAACTAAAAAATTCAAAGAAGAATGCTAACGTTGATACTTGGACCTAGATATAATAGTAACACTGATTATGTTCAAAAAGGGAGCTCTATTTAAAAATGGAAACGTTAACTGATGTAATGAGGGAAAGAAGACAACAGTTTAAAGGCCACATATACCGAATTAATAGTAACAGACTAACTAAGTAGATCTTTATCTTACTACACAACTGCAAATCTAAACCCACATAGCTCCGAAATTGACAAACATGTGAAAAATGCGGGAATTAGAACAAAACTTTTTAGAGAAGCGACACAAAAGGCAAGATATGAAGGAAGAATGAGGTCTGCAAAAGGAAGAAATTCGACCCAGAAAGGAAAGGAACTTCACTCTTGAAGGATGAAGGAAGTCCAGGAACAACGAAAATCAAACACAGAGAAGCAAATCCAAAGTTGATTTAGCGTATCCTCCAAAACGGTTATCAGAACAAATCAACAAATATGCAGCTCAGTGTACTGATCGTTTACATGTCTGTGACAAGTTATGTATTATCTTTTAGTTGAAAATATATTTAAGATTGTTTGACTTATTCCACTTCAATGATGACCATTTCACTTGGGATCTGTGCAGGCACATTAGCGTATTTGATTTTTTCTGTGAATACTTATTGTTCTTCCTCGTTTTCCTGTGTTGTTCTGCATCCTCGAGGATTTCCTCAATATGGATTTATTGTAACGAAAAGTACATCTAAATTACTCTAATTTTGCAAATTTACTCGTACAAACAATCTTCATACAACTAAGTGGTTTCATATTTTCAGACTGATATTTAGTTACTCATTGTTTCCTTGACTATACTTCGCTATGATAAGTTTCATTTGCAATTTAGTGTACACGGTCATGTTTAGAGACTTAATACCAAATAACATTCAACAAAACTAAAAACTCTCACAATTTACACAAAAATTATATTTATACAAGTTTATTCTTGAACTAGTCAGTCAAATATTGCACGTCAAAAAGTGAATGTACGAGTGTATATCCACCAAATTTCGCACAGAAAACCACAGGAGCATCTAGAGGATACCATATCTGAGCAAAATGCGAGGCAGAACGATTCAAGTTATGGTCTGAAAGTTACTCATTCACCATGATACACAACAAATACAGCAAATGAGCCTGAAAATATACTCATAAAATTTTACGGTTTGGTGGTTTCCATTTGTGCAAGTACAATAAAGAAAATAGAAAAAATGTACTATAAAGCCTACGAAAGCTCGTAACAAACATACATTATTTATTTGTTGTTAGTTCTCGCCATTTTCTCAAGCCCTTAGTGAATTCTTCTGTAGTATATTATCACATCTAATATTAAACGTCACTTGAGCTACAACATTGGTTAAGGCTTTGAACTTGTTTCCAGAAGCAAAATTCGCTTTCCAATAATCTGATTTACGGTTACCATAATTTCCCTAAATACATGCCCAAGAAGGTTCTTTATATTTGACTGTGATCTGAATGTATTGAGATCGAAGTTATACTAACGACAATTCACACAGTGCATGAGAACATTTAGTGTAGTGGAGTGGCTTGTGCCTTGAACGTGTTTTCTTTGTATCGTCGTAGCAGACGCAAAAATTAGGTTTTTGAGGTGCTTGCTTAATCATTTCATTACTTGTCTCATTTCCAATCACATGAATCACAATACATAATTAGTTTATTAAAAGTCTGTTTCAAAGTGACAATTTTGAAAAACGTTGTATTTTTCTCAAGATACAATGTGGTCTTGTACCAGGGGCCACAGTTTAAAATAATGCATGTACTATGCATAGATCATTTTGAACATATACAGAGGGCTAATGAACTGAACATCCAAATAAACCCAAATAAAAGCACTTTTCTGGTCAACAAATCAGAACTAATAAACATTTAGAAACAAAAAGCTACTTTTATTGTATTAACCCGTGTAGCACTTTTATATCATTAATCTCTGTTGCCATATTGTAAATGTCTGTTACAAAATAGCTTTTGGCCAGGATCATGGTGCAATACCATCAACTGGCATAAGGTACAATTTTTCTCTCACTTCAATGAATGGCCATCATAACTTAAAATAATAAAATTCCATGACAAGTCTCACATGGTGATTTAAGATAAATATCTATCATAATATTAATCATTTAACTTTAATTTTATTTGTACGGCTATAGCTGAAATAACATTGAATTAAGAACAGAAAGACTTACTTATAGGTGAGAAAAATGATATATGTAGAAAATTGAAATGATTACTCCTTGCTGTTGCAGTAAGAGCTGGCCATACTCATATCATAGTAGATATAACCTTTGGTGTGAAAAAGACTGAAGTTAGAGACACATAAGATTAGCTCATGGTACACCCCAGCTCAAGGTACAAGCCTCCCTTACAACACGTTTCCATATTTTGTAAGATGTGGACAGGATGAGTATTAGGCTACACGCTTGAAATGGAAATGAGAAATAACTTCCGCATTTGCCTAAGACTACTTCGACGCCCTCTGAACCCTCGAATCCCTATACAAGGCTGTATAAGTTTTGCACAATACTAAGTAACACAAACACAGGTCACAGGTCCTTGCTCTGCAGACCCATACATCGGACTAGAACACCGTCAGTGTGCGTTAAATCGAATGCAACTCCTGATATGGTTTCTTATTCTTTACTTATTTATAGGTGAATATAAAACTAATAAATTAAATTCTTATAAGAAAACTTGGAATGCTGTTCAGACTTTCAGCACTGCGGTAAAAGCATACTCATTTGGCACAGTTTCAATTTTAAGCAATCCTCGTGAGAAAATGCGACATTACTACAATATACATAAATGAGTCAGATGTTTTCCCAAGTTATTCTGTCTGCCACCATGAGCTTGGAGCAAAGAAATTTTATAAAAAATAGTGGTTTTGGCAATCAATTTAAGATACAATCCATAGTGTATGTAGCCAGCTAAACAAGCGTTCTCACGAGATTCAGCGTTACCATTCCCTGGTAGTCTAAGCACTAAGGACAAATGACTGCGAAGTTATTGCCCGAAAACAAAAAATAAGAGTGTATAGGCATTTAAATTTCAAATAGAGTTTCTGTTTCATGAAACTCGCACGGAGTGGTGAACATGACCTAAAAATCCCCAGCGGCGAAAAACAGTTGTTCTTGAATTACCAAAAAAGTGGTTTCTCTCGACTCCAGAGAGTACTGCACCACAATCGATAAGCCGCGCTAGAAACACTCGTTGTGCAGCAGCTGCGTGTGTTGGCAGAACGAACTAACCCGAGGTCCGTCAGGGGCCGCAACTGCCAACCCATGCGCATCACGCGTGCGGATAGCGACTGGTCGATGCCTCGTTAATAATACCCGAACACTGAGCTACGGCGGACAGTTCTCTTCAGTGCACCGAGCCGTGTAGAGTCGCCAGTTTCAGCAGACTCTACAAGCTGCAGCGTCCGTCCGTCGTCTCGGAGACTTCGTAGGCATCGTAGGCCAGATCTGGACTCTACGTAGGCACCACTCAGAGTCACAGTAACAGGAATTAAATATTTTAGAGGATTTGTAATAATTTAAAACATCCTATTGTGCTGGAATTTTCGCAAGAAGAAGAAAGATTTAAATTAAGTATTTCCCCACCTTTAATAAATATTTTATTACTAATTGTCGGGAATCTTTCTGATTGAAGATACGCTATGCCGTTTTCCTGCATTCCCAACAAAACTGCCCAGTCGGCAACGAGCGAAAAATGTTACAGGAGGAAGTTACAGGGCTTACAAAGATCTACCGATAGCTTTTTTAGAACTTTCGATTGATTGTATACGTTTCCAGATACATCGAAAAAAACGTTAAAAATCCCGTTAAAGTTCACGTTTCCACACTTACTATTTACTATAAATATAGCCCGCGATAAGTCGAAAAAGTACCTCTTTTTAAAATTAAAAAATATTATTTTTCAGCATACATAGATTTTTGGAAAAAAAGGGCGCTCTTGATTATTGACTAGATCTGGTCTGCGGATCGTCCTAAAACAACGGTTTTAGGCCTATTTTCTTGACAAAGAGTTGTGCTACCGGCACACTCTCGCTCTGAAAACTGATTTTGAAAATCCCGCGCCTCCATAATCCTTGATATCTCGGTTATAACCCTCTTGTGCTTACTCTGGGGTAGCCTGATGAGATAAACACGAATGTTATATTTGCTATACGAAAAGGTCATGTGAAGATTCTTCCTACACAAAAATTCCATACGTAAATATTTTGTGAACTTCTTGTTGCAACAATGTATTACAATACACTGAGTAGATGTTTGCACTAGAGTAAAACAATGAAAAATGTGTGTAGAGAATTTTCGTGTCATAAATATCGGTGTAGAATTTGTTCGTGTAAAAAATCCTCCCTCCATGAAACATGGAAATCGCCGTTGGTGGGAAGGCTTACGTGCCTCAGTGACATAGATAGCCGTACTTTAGGTGCAACCACAACGGAGGGGTATCTGTTGAGAGGCCTGACAAACGTGTGGTTCCTGAAGAGGGCCAGCAGCCTTTTCTGTAGTTGCAGGGGCAACGATCTGGATGACTGACTGAACCGGCCTTGTAACATCAACCAAAAGACCATTGTTGTGCTGGTACTGGAAACGGCTGAATGCAAGGGCAAATTGAAGCCATAATTTTTCCCGAGGGCATCCAGCTTTACTGTATGATTAAATGACGGTGGTGTCCTCTTGGGTAAAATATTCCGGAGATAAAATAGTCTCCCATTCGGATCCCTGGGGATTACTCAGGATGACGTCGTTATCAGGAGAAACAAAACTGGCGTTCTAAGGATCGGAGCATCTACTGTCAGATCCCTTAATTGGGCAGGTAGGATAGAAAATTTAAAAAGGGAAATGAGAAGGTTAAAATTAGATCTAGTGGGAACTAGTGAAGTTCGGTAGCAGGTGGAACAGGACTTCTGCTCCGGTGAATACAGAGCTATAAACACAAAATCAATTAGGGGTAATGCTAAAGTAGGTTTAATAATGAATGAAGCAATAGGAACGCGGATGAGCCACTACGAGCAGCATAGTGAACGCATTATTGTAGCCTACCAGAGCAGTGCAAGTTTAAATGCCAACTAGTTCCGCAGATGATGAAGAGACTGAATAAATGTATGATGAGATAAAAGAAATTATTCCGATAGTTGAGGAAGACGAAAATTTAATAGTAATGGGGCACCGAAATTCTATAGCAGGAAAAGGAAGAGAACGAAAACTACTATGTGAATATGGACTCAGGGTAAGGAATGAAAGAAGGTTGTATACGTGGAAGAGACTTGGAGATACCGGAAGATATCAGATTAATTATGTAATAGTAAGACAGAGATTTAGGAACCAGATTTTAATTTGTAAGACATTTCCAGGGACACATGTCGATTCTGATCACAATTTATTGGTTATCAATTTCAATTAAAACTGAAGAAATTGTAAAAAGGTAGGAATTAAAGGAGATGGTACCTGGATAAACTGAAAGAACCAGAGGTTGTAGAGATTTTTAGAGGGAAAGTTAGGGAACAATTAATAAGAGCAGGTAAAAGAAATACAGTACAAACAGTAGAAGAAGAATGGGTAGCTTTGAGAGATGAAATAGCGAAAGCACCAGAGGTTTAAGCACCTAAAAAGACGAGGATTAGAAGAAATCCTTGAGTAACACAAGAGAGATTGAAATTAATTGATGAAAGGCGAAAATATAAAAATGCATTAAATAAAGCAGGCGAAGAAGAATACAAACATCTCAAAAATGAGATCGACAGGAAGTGCAAATGGCTAAGCGGAAATGGCTAGAGGACAAATGTAAAACTGTAGAAGCGTATATCCCTATGGTTAAGATAGATGCCGCCTACACGAAAATTAGAGACCTTCGGAGAAAAGAGAACTTGTATCAAAAATTAAGAGCTCAGATGGAAAACCAGCCCTAAGCAAAGAAGGGACAGCAGGAAGGTGGAGGAAGTATAAAGAAGGTCTATACAAGGGCGATGTATTGCGGGGTAATATTATGGAAGTGGAAGAGGACATAGATGAAGATGAGGTGGGAGATACGATACTGCGTGAAGAATTTGATAGAATACTGAAAAATCTTAGTCAACACAAGGCCCCTGGAGTAGCAACATTCCGTTAGAACTACTGATAACCTTGGGAGAGACAGGCTAGACAAAATTCTTACATCTGGAGAGCAAGATGTATGAGACAGGCGAAATACTCTCAGACTTCAACAAGAATATAATAATTCCATTTCCAAAGAAAGCACGTGTTGACGGTGTGAAAATTACCGAAATATCAGTTTAGTAAGTCACAGTTGTAAAATATTAACACGAATTCTGCACAAACGAATGGAAAGACTGGTAAAAGCCGACCTTGGGGAATATCAGTTTGGATTCCGTGGAAATGTAGGAATAGGCGAGGCAATACTACGACTTATCTTAAAAGATCGTTTAAGGAAAGGCCAACCTACGTTTATAGCTACCTACGTTTATACACTTAGAAAAAGCTTTTGACAGTGTTGTCTGGAATACTCACTTTCAAATTCTGAAGCTGGTCGTGGTAAAGTACAGCGAGCGAAAAGCTATTTACAATTTTTATGGAACAGTTACAAGAGTGGAGGGGTACTAAATGTAAGCAGTAGTTGAGAAGGGAACGAGACAAGGTTGTAGTATATCCCCGAAATTGATCAATCTGTATACTGAGCAAGCAGTAGAGGAAACAAAAGAAAAATTTGGAGTAGGGATCGAAATACAGGGGTAATAAATAAAAACCACGAGGTTTGCTGATGACATTGTAATTCTGTCAGAGATTGCAAAGGACTTGTAAAAACAGTTGAATGGGATGGACAGTATCTTCAAAGGAGGATACAAGATGTACATCAATAAAAGCCAAACGAGAATAGTAGAATATAGTCGAATAAATTAGGGAATTAGATAAGGAAATGAGACACTTTAAGTAGTAGATGAGTTTTGCTATTTGACAGCAAAATAACTGAGGACAGTCGATGTAGAGAGGATATAAAATGTACACTGACGATGGCAAGAAAAGCATTTCTGATGAAGAGAAATTTGTTAACATCGAGTATAGATTTAAGTGTCAGGAAGTCTTTTCTGAAAGTATATGTATGGAGCGTAGCCATCTATGGAAGTAAAACATGGAAGATAAACAGATTAGACAATAAGAGAATAGACGCTTTCGAAATCTAGTACCACAGAAGAATGCTGAAGATTAAATGGGAAGATCATGTAACTAATGAGAAGGTACTGAATATAATTGGGGGGAAGAGGAATTTATGGCACAACTTGACTAGAAGAAGGCATGGGTTGGTAGGACATGTTCTGAAACATTGAGGGATCACCAATTTAATATTGGATGGAAGCGTGGAGGATAAAAATTGCAGATGGAGACTAAGAGATGAATATGATAAGCAGATTCAGAAGGATGTAGGCTGCAGTAGTTACACGGATATGAAGAGGCTTGCACAGAGTAGAGTAGCTTGAAGAGCTGCGTCAAATCAGTCCTTGGACTGAAGACCGCAACAACAACACAACAGAAAATTATACGTGCGTAGACTTTTATTTAGACCATCCCCGAACCCTAGACCTTTATATTTCAAACAGTTAATGCTCACCAAAAGTTACAAAAATATATTGTCAGTTGTAGTTCACATGCGTTTTATAATGCACTGACCGCTATTTCGTAAATTATTCACAAAAAAATTCAGCTGTGGACTACAGATACCAAAGACTGTCCAACGGGGCATATACAATCAATTTTGAGAGCGAGGGAGCGCCTGTCTATCCCCACCTCCACCCTCAACCGTCATTTTGTGCCGCCCGCTGCAGTTTACGCATTCCACGCTAGCACGCTTCACTTTATTTCTCAATTACTAGTACTAAAAACCAGTGAATTATCTCTTTCCTTGAAAATATAACTATTTAGTATTAGCCTCCATCTAGCGTACCGTGAAATGTTTATTGCGTCCACTAGATTTAAGAAAGAAAAGAAATAAAAGTTAGCTTCCTTCCAGAAGATCATAGAATTATTTTTAAAGTCGCAAAAATGTGAAATTCCTGTTTTGAAAAGTTTTTTCATAAAATAAAAATTGAGATAGTTTGTTGAAAAAGACGCCCAACACAAAATAGAAATTCTTCGAAGTCCTTACAATTAATAAATTCGTAAAAATTATTTAGTAACATGGTAGCACAACTGTTTGCAAATAAAGTGAGGCTAAAACTGTTGTTGGAGGAATATCCGCCTAGAAGATCTAGTCAGTAATGAAAAGCGCCTTTTTAAAAAAATCTATATATGTCCAAATCACAAGTAATTTTTTTTATTTTTAAAACGTATTTTCTCGAGTTGCCGCGGTCTGTTCTTAAGTAAATAGTAAGTGTGGAAGCGTGAACGCTAACGAGACTTTTTTCGGTTTTTCGATGTATCCCGAAACGTAAAAAGTCAATCGATACTTCTAAAAAACCAATCGACAGATCTCTGTAAGCCTTATAACTTTTTTTTTACTTTATTAAGAAATAATCATAATCGATTTGGTAGTGTTACGTTAATGGTAGGCAGAAGTTCTGTGGTTCTTCTGTGGGTAATCGTTTAGGCCTTAATGCTCAGCTACAGAAAAACAGACTGGGTACAACTGTGAAGAGAAAGCTCTAAGTAACCGCTATCCGTAAATTGTTTTGGTCACGGTCAACAGGCTTTAGGCTGATTCCTCCGGTTGCGGTGGTATTTTGGCACGTGAGACTAATGCTTTGGCGCCTCTTCAGTCTATAGCGTCGTCTGGGCGGAAGGCGAAAGTGGCTACCGGCCGCAGAGCTGTCCCTAACTCGAAAACAGGTTTGACATATTTCCCCTTGCTAGAAGTAACTCTGAGTCAGCACGTGTCGCTAATGGGGGGCTGTAGCATTGAGAAGAGAGTTTATATCATGAGCAATGTGTCTGGGTAATGAAACAGGATCTTCCTCTGCTTGTGGAGGGGATTGACAGCAATATGGTTGAACTTGCCGCACAAGGTAAAGCAGGGTCGGTGTGAAATGGGAGTGGTTCCGGCAGTATGTGGCGGAGACATTAGGGTAAAGTACGGAACAGACGACACACGTGCTTTGTGGGAGGGGATTTTTTTGCAAGAAGCTGTTGTGGAAAAGCAGTTTATCTGGTCGCTCGCGAGAAAAGCGTATGCGATCGGAGGAGAGGAGATGCTGTAACGTAATCGCAGGGTAAGCTGAGGGTCAGAGCCCCCGGATGCCCCAGAACGCTACGCTGTGTGGCGCGGGAAGCCGCAGACCTCGACGTGTGCAGCCTGGCCAGCTGCGGTTGCCGGAACCAGACGTCCGGACGTCTAGCCTCCCATCACCACGTTCTGGCCACATTCAATGATCTGCGACCGATGGTGTCCTAACGCAGTCAGCGCTGCCTCCCACTCTTATCTGAGCCAAAGTTCTGTATTTCTATTATTCCACTGTATGTACGTCTACGAACTACTTTAGAAGACAAACCTAGGATCCAACATATTTTGACCTCTGTTTGTCGCAAAACAGGCCGCCTGGTGCCATTGCGCCCACGTGACGCGATTAGGAAAGTACACTGCCTAGTGACCACCTGTGTAAAGCCTGAATTACCACCTTTTGCAACGCTGGTGCGAGACGAGGAGGAAGAGAGTAAATTAGGTTGTGGAAGGTACCGACAGGGATGTGAAGCCATCCTGGCTCCAGTGCCGTTACCAGCTGTGCTATGTTTCTGGTCGAGAATCCACGGCACGAACAGTCCGGTCGAGCTGGTTCCACAAATCCTCGATTGTGTTTAAATCCACCGAGTCTGGTTGCCGGGGGAGTGCGGTAAACTAAACCTGGTGTTCTTCGAACCATGTGCGTACGCTGCGAGCTGTGATACACGTTGCATTATTGTGCTCGTAGATCCCACAGTGCTGAGGAGAAACCAACTAACTATATGTAGGGGTGAAAATGGTCCCCAAGGATAAATGCATACTTGTATAGGCCCATTGTGTCATCCATAACCATAGCTAACCATAACGCTCCCTCTTCCAGCCTGGACCCTTCCGACGATTGTTGCAGGGTGTTCGCTTTAAGACGTATCACGCCAGCGGCCATCTTTCCAATGACGCTTAAAACGTCATTCATCTGAAGAGGCCACGTGTCGCTACTCAATGGATGTCCGGTAACGGTACTGGCATGCACATTCCAGTCGTCGAGCCGATGAACAGCAGTCAGCAGGGTGAAGGAACCAGGCGCCTGCTGCGAAAGCCCAGACGCAGCAATGGTCGTTGACGAGACGCTGTTGGTAATCCCTCGCTTCGTCTGGGAGGTCATTTGCTCAACTGTTGCACGTCTATACACACCTCCGCAGCTGTCGTTCACCCCTGCCATCTACCGCCCGTGATGCACCAGTTGCCGGCCGCTATGGTCGAACGATTCTAGGTGCTTCAGTCCGGAACCATGCGGCTGCTACGGTCGCAGGTTCGAATCCTGCCTTGGGCATGGATGTGTGTGATGTCCTTAGGTTAGCTAGGTCTAGGGGACTGATGATATCAGATGTTAAGTCCCATAGTGCTTAGAGCCATTTGAACCATTTGATGCAGCAGTTGCCTCGGTGCGAGTTTTGGATAGCGCCATTTTGCCCTGCACTGTATTCTTTAACTACGGTGGCAAGAGAATGCTTTGCAAACTTAGCCGTGTCGGAAATGCCCGAACCCCAATCATCATGTCGTTTTGGACGCCAAACGAATCGCTCCTTATCTGCATTACGACAACAAATGCAGGATTTTCCGCGTCCCCCCGACACGCTTCATTCTCCCTCCACTGTTAGTGCTGCCACCTGCTGTCTGTGAGTCATTATTGCACGTTGTTCGAACATATTCAATGGTCAGATTAATGAGACAAGAGCGTGTACCACTTGAGATTTAGAGTATAATGTTGACTGGAAAACATTCTTTGTAATTCTGAAGGTAACACGAAAAAACTACAGGCAGGTAAAGCACTTTTAGAAATATTATGGAAAACATATTGCAGTTGTAAGAGTCAAATGTCGTGAAAGAGAAGCAATAGTTCACAAGAAAATGAGACAGGGTTGTTGTCTACTCCTGTGTTATTCAGCCTACACATTTAGCAATCAATAAAGAAAACCAAGGAAATAGCTGGAAAGGTAATTAAAGTTACGGGGTGAAAAAAGAAAAACTTTGCGATTATTCGTTAACATTGTAACTCTGTCGTAGATAGTGAAGGATTTAGAAGAAGAACTGAACTTAAGAGATAGTGACTCGAAAAGAGGGTACAAGATGAACACCATCGAATGTAAAACAAGTGTAATGGAATGTATTCGAATTAAATCAAGCGTTGGTGAGTGATTTAGATTACGAAACGAGACATTAAATGTGGTAGATGAATTTTTATGGTTTGGAAACAAAATAACTGATGATGGTCCATTTGGAAAAGACAAAAATGCAATATGAAGGAAAGAAATTCAGAAAAACGGGAATTTATTAACCTCAAATGTAAATGTGCTACAAAGTCTATTCTCAATGTGTTTCTCTTGTGTGAGCCTTTGTACTTGAGTGAACAGTTCAGACAGGAAGAGAACACAAGCTTTAGAAATGTGGTGCTACGGGAGAGTATTGAAATTATACTGGTAGATAAAATAGTTCCGTACTGAATAGAATAGGGGACCATTTGATCTATAACACATATCCTTAGGCATCAAGAAATTGTTAGTTTGGATGGACGTAAAAGTCTGGGGGTAAAGATTGTAGGGGAGACCACGCTTTGAATACAGTAAGCAGGTTCCAATGGACGCAAGTTGCAGTAGTTATTCAACGATCAGGAGGGTTGCATAGGGGTAGATAGGTGTCTCAAACTAGTATGAAGGCCATTGAGAACCAGCTTTACGCATAGTTTGTGTACGTTTTTAACGATGAAGTGCTAGTACATCGGCGAGGACAGGACGATCTGGGTATCTCCTTTCATCATACCGTGGCCCGCATCTAGACATTGGTAGGCGACGGCAGAGTTTTCGAGCTGGCCTGTCTGCTACGACTTTATGTTCATCACAGCTGTTTTCCTTAAAAGTGCGACATGTCTGGCTGATTTATGATTTCCCATACTGACAATAAATCGAATATATTCCTGCATGATCGATCTACTCTTATGAAAACCTGTTACGATGGTACTCCCGCCCGAAAACTACAGACATGTGGTGAGTTTTACGTGCGACACAAGAGGGTGGGTTCGGACAGCACCAGAAAGTATCCCGAGCAAGTACCGCGAAATGGCTCGGCGTGTCTTCTCTGAGTTGAGCAAATATAAAGGGCAATGCGACTAAAGCAGGTGCTCAAAGTAAAATCACTTCTAGCCAACGAGCAGCCTCACATCTTCTCACCGAATTGTCAAATACGTATCGATTTTTTTCCTCCGAAATTCCTGTAATCAGAAGCCGAATACTGTGCTGTAACCATTAGAGTGTATGGGGACTGCGTTCACCTTATTTATTAGCATCAAGAAAGACAAAAATCGTGTGTACCTTGCCCAATGAAATCAGTCAACTATCCTATCGTCAAAAACAATGTTTAACTGTCATAGATGCATTTAGTGGTGTGTGCACCATCATCACCTTGTGTTAAGTAACCGTACGTCTTTTCGTTAGTTGTTGGTTCTACGAAAAGAGCTTGCAGTACATTATGCACACACCTAAGAGTTATAGTTAGATGGTAAAAGAACGATCCAATTATTTGTGTTGCAGTAACTGCAACTTTCATGTCCCTCAGACGCTGTTCATGGAACCGAGAAATATTGTCGGAACTTAGATGCCGATTGCTCTGCAATTTCACGTACCTGGATAAATGCTGCCAAGCTTCATCAGAAAAAAAGGAGTGTTTCAGGATCAGCCAGCACAGGCTGCAAAAGCCAACTGCAGAACTGACATTGAGCAACGGTATCTAGTGATAAGTCAGTGCAGTACCGTTAGTTTGTAGGGCTTTAGTTTGTGTTTGTGATTACTTTTGAGGACAAATGCTGCTGACAGATCAATAAAAAATCTGCGCATAGAATTTTTTGGCTCTTTCTCAAGGCCGCTCCTAAACCGTGTTGTTTCTCTCGGTAAAAATACTTTGTTTTCTAACGTAGATCCAAACTCTTAAAATTTCTTCATCAATCTACGTATTGCCAATTCAATGCGGACGGGTACACTGTAAATTTTCTTAAGAAAACAAACCTACATTCCACATACTACTGTGTTTCTGCACAGTGCGACGCAAGAAACACTGGTAGGTTTTTCGTGTATACCACAGTAAACGGAAAATATGCATAAAAACATACCAAAAATTACGAAAAGCGTGAGTGATTACACATTTAATAAGGTTTAGACAGAGCGTTAAGCGATACCACAGTGGCCGGCCGAAGTGGCCGTGCGGTTAAAGGCGCTGCAGTCTGGAACCGCAAGACCGCTACGGTCGCAGGTTCGAATCCTGCCACGGGCATGGATGTTTGTGATGTCCTTAGGTTAGTTAGGTTTAACTAGTTGTAAGTTCTAGGGGACTAATGACCTCAGCAATTGAGTCCCATAGTGCTCAGAGCCATTTTTTTTTTTCGATACCACCGCGACCCAGCGACGGATACGGCGCCATGCTGTGTTCGGAGCCCAGACGATGATAACGGGGTGTTGGTCCCCATACAATGCCGGAGGAAGCGACTGCGTCGTAATCACAATCTGATACAGTTTTTCTTCAAAAGCCTGCCGTTACTGAACGGGACAAAACCGATTATTATCAAAAGTACGATAGTATGGGGTATCAAGCGAAATTTGTGACTAGATTGAGGATCTTTTTTTTGTTAAACGAGGACGCAGCAAGTTATCTTCAATGGAGAGTTATCGACAGATGTAGAAAAAACTTCCGGTGTGACCCAGGGAAGGATACTGAGACTCCTGCTGATAATGTTGTATAATAATGACCTTTTGGACAGTGTTAATATTAACCTCAGACTCTTCCCAGACGATGCAGTTAACTATAACGAAATACTGTCTGAAATAAGGTGCATAAAAATTCGGTCGGATCTTCATAAGATTTAAAAGTGACGCAAAGACTGGTAACTTTCTTTAAGTGTTCAGAAATGTAAAACTGTGCTCTTCTCAAAAAAGACCTATGCTATATTATCCACGGGTCACTATTGTATCGGTGGTCTCAAACAAATACCTGGATGTAAAACTTTGTAGTATAATAAATTATTTTTTATCTTTTAATTAACTACTACGGAGAGATATTTATATATTCTGGATCTCAGTGTATTAGAGTCGAAGGATTAATTTCGTTCTTCTTTTATACGAAACAAAGGAAGTTCGTTAGGGTCCTACTTCTTATTCCTTCTTCTGCCTAGATGCAGGAAAGGACGCCATATTTATATCTTTAACTTGATTATGAATAATAAACTTGATATGAGTCAAATGACTATTTATGGAGTATGTGTCTTGAATATCACTAATTGTCTGTACAAGTTTGTTATATGTTTCAGCAATCTATTTCCGCTGGGAAATGTAAGTTGGGTGATGTGACGATTACGCACAATCAACGCGCTGTCGCATGCATATTTACATCCTTTTTCTTACAACCTGCTGTTCGAATTGTGTGTTATTCCAAGTTCTATTATTCTTTCTGTGCATCTACATCTACATCTACATGACTACTCTGCAATTCACATTTAAGTGCTTGGCAGAGGGTTCATCGAACCACAATCATACTATCTCTCTACCATTCCACTCCCGAACAGCGCGCGGGAAAAACAAACACCTAAACCTTTCTGTTCGAGCTCTGATTTCTCTTATTTTGTTTTGATGATCATTCCTACATATGTAGGTTGGGCTCAACAAAATATTTTCGCATTCGGAAGAGAAAGTTGGTGACTGAAATTTCGTAAATAGATCTCGCCGCGACGAAAGACGTCTTTGCTTTAATGACTTCCACCCCAATTCGCGTATCATATCTGCCACACTCTCTCCCCTAATACGTGATAATACAAAACGAGCTGCCCTTTTTTGCACCCTTTCGATGTCCTCCGTCAATCCCACCTGGTAAGGATCCCACACTGCGCAGCAATATTCTAACAGAGGATGAACGAGTGTAGTGTAAGCTGTCTCTTTAGTGGACTTGTTGCATCTTCTAAGTGTCCTGCCAATGAAACGCAACCTTTGGCTCGCCTTCCCCACAATAATATCTATGTGGTCTTTTCAACTGAAGTTGTTCGTAATTTTAACACCCAGGTACTTAGTTGAATTGATAGCCTTGAGAACTGTACTATTTATCGAGTAATCGAATTCCAACGGATTTCTTTTGGAACTCATGTGGATCACCTCACACTTTTCGTTATTTAGCGTCAACTGCCACCAGCCACACCATACAGCAATCTTTTCTGAATCGCTTTGCAACTGATACTAGTCTTCGGATGACCTTACTAGGCGGTAAATTACGGCATCATCTGCGAACAACCTAAGTGAACTGCTCAGATTGCCACCCACGTCATTTATATAGATCAGGAACAGCAGAGGTCCCAGGACGCTTCCCTGGGGAACATCTGATATCACTTCAGTTTTACTATTACTACGAACTGCGACCTTCCTGAAAGGAAATCACGAATCCAGTCGCACAACTGAGACGATACCCCATAGGCCCGCAGCTTGATTAGAAGGCGCTTGTGAGGAACGGTGTCAAAAGTTTTCCGGAAATCTAGAAATACGGAATCAACTTGAGATCCCCTGTCGATAGCGGCCATTACTTCGTGCGAATAAAGAACTAGCTGCGTTGCACAAGAATGATGTTTTCTGAAACCATGCTGATTACATATCAATAGATCATTCCCTTCGAGGTGATTCATAATGTTTGAATACAGTATATGTTCCAAAACCCTACTGCAAACCGACGTCAATGATATAGGTCTGTAGTTCGATGGATTACTCCTACTACCCTTTTCAAACACTGGTGCGACCTGCGCAATTTTCCAATCTGTAGGTACAGATCTATCGGTGAGCGAGCGGTTGTATATGATTGCTAAGTAGGGAGCTATTGTATCAGCGTAATCTGAAAGGAAACTAATCGGTATACAATCTGGACCTGAAGACTTGCCCGTATCAAGCGACTTGAGTTGCTTCGCAGCCCCTAAGGTATCTACTTCTAAGAAACTCATGCTAGCAGCTGTTCGTGTTTCAAATTCTGTAATATTCCATTCGTCTTCCCTGGTGAAGGAATTTCGGAAAACGCGTTCAATAACTCCGCTTTAGCGGCACAGTCGTCGGTAACAGTACTATCGGCACTGCGCAGCGAAGGTATTGATGCGTCTTGCCGCTTGTGTACTTTACATATGACCAGAATGTCTTGGGATTTTCTACCAAATTTCGAGACAATGTTTCGTTGTGGAACCTGTTAAAGGCATCTCGCATTGAAGTCCGTGCCAAATTTCGCGCGTCTGTAAATTTTAGCCAATCTTCGGGATTTCGCGTTTTTCTGAACTTCGCATGCTTTTTCCGTTGCCTCTGCAACAGCGTTCGGACCTGTTTTGTGTACCACTGGGGATCAGTTCCATCACTTACCAATTTATGAGTTATGAATCTCTCAACTGCTGTTGCTACTATATCTTTGAATTTGAGCCACATCTCGTCTACATTTGCATAGTTAGTTCGGAAGGAATGGAGATTGTCTCTTAGGAAGACTTCTAGTGACACTTTATCCGCTTTTTTAAATAAAATTATTTTTCGTTTGTTTCTGGTGGATTTGGAAGAAACGATATTGAGCATAGCTACAACGACCTTGTGATCACTAATCCCTGTATCAGTCATGATGCTCTCTATCAGCTCTGGATTGTTTGTGGCTAAGAGGTCAAGTGTGTTTTCGCAACCATTTACAATTCGCGTGGGTTCGTGGACTAACTGCTCGAAATAATTTTTGGAGAAAGCATTTAGGACAATCTCGGAAGATGTTTTCTGCCTACCACCGGTTTTGAACAAGTATTTTTGCCAACATATCGAGGGAAGGTTGAAGTTCCCACCAACTATAACCGTATGAGTGGGGTATTTATTTGTTACGAGACTCAAATTTTCTCTTAACTGTTCAGCAACTATATCATCGGAGTCTGGGGGTCGGTAGAAGGAGCCAATTATTAACTTAGTTCGGCTGTTAAGTATAACCTCCACCCATACCAATTCGCACGGAGTACCTACTTCGACTTCACTACAAGATAAACCACTACTGACAGGCACAAACACTCCACCACCAATTCTGCCTAATCTATCTTTCCTGAACACCGTCTGACACTTCGTAAAAATTTCTGCAGAACGTATTTCAGGATTTAGCCAGCTTTCTGTACCAATAACGATTTTAGCTTCTGTGCTTTCTATTAGCGCTTGAAGCTCAGGGACTTTCCCAGCACAACTACAACAATTTACAACTACAATTCCGACTGTTCCTTGATCCAAGCACGTCCTGTATTTGCCATGCGCCCTTTGAGATTGCAGCCCACCCCGTACTTTCCCGAGGCCTTCTAACCTACAAAACCGCCCAGTCGACGCCACACAGCCTCCGCTACTCGTGTAGCCGCCAGCTGAGTGTAGTGAACTCCTGACCTATTCAGCGTAACCCGAAACCCCACCACCCTATGGCGCAAGTCAAGGAATCTGCAGCCAACACGGTCGCAAAACCGTCTGAGCCTCTGATTCAGACCCTCCACCCGGCTCTGCACCAAAGGTCCGCAGTCGGTTCTGTCAACGACGCTGCAGATGGTGAGCTCTGCCTTCATCTCGTAAGCAAGACCGGCAGCCTTCACCAAATCAGATAGCCGCTGGAATCCAGAGAGAATTCCCTCAGATCCAAAGCGACACACGTCATTAGTGCCGATATGTGCCACCACCTGCAGCTGGCAGCACCCTGTGCTCTTCATGGCATCCGGAAGGACCCTTTCCACATCAGCAATGACTCCACCCGGAATGCACACGGAGTGCACACTGGATTTCTTCCCCTCCTTAGCCGCCGTATCCCTAAGGGGCCCCATTACGCGCCTAACATTGGAGCTCCCAACTATTAATAAGCCCACCCTCTTTGATTGCGCGGACCTTGAAGGCTGAGAATCATCCTCTGAAACAGGGCAGGCAGCTGCATCTGGCTCAGCCAGAGACAGTGCCTGAAACCTGTTTGTCAGACGCACCGGGGAGGCTTTCTGATCAGCCTCCGGGGACGTCTTTCGCTGCCTGCCACGCCTTGGAACGACCTCCCAATCAACCACAGGCGAGGGCTCAGCCCCACTGCGTGCAGCAACCGGGGCAACCACAGCGGCAGACCGATCTGGGGACAGACGGGACGAGGTTGACATCCCCGTGATACCCAAGTCCGGCTCCCCACAGTGGTGCCCATTGGAAACAGCCTCAAGCTGCGCGACTGAAGTCAGCGCCGCTTGCAGCTGTGAGCGAAGGGATGCCAACTCAGCCCTCATCCGAACACAGCAATCACAGTTCCTGTCCATTCTAATCGATGTTGAACAACAGTTACTGAAACACGAGTCCGTGCCTAGATAACGCAAGGAAAACACGCAAAGAATGTATTAACTAACCTGTACAAATATCTAACGACTGCCGGCCGAAGTGGCCGTGCGGTTAAAGGTGCTGCAGTCTGGAACCGCAAGACCGCTACGGTCGCAGGTTCGAATCCTGCCTCGGGCATGGATGTTTGTGATGTCCTTAGGTTAGTTAGGTTTAACTAGTTCTAAGTTCTAGGGGACTAATGAACTCAGCAGTTGAGTCCCATAGTGCTCAGAGCCATTTGAACCATTTTGTCTAACGACTGCGCTACAATCTGCCTGAATTTATGATTACAGTAACTAAAACTCGAAATTACACCTCCTATACGAAACTCACACGCAATTTAAGTAAGAATCTACGAAGTAAACACTAAAGCGCGATGCTACAACTTTCAAATACTATAATACGCCCGAAATTTATGAATTAAACAATGCAAGTACCCAAAAACACTCAAAGAAATTAAGAATTAAACTATGTAACAAATAAGTAAGCTAGAGGTATACGACTTGCTGCTGCAGCTGCTTATCCAACGGCGGCAGGGAGCACTGCGACATATTCCATTGCATTGTACTACGTTTAACACGGTTACCCATTAGTTACCCATTACACAACTTATCGCTATCCTACAGTGATTGCTGCACCTGGTTTCATCACAACGGGAAAACTAAAAGCAACACGCGCAGAATCAGCTACAGTGGGAGTCCATTCAAATCATATCTTAATTGAAAACAAAACAAAAGAAAATCATTTTCACTCTCGCTGCAGCCTTTGTGATGCCCTTACCTTAGAGCAATTAGATTTCTGAGGCACAATGCAATGTAGCTTTCCATTTTTATTCTGGTTATACATTTTCCAGGGGAAACATCATAGTAGGTACATGAATTATTACGATCACATAGGCTCGGTAGAGGGTAAAGCAGGTGGCAGAAGCAGGTTTACTGGTAGAATACTAGGGAAATGCACACAGTCTACAAATGGGCTTGCTTACAGATTCACTCATGAGACCCATTATAGAATATTGCTCAAGTGTGTGGGACGCGTACCAAATGCGTACGACTAACAGGCGATATTGAACGAATACAGAGAAGGGCAGTACGAATGAGAACAGGTTTGTTTGACCCGTGGGAGGGTGTTAAAGAGATACTGAAGAAACTGAACTGGCGAACTGTTCTGTATGAGAGACAACCGCAGCCATAAGTAGACCTCTTCAATAATAACGACTTCGCTGCTCTTGTAAATATTTTATTTAACGACTGGTTTCGTAGTGTAGATGCCATATCATCGCGTTAAATATGGTAAATCATGACAAAGCCGCAACACAGACAGGGACTAACATTCCTCGTCCTTGAACCCAAACGGTCGACGATAGGTTGGCCGTGGAACGCCTCAGGAACCGTGGACCCATACTTTCCGCTTACCTGATGATACGCCAATTGTGGCATTTATTCATAGACGAGGAAACTTCATCCTCGTCCATATTGCAGCTTTGTCATGATTCAACGTATTTAATTTGATGATGAGGCTCCTATGCTACGAAAGCCAGTCGTTGAATAAATTTTTTAAAGCAGCAGCCAAGCAGTTTTTATTAAAGATGAACTGGCAAACTCTTGCAAATGACGTAAACCATCCCGAAAAAGCCTACTTACGAAGTCTGAAGAACCAGCTTTAAACGATGATCCTAGGAATATACTACAACCTTCTAGTATCACTGCCATAAGGATAGTGAGGACAAGAGTAGATTAATTATAGTACACCGAGAAGGTATTTAAATAATGTTTCTTCCTAGGCTTCATAGATGAATGGAACGGTGAGAAATCCTAATAACTAGTACAGTGGACGTAATCTCCGTCATGCTGTGATATTCTTGGCTGTGCCCGCCAGTATTTTATCTTGCTAGAAGCTCGCCTTGATGCAGCTTGATACACGTGAAGTAGCATATGGGTACAGAAGTGGAGTGAAATACAAGCAGCAGATCCTACAGTCTCGTATGTACTATTCCCGTGGAGACACCGCCAATTGTACTGAACTTGCTTCTGATTGGTCGGCATATTCGAGTGTTAGACGCCAAAACGCCCAACTTCTCTTATTACTTATTTATATACGTTTCATTGTATTTAACCCACTTTTTAGTATGACAGTCTCTCATGGTTACCCTACGAGTCTACAGTTTTTGTTTATTAAATTTCACTAGTTTTGAGAGACAGAGAGAGTAATGGTATTACAACCGAAGTACTTTGGGCACCTTCGGGTTGCTTTGGCGCGCCTGGGAGACGAAGTACTTCGGCTGCGCTAGTCACTCTGTTTCGGGTGTTCTTCAGAGGCGGACGTGTATCTCTGCTCGGACAGACATGTCGCACTCTGTATCGGACGTTGTCAGTAAAGTAACCGAACTATTAAGAAAGCAATATCGAGTGTTGTAGAAGACAGTGTAAAAAGTGATATTTTAAAATGGTACAAATGGCTCTAAGCACTATGAGAACATCTGAGGTCATCAATCCCCTAGGCTTAGAACTACTTAAATCTAACTAACCTAAGGACACCACACACATCCATGCCCGAGGCAATACTCGAACCTGCGACCTTAGCAGTAGCGAGGTTCCGGACTGAAGCTCCTAGAACCACTCGTCCACAGCGGTCGGCAGTGATATTTTAAAATATAAACCAACAGGATACATTAATGAGAGGTGTTCCCTACCATAATTGTCAATACTACAGCTCTTGCCCTCTGTAGATACAGAGAATAACCTAGGCAAGTGCCATCACACACAAAAAAAGCACAAACACAAGTTCAAGTTCGAGATGACAGAGTAGCAGCCTCCGGCGAAGAAGATACCACGACCGACGAGCTGTCTTCTGCGCTGGGGACACAAATTTAGAAGACGACAGGGGGGTGGAAAGAACGGTTAGGGACTCTTATTCAATCTCTACAGATCTCTCCAGCTTTCAGATCTGACTTCCGACACGACAACGCAAAATTTATAATGCGCTCCACAGTGACTGGCAAAGTATAGATGTAGATACAAACCTAGATACAAGGCAAAGAAACTATTCTAAACGCGTTCTCCATCTCTCCTGGCTGCTCACGATTTCTAGAGAGTGCAGGTCCAAGTGGGCTGTTGTTGTTGTGGTCTTCAGTCCAGAGACCGGTTTTATGCAGCTCTCCATGCTACCCTATCCTGTGCAAGCTTCATCCCCCAGTACTTACTGCAACCTACATCCTTCTGAATCTGCTTAGTGCATTCATCTCTTGGTCTCCCACTACGATTTTTACCCTCCACGCTGCCCTCCAATGCTATGAAATAATAATTTAGACAAGAAGTGTTCCGTTGTGTAGTCAGCTGAGTATAAATGCAGAAGCACAGAAAATACATTCGGAAAACCCTCTAGAATTTACGGCCTACACTTCATCTGATGACAATGTGATTCAGCGATCTACAGTTTCTCATATTTGTAATATATACTAACTTCAGTTAATTGTTATAAATGCATATAACAGAAATATATGAGATTGTAAGACTTCTTTTTCAGCAAATGTGTCCCTAATCTTGAGCCTGGTTTACTCTTTCCCATTACTTCCTAACACAGAAGATGGTATTCCTTCCCCAATAATTTACAAATTTAATAAATTAACCTCGCTCTATACGTCCATAAATTAAAAAAAGTTGTACATGTGTGTAACGATTCCCTTGGTTGAGGTCATGGCTTGTCCGAACAGTCAGAGCTACGTCTCTTTCTCCCTTCGAGCCCGAGTGTGTGTTGACTTTTCGTGCACCCTGTGTCCCAAGGTGAAATTTACATTACTAGGAACCGTGACGTCCAGAAAAGGGTACTCTCCATTTTTATCCGCTTCCACCGTGAAACAAATGCTATGTTCGGGAGCGTTGGTATCTTCTTAGAATTAACCGATATGAAAAGAGAGAGAACCTCTGTAGGTGTGGCGGTGCGTGGTTAACCATCTGGGCTCAACAACTAAGTTTCGTGGTTGCTTGTTTTGAGAGCGAGCGTCGTTATAGGGGAGTTTGCAGATGCAGTCGGATGAAGGCAGTAAGCAAATGGCAGCCGAGCACTGCTCTGAATTTTATTGCCGTGTGTGACACGAAATCTGTATAAATAATAAGGAGCGTATGGAGATTCCACGCGGGGCGGTTCGGCCGCCGCTCCACAAGTTCTTTAACGCCACTACGGAGACTTGCGAGTGGATGAGGATGAAATGATGACGAAAGATACACAACATACAGTCATCTCTAGGCAGAGAAAATCCCTGACCCCACCGGCAATCGAACCCGGGACCCCGCGCACGGGAAGCGAGAACGCTACCGCAAGACCACGAGCCGCGGACATCTATATATATAAAAAAAATCATCTGCCGCTTGTATGAACGATCATCACCTGCCGAGGGCTTGACCGATCTGGTCGATTTTTTTGAGTTCATTATCGTCAGAACAAAGTTCGCATGAAAGAAATTTTTTGGAAAATCCACCGGAAAAGTTCGGAATTAAAATCAGTTGTGAAAGATCATTCCTGAAAAAGGCTAGACTGAGCATTTTTTTTGTAAATGTGGGCAGTTTTGGTATGAAAAAGAAAATAAAAAAATGCGTTCAGTTTCACAGTTCTGCTGTCACATTTTTTCATAGAAAAAAATCAGTTTGGCAGTTTACATATACAAACACATATGAATATATAAAGGGGAAACGCTGCTACCGAAAACTTCGAAAAGTTTTTGAACTGTTTACTACAAATTGTTTCACTGCACTCTAAAGAATGTTCGGACGGACAAGAAGAAGCATAGTTACCACAAATCTCAGGAGCTCTTGACAGATTTGCTTCATATTTTTACACTATACTCTTCTGAACATTCAGACGGAAATAGACAATGGGGAAGGAGGTTATGTACAGAGAGGTGGAGGGAAGAGGTAGATGTACAGAGAGGGAGAGAGGATCAGAAGATGGACAGAGAGAGGGAGGGCAAGGAATTTGAGATGTATATTCAATTCCTATACGTATTTAACACTTGCGAAGCATTGCCTGGTTTACTAGTAAGATAATAATACTGAACAGTAATTCGTAAGTAGGGAATGTAGTCCAAGATTGAAGCACGCATGAAAGCTGATGCTTTATTCGATTCTTGAAACTTGGTTTTGCTACTGTAATTCAATAATCGGCTCTAACAAATGATATAATAAACTGATAGTGACATTTAGGCTAGGCGTAAGTGCTCCATCCAACCGATGGTCATTTTGTAGTGTTTAGCTTTAGTGGACGATAAGTGATTCGAAAGGAAGTGAATGAACTGTCTGCCGCTGATGCCGCTTTGGCTGGAACATTGGTGTAATTAGCCAGTTTTTTGTTCCCTCGACCGTGGCGGTGTCCGGCTTCTTCCCATCTAGCGGCAGTTTCGGTCTCTAAATAAAAACTTATTGATTTAGGGCAAGAGGGGAAAACACACGCCAACAAACAGACAGATCTAGCATATAAATTAGATAGATATATTCAACCAAAGATTTGAAATCAGAAGTAGCTTGTTAGATGCTACTAAAGATCACTCCATTCATGATTAATGGCAATAACCTGGCACTTAAATGCCTAGTTGTAGGTCGAGACTACACAATGAATACGAGAATTAAACATTACTAACGATATCTTGAATGCTTTATTCGCCGATATGTAACAACTGACGTTTAATTATAACAGATCTCGCCGAGAACAACGTGTTTATGGTAAATTTTTAGTGTTCTGTTGCCTTAAAACGTATATACTTTTATAACACGCGAGATGTTATATAAAAATAACTAATTACGAAGATCCTTTATCTACCAATATGACGCTTTCCTTCATTTTATTGCAACGAATCGCAATAATAACGGCGGTGCTCGAAAGAACCTCGTGCGTTAGTGGTTTGAAACAGGATAAAAATGGCTCTGAGCACTATGGGACTTAACAGCTGTGGTCATCAGTCCCCTAGAACTTAGAACTACTTAAACCTAACTAACCTAAGGACATCACACACATCCATGCCCGGGGCAGGATTTGAACCTGCGACCGTAGCAGTCGCGCGGTTCCGGACTGCGCGCCTAGAACCGCGAGATCACCGCGGCCGGCGAAACAGGATAGTTATACTCATAGTACGCTAGTTATAAGATAAAACCCAACAAATATGGGCCTCAGCTGGAAATGGCGGAGACAAATATGGCCTCTCAAAAGTGTGCTTTTGACGTAGAGAGGTTCTTGCATATTATTGGCTCGACGATTCGTAGCACGTTGCCGAAATATGGAAGGACTTGCAGTTCACACACGGCAATGGCTCCTCAACGTGAAATAACAGGAAGTGCCATCACAAAACAATTCTAACTGTAAGCTCTACAAAGTCGATGGCTGCCGTTTTCGGACATGGGTTTCAGTCATTAGTGTGTTCCTCAACACACTCTACAGTTCTTCCAAGTTTGTTGGCATAGTGTTGCACCCACCACAGCCTACATGTACTAACTAAATTGGAAATGCCATGTGAACCCGAGTCTAGCTTTTTCTCTACAATAAAAATATCGTTATTTTAAGGAATCCCACTCATTCTAAAAACGGCCCAGCGAAAAGAGGGAGGGGGAGCGGAAAGGCGTTCAAAGCTGGAAAACTGCCCATAAAGGTGGAATAAACAGCATGCGACGACTACGCAGACACGTAGGTTTATCAATAAAAAATTGTCTGAAATATCAATTCTTGTCGAAACTTCAGGTTGTCTTACCACGAAAGAAGTCACATTATGAGGAGGGAAATTTTCCATACTTGTAGCCAATGAAAATTATGCTGAATCAATACGAACAATAGCGACAGTAAGGCACGCTTGACTAACTTGAACACAAACATCAGTCAATGGAAAATCAACACGGGAAACCACGAAATACTGATGGAGCATGTAGAACGTCAATAATTTTAGCAGTATCGACATACATCTTATAGTCCGTGTCTAAATCTAAAACTTTCTTGTCAATAGCTGGACGCCAACAAAACATACGATGCACTCGGCGACGAAGCATCTCGGCTAATAATCAACAAAGCGCAAGTCACAGATGACGGTTAATTTCATCCGCGCGATCGCCAGCTCCTAAGTCTGAGTAATCCCGGACGCGGAGCTAAATGTGTTCTTATGTTCGACTTCAGCCTGCAGTAACCACTTACAGACAGCAAGTGGCAGCAGTAGCAGCTGAGTGTATATAAAGCGTTTCGGTGGTATGGGGACAACTGTGTAACTGTTGCAATGCGGAAACGGAGCGCCTTAAGTGACGTCCACCAACAGTGGAAGCATTTCCGGAACGACTATAAACAGTTCGCGTGCCGCCGTGGTTAAAGTACACCGTCTATGGCAAAATGGCGCTATTCAAAACAGGAGCCGAGGCAATTATGGTACACCAGGGAGCGGGTCGTAGATGACAGGTGTGAACGGAGGCTGCTAAGATGTGTACGGGCGAATAGACGTGTAACTGTTGGCAACTGACCACTCAGATGAACCAAGGACTACCAACAGTGTCTCCTCAACGACTGTTCACCGAACGTTCCAGCGTATGGGCCTCGGCAGCAGGAGCTGGTTCATGCACCTATGCTGACTGCTGTTCATCGGCTGGAATCTGCACGTCAGTACAGTGGGACGTCCAATGAGTGGCGATAGGTGGACTTTACAGTTGAATTACGTTTCATGCTCCATCAGAAATATGGTCGTTGGCGTGTATGGCGTGAAACGTATGAAAATAAACACCCTGCATCCTGGAGAGAGCGTTACGGTCTGCGGAATGTTTTCGTTGGATTCCCTGGGCGATCTCGTCCTTCTGGAAGTCACACTGGATCCACAACTATGCCTTCGTCTTTGGAGACAATGTCCACCTCTACACGCAGTAGGGCACGACGACATCTAGGAAAACGACAACATAACGTGCCACACAGCTCACAATGTATATGTGTGGTTCGAAGAGCACCAGGATAGGTTTACCATACTCCCTTGGGCGCCAAACTCGGTGGATTTTAACCCAGTCGACAATCTGTGGGACAACCTCGACCAGGCAGTTAGCGCCATGGATCCTCAACTGAGAAACCTAACGCAGCTGGCCACGGCACTGGAGTCGGCGTGGCGTCACATACCTGTCGACCTTCCAGAATCTCACTGACTCTCTCCATGCAAGTCTCGCAAAGGTCCGCGCTGGAGAAGTGGATTATGCAGGCTTTTGACAGGTGGTCACATTAATGTGACTGGGCAGCGAAGGAGGCAGCGGAGCACAGCGGCTGAGTCCTTATCAGCATCCAAGGTCAACACACCACAACAGCGCTTTGCAGCAGATTACGTAATCATTGAGGTGAGAGAGAGCCCAGAAGCCAGGAAACTGAGATGGTGGCCCAGGGTGGCTAAAATAAAAAAAAAATAATAATAAACCGCTTCTTTGATATTGGTAAGATCAATGTGTAATTTTATTTAACTAATTAATGTTGAGTGCCAGGCGTGGCTTAAAGTCGCTTTTGTTCGTGTTGATTCTGCATTACGTTCATTGGCTACTGATTAGCAAAATCTCCCTCCTCCTGGAAGTGACTGCTGATCGAAGTTTCGACAAGGACTGACACTTTGACGGCCGCTGTGGCCGAGCGGTTCTAGGCGCTTAAGTCTGGAACCGTACGACTGCTACGGTCGCAGGTTCGAATCCTGCCTCGGACATGGATGTGTGTGATGTCCTTAGGTTAGTTAGGTTTAAGTAGCTCTAAGTTATAGGGGACTGATGACCTCAGATGTTAAGTCCCATAGTGCTCAGAGCCATTTTAACCATTTTTTTCACTGACACTTCTTACAATTTTTTAAATTGATAAACCTATGGGGGTGCGTAGCCGTCGCACGAGGTTGCAGAAGATAATGAACCTACAATTTAATACACAGGGTGATTCAAACTAGGGCTTAAAAACCTCCGAAGTGGCGTAAATGACGCAGCGACCAGTAATTTAAGACACTTTGCGACCCAAATGCCGAGAAATACAAAAACAGTGGATGACAAATACTGAATATGTGACGTCACCAGATGATGTACCGCGTCACACGTGCAGCGGTTGGACTTGCCGATGCTACCCTCGCCGATAGGGGGCAATGCTGCACATCGCTCCACTTGGGTACTCTTTCTTCGAATACCTTTTGTAAACGTGATCTGTTGTAAACATACACTACTGGCCATTAAAATTGCTAAACCAAGAAGAAATGCAGATGATAAACGGGTATTCATTTTACAAATATTTTATACTGCAACTGACATGTGTTTACAATTTCACGCAATATGGGTGCATAGATCCTGAAAAATCAGTACCCAGCACAACCAACTCTGGCCGTAATAACGGCCTTGATACGCCTGGGCATTGAGTCAAGCAGAGCTTGGATGGCGTGTACAGGTACAGCTGCCCATGCAGCTTCAACACGATACCACAGTTCATCAAGAGTAGTGACTGGCGTATTGTGACGAGCCAGTTGCTCGGCCACCATTGACCAGACAGTTTCAGTTGGTGAGAGATCTGGAGAATATGCCGGCCAGGGTAGCAGTCGAACACTTTCTGTATCCAGAAAGGCACGTACAGGACCTGCAACATGCGGTCGTGCATTATCCTGCTGAAATGTAGGGTTTCGCAGGGATCGAATGAAGGGTAGAGCTGAAATGTAACGTCCACTGTTCAAAGTGCCGTCAATGCGAACAAGAGGTGACCGAGACATGTAGTCAATGGCACCCCATACCATCACGCCGGGTGATACGCCAGTATGGCGATGACGAATACAAGCTCCCAATGTGCGTTCACCACGATGTCGCCAAACACGGATACGACTATCGTGATGCTGTAAACAGAACCTGGATTCATCCGAAAAAATGACGTTTTGCCATTCGTGCACCCAGATTCGTCGTTGAGTACACCATAGCAGGCGCTCCTGTCTGTGATGCAGCGTCAAGGCTAACCGCAGCCATGGTCTCCGAGCTGATAGTCCATGCTGCTGCAAACGTCGTCGAGCTGTTCGTGCAGATGGTAGTTGTCTTGCAAACGTCCCCATCTGTTGACTCAGGGATCGAGACGTGGCTGCACGATCCGTTACAGCCATGCGGATAAGATGCCTGTCATCTCGACTGCTGGTGATACGAGGCCGTTGGGATCCATCACGGCGTTGCATTACCCTCCAGAACCCACCGATTCCATATTCTGCTAACAGTCGTTGGATCCAGACCAACGCGAGGAGCAATGTCGCGATACGATAAACCGCAATCGTGATAGGCTACAATCCGACCTTTATCGAAGTCGGAAACGTGATGGTATGCATTTCTCCTCCTTACACGAGGCATCACAATAACGTTTCACCAGGCAACGCCGGTGGACTGCTGTTTGTGTATGAGAAATCAGTTGGAAACTTTCCTCATGTCAGCACGTTGTAGGTGTCGCTATCGGCGCCAACCTTGTGTGAATGCTCTGAAAAGCCAACCATTTGCATATCACAGCATCTTCTACCTGTTGGTTAAATTTCGCGTCTATAGCACGTCATCTTCGTGGTGTAGCAATTTTAATGGCCAGTAGTGTAGAAGTTACGAAACAATTGTCCTCGCTGTAACTACGCTATTATTTTGTGTTCTTTCCTTTTGCCCCTTCTTTTGTTTGTGGGCTTTATTTAGTAGCGACGCAGTTCGGAAGCTTATACTCCTCTTCTTGTGACGCAATACGCTAGGCTTTAGTTGCCCTATACTTTGCAATAAACCAGTGGAGACAGCGAGACCGGTAAATAAAGCAGGGAGTCTTACCTCACTTTAATCAACTGTCTAACGCAATGCAAAAAGATACTGCCTGCTACTAGTAAGACTCGAAACCGGAGTCCCGGGCTCTAAAGTCACACACGTGGGTCCAGCCAAGCCGATGCCAATATTCAGCGTGCGTTGGGATGAAGTGTGACAGACAGACAGACTCAACCCCTGTACGTGTGTCGAGAAACTTCATCTGGTTACGTCGCATGTTCAACATTTGTCATCCACCCTTGGTGTATTTCCTGAAATCAGCGCCCCATATATCTTATATTAAATTGCATCAATGTCATCTACGTCACTTCGGGTGTTTTTAATCATTGATAAGAATCACCCTGCATATCCACAGTAGTAGTGAAGATTGAAAAATTTACCGAAAGCGTAACGTTCTAAATGTTGGAGAAAAAAAATCTTACGCGGTAGATGTACTCGAAAATGAAACCAACGTCGCCGAGCTAAGTAATCCTGTAGAATACAATGGACTCGTACTCAAGAAGTCTGTGGTTCAAACCCAGGCCATCCAGATTTAGGCGTTCCCTGGTTTAACTATGTAGTGATGGTTCCTTTAGAACGACACGGCCGACTTCCTTTTCCATCCTTCCCCTACCCGAGCATGTATTTCACCTATAATGACCTCGTTATGGAAGGGATGTTAAATCCTAGTCTTCCTTCCATTCTACCAAACCAACGCTAACCAGTATACTTCATATAAATATACTGAGATCAAAAGCACAAGATGACGATAGAGAAAGAGCACATCAGGGAGTTGAACGGGTAATTCAGTGTGTAAAACTTATTAATCATGGCAGATTGGAACGTTGTAATAAGGGAAGAAATACTCAAGAAATTCACGAGTTCGGCAATAGGATTGGGAGAGGAGGATGATTCAATTAGTTCTGCCACGTAATAATCAATCACTGATAGAAAATCACAAGATGACGAGTTACTCTCCTAAAAGTCCCGAGGAACAGGATGATATCTGCTCGATTACGTCATGTTGAGGCAGAGAATCCGTAATCAGACATTAGATTGTATGTAGTAACCACAAGTAGATATACACCCTCAGATTACACTGTAGTACAAGAGCATCTTCAGGAAAAATTACTGTAGCAGGAAGTGAGATAACGAAGTTCAAAAAATGGCTCTGAGCACTATGGGACTCAACTGCTGAGGTCATTAGTCCCCCAGAACTTAGAACTAGTTAAACCTAACTAACCTAAGGACATCACAAACATCCATGCCCGAGGCAGGATTCGAACCTGCGACCGTAGCGGTCTAGCGGTTCCAGACTGCAGCGCCTTTAACCGCACGCCCACTTCCGCCGGCTGATAACGAAGTACTGAGGGATCATATACGTTAAAAATGTTCTGACACTGTAGACATTTCGATCCTGATTACTACAATATCACTGAAATGGTTCAAATGGCTCTGAGCACTATGGGACTTAACAGCTGTGGTCATCAGTCCCCTAGAACTTAGAACTACTTAAACCTAACTAACCTAAGGACATCACACACATCCATGCCCGAGGCAGGATTCGAACCTGCGACCGTAGCGGTCTTGTGGTTCCAGACTGCAGCGCCTTTAACCGCACGGCCACTTCGGCCGGCTGATAACGAAGTACTGAGGGATCATATACGTTAAAAATGTTCTGACACTGTAGACATTTCGATCCTGATTACTACAATATCACTGAAGTTCAGGAAACTGTTAAGTAGTCATTTCAGCTGAGCAAATATACTTATAAGAGGGGTAACTACGAAGAAATTATAGATAACAGAAGAAATACTTCGATCTTCAAATTTTCGACGCAAGAAGGAAATGTACAAAAGGTTAGGAAAACAAAGGAATGTTCGTAACTCAGAACTGAACGAAAAGAAAAAATTAAAGAAAACAGAAGGGAAATGTTCATCGGAAGAATGAAATTAGTCAAAACAGCTGCCGAAAAATTTAAAAGCAATATGTTAAACTCAGACGAGAGAGAGAGAGAGAGCATATAAGTGGAAGGAAGGAAGATAAAGAGTTTAATGTCTCGACGACAACGCGATAATTAGAGTCGGACTACCGACTCAGTTTGGGGAACGAAGGGGAAGCAAACCGGCATTTGCCATAATCGACGTAGGGAAATCACGGAAAAACTAAAAAAATCTGGATGGCCGGACGGGGATTTGAACTGTCGTCCCCCCGAATGCGAGTGCTGTGTGCTAATCACTGCAGCCTCGCTCGATACATATAAGTCTAAAGAGGACAATTAGGCTCTTTGTGCTGAGGAGGAAGTACCTGAGAGCGTGATGTAAGCTGAAAATGGTGTCGATTTGTAAGGCATAGGGGAGCCAATATTTGAGACAGGGCTTCGGAAGACTTGCGACCAAACAGGGCAGAAACGATAGATAACATTCTTCGGAATTTCTAGGATCATTAGTGGGGAAGGGGGGGATACGTGCCAACTACAACGATTGTTCAAGATAGTGTGTAGAATCTATAAGAGCGGAGACATACCATCGGACTTCCTGAAGAATATCATTCAGATATTCCAGAATATAGCACAGACAGGAACATCGCCTAATCAGCTTGAAGGTCTATGCATTCAGTCTGCTAAGCAGAATACCCCCGCTCTGCATCTTCACCTTGTCGTGGTGGGGTGGCTTAGTATCCAGTGAACTAGAAGAACAACAGCGGAGGGCAGGGAGAAGTTAAGAATATTCCGCAACGTAGGCGGCGACATCTGTTCTCCAGTGTGGATTGGCCGCAATCACGACTTGGTCCAAAGGCTCCGAGAGTGGCCTTGGAGGAGCAAACTGATAGCCCAGCAGTCAACGAGGCAGAAGAAGCTTCCGCCCAGAAACGCTGCTGTCTTTGACTGCACGGTACTGGTTCCACAAAGACTAGGGGAACAAAACCCTGCAAAAAATGTGCCTGGTCCCCCTGGCAGGGAATTGCAGCAATGGGCTAGTCCCTCATTCAGCGGAAAAAAAACATTTAATCACTGAAAGATCCAGTAAGAAAAACCTGGAAGGATTTAACAGAAGACGAAGGTGCAAACGAATTATGAATTTTGAAAAGTTCAGCAAACAAAAATAAAAAGTAAGACAATTTCAAAAAGACCTACTGACCGTTACAGATACTAAACGGAAGGGGAAAGGAAACGGACTGAATTATACAGTGGTGTCGATAAAGAAAAGCGAGTAAATAATAATTTAGCTAAAAATATGAAGCATTGGGATGCAGTAGATGAGCGAATCATAAAAGTATAACTTGAAGTAAAAGGATGTGAAGTGGCTGTAACTCAGTGATGTAGTATAATCATCTGGGAATGTGTACAGTATTGGTACGACGACGTGGGATTGGAACACGAGCATCAGTGTGCAAACAGTCAACATAGGGTGCGGACGCGGTGAACAGGGATTTACTCGTAAAGCTCCTGTATCGACAGTAGTAGTGCTACAGCTCTTCGGGAGTATCGATGCGGTAAAGGAATACGGACAGTTCCTTCTTCCATACTGGGGTTGAAGAAGATGATTCGGAAGCTCGAATTAACTGGTGATTTGGGAACTGCTGATGGGAGGGGCCGACGGCCAACTGCGACACGAATTGCTGAAGTTCTGTTGGCACGGCTGAGAATGTTGGACGCAACGTGCATCTTCAAGCAGTGTACAAGCTGTGTCACGATAGCAAAATATTCCATGGGCCACGGTTTGATGTGCTACAAGTTTCTAGTGCGGTTCCAGGCTCTCCTGGATGCTGGTAACCATCGCATTAAGTGGACCACACCGTGGTTCAGGTCGAACAAAATCGATTTTTGGTTTTCACCATATTTCCATAGATTAAGGTTTTATTAAATACTCTGAAAAGGATTTTGCTGAAAATTTTTTTTTTCGAGCATTTAAAGAGCCTTTTCCCACTACGTGTGTTTATGTACCACGCCCACTTTTCTGTCACCCACGTTTCTGCTTATATTTTAGATCTTTATATCCCCTACATTGCACGTTAGGGATTTTTATTTACTCCCAAGTGTGTTGACTATCCTTGGAATGCAACGGTCGGTATTCTTTTGTTTCTGCTGTATGTAAACAACACGCTTTCAAACACGCAGTTAGTTTTGTTCAAGTGTGATTGCGAATAGTTGTTATACTTACGTTTGCAGTGCTTGTTTATGTGTGTTTTGTTGTGTTTATTGAAGATGACGTAACGTAAACGCATTTTCAAGAAACGACAGTTTAGAGGAAACAAGTTTAGAAAGCTTTCTGTACAAGAGGTCATGTCGCCTGCCAAGGATGTTCCTAATTGTAATTCGTCAACAAGTGCATCATCAAAGAAGCTCTCACCATTTCAAGGGAGCCGACCGATGTGGCCGTGCGGCTCTAGGCGCTTCAGTCTGGAACCGCGTGACCGCTACGGTCGCAGGTTAGAATCCCGCCTCGGGCATGGATGTGTGTGATGTCCTTAGGTTAGTTAGGTTTAAGTAGTTCTAAGTTCTAGGGGACTGATAACATCAGATGTTAAGTCCCATAGTGCTCAAAGCCATTTCAAGAGAGTTACAACGAATTTACTGTAAGTGACAAGGGGTGCAGTAACATTATTATAAATTTGAGAATATTATCAGATGTAATTTCTAAATTTGTGCAATGTAGACGTGATGTGACTCACGGCGTGTGAAAATTTGTGAGAGTGCCAGTGGGAGAAAAGGCCTAGCAATTGCTTTGGATATAATTTGCACTAAATGCTCAGCTGTGATTTCATTTATGAGTTCTTCAAAACCAGATGCAAGTGGTCCTTATGAAATTAATATTAGGTTAGTTTGTGTCTTACGATCCATTGGCAAGGGCATGGCTGCAGGGAGAACATTTTGTGCAGTGATGAACTTACATCAACCACCAAATAAATTTGAAAAACTGACTGCAATATTAGAGAAAGCTGTATGTGAGGTCAGTGAGGAAAGCATGAAACTGGCTGCTAGGGAAGCAGTGGAAGAAAATGATGGATGTTCGGATATTGCAGTTGCACTTGATGGAAGTTGGCTAAAAGAGGTCATACTTCTCTGAATGGAGTAGTGACTGCCACGAATGTAGACACCAGTAAAGTGTTAGATGTGGAGATAATGTCTAAATATTGCAAATGCTGTAAAGTCAATTAACATAAAGAACACAACTGTGTGGCTAATTTTAGAGGAACAAGTGGTGGTATGGAAGTGCATGGGGTACAACATATATTTCACCGCCCCGTAGAAACAAGAAGCGTACGGTACACCAAATATTTTGGGGGATGGTGACAGTAAGGCATACAACAATTTGGTGAACTCTAAGCCATATGGAGATGCCATTATTAGCAAAATAGAATGTGTAAGCAATGTACAAAAACGTTTGGGAACAAGGCTGAGAAAACTAACTGTTGATGTGCGAGGAAAAAAATTAGAGGATGGAAAATTGTTGACCAGACAGGATCGGTTAACTAAAGAAATAGAAAACTTGCAGGTATACTATGGGCAGGCAATTAGGAGAAATAAACAAAATATGGAGGCAATGAAGAGAGATGTTTGGGCCATATTCTTCCATAAGTCCTCTACTGATGATAAGCCATGTCATGGATTGTGTCCATCAGCAGAAAATTTGTGGTGCAAATATAATAGGGCTCATGCAACTAGAGAATCTTATTCTCACCATCATTCTCTTCCTGCTGCTGTTATTACAGCAATTAAACCTATTTTCAGAGACTTGGCTCATCCTGACCTTCTAAGGAAGTGTCTGCACAGGCAGACACAGAACCCAAATGAATGTTTCAACAGCATAATTTGGAACTGCCTTCCTAAAACTGTATTTCTAGGCAAGCATACAATGAAACCATGAGTTCATGATGCTGTTACTACATTCAATTGTGGTAATACTGGAAAGTGTTGGATACTGAAAAAGCTGGGAATTAATCCTGGTGCAAATATGATCACTGGGCTGCAACATTTCGATAAAATGAGGATAGCCGATGCAAACAGGTCTGCAATTAATATGGCCAAGAAAGCAAGACAAACATCCAGGAAGGTGAAAAAGAAGCTGGAAGACCTGCTAGAGGCCAAAGAAGGGCCATCATATGCAGCAGGATAGTTTTAATTAACTGTAAGTAACAAATTTCAAAAGTTTTTCTTTAAAGTCAATTCTCCGCAATCTAAAATTTTCAGTACATATGCCCCATTATATCAGAAACTATCATAGATAAAGGAATGAAATTTTCAGAGACTCTGCATAACATAAAAAGGCACCTCTGGTACTATAATCATTAGCATTCACCCATTAGGAAGTCCACAAAAAAATATTTTCTGCAGAAAAAACTTAATATTTTTTGTTAATAAATTTAAAAATGTGTTTCTTAAAAACTATAAAATTCATAAAGTAGATTTTAGTACAGTTGACTCTATTAGCATCATGTAACATACAGTAAAAATATTAAGGTCCTGCAGCAAATAGTTTTTTCAGAAATGGGTCAAATACTTGCCTAAATTAACATGGGTTAGATAGGCAGGGTGTGGTCCTTTAAGCAACGTTTTAACGTAATCATTGTATGCAACTCCCATGTGGAAACTAAAATGCGTTTCTTTCAATGGTTTATTGGCTATTTCTCTTTTGCGTGTCATTGCAAACGTTTCCACAAAATTTCAGTGTCCTAAGATCACTGTATTTTCATTACGATCCTCTCAAGTAGCGAAATATCAGTTATAATAACCTTGCATATAAGGATATTGTTAGATGAGTAGGGGATGCTGCTAAAGGAGCGTTATGAGTGTTGCAGGGAAACTAATGAACTCAAAAGAGAAATGAATAGCGGACTGAGAGCATAGAGAAATTTATACAAGAAATGAAGACGCTTACAGTATATGGTTAATGTCAAAGAACAAGTAAAGTAGTAATGACTAAATAAAATATGGAACATAACGGCAGAAAGCAGCCAGGAATGAAAAGCATGAAGGGTGGGGTAGTGGATGTACACACGTTAATCTTTATATTGGAGGTTCACGAAGCAGTGAAGCATGAAGAATTCTGAAATACGGGGTTGTTCTAAATGATGGACCGATTTTCAAAAATTCTAATGTATTCAACTACAAATCCAAAGTGAACAAGCTTTATACCAAAGAAAAAAGGAAGTTTCAAAGTTCTGGGCGGGCGGCGGCGGGCGGGCGGTGATGGTTCCAGAAGCTGCCGGTAGAGTTCGCGTGGCAATAAGTCCGTCATTCCGTTTCACTGTCAGTTAGGGATGGGCTAAACTGCGATTTTCCGACATCATTGATTTCTGTGAATGCTACTTTTCAGTAACTGCGATTCTTAACTGCGATTTGTCACAGTTAAGAACCGCCGTTAACGAATTCACAACTTGTATCCCTCCGCTATTTCTGCGACTTATGCGATTTTTGCTACTTCTGCAATTCCCGTGATCTCTGCGACTTACGCGATTTATTACCGTAGATTTTACACTGTCATTAGTCACAAGTGAGAAGTGAACTGTGTCAAAGCACCCCATAAATAAGTTCTCGCCTTTATAGGTGATTATTTGTGAAGGCGTAATGTAACGTTTCAGTAACCCAATTGCCAAAATATACTTATATGGATATGGTGTCAGTTCTTTCGGACATAAGTATATAGTTCTGGCAATACCGGCCATGACCTTCTTCTTCTCTGCGGATGCACACATATTCCTCGAACTCTTACTGGACTTGGTAAGAATGTCTTCCACGAGTAACGAGTGTGTTAGGCTAGGACACTACGAATGTAGTGTGTGGACAGACAAAGTGAGAATGTGGGTCTCGCGGGAGGCGTGCGCGAGATAGTCCCTGCAGTCACACTATCCTCTGTGCCCTCGGTGGCTCAGATGGATAGAGCGTCTGACATCTAAGCAGGAGATCGCGGGTTGGAGTCCCGGTAGGGGCACACATTTTCACATGTCCCCGTTGATATATGTCGAGGCCCGTCGGCAGCTGAAGGTATTAATATAATTCTAATTTCCACTGACAAAAAGTTACCTCAAATAGTATTATTAATATTTCCAACGAATGCTCCTTAGTTGTTACGTGATATACGAAAGATACGCTTGCCAACAGAAAAATTTCATCTCAATGAAACAATGAATTTTACATATGTTCGTCCTTTGGCTTTGAAGTGTGATGTTGAGAATCATACCACAGAGTACCATAGGAGTTCCTGTTTAGAGTACGGATTCTAACCACATTGATACATTCACAAGTATCTAAAGGCTAATATCAGTCACTCGATATAGCGATAATTCAAAATATCAGTGACAGCAGAAAAGTTTGCACAGCGCCTTTACACCGCCTTCGTCAGAAGTAAGGTTAGTTTCTAAGTATTTTGAATGAACATAGGGGAGTCGTTTATGCAAATGGTGAAAACTCCCCCCCCCCTTCCCACTCAAGTTCTTTCATTACCAGAAGCATTAGCGGCTGTATAATATGAATTATATTGCTAGTAATTAGTAGTAATATAATAGTTTAACAATCCTTGTGATTTTCCAGACGCAGTTCCCATTTCGAATTCTGGCTGCTCTATGTACCCATCCCCATCTAGAAGAGATAATCTTGAAGACTCAAAACGACTTACAGCGTAAAAGAGCCATAATTGATAACATAAGTGTGCAAAATGAGAATTGTTACAGTGTGCCACTGAAGTCATTATATGATTTGAAAGGCATGATAAATAAATGTGAACTATACTGTGAGTGAATAATTAAAATTCCGTTCTCACCTCTCATCTCTTACCCCAAAATTTTCTGCCATGTATTTAATGTTAAAGACTTGCTAGAGTGCGATATTGGTCCGTCTATCCCTCCCACCTTGAATGTTGGTTGTGACGACAGACTGATCTGTAGAGTAGCCCAAGGTCTGGGTTTACAAGTCACAACAGTGGAAAGCACTGATCTTACAGTTACAAGTTGAAATCGGCAGTAGTATTAATGCAATATTTTAAAATGCACACAAAAATTTAACTGCATATTGTACTGTCGGAAAAAGTATCCGTCTTGTGAATATAGCAATTAAACTCCTGGTAAAAGTTGCATACTAGACACCAGATACTCATCATAATATTCATTGGAGATTTATCAGTTATCTGTTTTTGAAATTCCCGTGCAGTTTTAGCTTTTATGGTGAAGAGTGTATTTACATATGTCACGAAAATTCCAGTCCACGCTACAGGTCTGTCTGTTTGCACAACCTTTATTCGGCCTTCACATTGCTCGCTTGCACCAATTCTCAACCGAGTATAAAATTTTCCTCAGAGCAAATTAGCTTCTTGGTTCATTTCTTTGAGCATAAGCATGTAATACATCCATACTGTGAGGCAGAAGGTTTTCAGAACAAAGTACGAACGTAGGGCAAGAGATCACATACGGCACCTAATGTTAACTGCGCTTTTTAGTTGCTACATGCTACTTCTAGCTGGGACTTGTCACGGAAATTATAGTTAGACCCGATAGCGTGTCACAAAGTAAAACAGTAGTACGATCTTAGAGCGTCAGATGACACACGGCGTTTATTATTAACTGCGCTTCTTAGTTGCTACTTGCGACTTGCCACTGAAATTGCAGCTAGACAAGAGGATCAGAGGAGGAAGTACGGAATTCGGCCAACAGATGGCACACGATGTTGAATGTTAAACGCTCCTTGGTACTCTTTCTTACGACTGAAATCGCAGGCAGATTCTGTAAAGTTGTTATTGTGATATCTGTGAGTTCTCAGTTTATGACACATAACGCGATTTCTAGCCCATCCTACTGTCAATTTTGAGTGAGATGGCGACTGTGGAGCACAAGGTTTTCTGCGTTCTTGAGTTCGCGAAAAGTGAGTCACAAATTGCAGTGCAGTGGGAATTTCGTGCCAAATTCGGTATTCAACCAACAACTCGCAGAAGCGTTAGCCGTTGATTTAAGCAATTTAAACAGAATGAGAATGTGTGAAAAAGGAAAAAGCACAAGCCGACAACGTGTGTCAGAGGATGAGATCTGCCAGATTCAAGAAAGTTTTGTACACAGTGCCAATAACTCTACCAATAGAGGCAGTCGAGAACTTGGAATACCCCAACCAACTGCATGGGAAGTTCTGAGGCGGCGTTTGCTGTACAAGCCCTACCGTTTACAACATAGTCGCCTATGTTACATTCTGACTTCAACGCTGGCGGCGGCCACTGATTCCTTACCTCAGTCTTTCGTTCCATCCATTTGGCTTTTTTCTCTGTTAATTGTATCCTTCTTATATGGTTCTGTTAGCTTCTTAAACTTATTTTTTGGATGTTATTATTTTCAACCTAAAATCACCGCAAGAGTTTCACAGAAACACGTTTTGTCATTTAAGCATTTCCTCTTAATAATTTAAAATTTAACTTTGTTCGTGTTTTTTTACGTGTTACATTTTGTTTCTGTAACAAGACGCACTAATAATTTTTGCCTATTGTACTTTATCAGTTTATTGCATTTTATACAACTGCATAATTAACGAATACGTGCAAGCCTACAGTAGCGACATTTATCGAGCTTACGACGAAAACACACTTTTTACTTACAGTACCTCAGTCTGTTATGAACAACAGCCCTGTGAACAGTAAGACCTTGTCAGCACAGTGGCGTAGTTTATACCACTTTTTAAATATGTGCTGTGATGCTAAGCAGATTATGAATGTAAAAGGGGCGTTCAAGAAGAAACGAGCCAGAGTGTTGAATGCGCAAACAGGTGACAGGAGGGTAATATCGAGACGTGTGTAGCGAGGTGTGGTTCCGATCAGAGGGTGGAAGTCCACAGCCTATTGCTAGAGGGCACGCATGCACGTCACGTGACTATACAGAGCTATCAGCAGCGTGCATCAATCGCCCAACGCTGCCAGTTGCATTGCAGTGACAGGGAGACGTCAAAAGAAGAGCAAAGAGGTACTGTTAGTTTTCTGTCAGTGGAAGGAGTAGGAGGAACGGACATTCATCGACGAATGTCACAAGTGTACAGCAAACAATGCTTGTCCCTTGCAACGGTCAAGACTAGGCACAAGCGTTACAGCGAAGGACGAGTGTAGTTAGCCGATGATGCACAGTCTGGAGCACCATATTGCATTACCGATGACATCGTCCAGCAGGTGGATGCACTCATTACCCAGGATCACCGAGTGACAATGAAAGCCATAGCTGCCGTGGTCGGATTGAGCGTCGGAAGTGTTCACATCATTATGAAGTAACGACTGCACATGCACAAAATGTGCGCCCAACAGATGCCCCACAGTGTTCAACCACACTAGGAAACAAGTCGAATGGCCCACTGTGTTGCTCATCTGCAGCGCTATGCTCGGGAAGGGAATGCGTTCCTGGCATGAGTGGTGGCTGTAGATGAGTCATGGTGTCAGAACTTCGAACCACAATCAAAACGACAAAGTCTCCAGTGGAAGCATCCAGGGTCACCACCACCAAAAAATGCCAAGACCATCTACACGAGTGCAGGAAAGGTTATGCGGACGTTCTTCTTTGACCAAGATGGCCCTCTTCTGATTCACTTCCTGCAGCACGGGACAACAGTGAATGCCCAGCATTACTCGCAAACCTTGACCACCCTTCGCCAAGCGGCCAAATCAAAACGACCGGGCAATCTCACCCGCGGAGTCATTCTGCTCCACGACAATGCAAAGCCTCAATCGGGCAACACAGAGGCGGCACTCATGCGGAAATTCAAATGGGAGGTTCTCGGCCACCCTCCATACAGTCCGGACGTCTCTCCCTGTGATTACGCCGCTTTTGGTCCCCTTAAAATGGCTCTGAGGGACACACGATTCACCTCGGACGATGACGTCCAGCTGTACGTGCGGAACTGATTAACATCGCAGTCAAGGGAATTTTATGAGACAGCCATTTACCGCCTTGTGTCACAGTGGGACGAGTGTCTCAACAGCCAGGGTCAATATTTTTAACATACAGATAATGGTTTCTGTAATTATGCCTCCGGCTCGTTTCTTTTTGAACGCCCCTTATATATTTTGACGATTCCAGTATGGCTTCACTATATTAGGACATGTTTTAAAACAGGTATACATTGTCATATTTTAATGCCCAAGCCTTTAACATGTACAAAAGTACTTATTTTCATTATGGCATATTTTATTAAAATGTAGACTAGCCACCATTTGTATCTGGTTTTCAAAGATTTTGCTGCAGATCCGAAATTGGTCATCGCTGACGAAAATACTGAAATACTAAACACCTTTTTCCAAAGCTGTTTCACAGAAGATGACCGCACTGCAGTTCCTTCTCTAAATCCTCACATTAACGAAGAAATGGTTGACATCGAAATAACTGTCCAAGGAACAGAAAACAACTGAAATCACTCAACAGACGGGATACCAATTCGATTCTACAGAGAGCACGCGAAAGAACTTGTCCCCCTTCTAACAGCCGTGTACCCCAAGTCTCTAGAGGAACGGAAGGTGCCAAATGATTGGAAAAGAGCACAGGTAGTCCCAGTTTCAAGAACGGTCGTCGAGCAGATACACAAAACTATAGGCCTATATCTCTGTTGTGGAATTTTAGAACATGTTTTTTGCTCGCCTATCACGTCATTTCTGTAAACCCAGAATCTACTCTGTAGGAATCAACATGGTTCCGGAAACAGCGATCGTGTGAGACCCAACTCGCTTTATTTGTTCATGAGACCCAGAAAATATTAGATACAGGCTCCCAGGTAGATGCCATTTTCCTTGACATCCGGAAGGCATTCGATACAGTTACGCACTGTCGCCTGATAAGCAGAGTAAGAGCCTACGGAATATCAGACCAGCTGTGTGGCTGGATTGAAGAGTTTTTAGCAAACAGAACACAGCATGTTGTTCTCAATGGAGAGACGTTTACAGGCGTTAAAGTAACCTCTGGCGTGCCACAGGGGAGTGTTATGGGGCCATTGCTTTTCACAATAGTAGATAGTGTCGGAAGTTCCATGCGGTTTTCGCGGTTGATGCTGTAGTATACGGAGAAGTTGCAGCATTAGAAAATTGCAGCGAAATGCAGGAGGATCTGCAGCGGATAGGCACTTGGTGCAGGGAGTGGCGACTGACCCGTAACATAGACAAATGTAATGTATTGCGAATACATAGAAAGAAGGATCCTTTATTTTGTGATTATATGATATCGGAACAAACACTGGTAGCAGTTATTTCTGTAAAATATCTGGGAGTATGCGGACAGAACGATTTGAAGTGGAATGATCGTATTAAAATATTAGTAAGTGCGGGTGCCATGTTGAGATTCATTGGGAGAGTCCTTAGAAAATGTTGTCCATCAACAAAGGAGGTGGCTTACAAAACACTCGTTCGACCTATATTTGAGTATTGCTCATCAGTGTGGGATCCATACCAGGTCGGGTTGACTGAGGAGATAGAGAAGACCCAAAGAAGAGCGAAGCGTTTCGTCACAGGGTTATTTGGTAAGCGTGATAGCGTTACGGAGATGTTTAGCAAACTCAAGTGGTAGACTCTGCAAGAGAGGCGCTCTGCATCGTGATGTAGCTTGCTGTCCAGGTTTCGAGAAGGTGCATTTATGGATGAGGTATCGAATATATTGCTTCCCGCTGTGGTTACTGCGATGTCTGCATATGTCTGGTTAACGTTAACCATTAATATGCGCTCATCTGGAGATAGATTGGGTCGAAAGTTGAACGAAGCGTGGGGGGTTGAAGGGCAGAGAAAAAATAGTGATGAGGCAAGAGTCAAGGGGGAAGAAAATCCTCTGCGATAGTTTGGTCGGGTTGTAAGAGCAGTAGCGGTTTTCCTGTTGCTAGCAACAGGTCATACAAGGGTAGGCTTTGTTAGTAATGGGTATCATGCAGGTCGATACCTGTGACGTTGTGCGGTGGTGTTACTCGGCGGCTGCTGCTGGGTGCCGGTGTTGGCTTCTTGGTCAGTGTCAGCATATCTGTAACAGTTAGGTTCGTCATATACCGGATTCACAGTGTAGCGTAGTGTTGGTGGTTTGTTTGTGCATTAGTGTGCGAGCTTGTCGGCTTTAATAGCAGCTGGCATATCCCGTCAATCATGCTGATGTTGTCGCTTGTGGGTTTATGTTAGCTCGCCATGGGTGGTGTTGCCCTAGCTAGTAGTGTTTTTGGCGAGCAACTGCGCCGGACACTGGTTGTTTTATATAGGAGTTGCCGACCGCAGCTCCGTATTCTGCTTGTTTGCATATCTCTGTATTGGAATACTCATGCCTATACAAGTTTCTTTGGAGCTTCAGTGTGTATGCCAATATGAAAGGGACGTAGCAGCCTTTTCTATGCATAATAACTTATAATTAACGCAAGACTCACCCTGTGGCACTCAGACAGAACGGCTGACCGAGGACAAAAGATAAATGATACGATATAGGAGTCACAAATCCACATTTTAAACACGGCAGGACAAACACGTACGTTTGCAAGATGTATAGCAAACCATAAATAACTCACACATGTTGTAACACCCCACCCGTTGCTTGTCCGATTTTTGCGTGTGTTCGCCCCTGACAAACAACTTACAGAGAAATTGGGAGTGGAACAGTGCGTAAAAATGGATAACGCTAGATTTAAATGTGGCCCTGTCACCCCCAATTAATCTGTAGTGGTAGCGTTGACGATGAATCGCACATGTTTTTACTTCCAAACATGAGTGATTATGAACGCTTAGAGTGTTCAATGACATCAAACACATACACAAAAATAAAATAACGCAAAAGGGTGACTTCAGGATCAAATACTGAATGTAAAGGCTCTACTGAATCACAATAATTTTATTATAACCTTCAGATCAATGCTGAATAAAACACAATGAACAATTTACAAATTATCCTCCTGACTGGCATTGGTAGTGAACTGTGTTAAAATTGGTCCAAAACGCGATCTCTTATAACTTGGCTGACCGACTGACATCGACACAAAACGTTAAATACGAAGAACCACTACACCCTAAAGTACGGTGAAGCCTATGTGGAAACAGCAATTGCACGTGATCCAACTGTTTAACGTTACTCCTAACACAGGCGGGAGCGATCTCACCGTAATGTTCCAATTTCAGCGGCGGTCTCCGACGGCGACGGCGCGGCTGTGCGGTTGGCGTGTGGCGTCTCGATAAGTACACTCCTACACTACTCGGACAACAGACCGCTGTCCATAAACTTTTCTATTTGCAACGATCTTCCCGGCAGCAAAGAGCTGGCGTGGCTAACGTCCTCAGAACGAAAAAACCAAGACGGGAGATGACTTGGGTAACGTCCTCTCAGCACGAGAGCCCAGAACGGAAGACGTTTACCGAGAGTCCAGCAAGATCGCTCTTCACCTTTGTTTTCTCCTCTCAACTTTTACCGAGCGAATCACATCACTTGAAGCTCTCAAAATACCCAGTTGGTCAGTGCCGACCAATGTACGGCCTGGGAACAGAACTCTTTTCCATCATTCTTTTATTTCTACAAAATTTCGCAAGTAAACTCCGCCCTCGCCGGCTGGGAAGAACCACAGCTGTGGGCAATAACACGTTTACTGGAAGTTTTCTCCCAAGAGACCACTCGAGATTTTCCCGGCAAGATTCCCCGTCGTGGCGAACGCAGATTCTTGCATTGAAAGTTTGTTATTCGAAACTCTTGGCCTACCCCACTTGAGTTACTCTAAGGCGTAAAATTAGTGGGACATAGGCGAGAGCACGCATAGTCCAGTTATCCACTGCTCTGTTTTGGTAAACACTTGAACACCTGCAGCCGCACGTCCTTCAGAGGTTGGCGACCGCTGTGGCCTCTCTAAACGGATTACAGAAATCCTCCAGTTCACCATTCATACCGTCAGGCTGTGGCCTTCGGCGGCTAGGCGGGGAGGTAGCCGAGCTCTGTCTCGTGTACTGCCTTTCCGCAAAATCTTATAATTACAAAATCGCGGAAATCTCGCGCGCCGATGCGTTCCCACATAGATTTCCTACACCGTAATTTAGAGTATTACTCCAACAAAACCTAAAGGCTCACGTTAAATGGACTCACGTAAGGCGCAAGGCCGTTGCCACCTTAAGTCACCATCTGCACAGTACATGACAACATAAAAACGAGCGACCACAACAGAATAACATTAGAATTAACCGAAAACACTAGCACAACACAAGAACAGCAAAAAACACTACATATTCCGGAGGGAAAACTGGGATAAACTAAAATAATACAAGATAACAACCTACACAATATCAGAGGAAGTATAGATAACAGAGCGCACAGACTCACACAGATTATAGAATATACACAGGAACAATAAATACCTAAGGCATCACACACGAAATAGAGAACTACACCCTGGACATACGAATTAACGAGACTAAAACGAGACATGAAGAAACGAAAACTCTACTAACAAGCGTGGATTCAGAAACAAATAGACTCAATTTGCTGCATATAGACAAGCCAAAGTCATCTTCAGACAAATGCTGCTACAAACTAGGAAGCAACACTGGAAAAAAATTCATTAGGTACAATACGGCAGGGTGACGGCACAATGACAAGAGGGTGGAGGAAACCAGCACAATTCTTGTTGAATGAACTACTACCCGAAGATGCCATGAACATAGACGCACCACGTGAAACAACGATGAGAAATGAACTAAACGCACCGTACAACACAGTTGCTGTCACCTGTTAATTTGCTCAGGAAGAAGTCGCGGTAGCGATAAAAGAATTAAAGACAAAAATAATGCCAGTGTCAGATGGCATCCATTGAGGGGTACTCAAACCATTATCGCCACAGATCAACCCTTATTTAAGAGAAGTACTTAATGACGCCCTAAGACTCGGCAGGGTGCCTACAATTTGGAAAACCTCAAATGCGGTGATCATAAAAAAATCCAGAGAGGTATCCTTCAGATCCCAAATCATACAGACCAATATCTTTCATAAATACAACAGCCAACTGCAGGCCCACAGAGCTCTCCACGGTCTTAGTCCCCACCAATTCGGCTTTAGACAATGAAAATCCATTGACGGCGGAATTAATAAGACACTCGAAATTGCTACAAATATACCAAAAAACATACATATCAATAATGATAGACATCGCAGGTGTCTTTGACAACCTGTGGTAGGCAGCACTGTGTGAGGTTACAACAATTGGAGGTACCACATTTGCTGTATAATAGTATGTTGAACTACTGCAGGGACAGAGTAGTGGAATGGAGTGCGGGCAGTCGCAAATTAATCAGGAGAATTAATAAGGGATCCCCACAAGGATCGATCTGTGGACCCATCTTCTGGTTAATCACTATTGTATCCTCCTAGAACTCTTGTATGGGGACAATAGGACGGATGGAGTTGTCGATAATGCAGGCGACCTACTCGTAGTAGTTTCTCCTAACAGTAGAGCCCAGATAGAAGAGAAAGCATTTGTACCACTCCAGGCAATCACACAATGGTGCACAACAATCAGACTCCAGACAGCAGGCGACAAAACAATATATACTCTCTTGAACGGTCCACTGGAATGAGATCCTTCAATAAAAGTCGGGAATACAAACATAAAGAGGACACGCTATCTAGGAATACACATAGACGAAAAGTTAAACTTCCACAAACGCATCAGAGAAATCACAGACAAGGCTGAAAAAATACTACACAAACTTGCAGGGATAGACTCCAGAAAACACAGACCACCCCTGTCAGTGATCAGAACATACCACTGTGCACTCTACGAATCAGTACTCAGTTTCGCAGTAAGTACATGGGCGCATCGGCTAACCCTTACCACCGACAGAACGGTGGTAAGCCAGGTGCAGAGAAGTGTCCTTCTTAGACTATCAGGAAATTTTCGGCACCACATCGATCGAAGTACTATGGGTGGTGCTTGGAATCTACGTGACTGATATCACCAATGGATACTGGGCTACACAATACTGGCTAAAGATGGGCAGACTAAACTGAGTTAGCCAAATAACTGGTACACCCTTAGACAGCCATCGCCAGCTTAAACTCTGGCGAATGTAAACCTGGCAGAACGAGTGGGGCACAAGTGATAAGGAACAGAGAGTCCATACAGTCTTTCTGGGCGTATCAGAATGGTTGAGAAAGCAATATCCCAACCCTAGGCACAGCATGGTTCACTTCTTAATAAGTCACTGACCTTATCCCAAGTACCTGAACCACGTGAGTCTGATGCAAACACCTACATGTATATGCGGGGAGACGGTATCTCTCAAACATACAGTCCTATTCTGCAGAAATTACATACACATCAGGGACACAATACAAGCACACAATCGTTAAACGGAGTATCAACTATACGATGCGCTACAATACAAAACAGAATGGACACACTTAAATACACTAGCAGACAGAATTTCAAAGGTAACACACGAAGAATACCGATGCACATGACCATACAGAAGACAAGACAATATGCAGAAGAATAACCGACTACGTATGTTGGGTAACGACCTGGAAGACGACACAGAGAGCAATATTATATTATTATATAATCGACAGGCCAGACAACAGCACATTTAGTAACTAGACTGCTATTCAACGTAAACATTAATTTAACTGTAGGTATGTTTAGTAATAATATAATACATTTTGTAATAATTTTAATTCTAATCATACACTTGGTAGTGCACATTAGGCTAAGGTAGGTAGTAAAGTGCCAGCGCATTGCCGCATATTGCCAAAGGCAACAGGCAGTATATAGCAACTAGATAAATAAACAGGGGTATTTTAGTACAAATTAGCCTTAAAAGTGCCGGCTAATTGTCGCAAATTGCGTACAGCATGTATGCAACAACAGTTACGGTAAGGAATATTGTACGAGGATCATCCTACTTAGTAACATGTAAGATGTCTGGGAGTCAATGGTTTGGAGCAAATACTGTGATATTCACCCTCAGACATCTAGGTCTATCATTTTGTTTCTTCTTAAATTCACCAAATTTTTATATTTCCGTTTCCAATTCACGCATTATATTCTGAAAAAGTACGAAACAAATAATAAAACACTGAAATGAACAATAAACTTGCCTTCACATGGCGCGACACACGCAACGGTCTGATCAGATGTGGGCACCAGGTGGAACTGCTACTCAGATCCACTCGGGTCCCATACTCTGATTACAGCGGCCAAGAGGCAATAAATGACCCACTGTAAGCAATAAGGTGGTGGGTCAATAAAAAATAAGCACCAAGTGAAAAAAAGAAGTTCAGCAGATAATATTGTTCAAACACAGTTTTGTATTCAGAAATATGCATCAAATCACCTACATTAAATTTCTGTTTACATGGGTCCACCTCATATGATGCTGTGCTGTATTTGGAAGTCAATTGTCATCGCATTTTAATTATATGATATCTAGTTCGATTAGATTGCTCAATTATTTGTAGGAAAAAATCTAACCATTTGGTGACCCATCAACATATGATATTTTACTATTCTATTAAAATGTTTGACAATGCTCACCTACATTTCAGAGAATGTTGAATAATGGTCTAATCCACATTGTTCCATTTCCAACTTGAAAGGTCTATCACAAAATTCACCTCCAAGATCAATTTGATGATTGTTGCAATACTGATATTTCCCAGTCTGCAGCAAAAGTTCAAATAACTGTGGAGCTCCCTCCTCTGTCTTTGCTTTCACAGGCAGATAAATCACGTAAACCTTATATTATCAAATATGTACATGTGAATGTTTTGTATGCAGGTTTGTGAAACTCATGAACGACTGTCTCCAGGATTACTCGTGATATGTCTTTCTCACAGTTCTGAATGGGTGAAATGATTTCATTTACAAAAGCTGTGTTCCCTGCTGCAGTCGATGTTGTGAGTAGATCTACGTGTTCTATGGTTTTGTTCAGGTCATTGTAGTAAATATGCTTTAGAGGCAGAATGTTCAATCCTCTATGTCAAATGTCAATGCCTTCACCTCTGCCATATATAGCTTTTAATGAAGATTTAGTAATATTACTGTATTTCTTACTTTTATAGACTTTTATTTGTTCTTTTGGGTCGTTGCCTTTCCTATGTGACAGTCACACATAATATTTCAACATATGTTAACTTCTCTTTCGACAGATACTTGTCAGAACTTGAAGTTTTGAAGAATATTAGCTCTAATAAACATGGTGTCCACTCAAATTTCGTATTCCCGACCTGTACCATGTCCTTCATTAAATGTGTAGGGTGGCTATCTTGCACATAGGGTCATCCTTGCTGGCCCCATATATGGAGTCTAAGTCTCTATCACTGTGTTCATTAATGTTGTAATCAGTAACAGTGTTCCTTCTCCTCCATCCCTCCCTTCTCCTCCTCCTCTTCTTCTTCTCCTTCTTCTTCTGTTATTCTATCGCAGTTCGTAGTTTACAAGAGCCTTTTCAGATTTTCTGTTACGGGTTTAATGTTTCTGTCAGAGGCTGTTTTCATTGCAGCTGTCCTGTCGCAATTTCCATCGAACAGCATTCCACACTACAATAAATTTGCAATTTGTCGTTGGCATGTTGTTGTGTACTAAGTCAGTTTCTGATTGGCATACAGTGTATATACACTGTGAGATTATTGGTTGTGATAGGATGCAACTTTCGTATGTATTGCCCTGATAAAACTAGGTGCATACGTTAGTGTTGCATTGACCTCTTCAATACTGTCAGTCAGCAGCTTACCTTTCTAGCTACTGCCTTGGTAAGACTTTCCAGTGGAATTAATTTGGCGCTGATTGCCTCGATTTTTCTGTCAATGTGTAAGTGTATGGGCTTTGTAGCCTCAGATTGAGTGTATGACACACATGCAGATTTGTATTATTGCAGTATACGGATACAGATGCATATTGGTAAACTACCTTTCAAGCAGAAACTTCTATAAGTTTTGTTTATATCGACTGCCACTCAATTTTTTCGTTTTATCAATCGCCAGAAAGCCATACCATGTGTGATTCCAACAATCAGAGCATATGCTAACAAACTGATTGCATGTCATTTTGATTCCTACAAGCACTTGCTAAATATCTTTTAAATTCATAATGTCCTTTTTGAATGTGATAATAAAGTTTTCAATGTTCCCTACCAACTGATTTGGACTCTGTAATATCTGTGGTGAAAATAAATGACTTCTTCTTTCTTAAGACATGCAAAACAAACATTTTTGCATATTCGATCCTGGTTTTCCACTATAACATCTACAATGAAGCACTACATAATGAATCTACACACCCAGAAATAATACTAATTTGGCATCACTAAATCGTAGATTAGAACTGACAATCCAACTTCATACCCACACTGGTGCCTTTGGTACAATATTTGTGCGAACTGTAGGTATGGTTATATAATATTATTACTGCATCACGTGACTGCTGATTTTGCAATGGCAACAACTCGACTCTAAGGAGAGAAGAACACATTATTTGTTAAGCATATTATACTGGGTGGTCAGAAATTGTCTGAAAATCTTGGAAAAGTGTTGTAGGGTAGGCTGTGCTGGAAATTAAAAAAAAAAAATATAGATACTTTCTCCATTCACTAGCATTGAAGTTAGCCGATTAGGTGGTGGAGAGTGCAAATTTAAGAAGCCCACCTGATACATTTACTGTCGGTTTCTCTCATATTGTAGATGGCAGCACATGAGAGTGCTTAGCCTTTCGCTTGGGTTAGATCCTTACTAAAATCCCTCATCCAATTTTTCTATAGCTCTCATGTTTGGCTTTAGGAAACCAAACGAAGTACATGTGTGGCGACATTATTTCTGGCAGGTCACTTGAATCTGCATGTGCAATGCCCTGACTGTCTAACTTCAATGCTATTTAACTCAGAAATGGCGCAATAAATCGACTTTTTTCGTAACAAATGTTTCCAGCATAATCTGCCCTGAAAGACCCTTACCAGCTTTTCAGTACATTTCAGATCACCCTGTTCGTTTATTATCAACTATAGTCTTTATTCATCATCGTCATCAATACTAATACATGTAAGGCGACTGTCTTGTTGCTGTACACTTCAACATGTTAGTCATCTGAGATTTCTCCCGTGACTGATCGAATGATTTGTCGATAGCTGTAAATATATAGGTTTCAGTATGAGGAATAATTTTATTACCTTTCGTACTAAATGTAGAGTTGATTGTTAGCTTGGTTCCTGCTACTAATAAAGCGAGTACACTGTTCGCTTGTTACATATTTTTATGAGCTTTAAACGGGAGCGACTGCAGTAATGGATAGGAACTGTGATTGTTGTGTACAGATGCGAGCTGAGTTGGCAACCCTTTGCTCACAGCTCCAGGCTGCTTTGGCTTCCGTCACACAGCTTGAGGCTGCTGCCAAGGGGCATCACTGTGTTGGATTGGATGCAGGGACGCGAGGGACGTCGAGCACATCCCACGTGTCCTCCGATTGGTCCACTGCTGTGACTGCCCCGGGTACTGCGTGCACTGAGGTTGACCCCTCACCTGTGGTCGATTGGGAGATCACTCCAAAGTCTGGCAGGCATTGAAAAACTTTCCGAGGGGCCGATCGTAGGACCTCCCCAGTTCGTTTGACGAACAGTTGTAAGTAGGCTGGTTAAGTTTTTATATTGGTAACGCCACGTAGCGCTCTGTATGTGCTGTGTGCAGTCTGTGGCTGGTTTGCATTGTTGTTGGAATAAGGGGACTTTTCACAGGTTTCGGGCGTTATCTGTGGCTGACGATGTCTCTGAGCTGGATGCAGCCGTCCACCCTGTTCCACAGGAAGCTTCTCGGCCCGCAAGGTATGGGCATTCACAGAGGGTGGGTTTGCTGGTAGTTGGGAGCTCCAACGTTAGGCGCGTAGTGGGGCCCCTTAGGAACATGGCTGCCAAGGAGGGGAAGGAAGCCAGTGTGCACTCCGTGTTCATTACGCGAGGAGCCACTCCAGATGTGGAAATGGTGCTTCCGGATGCCATGAAGAGTACAGGGTGCAGCCAGTTGCAGGTGGTGGGTCATCTTGATACCAATGACGTGTGTCGATTTGAATCGGAGCAGATTCTGTCTGGTTTTGGGCGGCTAGCGGAAATGGTAAAGACTGCCAGTCTTGCTTCCGAGACTAAGGCGGAGCTCACGAAATGCAGCGTCATTGATGAAACCGACTGCGGTCCTTTGGTGCAGAGCCGAGTGGAGCGTCTGAATCAGAGGCTCAGGTAGTTCTGTGACTGTGGAGGCTGCAGATTCTTTGACTTCAGCCATCGGGTGGTGGGTTTCCGGGTTCCGCTTAATAGGTCAGTCCACTACACACAGGAGGCGGCTACACGTGTAGCGGGGGCTGTGTGGAAGGAACTGGGCGGTTTTTTAGGTTAGAGGGTCTCAGGTAAAACACAGTGATGTAGTTGTAGAAACGATTGGTATTGTAGTTGTAAATTGTCGGGAAAGAACCAGAGCTCCAAGCACTAATAGAAAGCACTGAAGCTCAAATAGTTGTAGTTACAGAAAGCTGGCTAAAGCCGGAAATAAGTTCAGCCGAAATTTTTTCAAACGATCTAACAGTGTTCAGAAAGGATAGATTAAATACAGTTAGTGGTGGAGTATTTATTGCTGTCAGAAGTAGTTTGCCTTGTAGCGAAATTGAAGTAGATAGTTCGTGTGAAATAGTATGGGTAGAGGTTATACCCGACAATCGGACTAAACTATTAATTGGAACGTTTTACCGACCCCCCCGACTCAGAAGATGTAGTTGCTGAACAGTTCAAAGAAAACTTGAGTCTCATTTCAAGTAAGAACCCCGCTCATACAATTATAGTCGCTGGTGATTTTATCTACCCTCGATATGCTGGAAAAATTATACGTTTAAAGCTGGGGGCAGTCATAAAACGTCATCTGAAATTGTACGGAATGCTTTCTCAGAAAATTATTTTGAACAATTAGTTCATGAGTCCACTCGAAGCGTAAATGGTTACGAAAGCATACTTGACCTTTTAGCAACAAATAATCCTGGACAAATAGTGAGTGTTGTGACGAATACAGGGATTAGAGACAACAAAGCAGTTGCTGCTAGGCTGAATACCGTAACACTTACAACCAACAAAAAGAAACGCAAAGTATATCTATTTAAAAAGATGATTAAAATGCTCTTAAAGCATTTTTAAGAGACAGTCTTCACTCCTTCCGAACTGATTATGTAAGTGTAGAAAAGTTGTGGAATATTTTCAAAGAAATAGCATCGACAACAATTGAGAGATATATAGCACATGAATTAATAAGTGATCATACTGATCACCCATGGTACACGAAACGGGTCAGACCGCTGTTGCAGAAGCAGCGAAAAAAGCATGCCAAATTTAAAAGAACACAAAATCCCCAAGATTGGCAAAGTTTTGCAGAAGTTCGAAATATGGCGAGTACTTCAATGCGAGATGCTTTTAATAATTTCCACAACGAAATTCTGTCTCGAAATCTGGCAGAAATTCCAAAGAGTTTCTGGTCATACATAAAGCACACCAGTGGCAAGACGCAAGCAATACCCTCACTGCGCGATAACAACAGTGAAGTCACTGATGACAGTGCCACTAAAGCAGAGTTTTTAAACACGGCTTTCCGAAACTCCTCCACCAAAGAAGACGAGGTAAACATTCCTGAATTCCAATCAAGAACAACTGCCAAGATGAGAAACATAGAAGCAGATATCCTCGGAGGAACGAAGCAGCTAAAATCACTTAATAAAGGCAAGGCCTCCGGTCGAGATTGTATACCAGTCATGTTCCTCTCACAGTATGCTGGTAGAATAGCTCCATATTTAGCAATTATATACAATCACTCGTTCACAGACAAATCCGTACCTAAAAACTGTAAAATTGCTCAAGTCACACGAATACCCAAAAAGGGAAGTAGGAGTAATCCGCTGAATTACAGGCCTATATCAATATCGTCGATTTGCAATAGGGTTTTGGAACATATACTGTATTCAAACAGCCGGCCGGAGTGGCCGAGCGGTTCTAGGCGCTACAGTCTGGAACCGCGCGACCGCTACGGTCGCAGGTTCGAATCCTGCCTCGGGCATGGCTGTGTGTGATGTCCTTAGGTTAGTTAGGTTTAAGTAGTTCTAAGTTCTAGGGGACTGATGACCACAGCAGTTAAGTCCCATAGTGCTCCGAGCCATTTGAACCATTTTTGTATTCAAACATTATGAAGTACCTCGAAGGATACGATTTATTGACACATAGTCATCACGGTTTCAGAAAATATCGTTCTTGTGAAACACAACTAGCTCTTTATACTCATGAAGTAATAAGTGCTATCGACAGGGGATGTCAAATTGATTCCATATTTTTAGATTTCCGGAAGGCTTTCGACACCGTTCCTCAAAAGCGTCTTCTAACCAAACTGCGTACCTACGGAGTATCGTCTCAGTTGTGCGACTGTATTCGTGATTTCCTCTCAGAAAGGTCACAGTTCGTAGTAACAGACGGGAAGTCATCGAGCAAAACTGAAGTAATATCCGGCGTTCTCCAAGGAACAGGATATACGAGACAATCTGACTAGCTGTCTTAGATTGTTTGCAAATGATGCTGTCATTTACCGTCTTGTAAAGTCATCAGATGATCAAAACGACTTGCAAAACGATTTAGATAAGATATCTGTATTGCGCGAAAAGTGACAATTGACCCTGAATAAGGAAAAGTGTGAAGTTATTCACATGAGTACTACACAAATCAGCTAAATTTCGATTACACGAAAGTCACACAAATCTGAAGGCTGTAAATTCAACTAAGTACTTAGGGATTACAATTACAAATAACCTAAATTGGAACGATCACATAGATAATATTGTGGGTAGAGCAAACCAAAGACTGCGATCCATTGGCAGAACTCTTAAAAGGTGCAACAGGTCTACTAAAGAGACTGCTTACACCACGCTTGTCAGTCCTATTGTCGAGTACTGCTGTGCAGTGTGGGATCCACATCAGGTGGGACTGACGGATGACATCAAAAAAGTACAAAGAAGGGCAGGTCATTTTGTATTATCGCGAAATAGGGGAGATAGTGTCACAGACATGATACATGAATTGGAGTGGCAATTATTAAAACAAAGGCGTTTTTCGTTGCGACGGGATCTTCTCATGAAATTTCAGTTACCTGATTTCTCCTCCAATAGCGAAAACATTCTGTTGGAACCCACCTACATAGGGAGAAATGATCATCACGATAAAATAAGAGAAATCATGGCTCGCACATAAAAATGTAAGTGGTCATTTTTCCCGCGTACCGTTCGAGAGTGGAATGGTAGAGAGACAGCTTGAAGGTGGTTCATTGAACCCTCTGCCAGGCACTTTATTGTGAATAGCAGAGTAATCACGTAGATGTAGATGTAGATGTAGCAGCAAGTATATGCTTCCATTAATTCCCAACACTGGTGTATGCTCAAATAGCTAAACCTTTTTCACGGGAAATTAAATAGTTCCAGTAGTGTAACAGATTTAAAGTTTGGAGTCTGGAGTTTTCTAGGTGGCTTGTGCAGTGTTAAGTGGTGTTTCTGCCTGTTGAGTCACATCTGCTGGAATGAGCAGCTGTGGCTCTTAGAGAGAAGCTTCGTGTGGCTGGTGCATATCCGGCAACAGCCTCTGTGTCTCGAAGTCAAAGTGGGGAGCGATGCGGCCTGGCATGTATGCAGCATATGTGGAATATGAATCGCATATGTACGACTTATGTGCAGTGTATGTATAGCTTAACTGTGGTGTTTAAGCGGCGCATTAGTGGCGCAATTGCAGTGTATGTGGTGTATGAGTGGCCTAATTTCGGCGTATATGCGGCATGTATGTGGTGTATGCTGTGTAATTGTGGTGTATACGCAGTGTATGTGATGTATGCATTGGGTAATTGCAACCTATGTGCGATGTATGTGCACCATCATTATAATGTTGCATTGCATTGGAGTTAAATGTAAAGAGTCCATACTCTGGGCAGAGAAGTGCTCTCATCTTGACACTAGACTATTCAGGGCAGCTACAGTATCGTTACAAAGAAACATCCAGTATCCTCAGTAGTCACATGTGACTGTCTTACATCAGGTAGGTACGCAACATGGATGGATTCGTTGGTGAGTAGCGAAAGAACATACTTTGACGTCCTGTTGTTTCATATCTTAAACGCATCAACAACAATTTTGTGTATGTACGTGTGTGTTCGATCCTACAAAGTTCAGATCAATGGCGCTGTATGTGTACTTGGTATGCATGAGGGTGGGCACGTCCTGATACAGCTGACACAATACTCTGCTGCTGCAAGTTCAACTGCTAGCACTTATAAACTGCAAGTGCGTGAGTGTGTGTGCGCTGTTATTGGATGAAAATAAGAAACAGTTTTACAGAAAATATTTATTTAAAACGAAGAATTACAATAATAACTAATCATTGACAGACTGTATTCTTTGACCGAGCGAGGTGGCGCAGTGGTTAGACACTGGACTCGCATTCGGGAGGACGACGGTTCAATCCCGCGTCCGGCCATCCTGATTTAGGTTTTCCGTGATTTCCCTAAATCACTCCAGGCAAATGCCGGGATGGTTCCTCTGGAAGGGCACGGCCGACTTCCTTCCCCATCCTTCCCTAATTCGATGAGACCGATGACCACGCTGTCTGGTCTCTTTCCCCAAACAACCAACCAACCAACTGTATTCTTTCTGTTAGTTCAAATATACTTGATGTAGAAGGTTGCATCTGTGGTTCAGACAACAGTAATCTTGCTAGCGTTGTAATAATAACAAAGCCTTAAATATAACGACATACGCAATTAGTAATTAAAACAATAATTAGAGATGAGCGAATAGTTACTGACATTTCCAACATAGCTCACAGCTGGGTCACAACCACTTCTTGGGTGGTGAGAAACTGAATAGACATTTGAAGAAGGGTATAAGTTCTAGCAAGTGCATCACGTTGTGTTGGTGTGCCCAGTAAGGTAAGGTATATTCTTACCACTCTGTTGCACTGTCATTATTTCTTGAATAGTATTCTTCTTGTCTGTATGCCTATAGTCACACCCATGTCCATCACCATGCGTTTCTATTCGTAGTGCAGAACGCTGTGAATGCATTCATGTTTGCAACAAATAGAACTGTTAAGGACTTCACTGATCAACACAAGTATCTTGTCCATTGAGCAATTGAGAGCTTGAGACCTAGATGTATGGACAGACAGCGAAAAAATAATTGCGCTCATGCAATCTAATTATAAAAATTAAAATTGATAGATGGATGATGACTGAACTTTTAGACCATTCGCCAAAAAATCAGAGCTCCGCCCTCCTCCCTCCCCCCCCCCTTAACTTACCGACAGCATGATGACATCAATGCACATACGTATCACCATTGGCCAGAGTTGAAGGGGGCAGGGCGAATTCCAGGAATAGGGGGAGGGGAAGTAATTACAGGAAAGCTGATGCTAATGCCAATGATTCCATGAATACCGATGCTGACATCAGCAACTTTTGGGCCAGAACCCACAGTGATTCCCTAATGTAAAACTGGTGTTAATGAGTATTGAAAGTGGTAGTAGACTTCTCTGTCAACAACACTGGTCCTCGAGAAAAATCGTCCCTTTTGTTAACTAAATAAAAAATATTCGTTAGCTCATAAACAAAGTTCACTCTGATGTTCAATATATGGTGATTCCCACGGTCTATTTAGTAATAATTTCAGACTTTCTGCCAAAAATAAACAAATTCAACCGGTGCATATTGCATAACATTCAAGAAATGTGTTCCAGTAAGTTTCAGAAGCTCACTGCTATAAATCAACAAATGTTAAAGTATGCGAGGGGACTCTTGCGACCTAAAAAATCACTACACCAGTCCTAAGCCACGCTATCAACTCCTCATCATGCACATTACCTCAATGACGGATCTGCACGGATAAACCACTCGACTCACAGTGCTTGCTCAACTCCGAATGACCAGTGCACCATTACAGGTCTTGTTTTCCTCACCAATATTCACAACAAATATAAAATATAGAAAATAGACCACCATTTAAAATACATACAAGTTATAATTACCATTACTGGCTGGTTATAATCAAACTTTCCCTATTTAATACGTTATAATGCAAAACTAATTATCGTACGAGGACCAAACTTGGTACTCTTAATGTCAAGGACATGGGGAAGAGAAATAATGCAGAATCAGTTCAACTGAAACGCTTTTAATGTGCTGCTACAGTACACATGCCATTACACTCTTGTACCATTACTGCTACTAAAGAGGCTCAACATGGCGCCCACCAGTGTCCAGTAGAGTCTCAAAGCGCAGGACTGCATTCTGAACAGCAGAACGAAGCATATCCGTATGTATGCTAGCTATCTCTCTTGCTATGCTGCCCTTCAGATCAGCACATATGTGAATGTTCCCCTGATAAACCCTGTCCTTCAGGTAGCTCCACAACAAGAAATCGCAGGGAGTGAGGTTAGGTGATCGTGCCGGCCAAGCATTTGGAAACGATCAGCCGATAATTCGATCGTTTCCTAATGTGTTTCGGAGGAACAGGTCAACTTCACGAGCGATTTGCTGTGGGGCCTCATCTTGCATGAAAACTGTTAAGTTCAATCCGTCTCTCTCCTGTAGAGCCGTTATGACATGCTCGTGTAGCATATAGCAGTAACCCTGGCCAGTCACACTACACGTCTTTGGTCCTTGAGCGCCAACCTGTACGGGAAGGAACGGGTAAATGATGAACGTACCCGTAAAGCCACACCATACGGTGACACGTTCACCATACAGAGGAACTTCATGCATACTGACTGGAGGTGAAGATCCCCACACTCGACAATTCTGTGTGTTCGTCTCACCCGTCAGGCAAAAATGGGCTTCGTCTGCCCATAGAGTGGTCCAGGGCCAACCCTTGTCTACTTGAATCCTTACGAGAAAGTGGAGAGCGAAGTCAACACGTCGTTGTGCGTCCTGTGGTGCAAGCTGCTGTACGATGTGGATCTTGCGCGGACACCATTTGAGAATGGTTCGAAGCACCTTTCGTATAGTGGAACACAGGATGTTCAATTGTCGTGATAAAGCACGCGCACTTACCGACTATCGGGAATTGCACGCAGCGTTGTCTGCAAGAGCAATAGCGATTTAATCAACCACCTGTGGTGCAATCGGTCGTTGGCCTCTTCCCGGAGCGACGCACAGTTCTCCGGTTGATTCAAACTTCCTCATCGTGCACCGCACAGCAGGTGGAGGAGGACGACCTGTCCGTAATCCTTTCAGCCGGCGGTATTCTCGAAGTGCAGCTGCAACGTTACTGTTGTTTTGATAATAAAGCTTCACCAATAATGCCCTGCCCCTTTTGTCCAAGCTCATGCTGACACGTCAACAAGAGCACTGCGACTGGTCAGATATGTGAGACCATGGATCACGATCGCTGGTTATGGCAGGTGGTGGCCTTAGTTGGAACTGGATGGTGGTGTTGTGACGCATGGAAATCAAGCATCCCATACTCTGGATTTAATGCTGCCAAGTTCGGTACTCGTACGATAATTAGTTTCCGTCTTATAACGTGTAAAATAGGAGAAGTTTAACTATAACCAACCGGTGTATGTGCGAAATGACAGAGCTCTCTCTCCCAGTACCCCACAGATCATACGCATTGTGGTAAATGATCAAGAGAGCGATGTTAAAATATGGTGAAACTAAAGGTGGGCTGTTCAATAGAAGTGTCACTTCACATTTTATGAAATGAAATATTACACTTCAAGTGACGAGAATGTTGAATAAAGACTAAATTTAATAATTAAATATATAAACGAGAAATTACCCAATAATCTACACATATGACATATGGGCACATAGGGCAAGATACAAGAAAAGTCATGGTGCGTTCGTGTCTTGTGTAAGTGCGGAAATACGATGAGCTGAAACAGTTACATAAATAGATATAAAACAAGTTATAATTCAATAGTAAATGTTCACGGTGACCCAAAAATTCCTTAACATTTGAAAAATCAGTACATCACGGAGTATTGTAGATATAGATGTCTACTCATCACAATACGTGTATTTCAGGGACAATGTTGTGGACATTGTACAGCATGTTAGTATGTATGGTGAGAAACTGCCTTGTCTTTTAGCATCCCTTATGAGGTCGGACGTGGACTTGCGACTTCACATAACCCTACAACCAATAATTACACAGATTGAAGTCTGAGGACCTGGGAGACCAAGCATGACGAGAGTGACCTCACAGCACATGATCCGCACCAAACGATATGCGCAAGAGATCTTTCACACACATAGCAACATGGGGTGGAACGCCATCTTGCATAAAATTCGTACTTTGTAGTAGATGTTTGTAAGACAGGTCAGGGATGCTGCGATTCTGTAACGTACTGGAGTACGTCGTACCCATCACGCTGACGATCTGATGCAAACGTCCCTGAAGTGTTGCTGCCCGGCTCCATCTTTGGTCAGTTTCTGCACTCGTTTTTGGTTTCGATAAAACCTCGTGTTATTTAAGGCATGTGTGTCTCTGCATACATTATTCCGTGAATTAAGGCATTTTCAAATGTTAACAGACTTTTTGGTCACCCTATACACATATTTTGGGTTTTTAGTGGTGGTAGATAGCCCCAGTCTGCCATTTGGTGATTGTCGCCATGATTAGTGCCAGCTCCTTCACGTAAGTGCTGTTCAAAACAGCTAACCATCTTCATCAAACACCAGAGGCCTGGCGAAAACCACTGATTGCCGGTCGCTGGCGGCTGACTCGCTGGCCATCGCTTGGCTGTCGATGCTGCCCTAGGTACCTGGAGCCGCCGCGGCCCCTTTGCCCAGTAAATACAACAACTCCAAGATTTCAGTGACTATACGTGGCCGAATACCTCGCCTGTATATGCCATATGTTACAAGGTATACGAGGTATAAGAGGAATGAGAGTGCACAAAGTCATATGAGCAACGATTTTTACCACGCTACATACGTGAACAGAACACCTTAGAAAGTAGTGGACACTGACTAGAAGTGCCCCCTGTCTAGCACTGTACGGTGGTTTTTAGAGTGCACGTAGATCGAAGAGAGCAGACATCACGCTCCTTGCTATGTCGAGAGTGGAGCCACTTTTTGTGGTCACTACTCGCGTCGAAGAAGATCGCCGAGACGGCCAGAAGCGCCATCGTTCAGTGGCTGGCGTCATGTGTGAAACCGCTCATGTTCCTGCAGCATTCGCCGTCGGAAGCGCTACTCAGAAGCGCTGCTAAGTGGCTACGTCTGAATGGGCCATTGATTGTACCCAGAGCATTAGCTACCCGTTCTGAGGGCAGTCTTACAATGTCAGGATACGTTTTTCTAGAAGGACACTTTCTATATACACCACTCAACATGCTCACCATGGAATCGCTCAGATTTTCTGGATAACATGATTTAAAACTTGTTGCAGAGGGAGCATGTATGGAACATGATGTAAAGATATCTGGTCCGATTTCAGTTACCGCCAAAATCTCTTGACTAGCTGCAACAATATCGGAAGTAGTTTGAAACATTATTTCCGAAAACGACATCTGGCACTACTACGATCTTCTCTAAGCACCATTCCATTGTAGTTACAAGAGGCAATGTGAGTTCTTGAAATCCATCCTTAGGCGTATGACCCTGTCATTATGGGCACTCATTAACAATAACGAGTATGAGACAAAGAAACAGTAATTTATTTGGGATTGTTGCTTCTGTGCATTTCTTACTTTCCACGCGGTTATGGGCTGATAGAAACGGAGCGAAAGTTTAATCACAATGGGAGGAGTTATGTTGGGACGTAGGCAGAGTGTCTTCGGACAACATAGTTGGGAACGGTAGCTAGCGAGGAGCTGGGAGTGTTGAGGTGAAATACCAGGAAAAAACATTATATGTCAACCACAAAAGATACTTTGGTTTTATGTAACAATTCGTGAAAAATTTTGCGGTTTTTTAACATAAGAAATTCGAGAAACAGATGAATGCAGCTGTTTACAACAGTCTACAAAAACGAGCTTCAAACATTTAGTTTTTCAGATTTGCTCAGCATTAATCTGAGATTTCAAATCCTGACATAGGGCAGAGCTTGACCTCACTTAGGTGGTGCTCTCTCCAAATAAATTCATTATAGCACAGTATGAATTGAGGTACTACTGGAGCAGGGAGAAAAAGATTTCGATTAACACATGTTCCAGAGTAACACATCAAGAGGAGACAAACTTCGCATCAGTTGACACCCGTAAGCACCCCAGATTATAAAAGGCAATGGGAAACTATAAAAACCATATGAAATATTGTAATCTGTAAATATTGTAATCTGTAAATATTGTAATCTGTAAATATTGTAATCTGTAAATCATAGAAACATTATTTTAACTTGACAAAAAAATTATTTGAACTGTCGTAAACAGGTACCTACTGTCTCATTAAAGAACCCATGATTAAATACTCAATCATGGAATTCGGTATATTGCAATTCTCGTCCAAGAGAAAATGTACCAATGTATGTAGCCTGGTTTCATATTCCAATAGCTTAGGATAGTTCTATAAGAGAATGTACAAATAAAATTTAAACAACAACGCCCAAATGTCTTTAACTGAAACAACAGGTTGTAAAACTGAACTTACATTAATCCTGAGTACTCCTAGCCAGCATATGCAATTTTCATAAATCAGCAACTGGACTTAAGCGCAATAAAAAAGAATTTTTGCAGCTAAGATCGCTTGTTTGAGTACTATTATTTCTTCAGTGACCGGTTTCGACAGAGTCTAGTTGTCATCTTTGGATCTCCTGTAAATAATATTGGTGTGCATGAATCATACAACCATAACGAGAGCGCACTCCATATGGTTGTGCGATTCATGCACAGCAATATTATTTCGGGAAGATCGGAAGGTGACAGAGAGGCTCTGTCGAAACTAGATTCTAACGAAACCGGTCATTGAGGAAATAAAAATATTTCAACAGGCAATCTTGGCTGCAAAAATTTTTATCACCAAATATCAGTTCGCACCAAGCAACATGTGCAACATATATCAAACCGAACAGACAAGAACTAAACAACCCACAAAAATAACTGTGGCGTAAACAGTTTTACCAGTGTAAGCTAGCCGCATTAGAACCAGTAAATTCAATGCAATCGTGGTTAACTCAGACCTCAAACGATATAACATACACAGTTTAAAGAATCCTACGGCACAGCAGATTGCTCCGAAAATCGGTCTGTACAGTAAGGTTCTCACCAGATGAGACCAACGTACGTTAATAACTACGGCTCACTAATCCCACTCTTGCCATTAATTCTGCAGACACAAATAGCTCACAAAGTTCCAAAGCCGTGTTCCATCAAATTCAAGCGTCGGGCATGTAAGCTGGTAGAACAGAGTCACACACCCACTCACGGCTTATTTAACTTTGGGAAATGCTCATAGCGACCACGTGCCACACATCTGGCAGCGCTAGTCTTTGCACGGTTATCCCGCATTTATCAGTGGTAAATAAATGTAAATGTCGTGTGACTAGGTCCTCCCGTCGGGTAGACCGTTCGCCGGGTGCAAGTACTTCGATCTGACGCCCTTTCGGCGACTTGCGCGTAGATGGGGATGAAATGATGATGACTAGGACAATACAACACCCAGTGTCTGAGCGGAGAAAATCTTCGACTCAGCCGGGAATCGAACCCGGGCCCTTAGGATTGACGTACAGTCGCGCTGACCACTCAGCTACCGGGGGCGGACTATCAGTGATAAATGGCTCAGAATGAGCTCATGGTTAACGCCTTTAAGTCGTCTTGGTGGAGAGAGAGCATGCTTTCTGGCGGGGCGCGACGGAAGTGCTTGCTTAGCGACACAGAGATTATAGCGTGCTCTCGAGTTCACATCGAAGTACCACAGGGGCCATTAGTTTCTGTTTTCGGAGTATCGTTTTACAGCAGTATGTGGGCATTTTATTAGGTACCTCGACGGGACAGCGGTCAGCCAGGTTGATTTCCAAGTGGAGAACCCCGGTTGAATTCATGTGAATGAATTTTTGTGGGTGGAAGAGCTGTAACATGTCTCGTAAGATATATTTAGGATCTACTTAAAGCACTAGTAGCTGTTAGGGTGCGAAAAACTTGATATTAACGGCAGGAAGAGCAGTTTACTTAACCACTTGCATCTGATTGTCGACGACAAAAAATGTTGGTGGCAGCGACTGATGACATATCGTCAGCATGCGTGGGCCTCTCGATCTTACAGTGGAGTTGTTTCAAGTGTGTTATATACGTCTTTGGCCACACTATAGACTAAATAACAAAGACATATTAAACACGTCCTCAAAGTATAGAAAATGTTCTACAAAATCGGAACTCCACAGCTATACTCAACAACTCTGATCTTCACAGACATGTTAACAGATTGTGGAGAGCTAAAAGCCAAATGCAAACGACTCTAAATACTTCAAGACGTACTGTACACTTGTAATGTAGGAGATTAAACTATTGACCACGTGCAATGAGCCTGCAGTAATGTAACAAAAGAAAGGAACAATCCCGGACAATAAGCGATGGAAAAAGGTCGAAGATGAGCTCTAAATAAATCAGAGCTCTTTCTTAAATTCACAACAGCTTTTGATATGTTTCTTAATTCAGTTAGAGTCCCAGATATATAACCATCTGTTGTTTTTAACTATTTCGTCCAACCTTAAAAAACTTGGATATATGCAAGAAGGCTAAGAGATGCCTAATCGTAATTCATACAGTAGCTGACACGGTTATTAGATTACATTACAGAATAAAAGTGCACACACTCATATTTAAATGTTAATTTAAACTGTAAATATTTTGAAGATAAACTTTTGTATATGTACTTACATCTAAATTATTTAATAAATAACTAAGATTTGATGTATTCTCATTTTGTTCTACCTGTTCCCGAGTAAGAAAAGAGAAAGCAAACGTTTCTGATACGTATGCATATTGCTTATACATTGTAATCCCCTTCTCTCCCCTGTCTCTGCCTATCACCGTATCCCTTTCTTCGACCATCTCTTTCTCTTTCTTCCTCTCTCTAGCAACTCCTCCGCCCTCTCCCTGTCTGTATTCTACTACTCTCTCTATCCCCTCTTGCCCTCTCTCACTTCCTCTCTCTGTGCGTTACCTCCTCTCCCATTTCTCTGTCCAGGTTCTTCTCCGTCCCCTCTCTCCAACTCCTCCTACCACCCCTCTAGCCCTTCCCTCTGTTCAACACCTCCTCCCCCCTTTCTGTGTTCATCTTCTCCTCCACCTCTCTCTGTCCAACACGTCCTTTCCAGTTTGTACCCCCATTCTCTCCCACCCCTCTGTCCATCTCCTCTTCACCTCTCCCTCCGACATTGAGAATTGTTTATTTTTATTGGGTATTCACGTTCTGTAGCATAAGTTGATAAGCCATAAATAAAACTTTCCTGTACGCCAACAACGTTCAACGTTTCACAACCTCATATATATATATATATATATATATATATATATATATATATATATATATATATATATATATATATATATACGTAACGTATGTCTTATTTATTAGAGTATTGTGTAAAAATTTCAGGTAAAACAATCCAGAATTTTCCGAGATTTTTGGTAAAAAAGTTTACCCTTTTATTGCATATTCATTCGTATATTAAATATATTAAAAAATTGGTACACAAAACAGGCGCATATTTGAATGCATCATTCCATCAAAGTAACAAAGCAATTGGCCGAGAACTTCCGGAGATTTACGATTTTGTACAACCGAACATTTACATTTTTACTGAACGCCCTACAATTGTTCCATATATGTATACAACATATGTGGCGCACTTGTCGATATATAAATGCACTGGCATATTCGAATGCAACGCACTGACGATATTTCAAAGGAGTTAGTGAAGAAATTACGGAAATTTAAGATTTTGAACACACAAACATTTACATTTTTCATTTATTTAGATGTTAATGTTCGTTTGTACAAAATCTTAAATCTCAGAAAATTCTTCACCGAATGCTATGAAATCGTGAAACAATGTGTCATTAAAATTGCGGGTGCTTTTATTTACACGATAAAGTACCATGTGATGTATATATATCACATGGATATATATATATCACATGGTAGTTTATCGCAGGGTGGTCTATTGAAAGTGACCGGGCCAAATATTTCACGAATTAAGCATCAAACGAAAAAACTACAAAGAACGAAACTCGACTAGCTTCAAGGGGGAAACCAGATGGTGCAATCGTTGGCCCGCTAGATGTCGCTGTCATAGGTCAAACGGATATTAAATGCGTTTTTGTAAATAGCAACCTCCGTTTTTTATTACAGATTCGTGTAGTACATAAAGAAATATGAATGTTTTAGTTGGACCACTTTTTAGCATGGTGATAGATGGCGCTGTAATAGTCACAAACGTATAAGTACGTGGTATCACGTAACATTCCGCCAGTGCGGACTGTATTTGCTTCGTGATACATTACCCGTGTTCAAATGGACCGTTTACCAATTGCGGAAAAGGTCGATATCGTGTTGATGTATGGCTGTTGTGATCAAAATGCCCAACGGACGTGTGCTATGTATGCTGCTCGGTATCCTGGACGACATCATCAAATTCTCCGCATCGTTCGCCGTATAGTTGTGTTATTTAAAGAAACAGGAAGTGTTCAGCCACATGTGAAACGTCAACCACGACCTGCAACAAATGATGGTGTTCAAGCAGGTGTTTTAGCTGCTGTCGCGGCTAATCCGCACATCAGTAGCAGACAAATTGCGCGAGAATCGGAAATCTCAAAAACGTCGGTGTTGAGAATGCTACATCAACTTCGATTGCACCGTACCATATTTCTATGCACCAGGAAGTGCATGGCGACGACTTTGAACGTCGTGTACAGTTCTGCCACTGAGCACAAGAGAAATTACGGGACGATGACAGATTTTTTGCACGCGTTCTATTTAGCGACGAAGCGTCATTCACCAACAGCCGTAACGTAAACAGGCATAATATACACTATTGGCCAACGGAAAATCCACTATGGCTGTGACAAGTGGAACATCAGCGAACTTGGCGGGTTAATGTATGGTGCGGGATTATGGGAGGAAGGATAATTGGCCCCCATTTTATCGGTGGCAATCTAAATGGTGCAATGTATGCTGATTTCCTACGTAATGTTCTACCGATGTTAACTACAAGATGTTTCACTGCATGACACAATGGCGATGTACTTCCAAGATGATGGATGTCCGGCACATAGCTCGCGTGTGGTTGAAGCGGTACTGAATAGCATATTTCATGACAGGTGGATTGGTCGTTGAAGCACCATGCCATTGCCCGCAAGTTCACCGGATCTGACGTCCCCGGATTTCATTCTGTGGGTAAAGTTGAAGGATATTTGCTATCGTGATTCACCGACAACGCCTGACAACATGCGTCAGCGCATTGTCAATGTATGTGCGAACATTACGGAAGGCGGACTACTCGCTGTTGAGAGGAATGTCGTTACCCGTATTGCCAAATGCATTGAGGTTGACGGACATTATGTTGAGCATTTATTGCATTATTGTGGTATTTACAGGTAATCACGCTGTAACAGCATGCGTTCTCAGAAATGGTAAGTTCACAAAGGTACATGTATCACATTGGAACAACTGAAATAAAATGTTCAAACGTACCTACGTTCTGCATATTAATTTAAAAAAACCTATCTGTTACCAACTGTTTGTCTAAAATTGTGAGCCGTATGTTTGTGACTATTACAGCGCCATCTATCACAAAGCGAAAGAAGTGATCCAACTAAAAGGTTCATAATTCTTTACGTACTGCACGATTATGTAATAAAAAATCGGGGTTTCTATTTTAAAAAACGCAGTTTACATCCGTTTGACTTATGGCAGTGCCATCTAGCGGGCCAACCATAACGCCATCTGGTTTCCCCCTTCAAGCTAGACATGTTTCGTTCTTTATAGTTTTTTTCGTTTGACGCTTATTTCGTGAGATATTTGAACCCGGTCACGATCAATGTACCACCCTGTATATATGGGAAGTGCGTCAGCAAGAATTTCATGTTTTTCGTTCAAAGCTTCAAATCTCCGACAGCTCTTCACCGATTTCTTTGAAATTTTGGGACAACGTTGGTTTGGAATACGCGGGTTTACTTATACACATACGGGAGCGCCATACGGTGTATTTTTATTTATACACACCATTTGGGGCTCCAGTGGGTGTATAAAAACACGTACATTCGAAAGCAACGTTGTTTCAAAATTAAAAAAGTATAGTGAAGAACTTTCCGAGATTTAAGCCTTTGTACAAAAGGATATTAAAATTTTTATGTTCATAGATTGGAGAAGTAAGGCGCTTAATATAACAGCAAGAGTTCTTTTATCTTTGTTATTCTAATGTTCTGCTGATAACATTGTATGTTAACCACACATGAACTTTTGTATGTAATGGGGGATAAACTTAATAATACAATACAGTTCAGTACTAAATAGTATATTAGCGTCTAATCAAGCATTTCATCCTACGTCCTTCAATGACAAAATATTTGTTGGTAGTTTACATGTTTTATAACTTACCGACCCTACCTCTCCAATTTTCACGTCTTGCTTCCTCCTATTAGTCAGAGGTACTGGAATAAGTTTAGCCGTTTATGTAGATTGATTTCAAAATGTTGTATCAAGTATCATTTGTACTCTGTTAATTTATGTATTGTGTGTGGCAGATGGCTTGATTTTCTCTACAGCTAATGCTAAGTTGGGTCTCATTTCGTGTTAGTACGAAAGAACTACACAACTTCACAAGCGTTAATGAAATCTGTTTATTGTCATTTTCTGAGTAGGTTTCGCCTAGACATATCCACTTTGTGTCTCTTGCTTAGATTTTCCAGTATTCTTCGGACAATCGCTCAGCGTCGAACACACCTGTGAACATTGTGGTATTCTCCTTTGCATACCCCCTACACGCACTGTTAGTTCGAACTAAAATCCATTTCAAATAACGTATTAACAGGATGACTGATCACCACGGACAGCAATGCATGCTTTTGGAAAGGTTGGCAAGGAATTCTTGTGGTACGGCGTCCCAGTCCTCCACTAGGCACGGTTGACATCTGACAGGCGGTCGTTGGTAGGCCTACATGTGGCTCTGTGGCATCCCACAAGTGCTTCATGAGACTTAAGTCAGGGGAACGGGCAAGGCGGTCCATTCGCCGGATATCCTCCCGTTCCAAGAACTCTTCCATCTGCGCTTTTCGGTAGGGTCGTGCAAGCCAAAGATACTTTTCGACAATGCTCCTGGGTACATTTCGCGTCTCCACCTCTTTTCATATGAGGATACGTCCAGTTTTGTCGAAAATGTTCGTTTTGAAGGTCCAGGTGTTATGGTATGGGGACGAATAACGTTTCATGGATGTCCTGACTCTCAAGCCTTTGAACACGTGATAGCGACCGGTCACCGTTATAGTGATACAGTAGTCCTTCCCCATGGGCATCTTTTCAGGGTAGCATTCGGCCCTTACCCCTTTTTTATGGATGACGAGGCACGACGTCGTCGAACACCGCAGGTGGACGAACTCTTGGAACGAGAGGAAATTCAACGAATGGTTTGACCTTCCCGTTCCCTGGACCTAAATTCCATCGAGCACGTGTTCGATGCGTTAGAAGACGTATTACAGTATGTCCATGTGCATCAATGACCATCCAGTAGTTGTCAACTGCACTGGTGGAGGAATGGTGCGTCCTTACACTTCCTTGCCAACCCAGCGGCCAGCATGGGAGGGCGTAGCAGAGCATGTATTGCCAACCGTGGTGAACACACACCTCATTATGAGCCCTTCATCTGTACTGCACCCGGGACCATCATGAATCACGGTGACTTTTGTGTAATCATTGTCTTTGAATAAAAGGGTCATTCCTGTCCGTCTCATTGCGTATTGTAGTTACATTCTGTAGCAGTTGTTTCTATGTATGCTCCAAGTTTCTTCGAGAAATATTACTTGGCAATGAACGTCATGCGAAAGTAACTTTCTAAAGAGACAGGCCACACAAAGTTTATTCGTCCTTTTCTGGAATGCTGCTACGTTCAGAGAAGGGCAGCTAGTTTTGTATTATAACGAAATAGGGGAGATACATGATGTGATACACGAGTTGGAATGGCAGTCATTAAAACAAATCTGTATTTCATTGCAATGGAACCTTTTCAAAAAATTTCTGTCATTATCTTCTCCTCCAAATGCGAAAATATTTTTGTGCCGGAATGAGCTGTCGCAAGCACACTGGTTGGCAAAGATAAAGCGGGACTAGTTTACGTCAACCAGAATTGTACTTTACTAGCAGTGAGAAACTAAAGTTTGTAATAGCAATATTACCGATACTGACGTTACATCAGTCTGCAAGAGAACTATTACTGATGAGCTAGTACCACAAACAATGGACTCTATCCAAGCCAACTAAATGTTTCCAGTTCATGCAAATAAAGAACTGTATTAATCCACGCGTGCATTTGTGTTGTAGAAGAACGATACCGACCACCCATAACAACGTCCTCTCCCTTGCTTCCTTGCGGTACAACACTCAACAATTGTATTGACCCTCACCTATACAGGGAGAAAGGCCAATCATAATAAAACAACTGTAATCCGAACTCGCAGGGAAAGATTTAGGTATTTATTTCTCCGACGTGCTATTCAGGCGTGGAACACTCGAGAAATAGTTTGAACTGGAGATGCAAGTAAACAGAACATAATCATTCCATTTGTGACTCGTCAGTTTACTAGTAAAAACTAACTAGTTTTTAATGTTCTGTGAACAAAACCTTTGGCGTTTCTGCTTATCTGCCACTCTTTGCCCGTTGACGTTCACCACAGCACTAACATACACCAAATGAGAAGGTATGAAATCAATCAGTTGCCCACATTCCGCCGGAGCTCTCAGCTACCGGGTGGTTATAATTAAACTGCAGATACTCGCGGAGGTGCAGTGTGGACTGTAATTAACTTGGTAGACATGCTAGTGCGTTATTGAGGAACGGTTTACACTGGATTTTTTTTCTCCAGTTATGGCCACCGCATGAAAACCTGGCACTGTACACTGTTTGTATGACGATATGATATCCACGTGTCATTTGACAAGCCATAACGTGAGTGAACAGTATGGCTATCGAGAAGAGAGCACATGCGCTGTTAATGAAACTGTTTTATGTGAACGGCTCCAATTAGTGTTGCACTGTGAAAATATCGCTAGTTGAAAGGTCTGAGGAGAGGCCTGATGTCATTAAATGGTTTAAAGAAGATGATAATCAAATTCGAAGACATGATGAGCTTGGTGTGGCACCTGGAAGAGGAAGGCATCCTATCACGTGTAAGTTATCAAATGGCCCTGAGCACTATGCGACTTAACTTCTGAAGTCATTAGTCGCCTAGAACTTAGAACTAATTAAACCTAACGAACCTAAGGACAACACACACATCCATGCCCGAGGCAGGATTCGAACTTGCGACCGTAGCGGTCGCTCGGCTCCAGACTGTAGCGCCTAGAACCGCACGGCCACTCCGGCCGGCTGGAAGTTATCGACGAGGTTGCTGTTACTGTAACTGAACGTGCAGCACGTACACCGGGGAACTGCTGGTGCTTGCGCAGTGTCACTAGAGTTGTTCTTCCCATGATCAGCAGTTCGAAAAGTTTTTGTCTATTTTACACTGGTGCCTCACAAAATCCATGTGGTGCAGCAACTGAAAGCTCATTCATGATCCACAGCAACGTTCTGAATTTGTTCTTAGCTTTCTGGCACGGATCGAAGTTGATGATATGTGGCCGAGCAATATTCTGTTGAATCAGGAATTACATTTTACACTGCACAGTGCAGTGGGTGCACAGAACTGCCGAATTAGGGGTACTGTTATGCCCAACGTTGTCCGCGAAGAGCCTTTGTCCTCGCCGTATGTGACTGTATGGTGTGTATTCAAAAACACCTTCATTTTCAGTCCATTCTTCTTTGAAGAAAATACGCTCAGTGGGAGTGTCAGGTGTATCGTCACGTCTACACATCATCGAGACCTTCTTGTACGGCATGTTACTCCTGCTTTGCAAGAACGCAACAGTGTGGAAACCATTGTTTTCATGCAAGATTGTGCAACATCTCGTGTCGGTGTTTCAGCGAAAGATCTGCCCAATACATCCTTCCTCGAACGTGTTATCTCTAGAGGTTTTCCTGATGCATGGCATGCAAGATCACGTGACCTGAAACGTTCGGTCTCTACCTGTTCTGAAAGCCAGTATACAAGAACACGGTGCTCAGATTCCAACGGAACTTCTGCGAGCAACTGCTAATCACGTCGTTTTGCGAATACAGCATCTCGTCGACGTCTCCCATGATACTGAACAAATTGTGTAAGCGGTGGTTAGCAATAAAATCAACTTTATGCGTCTGTCACTTGGTTGAATTTTTCTGCCCACGTCCCGTTCCTAATCCATTACATACGGAAAAATTTCTATTCGTCTTTCTTGCATTCACAGCGCCAGATTTGCACCTGGTGGCCAAAGTTGGAAATATTTCTTTCGGCGTAAATCTGTTCCGCTTTAACGCATTAGCATATCTACCAATTTTCGCTGCCATGTGATAATTTTACATGCTACAACAGGTCCTGCAGGAGTATCTCACCTTCATTACAACCATCCGGTATGCGATTGCACAAGGCAGTGGTCCCCTTGCTCGATTAGCGCTGCCGCGCGTGAATCAAATTGATGTGTTGCAAGCCGCGCGGAGAGGAGTTAAGAGCAAGAAGAAAAAAAAAAACCCAGGCCCGCAGACAAAGCAACAGCGTTCAGCGAAAAGAGTCTTCTACGTGCGCGGAATCCCCAGAGCGGAGGCCTTTTAAATAGGCGGAAACTGTGCGGGAGACATCAGTCGGAGTCGCCTCTCCGACGAGGTGTACTGGTCCCAGTTTGCTACCGCTCATTTTCTGCTACCATTCGGGTCTCGAAATGGCCGTCTGGAGCTGGCTGTGCTGGGTCACCTCGGTCGTCACCCTTCTGTCCGTTGCCTTCGCCGCCGTACCGATGGGGGGTTCGCCTGCACACCAACAGCCACCTGTGGTCGCGGGCCTGCAGAAGTGGGACAGCGTCGGCGGCAGGAGCGTGTGCCGCGCACAGGTCGAGTACAGCAAGGAACTGCGCGTGCACCGCGTGTGGTGCGCCGACGGCGTCGAGGGACAGGTGTTCGAGGCCCGCGGCCGGGAATACGTCTGCACCACCCTCCGCTTCAACATCCCTGTCGGCGACTCGGACATAGACGTGCCCGGAGGCTGCGTCGCTCGTCTCCGCAGCGTCGTCACGAATCCAGCAAAGAGTCCTGAGGCCAAATGATGTTTTACCGAGGGTCCAGGTCGTGTGCTATTCTCTGGCTACAGTCGCAGTCTCCATAAGTCTTGCTGTTTCAATGTTGTTTCTTCACGATTTCTCAATGACTCATAAATTATTCACAAATACTTTAAAAATAGATTAAAAATGTCTTGACCGCAATAAAATATTTAGTTGCAGTGGTTACCAGTTCCGGTCAGAATATGACCATTTTCAGACCACAATGGTAGGCGGGGCGGTGAACGGACCAGGTGCTCACCCTCACAGCCTACCATAATGATCTGAAGATGGTTGCATTCTGACCGGAACCGGTAAATACAGCAAATAAATATTTTATTGCTGTCAAGACATTTTTAATCCATTTTAAAGTACGTTTACCAAACCGCTATTTTTCTCCGCGAGAAACATTCTCAAACATTGGTCAGATAAAGGTCAGGTCTCTGATTATTTGTTTTATGGGCTCAAAAGGGTCAGTTTCAATTGTAGTCTTTTTTGCAATTGTTTTCTGAATTGGAAAAAAATGCAAATGAATAATCTCATTTGTATGGCATCTAAATTATTCAAAGTATACTGTTACTAACTGCGCTTGTTGTTTTTCTCTCTGGCGCTGAGGTGAGTAACTTTTGCTGTTCTCCAACACACGAACACAATACGTGTGTTTTTCCGTGAGGGGAAACGCAATTTTTTTCGATTCACTCCGCAGCACTGGAATATTTGCCGATGAGTGATTGCCGTTCTGCTTCATTGATAATCATACCATACTCTGATCTTACCAGAAGCTGGAGTCTTTTAAAACTAAGTGGTAACTTAACTGAAATGAGTGGAATTAGTGACAGAATTAGTGACTTGCCTTTTCCTTCTCCGGTTAATATTGTCCAGAAACTGGAGCCTTTTGAAAGTAAGTGGTAACTTAACTTAAATGAGTGGAATAAGTGGTAGAAATAGTGACTTGCTTTTTCTTTTCCGGTTAACATTTTCGCTTCCATGACGTTTAAAAGAAAGGTTTCTCGCGACGGCATAACGGGAACATTGAGCGAATTTAGGAATTTGTTGGGAGGTTTACGATTTCGTCTTGTTTATCACTGTATCACAATACATTTTCTTCCCCTGGTATCATGTTCGGTACTCGCCGATTTGTTCGTTGCAGTACGCCGTCTTTATTGATAAAACTGTTCGCTCACATACTCATTTTTCGTTTACTTGGTTTCTTTCTACGGATACACTTTTTCCATGAGATGTTATCCTTACCAGTTAAGACGTATTTACCCGAGTGAATCAGTGTGATATGTGCCGCTCGCAAGTTGCCTAAAATATACGTTAACATACGAGTATATTCGTAAAAGCTTGACTTCATTATAAACAATTACAAACCCTTTACTCCTTGAAAAAATATTTATACGGAGGATACAGATGATGTCCTGAAACAACCATGATGTAACGCAGACCATTTCAAACACTAATTATCACTACAACTACTACAGCTGCCATTGCACAATAATGTATTCCACAAAGGAAGAACCAAGGGTAGCACCAGATACAAAAAAGTTGTCATTAGCGGTTTTCATTACTACTTTCATTCTACAGGCGATAGCACCTTTAAGTACTCATTGCCCTGTGGCAGTACCTTAAATTTTCAGCTCACTTTGCATAGACGATGGTGCTAAGAGCAATTTTCAACCTTTAATGTGTTGCAGTGAATGTCTACAGGTATTACCGTTTTTACAGTGAAACTAGTAACTAAGCAAATAATACGTCATCTGTTACGGATTTTATGTTCAATAATTCCTAACGGTCACTTTGTCTCCTCTAGAAGATAAAAAAAAAAAAAAAAAAAAAAAAAAAAAAAACAGAAAGTTGTGTTTATTTTGAAACAAAGTATCATTTAAACGTGGCTTGAGGTTGGAAATTGCTAATGCTAATCTATTTTAAATGTGGAATAATTGATTTGACAGGGTCTGTTGATAAGTTATATGATGAGGAACAGCATCAGTACTAGTACGTCGCTCATAGATCACAAATATTTTGCCTAAGATTGACAAATATATAGACAAAGGGTTAACTACCGTATTAAGAAATAAAAAGCCTTCAGCTCTACACCCCTCCTTTTGCTTATCGCTACCACTGTATTAAGAATTTCTAGGAGCTATTTAGTTCTCTGTAATTGCTCTGTAATTGTAATGATTACTTTAACTGATAAAATCTACATGAAAACAAATGTCATGATTATATGTTGCCTTTTCCACATTGTAATCAATTAAAATAACGCATGATTCAAACTATGTTATAGCATGTTACTAGATTATGTGACTTGTGTATTTGAACATATAAAGCTATTAATAAAAATTTTTGAAATTTTGAAACTTTCGTTCTGTTTCCATTATTTGTGTTTGTCTTTCAACCGCTAAAATTAAGGTATACTTGTTTAATTGTATAGAAAACAAACATATCATGTTCGCAATCAAAAGTATGCCTGTTTGAAACGAGATGTCACATAACTAAGATACTAGGGAAGTTGAGTTACCTTCGATAACAATACTTCACTTTACGTGAATGTTGGCATGGTTTCTACAACGATGTCACGGCCGGCCTCTTCCATCATCCTGACAGGAAATAACTGATGCTAAGTCTCCAACGACTGCAATGTCAATACTATTTTAAACGGCTTCAAAAAGGGTTCAAATGGCTCTGAGCACTATGGGACTTAACATCTGAGGTCATCAGTCCCCTAGAACTTAGAACTACTTAAACCTAACTAACCTAAGGACATCACACACATCCATGCCCGAGGCAGGATTCGAACCTGCGACCATAGCGGTCGCGCGGTTCCAGACTGCAGCGCCTAGAACCGCTCGGCCACACCGTCCGGCCTAAACGGCTTCCATTTTATTTACACAGGCTACTACCTAAGATTAAGGAGCTCTGGACTCGTTGAAATCGTAAAGTTTTCAACTTTTTGTTGCTCTTTTCTTCATTTATCTTAATCTAATGCATTTCTCCTTTGCTTTATTTTTGGTTTATTCATTCATTCAAAGAAAACATTGTGTGGGCGTACATTTGTACATGTGAAAGTGCCCAGACAGTAATTTGATTTTTGTATCACAAGCCTCCGAGGGCTATTATTTAGGAGATGGGAATTCAGAATTTTTCAGAGCAGTCGAGGAAGAGAAGCCATATAGAGAAAACGAAACTTCCACTAAACTGGAGTCCAGAGTTCATGTACAAAAGCGAATGGGTACGAGGATGAGACGACTGAAAACTGCGCACAAGGGAAAAAACAGGAAGGTGGAAGAGGATTAGATGGTAAGAACAGGCACACAGAATCGGCCATACATAAAATTCAAAATTTCTGTGGCAAAGGAATCAGGGAAAATGTTAATACTGTAGAACATATGAGAAAAGCTTTATAAGTAGTTTTGTTTCACCTCTTTTCGGCAGAAGATACACCCATTTGTGGCCTATGTCCTCCAGGAAATGAATCATTGTGCACATACGACAGAGCACAACAAAATGAAGAGAAATTTATTCACAAACCAATTAGACCGTTTTGACACAATGAACGACTTGAAAGAAACATTCAAATGAAACTTTCAAATGTAAGACTACTGAGAACTGTCTTCATGGACACTTTGAACATCCTAAAAAGCCCATCAACCACATAATCAATCCAAAATTCCCAAGACAATATTTGCGACTATTAGTAAACTACATTTTGGTGTGTTTGATTCAGTGGCAACTTTCAGTGGAGGACATGTTGCAATGTGTGAAGTTCTGAAAAGACTGCTACAGACTGTTGATTGTTTCACAGTGAAACAAATGTTAAATTTAGATAAAGAAAGACTTAGGCTATCAGAGAGACCTATTAGAGACCTTGAAACAAATGCGAAACAGCGCAGATGAGCAGGAAAAAGCATATTGGAAGATGAGGTGGAAGAGGCAGCGGACAACCCATCATATGGAGCAGGGAAGCTTTTGACAGCTTTAATGGCTGTTTCACGGAAGTTATATTTAATAAGAATGAAGTGCACTACGTCTCAGTTCCTGCTTGCTAGCATTACTTCAGTATTGCAGAGTATATTCACTGAAATACTGTGCATATTTTAACAAAGGAGTTTTCTTACTTTTTAAACCTCAAAGAAGTCAGAGCCTTACATACGTAGGAAAGTGTAGACAGTTCTTTATTTATATGAAGATGGTATCTGTTCTTTCGGATATGTCCGACAGAACAGATACCATCTTCATATAGTTAAGTCTAACCGGCCATTGACCTCCTTCTGTGCGGATGCACACGCACTGCCCGAACTCTTACGGGAATCGGTAAGATTGTCTGCCGCGAGTAATGAGTGTAGTGGGCAGGGGAACCACGAATGTAATGTGTGGATATTAAGTTGGGAATGTGGGCCTTACGGGGAGCGTGCAGGGGATAAATCCCTGCAGTCGCACTATCCTCTCTGCCCTCGGTGGCTCAGATGGATAGAGCATCTGCCGTGTAAGCAGGATGCAGTTTCGACAGCTGCGACACTGCGCCTGCCACGAGAAGAAACGCAGGTTGGGAGCGAAGTTGCTGCGGGCCGCCACGAGGGCGCCCCGCCACGCGGCAGCCAATAGAAGAAGAGCACCGAGTCTTCCTACTGAGAGGACGACGGGCCATACAGCAGACGTACACAAGCTAGCCAGCGGAGAAGAACAAATTATCTACGAGCATTGTATCCTGTACTTTGCTTCGCTCAACATATCCGAAGTTATGTAATCTGTTTATTTCTCTTAATACACGTTATTACTAATTGATTGGTTTGTGTTGCATATCCTCACATCCCGGAAAACTTCCTCGAATTAAACCCACACTTTTGCTCTGATAATCCACTAAGGATACAGCAGGAAATGCCGACGAGGATGGGATTCGCGAAGTTGTTCTATTATTTGTGAGTAGCACATTGCTTGCTTTGCCCTCGTTGCTCAGGTCAAAAATTTTTCGCAGGGATTGCGACATATCACACTGACGTGTCGATTTTGTTTTGTGTGTTTTGTCTTTCATTTTCTAGCTTGCTTGCCATTGTGGGTTGCTATAGTCTTTGTAACATTAAGTTGTGTCCTAGTTTATTGCTAACTTTTTTGCTAACATTTTTATTGCTTGTGTACCATATCGACCCCACCTGAAATACCTGCCGGGCTTCCCAATATGCCACAGCCAGGCAACGTACCACCCACTGTTGCTGTTCTCTTGAATGTTAGTTATGCCCAGGTTCAACAGCAGCAGAGCCAAAGCCAGCAATTGGCTGGATTCCAACAGCTGATGCTCCAGATGCTGCAGCTACAACAACAGCAACAGCCAGCAGCAGTAGCCGCTGCTAAACCAACGGTGCCGACATTTCGCGCCTTCAACGAAGAAACAGAAGATTGGGAGACGTATCTGCAGCAACTAAAATAACACTTCCTGGCCCACCATGTCCCAGGTACTGAACAGATCCATTATTTTTTGTTGTGGTGTGGGGGTAGGACTTTTACAATAGCCGAAAAACTCTTTCCGGATAAATCCATAGACTCAGTGCAGTTTACAACGTTAACAGACGCCCTCTCCAAGTATTTTGCCGATCAAGTGCACGTTGCTGCAGCCCGCTACCAATTTTTTAGATTAAAGAAAAAGGACAATCAAAAATATCGCCAATGGGTGACTGATTTGCAGGGATTGACTAAGAAATGTAACTACAAGTGTGTATGTGGTGCGTCGTATGCAGATACAATGATTAGGGATGCAATTACGTAGAACATCAGACCACAAAGTGAGAGACAAAATTTTGCAGTACAGTAATCCCTCATTAAGTCAAGTGTTAACTATCATTGATCACCAAGATGCATGTGAACTATCCTCTCAGTGCTTTTAATCAACTGTGTGTAAAGTAGTTGCTCGTAATAACGAACATGTAGCTAGCAGTTGAGGTCGCAACGACCGTCAAGTAAACAGACAGAGCGCTAGTAAGGTGCCCCACGCTACTCGTGGGAACGCGGCACGCAGTTCAGGCAGCAACCGCCACAGCTATGTAGCCCGTACTAGCGGTAATCGAAGCAGGAAGTCCTGTCCGCGCTGTTTCACTAAACATAAACGCAGCAACTGCCCATCCAGAAATGTGAAAGGTTTTGCTTGTAGTAAGGTAGGCCATGTACAATCAGTTTGCTTGCAAAGACAACGATAGGCACAAAGTCAGCCTTCAACCAATTTAATCACATCAGATCCAATTAGTGACCATTATATTGTCATTATAGACTATTCCAGTGTCACAGTCTCACAAAAGTGTGCGTCTCCCATTAGTCAGACAAAACAATAAATTGCTTGTGAATTTGATAATCCAATATTTGCCAGTGCAGTTAAAATTAGATACCGGAGCGTCACTTTCCTTACTTAACAAGAAAACGTACAATTTACTAGGACGACCGCCGTTGGATCCAGCACGTGTGAACTCATCAGCTTATAATGGAGACAATATTGAGGTACTTGGCACCTATAGCTTACCCGTCATCTACCGTAACTGTATAAAAACAGTACTTTGCTCGGAAGATTCCACGAACATTTTTGGCCTGGATCTTTTCGATTTGTATCAACTGACAATACAGGACAATGTACTTTCAGTGAAATCGTGTGTGCCCACAGACAGTATACAGACATTGTCATGAATTCGCCGGCTTGTTTTCCGATGCCATAGGAAAAGCACATCAGTTTACTGCACAAGTGACCTTGAAAGCCTCTGCGCAACCTAAGTTTTGTCGCGCTCACCGTGTGCCTCTCGCCATGCAAGACCAAGTAGCTTTTGAACTTTCGGAATGGCAACGATAAGGTGTAATTGAACCAATCTCGGCTAGTCAGTCGTCCTCTCCCATTGTGCCAACTCGAAAGCCGTCCGGCCGCTTACGCATTTGCGCGGACTTCAATAGAGCAGTTAACCGGCAGCTTGTTGTGGAGACGTTCCCGCTACCTCGCCGGGAAGAACTTCTGGCGAGACTCAACAGGGGGAAGTATTTTTCTAAGCTAAATCTGAGAGATGCCTACTTGCAATTGCCATTAGATGTAGCTTCTCAAAATGTCCTTGTCATTAATACTCATGTTGGCTTGTTTAAATTCTTGCGATTGCCTTTTGGTTGCGCATCTTCGCCTGCTATTTTTCAGAGTTTTTTCACAATTGACAGCGAAGGTTCCAAGTTGTTCCACTCATTTAGATAACATTGTAGTTGCGGGTCGTACACCTGACGAACATTTGCAAAATCTTTGTGCTTTGTTTGCAGTTTTGTCCACAGCTGGACTAAAGTGTAACAAATCTAAATGTGTCTTCTTTCAAACTGAAATTGATTATTTGGGTCATCGACTGAATGGACAAAGTGTACATCCGTTAGTCACATTTGTTGCCATCAAAGATTTTCCGCCTCCCAAAAATCTTCGCGAGTTGGTCTGTATTAGGAACATTGTACTATTATTGCAAATTTATTCCTAACGCAGCACAAATTGCTACACCATTGCACCGTCTTCGAAAGAAGAATGTACCTTTCACTGGACTCCCGATTGTGCCAAAGGTTTTCAGACATTGAAAAATGAACTCTTGAGTAACAGATGTTTAGTTCATTTTGATCCATCATTCCCTGTAGTATTAGCGGCTGACGCATCGGCCTCTGGGTTCGGTGTTGTTTTGTCCCATCGCCTTGGACACCAGGATCGTCGGATTGCTTTCGCGTCAAAATTGCTAAATGATGCATAACGCAAATATTCTCAGATTGAGAAAGAGGCACTTGCTCTTGTGTATGGTGTAACAAAATTCCACCACTATTTGTATGGCCGTAAATTTTTACTTGTCACGGACCATAAACCATTGCAATAGTTTCATCCTAACAAACCTCTCCCGGAATCGACAGCGCATAAATTGCAGCGTTGGGCTCTGATTTTGTCTTCCTAAAATTATGAAATTCTGTTTCGCCCTACGTCCAAACACGCCAACGCAGACGTTTTGTCCTGTCTGCCGATTGGTCATGATTCTGATTTTGATTCGTCACCGGCGTCTTGTTTTGCAGTCGTCGCTCAGGTTTCAGATTGGCTTGCGTCTTTTCCGCTTGATTTTCGGAAGATAGCTCACGCTACCGCCACCGATCCACAATTGAAACTTCTTGTGAACTTTCTTCGTTTCGGTTGGCCACGATCTTCCAAACAAATTGCAGACACAGTAGTTCGCAGATTTTTTGCACGCCGTAATGATTTGTCCTTGCAAAACGGTGTCAGTTTGCTTCGCAGCGGAGCTGATCAGTTGCGTGTAGTTGTGCCAACGTCATTAAGCGCACATGTGTTGCGTCTTTTGCATGAAGGACACTGGGGCGTCGTCCGAACGAAACAGTTAGCTCGCCGCCATTGTACTTGTCCTGGTATCGATTCGGTCATCGAGCGTATGACGTCACGTTGAACCGTCTGTTCTTACATCTACATCCATACTCCGCAAGCCACCTGACGATGTGTGGCGGAGGGTGCCTTGAGTACCTCTATCGGTTCTCCCTTCTATTCCAGTCTCGTATTGTTCGTGGAAAGGATTGTCGGTATGCCTCTGTGTGGGCTCTAATCTCTCTGATTTTATCCTCATGGTCTCTTCGCGAGATATACGTAGGAGGGAGCAATATACTACTTGACTCTTCGGTGAAGGTATGTTCTCGAAACTTCAACAAAAGCCCGTTCCGAGCTACTGAGCGTCTCTCCTGCAGAGTCTTCCACTGGAGTTTATCTATCATCTCCGTAAAGCTTTCGCGATTACTAAATGATCCTGTAACGAAGCGCGCTGCTCTCCGTTGGATCTTCTCTATATCTTCTATCAACCCTATCTGGTACGGATTCCACACTGCTGAGCAGTATTCAAGCAGTGGGCGAACAAGCGTACTGTAACCTACTTCCTTTGTTTTCGGATTGCATTTCCTTAGGATTCTTCCAATGAATCTGTCTGGCATCTGCTTTACCGACGATCAACACTATATGATCATTCCATTTTAAATCACTCCTAATGCGTACTCCCAGATAATTTATGGTATTAACTGCTTCCAGTTGCTGACCTGCTATTTTGTAGCTAAATGATAAAGGATCTATCTTTCTGTGTATTCGCAGCACATTACACTTGTCTACATTGAGATTCAATTGCCATTCCCTGCACCATGCGTCAATTCGCTGCAGATCCTCCTGCATTTCAGTACAATTTTCCATTGTTACAACCTCTCGACACACCACAGCATCATCCGCAAAAAGCCTCAGTGAACTTCCGATGTCATCCACAAGGTCATTTATGTATATTGTGAATAGCAACGGTCCTATGACACTCCCCTGCGGCACACCTGAAATCACTCTTACTTCGGAAGACTTCTCTCCATTGAGAATGACATGCTGCGTCCTGTTATCTAGGAACTCCTCAATCCAATCACACAATTGGTCTGATAGTCCATATGCTCTTACTTTGTCCATTAAACAACTGTGGGGAACTGTATCGAACGCCTTGCGGAAGTCAAGAAACACGGCATCTACCTGTGAGCCCGTATCTATGGCCCTCTGAGTCTCGTGGACGAATAGCGCGAGCTGGGTTTCACATGACCAGTCTCCAGAAAAGTCATTATACTCGAACGCAATACGTGTTCCAAAATTCTACAACTGATCGACGTTAGAGATATAGGTCTATAGTTCTGCACATCTGCTCGACGTCCCTTCTTGAAAACGGGGATGACCTGTGCCCTTTTCCAATCCTTTGGAACGCTACGCTCTTCTAGAGCCCTACGGTACACCGCTGCAAGAAGGGGTAAGTTCCTTCGCGTACTCTGTGTAAAATTGAACTGGTATCCCATCAGGTCCAGAGGCCTTTCCTCTTTTGAGCGATTTTAATTGTTTCTCTATCCCTCTGTCGTCTATTTCGATATCTACCATTTTGTCATCTGTGCGACAATCTAGAGAAGGAACTACAGTGCAATCTTCCTCTGTGAAACAACTTTGGAAAAAGACATTTAGTATTTCGGCCTTTAGTCTGTCATCCTGTTTCAGTACCATTTTGGTCACAGTGTCCGGACATTTTGTTTTGATCCACCTACCGCTTTGACATAAGACCAAAATTTCTTAGGATTTTCTGCCAAGTCAGTACATAGAACTTTACTTTCGAATTCGCTGAACGCCTCTCGCATAGCCCTCCTCACACTACATTTCGCTTCGCGTAATTTTTGTTTGTCTGCAAGGCTTTGGCTATGTTTATGTTTGCTGTGAAGTTCCCTTTGCTTCCGCAGCAGTTTTCTAACTCGGTTGTTGTACCACGGTGGCTCTTTTCCATCTCTTACGATCTTGCTTGGCACATACTCATCTAACGCGTTATGTACGACGGTTTTGAACTTTGTCCACTGATCCTCAACACTATCTGTACCTGAGACAAAACTTTTGTATTGAGCCGTCAGGTACTCTGAAATCTGCTTTTTGTCACTTTTTCTAAACGGAAAAATCTTCCTACCCTTTTTAATGTTCGTATTTACGGCTGAAATCATCGATGCCGTAACCGCTTTATGATAGCTGATTCCCTGTTCTGCGTTAACTTTTTCAAATAGTTCGGGTCTGTTTGTCACCAGAAGGTCTAATACGTTATCGCCACGAGTCGGTTCCCTGTTTAACTGCTCAAGGTAGTTTTCAGATAAAGCACTTAAAAAAAATTCACTGGATTCTTTGTCCCTGCCACCCGTTATGAACGTCTGAGTCTCCCAGTCTATATCCGGCAAATTAAAATCTCCACCCAGAACTATAACATGGTGGGGAAATCTACTCGAAATATTTTCCAAATTATCCTTCAGGTGCTCAGCCACAACAGCTGCTGAGCCAGGGGGCCTATAGAGACATCCAATTACCATGTCTGAGCCTGCTTTAACCGTGACCTTCACCCAAATCATTTCACATTTCGGATCTCCGTCAATTTCCTTCGATACTATTGCACTTCTTATCGCTATAAACACACCTCCCCTTCACTGTCCAGCCTGTCTCTGCAGTATACATTCCAATCTGAGTTTAGGATTTCATTACTATTTACATCTGGTTTCAGCCCACTTTCTGTCCCTAGTACTATATGGGCGTTGTGACCGTTTATTAATGAGAGCAGTTCTAGGACCTTCCTGTAGACGCTCCTGCAGTTTACTATTAGCACATTAATATTTTTATTCCCTGTTGCATTTTGCCTACACCAACCTTGCTGCGTCTCAGGAGGTGTCTTCTTAACATCAGTCAGCTCCACCACAACGCTTCTCTGCTTGGCCTACTGCCACCTTGCCTTGGCAACGCCTTCACTTAGATTTTGCAGGACCATTTTGGAATTCGCAATGGTTATTGTTGTTTGAGTCATACATTCATTTTCCGTTTGTGGTACCAATGTCTTCTACCACGACAGCAGCATCAATCAAGGGGTTTCGGTCCATCTTTTGCATAGAGGGGTTGCCGCAAACAATTGTCTCGGATAACGGACCACAGTTAGCTTCGTCGGAGTTCGCTTGTTTCTGCAAGAGCATGGGAATTGATCACGTCACAAGCGCACAGCTTCATCTCAGTCAAACGGTCCCGCTGAACGTCTAGTAAGGACATTTAAAGAGCACATGACCCGCCTCCGACACGACCATTTCCGCAAGGACGCCTTGCTCATTTTCTGGCTACCTATCGCTCGCAGCCGCACAACGGTTCCTCGCCGGCAGAATTATTGCGAGGACGACCACATCGCAGATTACTGCACATGCTTCGACCGCCGCTACGCAGCGCGCAGTCAGCGCCGCCTGCTGCATCTTAGCACTTCCGTGCTGGCGCCTCGGTGTGGTTTAGATCTTGCCATGCGCCAGCGTTGGCAGCAGGGTACCATAGCTCGCCGTATCGGACGCGCGCTGTGTTAATTTCAGAATCAGCGAGGCTTGCAGAAGCGGCACCGCCATCAGCTTCGCCTTTGTGTTCCTGCCGCCGGCCCTATGTTCAGACATGGAAGCAGCTGGCCCGCGGCCGACGCCGTCCCACACCGCCGACGACGAGACGCCTTCGTCTGGGGGCGCCATCGCAATCGACTCACCAGCGCCGCCACCGCCGACGCCGTCGCCCATGGCGTCGCCATCCTTACCGTCGCAGGCTCCTTCTCCAGACGTCCATCCAATGGAAGTTGTCATCGCGGGACAACAGTAGCATGCCATACCAGCTTTGGAGATTCGCTTCGCCCATGGTATTGGCAGTTTTCCATCGGGCCCGCGCGTGGAATTCCGGACGCGTGGCGTCCCTGCCTGGTCAACATCTTCACACTGGTCCCTCTCCCCCACGGCCGTTCCCGTTCAGTAGCCATAGGCCGCGAAGAGGGGAGGGGAGCAGTTTCGGTAGCTGCGACACTGCGCCTGCCACGATAGGAAACGCAGGTTGGGAGCGAAGTTGCTGCGGGCCGCCACGAGGGCGCCCAGTAACGCGGCAACCAATAGAAGAAGAGCGCCGAGTCTTCCTGCTGAGAGGACGACGAGCCATACAGCAGACGTACACCAGCTAGCCAGCGGAGAAGAACAAATTATCTACGAACATTGTATCCTGTACTTTGCTTCGCTCAACATATCCGAAGTTATGTAATCTGTTTATTTCTCTTAATACACGTTATTACTAATTGATTGCTTTGTGTTGCATATCCTCACGTCCCGGAAAACTTCCTCGAATTAAACTCGCACATTTGCTCTGCTTATCCACTAAGGATACAGCACACGTTTTCAGCTATCCCCATACATGTCTATCAACGCCTGTCGACAGATTAGGGTCTTGATTTAATTACCATTTCATTCTAAGAGAATTGCATCGTCACCGATGTCACATATGTCCGAAAGAACAGATACCATCTTCATATAGTTAAGGCTAACAGGCCATTGACCTTCTTCTGTGTTGGATGCACACGCATTGCCTGGACTCTTAAGGAACTCTGCCACGAGTAATGAGTGTAATGGGCAGGGGCACTACGAATGTAATGTGTGGATATTAAGTTGGGGATGTGAGTCTTACGGGGAGCATGCAAGGGATAAATCCATACACTCGCACTAACATCTGTGCCCTCGGTGGCTCAGGTGGATAGTGTCTGCCTTGTAAGCAGGAGATCCCAGGTTCGAGTCCCGATTGGGGCACATATTTTCAACTGTCCTCCAGGGGTCCACTACTCGTTTGTGGATACGTGCGTGGCGAGCACGGGGCCGCGAGCTAGTGCAGTTCTCCTTCCTTTCCGTGCTGCCCTGCCCTACCCCTCCTTCCCCATCCCTCCTCGTCCCCAGTCCTCCTCCCCCCCCTCCCCCACCGCCTCCTCACAATCCCTCTTCTTGGGAGTAATGTATCGAGCCTTCGTCTGGAGATGGACGTTTGAACACTCCAGGATCCTGTTTCCTTTGTTTTTCTCCTTGCCCTATTCCCCTTGTCTTCTTTTCTGTGTTTTATTCTCCGCTTCAGTGTTTGAGATTCTTCTTCTTCCTCTCTCTCTCTCTCTCTCTCTCTCTCTCTCTCTCTCTCGCACTCACGCACTCACGCACTCACGCACTCACGCACTCACACTCTCACACTCTCACACTCTCACTCTCTCTCTCTCTCTCTCTCTCTCTCTCTCTCTCTCTCTCTCTCTTCTTTCCTCCCTGTGCGTGTCTGAAGGCCAACCCACGCGTTCGCACGCGTGGCCGGTGACGGGGTAATGCGTAATTCCCCGCCCTGGGTCGACAAGTAAGACACACACGTACCCCCTGGTAAGGGCCATGCCCATGGAGGGGTGATTGCCTGAGCTGTTACCTTCCGAACGTGTCGATTGGTCCCTCCGTCCGTTTCTCGGGAGGTGTCTTCTGAGGTGTGGACAATCACCTAAGGCGGGAGTGCCCTCTGAGGGGGGCCCCCACAAGGAAGGAGCGCTCCATCGGAGACGCTGGCAATCATGGGGGATTCATCCGCAGTGGATTTCTTCTTCTTCTTCCCTGTCTTCTGCCTAATAAAGAAAGCTAGATGACACTCCCGTTCCGAAAATTCTACCACCAGCACCGAAGTTTCTTGTTGTCACAAGATCTGACGGTCACGATTTTTCAACAGTCAACCCTTTGGTCATTCAGAAGTGTGTAGATGCGGTTGCAGGACCAGTGAAATCTTCTACTCGGTTGCGCAACGGTACCTTGCTGTTGGAGAAAGAGAGCGCCTTCCAGGCTAAAAAATTACTTCGAGCCACTCTCTTAGACACAGTCCCTGTACAGGTGGAGGCCCACCGCACCTTGAATTCGTCGCGTCGCGTCGCGTGGTCTGGTCTATACCAGGTCACCCGACGGACTAACTGATGAGGAGATTCTGTCTTTCCTCTCTGATCAGGGACTGACGGCCGTCCATCGGGTCGTGAAACGGGTCGACAAGGACCTCATACATACCCGAACCATCTTCCTGACATTAGACAATGTGCAATTGCCTACCCGAATTAAAGCGGCTTATGAGATCATTTCTGTTCGGCCGTATGTACCCAGCCCCACAAGGTGTTGCCAATGTCAGCGGTTTAACCATACACGGCAGTCCTGTTCAAGTGCGGCTAAATGCGTTAGCTGTGGCAGGGACGCCCATGAGGGTGACTGTCCACCTCCATCCCCTCGTTGCGTCAACTCCATGGGCGACCATGCTGCCTACTCTCGCGACTGCCCCGTCTACAAAGATGAGAAAAGTATACAAGAAATTCGAGTGAAAGAAGTGGTGTCGACCTCGGCTGCTCGCAAGTTATTCAATAGCAAAAAGCCCACTGTGCTTCCGGCAGGGAAATACAGTACCGTTCTCGCCTTTCCTCGGCCTAAGAGGGAGGTAGCTACAGACATGCGATCTAACATTTAGCGATTCGGTCGTCAGATCGGCCAGTGCTAAGATCGCCCTGTCAGCGTCTCCTCTTCCTCCCACCAACCCCAAGGCTCAAACATCATCTGCTACTGCTAAGACGACCTTCAAAAAAGAACTGATGCGCGAAGATTTCTTGCGTACCCGAACTTCACAGCCATCGACTGTTCTTTCGACAAAACGTAATTCTTCAAAGAAGGCTCGTAGTAAAACGAGTTCATCTCCCCCGAGGCTTGTTTCTTCTCCTGCACCACCCAGCGGTTGCCGTCCCCGGCCATTTACTGTTTCGCCAGGCCGCCCCGCTGGTAGCCGATCATCTGGCCTTTCACCGGCGGAGGAAGCTGCCCCTCCTGGCCAGCTCAGGAAGGTGGCAGGCGTACCTGTAACTGTTAAGTTGATGGACCATGATTCACCACCTATCGATTGCAGCAGCAGTGCTCTCTCGATGCCAGGGACTCAGCAGCCATAGAGGTGACCCTTTCTTGTTCATTCTTTTCTTTTCGTTTTCGTAATGGCACTACTTCAATGGAATATTCGCGACATTCGCTCCAACCGAGAGGAACTAAAATTGCTCCTTCGAATGCACTGCCCGCTTGTCGTAGGTCTCCAAGAAACGAAGTTACGCCCATGCGATCGTATTGACCTGGCACACTATACCTCCGTGCATTTTGACCTACCCCCTGTGGCAGGTATTCCGGCTCATGGAGGGGTGGTGTTGCTGGTTCGAGATGATGTCTACTACGATCCAATCACATTGCACAGAGATCTGCAGGCAGTTGCCGTCCGAATTACTCTCCCCCACTTTCACATTTTCCATTTGTACTGTTTACACTCCATCATCGTCTGCCTTTACTAGGACAGACATGATACAACTGATTGCTCAGCTTCCCACACCATTTTTGTTTATTGGAGACTTTAGTGCCCACCATCCCCTTTGGGGCTCTCCAGCATCCTGCCCGAGAGGCTCCTTCTTGGCAGACCTTTTCAACCACCTCACTCTAGTCTGCTTAAATACCGGTACCCCTACCTTCCTTTCGGACGCAACGCATATCTATTCCCACTTGGACCTCTCAATATCCACTATCCAACTTGCACGTCGGTTCGAGTGGAAAGCTCTGTCTGACATGTACTCGAGCGACCATTTCCCCTGCGTAATCCATCTCCTACATCACACCCCTTCTCCGCGTTCTACTAGCTGGAACATCTCCAAAGCCGACTGGGGACTTCTCACCTTCCTGGGACCTTCCATGATCAAGACTTCACCAGCTGCAATAGTCAGGTCGCATACCTCACGGACGTTATTCTCACTGCTGCTGAATATTCTATCCCTCGTACTTCTCCACGTCGTGTTTCAGTCCCCTGGTGGACTACGGTATGCAGCGACGTTATTCGTGCTCGCGCGACGTGCTTTACGCACCTTCCAGTGCCACCCTACGATGGCTAACTGTATCAGTTACAAACGACTCGGTGCACAATGTCAAAGAAAGCAAAAAGGCTTGCTGGGTGGCTTTCACCAGCTCATTCAACAGTTTTACTCCTTCACTTGTCTGGGGTGGCCTGCACCGGCTATCTGGCACCAAGGTTCACTCCCCGATTTCTGGCCTGACTGTAGTGAATGAAGTCCTTGTGGATCCTGAGGCTGTCTCAAATGACTTCGGCCGCTTTTTCGCGGAGGTTTCGAGCTCTGCCCATTACCACCCTGCCTTCCTCCCTCGAAAACGAGCAGAGGAGGCACGGCCACCTTCTTTCCAGTCTTTGAATCGTGAAAGTTACAATGCCACCTTCACCGTGTGGGAACTCGAAAGTGCACTCGCCCGGTCCCGATCCTCTGCTCCGGGGCCAGATGGTGTCCATATTCAGATGCTGAAGAACCTTTCTCCTGCAGGTAAAGGCTTTCTTCCTCGCGCCTGTAATCGCATGTGGGCTGAAGGTCATGTTCCCACAAGCTGGCGTGAAGCAATTGTTGTTCCCATACCCAAACCAGGAAAGGACAAACACCTTCCTTTCAGTTATCGTCCCACTTCCCTTACCAGCTGCGTCTGCAAGGTGATGGAGCGCATGGTAAATCCTCGATTGGTTTGGCTCCTTGAATCTCGACGCCTCCTTACCAATGTCCAATGTGGCTTTCGTAGGCGCCGCTCTGCTGTTGACCACCTAGTTTCTTGTCGACCTTCATTATGAACAACTTTTTGCGTAAGCGCCAGACGGTGCCTGTGTTCTACGATTTGGAGAAGGCTTACGACCCCTGTAGGAGAGCGGGCATTCTCCGCACAATGCTCACTTGGGGCCATCGCGGTCGCCTCCCTCTTTTTATTAAGCATTTTTAACGGATCGAATGTTCAGGATACGAGTTTGTTCCGTTTTGTCAGATGCCTTTCGCTAGGAGAATGGAGTGCCCCAGGGCTCCGTTTTGAGCGTGGCACTTTTTGCCATAGCTATCAATCCAATAATGGATTGCCTTCCAGCTGACGTTTCAGGCTCCCTTTTCGTGGACGACTTTACGATCTACTGCAGCGCTTAGAGAACATGTCTCCTGGAGCGCTGTCTTCAGCGTTGTCTCGACCGTCTATATTCCTGGAGTATCGCTAACGGTTTCCGTTTTTCTGGTGAGAAAACGGGCCGGCCGTTGTGGCCGAGCGGTTCTAAGCGCTTCAGTCTGGAACCGCGCGACTGCTACGGTCGCAGGTTCGAATCCTGCCTCGGGCATGGATGTGTGTGATGTCCTTAGGTTAGTTAGGTTTAAGTAGTTCTAAGTTCTAGGGGACGGATCACCTCAGATGTTAAGTCCCATAGTGCTCAGAGCCATTTGAACCATTTGAGAAAACGGTCTGTATGAACTTCTGGCGTTACAGTTTCTTCCACCCTTACATCTCGGTCCCGTTGCTCTCCCATTCGTGGAGACAACAAAATTTTTAGGTCTTACATTTGACAGGAAACTTTGCTGGTCACATGTGTCTTACTTAGCTGCTCGTTGTACCCGTTTCCTAAATGTCCTCCGTGTTCTCAGCGGTACGTCATGGGGAGCAGATCGAATGGTCCTGCTTCGCTTATATCGGTCCATTGTCCGATCAAAGCTGGATTATGGGAACTTTGTCTACTCTTCTGCCCGGCCGTCCATCTTACGCCGTCTAAACTCTATCCACCATCGGGGGTTACGTCTGGTGACGGGAGCATTCTACACCAGCCCTGTTGAGAGTCTGTATGCCGAAGCTGCCGAATTACCGCTAAACTACCGGCGCGATATGTTGCTTTGTCGGTACGCCTGCCGACTGATGTCAATGCCCGACCACCCGTCATATTTCTCTTTCTATGACGACTCTCTCGACCGCCAATACGAGCTGTATGTCTCTGCCCTGTTACCTCCTGGAGTACGATTTCGTCGCCTGTTTCAGCAACTTGATTTTACCCTCCCTACGACCTTTCGAGTGGGTGAGAGCCCGACCCCACTTGGGCTCCAGGCTCAGGTTCGCGTTCACCTTGAACTCAGCTCGCTCCCAAAGCAGAGGACCGCGGATTCGATAAACCGCTCAGGGTTTGTCGATCTTCGTTCGAGGCTCGCTCTTAACGTCTTTATTTACACAGATGGCTCCAAGACTACTGCTGGCGTCGGATGTGCCTTTATCGTTGGGGATGATTCCTTTCAATACCGGCTCCTTGACCAGTGTTCAAGCTTTACTGCTGAGCTTTTTGCTCTCTATCAGGCTGTTCGGTATATCCGCCGCCATCGTCATTCTCCCTATGCCATCTGCTCTGATTCTTTGAGCGCCATTCAGAGTCTCAATGACCCATATTCGGACCACCCTCTCGTGCAACGAATTCAACGGTCCCTTCAGTCGCTAGCTGATACCGGTGCTCGTGTCCTTTTTTTTGTGGATTCCTGGCCACATTGGTGTGCCTGGGAATGAAGCTGCTGATGCTGCGGCCAAGGCTGCTACCCTCCTGCCTCGGACAGCTTCCTTTTGTGTCCAATCAACTGATGTTAGTGGGGTTCTTTGTCGGCACATTTCATCACTGTGGCATGAGGTTTGGTCCTCTCTCCATGAAAATAAGCTTAGGGCCATCCAACCGATCCCGACGGCTTGGACGACCTCCTCACGCCCTTCCCGGCGAGAGGTCATCATTTTGGCCAGGTTGCGGATTGGGCATTGCCGATTTAGCCACCGCTACCTGTTGACCGGTGACCCCACCCCACAGTGCCCCTGTGGTCATCCATTGACAGTGTGCCATGTTTTATTGTCCTGTCCCCATTTCCCATTTTATTCACTCTCGTATTGTCCTATGACTGCCGTCTACCTTACAGGAACTTGTAGCTGATGACGCTCGAGCAGCTGCTCGTGTCCTTCGTTTTATTACACTGACGGACTTGTCCACAAAGGTCTAACTCTTTTATTTTGCTTCTCTGCGTCTTTGTAAGTACTTTCTGATGTTGCCCCCTTGTGTTTTTCTACGCTATTAGTGCACTAACGTTTGTGACTGGGCGCAAATGACCTTAGTAGTTGAGCGCCCTAAAAAAAAAGAAAATTCAGCTGTCCCTGTTGATGTCTATCAACGCCTGTCGACAGCTTAGAGTCTTGATTTAATTATCATTTCAATCAAAGAGAGCTGCATGGTCACCGATGGTGTCTGTTCTACAAGAAATACGTTTCACATCGCCGCCGAAGTTCTATGGCTACGAGGCACATTGCTGTGTGCACGATGAGAGCGGATCCGGTATGGCGATCATCACTAGGGAAGGGACAGGAGTGGAGGAAGTCCTGCCTCTCCCTTCTGCACGTGGAATAGCGATCACTGTTGATGGCGTTCGTTTCATCAATGTATACGCGCCGTCTGGCTCCACAAAAATAAAAGGGCGACCTTTTACACTGAAGAGAGAGCACCGTTGTTCACCGGCCAATATGACAATTATGTAATGGGCGACGACTTTAATTGTGTCGTCACCCAAAAGGACCAAATACCTCATTACGTGTCTTGCATGCACCATGTAGTACGTGAACGCCAACGACGACGGAGGACATTGATCAGGGAAATAACCTTTGAAACTGGCCAGCAAGTTGTGACTCAACATGACATTGCGCAGATGTTTACCGACTACTTCCGCCAGTTATATGGGCCTGTACAAGTGAACCACGAGAAACTAAATGTCATCTGAAAAAATGGTTCAAATGGCTCTAAGCACTATGGGACTTAACATCTGAGGTCATCAGTCCCCTAGACGTTTGAACTACTTAAACCGAACTAACTTGACATCACACGTATCCATGCCCGAGACAGTATTCGAACCTGCAACCGTAGCAACAGCGCTTCCGGACTGAAGCGCCTTTAACCGCTCGGCCACAGCGGCCAGCGATGTCATGTCAGAAATGCCAAATAGAAGACCACCACTGGATGCAGAGACTTTCATCTCAGCGATAACGGAGGACGAGCTGACAGGCGCAATTGCCAGGGGAGCTTCGACCAAGTCCCCAGGACAGGACGACTTTCCAATTGAATTTTACCACGCCTTTGCATACCTCATGTGACAGACGTGGATTCAGATGTATAACGAACTCCTGTTACCGCAGACTGAGATACCTGTGGATTCACGGAGGGTATCATCATCCCAATACCCAAACCAAGCGGTGGCGGAAGGCCAGGAGACTATAGATCACTAACCCTCCTGAACTGCAATAAAAAGATTTTCGCGCGCATCCTTGAGGCTCGCCTGAAGTCTTCGATTTCTGATAGACTCCTCACAGATAAAACATGCCTCGGCGGTAATAGTAATGTCCATACGGCGCTTGGTGATTACCGAGACACCGAACGAGGTGGCGCAGTGGTTAGCACACTAGACGCGCATTCGGGAGGACGACTGTTCAATCCCGCGTCCGGCCATCCTGATTTAGGTTTTCCGTGATTTCCCTAAATCGCTCCAGGCAAATGCCAGGATGGTTCCTTTGAAAGGGCACGGCCGACTTCCTTCCCCGTCCTTCCCTAACACGATGAAACCGACGACCTCGTAGTTTGGTTCTCCCCCCCCCCAAAACAACCCAACCCATGGAGCCATGGATGGATTACCGAGATATCGTCGCATTAGCAGCAGCGTGTCGACTGCGCGGGACACTATATTGACTTCGATCATGCGTTCGACAGGGTGGATCATATCTTTTTGCACGCCGTGATGGGCAGTTTGGGAATCCCACATGCCTTCATTCTAGTGATCATGGGACTGTTACACCGCGTGCTATCCAAAGTCTCAGTGAATGGGCGGGTAACTGACTATACTGTCATTTCACAGTCAGTTCGTCAAGGTTATCCCCTTTCGATATTTTTGTAATTGATGGCGTTGGAACCCTACCTATATGGTCTCCAAAGACAGCTGGAGGGAGTGCCGTTGCCACAGCTGACCTTTCATTGTCGCGCTTATGCTGACGAAGTGATTCTGGTGGCACGGACAGGCGATGAATTACGTACGGCGTTGGCATGAATACAACGATACGGGATGGTGGCGGGAAGCGTGATTAATCTACAGAAGTCACGCTGCATGAATGTCGGTCGATGATTACAACCGGGGGAGGAAGACCCGCTCATGTTAGTTAAGACCATAAAATGTCTAGGTATTACGTTCCACACGGATGTGCAGCGGACAGCAGCGGATAACTAACGACGCATATTGAAGCTGATGCGGACAACGGTGCGGTTACAGAAATTAAGAGCGTTGGATATGATTCATAGGGTGGCGTATGTTAACGTGTACCTAGCGCCGAGACTCACTCACGTTGCACATGTCCTGCCTTTAACGCGCACAATGGCAACGCGGATACAAGCAACTTTCGGAACTTACGAGAGTGTGGGACACCTGTTTAAGATCCAATACACAATGCTCACGCTACCACCTGGAGAGGGTGGACGTGATCTGATTAACGTATATGAAAAGGCACGGGCGTAATTCGTCAGTACGGTTTTTCGGCAGTGGCGAGATCAATTTAGCAGTATCTCGAGTGCGTTGACCGATGCACTGGCGCCCACTTCAATGGTGCCCCCAGTCAATATGGGCCATATGTCACCGAAGATGTCGCATTTCAAGTCTTTCTTTTTGGAGCTTAGCTATGTCAGGGAAGCCTTCCCAACAACACGACTACTGACGAGAGATGTGTACCAAATATTACTGCGCCGGTGCCCCAGGAATACCCTGGAAAAGAAGTACCCAGACAAGAACTGGCGACAGATATGGCGCATTATACGGAACGTTTACCTCCCAACGTCGGTACGCTAAATGTGGTATGTGGTGGTAAATACGAAGTTCGCAACGAACCAACGGCGGCATGTGATTCATTTGGCGGACACTCCAATATGCTTAAGCTGTGCAACAGTGGACACTGATGAACGTCGTTTAGCATGCAGTGGGACGGCTCCGGTGTCTCACTTGGCACGACAGATATTGGCGTTCCTGTTACGCACCACCCTTCACACAGTTTCTTCGGACACACTCCTTTTTCCCCAAGAATCTTATTTTTCAGTCTTTTAAACAAACGCAGTGACATGGGTACGGGGAATGGCCGTGGGCTACGTCTACAACGAATCGGAAAAGGACAAAACGAATTTTTGGCATTTTCTCCTGGATGGACAGGCGAAGCTGCAAAAGCATAAGAAATATAGGCAAGACTTCACTAATTATCTGTGACGGACATTTACCGACCCGCCGGCCAGATGGGGTGTGACGGGTGAGGGATGAGATAGACGAAGGAAGCCGAGACAGACATCGATAACAACGGTACCTTAGTTATCTTCAAGAAGACGACCTAGTCTCACACCATCGTCTGGAGAACGGGTCTATAGATGGCTGTATTGCTCTATCGACCGTCGGGTGGTGATCAGGTGTCGCGCCCGACTTTAATTTCATTTCATTGCTAGAGGAGCATGTTTCTTTTGTATTTGTACTATCAGCGATGTCGTCAAGTGATTTTCGATTTTATTCATTTCCTTACTTAATTAACTTCTGATTAGCCACTATTTTTAAAAATTTGGACATTGTAGACCAAAAAAGTTGGTAGAGCACTTGCCTGAGAAAATTTAAAAAAAAATAATAAAAAAGTAAAATAAGATGGATAGAGCGTCTGCCATGTAAGCAGGAGATCCCGGGATCGAGTCCCGGTCGGGGCATACATTTTAAACTGTCCCCGTTGATGTATGTCAACGCCTGTCGGCAGGTTAAGGTCTTGATTTAATTATCATTTCAGTTCTTTATTTGTATGTCCACTTTTTACAAACGTAATCATTATCTTCAAATTAATCAATACTTTAATAAATCCCTGTGTTAAAGTGGCTAGAAAAGTGTAAGCTTCAAGTCTTTTTTTTAATTTTATTCCCAATACTTTCTGAGAAAAGATTCCTTTCCTATGAATAAATTTTACATCGTTTAAGACAGGATTTCGCAAACTGTCTGGAGCCTTGTAAAGAGTTTTATTAACTACAATGAGAATAGGAACAACAAAGGCGATTTCACCAACGTTTCTACACCAAGTAGTACATAAGCGTAATACAGTAAGCGAAATGCACTAATGAGCCAAACCATTACGAAAACCTTGTTAACAGCGTGTTTGTCCACCTCTGTAACGCAATACAGCAAGGATTTGCGTCGCGTGGATTCGGCAAGTCCTTCAAGTTCTTGGCAGATTTTCGGAGATATGTCGAGCCTGATGTCTACCCGAGTCACGCAGTTCCTGTAATTTGCGGGCTGATGGTTGGTGGACGCAGTGCTGACACCCCATAGAGTGCCACGTGTTCCATCGGGTGAAGATCAGAAGACTTTTTTGGGCAAGACATTAACGTGAGGTTACTATCATGCATTTTCGAAACTCAATACCCCTCAAAATGACTCCTGCAAATAGAATCCCAATTCACCCGATCACAACTGACCGGGTCCTTGTAATATGTGTGACATTTTCAGCCGTGGAAGTTTACACAATGCAATTAGAAGCATCTACAGGGGAAAGATGTCACGAGATGTGGGACGCCTGGAACGACTTCACAAGAAGAGAATGCAGCTTTTTCCCCCACGTGTGAGGATCATTCCAAAAATGATGGCAGTTATATCTTGCGAACATGTGGCATCATCATAATCGCAGTAAATACATTCGAAAACGGCACACAGTACCGAAACCGACCGGTAGATTTCGACCGCATGCGAGGATGGTTAGGTACCAGCAACTGAAATATTTAGTGTCAGCTTGGCCGTGCTACGAGATGGATGTGAGCGGAGTGGAACAGCGAGCATACCTGAAAATTGCCTTTCGCGCTGGCAGAAATGCTACTCAGTGTCATGCGGAACTACTACCATCCGTGTGTGATAAGCCACCACCCACAAAGATCATGCTTATTCTGGCGTATGAGAGCCACGTATTCCATAGTGTCACCCTGTTAGGTACGGTCACACCGTCAATGCACATAACTACGGCAACTTGCTGCTGTACCAGCTGCGATGTGCACCTAGACGAGAATGTCCAGCACTGTTGGACAATGTAGTCATACTCCATGATAACGCTACATTCCATGGCGCAGGCCTAATCAAGAATTGTGTACAGCAGTGAGGGGGAGGAATACTCCCCCACCCACCAAAGCCACCAGACCTCAGTCCATGCGACTTTGACCTCATTTCACATCTGAAAAAGCCATTGCGTGGGAGGTGCTTTGCAAACGGGGCGGAAATCCACATGGCATTTCGGCGACAGATGGCACGCATTAATGGCAATGCCAGTGACATTCAGCACTTTCCCTATCGTTGGCTGCTTAGTGTGTAAGCACGGGGTACTATTTTGAAGGACAGAAACTGATTTTGACTTATTTTTGTTCCATCCGTACTCGGGCACATGCTTCCAACGACTGTTTCATTTCAACCTTTGCCACGACCCTGTTTCATGTTGGAACTCAAATATGCGCTACCTTACCGGTTCAGTGACATCGTGGAATTCTCTTGTTGTCGCATTAGAGCAATACCATAATTGCCATGACTTTCAAGAACTTTCATATTTCTCTCGTGCTTCAGACTAGTTTGCCGAAGTTTCTGCAGACAAAGAAGCTATTTGTCTTGGCCGCAGCGCAGCGGATTTTCTAACATACGGTGGAGGTCTTACGACAGCGCATTCAACAGACCCGTCGGACATGGCAAGCACAAACTGTAAGTTAATGTCTCTCCAAATCACTAACAGTAATAAACTGTGCGATGGTGACGGGAATAAAATTGTCAGATTATCGCTTGGTATGATACTAAAGGAGAAACGCATGCTCACATTGTACAATAGAAAGGAGATATCTGCAAGATAATCGCTGTAGCGAGAACTTGGGTTTGGAAAAAGATGGTGCTGGCTTAAGAGACGTGTACAGTTTTTAAAGAATTTATTTCTCTGAACACCTAAAATCCCTACTCCATGAGTGTGTGTAACGCACGCCGGAACGACGCACGTGAAAAGAATAGTCGTGCAAAATACCAACGGCCCACAACAGATTAAACAAATGGTCATTTACTGACTAAGGCGTATAGTACATAAATGACTTTCTGTTCGACTATCCAACAAGACAACAGGCAATCCTCAGAATCTGCTCCCTCCACCGCAACCCCTTATTAAAAACCAATAGCACACACGAGCACAGGACTCAAACCTGCCGATGGACAGAAGTTTGTGCACTAAGCATTAGGTGCGTATTTAACTATCTACAACAACAAGAGCGTAGCTCTCTGCTATAAATGCGCCACACTGGCTAACAGCACAACCAATTTCACAACAGATCAAGCGGTCAACAATTAGCGAAAGGGTGAGAGAGAACAGAAATACCGATGACCACACAACGTCCTTTGAGTCTGACTCACTCTCACCACAGCACGAACCATACGGACTTACGGCCCCAGGATATACGGACGTGCTCTTGTTAAGGCCCCTACAAACGCAGCAATTTATCGGCCGACCGACCGACGAACCACTTTTGTGGCAGCCTACACACTTGCAGACCGAATGCACTCATCAATTACGGCGCCGCCCTGTTGTTCTGATTTGTTTATCTTAGATCCATTGAGTTCATGTTCTACGAGATTCGACTTGGTTTTACGCAAAAACAAAAACAGGGGTTTGTCTAGGATATTTTAGAGGTAACTAGGCCACAAAAAATCCGAGAGAAAGCCGTGGGTGAAGAAATAGTTAACGCAAGGAAAGCAATTCATCTACGTTCCTTTACTTAAGCAACTGGGAGCCGATGATCTCTGTGGCAGGCCGCTGTGGCCGAGCGGTTCTAGGCGCTTCAGTCTGAAACCGCGCGACCGCTACGGTCGCAGGTTCGAATCCTGCCTCGGGCATGGATGTATGTGATGTCCTTAGGTTAGTTAGGTTTAAGTATTTCTAAGTTCTAAGGGGCTGATGACCTCAGATGTTAAGTCCCATAGTGCTCAGAGCCATTTGAACCATTTTGATGATCTCTGTAATTATCTTTTTTTTTGGGTCATCAGTCTACTGACTGGTTTGATGCGGCCCGCCACGAATTCCTTTCCTGTGCTAACCTCTTCATCTCAGAGTAGCACTTGCAACCTACGTCCTCAATTATTTGCTTGACGTATTCCAATCTCTGTCTTCCTCTACAGTTTTTGCCCTCTACAGCTCCCTCTAGCACCATGGAAGTCATTCCCTCATGTCTTAGAAGATGTCCTATCATCCTGACACTTCTCCTTATCAGTGTTTTCCACATATTCCTTTACTCTCCGATTCTGCGTAGAACCTCCTCATTCCTTACCTTATCAGTCCACCTAATTTTCAACATTCGTCTATAGCACCACATCTCAAATGCTTCGATTCTCTTCTGTTCCGGTTTTCCCGCAGTCCATGTTTCACTACCATACAATGCTGTACTCCAGATGTACATCCTCAGAAATTTCTTCCTCAAATTAAGGCCGGTATTTGATATTAGTAGACTTCTCTTGGCCAGAAATGCCTTTTTTGCCATAGCGAGTCTGCTTTTTGATGTCCTCCTTGCTCCGTCCGTCATTGGTTATTTTACTGCCTAGGTAACAGAATTCCTTAACTTCATTGACTTCGTGACCATCAATCCTGATGTTAAGTTTCTCGCTGTTCTCATTTCTACTACTTCTCATTACCTTCGTCTTTCTCCGATTTACTCTCAAACCATACTGTGTACTCATTATACTGTTCAATCCGTTCAGCAGATCATTTAATTCTTCTTCACTTTCACTCAGGATAGCAATGTCATCAGCGTATCGTATCATTGATATCCTTTCACCTCGTATTTTAATTCCACTCCTGAACCATTCTTTTATTTCCATCATTGCTTCCTCGATGTACAGATTAGAGTAGGGGCGAAAGGCTACAGCCTTGTCTTACTCTCCTTTATACGAGCACTTCGTTCTTGATCGTCCACTCTTATTATTCCCTATTGGTTGTTGTACATATTGTATATGACCCGTCTCTCCCTTTAGCTTACCCCTACTTTTTTCAGAATCTCGAACAGCTTGCACCATTTTATATTGTCGAACGCTTTTTCCAGGTCGACAAATCCTATGAAAGTGTCTTGATTTTTCTTTAGCCTTGCTTCCATTACTAGCCGTAACGTCAGAATTGCCTCTCTCGTCCCTTTACTTTTCCTAAAGCCAAACTGATAGTCACCTAGCGCATTCTCAATTTTCTTTTCCATTCCTCTGTATATTATTCTTGTAAGCAGCTTCGATGCATGAGCTGTTAAGCTGATTGTGTGATAATTCTCGCACTTGTCAACTCTTGCCGTCTTCGGAATTGTGTGGATGATGCTTTTCCGAAAGTCAGATGGTATATCGCCAGACTCATATATTCTACACACCAACGAGAATAGTCGTTTTATTGCCACTTCCCCCTATGATTTTATCTACGAATGGATAATCATGCATTTCGGAGCGTCTGAACATCATCAGCCCATTCTTAACGGAAAAGTATAGTCATGAAGAAGCTGTAAGCTGCAAGTAGATGCTGTTAGTTACATTACGATTTGTAGATACTGGAAGAAGTTACGTGGACATTACATATAGAGCTGTTGCGTTCCTTCAGTTATTGATTAAAATGATTTTGAATCCTGCAGCGTGATTTATAGTTGATTGAGGAAAAGCATAATGGTAATGCAAAATTAATAAAACAAAACACGTTCATGTAAATGTTATTAGTTTATTTATGACCTGAAAGTTTAAGAAACTCATTTCCGATTCGAAGAACAAAAGTACACTTGGTGCACATCATCTAACAAATACAACAAATAAATACATAACAAATGAAGCATTTAGCAACTGTTAGAACTGTGAAAAACGTCCTACACTTTGGACTCAATATCAGGGGGCTTAATGTAGGCTAGATTTGTTTAAGACATACAACAACGAAGAATTATATTTTATGAATTAACTTACGTTGAATTTCGATGTTTCGTTTTTTAGATTGAATTTCCGATACGCATCGGAATTAAAACCTAAAAACAGAAATACAGAACGTCGATGGACACGAAACTATTATGAATTCGTTAAAAAAAATTTAAAAAAGTGCTTTATTTCTTGTATTTATATTGCTGTACTCGTCGCACGTGTCCCGCAAACATCTGAGGTCTTTAAATTTCTCCAGAAACACTGTCTTTAAAGATTCCTTCGCCTCCCACCTTCTCATGTAGAACAGCATTTAATCTCGCGGGCTGTGACGGAGGAGTGGTGGGGGGTCGGCTGTCTGGTGGTCCTGATGTGTTGGCAGAAGAGTCAACACCGTGTTGCTAGAGGAGGCCGAAATGCACGCGTTTAAATACTCGCAGACTGGCGTGAGGTCTGGAACAGGACAGTGTCTTGAGAATTGCAATAAAGTACGAAAATCTTGTAATACTTAACTTTAATCCGTAATTGGAGAACACCGCTCTTGACTGTACATGCTACACAATATAACTGGTAATGGCGCCTTGCTAGGTCGTAGCAAATGACGTAGCTGAAGGCTATGCTAACGATCGTCTCGGCAAATGAGAGCGTATTTGTCAGTGAACCATTGCTATGAACGTCGACTGTACAACTGGGGCGAGTGCTAGTAAGTCTCTCTAGACCTGCCGTGTGGTGGCGCTCGGTCTGCAATCACTGGCAGTGGCGACACGCGGGTCCGACGTATACTAACGGACCGCGGCCGATTTAAAGGCTACCACCTAGCAAGTGTGGTGTCTGGCGGTGACACCACAGGTCCCACCCGCCCGACGTCCTGGCAAGGGAAATTCGTCGGTCCGTCAGGCAAAACGCCTGCACACGTCCAGTTCATCGGTCGGTCAGTCGGTCGGTTGGTGCTTGTGCAGGGCCCTTTATTCGGACCACTCGCCTGTACCAACTCACTCAGACTGGTACCGGACAAAAAACGCTCGATGGCCGGCAGTCCAGCCGCTGAAATCCAGACAACACCGTCTCACCAAGCGCAGGCTGCAGCCCCGTGAGCTTCGTCCTCGCAGGCGACGTTGACCTGTGGACCGTCCTTCTGTGTACACCAAGAGGCCCCATAACTTCCAACCCCTGTCGCAGCTACACTCCGCGCCAAATATCTGATAGCTTCGCGACCGTTACAATGTAACTGTTTTGTGGCCAGTGCGCATGCGCATAGATGTATTGTAGGGCGCTTGTACATTTATCTGCACGTTTAACACTTGTGTCCATTGGTAGTGCGGTACAACTTCGATCGTCCTTTGTATTTTTCGTTTATTAGTGCACAGTGACTCCAGACTGAAATTATGACGCTTATTAGTACTTCAGAACCGAAAGGCAGAAAACTGAACAGTCAGTCTCGGGAGGCTGTACATAACGTTCAGTGTTTACGGAAGGTGAATCCTCTGAAGGAAGACACATTGCGAGGGAGCAGGTTCAGCTGAGACTCCAAGTGACACAGGTGTTTTGTGCAGTACCACCCGGAAAATTAAAAGTGAAGGCCAGGCTACCGGAAACTGACAGGGGAAGAAAATTTGTAACTGTAGATGAAAAAGGTAAACGCAAAACAATGATTATTTACAACTTTTATCTGACAGAAAAGTGGAAGGAATTAAACACAAGTTGTAAGAAGCTATAGACTTTCAAGCTAAGAACACTATCGTTAGGTGGTTATTTAAGAAATTAGGCTTCCGCTGAGAAAAAAATCAATCATGCTCATTGTTGTGGTGTAACAAGACAGCTACCCCCCTGCGGGTACGGGGATTAGAATAGGCCCGCGGTATTCCTGCCTGTCGTAAGAGGCGACTAAAAGGAGTCCCTCCCCCTCACGGGGGTAGTTTGCGCCTGCGTCCGGAGACGGACGGTTCCACGACCTATCATCGTGGTCCTTTTGGTTTTTTCACTTCTCGTTTCTTCCTTCCTTTTGTTGGTTCCTTTCTTTGCTCTTCTCCACCTCACTGTCTTCCTTACTCTTTCCCTTGCCTTCTCCTTGCCTTCTCATTGCCTTTTTCTCCTTGCCTTCTCATTGCCTTCTTCTCCTTGCCTTCTCATTGCCTTCTTCCCCTTGCTTTCTCATTGCCTTCTTCTCCTTGCCTTCTCTGGTCTCCGCCTCGGCGTTTGAGACAGCCTGTCCTCTTTCTCCCTCTCTCTCTTCTTTTTCCTCTTCTTCCTTCCTCCCTGTGCGTGCCTGAAGGCCGACCCATGCGTTCTCACGCGTAGCCGGTGACGGGGTAACGCGTAATTCCCCGCCCTGGGTAGACATGTAAGGCACGCGCGTACCCCCTGGTAAAGGCCAGGCCCGGGGAGGGGTGATTGCCTGAGCTGATACCTTCTGACCATGCCGATTGGTCCCTCCGTCTGTTCCTCGGGAGGTGTGACCTGAGGTGTAAACATTCACCTAAGGCGGGAGCGCCCTCTGAGAGGGTCCCCACAAGGAAGGAGCGCGCCATCGGAGACGCTGGCAATCATGGGGGATTCCTCCGCAATGGATTCTACTCCATCTCTTTCGACTTCGACCCAAAAACGGAAACGTGACCAGCCAACAGTGACAAAAGTACTACCACCTGCCCCACAGTTCCTCGTAGTTTCTCGAACTGAGGACGGAAAGGATTTTTCCTCTGTCAACCCTTTCGTTATTCAGAAGGGCGTAGATGCCATAGCCGGATCTGTCAAATCCTGTACCAGGTTGCGTAACGGCACCTTATTACTAGAAACTGAGAGTGCCTTTCAGGCACAAAAACTGCTTCGGGCCACCCTCCTGTACACGTTCCCTGTCCGGGTGGAGGCCCACCGAACTTTGAATTCGTCTCGTGGTGTGGTCTATACTGGCTCCCTCGACGGATTGACTGACGAGGAGCTTCAATCATTCCTCGCTGAGCAGGGTGTGACGGCTGTCCATAGGGTCATGAAAAAGGTCAACAATGACCTTGTACCGACCCGGACAATTTTCTTGACCTTCGATAGTGTTAAGCTGCCATCGCGCATCAAGGCGGGCTACGAGGTTATTTCTGTTCGCCCCTATATCCCGACACCTACGCGCTGCTACCAGTGTCAGCGTTTCAATCACACTCGACAGTCTTGTTCCAATGCGGCTAAATGTGTCACCTGTGGCAGGGATGCCCATGAGGGTGACTGTCCACCTCCGTCTCCTCGTTGTGTGAACTGTCAGGGTGACCATGCCGCATCCTCCCGCGACTGTCCTGTCTATAAGGAAGAACGCTGTATCCAGGAAATTCGGGTCAAAGAGAAAGTGTCCACCTCGGCTGCTCGCAAGCTATTGGCTAGTAGGAAGCCCACGCTGCTCTCAGCGGGGAAATACAGTACTGTCCTCGCCTCTCCTCGGACTACCCGGGAGGTAGCAACCCAGACATGCGATCTGACCTTCAGCACCACGGTCGTCCGTTCGGCCAGTGCTAAGATCGCGCGGTCGACGTCTCCTCTTCCTCCCATCACCCCACAGACACGAGCACCTTCCTCAGCTTCTGCTAAGACGAAGACACCGAAGTCAGATGCACGGGCCTTCAAGAAGGAACCATCCCGTGCAGACTTCCTCCGTACCTCGACCTCCCAGCCTTCGACCGGTACTTCCACCACACGTCCTTCCAAAAAGGCGCATAGGAAGCACAGTTCTCCTTCCCCGCCACGGCGCATTTCTTCTCTTGCGCCACCCAGCGGCTGCCGCCCCAGGCCGTCATCCGTTTCGCCTGGCCGCACCGCTGGTAGCCGTACATCTGGCCGTTCACTGGCGGAGGAAGCTCCCCCTCCCGGCCATCCTCCCGAGATGGCCGATGACCCTATAGACCCTATAGACCCAATGGACGATGACTGTCCGCCTACTGATAGCGGCGGCAGTGCTCGCTCGAAGCCAGGCCCTAAGCGGCCTTCGAGGTGACCACTTCTCTCGTCTTTCTTTTCTTACGATGGCACTTATTCACTGGAATATTCGCAGCATTCGCTCCAACCGAGAGGACTTGAAGTTGCTGCTCCGCTTGCACCGTCCGCTTGTCGTAGCCCTCCAGGAAACGAAGCTACGCCCATGCGATCAAATTGCCTTGGCACACTACACCTCTGTGCGTTTTGACCTACCCCCTGTGGTAGGTATCCCAGCTCATGGAGGGGTTATGTTGCTGGTCCGGGATGATATTTACTACGATCCCATCACGTTGCACACCGGCCTGCAAGCAGTTGCCATCCGCATTACTCTCCCCACTTTTACGTTTTCCTTTTGTACCGTTTACACTCCATCGTCATCTGCCGTTACCAGGGCAGACGTGATGCAACTTATTGCTCAGCTACCTGCACCATTTTTGTTAACTGGAGACTTCAATGCCCACCATCCCCTTTGGGGCTCTCCAGCATCCTGCCCGAGGGGCTCCTTGTTAGCAGACCTTTTCAACCAGCTCGATCTTGTCTGCCTCAATACTGGCGCCCCTACTTTTCTTTCGGACACATCTCACACCTATTCCCATTTAGACCTCTCTATATGTACTCCCCAACTTGCACGCCGGTTTGAGTGGTATGCACTTTCTGATACATACTCGAGCGACCACTTCCCGTGTGTTATCCATCTCCTGCAGCATACCCCCTCTCCGTGCTTCTCTAATTGGACCATCTCCAAGGCAGACTGGGGGCTCTTCTCTTCCAGGGCGACCTTTCAGGATCAAACCTTTCCAAGCTGCGATCGTCAGGTCGCACACCTCACGGAAGTCATTCTCGCTGCTGCTGAATATTCCATCCCTCACCCTCCTTCTCCACGTCGCGTACCGGTCCCCTGGTGGACCGCAGCATGTAGAGACGCTTTACGTGCTCGTCGACGTGCTTTACGCACTTTTAAACGCCACCCTACAGTGGCGAATTGTATCAATTATAAACGATTACGTGCTCAGTGTCGTCGTATTATCAAAGAAAGCAAGAAAGCCAGCTGGGCTGCTTTCGCAAGCACCTTCAACAGTTTTACTCCTTCTGTTGTCTGGGGTAGCCTGCGCCGGCTATCTGGCACTAAGGTCCACTCACCAGTTTCTGGCTTGAAGGTCGCGAATGACGTCCTTGTGGCCCCTGAGGCTGTCTCCAATGCCTTCGGCCGCTTTTTCGCAGAGGTTTCGAGCTCCGCTCATTACCACCCTTCCTTCCTCCCCCGCAAACAGGCAGAGGAGGCTAGGCCACCTAACTTCCGCTCCTCGAATTGTGAAAGTTATAATGCCCCATTCACCATGCGGGAACTCGAAAACGCACTTGGCCGATCACGGTCCTCTGCTCCAGGGCCAGATTCTATTCATATTCAGATGCTGAAGAACCTTTCTCCTGCGGGTAAAGGTTTTCTTCTTCGTACATACAATCGCATCTGGATTGAGGGACATGTTCCCGCATGCTGGCGCGAGTCTATTGTTGTCCTGATTCCTAAGCCGGGGAAGGACAAGCACTTGCCTTCCAGTTATCGACCTATCTCGCTTACCAGCTGTGTCTGTAAAGTGATGGAGCGAATGGTTAACTCTCGATTGGTTTGGCTGCTCGAGTCTCGACGCCTACTTACCAATGTACAATGTGGATTTCGTAGGCGCCGCTCTGCTGTTGACCATCTGGTTACCTTGTCGACCTTCATTATGAATAACTTCTTGCGGAAGCGCCCGACCGCGGCTGTGTTCTTTGATTTGGAGAAGGCTTACGACACCTGTTGGAAGGCGGGCATCCTCCGCACCATGCATACATGGGGCCTTCGCGGTCGCCTCCCTCTTTTTATTCGTTCCTTTTTAATGGATCGACAGTTTAGGGTACGTGTGGGTTCTGTCCTGTCCGACACCTTTCGCCAGGAGAATGGGGTGCCACAGGGCTCAGTTTTGAGCGTCGCTCTCTTCGCCATCGCGATCAATCCAATAATGGATTGCCTCCCAGCTGATGTATCAGGCTCCCTTTTCGTGGACGATTTTACCATCTATTGCAGCGCGCAGTGTACACGTGTCCTGGAGCGCTGTCTTCAGCGTTCTCTTGACCGTCTTTACTCCTGGAGTGTCACCAATGGCTTCCGTTTTTCTGCCGAGAAGACGGTCTGTATTAACTTCTGGCGATACAAAGAGTTTCTCCCACCGTCCTTAAGACTCGGTCCCGTTGCTCTCCCAATCGTGGAGACAACCAAATTTTTAGGCCTTACATTTGACAGGAAACTTAGCTGGTCTCCACATGTGTCATATTTGGCCGCCCGTTGTACCCGTTCTTTAAATGTCCTCCGTGTTCTCAGTGGTCTGTCGTGGGGAGCGGATCGAACCGTCCTACTTCGTCTATATCGGTCGATCGTCCGCTCCAAGCTGGATTATGGGAGCTTCGTATACTCCTCTGCACGGCCATCCATCTTACGCCGCCTCAACTCCATACACCATCGGGGTTTACGACTTGCGATCGGAGCATTTTATACCAGTCCCGTAGAGAGTCTTCATGCTGACGCTGGCGAATTGCCACTCACCTACCGGCGCGATATACTGCTTTGTCGGTATGCCTGTCGGCTACTGTCAATGCCCGACCATCCGTCTTATCGTTCCTTTTTTGACGACTCTCTTGACCGTCAATACGGGTTGTATGTCTCTGCCCTGCTACCCCCTGGCGTTCGCTTTCGTCGCCTCCTTCAACACCTTACTTTTTCCCTCCCTGCAACCTTTCGAGTGGGCGAGAGCCGCACGCCACCTTGGCTCCAGGCTCAGGTCCGCGTTCACCTTGACCTCAGCTCGCTCCCAAAAGAGGTCACCCCCGGTTCGGTCTACCACTCCCGTTTTTTGGAACTTCGTTCGAAGTTCATCGACATGACTTTCATTTATACAGATGGCTCTAAGACCAATGATGGGGTCGGGTGTTCCTTTATTGTCGAGGCAAAAAGTTTCAAATACCGGCTCCATGGCCATTGTTCGGTCTTCACAGCTGAGCTCTTTGCCCTCTACCAGGCTGTTCTTTACATCTGCCGCCACCGACATTCTGCTTATGTCATCTGCTCAGATTCCCTGAGCGCCATCCAGAGCCTCAGTGATCCGTACCCGGTTCACCCTTTCGTACACCGGATCCAACGCTGTCTTCAGCAGCTGGTGGACGTCGGTTCTCCAGTTAGCTTTATGTGGGTTCCGGGCCATGTCGGTATCCCTGGGAACGAAGCTGCAGATGCCGCGGCCAAGGCTGCGGTCCTCCAGCCTCGAACAGCTTCTTGTTGCGTCCCTTCGTCCGATTTTAGCAGGGTGATTTGTCGGCGCATCTTATCTCTGTGGCATGCCGATTGGGCTGCACTTACCGACAACAAGCTTCGGGCCTTAAAACCTCTTCCCGTGGCTTGGACGTCCTCCTCACGCCCTTCTCGGCGGGAGGAGGTCGTTTTAGCCCGGTTAAGAATTGGACACTGCCGGTTCAGCCATCGCCATCTGCTGACGGCTGCGCCGGCGCCGTTCTGCCCATGTGGGCACTTGCTGACGGTTAGACACATTTTAATGTCCTGTCCAGATCTTAACACACTGCGCCTCGATCTTAACCTGCCAAATACTTTCGATGCCATTTTAGCGGATGACCCACGAGCAGCTGCTCGTGTTCTTCGTTTTATCAATTTGACACACCTCGCTAAGGACATTTGATGATGCTGTTTTTTAATCCTATGCCTGTCAGTCTGTCTTTTATCGTGTTTTCCCTTTTAGTTGTTGTGGTCAACTTGTGCCTCGCGGTGCATTCTTAGAGTAGTCAGGGCGCTAATGACCATTGAAGTTGTGCGCCCTAAAACCACAAAAAAAAAAAAAAAAAAAAGACAGCTACGCCACACTGAAGTAGCCGAAAGGCACGCGTAATCTCACGTAGGCTAGCTAGAGGTCTGAAACAGGATACGTAATGAATGGTAGCAAGAAAAGTACGTAGCTGCTATAATACTTAACTTTTAATCATTCATTTGAATACAGCATTCCTTGATGATACAAGTGAGACTCTATCTTAAAATGGTTAATGGCGCCTTGCTAAGTCGTAGCCATTGACTTAGCCGAAGGCTATTCTAACTGTCTCTCGGCAAATGAGAGAAAGGCTTCGTCAGTGTAGTCGCTAGCAAAGTCGTCGTACAACTGGGGCGAGTGCTATTCCGTATCTCGAGACCTGCCTTGTGGTGGCGCTCGGTCTGCGATCACACAGTGGCGACACGCGGGTCCGACGTGTACTAAATGGACCGCGGCCGATTTAAAGCTACCACCTAGCAAGTGTGGTGTCTGGCGGTGACACCACACTCATGTTCTTAGAGATAACGGTCATCCGAGGAAAAAAGAATTAAAAGTTTGAAACAATAAAGAAAATGTAGGGAGGAAAAGGGAGACATAGATTTTGTTGACGAAACTTTGATTTTACCGTCACACTTAAGTAGGAAATTTTGGTGTCAACGTTCGATACCACACTTGTTAGGGGTTGCAGTTATCGACCGCGGTCCGTACTAGTATCACTGGACCCGCGAGTCGAGACTAGCGCCGCTCCGCGGTTTGCAACAAGTCTCCAGCGTACGCTCGGCCACTCTTGCTCGAGACGCCAAGTAGGAAAGTAGTATAGCCTTCAGCTGATAGGAAGCAACCTCTAACGAGGCGCTTAGTTACAGTATGGCCTATGTGATGCCTCTATAGCTCTCTGTAATTATACTACTCCTGAATATGAATACTCCTGTACCACAAGTTAAGTACAATATATTATTTTTTACCAACGACTTCTAATTATTTTAGTCGTTGTAGACCCAGACCATGCAGCCAGCTCCTTATCGATTTCACTGACAAACCTGCTGTATATGCAAAGAAGAGATTTGCGTGTTTCTATTTAGCATTGGCCACCAGTCATTCACATAGGCGACGATTCGTTCGTCGTCATCATAACAGAAATTACGGAATAATAGAACAATTCACAGTCTCCCAAACCGCTGTAAAAAGGACGGCGCCTAATAGTAACTCAAGCAGGCGGTGAAAATGGCTTTATTCCTAATGCGCTTCTCTTGCGGAAGTCAAGGAACAGAAGATCACCACAACCACACGAACCAACAAAATTATGAAAAGTGGTTGACAGATAATGTTATTCCCAATGTAAACAATGTGCTAATTCTCAACAATGGTCCATACTACAAATTAAAAAAATAAACCAAGCTCCAACCTCTAATTCTACTATAAACGATATAGAAAGTAACTAACAAAAGAACGTATTCCATACCTGGATGAGATGCTGAAACCAGTTCTGTATGAGCTTGTTCGAAGAACCAAGCCAATGATCACGAGTATTCCGTCGATAAGGTTCCACAAACTGCTGGTCACGTTACTTACCATTCGGAATTAAATCCAATAGAAGATATTTGGTCTACTGTGAAAGGCTGGGTAGCTTCTAGGAGTGTTGTCTGCAACGCAATATCTTTCAAACATTGCGCAAGGAGAAATTTAATTAAATGCCCAATGAAGAGTGGATTCAAAAACTGAGCGAGAGTGGATACAGCAAGAAAGTTGTTTGGACGATGAAATAGATAAAATAATAGTATGTTTACGTTGCGTAGGTAGTGATAGCAAAAGTGATTATGGTGATTCTCAGTCCGAAGATGTAGTACTGGAAGGAGTAACCATGCCGCCCGATTGCGATTGAAAGTGAGTGCTCGCAGTCAGTTTCTTGTTCAGCGCGCATACGCGTGTGCCGACCTCCGCGCCAGTTCTCTCCGTGACGTCACCCATATTTTCAGATGGCACAGTGTTCCGATCCTATCCGCAGCGCCAGCGTCCCCAGTCGTTACGACTGCCTAGGTGTTTCCTCCAACAATACACTCTTCCCGCGCTGCAGCGTGCGTTTCAAACTGTCGAGCTTGTGGTAACGATTAGTTCCGCCACAATCACACTATCTGACATTTTGGCGCTCCCCGCACTGTTATCAATTTATCCAAGATTCATCATATGGGGATGAGAGATTTGTGCTTGCCAAAGACCGGAATACTGCCGTTAGTTCGCGAGTTATGCCAGGGAGGAAATTGTAGCTAACGCAGAAGCAGCCGTTCGCATTTTGGACACAGGAACAACTGAATTAATCGGTATAGAAGCAGCAAGAGCATTAGCTCGCACTAAGCCTCCAAAAATTAATGTAGTTCTGAGTGACAGAAATGGCATAAAATGTCTGAATGTGGATGACAGTGCTATCAATCGCACCACTGATAAGCCCACTGCATCAATAGTTATGAGTATAGCCGAGCGTCACTGTATCATTTCCGACATGTTAGATCCGTAGACAAATAGTAAGCTGAATAACGACCCCACTGAAAAAGTTCTCAGAACGTCATGTGGCCGACAAAAAAAGCTCCTCAATCTAACAGAGCGCTTAGAAAAGTCTGTTTAATTAAAGGACGCTGCAACCGAGACTTTATCGGTTGTTGCAGAATCTTAAAGAAAATGTTTAGCTGAGACCTGCTTTGAGTACCCAACCACCTAGTCGAAAGCAAAGTTCTTGACAACACTAATAGCACCGCATGTTGCCGAGCGGATCGCTGCAGTGCCACTGCGGCTGGTAAATAATAAAAAGAAGTGAAATTAATCGCCATTTGGGATCTATTTGTTGCTAACTTACTACCAGAGGGCGAGTACACAACATTAAAGTTTAATACGGCTCATCTGTACAAAAGGAGCTCGGTCATACATTGTTGCTTTAAGTCCTATCTATCATGAGGCACAGTAGTTTGGCAGAGACAATCAGTGACAAATGTCTATAACAACATAAGTTAATGACTGGATTAATAAAATAAAAGTGCTATAACAGGACTTATCTGTTAGGGTAATGATGTGGCTTCACCTCAGGATTAAAGTTAATTATCAATGTATCCAAGTCAGTCACGAAGTTACATCGAATGATTGCCTTACGCAAGCTGGTATTTAAACACAGTTAAGATATAAGAAATCATATGATTGACTTGACAGAGTAAGTTGAGCGTTCGCAGGTAGTAAGGATTGTAAACCGAAGGCATAGTGGGATTCATCAAATCACTCAAACGGAATTAAATTCCTAACGTTCAGTAAGCTCATTCAAGACTATGTACAGTAATAAATTCACCTTGGGAAAAGTTCAGTCAATCATAGCTATACTAGCACTCACATTGCAAAATATTTGTAAGCTCCGAACTGTTGCACCGAAATTTGAAAAGGCCCGAATTGGTGCACATCGGAAAACCCCAACTGCCAACCAGCACATAAACTCATGCAGCTCACCTGCCGCACAAACCTTATCAAACCACCTTACTCACCAAAACAGAAACATCAAAATACCATGAATTGTGCTCTGCCTATCTACTGAAAAACTTGATCATGTGACCAACCACCAGATTCATGTAAGCAAATCACAACTATACCACCTTTACTACGATTATAAATTTTACAACCTTGACATATTTCAAACGTACATTACATATAGTTTTAGATAATCTGATAATCTGCAGTCTAATATTACATTATAAACACTAAAGATCATTCGATATTCAACTTTTGTTTAAAATTTATACATCATAAAAGGAACGGCAAAAACTAGTCAAGATACAGCTAATTATTCAGCTTGCTGCTGCAGCAGTAGATTACTCAGTTATCTTCGAGACATGAACCTGCTAAATTCTCATTAAAGAGACATAAATAAATTGGTCTAATAGGACAAATTATTTATGCTGAATCTAATCTATATTGTATATGTGGAGAACGATTTGTTTTGGCACTATTTTTTGAGGTATTCACTAATTTGCTTATAACAGTTTGTGTCTCGTTTAAACAATATTATTAAGATGATTCTTTTATAGCTGCCTTCAGCATCTGCCATTGCGTGTTGCCTGCGTAAGGATCGAGTCTGTATAAACAATTTAGTATATAAACGCTAATAATTTTGTTAAAATTTAGTTCATACGTTTGCTGTTAGTTTTAGTCAGTTTACCTTTATATTGTGTTTCAGCTCTGTTGTAGATTTTCTGTAGCATGTCTGGAAGTGATTTCAGTGTTTTTAATGAATATTTGAAGCTTCACTTTTAGCACAGTCAGAACCTGACAATTTATTTCAAATGAACCGGTGTATTTTTACGAACAGATAGATGACGTGGCTATGCGGAGTCCCTTTAGCCTAGTGATAGCAAATTTCCTTATGAAAGAACAAGCATCATAAGCCCCCAACAAAAAATCGATTATGTGGTTCTGTTTTTTTGTCGTGGAGACGTTGTAGAGAGCAAGATGTTTTCCATGAAAATCTCAATGCGATTAATCCGAAGATTCATTTCATTATGGAGAAGGTGGCCGAGAGATAACATTTCCTTGGGTGTGCTAGTCTTCAAGAAGGAAGCTGGTAGTTTTGGTCTCACAGTATACCGAAATCTTGCTCAAACGGAAAGTTGCGTACACTGTCCCCGACAAAAACGAGTGTTAAAAAAAAAAAAAAAAAAGTGGATAGAGCGTGGAACATCTGCGAAACAGAGCTGCTCGTTGTAGAATTCTAATCTCACAACTGGGCTGCTGAAGAATGGATATTCTCTCACCGAGATCAAACGAGCGTTGAGACAGTCAATAATAGATCATTGCGATGTACATGAGTCTGCGAAATTGAAATCCAAGGTTTACTCTTGTTCATTAAAGACTGTTTCAGTTTATTGGCTTTCGGACCGTGCCTGTTCATCCATTTCAACAGAGTAACGTCAAGTACGACGATACAAATGTGAGGACAACACAACACCCAGTCCCCGAGCGGAACAAATCTCCGACCCGGCCGGGAACCGAACCCAGGTCCCTTTGCTTACAAGAGAAACTCCCCATCGCACCCTCCCTGAGATTTAGTGGTAAGGGGCCCACCGGACAGACAGTCAAAAACTGAACACAGATCAAGCATCAAAACAGGAAGGTGTACTAAACTGTGAAAAAAAAGTAAAACAGAAACAGTGAACAGTCCAATTTTAACAAGCGTAACATCGAGCGAGGAGCATGAGCTATGGCGTGCTGGTTAATTGGTTCCGGTGTTGGACTGCGAAGTGTCTGAGCCATGTTCTGAACTCCATCGTGTAATTTTTTTCACAACTTTATGAACTGTCGGTCTGGTCAATGAAATGTTTATTCTCTTTTTGTAGTGTTGGCAGTTATAGAATGTGAGTCATGTAGTAAGAATACATTACCGTCACAAGTAAATGTAATGAATAATGAGAGCAGGCGAGACCCCACACAGACGTCTTACAGAAATGAAAACGACAAATAAACGGGTGTTAACTATGTTACAAGAAAGGAATTCAAGAGTCAAAATTTCCAAAACGGAACGCAAGTTCAAAAGCGTTAAAAACATATGTTTTGACAGAGCACACAGAAGCTGTTTGATCGTGAAACTGTTGCTTTCATTTCTTGCAGCTTACGTGACAAACATAATTTCATTGGAAGTGATCACATTCACATTCACACGAACACCAAATCGGGCAAGAAGGCATATCTCACTCACTCACCAGGCGGACAAATTGGGTGCGTCGATAAGATATTCCTAAAAAAATGGTTCAAATAGCTCTGAGCACTATGGGACTTAACTTCTGAGGTCATCAGTCCCCTGGAACTTAGAACTACTTAAACGTAACTAATCTAAGGACATCACACACATCCATGCCCGAGGCAGGATTCGAACCTGCGACCGTAGCGGTCGTGTGGTTCCAGACTGTAGCGCCTAGAACCGATCGGCCACCCTGGCCGGCAAGATATTTCAACCATATCACACACTCACTGTCACTAATGCCGTGTATGACACACCAGACTATTTTCTGGTGGAAGATTCAGTTGACTTGCCGCCTTGTCATCAAAGGTTTGCGATTTCCATTCGAAAGCCACTTACTTTCGGCTGCTAACAGAGTAGTTGTGCTTAATCAACTGTCATTTTGCGTCCCCTCCTTACTCGTGGCTATAGCAAACGGAAGTTACACCACGGCACAGACACAAATTTGAATATAGCGAACAGCGAAAAAAAAAAAGGCACGAGCGAACTTTGAACCCAGCTCGCCCACGTTGCAGTCCAACACGATGACCATATTTTTCTTTTTTTAAAAAAAATTGTTTTACAACGAATGAAGAGACGTTAAGAATCAAAATAAATTTAGGTATGCACGTGCTAAAGCCCGAAAGAACAACTAAACTTTATGCCAGCCAGGATTCGAACCCTGACACGCTCCTTTCGTGGAAACCCTCAGGCACTTTTTTGTTTGTTTGTTTAGTTATTATTATTATTGTCTTTCCTTTCTCAGACCTTAGGTCTGGTTCGGAATGAAAGTGACGCGGACCTTGATCAAGCGTCACTTCCTTTTAACTGTACGGTATATGTTACATTGCGTTTAGGAACTTTCGGGTAATTGAACATGTATCAATAATTACGGATTTCTGAAGTTGTATATATAAGTTTGGATGTAGCTGTATTGCATTGATGTACTGGTGGATATTGCGTGGTATGACTCCTGTAGTTGAAAGTATAATTGGTATGTCAACTTTATCCTGATGCCACATGTCCTTGACTTCCTCAGCCAGTTGGCTGTATCTTTCAATTTTTTCTCCTGTTTTCTTCTGTATATTTGCTGTATTGGGTATGGATATTTCAATTAGTTATGTTAATTTCTTCTTTTTATTGGTGAGTATGATGTCAGGTTTGTTATGTGGCGTTGTTTTATCTGTTATAATGGTTCTGTTCCAGTATAATTTGTATTCATCATTCTCCAGTACATTTTGTGGTGTATACTTGTATGTAGGAACGTGTTGTTTTAAAAGTTTATGTTGTAAGGCAAGCTGTTGATGTATTATTTTTGCGACGTTGTCATGTCTTCTGGGGTATTCTGTATTTGCTAGTATTGTACATCCACTTGTGATGTGATCTACTGTTTCTATTTGTTTGCAAAGTCTGCATTTATCTGTTGTGGTATTGGGATCTTTAATAATATGCTTGCTGTAATATCTGGTGTTTATTGTTTGATCCTGTATTGCAATCATGAATCCTTCTGTCTCACTGTATATATTGCCTCTTCTTAGCCATGTGTTGGATGCGTCTTGATCGATGTGTGGCTGTGTTAGATGATACGGGTGCTTGCCATGTAGTGTTTTCTTTTTCCAATTTACTTTCTTTGTGTCTGTTGATGTTATGTGATCTAAAGGGCTGTAGAGGTGGTTATGAAATTGTAGTGGTGTAGCCGATGTATTTATGTGGGTGATTGCTTTGTGTATTTTGCTAGTTTCTGCTCGTTCTAGAAAGAATTTTCTTAAATTGTCTACCTGTCCATAATGTAGGTTTTTTATGTCGATAAATCCCCTTCCTCCTTCCTTTCTGCTTAATGTGAATCTTTCTGTTGCTGAATGTATGTGATGTATTCTATATTTGTGGCATTGTGATCGTGTAAGTGTATTGAGTGCTTCTAGGTCTGTGTTACTCCATTTCACTACTCCAAATGAGTAGGTCAATATTGGTATAGCATAGGTATTTATAGCTTTTGTCTTGTTTCTTGCTGTCAATTCTGTTTTCAGTATTTTTGTTAGTCTTTGTCTATATTTTTCTTTTAGCTCTTCCTTAATATTTCTATCATCTATTCCTATTTTTTGTCCTAGATATTTATAGGCATCTGTTTTTTCCATCGCTTCTATGCAGTCGCTGTGGTTATCCAATATGTAATCTTCTTGTTTAGTGTGTTTTCCCTTGACTATGCTATTTTTCTTACATTTGTCTGTTCCAAAAGCCATATTTATATCATTGCTAAATACTTCTGTTATCTTTAGTAATTGGTTGAGTTGTTGATTTGTTGCTGCCAGTAGTTTTAGATCATCCATGTATAGCAAATGTGTGATTTTGTGTGGGTATGTTACAGTAATATTGTAACCATAATTTGTATTATTTAGCATGTTGGATAGTGGGTTCAGAGCAAGGCAGAACCAGAAAGGACTTAATGAATCTCCTTGGTATATTCCACGCTTAATCTGTATTGGCTGTGATGTGATATTATTTGAATTTGTTTGGATATTAAGTGTGGTTTTCCAGTTTTTCATTACTATGTTTAGGAACTGTATCAATTTAGGATCTACTTTATATATTTCCAATATTTGTAGTAACCATGAGTGGGGTACACTATCAAAAGCTTTTTGGTAATCGATGTACGCGTAGTGTAGCGACCTTTGTTTAGTTTTAGCTTGATATGTCACCTCTGCATCTATTATCAGTTGCTCTTTACATCCTCGTGCTCCTTTGCAACAGCCTTTTTGTTCTTCATTTATAATTTTGTTCTGTGTTGTACGTGTCACTAGTTTCTGTTTAATGACTGAAGTTAATATTTTGTATATTGTTGGTAGGCATGTTATGGGGCGATATTTAGCTGGTTTCGCTGTGTCTGCTTGATCTTTAGGTTTCAGATAAGTTATTCCATGTGTAAGTGTATCAGGGAATGTGTATGGGTCTGCAATGTAACTGTTAAATAATTTAGTTAGATGTGAATGCGTTGAGGTGAACTTCTTTAACCAGAAATTTGCTATTTTATCATTTCCAGGGGCTTTCCAATTGTGAGTAGAATTAATTGCTTGGGTGACTTCATGTTGCAAAATTGTCACTTCAGGCATTTGTGGTATCATCTTGTATGTGTCTGTTTCTGCTTGTATCCACCGTGCATGCCTGTTATGTTGTACCGGGTTTGACCATATGTTGCTCCAGAAGTGTTCCATGTCTGTTATGTTTGGTGGATTGTTTATTTCAATGTGTGTGTTATCTATTGTCTGGTAAAATTTCTTTTGGTTTGTGTTGAATGTTTGGTTTTGTTTCCTTCTATTTTCACTTTTTTTGTGTCTTCTGAGTCGTTTGGCGAATGCTTGTAATTTCGGCTTCTTTTCGTCTAATTGCTCTGTCGCTTCTTGTTGTGAGATTTTACCTAACCTTTTTCGTTTTTTTTCCGAGATTTCATTTCTTATAAATTGTGTTAGCTGTCCGATGTCTTTTCTCAGTTTTTCTATTTTGATCTGTAGCCTGTGTTGCCATGCTGGTTTTGTGGGTTTCTTCTGTGTGTTGGTTGGCTCTGATCTCTGCCTAGTGTGTATATTTAGTGTAGTGAGTGCTCCTATATATACCAGTAGTTGTAACTCTTCCATAGTTGTGTTTTCATTTATTTTGTTGTGTATGATTGTGTTGATAGTTTTTATTGTTGTTTCGACTTGTGGGTTATTTGGTGGTCTATGCAAGAATGGTCTAATGTCTGTATTTGTGTCTTTGTATTCTATATACGTTAGCTGAAATTTTTCTTCTATATCTAATATCTGTGTCACTTTGTGTTCTATTTGTGCTTGTTCTGGTGGCTGCCTTAAGATTTCGTTTTCCTCTGATTGTTTAATTGGTGCGTGTTGTTCTTTGTTTGTTTGCTCTGGGATGTTTGAGTCCATTACTGTATTTTCTTCTTCTTCTGATTGCACATTATTTTGTTCCAGTATTTGTTGTACTTGTTGTTTGATGTTATCTAATTCTGACTGGGGTATCCTGTTATTTTTTATTATTACACGGATCTGATCAGCTAGTCGTTGTTCTGTTAAAAATTTTAATTCTGGGTATCTGGTAATAAATGTTGTGTATACTTGTGATCTGTATCCAGTTGTGTTGGTTCCTAGGTTTGTTGCTTGGTAATAACAGAACATGAGGTGTCGATTAACTTCATCTGACCATCTCATCCTCTGTCTTTGTTTTCCTTCTAGGGTGGTTGCAGGAAGCATATCCTGCAAAACACCTCTATTTGGATTTAAATCATTTTCCAGTTGGCTAGCAGTGTCGTTACCATTGTGGGGGGGCATAGGGTTCAAGCGTCGTCCCCGACCATGACGGCGCTTGTCCGAGGCTTCATTAGTTCTGTCCTGAACCAACTAATCACACTAAAAGGGGGGTTAGCCCTATTAGTGGTTTGTTCTTTTCGTCGCCTTTTACGACTGGCAGAACATACCGGAGGCCTATTCTTTTCCCGGGCCTCCACGGGATTTATTATTATTATTATTATTATTATTATTAGGAACCTTCCCGGTGACCAAAGGGAAGTGTGGTGGCAAAGTGGTCAAGTTTCGCAACCCAAGGCCTGGCCACCATGTCCCGTTCTCATCCTTCAGGAACCTAGGAAAGCATAGGGAATGTGGAATAGAGGTACAATGAACATCGTTTGTTTATTTATTTTCCTTTAACATTAATACCACCGAGAATATCAGGAGAAAGGCGTCGCGAGGAGGAGGGCGCAACAAGACGTCGGATTCATTGAGACTACCGATGTATAGTTTCTTCTTTGAAGAACATTCCGATGACCAGAAAAATTGTCTGTATTTTGGGTTGCACAATGGCGTTCATTAAGAAAGTGCCAAAATTCAAGGATATTTTTCTCGCCGTCAGCAAACAAGTAGTGAGCAGCGTGTCGACAAACTCACTTCACAGAGTTCGTCTTCGCTTACGGGAAGTATCCACCGTCCGGAAAGACGAGCAGTTGAGTAGGTATCTCATGAGGACTCGTACGGGTAATTACGGACAACATCTGTCGCACCAAGAACCAGATGCCTCTTGCCAGTCTGCACACCAGGCGGTGCTCGTCTGTGTCCAAAACATCACAAGCGACACGCAGCGGAGTGTCTGCGAGGTGAATCTGTGAAGGCGTGACCGGCATATTAGCTTCCCGTTGACAGCGAGGTATCATGCACGTCAGTGTCAAGATAAGGAGCGCACACCGATCGCCAAGCCAAACGGCACGCCAGTCGACGTGGGATGCTTCCTCTCAACCACATTCGGTGACCTGTGCTGCTGAAGGAAACCATAGATCGCCTTCGTGGACGTCAATTGAGCCGGCAGTATGACAGTACGGACGTAGCTCAGTTCAGGAAAAAGTGGCGGACGTAAAAGAAGGGCGGCGGGACTTCCGAAAGCTGTATTTTGGACTGCGGACAACTGTACAATGGCGTCCATTGAGGAAGTGTCAAAAGTCGAGGATACCTTTCTCGCCATGAGCAAACAGCTGAGAGAATAGCATGTTGCTAGGGTCTCCAGCGATAGGATGGTAAGGGACGTAGAACAACGGCACCACAACGCCATGTGAGAGCCAACGAAAAGGGCAACCGCTCTTTTACACAGTGATACAGACCTAAACCATTAGCCGGACGGTGTGACCGTGCGGCTTTAAGCGCTTCAGTCTGAAACCGCGTGACCGCTACGGTCGCAGGTTCGAATCCTGCCTCGCGCATGGATGTGTGTGATGTCCTTAGGTTAGTTAGGTTTAAGAAGTTCTAAGTTCTAGGAGACTGATTACCACAGATGTTAAGTCCCATAGTGCTCAGAGCCATTTTTGAACCTAAATCATCCCTGCACCGCGGAGGGACAAATGAACCCAAAGCCGCTAGCATGCGGTCGGGCATTGATGGTGGAACAGGAAGTGTCTGTGCCACATGGGAGATACGTGATGCCAGATATACATTTATATACTGTGTCCTTTGCAGAAGATCGAGTGCTCGTAAACGGTGATCTAAGAGCCCATCTCGCAGTTGTGAAATTAGGCGCTGGCAATTGATGGCAATTGTGCGCTGCAGTTCACTTACGAAATCGAGTCCTAAGCATAGGATAGTATCAGCAGTAGGCAAAGAAGCAGCGGCGTCAGCAGAAAGCCTCGTACCTATAGCCATGGCGCTCGATTTGCGGACGTGAAGCAGTTACACAAGCTTCGCCGTAGGTGGTAAAACATGCCAGTGACTCCTTGGCCTCAGCACCGCTACGAAGAACGATGACGAGATCGTCTACATAAGCAGTGTAGCTGAATACATGGTCAGCAAGAGACATCCCAGACATAGGCCGCAGAGCAACGGTTCCATGGCGAAAGCATACATCAGTGCAAAGAGCGGGCAGTCTTGACGCACCGATCGACGTATCGATATGGAAGGAGTGAGACAATCATTGTAGAGTACACGAGACGTAGCTTCACGACGTCGACGGTAGTATCATGGTAGCCCATATCGCGGAGCACCCTCTTCTAGGGAATCGTGATAGACCCGATCGAACGCCTGGCTGAAGTCAAGAGCTGCCGAAAGCCCAGGCAGACGACGAGCGTCAGCAACTATGTCCCGATAGCGGATATTCTTGAGACCTCCCAAAGAAGCCTGATTGGGGGAGGTGTCCGTTTAAGCCGCACAGCTAACAGCCGGGTAAAGGTCTTTGTGTCGCTGATGAGAAGCGTCAAGAAACGGTAATCGCATATCCGTGAGATACCCAGGGGCACGGGGATGGGAATGAGAAAACCATCGAGGAAACTGTATGAAGTCGTCAGATGACATAAGGGCCACACTGGCCCAGAAGGGGACGAAATGTCCGATGAAACTCCAGTGGGAGGCTGCCAGGCCCAGGCGACCTGTTTGTAGAACCCGCCTGAATAGCGTCATGAACTTCGTCCTTTGTGACGTTAGCAAACAGATCCATGGTGGCATCCACGGGAACCGCGCCAAAGAAGAATTCAGAGACCGCCGTAATGTTGGAAGAGTGGTAACGGTTTTCAGAGTACAGCATAATATAACATGCATGGAGGGCAGACCCGACATCCCATTGTGTAATAATACGCTGCCCATCATCGGTCGTAAGAACATTAATCAAGGTCCTCCGACGTTCCACTATGACATGATATGTAGGTGGACACTCCTGCACTAACCCATAGCGTGTGCACGCCCTGACCATTACTCCTTCAAGGTGGCGGCGAGAGAGGGATGTGAGCTGTACCTTGGCACGATTCACCATCGCCTGGCGCTCTGGCGAAAACGACATCATCAGTACATTCTCGGAGAAAGGTGAAATACAATTCGTGGGTCTGTCTCCTCCACGGCGCAACCCCCCCCCCCCCCCCCCCCCAATCAAGGCCTTGCAGAGGGCAGGCTTTGTTCAGAGCACCCACCAAGACGGGGCAGACTAATAGGCATCATGGCGTCGATGGTAAGTTGTCCACATGGTCTTGATGAACTGCTGGCAGTTGGGTGAAGTAAGGTGGATCGTGTTCTTTTTCCTTGGTCCACGGCCGCGCCACACCGTTTGGCGGCAGAGATTGATGGCGCCGCTATATGTATCATGATCAGAGAACACAACGGGCCAGACTTAAGCAGCCTGTACACCGCTGACAATACCGTGGGAGATGTTCAAAATGGCTCTGAGCACTGTAGGTCTTAACTGCTGAGGTCATCAGTCCCCTAGAACTTAGAACTAATTAAACCTAACTAACCTAAGGACATCACACACATCCATTCCCAAGGCAGGATTCGAACCTGCGACCGTAGCGGTCGCGCGGTTCCAGACTGTAGCGCCTAGAACCACTCGGCCACTCTGGCCGGCGTGGGAGATGTACACGCGATCGAGTCGGCTGGAAGAATGGTCAGTGAAATGCTTAAATCCCGAACAATCGCCATGAACATGCTCCCAAGAATCCACTAGGCTGAGGTGCTGAAGAACTGCCGCTAGCGACGCCCACGGAGAGTGAAATAGTTTATCTTTGGGTGCCTGGGTGCAGTGAAATCGCCTTCCATAATCAATGCATTCTGGTGACCCAGGAAGAGAGGCGTGGCTGGCTCTGAGAAGAAGCTGGAACGTTCACGGCGGCGATGGTGCATAGACATTGACGATCCTGACGCCACTAAACGTTAGAGCCATACCTCTGGCATCAGGTAGATAGCGATGATCGCCACCCCGATACCAGAAGGGGAAGCATGACAAACATGTGCTGTGAAACTCTGGGGAACACAGAAAGTTGCAACGTGCACTCTCTGAAGGAGAGCAACGTCAACGTCTGCGGCATACAGCATGTCATGGAGTAAAGTCAGTTTGTGGCGTACGCGAATGGTGTTGACGTTGACCGTGGCTATGCGATAATGCTGGAAAGCTGCCATCGCCTGGAGGAGGGGCGATTTATACACGGAGGAGGCACAGGGAACTCCATGTTAGGCCACCGTGGAAGGGCACAGCACTGTGATGTGGAGGGAGGGATGCGATCTGTACCTTGGCACGTTTCACCATCGTCTGGCGCTCTGGCGAATACGGCATCATAGTAAGGGGTGTTTCAAAAGGAAAACACCAGTTTTAAGGCGTTATAGCGATTATTACGTTCAACTTACAATTGTAAATAATACACCAAATGAAAGAGCAACTCAAACAGTTCTGTTTGTATACCTGTGTGCAATGGGAAGAACATGGAATGACTGAAAACCGTTTTGAACGAGTGCGAGTCTTCCACGCTTAGCCCCAAGAAATATCCCCGCGGAAAGTTTATGGGGGTTTCTTTTTATGTGAATCAACTGTAACTGATGTTACTTATCCTGATGTGCTACAGTTATGACGCGTGCCCCATTGGGAAGAAACTGAACAACACATCTGTATTTGGGAGCAAGATGGTGCGCCGACTCACTGGCATAACTCAGTACGTGACTGGTTAAACGACGTTCTACCCGACCGATGGATTGGGCGCAAGGGACCGGTTGACACAGGATTTTGTTCATGACCTCCACGTTCACACAAGATCTGACGTGCTCATGTGTATGTGACTTCGATACCAGCTGATGTATCCGACTTTAGAAACAGTGTTGGTTTAACAGTTACTCCTGACACATTGATCAAGGTTTCGGAACAACTCGCCTATCGACCCGATGTGTGATCGGTGTTCACACTGAATAATTGAAAGAAAAACTGTTCGTGTTTCTCTTTCGTTTGGTGTATTATTTATAATTGTAAGGTGAACGTAATATGTGCTACAAAGCCTTAAAACCCATATATTCATTTTGAAATACCATGTATATTCTCGGAGAATGGTGAAACAGAATTCTTGGGTTCGTCGCCTCCACGCCGCAAACTGCCTTCCGTAACCAATCAAGGCCTTGCGGAGGGCAGGCTTTGTACAGAGCACCCACCAAGACAGAGCAGACTGATTGGCATCACGGCGTCGACAAGTTGTTCACCCCCACCAAGGGTGTTGATCGCTCTGTACACCTCCAGAATGTCCAACCTCAGCATCGAAGTCGTCCGCCCAAGAGGCAGACGTCTTATCGGGCTGGTATAGAGGAACACTACAGGAGGTGCGCCCACGGGTAGCGTCAGTCACAGAAAGGGTGGCATCTGCATCAGAGGCAGGGTGGGGGGGGGGGGAGGTTGGTTTCCAGGGGTGGTTGCTGACTGCAGATGGAGGCAGGGAAGGACGTCCCCTCATCAGGTGTCAGCGAGTCAGAGGATAGCGCACCATCAGTAGCAGGGTCGTCTTCCTTGCAGACATCCGATGGAGACAGTCATCATAAGGGGTACAGCGTTGTGTCTTCCTGTTCCTCGGCGACCGTTGCTTCCTAACAGGCTGTTCCGTGCCGAATGGCGAGCGGTTATCGTGCGACATGTGGCCAGATGGCAGAAAAGCGGAGATTGGTGCAGTTCCATGATCAACAACCAAGAGGTCGGTACAGACGGCTTGTGCCTGCTGACGGTCGTCGTTAATTTGAATTGCCTCAGGCAGGAGTGTAGGAGAGACAGACGAAACGAAACGTCCATCGCGTCGTCGAGAGGAGTCGACGCCGCTACCGACTGACTCAGAGGGGGCGCAGCAGGCAGCACCGCCACAGACGCGTAAGAGGTAACACAGTGGCTGCTGCAGGAAGAGCGACGTCTCCAATTGACATCTGAACGAGTCTACGTCGGAGAATTCAGAACGCAGATGGCATTCCCAGCCACAACCTGAATAGGTGCACGGCTGGCCATCGTACATGACCACATCCATCAATAACCAAGTAGGATAGCAGTTTTTATCTGACAGACACCATTGAGGACACGCTATGTTTCGAACATCTTCCACGTTTCAGTTACGTGACTGACGACGTTGACGTAAGGTTTAAAGGCGGTCACCACAAAGTCCGACGGTACTTCAAACGGGAGTCCGACAATCCTCAACGTTCGGAGGCCAAAACCAGCGTGATCAACCACGACAGTTCCCATGTGTCGTTCAGAATATCGAAACTTGAGAGCGTTAGCGTGGCGCCGCACGGCGTCGGTGCACACCTCGTCATTCGACAGCTTTACGTACACAATAGTACTGATAATCGAAAAAGGAATTCCGACAACATCTTATGACGGGAGACGCATTTCATCCCGTATAAAACGTTCTAATTCGTACACCTTCGGTAGTCCGTGCTCCGGAGGACAAGTTCATTTAATTGTAGCTTGGCGGTAAGAAAACGCCATGTCGGGTGATGAAGTCGGACTCCGATACGAGCCGCTAAGCGGAAGTAAACAAGCTCGCGCTCGCTCGCAAGCAGGACAACAGGCGAGACGCAAACAAGGCGTGCGCGCCTCACCACAGCCAAAGGGCGACTGACGACTTCACCACGACGGCGTGGCTCTACCACCCTCTTCTCTGTTGCACTTCTTGTGCTAGCACCGTTCACTGCTTCTATTTTGCTTTTTTTTCACAGTTCAGTACACCTTCTTCCTGTTTTAATGCTTTATTTGTGTCCAGTTTTTGACGGACTATCCACTTGGGCCTCCTAGCACTAAATCTGAAGGGGATGCGACGGCGAGTACCCCTTGTTAGAAACCACACAGCTACCGAGGCGCACAAAGCATACCGTGACAGCATAGGGAAGATCTTGACGAAACGGAATATCGCTGTAATCTACAAACCCACACGGAAGGAAAAGGAATACCTTCAGTCGGCCAAGGATGATGGCAAACCGATGTAAAGACAAGGAATTTCAGGGACACCGTGAATTTGTGGACATCTGTATGTGCGTACAGCTAAGAGGAAGGTCGAAAAATGCCCGGAAGAACATAAAAGCCACTGTGGAATGCGAGAAACAGGCAGATCAGCTGTTACAGAACAAGGCCGGCCGGAGTGACCGAGCGGTTCTAGGTGCTACAGTCTGAAACCTCGCGACCGCTACGGTCACAGATTCGAATCCTGCCTCGGGCATGAATCTGTGTGATGTCCTTAGGTTACTGGGTTTAAGAAGTTCTAAGTTCTACGGGACTGATGACCTAGGATGTTAAGTCCCATAGTGCTCAGAACCATTTGAACCATTTTAATATTTTAATAAGTGTCTTTGATTCAGCAGCGGAAACAAGAGAGGCTACTGAAATAATCATATACCGCTACCGCATGAACGAGGAGGGTAGCTATAAGTTACCCACGACCTCAGCGGTCACAGTCAACCTGTTCGCCCCGCCAGCAGCTACATAACACACTGGTTCAATAGCGAAACAAGCGGCCACAAGAGAGCTGCCGTTCAGCATAGAAGTCTCGCTATAGGAGAACGGCCTCTTGGTGCAAATCCCGATTCTCCTAGAATAGCACAGGCACTAGCCAATCGTGGAGCAATCGCACCTTGAGCATCTCTGCTTCGAATTTTCCCATGGCATACCAGAATGTTACATCGGTAGTCTCTTGACTATCAACACAAGACGTATATACAGGGTGGTCCATTGATAGTAACCGGGCCAAATATCGCACGAAATAAGCATCAAACGAAAAAACTACAAAGAACGAAACTCGTCTAGTTTGAAGGGAGAACATAAAAGCCACTGTGGAATGTGCAAGACAGACAATATATAAAACAATTGAAGACGTTGAAATGACAACATCTGCTGCTGGCAAGAAGAAGAATACCATAAAATCTGTCGCTGCACACGCACTACTAGATGGACCCGCTGTCTTCTGTGGATGTAGACTGAACTTTGGTATTGATCTGAATGATAAATTTTCGCATGGTAATGGCTGGTTAACTGTCACTGTTGTACGAGATGGTACAGGTGTACCCAATGTATCAGGATTGGAAAGTTTCGTAGACAGAGACATTATAGCCTACCGCACATATCATGTTATTGAAAATGCAAATAAAGACTTCGGCAAATCATCATATATGTCACCCTCACCTTTCTAATGGGACTTAACTGCTAAGGTCATCAGTCCCTAAGCCTACACACTACTTAACCTGAAGGGAGAAACCAGATGGCGCTATGGTTGGCCCGCTAGATGGCGCTGTCATAGGTCAAACGGATACAACTGCGCTTTTTTAAATAGGAACCCTCATTTTTTATTGCATATTCCTGTAGTACGTAAAGCAATAAGAAGGTTTCAGTTGGACCACTTTTTTCGCTTTGTGATAGGTGGCGCTGTAATAGTCATAAACGTACAAGTACGTGGTATCACGTAACATTCCGCCACTGCGGACGGTATTTGCTTCGTGATACATTTACCGTGTTCAAATGGTCCGTTTACCAGTTGCGGAAAAGTTCGATATCGTGTTGATGTATGGCTATTGTGATCAAAATGCCCAACGGGCGTATGCTATGTATGCTGCTCGGTATCCTGGACGACATCATCCAAGTGTCCGGACCGTTCGCCGGATAGTTACGTTATTTAAGGAAACAGGAAGTGTTCAGCCACATGTGAAACGTCAGCCACGACCTGCAACAAATGCTGATACCCATGTAGATGTTTCAGCTGCTGTCGCGGCTAATCCGCACATTAGTAGCAGACAAATTGCGCGAGAATCGGAAATCTCAAAAACGTCGGTGTTGAGAACGCTACATCAACATCCATTGCACCCGTACCATATTTCTACGCAACAGGAATTGCATGGCGACGACTTTGAACGCCGTGTACAGTTCTGCCACTGGGCGCAAGAGAAATTACCGGACGATGACAGATTTTTTGCACGCGTTCCATTTAGAGACGAAGCGTCATTCACCAACAGCTGTAACGTAAACCGGCATAATATGCACTATTGGCCGACAAGTGGAACATCTGCGACCTTGGCAGTTAATGTATGGTGCGGCATTATGGGAGAAAGGGTAGTTGGCCCCCATTTTATCAATAGTGCAATGTATGCTGATTTCCTACGTAAAGTTCCACCGATGTTACTACAAGATGTTTCACTGCATGACAGAATGGCGATGTACTTCCAACATGATGGATGTCCGGCACATAGCTCGCGTGTGGTTGAAGCGGTATTGAATAGCATATTTCATGACAGGTGGATTGGTTGTCTAAGCACCATACCATGGCCCGCACGTTCATCGGATCTGATGTCCCCGGATTTATTTCTGTGGGGAAAGTTGAAGAATATTTGCTATCGTGATCCACCGACAACGCCTGACAACATGAGTCAGGGCATTGTCAATGCATGTGCGAGCATTACGGAAGGCGAACTATTCGCTGTTGAGAGGAATGTCGTTACACGTATTGCCAAATGCATTGAGGTTGACGGACATGATGTTGAGCATTTACTGCATTAATGTGGTATTTACAGGTAATCACGCTGTAACAGCATGCGTTCTCAGAAATAAGTTCACAAAGGTACATGTATCACATTGGAACAACCGAAATAAAATGTTCAAACTTACCTACGTTCCGTATTTTAATTTAAAAAACCTACCTGTTACCAACTGTTCGTCTAAAATTGTGAGCCATATGTTTGTGACTATTACAGCGCCATCTATCACAAAGCGAAAAAAGTGGTCCAACTAAAACATTCATATTTCTTTACGTACTACACGAATATGTAATAAAAAATGGGGTTTCTATTTTAAAAAAGGCAGTTGATATCCGTTTGACCTACGCAGCGCCATCTAGCGGGCCAACCATAGCGCTATCTGGTTTGCCCCTTCAAGCTAGACAAGTTTCGTACTTTGTAGTTTTTTCGTTTGACGCTAGACAAGTTTCGTACTTTGTAGTTTTTTCGTTTGACGCTTATTTCGTGAGATATTTGTCCCGGTCACGATCAATGGAACACCCTGTATATATATATATATATATATATATATATATGATGCGTTGGCAGAAGAGTCAACACCGTGTTGCTAGAGGAGGCCGAAATGCACGCGTTTAAATACACGCAGACTGGCGTGAGGTCTGGAACAGGACAATGTCTTGAGAATTGCAATAAAGTACGAAAATCTTGTAATACTTAACTTTAATCCGTAATTGGAGAACATCGCTCTTGATGATACAAAAGTATATATAAACTGGTAATGGCGCCTTGCTAGGTCGTAGCAAATGACGTAGCTTAAGGCTGTGCTAACTATCGTCTCGGCAAATGAGAGCGTATTTGTCAGTGAACCATTGCTAGTAACGTCGGCTGTACAACTGGGGCGAGTGCTAGGACGACTCTTTAGACCTGCCGTGTGGCGGCACTCGGTCTGCAATCACTAATAGTGGCGACACGCGGGTCCGACGTATAGTACCGGACCGCGGCCGATTTAAAAGATACCACCTAGCAAGTGTGGTGTCTAGCGGTGACACCACAATATACACCAGCCAGCAAATTAGTCGCCCTGCAGAAGTTCTCTGTAAAGACGATAGACTCGTCGGCCTCATAGCGGTTTTAGTGTTTCACAGTGAACACAACAAAGGATTTTATTCAAACTGAGACCTACCGTGGTAGCCCATGAACTTCTGGCAGATGGGAGACTCATCTAGGAATACGACACGTGAATGACACACAAACCCCGGATGTCGACTGTCCCCGCCTACTTAATGAATACGGACACGCTCCGCAGTGCTTTCCTCGTGGCACAAACATAGTACCCAGACGATGACAGCTTCTGATGTACGCTTATCACCTGGCTTTTAACACCGAGTAGCGCCTCAGCGTGCTGTTCAGTATTTTCTTAAACAATCTTCATTCACTATCAATTGCTAGTCCTTAACTGTATAGCGCACTCATACTTATTACGGGATTGCGACAGAGTAAGAACGATGGGTGTTTGGTAAAAGTGTGAATGATATAGTCGAGGATGAAATACTCTAACTTTTAAACAGGGCAGCGTAGTCAGCGACCGTTTACAACTTAAAATTAACAGCAATCTCTGCTCTCAGTCGGAAAATAATTATTTGTTGAAGAGGACAATGGACAAAGCATAACTGCATGCTACAGAATTGTACTTGTTTACACAATGGGAGAGACGTAAACCACAAAACGCTGCAAGAAGAACAGCGTGAGGAAAGAAGAAGGAATCGATATCAAGGGAACTGTCATTGAACATTAAGGGAACAAGGAGGATTCACACAATAAAACCACGAATTTCTGTGTTGTTTCTAGTAATTGCAGAAAATAATAGCAAGTGAAGCACCATTGTAATATTCTGTAAATGCAGTTATTAACAAGTTGATTGAGCATTACTGAAGCGACTAATAGCTGTAGAATATTTATTTCTGAACCGATTTTTATGTTCAATAGGATTATGTCGTGACACGTCATGGGTGTGTATAGTGAGAGACGTATTCTCTGCTCCGACACATATTACGTACTTTAAGAAAGTAACTGATGAGAACCTGCTATATTCTGGTAAGTGGTTAAAAAGTGCAACACTCAAAAGACATGTATGGATGTCAAAGTGACTTCGTGCACGTACACACCATGGATGTGTACGTAATAATGCGAGTTACAATTCTGTGAGACACGTAGAATGCATTAGCGTTGTTCGTGTTTAGTGTTATCAGGTCTGGTAGGGCATATAAAGAGCGTGAACCGCGTCAGATATTGAGTGATTACTGTCAAGGAAACGAAGATACCACGTACTTGGTTCAAATGGTTCAAATGGCTCTGAGCACTATGGGACTTAACATCTATGGTCATCAGTCCCCTAGAACTTAGAACTGCTTAAACCTAACTAACCTAAGGACAGCACACAACACCCAGCCATCACGAGGCAGAGAAGATCCCTGACCCCGCCGGGAATCGAACCCGGGAACCCGGGCGTGGGAAGCGAGAACGCTACCGCACGACCACGAGATGCGGGCACCACGTACTTCTGTGAGACAGCGACATCAGCATCAGTTTGAAAGCAATCTCGATGTGGATCTCCGTTTGGCCGGCTGGTCGAATCCGGCAATATCCAGATTATATTGTGGGGCATTCGGATGTGACAGTGGCCCGATGTTCGACTTGATGGAAACGTGAGGGCAGGTATGCTTGTCATCAAGTTTCCGGTCGCCACGTTTAACCACAGCAAGGGAGGGTCGCCATATTGTGTGCCTCTCACATCTGTGCCTGCCATCTGAGAACGAGGAATGACACGGGATGACAATATTTTAGCCGTTTTATCCACATTCGTGTCTTTTAATATATTTTTTGGCGCTGATAACCTCACTGTTGAACACTGATGAAATACAAACTGACTAACCAACAGAATGAGTAATGCACTCTCTGGAATATTCTGTCATACCACACCACTGGTCGGAGATTAGCAGCAACTAGGGTGTTACCGTGCCATGAACTGGCTGCCGTTAACATCACAACACACACTTGTCGTGATTGGGAAGCACGGACAGCTGACTGACATTTCATTGTCGTCAGCGTTGAATCGCGGACCTGCACCAGCACCAAAGACCATCGTCGGCACAGCGGTACTTCACGGACATACTACGTGCTCATGTGTTACCTCTCATGAGTCAGTATCGCGGTGTCTTTTCTCAACAGGACATTATTCGTCCGCACATGGCAAGTGCCTGCGTGATGTAGAGGAGCTCTCGTGGCCTTTAAGATCCTCAGATCTGTCCGCACTAGAACATGTGTGGAGGCCAACTCGGACGTCTAACGCGACCCGGTGCCAGTAAGTATACAGGATAACAACGACCTTACAGCTTGGCTCGGCAGTCGGTACAATAGCCTTATGACACACTTTCCGACAGAATCAATGTGTGCATTCAGGCCACAAGGGATTTACGTCGTACTGATAAGAGGCTTATACTGCCAAGTTGCTTGTAAATTTGACTCGATTCTGTAATCAAAGAAATAACATCATATACCCTCCCACACACGAATTTTCATTTAGTTTCCTCCTTCCCTCCAGAGTGCGTCACTTTTTTTGTCAGGCTGTGTGCATAACACTTAATAAGGAAATTCTGCTTCTATGATCAGGATGCAAACAGTATTTCTTGGTCTTTCTGATGAAATGACTGCACAAAAAATCTTTTGGGACTTCCGCTCACTTTGTCGATAAAGTTGTTTGCTCACTACAGCCAGTTAGTTTATTTACTATTCAACGGTTTTTCTTGCTGTTTCTGTTGAAATAACTGTTGAAAATCTTGCTCTGTAATCAGTTATTAAATTTAATAGTTTTCAACCGGTGTTTCTTGCTTGTTTTTGTCGTAACAACAGTAGGGTAACATTTGGCAACTTTCGATTCATGTATTTAAGAACTTTTTGTGCGTTTAGTACGTTATTAAATTTAATATTTTTCAGCCGGTGTTGCTGGCTGATTCTAGTGAAACAGATATAGAGAAAACTTTTGCAAACTTTCGTTCACTGTGTTCAGTTTCGTTAGTGTATCACTGGACTCTTGAAATTTTTTTTTTTTAAAGGCAAGAAATCAGTCTTCTTCTCTTTCACTCAGGATAGCAATGTCATCACCGAATCGTATCATTGACATCCTTTCACCTTAAATTTTGGTTCTACTCCCGAACTTTTCTATTATTTCCGCCACTGCTTCTTCGATATACAAATTGAATAGTAGGAGCGAAATACTACAGCCCTGTCTTACACACTTTTTAATCCGAGCACTTCGTTCCCGGTCGTCCAACCCATTTCTCCTTATACCTTACCCCTATTTTTCTCAGAATGTCGAACACCTAGACCCATTTGACATAGTCAAAAGCTTTTTCCAGGTCGACAAATCCTATAAACCTGTCTCGATTTTTCCATAGTCCTGTTCCATTATAAATCATAGGGTCAGGACTGCCTCTGTGGTGTCTTTACCTTTCATAAATCCAAACTGATCGTCATGTAACACATCTTCAATTTTCTTTTCCATTCTTCTGTGTATTATTCTTGTCAGCAACTTGGATCATGAGATGTTAAGCTGATTGTGCGATAATTCACGCATTTGTCAGCTCTTGTAGTCCTCGGAATTGTCTGGATTATATTTTTCCGAAAGTCAAGTGGTACATCGCCAGACTCACTCATTCTGGACACGAACATGAGTAGTCGCTTTGTTGCCACTTCCCCCAAAGATTTTAGGAATTCTGATAGAATGTTATCTATCCCTTCTGCCTTATTTGGGCTTAAGTCCTCCAAAGCTCTCTTAAATTCTGATTCTAATAGTGGATCCCCTATTTCTTCTAAATCGACTGCTGTTTCTTCTTTTGTCACATCAGACAAATGTTCCCCCCCATAGAGACAGTCAGTGTACTCTTTCCACCTATCCGCTCTCTCCTTTCATTTAACAATGGAATTCCGTTGCATTCTTAAAGTTATTATCCTTGCTTTTACTTTCACTGAAGGTTATTTTGACTTTCATGCATGCTGAATCACTTTTTTTCGATTTCTTCACATTTTCCATGCAGCCCTTTCATCTTAGCTTCTCTGATCTTCCAATTTGTTCCATTTCTCTTCGACTTGTATTTCTGTATTCCTGAATTTCCGTGAACGGTTTTGTATTTCCTCCTTTCGTCGATCAACTGAAGTATTCCTTATGGTACCAATGATTTCTTCGCTGTTACCTTTTTTATACCTATGGTTTTGTTTCCAACTTCTGTGATTGGCGTTTTTAGAGATTTCCATTCCTCTTCAATCGAACTGCCTACTGAGCTATTCTTTATCGCTGTATGTATAACCCCAGATAACTTCAAGCGTATCGCTTCGTTCCTCAGTACTTACCTATCCCACTTCTCTGCTCATTTCCTCCTGACTAGCCCCTTGAACTTCAGCCTGGTCTTCATCACTACTAAATTGTGATCAGAGACAATATCTCTCCCGGGGAACGCCTTACAATCCAGTACCTGATTTCGGAATATGTTTGACCATGATGTAATCTAAGTGAAATCTTCCCGTGTCGCCTGACCTTTTCCAAGTATACCTCCTCTTCTTGTGATTCTTGAACAGAGTATTCACTATTACGAGCTGAAATTTATTACAGAACTCAATTAGTCTTTCTCCTGTCTCATTGCTTGTCGCAAGCTCATATTCTACTGTGGTAAGGAGTGGTATTCAACTGGGGAGGTGACTGACTCGGGGCAGTGAACGGCCGATGCCATACTTTAGTTCAAAATGTTATAAATCGGTTACTTGACGGATAGCTCCAAGCCAGACGCCATGTAGCGTGCATTCCACTGACCCCAAACCACCGCCATTCGCGCTTTCAGCGATGTAAAGTGAGAGCTCACTGGAGGGCAGGGTGAAGATCTGTTGAAAGCTGCTTCTGCCAAGGTTCCGGTGATGGCCGTGTCTTAGAAGGAGGCCAGGTGAGCGCCCGCTGCCAATCTGTCTGCTTAGACACACTGAACCTACACCTGGAGCTATGGTCAGGGGTGCGACTTCGTATGACAGCAGGAACGCTCTCGTTTACCCAGACCAATTTTGTGCGTTAGTCCGGTGATTCGACCTACTGCGTTGCCATTCGTGAATAGCATTCTCGGGGTTGTTTTTCGACAGAATAACGTTCGCCCACATACCGCTGTTGCAATCCAACATGCTCTACACAGTGTCGACATGTTATCTTGTTCTGCACGACCCAGTCGAGCATGTATGAGACATCATCGATCGATAACTCCAGCCTCATCCAGAATAACATTATCCGTCCCTGTACTGACCGACCAAGTGTAACAGGCTTGGAACTCCATCCCACAAAGTGACAGACAGCACCATTACGACAATTTGCGTGCGCGTTTGCATGCTTGCATTCGACATTCTGGCGGTTACACCGGTTATTAATGTAACAGTATTTCGCATTTGCAATGGCTTTTCCCGCGCTTGCCTTAAATTGTGATGTTGCAATGTTAATCACTTAAATATGTTACCCAGACAAATGTATTCCCGAAATTTCATTAGTCTACATTAATTATTTCCTGTATATACTAGGGTCGTCCACAAAGTAAGTTCCGTTTGGTTATATAAAACAAACGTGTACAGATATAGAAAAAAAATATTTACTATACAGAAATCTACAACTGTTAAACTACTTCTCTACATAGCTTCTAAAATTTTGTATGCACTTATTGTAGCATGGCACAGGTTTTGCACGCCTTCTTCATAGAAGGTTGCCGCCTGTGTATTCAACCGTGTGGTAACGTTCTTTCAGCTCGTCATCTTCGTTGAAGTTGTTATATCCACAGATTACCACCCATGTGCTAACAAAATTTTTTATTAGTTGGAGCAAGGCCACCGCTTAATTTTACAAAAGATAAACTTTATTCGAAAAGAAAAGGCTTCTTCTCCTACCAAAATTTTATGACAAGCCACGAATATGCCACCTTACTGAATTGAAATATTAGCAACTGAACTGAATTTAAGTTCATTTGTCAGGTTTTCTCTCGACCCTTTCCGGCGGATGCCGAGGAAGTAGACGGGCGCAGAGTCTGGGGTCGATGGCTGGCGTAGCGAAGACGGGGCACCTGGACGTTTCGGCTGCGTCGAAATATCTTCGATATGGCAGTCCTCGGCGGGTCTAAAGACGCCTGTTTCCCTTTCTTCTGGCTATTTAACAGGACGGCTCCAGTCTTTCTCCGCTGATTCCGGAGTGATGATTGGCGGCCGTTGGCGATCCCTGATGTTGGGTGGTGATATCATAGTGTGCGCGTGGGTAGATCGCGGCTGATTGAATGTTTGGCGGGAACGCCTCTAGCGCAGGCTGGCGGAGCCACCTTCAAGCTGTCTCTCTACCGTTCCACTCTCGAACGGCACGCGGGAAAAAAGAGAACTTAAATTTTTCTGTGCGAGCCCTGATTTCTCTTATTTTATCTTGATGATCATTTCTCCCTGTGTAGGTGGGTGCCAACAGAATATTTTTGCAATCGAAGGAGAAAACTGGTGATTGAAATTTCATGAGAAGATCCCGTCGCAACGAAAAACGTCCTTGTTTTAATGATTGCCAATCCAATTCACGTGTCATATCTGTGACACTATCTCCCCTATTTCGCGATAATACAAAACGAGCTGCCCTTCTTGGCACTTTTTCGATGTCATCCGTCAGTCCCACCTGATGCGGATCCCACACCGCACAGTAATACTCAAGAATAGGGCGGACAAATGGTTCAAATGGCTCTGAGCACTATGGGATTTAAGATCTGAGGTCATCAGTCAAATCTAACTAACCTAAGGACATCACACACATCCATGCCCGAGGCAGGATTCGAACCTGCGACTGTAGCGGTCACTCGGTTCCAGACTGACGCGCCTAGAACCGCTCGGCCACAGCGGCCAGCTAGGGCGGACAAGCGTGGTGTTAGCAGTCTCTTTAGGAGACCTGTTGCACCTTCTAAGTGTTTAGGTGTAAGAAGAGATGAAAGTCGCTAGGAGCGAGGTCCGAGCTGCACAGAGGATGATCGAACGCGTCCCAGTGAAATTTCCGTAAGAGTCGTTTGGTCACATTCACCATGTGAGGTCGGGCATTATTGTGGAAAAAAACAACACCTTTTGACAGTAATCCTTCCATAGCAAGGGTACTTAGTGTAACTTAATGTTGTGCTTAATCTTCTCTTCAATTGTGTGAAAGTTCATCAGCAACCACAGACGGGCGTCCACTTCGTTCTTCATCGTGAACTTGATCACGTCCTTCATTGACCAGTCTGACCCATCTTCTAACCATTGAATCACTCACAGTATTTTGTCTATAAACCTCGCAGATTCCCCGAAGAATTTCCTTTGGTTTAACTTTCTTTGCATTTAGATCTGATTTCACACGCTGCGGCATTTTCAATTACAGCTGAAATTATAAAGAAGCACTACAAAGCACACGTCGGCAGCAGCAATCTGAAAATGGCGTACATGTCTTCTCCTTGTGTCAGAGTAACTGCCGCACATGCTCGGAACTGCGATCGTAGCGCTGCCGCGGATAGAAATAGAAACGGAACTCACTTTGTGGACGATCCTCGTATTAGAACAAATTTCTATCTAAATTAGAAAATTTTTTTGTTTAATACATTTGTCTTTCCTTGACAAAGTGTAACGTTTTCTTTTTTTGTCACCTTTGCACTCCCATTTTTAGAGTATTTCATTTAATGTGGCGCAATTTTGAAACAGGAATGTTGCCACAAGGCACAGCGAACTTGTCTGTATGATACATTCGTATTGTTCCTGGCTGTCGTATGCATCACCTTGTATTAAGTTCTGAGGAAATTTACGAAAATTTATTTTACAGTGATACTGTGAGATTCTAGAATAGAGAAGACAGAGACTGACAGATCAGCTGTTGCGCAAAATACTTTGCAGCCAGGATACCACAATATTCATCTTGATGGGTTTCAAGTACTGGCAGACACTAGCGGATCCCAGGAACAACTCTACAGAGAGGCCACAGAGATTGTTAAACACCCAAGATTTATCGGCGGGACGGACGAGGGCATTAAAATGAATGTCATCTGGATCTCGGTGCTGAACAAGATGCATACGACTCTTCCACCATCACGTGACAGCAGCAGCGGACTATGGCAACCGACAATGGCCAATTACAGCTGGGTATTCAAAGAATGTGACTTCACTTCACTGCATGGCAGCACGCATAAACGGAATTTTGCTGCAGAAGCCATGCCCCCCCCCCCCCCCCCCCCCAAAGTGTCCTCCACAGATGGGGACGAAACGTTGGGTTTTAATGTGAACTCCATCCGACCACTGCATAATGGCCCGGAATATTTTATTAACTGTGACATTACCGACCCGAAAGTTTACGTTTTACTGGTGCAAGTCTTTTCGCCCATACACATCTGCACAGCCGTCGCTCAGCCCCGCCATTTATGGCCCACGGTGCACCACAATTACCTCGACACAAGTTTTGGATAGCGCCATTTTTCCTATCGCGGTAAGCTTAAACCAGCGCTGTCCGCAAACAGTTTGCAGACATTCGTTTCAGAGGTGCTTCCACCCTTCGCTGGAAAGCCGATCATCACGCACGTCTAGACGTCAGATAGACGCTCCATTTCCTCATTACAGTGACTGCACTATTTTCCATGCCCCCCCGAAATGCTTTGTATACCCACCCGCGTCTGCGAATGATTATTCTACATTGACATAGAACATTAATGTGATTGGATGATTATATATATATATATATATATATATATATATATATATATATATATATATATATATATATATCCAACATAGCAAAAACAACAAAGCGGCTGGTAAAGACAACATAGTAGCAGAACTACAACTACTGAAGAATTTAGGTCCTAAATCACTTGAGGAGCGCACGGAGATTATTATAGAAATTTGGACAACAGAAGAATTACCTGACGATTAAAAGTGTGCACTTATCCATCCTATGCACAAAAAAGGAGACAGAACGGATGTCAACAATTTCACTTCTACCAGTCACCTACAAGATCTCCTCTTCATGCCTATTGCAGAGAACACAGGAACAAATTGAACACAATATTGGGGAGTATCAAGCGGGTTTCTGACCCGGACGTTCCTGCCCTGAACAAATTTTTAATCTAAAAACAACGTTGAAATACAGAGCTATTAGATATAAGCCCACCATACGTACATTCAAGAAGGCGTATGACTCAGTTGACCGTAAATCCCTTGTCACCACACTAATAGAAGCTGGACTTACGTGAGTTCTTTGAGCAGACACTCTCCAACACAACCTCTAAAGTAAAATTCATGGGGGAAATCTCGGACTATCTCCAATTCTGTTCAATATCGTTTTGGACAAAGTCATAAGGGAATAGGAGAGTGAGCTTAGAAAACGTGGCCCATGGAAACCATGAAGACTGGAAGGTAAACTGAAGTCACCTGCCTAGCCTTTGCCGATGACCTTACAATTTTGACAGGCAGTGAACAAAATGAAATACACCAAATAGAAATGCTCAAGGAATGCGCCGAGAAGGTTGGCTAGCAAATTCCTTTTGAGAAAACGGAATTTACCTGTGTACACTCTTAAACAAACAGAATCTCACTACAAAATATGGACGGATAAACAGAGTTCCACATTTTAAATACCTGGGTGAAATTTTGGAACCCACTGAACTAGAAAAAAATCTCAAGAAACTTGAGCACAGAAACTAAAGAGAATCACCGGTCGAACACACCAACTTTACAACAAAAAGTGCATGTCCATGCATGCAAAAATCAGGCACTAGAGCACTGTCATTAAACCCGAGGTGCTATACACAACAGAAACCTTGTCACTTCATAACAAGATGCTACTACAAAATCTACAAAAAGATGAACGAAGAACTGCAAACCAGCAAAACTACAGAGAAAATTTCAAATATTGCTGCTGACATTAGAAAAAGACGCCTAAAATTCTATGGACACATACGCAGACTCCCTGAGTCTAGACTCACACGCCATATACTCACAGCCACTGAAAGCCTTAAGGGTATGACATGGGCCGAACAAGTACGAAGAGACATTACTGATGCTCAATTCACCATTCAGGACACTGCAGACCGTAACATTTACAGAAGCAAAATAGACAAGTGGGAAGTCCAGCCAGAGACAAGAGCCAAAAAGACCGGTACAAAGTGGACGGATGAAAGAAAGAAAGCCATGAGCGAGAAAAAGATCTCATGGAAAAACCGCAGGAGGAACTGTAGAAGCTTCACGTGATCCACAGAGTGTATACTACGTGTATAATAATCGTAAATACACCTGTAACCAGAAAAAATATAACTCCCTGTGAAACGTCCCCTTAGAAAAATTATACATGACTGTGCTTAAGCTGACACACAACATTTTTTTAGCGCGACGCAATCTGACTTTCAGAAATCCCTACAAAAGAATGGCCCTGACTAACATTAACCTATACCTTTCACAGATCACTTACCTTCGTTCATCAAGCTACTGCAATACAGCGAGCACCACTACTGCCAGCTAAATAAAAGATTCAAACTACTGAAGGCACTAACTACTGATAGGCATAATTAGCAAACAAAAGATTTTGATAGAGAACAAACAATGTATTTACCTTAATAGTCATAATATATATAGCAGTTCATGACATGCAGCCTTACAAATTTCAAAACTTCGCCATTTCTCTCCCCACATCCACCACTGCTGGCGGCTCACCTCCAACTGCGCAGTGCTATGCGCTGTTCACATCCAGCTGCCGCTGCCCAACACTACAATGGCAGACAACAATGCAAACTAGCCACAGACTGCACACAGCACAGCCAGTGATTTTCATACAGAGCGCTATGTGGCGGCGGCGTTACCAATATAAGAACCTAAACAGCCTACTTACATAGCCCCATGCTCCCCACAACAAATTTTACAAATTGTTTTGGGCAGTGGCCAATAATCATTTGATAAAATTTTTCATAATTACAACAACAAAGACATCAAATGCACACAATTATTGATACAATGTTGGTCAAAAGCTAAAATTTTCTCACAGTCCATAAAGACGGTCCTGATCGTTCATCACAGTAAAATAGCAGTGTTTTTCTCAAAGTCTGAGCAGTAAAAGAAAATGCACACGGAAGTAGTGGATTTCCATGCAGTCTTGAAGAAGTAGTGTTGTCCTTCCAACGGAAAGACAGTGCTGACTCTTGACAAGCAGACAGGTAATGGGCCACAACAGAGCAAACCCACAGCAGAGTCATTCGACGTTTTGAAGAATATTGGTAGGTAGGTCATCACAGAGCAGACCCACTGTAGTCCTGGTAGAGATTACGGTATTGGTGGGCCACCAGAGTTGCAGACCCACTGCAGTCCTTGTAGAGATGGCCAGCAGCCATCTGCTGTGACTGTGCAGGTGCACAATCACCATTGAAGAGTCTTGCGGATGATATAGCAAGTCCATAAACCACCACTTGTGCACTCACAAAGTTTTATTTTTATTTTTATTTTTATTTTTTTTGTCCTTAGAACCAACAATGCTGTTAACCAGTCCCTTGCTGAATTATTAACACACGTGCAAACACTATCAGTCCCAACTTCTCACATATTGTCCATATACTATGACCAACAGAAATGTGTGCAGTGAAATGTAACTTACAAGTTACTTAATTTGATGAACTGGTGTCAATTACAATTTTCTAACATAAGAATACAATAACAAAGGTACAAAATACATCATTAAAACCATAATAATACAGATAACATTTGTGGTAATACAGGCTTTACAAAACGATAGAAATAAACATATACATCAGTGTTACAGGAATTATGACATAAGTAAATACATAAAAGATCAGAATAACTTTTGAAACTCAACTTCACACATGAGCATTAAAACAAAACAGAATAAATAATGTCTAAACATCTTTAAAAAGAAAATAACATATTATTAGAAAAATTCTACAACATAACTCGTATCAGCTAAACACATAAAGACAGGAAAAACACAAATATACAAGAGTACACAAACACATAGCAGAATAACAGGAAAGGAAAGGACAGGGTTTGTTTTATTGCAGTATCTTGCAAACAATACTTTCTTTACTTCTTGGAGATCTCCCTTCGTTCTTCATTATTTCAAAAAGTGCTATCTATACCTGCTTTCTGCACTTTTTTTGTAAAACTTCTCAATGCATTTTTTCCAATTCATCGCAACTCATTCTCTTATATAGTCTACCCCTCTTAAGCTAACTTAAATTACTGAGCTCAGATGCTAAACTAAGGGACAAGGCAATGCAGCAGCACAAAACAATTAATGCAAACAGCAATGAAAAAATGCAAATTGGCAAAGCTAGCAGCAGTAAATGTAATAACTTATATCTAAACATGACAAACCCACAAGCAGAAAAAATATTACAGTAAAAATGGCCATGTTTTATACCTATGTCACATCTTAACACTAGAGTGATGCATTAGGAGAACTTACACTAGCAGATAAGTTACCAAATTGTAAAAAAAATTATTTATGCAATTCCTGTGAAGGGAAATATCTATGTGCCTTCGTTTTCTTGGAAGTAGATCATAAATTTCTTATTGACTGCATCTGTAGGCATAAAATAACTATATTAGTACATCTATTTAATTTAATTTTAACCAATGCTGCAGTGCAGCTAGAAACTAGATATTAAACAAAATGAGTAAATAAATACATAAAGCAAGCCATATGGCATTTCTCTCAACTAGCAAGACAATAGCTGTGAAATGTTTCTCATTTTTTCATTAGGCATTTTAGTAAATATCATAAATTAAGAGCTCCACAGTATAATCATGTTTTCAAGTTTGAGCATGTCGTATTTGCGATGCTTTCTACAAAGGAATGTCAATAGCGAGGATAATGGCCTCCCTTTTTTTTTCTCCACCCGTGCCTCTGAAAGGCACACACTAATGGCTTTTTCCCAGGCGACTATCGCGCAGCTGGGTGCCCACCATGCATTACATGAAGGTCACTTAACTTTCCTACCGAAATATTTACGACAGCAGTTTCCACTACAGTGGAAATCTCATATAAAAAATGTCACAGGTCGAGAATTTGCGTTACAAATGTGTAGAAACAAAATCCTATAAATAAGACACTGTCCAAAAAATTTTCAGTGGCATTGTGTTACATTCACACATGTACACGCATTTCATAATTCTAAAGTACGATTCTTGGTTTCCAACATCCTTTTCCACAAATCAGAGTCCCTAACCACTACTCATTATTCCTTACCTTATTATACATATACATATTCGTCAACACTTCTTCAATAATTCATCATAAGAAATACATAGCATAATCAAATTCCTCATATACGGTATCATCATCTTATTGATCATAACCATACCTCAACACCATAATACATATCGTCGTCATAAAAATAACATCATAACACCTCAGTCAAATCTAAAAAACGTCATAGCTTTCTGCAATAATGTCAAAACCTAAAAAAAATTCTCTGCTCATTTCAATAGTGTCATCTACCTCAAATGTACTTTAAAATCATGATCCCATACCAAACACATCATTCAAATCTCTCATAGTATCACAATGGTTCCGAAAAAATATGAACCGTTCACAAAGTACAGACAAATTTCAATTTCATAAGTGTGAAGTTACCCAAGTGTGTAATTGCGTAAAAATGTGTCACGGATGTAGTAAAAAAAAATGTTTATCTCTCAGTTAGATGATCAGATAGCTGTGTAATTTGTGTGTTAGAGAAATATGGTACTGATGTGTAAAGTTGTATAAGCAAATACCATATTAGCTAGGGCTCCTTGTGCTTGCCAAAGACATGGTACACAAAGTAAGCGTGTACCCCCCTGAGGATTAATGTAATTATACCCTCAGGTGTTACATATTACAGCAATGGAATGAAATGTACCACGGAAAACCTTTGTATCTTTGCAAATCAAAAATCTTTAAAAATAAATGTTTTAAGTACAAATTTAATCACTCAAATATGTGTACTGTAGCGCTGGTAAAAAATGTGCCAAGTGTCATAATTATCGTTGTCTGTAAGCAAAGTTCTGTGGATGTCAATGTACTTACCTCGTAATAAACAAAAGTGAAATGCTATGCGTGTAGATATCGTAGTTATTATGTACATTACCGTGATCAAGAAAGTACTATACTGTAATGTATTGTTGTGCTACGAAAAAAGCTGTCTCATTGTAATTATACCACAAAAGTTACTGCTAAAACATGTTACTTTCCAGAAGAATTCAGAAAAACTGTGCAGATATAAAACAGATACAGCATAAAAGCAACAATCTAAATTGTGTCACACATTAGTAGCGTCATGATATAGTCGTGTAGCTGTCAAATAAATTAACCACTGTGTCATCTGGTATCTCTCAGAAAGCACTTTAAATCCATAATGTATTCTCAAGTAAACCAAAATGTTGCATTAAAATCTCTTTAGCAGTGCCAATATATGTTCTAAGTATGTAAGCCTTATAGTCGTTACGTAATCGTGCAACTAACAAGCAAGAAAGTACACACACAGTAACACTGTGTCCTCTGTTCACTATCACAATGCAGTGGTAATTACTCTCTAAATATGTTCCCTAGGTTCTAGATTGGATAGTTAGCTTCAAAACATTGTTGCATGATAAGAATTTCTAAGTGTGACAAATTGTACTAGTAGCGAGAAGTGAAAAATTTTATAGCAAAGACTAAGTTAAAAGGGACATTATCTTTCAATAAACAGTTTTACATATGAAATATGGTGCAATCCTTTACTCTTCATAGTAATCAGAGTTTCAACTTGAACGCAATTATCATGCGGTATATGTCAGTAAAGAATACTGGAATTTTTCTCAAGGTTAGCATCTATGTTATTTTTCTCTGAGCCAGCCGGCGCACGTGGCTGCCTGCGGTGCGAGTCATTGTCTGTTTCTTTGTTGGCGCGCGTCGTTATTAGGATTTGGAGATCTAACTTCTACAAATTCACCTTGTCGGAGCGCCCTGGCCTGTTTGAATCCCGCCAGTTCTGATGCAATTCAGGTCTGTCGTTACGATTACATCGTCTGTCGTCATGTAGGTAATTTCTGTAATTAATTTCTTGTCGGTCATGAGGTGGAGAACTTCTCCCTGAGTCGTAACTGCGCGGTGGACCGTTGCGTCTGAAATTATTCTGTCTCCCTTGATAATAATTATTTTGGTTCCCATATTGTCTGTTTCTCTCATTGTCTCTGTGATAGCCATTACCGCGGAGAGGTGATCTTTCCCTGTAATTATTACTACTCTGCCAACGGTTGTCATACGGGTGGTGTCTGTTTTGGTCACGATTTACGTTGTAAGAATAGCCTTGTTGTGTCCAGTTATTATTTCTTTCATCACGGAATTGTGACGGATGTGACCTGTAATTGTTGTGTTCCTGTTTTCGCGTCCCGTGATTGTCAGTGTCAATTTCCAATTCTTGTAGCAGTCACTGAAAAGCTTCAATGTCGCCTTTGCAACGTCCTGCCAAAATAATATGTCGTAAATGTTCAGGCACTTTAAGCAAATGCGGATGAGTTTTGAGGGGCTGTATGGGTTTGACAGGTACTGATTCTTGTGCAAATTGTCTTCAAAATACTTCACAACACTGGAAAATTCAGATTGTTCGAAATGTTTCATCATTATGATGCTATGTTTTACTCGGTCTTGAGTAGATTGAGACCAATATGCTGAGAGGAAGGCCTGATAAAATTCTCCTTCACTGTGACAATCGTGAATGACCAATCGCATTCTTTCAGCTGGTTCGTTCTCTAAGTAGCCACACATAAATTCTAATCTGTGCTCTAATGACCAGTTGGGAGGAAAACGATGAGAGAATTGATGGAGCCACTCTTGTGGATGAATGTCGTTGCCAGATTTCTTAAATGTTTTGAATTTACGTGTAGTATTGAACAGCTTATAGTCAAAATCATCGTGTTGGCGAGTCGCATTTCGGTCATTGTAACGCCGTGTCGGCGGCTCCATCTCAAAATTCGGTGCACCTTGCCAATTTCTTTCATAACTTCCGAAATGCCCTGTGTTATTATTTTGCGGCTTTTCCGTATTTCTAAGTCCCTCTTCCCGTGTTGGAGCGCGAGTGTCCTCTGAAATATGTAATGTTTGTATTACTTGTGCCAACTGATCTTGCACTTCCCGGATTTCTCTTTTGTGTTGCGTATCAATTTGATTCTGATTTTGTTTGAATTTCCTAATTTGTTCATACTCTTCTGTGTCAGTGATGGCTACAGGCCATGTGTCATTCGGATCACCATCTACCTTTGCAGATAAGTTAGTGAACTGATCCGAAAGTTCGGCTACTTTCTCCGATAGTGTACTTATTTCCTCAGTGTGTTTTTCTGAACCAAGTTTCAAAGTGTCCATTTGTGTTGAAATCGTATCTACTGTGACCTTTAAGTTTTCCTGAGTTTTTGCAAGTTACGTAACCGAATCGGTAGATGCAACTGAGTCAGTTTCAGCTTGCAAGGTGTCGTGATTTTGATGAACAATAGTTTGCAGTTCCTTTATGCCAGATTCGTGATTCTGTAATGCATTTTCATGCCGCGAAAAAATAGGTTGGAAATGCTCACAAATTTGTGTTTTTACGTCATTACAGACTTTTTGACATTTCGATTCGATTTTATGTAGCTCAGTAGTTAAATCTTGACGTGTTTGTTCAAGTGTGGTGTCTAACGTTTGAAGATTTTGTTCCATTGCGTCTAACTGTTGCTGTGTTTGTCTCTGGTGTTGTTCCATTGCGTCTAACTTTTGAAGATTTTGTTCCATTGTGTCTAACGTTTGAAGATTTAGTTCCATTGTGTCTAACGTTTGAAGATTTAGTTCCATTGTGTCTAACTTTTGAAGATTTTGTCGCATTTGTTCCTGATTTTGTTCAAGTGTTGTGTCTAACTTTTGTAGCCTTTGTCCCATTTGTTGCATTAACTGTAATAACAATGCACTGCTGTCTGAAACATGTTCCTCAGTGCTATTCGGCAGTGCATTCGAATCGGTAATATTCGCATTTTGAAAAACAGAAAATGTGTCTTGACTTATTTGAGAAAACGGTGAGGACGCAAAACCTGAATCTACAGTATTTGCAAGATTGCGTCCTGTCGTTTCGGACTCCTGACGGGAGCTGTTGCCGACCGATCGATCGATAATGCTTCACTGTTCACTAATTGTTTCACTGTCTACTCCATTATTTGCAGCCCGCTCCATTTCCCTACGCACAATTACCAAATTACTGCTTTGAACATTAGTTAATTCATTACACGGTGGCGCTAACACACTGCTTTCGTCTTCATTGTCATTTCTCAGTTTACTTTGGAGCCTAGTGTTACGTTTTTCACACGCCATAATTATCACGTGTTTCACACGATAACAAGAAAAGCACAATTTGAAGAGCAAAAATAAGAAAACACATTAACATAGCATTGAAAATAATATCTCCTTAATTGCAAGCGCAACTGCGAAATACTTGGTACAAATCTACATGCATCCACAACTGTTTTACTGTACAAGAATGAAAAACTACAACTGCAAAGGAAATTCTCTCTATAATTACGCGCTAGCAATAAACAAAGGCTGCGCTAATTGCACAAACTACAAGAAAAAATCTGAAGATTCCAGTGAGGTATCCTCGGCTAAGGGTCGACATATGAAACGTCCCCTTAGAAAAATTATACATGACTGTGCTTAAACTGACACACAATATTTTTTTAGCGCAACGCAATCTGACTTTCAGAAATCCCTACAAAAGAAAGGCCCTGCCTAACATTAACCTATACCTTTCACAAATCACTTACCTCACAAAAATCTTCGTTACTCAAGCTACTGCAATACAGCGAGCGCCACTACTGCCAGCTAAATAAAAGATTCAAACTACTGAAGGCACTAACTACTGATAGGCATAGTTAGCAAATGAAAGATTTTAATAGAGAACAAACAATGTATTTACCTTAATAGTCATAATATATATAGCAGTTCATGACATGCAGCCTTACAAATTTCAAAACTCCGCCATTTCTCTCCCCACATCCACCTCTGCTGGCGGCTCACCTCCAACTGCGCAACGCTACGCGCTGTTCACATCCAGCTGCCGCTGCCCAACACTACAATGGCAGACAACAATGCAAACTAGCCACAGACTGCACACAGCACAGCCAGTGATTTTCATACAGAGCGCTACGTGGCGGCGGCGTTACCAATATAAGAACCTAAACAGCCTACTTACACCTGAACGAATAGAGATAGAATGTTCATATTTACAGGACTTTTACGTTAGTATATTATGCATAAATGATTACGATTTCAGTCACCTCGCTTCAGCAGGTTTCCTGTTAATGCGTCAGGATTGGCCAGGAGGGGAAAGCCGTAGGCAGCCGTTGAGGTGAAGAATAAAACATAATTTAATCTGTATGAAGTTTTAATACCGTAAAGAAAGGCAGGCCTGGAGAAACCGCCGAAACTGAATGGGCAGCCTCCCAAGAGAGCAGGTGAGGAGGGCATCTGATCGGTTTGGAAGCTGCCAGCAGAAGCGAGTGAACGGCGTGTCTGCTCCCGGCAGCCGGCCGCTGTTCCACCCACACTTGACCACCTGCAGCCTCCCTATTGGTCGGTCAGATCGTAAGACGCGTAGTTCGGTAGCGTTACCTCGTCAGCAAACGTGGGTTTAGCTGCTGATGGTACAACACGTGAATTTCAGGGTGGTTCTCTCCGGTTCTGGGCAACGTGACTGAGATGCTGCAGCTTACCGCCAGGCAGAAGGCACTGACAAACATCAACTGAAAAATCAAAAATCAAACTTTATACTAATAAATCCATTCAGTATCGGCCCTCACTGTACATTCCTGTTGCCTACTAGGCACAGGGTCCACCATGGACCTGATAACTTGTTCCATGTGTGATGGCATCGAAGCGCATAAGGTGTGAATGGCTTCCTGTGGTATAGCCGTCCACGCTGCATTTACCTGGTTCCAAAGTTCATCTGTGGTGGTTGGCATTGGGTCAAAGCGCTGCAGCCGTCGTTTTGCCATATCCCACACATTTCCGATTCGCGACAAGTCTGGTGATCCGACCGGCCAGTGCAAAAGGCTGACATCCTGTGACACCGAGAAGGCACGTGTTCGTACAGCAATACGTGGTCGTGCATTGTCTTACTGAAAAATGGGGTCGGGGTTGTTCTGCAGAGAGGATACGACTATGGGTTGCAGGATGTCATTCACGTAGGTCACAGTGGTCACAGTGCCATGGACACTAACCATCTGTGATAAGTGGTGAGACCTAGTAGTACCCCAAACCATAAGGCTTGAGTTGGCGCTGTAGGTCTTGTGCGAATGCAATCACTGTAATGCCGCTCCCCCTTTCTGCGGCGAACCAAGGTGCGGCCATCCTTTTCAAACAGAACCTTTATTCGTCCCCGAAACACTATCTGACGCCATTCCTATCCACCGTGACGTCGTTCCATAACCATTGCCGTCTAGCATGTTCTTGCACGCTCGTCAAATGCGCAGAAGTATAAAACATGTACTTAACTCATGTCATAATAAATGGCGACGGATTCTCACCCCTGATAGTGTAAGATGTGTTCCCCTGTTCCACTGTTGCGACAGAGATGAGGTGGACGCAGCTCTGTCCTGCAATACCATGTGGATGAGGTGTCGACCTTCTCGGGGGTGGTGGTATCGACGGTGCGACCTGAACCATCTTGTCCCTGGCCCTCCGTGAATCATTCTGCACACACCCGTTGCACTGCCGAAACACTTCGTCGCTCACGAGCAGCAACTTCGCGGATGGATGCATCAACTCTCTCCAGTAATGCTCACTCTTTCAAACTCACTGATTAGACCGTACGGTTCGCGTATACATCTGCGAGGCATCGTGCACGCTGTGATAAACCTTTTGCATTTCTTTTATGTTTTCGTCTTCCTTAATGGCAAAGAGAAAAGATGAAGCGGTAGCCCATCATAGAGCCTATGCCTACCGTCGGGTATTTTTGATTTTCAGTTGTTAAAAAACAGAGGAGATTTTCTTGTACCAGTATGAGGAAGGGAGGATTCGCGCTCAGCTAGTGAACGAGTGAGAAGGACGCCATTTTTAGCGAGTAATTGTAGACCGCCATTTTGGGGTCGCTATGAATAAGTGAGGAGTATGTATTTCATATGCACCGTTTAGAAAAATTCAGTATTGTTTTATTAACAGAAAGGTCGTGTGAGTTGTTATTTCATATAGTACAATAATTACAAAAACTGAAGCCCACCTGTGTACTTTGGAAGATTACGAAGATCCGATAAGCTTAATGTGAACACGGTCAAGACTTCAGAGGGGAGCACGGCGACCAAACGCAGCATTATAAAGAATGGTAAGCACAAATCTACAGCGGAGAAAGAAACTACTTCGCCCTGCAAAATAATATGAACTAATACGAACTTATTTCTAGGCATAACTCAGCTTATTGTGCTTGTCATTCATGCCGAAAAATTAATCTCATTAATTCAATACATTTTATAAAGCCACGCATTTCAACATTTTATTATCATCTATTCCATTATTTTATTATATTATAAAGTGGCGATCGTGACAGGACTTGACATGTCAAGAAACAACTTGTGAGCAGAACACAACTGCTGATGAGGCTCAGTCCCCACAACAAACTGACAATCGCTCGACTGTGCGGTTTCCAGCAAGAACTTGCCCCTCTCATTGACATTCTGTCGTCTTATCTGCCAGTCACATGTGTTACTAACCGCTTGAGCAGCTGGCTTATCTTGAATTCCTGCAGATATTAAGTTCACTGTTCTTACACCTTCAGGCGTCGGGTTAAACTGTAAACACACAATCTGATGGGATGTTTAATAATATTCACGTTACTAAAGTTTATTTCGATATACACTTGCTCGAGGTTTTGAGGGTCTCCCTTCACTTATTAATAGCCGCAAGGCTCGTCGTGTCAAATTAGCATCCTTCCTGAAACAGACGCCACCTGCACAAATCCATACACACAGCTTCACCGTTCCTGTCTGTATGTAAACCCTTTGTTACGGCATAAAGCACACAAAACTTACACCCACTGATTACAACACTAAAAAACCGAGCGAGGTGGCGCAGTGGTTAGCACACTGGACTCGCATTCGGGAGGACGACGGTTCAATCCCGTCTCCGGCCATCCTGATTTAGGTTTTCCGTGATTTCCCTAAATCGTTTCAGGCAAATGCCGGGATGGTTCCTTTGAAAGGGCACGGCCGATTTCCTTCCCAATCCTTCCCTAACCCGAGCTTGCGCTCCGTCTCTAATGACCTCGTTGTCGACGGGACGTTAAACACTAACCACCACCCACCACCACCTACAACACTAAAACGCTACCTTCCACATACATCACAGATAACAAACAAATGGAAACTGAAATAAGTCTCTATATTTAGGGAGACAGTATAACGCCTGCTCAAGTCACACTGATCAATTACCTTCGGTTTATAGTGACGACGAGAGCCACAGGCACACTTTACCGGTAGGTCTTGTTTTGCCGCGATATCGATGTTGACCTTGAACCCAACGGCCGACATGGGCTAGATACTAATCATTTCTGCAGAACATACTAATGTACATGCCCTGTGAATATGAACGTCCTACGTTCAAGGTGTTCTTTTTTTTCTGAACATAAGTGTAGAGCGACTAAACAGCCCTGAAGCATGGCGACAGCAGCCAGCGTAAGCCGGGGCTGTTTTGTTGCTGCTAAAGTAATAGTAATTCCTCGTGTCTTCCTGTCCACTTTAACACATATCGATGAAACGAATATCCCACTAGACTAATTTGGGAGTGTCTTCAGTAGTTAGAATCTTTTATTTAGCTGGCAGTATTGGCGCTCGCTATCAGTAGTTCGAGTAACGAAGATTTTTTTGAGGCGTGTGATTCATGAAAGGTATAGGTTATTGTTAGTCAGGGTCATTCTTTTGTAGGGATTTTTGAAAGTGGGATTGCTTTGCGGAGAAAATATTGTGTGTCAGTTTAGAGATGATCAGAATAAGTAAAGAGACAAATGTCTGAGTACGTTCAGTTTTGCTCAGCTGTTTGAAAATCAAATAATGTAAGAGGTTTTCCAGCACTGTCATTTTTAAATTTTTCTAAGGGGACGTTTGAGCGGACGTCACGCGTCGCACTATAGTTCACGACCGCCGGAAGCGGATCTCAACAGGAACAGACTGCTCTTGTGGGATCGTGGGCGCGTGAGCTTCGCTTTCCAAAACCGCCGATAACTGCGACATCTCTGTGGAGCTGTATCCGTAACGTCAGCGATTAAGCAATGCTTAGCAACGAACGGGCAAACGTAAGCAACGGTGCCGTGTTGCGGATTCGACACACATTCGAATTTTAAAATCGAAACATTATATTCTCCTAAACGTCCGTATGGAATCAAACAACAGTCTTGGTAGTACACTAAGTGTTTACACTAAGAATCTTGATACTTTTTCCCTGCCCGGTCTGATGCAGCCCGCCATGATTTCCTCTCCTGTTCCAAACTCTTCATCTCAGAGCAGCACTTCTAACCTAAATCGTCAATTATTTGCTGGATGTATTCCAATCTTTGTCTTCCTCTACAGTTTTTGCCCACTACAGCTCCCAAAGGAATCGTGGAAGTTAATCCGTGATGTCTCAACAGATGTACTACCATCGCCGGCCGCTGTGGACGAGCGGTTCTAGGTGCTTCAGTTCGGAACTACGCTACTGCTGCGGTCGCAGGTTCGAATCCTGCCTCGGGCATGGTTGTGGTGCAAATGGCTCTGAGCACTATGGGACTTAACATCTATGGTCATCAGTCCCCTAGAACTTAGAATTACTTAAACATAACGAACCTAAGGACAGCACGCAACACCCAGCCACCACGAGGCAGAGAAAATCCCTGACCCCGCCGGGAATCGAACCCGGGAACCTGGGCGTGGGAAGCGAGAACGCTACCGCACGACCACGAGATGCGGGCATTGGGCATGGTTGTGTGTGCATTGTCCTTAGGTTAGTTAAGTTAAGGTAGTTCTAAATCTAGGAGACTGATGACCTACCGCTACGGTCGCAGGTTCGAATCCTGCCTCAGGCATGGATGTGTGTGATGTCCTTAGGTTTAAGTAGTTCTAAGTTCTAGGGGACTGATGACCTCAGAAGCTAAGTCCCATAGTGCTCCGAGCCACTGATGACCTCAGATGTTAAGTCCCATAGTGCTTAGAGCCATTTGAACCACCATCGTGACCCTTCTTCTTGTCAGTGTTTTCCATATGTTCCTTATCATTCCACCTCATTTTCAACATTGTTCTGTAATACCACATCTCAAACGCTTTGATTCCCTTCTTTTCCGGTTTAAACACAGTCCATGTTTCATTGCCATATAGTGCTGTGCTCCAAACGTACATTCTCAGAAATTTCTTCCTCAAATTAAGGCCTATGTTTGATACTGGTAGCTTTGTCTTGGCCAGTAATGCCCTTTCTGCCAGTCCTAATCTGCTTTTGATGTCCTCCTTGCTCCGTCCGACATTGCTGCCTAGGTAGTAGATTTCTTTAACATCATCCATTTCTTGACCATCAATCCTGATGTTAAATTTCCCGTTGTTCTCATCTCTGCTGCTTCTGATTACTTTCCTCTTTCTTCGATTTACTCTCAGTCCATATTCTGTACTCATTAGACTGTTCGTTTTATTCAGAACATCACGTAACTCTTCTTTACTTTCACTCAGGATAGCAAGGTCATAATTGAATCGTATCACTGATATCCTTTCACCTTGAATTTTAGTTCCACTTTTGAACCTTTCTTTTATTTCCATCATTGCTTCTTAGATGCACAGATTGAACAGTAGAGACGAAAGACTTCAACCCTATCTTACACTCTTTTTAATCTGAGCACTTCGTTCTTGGTGGTCCAGTCTTACTATTCCCTCTTGGTTCTTGTACTTATTGTATGTATCAACCGCCTTTCGAAATAGTTTACCCCCATTTTTCTCAGGATTTCGAACGTCTTGCACCATATGACATTGTCGAACGCGTTGTCCAGGTCAACAAATCCTATGAACATGTTATGATTTGTCTTTAGTCTTGCTTCCAATATCAATCACAATGTCAGAACTGCGACTCTGGTGTCTTTCCGTTTCCTACAGCCGAACTGATCGTCATCTAATATACCTTCAGTTTTTTCCATTCTCCTGTATATTATCCTTGTCAGCAACCGGGATGCATGAGCCGTTAAGCTGATTGTGTGATAATTCTCACATTTGTCGGCTCTTATAGTCCTAGGAATTGTGTGAATTTCGGACCTCCACCCCCTTCACAATTAGTACAGAGTTCTCAAGGTCGAAAACTCGGTCTGTGCTACACAGAGGACACACAAACAACTCACTGAGTATAATTAACTTCGGTATGCTTTCCAGTATCCCCCTTCGTTCATTATATGCCACCCAAACTTCCTCGGGCAACTGTTGCTAATAGCATAACTGACAGTACAGCCGTTGTAACCGTCTCATCATGTGGATCAAGTTCAGACCAATGATGGTATCGTAATAAGATGTAAATACTACTTTGTAATAGGATCCCTTGTTTGACCGTTACTGTGCACAAAGGTGCATCATTTAGGAATATGCTAGTACATCAGTGAAACTCTTTGCTGGCCTGTAAGACACGTCTAACACAATCCAGATTTTATAGGTCATTAACCACTCTGTTTCATATATTGGATGTAATTTTTTGGCAACTGAGTCGCCTGACGTATTCTACTGAGGGTGAGAACATGGCAAGTGCCATGAGTCGATTTACCAGAAACATCGGTCAGTGAAGGAGGAGCAAAAATAAACGAACAGGTCTCGGCTTATCCGTAGATACTCGACCGTATCTGAGAACATGACGGTCTAACTTTCCGAGGTCGTTTATATGCCTTTCACGCGATGTTTTCAGCCGAAGCGGTGGCACGGTGACTAGCTTCGTGGGCACTCCGTTTTCCGTCCTGAGTTCGAAACTCAGTTATTGTTTTATTTATTTTTTTATTTTCATTTATATACCCATGTCCGTAGAAAGCTACTACAAGAATTTTCCTTATCCACTTAAGGGGTACTAGGTGTTATATTAATTGTAGAGTTACGAATGGGTTTCACAGTAAGTGTCATGCATTTGTTATACATGGGTGCATGGTATTTTCACGGGTTACAATCTTTTAAATTATCATATCATAATGTTCCATTTTTGTATCAATTCTAATGTTAATCCTAATATTTTATTTTCAGGTCTGTTCTTCAGGAAGATCTTGCTCATTCACTTGGATGATGCTGACAGTAGAATCCTTCGAAATATACAAATTCCGAAATCCACGAGCATCGCGCGAAACCATATTTGCCACAGCGATATTTCTTCGTATGAATCTCACTCTGGAAAGAAACGTCGTTAACATTGCTCATGATTTCAGGCGTTGGCAATAAATTTGCGGAAAACCACACATAACGGATCTCTGTACCGAAAACGCGTTTGTAGCTGATTATGAATCAGGATATCCTACAGGGATTTCACCGAAAACAATTTCAAATAAATTACTCATTAATTTTGTTCCTAATTTATTCACCAAACTTATAGTTAGTAGAAAATAAAAACAACGTCATTTCAATACACATTGAGAACATTCGTGTAGTAATCTTCCACTGACGTGCGTAGGTAAATGAAAAAAACAAAAACAATAATCGGGTTTCGAACACCGGGCGCAAAACTGTGAAGCTATGAGGCTAGCCACTGTACCATCGCTTCTGCTAAAAGGCACGTAAATAACTTCGAAATCTTCGACCGTTGTTTTCTCAGAAGCGGTCGAATATCGGCGGATGAACTGAAAAACATCTTCGCTTTATTTGGCCCCTCTTCCACCGAGCGAAGTTTCTGGGAAATCAGGTTACGGCACTTACTGCATTCTCCTCGTGAATGTAGCTCACCCTCCGTACCGAAGTACCGAGCGGTTATAATTAAACTTTCCGTATTTAACACTCTACAACACAGTAAATAATTACCGTACGAGGACCAAACTTCGTAGCATTAATGTCAAGGACATGGGGAAGAGAGATAATGCAGAATCAGTTCAACTGCTACAGAAAGGGCTCAATATGGCACCCATCATTGTCCAAATGAATCTGAAAGCGCAGAATTGCATTCCGTACAGCAGAACGAAGTATGCCCGTAGGTATGATGGCTACCTCTCTTGATGTTCTGCGCTTCAGATCAGCACATGTGTGAATGTTCACCTGATAACCCTGTCCTTCAGGTAGCCCCAAAACCAAAAATCACAGGGAGTGAGATCGCGTGATTGTGCCGGCCAAGCATTTGGAAACGACCGGTTGATAATTCGATTGTTTCTAAATGTCTTTCGGAGAACCAAATGAATTTCAGTAATGATGTGCGGTGGGACCCCATCTTGCATGAAAACTGTTAGGCTCAATACCTCTCTCTCCTGTAGGGCGGTTATGACATGCTGGCGAAGCATATAGCAGTAACCCTGGTGAAACGTCCCCTTAAAAAAATTATAAATGACTGTGCATAAGCTGACACAAAATATTTTTAGCCCTACGCAATCTGACTTTCAAAAATCCCTACAAAAGAATGGCCCTGACTAACAATAACCTATACCTGTCATGAATGACTTACCTCACAAAAAACTTCGTTACTCAGACTATTGCAATACAGCGTGCGCCAATACTGCCAGCCGAATAAAAGATTCTAACTACTGAAGGCACTAACTACTGATAGGCATAGTTAGCAAATGAAAGATTTTGAGAGAGAACAAACAATGTATTTACCATAATAGTGTTCCAAAGTCATCATATACATATATATATATATATATATATATATATATATATATATATATATATATATATATATATAAGTTAATGATATCCAATATTACAAATTTACTCTTTCTGAATGGCACACGTCCAGATCGTCCACTCTCAAAATTCTGCCATTTCTCTCCCCACACCCACCACTGCTGGCGGCTCACCTCCAACTGTACAACGCTACGCGCTGTTCACATCCAACTGCCCAATACTACAATAGGAAATATTCCAACAATGCCCCAGACTGCACACACCACAGCCAGTGATTTTCATACAGAGCGCTACGTGGCGTTACCAATATACACTCCTGGAAATGGAAAAAAGAACACATTGACACCGGTGTGTCAGACCCACCATACTTGCTCCGGACACTGCGAGAGGGCTGTACAAGCAATGACCACACGCACGGCACAGCGGACACACCAGGAACCGCGGTGTTGGGCGTCGAATGGCGCTAGCTGCGCAGCATTTGTGCACCGCCGCCGTCAGTGTCAACCAGTTTGCCGTGGCATACGGAGCTCCATCGCAGTCTTTAACACTGGTAGCATGCCGCGACACCGTGGACGTGAACCGTATGTGCAGTTGACGGACTTTGAGCGAGGGCGTATAGTGGGCATGCGGGAGGCCGGGTGGACGTACCGCCGAATTGCTCAACACGTGGGGCGTGAGGTCTCCACAGTACATCGATGTTGTCGCCAGTGGTCGGCGGAAGGTGCACGTGCCCGTCGACCTGGGTCCGGACCGCAGCGACGCACGGATGCACGCCAAGACCGTAGGATCCTACGCAGTGCCGTAGGGGACCGCACCGCCACTTCCCAGCAAATTAGGGACACTGTTGCTCCTGGGGTGTCGGCGAGGACCATTCGCAACCGTCTCCATGAAGCTGGGCTACGGTCCCGCACACCGTTAGGCCGTCTTCCGCTCACGCCCCAACATCGTGCAGCCCGCCTCCAGTGGTGTCGCGACAGGCGTGAATGGAGGGACGAATGGAGACGTGTCGTCTTCAGCGATGAGAGTCGCTTCTGCCTTGGTGCCAATGATGGTCGTATGCGTGTTTGGCGCCGTGCAGGTGAGCGCCACAATCAGGACTGCATACGACCGAGGCACACAGGGCCAATACCCGGCATCATGGTGTGGGGAGCAATCTCCTACACTGGTCGTACACCACTGGTGATCGTCGAGGGGACACTGAATAGTGCACGGTACATCCAAACCGTCATCGAACCCATGGTTCTACCATTCCTAGACCGGCAAGGGAACTTGCTGTTCCAACAGGACAATGCACGTCCGCATGTATCCCGTGCCACCCAACGTGCTCTAGAAGGTGTAAGTCAACTACCCTGGCCAGCAAGATCTCCGGATCTGTCCCCCATTGAGCATGTTTGGGACTGGATGAAGCGTCGTCTCACGCGGTCTGTACGTCCAGCACGAACGCTGGTCCAACTGAGGCGCCAGGTGGAAATGGCATGGCAAGCCGTTCCACAGGACTACATCCAGCATCTCTACGATCGTCTCCATGGGAGAATAGCAGCCTGCATTGCTGCGAAAGGTGGATATACACTGTACTAGTTCCGACATTGTGCATGCTCTGTTGCCTGTGTCTATGTGCCTGTGGTTCTGTCAGTGTGATCATGTGATGTATCTGACCCCAGGAATGTGTCAATAAAGTTACCCCTTCCTGGGACAATGAATTCACGGTGTTCTTATTTCAATTTCCAGGAGTGTAATAACCTAAACCCTGCTCCTTATGTCCACGCTCATGTTGTCACGTCAACAAATGCACTGCGACTTGTCTGGTGTGTGAGACTATGAATCACGATGACTGATCACTTCACCTGGTGGCTGTAGTTGGAACTAGACGGTAGTGCCGTGACGCATGAAAATCATGCACCCAGTACTGTGGACGTTAATGGTACTACGTTTCGTACTCGTACAGTAAGTAGTTTTCGTGTTACAACGAGTTAAAATAGAGAAAGCCTAATCATAACCACCCAGTATCTACAGTCGTTGGGCAGTTTCAACGAGTTTCACGAATCGTTTGTTGCTCCTGAATGCTCAAGGGCTATCATCGATACCGAACTGATGATCTCTGGATGAAAATTTGTTAAGCATTACAGAGTGGGAGCGACTAACGCGTGTACCCTTAAAATATGCCATTCACGTAACAAGGAAACCACTGTAATGACTCATAGGTATAGTCATCATTACTACCAGTTAAACAGCGTGCTCATGTAAATGCTTGCAGTTAATTTATTTATAAGGTCCACTGCAGTTTCGTCCTTTAGTCATTTTCTGATCGACACTACGAGAATTAAGTGCTTTTGGGCATCTCAAAGTTGAAAAATCTCAGCCAATATTTATAAAACATTTGGTCAGGTGAACATTCGCAACTGAGGAACATATTTATTGAATAAAAATCTGCTTCCTGGAATAAATTAAGGATATTACTGGCAACTATAGCAGATTTTTGTTCTATAAACAATATTTACAAGTCATCGTTGCATGATCCATGTCAGTGGTTGCGCACCTAACGTTTTTGGCAACCTCTGTATACAGAACAGCACACTGCTGTACATACTCACAATTTGATAGCAACACAAAAAATTTAGCTGGTGTCAGACCGTGAATATGGACAATATTGTGCTGTTATTTGCTCAAAGAAAACTAAAAACGTTACGCTGACAGCCAGAGGAGACACTCGTTGTTAACATGACGACAGCATCTGTAAATTGTCTGGCATTTTAAAATTTTGTCATGTGACAAAGAACGACGTTTTCGCAGTGTTACACTTGATAATGGCCAAAGGCCGAAACTGTAGTCGTGGACGTCAAAATAAATATTTTTAACAGTCGAAGACTACACTGCTGCCTTTTCAAACATGCAAATACTGTATATTTATCAAAGTAAGGTACTGTATTTTCATCTAGTTTTAGCAAGTCTATTACAAATATTATTTTTTATTCCTGTTTGGAAAAACGGTTATCGATCAAAAATTACTCTGAAAATATGAAATTACTTTAGTCCATTAGACAATAACTTCTGTAAAAGCAGCACGAAAACTTGGGAATCACGTATTACATGATTGATGGAAGTTTAAGTCCACTGAGCTGCTCCTTCCGTCATCACCAAAGCCCCACTTCCGGAGCAGCTGTCTAATTCCGTGCGGCAGGCGATAGGATTCTGATGTCCGTGTACGCAACCTATCGAACGCACGAGACCGCCTGGAAAACTGACCACAAGTCCCCAACTTTACGTCCCTAAGTCTGCTTGCATGAGTCACTTGTTATTCCTCTTGCGTGCGGAAGCAAGAGATAAGTCTGAGACGTTCCGGTATTTGCACAACGAAGACACTTCCGTCGCACGTTTATCCTCCGGACGGTAAGAGCGTTTAAGAAGACAGAACCTGCGTGAGGAGATTCAGACCACCACGCAGCTCGTTCGAGGTGACTTCTTCACACACAGAGCTATCGATCGGTGTCCCTCGCCTGCTTCTAGATCTCACTGTAGCTGCAGCAGTTTACATCGGGACGAAAATGAGCGACTCCAGCTGCCTGCGTTTAGCGTCTTTCGCTTTCCTGGCGACGATGGGCCTACTATTCGTCTCTGCCGCTTCTCCAGCGCACGCTGCTTCTCCAAGGGTTACGTCTGTCCAGCAGCGACCAGCAGATATTGCGAGCAAGCCGACATGGGAGAAGATCCGCGATGATGCTGTGTGCCGTGCTGAGGTGTCCTACGATTCCAGAATGAACGTAATGCAAGCCTGGTGCGCTGGAGACGTCGAGGGCCAACCCTTCACAGCCCACGGCCACGAGTACGTCTGCAAGAGCGTACGCTTCACCATACCCTTCGCTGACTCCGACTTCGACGTTGGCGGAGGCTGCGTCGCCCGCCTCAGACCTGTGGCGAACAGTCGTGGCATAAAGTATTAGACCAAATGGCGTGGACCGGTTTCTTTAATAGGGGTTGGCATTTGAGGCATTACATGTGTCTTGACGTATTTGCTAGCACTTCCAGTTGTGCATAATTTAATAGCCATAATCCAATGTGAAATATTTTATATAACCATTTTTTGTAATACACTAAAAATTCTCGATTTCATATGAGTGTTCTTCTTACTTTCATTAACTCTGAGTACTGAAATTACAATTAAGCTTTATCTTCCGATACTATATCATTTTCTTGTTGTTATTATGTTTACATCACTAATGCTTTGATACTGCTATACATGATGGTTCAGTAACATTTTATTCACAATAAAAAATTCGTTCTGTCATTCAACTGACGTTTGTTTTCATTTTAATCCCATGATAACACATAGTTGTTCAGAAAAGGAAAAGTAGACTAGAAACGTTTTAATTTATTTCACATATTAATGAAGATAAGATGAATGTGTTCCATTCTGTACTTCCACTGTAAACGCTGCATTTGGCTCCTCGGAACGCAAGGAAACAAAATGATTAATGAACGAGAAGAACGTCGTGTTACTGACACATAATTCTATTTTCTAAGGGAAATAACTAATCAAGTGACTATATCGTTCCAGAAACATATAGTCTCGAGCTTATATGATGTTTACATGCAGACGGAAGTGACGAATGAAAATTTGTAGCAAGGCTGAGATTCGAACTCCGGTTGTTAACCACTACGCCACCCAGGTCTTTGCTCAACTGCACAGACTACACTAGCACCCCTCCCTTCGCAATCCAAACCGTTATTCACGGCTTAGCGCACTTGGTGTTACATCTAAGCAACTCGAACAGTATTGCAGAAGCCCTCCAACTTGTGTTGGAATAGCACCTCAGATCCAGCAAAACCGGGGACCCTGCTTGAAACCCAGCCATAAATGCTTTAATCAAACGAGACTATTCCGGAAATGACTATTTCTGGAAAATAACATTTTTTCCAGTTTTCTTAAATTATAGTCATTCTATTGCTCTTTTTATTCATAAAAATAATAACATGTGTCATTATGTTTTCCATAAATTTTCATATCAATAACTCTTCCCGGAAAAACACCCTTATTTTTTGTATCATAGCCATTCTGTTATCATACTCTTTGTGTTCCATAAATATTAATAATATCCGTCATTGTGATTTCCCTACATTTACATATGTAAGTAGGCTGTTTAGGTTTTTATGTTGGTAACGCCACGTAGCGGTCTGCATGAAAATCACTGACCGTGCCGTGTGCAGTCTGTGGCTGGTTGATATGGTTGGAATATTAGCTATTGCAGTGTTGGGCTGTTGGATGTGAACAGCGCGTAGCGTTGGGCAGTTGGAGGTGAGCCGCCAGCAGTGGTGGATGTGGACAAAGAGATGCCAGAGTTTTGAGAGGTTAATATAAGCGGACGATCTGGACGTGTGTCCGCCAGAAAAAGGAAATTTTTGCTAACTATGCCTATCAGTAGTTAGTGCCTTCATTAGTTAGAATCTTTAATTTAGCTGGCAGTACTGCCGATCGCTGTATTGAAGTAGTTCGAGCAACGTAGATTTTTGTGAGGTAAGTGATTCTTAAAAGGTATAGGTTATTGTTAGTCAGGGCCATTCCTTTGTTGGGATTATTGAAAGTCAGATTGCGTTGCGCTAAAAATATTGTGTGTCAGTTTAGTGATGATCAGAATAATTAAAGAGATAACTGTTTCAGTACGTTGAGTTTTACTCAGCTGTTTCTGTATCAAATAACGTAAGAGTTTTCCAGCACTGTCATTCTTAATTTTTCAAAGGGGACATTTCATATACACTACTTCTCTTTCACTTATTTTGTTAACAGGTTTTACGCTGTAAGAGTCGTAATGACAGTGCAGCTCGCTGCTGAAAGTGAGACAGTACTCTTGTTAGGAATAATACTTACATACTATTTTATTCGTTTCAGATGTTCTACATACGCAACACAAGCATAATCACCATTCAGATTGAAACGAGAATACCTTGAATCACGACACAGTTCGTTTAATTTTCAGTAAGACATAACGCAACAGCCATGAGACGCATGGTGAAGCCACTGTAAGTCGCGACGCTCGTTTCTGCCATTACTTCGAGGCCCGAACGTGACATAACGGCAATGGGTTTCAGTCTACGAGACGAACACACCGGTACTTCTAATACACAGTAGCACGTCCTCTGGCATTGATGCATGTCTGTATTAGTCGTGGCATACTATCCAGATTGTCCCACTCCTCAGCGGCGATTCGACGTAGATCCCTTAGAGTGGTTGGTGGGGCACGTCGTCCATAAACAGCCCTTTTCTCTCTATTCCAGGCATGTTCGATAGGGTTCATGTGTGGAGAACACGCTGGCCACTCTAGTCGAGCGATGTCGTTATCCTGAAGGAAGTCTTTCACAAGATGTACACAATGGGGGCGCGTATTGTTGTCCATGAAGACGAATGCCTCGCCAATATGCTGCCGATATGGCTGCACTATCGGTCGGAGAATGGCATTCACGTATCGTACAGCCGTTACTGTGCCTTCCATGACCGCCAGCGGCGTACGTCGGCCCCACATAATGCCACCCCAAAACACCAGGGAAACTCCACCTTGCTGCCCTAGACAGTGTGTCTAAAGCTTTCAGCCTGACAGGGTTGCCTCCAAACACGTCTCCGACGATTGTCTTGTTGACGGCATATGCGACACTCATCAGTGAAGAGAACGTGATGGCATTCCTGAGCGGTCCATTCGGCACTTTGTTGGGCCCCTCCACACCGCGCTGCATGGTGTCGTGATCGCAAATATGGACATAGCCATGGACGGCCAGCTCGTCCCACGCATCCCCCGATCGGACTACGGCTGTGGCTGCCCGGGATGCTGCCCACATTGAGGCTGACCCCTCACCCGTGGTAGAGTGGGAGGTCGTCTCGAGGTGTGGCAGGGGGCGAAAGACATTCTGGAGGGCTGAACGGAAGGCCTCCCCAGTTTGTCTGACGAACCGGTTTCAGGCTCTGTCTCCGGCTGATACTGATTTTCGGTCGAACATGGCTGCTTATCCTGTTCCTGAGGTTGCCCTTCAGTCTGCAAGATCTGGGTGGTCGCAGAGGGTGGGCTTACTGGTAGTTGGAAGCTCCAACGTCAGGCGCGTAATGGGGCCCCTTAGGGATATGGCAGCAAGAGAGGGGAAAGGGAAGAAAACCAATGTGCACTCGGTGTGCATACCGGGGAGTCATGCCAAATGTGGAAAGGGTCCTTCCGGATGCCATGAAGGGTACAGGGTGCACCCATCTGCAGGTGGTCGCTCATGTCGGCACCAATGATGTGTGTCGCTATGGATCGGGGGAAATCCTCTCTGGCTTCCGGCAGCTATCTGATTTGGTGAAGACTGCCAGTCTCGCTAGCGGGATGAAAGCGGAGCTCACCATCTGCAGCATCGTCGACAGGACTGACTGCGGACCTTTGCTACAGAGCCAAGTGGAGGGTCTGAATCAGAGGCTGAGACGGTTCTGCGACCGTGTGGGCTGCAGATTCCTCGACTTGCACCATAGGGTGGTGGGGTTTCGAGTTCCGCTGGATAGGTCAGGAGTCCACTACACACAGTAGGCGGCTACACGGGTAGCAGGGGTTGTGTGGCGTGGACTGGGCTGTTTTTTTAGGTTAGATGGCCTCGGGCAAGTACAGAAAGGGCAACAGCCTCAACGGGTGCGGGGCTAAGTCAGGATATGTGGGGACCAAGCAGCAATCGGTATCGTAATTGTAAACTGTCGAAGCTGCTTTGGTAAAGTACCGGATCTTCAGGCGCTGATAGAAAGCACCAAAGCTGAAATCGTTATAGGTACGGAAAGCTGGCTGAAGCCAGAGATAAATTCTGCAGAAATTTTTACAAAGGCACAGACGGTGTTTAGAAAGGATAGATTGCATGCAGCCGGTGGTGGCGTGTTTGTCGCTGTTAGTAGTAGTTTATCCTGTAGTGAAGACGAAGTGGATAATTCCTGTTAATTATTATCGGTGGAGGTTACACTCAACAACCGAGCTAGGTTAATAATTGGCTCCTTTTACCGACCTCCCGACTGAGCAGCATTAGTGGCAGAACAATCGAGAGAAAATCTAGAATACATTTCACATAAATTTTCTCAGCATGTTATAGTCTTAGGTGGAGATTTCAATTTACCAGATATAGACTGGGACACTCAGATGTTTAGGACGGGTGGTAGGGATAGAGCATCGAGTGACATTATACTGAGTGCACTATCCGAAAATAACCTCGAGCAATTAAACACAGAACCGACTCGTGGAGATAACATATTGGACCTACTGATAACAAACAGACCGGAACTTTTCGACTCTGTAAGTACAGAACAGGGAAACAGTGATCATAAGGCCGTTGCAGCTTCCCTGAATATGGAAGTAAATAGGAATATAAAAAAAGGGAGGAAGGTTTATCTGTTCAGCAGGAGTAATAGAGGGCAGATTTCATACTACCTAACAGATCAAAAAGAAAATTTCTGTTCCGACACTGACAATGTTGAGTGTTTATGGAAAAAGTTCAAGGCAATCGTAAAATGCGTTTTAGACAGGTACGTGTCGAGTAAAACTGTGAGGGACGGGAAAAACCCACCGTGGTTCAACAACAAAGTTAGGAAACTACTGCGAAAGTAAATAGAGCTTCACTCCAAGTTTAGACGCAGCCAAAACCTCTCAGACAAACAGAAGTTAAACGATGTCAAAGTTAGCATAAGGAGGGCTATGCGTGAAGTGTTCAATGAATACGAAAGTAAAATTCAATGTACCGACTTGACACAAAATCCTAGGAAGTTCTGGTCTTACGTTAAATCAGTAAGTGGATCGAAACAGCATATCCAGACACTCTGGGATGATAATGGCATTGAAACAGAGGATGACACGCGTAAAGCTGAAATACTAAACACCTTTTTCCAAAGTTGTTTCACAGAGGAACACCGCAATGCAGTTCCTTCTGTAAATCCTCGCAAAAATGGAAAAATGGCTGACATCGAAATAAGTGTCCAAGGAATATAAAAGCAACTGAAATCACTCAGCAGAGGAAAGTCCACTGGACCTGACGGGATACCAATTCGAATCTACACAGAGTACGCGAAAGAACTTGCCCCTCTTCTAACAGCCGTGTACCGCAAGTCTCTAGAGGAACGGAAGATTCCAAATGATTGGAAAAGAGCACAGGTAGTTCCAGTCTTCAAGAAGGGTCGTCGAGCAGATGCGCAAAACTATAGACCTATATCTCTGACATCGATCTGTTGTGGGATTTTAGAACATGTTTTTTGCTCGCGTAGGAATGCGGGTAAGCTACTACAAACAGCATAGTGAACGCATTATTGTGGCCAAGATAGATACGAAGCCCACACCTACTACAGTAGTACAAGTTTATATGCCAACTAGCTCTGCAGATGACGAAGAAATTGAAGAAATGTATGATGAAATAAAAGAAATTATTCAGATTGTGAAGGGAGACGAAAATTTAATAGTCATGGGTGACTGGAATTCGAGTGTAGGAAAAAGGAGAGAAGGAAACATAGTAGGTGAATATGGATTGGGGGACAGAAATGAAAGAGGAAGCCGCCTGGTAGAATTTTGCACAGAGCACAACATAATCATAGCTAACACTTGGTTTAAGAATCATGAAAGAAGGTTGTATACATGGAAGAACCCTGGAGATACTAAAAGGTATCAGATAGATTATATAATGGTAAGACAGAGATTTAGGAACCAGGTTTTAAATTGTAAGACATTTCCAGGGGCAGATGTGGACTCTGACCACAATCTATTGGTTATGACCTGTAGATTAAAACTGAAGAAACTGCAAAAAGGTGGGAATTTAAGGACATGGGACCTGGATAAACTAAAAGAACCAGAGGTTGTACAGAGATTCAGGGAGAGCATAAGGGAGCAATTGACAGGAATGGGGGGAATAAATACAGTAGAAGAAGAATGGGTAGCTTTGAGGGATGAAGTAGTGAAGGCAGCAGAGGATCAAGTAGGTAAAAAGACGAGGGCTAGTAGAAATCCTTGGGTAACAGAAGAAATATTGAATTTGATTGATGCAAGGAGAAAATATAAAAATGCAGTAAGTGAAACAGGCAAAAAGGAATACAAACGTCTCAAAAATGAGATCGACAGGAAGTGCAAAACGGCTAAGCAGGGATGGCTAGAGGACAAATGTAAGGATGTAGAGGCCTATTTCACTAGGGGTAAGATAGATACCGCCTACAGGAAAATTAAAGAGACCTTTGGAGAAAGGAGAAACACTTGTATGAATATCAAGAGCTCAGATGGAAACCCAGTTCTAAGCAAAGAAGGGAAAGCAGAAAGGTGGAAGGAGTATATAGAGGGTCTATACAAGGGCGATGTACTTGAGGACAATATTATGGAAATGGAAGAGGATGTAGATGAAGATGAAATGGGAGATACGATACTGCGTGAAGAGTTTGACAGAGCACTGAAAGACCTGAGTCGAAACAAGGCCCCCGGAGTAGACAATATTCCATTGGAACTACTGATGGCCGTGGGAGAGCCAGTCCTGACAAAACTCTACCATCTGGTGAGCAAGATGTATGAAACAGGCGAAATACCCTCAGACTTCAAGAAGAATATAATAATTCCAATCCCAAAGAAAGCAGGTGTTGACAGCTGTGAAAATTACCGAACTATCAGCTTAATAAGTCACAGCTGCAAAATACTAACACGAATTCTTTACAGACGAATGGAAAAACTAGTAGAAGCCAACCTCGGGGAAGATCAGTTTGGATTCCGTAGAAACACTGGAACACGTGAGGCAATACTGACCTTACGACTTATCTTAGAAGAAAGATTAAGGAAAGGCAAACCTACGTTTCTAGCATTTGTAGACTTAGAGAAAGCTTTTGACAATGTTGACTGGAATACTCTCTTTCAAATTCTAAAGGTGGCAGGGGTAAAATACAGGGAGCGAAAGGCTATTTACAATTTGTACAGAAACCAGATGGCAGTTATAAGAGTCGAGGGACATGAAAGGGAAGCAGTTGTTGGGAAGGGAGTAAGACAGGGTTGTAGCCTCTCCCCGATGTTGTTCAATCTGTATATTGAGCAAGCAGTAAAGGAAACAAAAGAAAAATTCGGAGTAGGTATTAAAATTCATGGAGAAGAAATAAAAACTTTGAGGTTCGCCGATGACATTGTAATTCTGTCAGAGACAGCAAAGGACTTGGAAGAGCAGTTGAATGGAATGGACAGTGTCTTGATAGGAGGATATAAGATGAACATCAACAAAAGCAAAACAAGGATAATGGAATGTAGTCTAATTAAGTCGGGTGATGCTGAGGGAATTAGATTAGGAAATGAGGCACTTAAAGTAGTAAAGGAGTTTTGCTATTTGGGGAGCAAAATAACTGATGATGGTCGAAGTAGAGAGGATATAAAATGTAGGCTGGCAATGGCAAGGAAAGCGTTTCTGAAGAAGAGAAATTTGTTAACATCCAGTATTGATTTAAGTGTCAGGAAGTCATTTCTGAAAGTATTCGTATGGAGTGTAGCCATGTATGGAAGTGAAACATGGACGATAAATAGTTTGGACAGGAAGAGAATAGAAGCTTTCGAAATGTGGTGCTACAGAAGAATGCTGAAGATTAGATGGGTAGATCACATAACTAATGAGGAAGTATTGAATAGGATTGGGGAGAAGAGAAGTTTGTGGCACAACTTGACCAGAAGAAGGGATCGGTTGGTAGGACATGTTCTGAGGCATCAAGGGATCACCAATTTAGTATTGGAGGGCAGCGTGGATGGTAAAAATCGTAGAGGGAGACCAAGAGATGAATACACTAAGCAGATTCAGAAGGATGTAGGTTGCAGTAGGTACTGGGAGATGAAAAAGCTTGCACAGGATAGAGTAGCATGGAGAGCTGCATCAAACCAGTCTCAGGACTGAAGACCACAGCAGCATCATGTCATTTCTGGAAACCCAGAATCTACTCTGTAGGAATCAACATGGATTCCGGAAACAGCGATCGTGTGAGACCCAACTCGCTTTATTTGTTCATGAGACCCAGAAAATATTAAATACAAGCTCCCAGGTAGATGCCATTTTCCTTGACTTCCGGAAGGTTCAAATGGCTCTGAGCACTATGGGACTTGACTTCTGAGGTCATCAGCCCCTAGAACTTAGAACTACTTAAACCTAACTAACCTAAGGACGTCACACACATCCATGCCCGAGGCAGGATTCAAACCTGCGACCGTAACGGTCGCGCGGTTCCAGAGTGTAGCGCCTAGAACCGCTCGGTCACTCCGGCTGGCAGTTCCGGAAGGCGTTCGATACAGTTCCGCACTGTCGCCTGATAAACAAAGTAAGAGACTACGGAATATCAGACCAGCTGTGTGGCTGGATTGAACAGTTTTTAGCAAACAGAACAGAGCATGTTATTCTCAATGGAGAGACGTCTACAGGGGAGTGTTATGGGACCATTGCTTTTCACAATATATATAAATGACCTGGTAGATAGTGTTGGAAGTTCCATGCGGCTTTTCGCGGATGATGCTGTAGTATACAGAGAAGTTGCAGCATTAGAAAATTGCAGTGAAATGCAGGAAGATCTTCAGTGGATAGGCACTTGGTGCAGGGAGTGGCAACTGACCCTTAACATAGACAAATGTAATGTATTGCGTATACATAGAAAGAAGGATCCTTTATTACATGATTATATGACAGCGAAACAAACACTGGTAGCAGTTACTTCTGTAAAATATCTGGGAGTATGCGTGCGGAACGATTTGAAGTGGAACGATCATATAAAATTAACTGTTGGTAAGGCGGGTGCCAGGGGTCGATTCATTGGGAGAGTCCTTAGAAAATGTAGTCCATCAACAAAGGAGGTTGCTTACAAAACTCTCGTTCGACCTACACTTGAGTATTGCTCATCAGTGTGGGATCCGTACCAGGTCGAGTTGACAGAGGAGATAGAGAAGATCCAAAGAAGAGCGGCGCGTTTCGTCACAGGGCTATTTGGTAAGCGTGATAGCGTTACGGAGATGTTTAGCAAACTCAAGTGGCAGACTCTGCAAGAGAGGCGTTCTGCATCGCGGTGTAGCTTGCTGTCCAGGTTTCGTGAGGGTGCGTTTCTGGATGAGGTATCGAATATGTTGCTTCCCCCTACTTATACTTCCCGAGGAGATCACGAGTGTAAAATTAGAGAGATTCGAGCGCGCACGGAGGCTTTCCGGCAGTCGTTCTTCCCGCGAACCATACGCGACTGGAACAGGAAAGGGAGGTAATGAAGAAAGGGAGGTAATGACAGTGGGACGTAAAGTGCCATCCGCCACACGCTATTAGGTGGCTTGCGGAGTATAAATGTAGATGTAGATGTAGATATAGATGAAGATGTCGGGTGTGGAGTTGCGCATCATGTAGCCTATTGCCGCACAGTCTGAGTCCTAACACGACGTCCCTTGGCTGCACGAAAAGCATTATAAGCATTATTCAACATGGTGGCGTTGTTGTCAGGGGTCCTCCGAGCCATAATCCGTATGTAGCGGTCATCCACTGCAGTAGTAGACCTTGGGCGGCCTGAGCGAGGCATGTCATCGACAGTTCCTCTTTCTCTGTATCTCCGCTATGTCCGAACAACGTCGCTTTGGTTCACTCCGAGACCCCTGGACACTTCCCTTGTTCCCTTCCTGGCACAAAGTAACAATGCGGACGCGATCGAATCGCGGAACGAGTATTGGCCGTCTAGGCGCGCTTGAACTACAGACAACACGAGCCATGTGCATCCTTCCTGGTGGAATGACTGGAACTGATAGGCTGTCGAACCCCCGCTGTCTAATAAGCGCTGCTCATGGATGGTTGTTTACATCTTTGGGCGAGTGGTTCAAATGGCTCTGAGCACTATGGGACTTAACATCTGTGGTCATCAGTCCCCTAGAACTTAGAACTACTTAAACCTAGCTAACCTAAGGACAGCACACACATCCATGCCCGAGACAGTTTGGGCGAGTGGAATCTGTGAACAGTGAAATGGACTGTGTCTGTGATACAATATCCACAGTCAACGTATATCTTCAGTAGTCTAGGAACCTGTGTAATTTTTTTGACTGAAGCGACTATTGAAAATTAGTACCAAGGCCGGGAGTGGAACCTGGGTCTTCCGCTCACTATGTAGGTGCGAAAACCACTACAGCACTTTGGCACATAGACTTTGCACTACTGCACGTACTGTCCTAACACACCTCCATCCGCAATCCAAATTCGAAGTCACGTCTCAGCCCACGTGGTATTCCCCCTAAACTTTAACAACATTGCAGAGCCTCTCCAGCTGTATAGAAATAGCACCTGAACGAAACAGGGGATCCTGCCTGAAACTCAGGTGTCGGTGCTTTAATAGAATGAAACTGTATAGTCCTAGAGGACTTTTCAAAGTTCAAACATCCACGCTGTATATATGCAGACTGAAACCACTGCAGTGCCTGTGTTTTTCAGGAGTACGCTGCTATGTTCTTCCGGATATGCACGTATGTCCGAAGAAACAGAAACTGCGGTGACTACAGCCATTCTGGAACACATGACATGTGTTCGCATACATGGACAACCATTAGCTGTATAATGGAACAACACAATGAAAATTTATACAGGATAAGGAGTACAACCGGGATCTCGCGCTTATCGCGAGTGGTCTCCTTACCATTAGGCTATCAGGGCAGAACTCCCAGCCAGACCCAGTTTCCGTATGTCGTCAAGCATGTGTCTGCAATATGCATTAGTACAGTCATTATGTATATTCTTGTACAGGGCAGAAATTTTGACTGAAAGTCGAGGGGTAGATAGGATATTGCAGTGCCTGCGTTGTTAAGAAGTTTAGCGCAGTGTTCCTTCGACTATGTATGCATGCATGCATCCCCAAAGGTACATTGTAACGTACTTCTGAACAATACAGGCACTGCAATATCACGTTTATCAGCGGGTACATGCCCAAAGGTACATTGTAACGTACTTCTGAACAATACAGGCACTGCAATATCACATTTATCCGCGAGTACATTTCACGAATGAATGTTTGTACCAAGGCCAGGGTGGCGTATTGGTTAGCACATCTGCCTATTGCGAAGGAGACCCAGAAGTCGGGATCTTGGTTCATAATGACATTCGTCGCTTCAGTCTGCGTATATAGATCGGAAAGAACCTAAGTTATAAGTAGATGACAACAGGTCTTAAATCTTCTTTATTTGCCAAATGTTCGTTTTGCATTCCGAAATCGATTGCCGTTGTGTCACTTTGGGGCCACGAAGTGGTGACAGAAGCCAGCCTCGCGACTTACAGTAGTTTCCCAATGCGTCTAATGGGCGTTCCATTATCTCTTACGTGAAGTTACACGAACAGTGTCGTGATTCAAGGTATCCTCGCTTCGATCAAAATGATGGATAATGTGTTTGTCGCGTATGTAGATGTTTGAAACGAATAAAGTAAACTGTAACTATTATTCCTAATAAGAGTGCTGTCTCACTTTAAACAGCGGCGCTGCACTGTCAGCATAAAACTTGCTAACAGAGTAAGTAAAAGAGGAATTGTCTACTAGCGCCGGGACTCTGAGGATATTTACTTCTACGTTACTCACATTGGCAGCTGTTCTTGATACGAATTCTGGAATACTTAATTCGTCTTTGTAAAAGCACGACTTGATCGTTTATCAGGCTGCCTTTATGCTAGCTAACCAGGCAAGCTGTGGGACCAGTTAAGGATCTTGAAATTAAAATCAAGTATGCTTTTAACAGAATTTTGTTTACTCTAAAGTTGGAGAAAGGTTAATTAAACTTTAGTTGCTTTTAACAGAATGTCATTTAGTCTTAAGCGAAACGAAGATTAATCAAAAGTTAGCTGAGACTCGAGATTAACTGAACCTAGAATTAGATTAACAAAAGGAAGAGAAACTGTGGGAAGCACCACATGGAAGAAAGACTCCATAGAGACAATACTACCAAGATTGGCTGATGCATGATTAAAGAAACCAAATACAAGATGGAATTAAGTAGTACTAAGATATCCTTACTTGTGCAATTAGCTGATGCATGATTAAAGAAACCAAATACGAGGTGGAATTAAGTACTGTTGCGAAGCTGCTTGAGACACTTAAGAAAGTTAAGACTTCCGGTGCAGACTGTATACCAATCAGATTTCTTTCAGCTTATTCTGATACAGTAGCTCCATACTTAGTAATCATATACAACCACTCGCTCGCAGAAAGATCAGTAACCAAAGACTGGAAAGTTGCACAAGTCACACGAATACCCTAGAAAGGAAACAGGAGTGATCTGTTGACTTACAGATCCATATCAGTAACGTCGATTTGCAGTAGGATTTTGGAACATGTACTGTGCTCGAATATTACAACTGACAAACAGCCAATACTGATTCATAAAATATTGTTCTTGTGAAAAACAACTAGCCCTTTATTCTCACGAAGTAATGCGTACTATCGACAGGGGACGTCAAATTGATTAGAAGTGGTCGAAAAATTACCCAACTAGTTGCAAAGCAAAGGTTTATCATCCATTGACCTACGTTTCGATATTTTTAAAAGTATTTTTTTTCAGAAGGAGTGGGTCTCGTTACTTCACATACAATAGATTAAATGAAATCAATCGGCTATTGTCATATACAAAATTGACAAAACAGGAATCATCCCAAGCCATGACTTTAGATTGCTCCCAGATTGCATATATCGTACTTCAGAATGATGCTCACTAGCAAATGCCCGCGGGTTGAGGGTCTCATCAATATAAAATTGTTACAGGAGTCACAGTTACGGGCACATCATGCCAGAGACTAAGGCCAACTGCCCTAACGGATACGTTCGTCTCACGTCTCACATTGATTTCTGCGATTATTTCAGTGTTGCTTGTCTTTTAGCACTGACGACTCTACTTAAACGCCGCTGCTCTCAGTCGCTAAGTGAAGGCCATCGGCCGCTGCATTGTCCGTGGTGAGAGGTAATGTGTGAATGTCGATGTCAGAACACTAAATTTACTAACGATTTCCGAAATAGAATGTCTCGTGCGTCTAGCTCCAACCACCATCCGCGTTCAGAGTGTGTTAACTTCAGTCACGTGGAAATTATCACGTAGGAAACCTTTTCAAAAATGGTTCAAATGGCTCTGAGTACTATGGGACTCAACTGCTGAGGTCATTAGTCCCCTAGAACTTAGAACTAGTTAAACCTAACTAACCTAAGGACATCACAAACATCCATGCCCGAGGCAGGATTCGAACCTGCGACTGTAGCGGTCTTGCGGTTCCAGACTGCAGCGCCTTTAACCGCACGGCCACTTCGGCCGGCGAAACCTTTTCACATGATCACCTGAATACAAAGGACAGCTCCGCTTTTTTTCCCTTTATTGTTATTTAAGACCTTACATAAGGTGGGCTGGCAGCAGCACAGTACGCTGCTCTTCAGCCACAGGTTTTACAAAAGAAAAACTATGGAGACACAGAAGATACAGAACATAGTGGGGCACAAAAGACAGTAGACACAGTAACGAAAAACACGAAGCCGTTCACACGCGAAGACAACCAAAGAAACTGTCAGCACTGAACGCGGACACTGATGATGGAGACGACACGTGAACGATGGAGCGTGGGCGGCGAAAAAAAAACTGAGGCACAAACACGACGGCACACACACTAAACTGATGGCGATGATCTCTGGCGCGCGAATGTTCACTTAACGTGTGTGAGTCTGGGGACCTGCCAAGAGGGGAAGAAGGTGGTGGGGCAGGGAGAGGGGAGAGCAGAGATGCTAATGGGAGGGGATATGGGGGGTGGAATGAAGGTATGGTGGATAGGGGAAGCCCGGGGGAGGAAGGGAGGAGGGAAGGAAGGGAGAGAGAAGGGAGAGAGGGTGCCCTGAGGAAAAAAACACAGCAAGTGGGAGGGGAGGATCAAAGTTGATAGGACAGGTAGATGGAGGGGAGGAGGGCATCATCAGGGAGGGGAGCTGGCGGGAGCCACCTTGGGAGAGGGTAAGGAGAGTGGAGAGATGGAGAGCAGGTGGGGCATGGAAATACTGGCGTGGCAGCAGGCAGGGTTGGGAGAGGATGGGAGAGACAAGTGGTTGAGGAAGATCGAGTTTACGGGAGGTGTAGAGGATCCGTATCTGTTCTAGGAAAAGGAGGAGCTGGGGGAATGGAATAAGGTCGTACAGGATCCGTGTGGGGGAGGGGAGACGGATGCGATAGGTGAGGCAAAGGGCGTTTGTAAAACGCAGGAGGAGCGGAGATCCAGGCAGGGTGGGCGTAGCAGAGGATAGGGCGGATGAGGGATTTACAGGTGTGGAGGATGGTGGGGGGTCCAGACCCCATGTACGGCCAGAAAGGAGCTTGAGGAGACGGAGTCGGGAGCATGCCTTGGCTTGGATTGTCCGGAGATGGGGGGTCCAGGAGAGGTGACGGTCAAGGGTGGCGCCAAGGTACTTAAGGGTGGGGCTGAGGGCGATAGGACAGCCATAGATGGTGACATAGAAGTCGAGGAGGCGGAAGGAAGGGGTGGTTTTGCCTACAATGATCACCTGGGTTTTGGAAGGATTGACCTTGAGCAACCACTGGCTGCACCAAGTGGTGAACCGGTCAAGATGGGATTGGAGAAGGTGTTGGGAGCGCTGCAGGGTGGGGGCAAGGGCAAGGAAGGCAGTGTCATCAGCGTACTGGAGAAGGTGGATGGGGGGTGAAGGCGGCGGCATGTCCGCCATATACAAAAGGTACAGAAGAGGGGAGAGAACGGAACCTTGGGGCACACCAGCGGAGGCCAAGAAGGTATAGGAATCCGTGTTATGGGTGGTGACATAGGAAGGACGTTGGGAAAGGAAGGACCCGATCAGACGGACGTAGTTAAGAGGAAGGGCGAAGGTTTGGAACTTGAAGAGGAGACCGGAATGCCACACACGGTCATAGGCGCGTTCGAGGTCGAGGGAGAGGAAGATATCGGAGCGACGGGAATTGAGCTGTTCGGAGAGGAGAGGAGTGAGGTGATGGAGAAGGTCATCGGTAGAGAAGGACGGCCGAAAGCCACACTGGGTAATGGGAAGGTGGCGGTGCTGGCAGAGATGCTGGTGGATGCATCGGGTTAGGATGGATTCCAGGACCTTGCTGAAGACCAAGGTAAGGCTGATGGGATGGTAGGTGGAGACAGTGGACGGCGGTTTGTCGGGTTTTAGAGACATCAGGATGTGGGAGGTTTTCCAAAGGTCGAGATAGTAGCAGGTGGATAGGACTACATTATAGAGACTAGCCAGAGTGGAGAGGAAGGAGGCAGGTGCTTCACAAAGGTGGTGATAGGTGACACGATCATGCAGAATGTAGCGATTAGATCCTGAGTAGTGATGGAGGCCTTGAGTTCGGTGTGTGCAATATTGTCCAAGTACTGGAAACCAGGAACGAGGGGAGAGACAGAGGTGTCAGTTCGATTCCAGGCATCTGGGAAGAGGGAATAATCGAACTGGGGATCGTCGGGGATGGTAAAGACATCAGAGAGATAGCAGGCAAAGTGATTGGCCCTACTAAGGTTGTCAGGGAAGGGTTGATCATCATGAAGGAGTGGGTAGTAGGGAGGGGGTTTAGATACGGTAAGGCAGCGGAAGGCTGACCAGTACTTGGACGAGTTGATAGGTATTGTAGCATTAAGATGGGTGCATGTCTGTCGCCAGTCCCGGCGTTTCTTAGCTGCGAGCAAGTTTCTGATGTGTCGTTGTAGTTGCCGGTGGTGTCGTAGTGTGTCTGGGTCACGCGTGTGAAGGAAGGCATGGTAGAGACGGTGGGATTCACGGAGAAGGAGGACGGCCTGTGGGGGTAAAGTAGGACGGTCGGGGTGAATGGCGACGGAAGGGACGTGGGCCTCCACAGCCTCAGACAAGGTCTGCTGGAGAAAGGAGGTGGCACAGGTAATATCATCTGGGTGGTGGTGGGTGCAGGGGTGGCTATTGAACTGGGTAGAGAGGGCATCCCGGTAGGCATTCCAGTCGGCACGGGAATAGTCATGGACGTATTTTGGGGGAGAGTCTGTGCAAGGGTCGGGATGGGGGCGACGACCGTCTGAAATGGTGACGAGTACAGGGAGATGGTCACTACCAATGGGCTCCAGGACATCCACCGCTATGCAGCCAAAGAGGTTAGGGGAGGAGAGGATGACATAGGGAGTGGAGTTGGATTCAGGGAGGGTGTGCTGGGGAATGGGGACGAGGTCGCCTTGGAGGGAGGAGAGGAACCGTTTCCACCGCCGTAACTGGGTAGCGGAATGACTATGGATGTTGAGGTTGGTGGTGATCACGTAAGAGGAGAAGGTACGGTCAGTGTGGGAGAGGAAGACAAAAGGAATAGGGGCGTTGGGGCGGTCATAGATGGTGGCGCAGGTGATGGTTAAGGCCGGGGAAGAAGAGACTAAGGATCAGGTGTTCTCTGGGGTCGGAAAGTAGAGGTTGGGGCCGAACAAAGATCTGGCGGTGGCGACCAATGGCTACTCCGCCACGCGCTATTGGGAGGGGATTATCGGAGAGGTGAAGGAGGTAGGACGAGGAGTGTACAGTGTGTTGGGGCTGAAGAAAGGTTTCATTGAGGAGAAAGGCATCCACGCGGTGGGTTGCGAAGGTGTGCAGGAAGAGGTTCTTGTTGGCGGGAAGGGAACGGATGTTATTGAACAAGATACGGTGCTGTCGCGCCATGACAGGGATTTAAACGAGGGTGTCGAGACGGGGACAATTCCGTCAATGCACTGCCCTTTTATGCCTTGTGCACACGACACTGCCCCCATCTGTTTTTCTGCCTATCGCTATCCTATGACTTCTGTCACGTCAGTATGTATGTTTCATTGAATCGTTTTGAACAGACAGTCTGTCTTTGTCACTAGCTGTGTAGCGAATTTCATTTGCTATTAGGAATAATTACACCGAAGCGCCAAAGAAACTGGTATAGGCAAGCGGATTCAAATTCAGAGATATGTAAACAGGCAGAATACGGCGCTGTGGTCGGCAACGTCTATATAAGACAACAAGTGTCTAGGACAGTTGTTAGCTCGGTTACTGCCTCTACAGTGGCAGGTTTATCAACATTTAAGTGAGTTTGAACGTGAGTTATAGTCGGCCCACTACCGATGGGCACAGGATCTCCCGGCTTGCGGGGGCCCTACACGATAGTAGGTATGTGTACCAGTCTCTTTGGCTCTTCAATATAGTTGCCTAATAGTTGTCTTCTGTGAATTAGGCCAATGGGCCATTGAATATCAGGAGTCCAGTGGAACATCAAATCTCCGACATCGCTGCGGCCGGAAAAAGATCCTGCAAGAAGGGGACCAACGACGACTGAAGAGAATCGTTCAACGTGACAGAAGTGAAACCCTTCCGCCAATTGCTGCAGATTTCAGTGCTGGGCCATCAACAAGTGTCACCGGGCAAGTGATTCGACGAGACATCATCGATATGAGCTTACGGAGTCGAAGACCCACTCGTCGAGCGGATGACGTGTACGGGTATGGAGATAACCACGTGACTCCATGGATCCTGCATGTCAGGAGGACTGTTCAAGCTGGTGGGGGCCATGGAATGGTGTTGGGCCTGTGCAGTTGGAGTGATATTGGACCCCTGATACGTCTAAAAACGACTCTGACAGGTGACACGTACATAATCATTCTGTCTGATCATCTGCATCCATTCATGTCCATTCTGCATTCCGACGGACTTGGGCAATTCGAGCAGGACAGTGTGACACCCCACACGTCCAGAATTGCTACAGAGTTTCTCCAGGAACACTCTTCTGAGTTTAAACACATCCGCTTTCACCAATCTCCCAGACATGAACATTATTGAGTATATCTGGGATGCTTTTCAAAGTACTGTTTAGATGAGATCTCCATCCCTCTCATTCATACGGATTTATGGACAGCCCTGCAGGATTCATGGGGTCAGTTCCCTCCGGCACTACTTCAAACATTAGTCGAGTTAGTGCCAAGTCGTACTGCGGTACTTCTGCTGGATTCCAGGGTCCCTACACGATATGAACCATGGACCTTGCCGTCGGTGGGAAGGCTTGCGTGCCTCAGCGATACAGATGGCCGTACCGTAGGTGCAACCACAACGGAGGGGTATCTGTTGAGAGGCCAGACAAACATGTTGTTCCTGAAGAGGGGCAGCAGCCTTTTCAGTAGTTGCAGGGGCAACAGTCTGGATGATTGAATGATCTGGCCTTGTAACATTAACCAAAACGGCCTTGCTGTGCTGGTACTGCGAACGGCTGAAAGCAAGGGGAAACTACAGCCGTAATTTTTCCCGAGGACATGCAGCTTTACTGTATGATTAAATGATGATGGTGTCCTTTTGGGTAAAATATTCCGGAGGTAAAATAGTCCCCCATTCGGATCCCTGGGTGGGGACTACTCAAGGGGACGTCATTATCAGGAGAAAGAAAACTGGCGTTCTACGGATCGGAGCGTGGAATATCAGATCCCTTAATCGGGCAGGTAGATTAGAAAATTTAAAAAGGGAAATGGATAGGTTAAAGTTAGATGTAGTGGGAATTAGTGAAGTTCGGTGGCAGGAGGAACAAGACTTTTGGTCAGGTGAATACAGGGTTATAAATACAAAATCAAATATGGGTAATGCAGGAGTAGGTTTCATAATGAATAAAAAAATAGGAGTGCGGGTTACCTACTACAAGCAGCATAGTGAACGCATTATTGTGGCCAAGATAGACACAAAGCCCATGCCTACTACAGTAGTACAAGTTTATATGCCAACTAGCTCTGCAGATGATGAAGAAATTGAAGAAATGTATGACGAGATAAAAGAAATTATTCGGGTGGTGAAGGGAGACGAAAATTTAATAGTCATGGGTGACTGGAATTCGTTAGTAGGAAAAGGGAGAGAAGGAAACATAGTAGGTGAATATGGATTGGGGGGAAGAAATGGAAGAGGAAGCCGCCTTGTAGAATTTTGCACAGAGCATAACTTAATCATAGCTAACACTTGGTTCAAGAATCATAAAAGAAGGTTGTATACCTGGAAGAATCCTGGAGATACTAAAAGCTATCAGATAGATTATATAATGGTAAGACAGAGATTTAGGAACCAGGTTTTAAATTGTAAGACATTTCCAGGGGCAGATGTGGATTCTGACCACAATCTATTGGTTATGAACTGCAGATTGAAACTGAAGAAACTGCAAAAAGGTGGGAATTTAAGGAGATGGGACCTGGATAAGCTGAAAGAACCAGAGGTTGTAGAGAGTTTCAGGGAGAGCATAAGGGAACACCTGACAGGAATGGGGGAAAGAAATACAGTAGAAGAAGAATGGGTAGCTCTGAGGGATGAAGTAGTGAAGGCAGCAGACGATCACGTAGGTAAAAAGGCGAGGGCTAATAGAAATCCTTGGGTAACAGAAGAAATATTGAATTTAATTGATGAAAGGAGAAAATATAAAAATGCAGTGAATGAAGCAGGCAAAAAGGAATACAAACGTCTCAAAAATGAGTGCAAAATGGCTAAGCAGGGATGGCTAGAGGACAAATGTAAGGATATAGAGGCTTGTCTCACTAGGGATAAGATAGATACTGCCTACAGGAAAATTAAAGAGACCTTTGGAGAGAAGAGAACCACTTGTATGAATATCAAGAGCTCAGATGGCAACCCAGTTCTGAGCAAAGAAGGGAAGGCAGAAAGGTGGAAGGAGTATATAGAGGGTTTATACAAGGGCGATGTACTTGAGGACAATATTATGGAAACGGAAGAGGATGTAGACGAAGACGAAATGGGAGATAAGATACTGCGTGAAGAGTTTGACAGAGCACTGAAAGACCTGAGTCGAAACAAGGCCCCTGGAGTAGACAAAATTCCATTAGAACTACTGATGGCCTTGGGAAAGCCAGTCATGACAAAACTTATCATATGATGAGCAAGATGTATGAGACAGGCGAAATACCCTCAGACTTCAAGAAGAATATAATAATTCCAATCCCAAAGAAAGCAGCTGTTGACAGATGTGAAAATTACCGAACTATAAGTTTAATAAGTCACAGCTGTAAAATACTAACGCGAATTCTTTACAGACGAATGGAAAAACTGGTAGAAGCGGACCTCGGGGAAGATCAGTTTGGATTCCGTAGAAATGTTGGAACACATGAGGCAATACTAACCTTACGACTTATCTTAGAAGAAAGATTAAGAAAAGGCAAACCTACGTTTCTAGCATTTGTAGACTTAGAGAAAGCTTTTGACAATGTTAATTGGAATACTCTCTTTCAAATTCTGAAGGTGGCAGGGGTAAAATACAGGGAGCGAAAGGCTATTTACAATTTGTACAGAAACCAGATGGCAGTTATAAGAGTCGAGGGGCGTGAAAGGGAAGCAGTGGTTGGGAAAGGAGTGAGACAGGGTTGTAGCCTCTCCCCGATGTTATTCAATCTGTATTTGAGCAAGCAGTAAAGGAAACAAAAGAAAAATTCGGAGTAGGTATTAAAATTCATGGAGAAGAAGGAAAAACTTTGAGGTTCGCCGATGACATTGTAATTCTGTCAGAGACAGCAAAGGACTTGGAAGAGCAGTTGAACGGAATGAACAGTGTCTTGAAAGGAGGCTATAAGATGAACATCAACAAAAGCAAAACGAGGATAATGGAATGTAGTCAAATTAAATCGGGTGATGCTGAGGGAATTAGAATAGGAAATGAGACACTTAAAGTAGTAAAGGAGTTTTGCTATTTAGGGAGTAAAATAACTGATGATGGTCGAAGTAGAGAGGATATAAAATGTAGACTGGCAATGGCAAGGAAATCGTTTCTGAAGAATAGAACTTTGTTAACATCGGGTATAGATTTAAGTGTCAGGAAGTCGTTTCTGAAAGTATTTGTATGGAGTGTAGCCATGTATGGAAGTGAAACATGGACGATAACTAGTTTGGACAAGAAGAGAATAGAAGCTTTCGAAATGTGGTGCTACAGAAGAATGCTGAAGGTAAGGTGGGTAGATCACGTTAGTAATGAGGAGGTATTGAATAGGATTGGGGAGAAGAGAAGTTTGTGGCACAACTTGACTAGAAGAAGGGATCGGTTGGGAGGACATGTTTTGAGGCATCAAGGGATCACAAATTTAGCATTGGAGGGCAGTGTGGAGGGTAAAAATCGTAGAGGTAGACCACGAGATGAATACACTAAGCAGATTCAGAAGGATGTAGGCTGCAGTAGGTACTGGGAGATGAAGAAGATTGCACAGGATAGAGTAGCATGGAGAGCTGCATCAAACCAGTCTCAGGACTGAAGACCACAACAACAACAACAACAACAACAACACGATATTAGGCAGGTGTACTTGTCTCTTTGGCTCTTCAGTATAGTTCCGTAATACTTGTCTCCTGTGAATTAGGCCCATGGGCCATTGATTTAGTAGTGTGGCTTAGTGGCCGTTAATTCTATATACGGCAGAACGACTGACAAGATCTGAATTTATCTCTAAGCTATGCATCCCAGGTAGCGGATTTAATAGTGACTGGGACAAGAAACCACGTGGATAGGGTCTCTTCATAGTAGAAAGCCACGGCTTTCAAAACTTGATGCAGTTCACAAATATGCGTGGTTGGTCAGACACGACATATTTGAAAGAATTCTCTTCACTTTGATTCTTTGGTAACCAGCATCAGCCCTAAGCAATCAAAGAGTTTCTAGCCTTTGTCGACTTCTTTGCAAAGGTTAACTATGGGAAGCACAACTGAAGAGTATTCTCGTTAATGTCCTATTTGCGCCACACGGGCCACTACAAATCTATACTGAGAGGTTAGAAATGTATTGGGAGACAACACAGTTATAATAGTTGAAGGGCAGGAGCTACGGTTGAGAAGGGAGTGAGTGTTGAACCTATCCTGGATGTTATTCAGTCTGTTCATTGAGCAGTAAAGGAAACTAAAGAAAAATTTCTAAAAGGAATTAAAGTTCATGGAAAAGAAACAAAAACTTTGATGACTGTCCATGACATGGCTGTTCTTTCAGAGTTTGCAAGTGAGTTAGAATATCTATTAAACAGAATGAACAGTGTCTTGAAAGGAGGATATAAGATAAACATCAACGAAAACGAAACAAGTAAATACAATTTAGTCGACTTAAATCAGCCCAAGCAGAGGGAATGAGATTAGAAAATGAAACACTAGAAGTAGTAGATTGGGTAATAAAATGACTGATGATGGATGAAGTAGACAAGACACAAATTGTATACCAGCAAATGCAAGAAAAGTGTTTCTGAAGGAGTCAAATTTGTTGACTTCTAATGTAAATCTAAGTGCTAGGAAGTATTTTATGAGGTATTTGTCTGGAATGTAACTTGTACCGTAGTGAAACGTGGACGATAACTATTTCAGAGAAAAAAGGTATAAAAGCTATTGAAATGTCGTGCTACAGAAGAATGCTGAAGATTAGACCGTGTACCTAATGATGTAGTGCTAAACAGAATTTCGTAGAAGAGACCGTTTGATATGAGATATTCTGAAACATCAAGGAATCAACAGTTATTGGAGGGAAATAATTGCTGAAAGGGGGGGGGGGGGTAAAATTGTAGAGCGCGACCAAAAGGCGAATACTGTGAGCAGGTTCAAATGGGTGTAGGTTGCAATAGTTATTCTTAGATGAGGAGGCTTGCACAGGATAGAGTAGCGTGGGCAATTGCTTTCCGTGCATTTGCCCAATCAGAGACTGAGCTCCGTTTGTAACGACCTCTTCGTCGACGGAACCTCAAATACTCCCTTCTTCCCTGAACGCTATTTTAGAAAGAAAAGGTGTTGAAAAATTCCACTGACGACTTCCTTCGTGTGGGAGCTTGATAAAATTCGGTGAGTCCATTTTTTTCCTCCTCACGCTCGCGGTTTGCCGTGGGAGTGGGAATGCAGCGTCGGATGCTGCGGGGACAAAACAGATAAGGCTCAGAACTTCCGCAATGCTAGAGCATTCGGTAAAGGCGCCTCCCACGCACAAATACCTACGCAGATTCCCCGCAGGACGTGGGTGTTTGTACTGACATGGTCCGCATGACAGAAATATCACAAGTATCCTCAGGAATCCCAAATAGAGAAAGATCAGAGGCAAGTATTTCATCCTGTCTTCCACAGAAAAGAACTTTAACAGTCTCGTAGTCTGACTGCTATAGCAACTCTGAAAATATCAACAGAAATTTGCAACTGCAGGCACCTACTTTGTGCAGGTTAAAAAATGTAGCCGACAAATGCAAATCAGCAAAATAATTAATTGACCGTTTGTGAATTAAAATCCGATTGAGGCTACAGAAATATCACATCACAGGAAACGGAATGACTAATAATAGTAAAACATACCTTCCACCGTGTACTGTACAGCGGTTTGCAGAGCATGTACGACGGTGGTTTGATAAGTCTGGCAAATTTCCATGAAAGAATGAAACATTTTTGTTGCGCCTTCATGGTTGGTAAGCTTGAATATTCCAAGGATCGTATAAAGGATTTCAACAACCTATACAGCATACAGCTCATTGTTGACAACCGTCTGAATTGGTCAGGTTGTCGACTACGACTGAAAATGGGGAAAACCAAGTTTCGTATTATTATTAAACATTTTCATTTGAAGGGTTGGCCTGCCGTACAAATCAAAACAGGTTTGAATGAAGTTCACGCAAAAGCTGCACCATCATTGAAGACCATTTACTTTTATATTAATGATTTTAAATATGGTCGGGCAAGCACCGAAGACGAGGCACCGTTCAGTAGAGGGCACCACAAAGGAAACTACTTGCAAAATCTGTGATAGGGTAGTGCAGGACCGTCAAATAAAAGTTCGTGAGACTGCTGAGATTGTATGCATCTCATTTGAGCTAATGCCTAACATCTCACACGGACAATTGGCTATGAAGAAGCTGTGTGCGAGGTTGATGCCGCGATTGCTAACAGTCGACCAAAAGGCGTCCGGCACAACATTTCAACACAATGTCTGGCGATAATTAATCGCAATCCGCAAGACTTTTGCACTGAGCTGTGGCTTTTGATGAAGAGTGGATCCATCATTACACACCACAGTCAGAACGGCAGTCAAAACAATGATCAAAGGCTGGTGAATGTGCACTGAAGAAGGCAAAGACCATTTAGTCAACTGGTAAGGTGATAGACACTTTTTTTGGGACTTCCAAGGAATGATATTCTTAGCTTACTTGGAAAACTGCAGAAGCATAACTGGGTCCATTATGTTCCATTGTTGGATCGTTCAAAACTTGTGTTGTCTGAAAAAAGACCAAAGTTGGAACACAAAAAAGTGCTCTTTAACCAGTATAATGCACAATATCATGCATCAGCGGTAACAAAGGCGAAAGTGTATGAAATCGGCTTTATATCGATTCTTCATCTACCAAATTCAGCAGACATGCCCTCAAGTGACTTCTTCCTGTTCCCTAACTTGAAACTTTGGCTTTATGGGAAGAAATTTTCCCCAAAAGAGGAAGTTACAGATACAATCAACGAGTATTTTGAAGAATTTGAGAGAACCTATTTTTACCGATCGAATTAAAAAGCTGCAGGATCACTGAATCAAGTACATGTTCCTCAAATGATACTATGTTGAGGTGTGTCGTTTACGAAACAAAAATTTTTTGTTGCTTTTTTACCAGCATTGTCATACCACCATCGCACCTAGATATAGATGTACATCTTGATTGGAAAGGGAAAACAGACCAGGTATCGTATAATTAGTGAACTGTAACTACTCCAAAAGCTTCAAGTGGGCAGATCTCACAGTGAACTTCAACCTTTGAACAATTTAGCCATATATTTCAGGGTATAGGTGGATTAACGAAGCTATTACCTACAACATGTCCTAGAATGTTATGAAACAGAAAGGAATTACTTCTGGGAGTTCGTCACTGGAAGACTGGAATCTCGATGGCAGATGCAGCCGAAGTTTAGCAGTGGGTGCACAGAATAATCTAGGCCCATAGCTGCTCAGACGGGGTGGTTCAAAAATGGTTCAAATGGCTCTGAGCACTATGGGACTCAACTGCTGTGGTCATAAGTCCCCTAGAACTTAGAACTACTTAAACCTAACTAACCTAAGGACAGCACACAACACCCAGCCATCACGAGGTAGAGAAAATCCCTGACCCCGCCGGGAATCGAACCCGGGAACCCGGGCGTGGGAAGCGAGAACGCTACCGCACGACCACGAGATGCGGGCAGAAACAGACGGGGTGGTTGGGGATGGGACAGCGGTAGGGGTGGGGCTCCACTGTAAACGAGCATCACGCGGTGGAGTAGGTGCAACTAGACCGCTGAAGCCTGTGGACAATGCTGAAGCCTGTAGACAAATCTGTATCTCGTATAGCTTGTAAGCTACAATAGCGAGTCTGCAGACGACTGTATTACCAAGTTAGGTCAGTACGACCAATAATTCGACAAATGTAGGTATTTAGGACAACAGATTCTCTGTAGAGTGTGGGAAAATAAATAGTTGAAATAATAGATGTTCAACCAAAGTAAAACAAAGTCGAAAACGCAAGGCACAAAGAACTCTCACAAAAGAGAAAAGGGTTAAAAAAGTGTATTACGATACTGGCAATATAAAATAAAGAATATGTCAAGTTACATGTGCTTGTGATTTTCGCAGCAGTTCTATACACATTGCAATAGTTTAAAAGGAAAATGACTTTTGCAGTTTCCTGTTTAACTTGTGCACCCAGACGCGTTTCGCCTTATTTACAAGGCATCTTCAGTGACTGTCCAGCATTATTACACGATTTCTTCGTTTCCACGTATAGGTAATCGCTACACACATATAGCTTATACGTAGGGTGAAACTTAAATAGTGGCAACACTGCTGTGGAGACACTGTGCAATAGAATCTACTATTGTCGCTGATAGCGACATACTTACCTTACCTCCGAGCAAACGGACTCGCCCGTCCCACGTCGCCGGCGTGCCCACAAACGAGTGAAACACTGTCACTTGCGAGCGAGCGATCTAAGGTAACGGTGTCACTATGTTTTCGAAACAGGAACAACGGAGTTGGATCAAGAGTGAATGTGCCAGAGGTCGTACAGCACGACGGTGTCATCAGGGTCTTCAAGAGGCGTGCGGGGAATCGGCATTGCCGTACAGAACAGTGGCACGTTGGGTAAAACCCTTCAACGAAGGTCGACAAACTATGGCAGACATGCATCGGGCAGATCGTCCTAGCGTCTCTGCAGAAGACGTGCATGCTGTTGCCACGTTAGTGGACAGTGATCGAATCGACGCCATACTATTAGTGAGCTCGCCCACGAAACCGGATTAGCGCATACGACTGTGCTTCACATCTTGAAGGAACGCCAGGGCATGCGAAAAATTGCGTCACGATGGGTTTCGCATTACTTTACGCGAATGCACAAATGGATGCATTACGACGCTCCTCAGACGCACTTGGAGCGTTATGAGCGCGAAGGAGAGGCTATCTTACGCCGTATCGTAACATTGGATGAGACATGGGCCACATCGTACGAGGCAAGACTGAAACACCAACCCAACGAATGTCGTTCCGAGAGTTCCGGAATCTGTAAAGAAAATTGGAATAGAGATCGACATAAACATCATTCCCACCCTTTTTATTACTCATGAAAACCACACATTGCTTGTTGTACCTCCATACAGCCAGACCTTCTAAGGTAGTGGTCTGCTGTACACACAAGTACCACAGGTACCCAGTAGCACGTCCTCTTGCATTGATGCATGCCTGTATTCGTTGTGGCATACTATACACAAATTCATCAAGACACTGTTGGTCCATGCCCGCATCTCGTGGTCGTGCGGTAGCGTTCTCGCTTCCCACGCCCGGGTTCCCGGGTTCGATTCCCGGCGGGGTCAGGGATATTCTCTGCCTCGTGATGGCTGGGTGTTGTGTGCTGTCCTTAGGTTAGTTAGGTTTAAGTAGTTCTAAGTTCTAGGGGACTGATGACCATAGATGTTAAGTCCCATAGTGCTCAGAGCCATATGAACCATATATAACTGTTGGTCCAGATTGTCCCACTCCTCAACGGCGATTCGGCGTAGATCCCTCAAATGGAGCACTATGGGACTTAACATCTGAGGTCATCAGTCCCCCAGAACTTAGAACTGCTTAAACCTAACTAACCTAAGGACATCACACACATCCATGCCCGAGGCAGGATTCGAACCTGCGAACCGTAGCGGTCACGCAGTTCCAGACTGAAGTGCCTAGAACCGCTCGGCCACATCGGCCAGCTCCCTCAGAGTGGTTGGTGGATCACGTCGTCCATAAACAGCCCTTTTCAGTCGATCCCAGTCATGTTCCATAGGGTTCATGTCTGGAGAACATGCTGGCCACTATAGTGGAGCGATGTCGTGATCCTGATGGAAGTCATTCACAAGATGTGCACTATGGGGGAGCGAACTGTCGTCCATGAAGACGAATTTCTCGCCAATATGCTGCCGATATGGTTGCTCTATCGGTCGGAGGATGGCATTCACGTATCTTACAGCCGTTACGGTGCGTTCCATGATCACCAGCGGCGTACGTCGGCCCCACATAATGCCACCCAAAACAGTAGGGAACCTTCACCTTGCTGCACTCGCTGGACGGTATGTCTGAGGCGTTCAACCTGAGTTGGTTACCTCCAAACACGTCTCTAACGATTGTCTGTTGTCTGGTTGAAGGTATATGCGACACCCATCGGTGAAGAGAACGTGATGCCAATCCTGAGCGGTCCATTCGGCATGTTGTTGGGCCCATCTCTACCGCGCTGCATGGTGTCGTGGATGCAAAGATAGACGTTGTCATGGACGTCGGAAGTGAAGTTGCACATCGTGCAGGCAATTGCTCACAGTTTGAGTCGTAACACGCCTGCACGAAAAGCGTTATTCAACATAGACGCGTTGCTGTCAGGGTTGCTCCGAGCCATAATCCGTAGATAGCGATCATCCACTGCAATAGTAGCCCTTGGGCGGCCTGTGTGAGGCATGTCAGCGACAGTTCCAGTCTCTCTGTATCTCCTCCATGTCTGATACTATTGCACTACTATTGAACATAATCAGCTTGAATTAAAACTGATTTCATTGAAATCCACTTTCCATGACAAAATTATGCTGGTTTTCTTTTTTAGGATTTTATGTTGTATTTAGTAAAAGGTATTGTGTGCATACGTCGAAGTGATATTATTGCTCAAAAATAGTCATTGTAATTAATGAAGGTTTTTACTGCATCTATTTGAAAGCAATCAGTTTCAAAGTAATGAGTAAAGAATGTTAATCAGGTTCTGTCACGATTAAGCATATTTTAAAACAGACACCATTATCGTAAGTTACGTAACACAATACAATTTCCATGCAGTGTTGCTGGTCATTGATTATTGCTGGTGATCATTAAGGCAACTAATATTATTTCATTCGATATTGACTTTTTGTGATCGTGTCAGATGTGTGTTTTAAATGTAAATCAGCACGTGAGCATTTTGTATAGTTTTTGTTTTGTCCTTCTCACGCGATATTTACGTGATTTCAAAGTCATTACAATCATTTTTCAAAATTAATTTTTGCTCATTCTGGAGATGATCAACGTCTTATTATTCAGTCTAAATTCATTTGAAAAAATTAGGGCATAAACATTTACGGCTAACTACAGTGAGATTTTAATTTATGACCACTTTTTACGTTTCGATCGTTTGGGGGTACGTAGTAACCACCACTCGCGCCTTAGCGATTAAGTTATAACTATACATATTTTATCGATAAGCATTGATCTTCGGATTCGATGGCTTGTTTGCACTAAAAGCTGAACATTAAGACGAGTCACAATAAAACATTAATACACCGTAGAGTATAGGTTCGTTATAATCTCAGCGTCCAACATCTCTAATGTATCTGGTTTCGTCTCTTGAGAAAGAATGGGCTGCTAGTCCTTCGCAGACAATCAGACGCTTGGATGAAAGTGTTCCAAGCAGAGTTGAAGCAGTCATAAAGGCGAAGGGTGAACACGCTCTATGTTAATGTCCGCTAACATGTGCCAGGGTACTTCTAATCGATGAGTCAGTTTTTACTCCTCGCTTGTGCGGGTTTGCGTAGGCGTGAGAATCCAGCGCCGAAGGCTGCGGGGACAGAACAGATAAGGCCCAGAGCTTCCCGAACGAACGTCCGGTAAAGGCGCCTCCAACAGACGAGTACATGCGGACAATCCCCGCGTGATCTGGACGTTTATATACACTAGGTCTGCACGACTAAGATCAGTGGGTCACACAGCTCGACCGAGTTGACATCCAGGTCTCTTCGGCTTTCCCGGAACTATATTTTCTGCACGTAAGCGTAGCAATGGCGTGCTCCCTCTGGGTGAATGTCGTCGCACTTGCTATTCTGGCGACAGCCACCCTGCCCACTGCAGCAGGAGGTGCAATTTCCACTGAAAGTGCGCAGTTTTCAGCAGAAAACACAGTTTACACGGAAGGAGCTGATTCTGCAGGAGAAGACGCAGTCTCAACGGAAGGCACTCTTTCTGCACTAGAAGACACAGTCTCAACGGAAAGCACGTCTGTGGAACCCCTCCGGCGCGAGGCTCCCGACGTCACGGGCCTAGCCGGCTGGGACACGGAGCACAACAGCAGCGTGTGCCGCGCACAGGTCGAGTACAGGGAGGAGCTGCGCCTGCTGCAGGCCTGGTGCGCCGACGGCGTCGAGGGTCTGGTGTTCGACGCCCGCGGCGTCGAGTTCGTCTGCAAGAGCGTGCGCCTGACTGTGCCCTCCGCGGACTCCGACGTCGACGTGCTGGCCGGCTGCGTTGCGCGCCTTCGACCCGTCGCGGAGAATGCTGGGGTCCAGTTTGGCAGAAACTGATGCGTACAGACGACTGTTTTCGTGCCCGTTTCTATAATATTACCTCGGTCATTTCTTGTGTCTTATATCAGTTCCTAGCCTACGAGTCGCCATATTGGACACTACGTTAACAGATCGATTTCATTGTTGACTGATTCACTACGATGAAACTGTTGTAACTTCTGTCTCAGACAGGACGTCTTACATATCATGTTACACACTCATAGAGGCTGTACAGGAGACTTAGTACATCAAGTTTTACACAGGAACTCATGTCCGGAAAAGTCATCCAACGACGCTACACAGGGTCAAAGTTACAGGCACCGGCGTCTGTGAATGCATGTGTATACAGGATGATTCCATAATGAGGTTACAAACTTTCTAGGACGATGAATAAGTTAAAATGTAGCAGTTTGAGGTAAAGCTCTCTGTATCGGAAACGAACGAGTCGAAATTATAAGACAGTGGAATTCATGTACTGATACTGTTGTTGCTAAGATTGTGGCATTGACAACTTTCAGAGGATGCACTACAGACCAAAACAAGGAAAAACGTCCGGTAAACATGGGCTCTAGAACACATACCTGAGGAGCTACGAACGCTCATTCATCTTCGTACTGTGGAAAACATATCCTCTATTGAACAAGTGTGCATAGCTCTAAAGGTACACATTTTAGAGCCCATGTTTGTTAAACATTTTTTCTTGTTTCGGTTCATACTACCACCTCTGAAAGTTGCCTGTCCTACAGTACTAGCAAGAACAATAGTATTATATGTATTACACTGTCAAAGGTATCAGAACGGTTTTCGCTTATAACTTTCAGCTCGTTCTTTTCCGCTACTGCGACCCTTACTTCAAACTGATATATTTATCCTTCTCCATCATGCTGGAAACTTTGTAACATCATCACTAAACCACACTGAGTATACATACATTTACAGGCGCCGGCACCTATAACTTTTGACACTCTGTATGGTCATTGGATGACGTTTCCAGACACGAGTTACTTTATCTACCAAGTCCCCCCTACGACATATAGAGGTGTGTAACATGCATTGTGGAACACCCTGTATATGCCGATCTGTCTCTTTTTGTAGTTGCCAGCACCTATACAATTTTTTCGTAAAAATTTACTAGCATGTCTCAATAGATTGTTATGAAAATGACATATTCGCAATTTTTGTCTCTGACTTCTATTACTGAAATGAAAACTAAGTATCAGTGAACACCGAACTCGACACTCTGTGCCAGTCATCGATTTTTCTTGTAATTTCATGAAAGCAAGTTCAATAAATTACAATGTGGTTATACGTTAAATACTTTGATGTAAACCAAAAGACAGAGCGAAGCTGAGAAGACTACAAAGTCTGCACTTTGCTAATACTTATTTTATAATTAAATATTTCCCTGAGATATTTAAGTCTCTTTTTATTACTACGATAATGATCGAAGCAGACGAAATTAATTAAAATTAGTGCTGCGGTCGGGACTCGAACCCGGGGAAATTTTAATTCATTTCGTCTGCTTCGACTTCTTTTATAATTTTGTGGATGGAGGATACAAATGGTGAACTTTCAAGTTTGATGTGAATGTCTTACTTGTAAATCATCTTGGTCTTTGTTGTGCCTTTACTGTATTCCTGTATTAGCACACTTATGCTCTTACTTTTGCTATGTAATATACATTTACATGTTGTTTCCAATAAAAGAAAAATGGTTCTTATTTTGAAATGTCTGCATTTATTTGGTTACCTACCTTTGCGTAATACACTTATTCCACAATACGCAATATCTGCTATAAATTGCATCATTATTGTAGCATGATGAACAAACATCTGAAGTTTAATTAGTCTCTTAGAATCCCCTTCTTTACGTGTATATTTTATTTACATTTCGTGTGCACATGAATTATTTTTGTTCTTGTAAATTTTCGTGTTTTCCTGATTCTGACAGTCTGTTGTCTCATTTAGGATGTAACTATACAGTAATGTCTGACAGTCAAATCTTAACGTTTCTTTTTGAAACGTGACATGAATTATAAGGAATAGTCTACATTAGACTTTTAGAAGAAAACAAAGTTCTAATAATAACGCAACTGAGCAGTTTTTCTTATTCTTTCATACATAATGTTGGTTAGCGTAGTACGGGTGTTTATAAATTACTTAAAAAAGTAAGCTTTATTTGTGAAAAGGGTAAATACCTTACATAAGTTATCTTCACGTTTCATTCCCGCCTAACACTGTTAGTTTACGACGTTACCGCTAGGCGGCATGTGCGAATGAGTTATTTCAACAGTCATCACAGGATCGTCTAAAGGTGCAGAGCGTGCACAATGTTCTTTATAGCTTCATGAAACCAGCCAGATCCGTTACTACAGTTCAGAGACAATTCAGGAGTGAATATCGCAAGCCACCACTTCAATGACAAACGTTGACTGGTACAATCGCTTCATCGAAACTGGCTCTATATCATGTGGGACAACGGTCAGCGTTACACAGCAATTGAACAAGTTCGGCAATCTTACATTCGTAGTCTGGGCAAATCAACGAGACGTGGCAGCTTAAAATCGAATATGCCTTTTGTTACAGTTGTTGTTGTTGCTGTCGTTTCTCGGGGAGGAGACCAGACAGCGAGGTCATCGGTCTCATCGGATTCGGGAAGGAAGGGGAAGGAAGTCAAAAATGGTTCAAATGGCTCTGAGCACTATGGGACTCAACATCTTAGGTCATAAGTCCCCTAGAACTTAGAACTACTTAAACCTAACTAAACTAAGGACACCACACACACCCATGCCCGAGGCAGGATTCGAACCTGCGACCGTAGCAGTCCCGCGGTTCCGGACTGCAGCGCCAGAACCGCTAGACCACCGCGGCCGGCAGGAAGGAAGTCGGCCGTGCCCTTCAATGGAACCATCCCGGCATTTGCCTGGAGCAATTTAGGGAAATCACGGAAAGCCTAAATCAGGATGGCCGGACGCGGGATTGAGCCGTCTTCCTCCCGAATTCGAGTCCATTTTGTTACAGTGTGGAGGGTATTACGGAAGTGCCTATCATTCAGACCCTAGAAATTGGAACTGTTTCAAGATTTAAGAGAAAGTAACAAAGAAAAACGAGCTCAATTTTGTATAGAAATATTTAAGAAAATGCAGGCTGTAGATGATTTTCGTTAAGAAAACTGCGTTCAGTAACGAAGCCACGTTCCATAACTGCGGTAAAGTGACTCAGCGGCAATTTGCGACAACGGATAACAAAGCAATTGACACCATACATCAAGATTTGTCTCATAGTATTTGGCACGAAATTGATTAAAGACGGGACATTTGTCGTGCTACAAAAGTTAACCACATCGAATATTCTTAAATAAAACTTGGTGATGTACTGCATTCATGCAGCATCAAACATTTCTATAAGTTATTTACCTTTCTCACAATTAAAAGTTACTTTTGATTAACTGATTTGTATAAACGCTGTAGGTGCACAGTGTTTTGTATTTTTCTTGACCACTTATTTTCAGTTGGTCTATGTAATAAGGATAGTACGTGAGAAATGACAGCATCAAGCATTGCAGTTTTTGCAGGAGAGTAAAAAGGACACACATCAGTGATTCACCGTGGAATTTCTCGAACATAAAACTGTGGAACTCAATAGCTGGAGTGTGCTCAGTAATGCAAATATTGTCTCGTATTCTTATCGCCGAACATAAATGATTTCATTTGCACTGCTGTCGCTTCAATTGTGAACTCAGTTAACAACAAATAATAGGAAAACAGAAGTATATAACTGCTCTGCACGCCGCTAATGTACTGATATATATCAGGAAGCATATTTTTGTTCAAAGTGCCTTTAATATGGAGACGCTGTGTTTTATTTGCGATAGCAACACAGTATCGATAAAAAAAACAGCACTGAAACGCATTTGGAGAAAAAATGGCACTTAAAAAATTTTCCATTTCCACTCTTTATATATATACTCAGCAAGCCGAATTACAATGCACGACGAAGAGCATCCAAATATTATCTGTCCTATTCCATGGGCATATATCACGAGGGAAAATTACCTTCCAAATGCCGCTTTTTTGTGAGGGTCATCAGTCTTCCGACCGGTTTTGAAGCGCCCCGCCACGAATTCCTCTCCTGTGCCGACCTCTTCATTTAAGAGTGGGATTTGCACCCTACCCTCACAAGGGAACCTCCCCATCGCACCCCCCTCAGATTTAGTTATAAGTTGGCACAGTGGATAGGCCTTGAAAAACTGAACACAGATCAATCGAGAAAACAGGAAGAAGTTGTGTGGAACTATGAAAAAATAAGCAAAATATGCAAACTGAGTAGCCCATGCTTGGCAAGATAGGCCACATCAAGGATAGCCTGAGCTATGCAGCGCCGTGGTCCCGTGGTTAGAGTAAGCAGCTGCGGATTGAGAGGTCCTTGGTTCAAGTATTCCCTCGAGTGAAAAGTTTAATTTTGTATTTTAAGACAGTTATTATCTGTCGGTCCGTCCGTCCGATGCGAGGCAACTGCGTCGTAATATGGGGACGCTACACCTAAACAAACATCGAAACACACGACGTCAGTCGACTGCAGCGCACGGAAGGGAGTATTCATGCTAACGAGGCTCCCTGGCTGGCAGTTGACTGTTCGCTACTTTGGACGAGAGTGCATTAAATACGTGAGATGTATTCCGTGGGCAATATGAATCCAGCAAATATAGCTCGCGACTTCAATACCAATCGCACGGTTGTGCGGTGCGGTCACAAAACACAGACACTAAACTTATTACAGTGAACAGAGACGTCAATGAACGAACGGACAGATCATAACTTTGCGAAAATAAAGAAAGTAAACTTTTCACTAGAGTGAAGACTTGAACCAAGGACTTCTCGATCCGCAGCTGCTCACGCTAACTACGGGACCACGGCGCTCCTTAGCTCACACTCTCCTTGATGTTGCCTATGTTGCTCATGGACTACTCAGTTTGTATATTTTGCTTATTTTTTTCATAGTTCCACACAACTTCTTCCTGTTTTCTCGATTGATCTGTGTTCAGTTTTTCAAGGCCAATCCACTGTGCCAACTGATAACTAAATCTGTGGGGGGTGCGATGGGGAGGTTCCCTTGTCAGTTATTTGTTGGATACATTCCTATCTCTCTCTTCCCCCACAGTCTGTACCCTCTGCAGGTCCCTCTAGCATCATATAAGTTATTCTGTGATGTCTTAACATGTGTCCTATTGAAAGGTGTACATGTTAGGAGAAATGGTTACGAAACATGTATATATCATGAGAAATGAGGGTTTGATTGGTATATTTGACAGTTTATTTGGAATGCTTACCACAGCGAGCATCTTTTCGTGTCTGAACACATGAATGATACGTGTTCTTTGTCTACCAGAGATAATACAAAGTATTTAATTTTAAAAAGCAAAGAGTAAATTTCACATAATTTAAATATTCTTTGTAAAAGTCATTTTGGTGCTACATGACAATTCTGAGAAAAAGTTACTGTTCTTGCTAGTTCTAGCTTCTTTTCGGTCTCATTAAAACGATTGGATGTAATTTCAAAGTAATACATTTTGTCACTTATAAATATTTTATGAAGTTTATTTTCGCACGTTAATTAAAATACCTGTACCGCCATGCCTTGCAGTGTTGGGTGGACACTGAATCATACTTTTAGAAAAGAGAACAAAAGTTTACTTTATGAAAGTAATATAAAACAAGATAAAACAGTTTGCGGAGCAGCGATTTACTTCAGGAACGTGCAGTTCAACACTTCACATTGTTGCACTGTGCTGACATAGTAGAGCCGAGTTATCCGTTACAAGATTAGAAACAATTGTAGAGCCTAAGGGAATCACTGATAAGAAATTAGGGACAGTTTTCGCAGGCAAAATTTGATATAAGTTCATTAGATACGTATTCTAACAGGCCAGAGTATTCAAAGCGTAACACGTAACCATTGTGTGTGACTGTTTCACGTGAAAGCCATTCTGAATATTATTGATAATCAATGTTTTAATGCAGTCTCATTTAGAAACAGTCATATACAGTTTAGATGACTTTGTATTACATACATCAAAAGTAGTTAGCCCAAATACATTCGTGTTCTTAAGTAGGGTATATAAAGTTATTCTGATTCAGAATCTGTAATCGGAATTTAAAAATTATGCAGTTACCAAATAAATCGTAATGATTGAATCACGTTCATTCAGTTAGAATATTAGAAAAATCACATTTAAAAAAAAAATGGTTCAAATGGCTCTGAGCACTATGGGAGTTAACATCTGTGGTCATCAGTCCCCTAGAACTTAGAACTAATTAAACCTAACTAACCTAAGGACAGCACACACATCCATGCCCGAGGCAGGATTCGAACCTGCGACCGTAGTGGTCACGCGGTTCCAGACTGAAGCGCCTAGAACCGCACGACCACACCGGTCGGCCATCATATTTAGAAAGTTTGACTATCATCCTGTCCTTTCTTCTTGTCGCTGTTTTCCACGCGTCCCTTTCGTCGCCGATTCTGCGGAGAACTTCCTTATTCTTTACCTGATCAATTTTCTTAAATTTTCTACATTCTTCTGTAGCATCACATCTGAGTCGCTTGGATTCTCTACCGGTCATCCCACAGTCCATCAATTCTGTGCTCCAAACGCAAATTCTCAGAAATTTCTTCTTCAAATTAAGGGCTGTTTGATACTAGTAAACTCCTCTTGGCCAGGAAAGACTTCTTTGTCTACGCTAGCCAGCTTTTATGTCCTCTTTGCTTTCAAGGTAGCAGAATTCCTTACTTGGTCATAACCAATTTTAATATTATTTTTCATGTCTGTGCTGCTTCTCAATACATCGTTCTTCGGTCCACTCTTCTTCCATATTCGGTATTCATTAGGTCCTGTAATTCTTCTTCATATTCACTAAGGATAGCAATGTCATCAGCGAATCTTATCATAGTGTCCCTTTCACCCTGAATTTTTATCCCACTCTTGAACATTTCTTTTATTTCCGTCATTGCTTCTTTGATGTACAGACTGAACAGTAGTAGCGAGTGACTGCATCCCCGTCTTAGGCAGTTTTTAATCTGAACACTTTGAGCTTCGTCTTGCTGTCTTACTGTCCCTCTTGGTTCTTGTACGTATATTACATTACCAGTCTTCCCTAAAACTTACTCCTATTTTCACAGAATTTCAAACATCAAACACCATTCCATATTGTCGAACGCTTTCTCAAGGTCAGGAATCCTATGAACGTGTCTTGATTTCATTTGTCTCACATCCGTTATCAAACGCAACGTCAGAAATATCTCGCTGATATCTTTTCCTTTCCTAAAGCCATACTGATTGTCATCTGACAGATCCACTATTTTATTTTCCATTCTTCTGTACATTATTTTTGTCAGCAGCCTGGATGCATCAGCTTAATGCTGATTGTGCGGTAGTTCTCGCACGTATCTGCTCTTGCTATCGTCTGAATTGAACAGATGATACTTATCCACAAGTCTGGTTATATGTCTCCATCTCATGAATTCTACGCACTATCTCGAACAGTCGTTTTGTTACCATTTCTTTCAATGGTTTTAGGACTTCCGAGTTCTGTTGGTATGTTAGCTATGTCTTCTGCTTATTTGATCTAAAGTGTTTCAGAGCACTTTTAAATGCTGACTCTAACCCTGCATCCTCTGAATCTTCCCTATCGACTCCAGTTTTTTCTTCTGTGACGTCATCAGACAAGTCTTGCCTATCAGAGAGGACTTGAGATGTGCTCTTTCCACCTATCTGCTCCCTTCTCTGCGTTTAACAGTGAAATTCCCATTCCAGTCTTAATTATGCCCCCTTTCATTTAATTCCACCGAATGTTGTTTTGATTCTTTCCCAAGCTGAGTCAGTTCTTCCAGTGATGATTTACTTTCCGGTTTCTTCACATTTCTACTGCTGCCAATATCTTTGGCTGCACCATTTAGACACGTCCACTCCTCCTCAACTGAACTGCTTACTGTGGTATTCCCTACTGCAGCCTACACATCCTTAGAGAACTTCAAACGCATCTCCATTTCCTCAGTACTTCAGTACCCACTTCCTTCTATACTGATTCATCCGTACTATCCGCTTAAACTTCAATCTACTCTTCATCGTTAGTAAATTGTGATATGGGTTTATATTTGTTCCTGGGTATGGCTTACAATCGAATATCAGATTTTGGAATCTCGGTCTAACCATGATGAAATTCAGCTGGAATCTTCCCCTTCTCCTCGCCTTTTCCAAGGATAACTCGTGCTCTTCTGATTCTTGAACAGAGTATTTATTAGCTATGTCTAGTTGTAATCTACGGCAGAAGTCAATTAGCCTTTCTGCTGTTTCATTCTTATTACGAAGCCCATAACTTCACGTACCCTTTCTTCTATATCTTCCCCTACAACCGCATTCCGTTCCCCCATGACTATTAAATTTTCATCTCCCTTTACGAACTGTGTTCCCTTTCAATATCCTCACATACTTCCTCGAACTGTACACAGTTAAGTGTCAATTTCTTTTATTGACATGACATACGCCATAATGCAATCTTAATGATTATTGTACGTATTTCAAAGCGCTATACTTTTTATGATTCCTGTCTTGTGAATACCATTTTACATGTGTTTTCAGCATTCCAGGGGCCACAAGAATTACACTGAAAAACAAAGAAATCGCAACACCAAGAAAGGTTGTACGACATAAACGTAACTTGGTAGGCGTGTTTCTACATCTGTAAGATGATATCTATTCATATTTCGCGCCAGTCACATAACAATGGCTCTAGTACCGCCACTATGAGGAGGCAAAGCAGGTTTGCTTTAAATACACGCTGTAACGGTCACGAGGGTCAGTTACTTTTGAGATTGGACTTGGTGAGTTGATGTTAGTCAAGAATACCTTTAGGACGATGGAGACTTCGTTATCAGCACCTCACTGAGTTTGAACGATATCGTGTAACAGGGCTACGAGAATCTGGATGTTCCTTCTGCAATACTGCAGAAATACTTGGCGGGAATGCAGCCAGTGTTCATGATTGCTGGTTACAAGGATGTGCGGTCGCAAGAAGGCCGTGCAGCCACGTGTCACTATCGACACAGAAGACCATCGTGCTCGGCGTGTGGCTCTGGCGCACCGAACTGCATTTGCAGCAGCAATTTGAGCAGCAGTTGGCCCGACAGTGACATAACGATCTGTTACAAATCGGCTTCTACAATGGACAGCTCCGAGCCATACGTCTTGTAGCGTGCATTCCAGTGAGCCCAAACTACCGCCATTTGCTACTTCAGAGGTGTCAAGCGAGAGAGAGCTCATTGGAAGGCTGGTTGGAGATCTACCGTATTTTCTGATAAAAGGTGGTTTTGCCTCGGTGACGGTGATGGCCGTATGTTGGTTAGAAGGAAGCCAATTGAGAACCTGCAACAAACCTAGCTGCGTGCTGGACCCACTGGATCTACACTGGATCGTCTCGTGGTTATCCCACGCACCCTGACTGTGAACTTTTTCGTCAGACTGGTGACTCGACCTGTTGTGCTGCCACTCATGAACAGCATTCCAGGGGTTGTTTTCCTACAGTATAACGCTCGCCGACTTACGCTGTTGTAACCCGACATACCCTGCAGAGTGTCGACATGTTGTCTTGGCGTGCTCGATCGTCAGATCTGCCTCCCATTGAGTACATACGAGACATCATCGGACAACAACTCCACCATCATCCAAAACCAGCATTAATCGTCCCTGTATTGACCTACCATATGCAACTGGCGTGAAACTCCATCCCACAAACTGACATCCGGCACATGTACCACACAATGCATGCACGTTTGCATGCTTGCATTCAACTTTCTGGTGGTTACATCGGTTACTGATGTACGAGGTGTTCACATTTGCAATGGTTTACCTCGTGCTTACATTAACTTGTGATATTGCAATTTTAATCACTTAAATAGGTCATCTAAACAAACGTATCCCCTAAATTTAATTACCCTACATTAATTACGAGGGTGAGTCAAATGAAAACCTTAAATATTTTTTAAATATTATTTATTGTGCAGAAGTGGTATAAAGCTGTGTCACTTTTCAACATAATTTCCCCCACGCTCAATGCAAGTTCAAAAATGGTTCAAAATGGCTCTGAGCACTATGGGACTTAACATCTGTGGTCATCAGTCCCCTAGAACTTAGAACTACTGAAACCTAACTAACCTAAGGACATCACACACATCCATGCCCGAGGCAGGATTCGAACCTGCGACCGTAGCAGTCCCGCGGTTCCGGACTGAGCGCCTAGAACCGCTAGACCACCGAGGTCGGCTCAATGCAAGTCCTCCAGCGCTTACAAAGAAAAAAAATTCTTTTGGTAGTCCGCGCAACCACCCATGCACCGCGTGGTGTACCTCTTCATCAGAACGGAACTTCTTTCCTCCCATTGCGTCTTTGAGTGGTCCAAACGTATGGAAATCACATGGGGCAAGCTCTGTTGAGTATAGCGGTTGGGGAAGACAGTCAGAATGTAGGTCTGCGATTGTTGCAACTTTTGTACGGGCAGTGTGGGGCCTTGCATTGTCATGTTACAGAAGGACACCTACTGACAGCAATCCACGTCGCTTCGATTTGATTGCACGCCGCAGATGATTTCTTAGGAGATCTGTGTATGACACACTGGTGACAGTGGTCCCTCTGGTCATGTAATGCTCCAAAATGACGCCTTTTTCGTCCCAAAAGAGAGTCAGCATAACTTTCCCTGCTGATGGTTCTGTTCGAAACTTGTTTGGGTTTGGTGATGAGGAATGGCGCCATTCCTTGCTCGCTCTCTTCGTTTCCGGTTGGTGGAAGTGAACCCAGATTTCGTCCCCAGTAACGATTCTTGCAAGGAAGCCATCACCTTCTCGTTCAAAGCGCCAAATAAGTTCTTCACAAGCATCAACACGTCGTTCTCTCATTTCAGGAGTCAGCTGCCGTGGCCTCCATCTTACAGACACTGGAGTACATCATGCACAATGTGGTGTGCTGACCCAAGACTAATCTGTAAACATGCTGCAATGTCATTCAGTGTCATTCGGCGGTTTTCCTTCACTATGGCTTCAACTGCTGCAATGTTCTGTGGAGTCACAACTCGTTGTGCCTGACCTGGACGAGGAGCATCTTCCACTAAAGTCACACCACTTACAAACTTTCTACTCCATTCGTAGACTTGCTGCTGTGACACACATGCATCACCGTACTTAACCTTCATTCGTCGATGAATTTCAATAGGTTTCACACCTCCACTACGCAAAAACCGAATAACAGAACGCTGCTCTTCCCTGGTGAAAGTCGCAAGTGGGGCGGCCATGTTTATGCTGATACTGCGACTGTATTTGTGCATCTGCATTACGCTGCCATCTACAGGCCATTATGCACGCTGTTCGTAACACGCTTACCAACTTACAGGATAACGGCACGAAATTTCGATTTGTTAATACAAATTTAAGGTTTTCATTTGACTCACCCTCGTAATTAATGTAGGGTAATTAAATTTCGAAGATACGTTTGTTTTGATGACATATTTAAGTGATTAAATATGGTGTTGAGACTTTTTCACTCAGTGTAGATTGAGGGTGGATTGTTCGGCGATATAGCTACTGGACACGTCACTTGTTATTTCGTTATCTATTCATTATTACAGTGCGGAAGCGCCCTGAGTGTTAGTTACCGATTATTTCCATTTTCTTGTGTACATTTTTACCTTAGAGTTATGTTAAATTGATTGGTCATGGATCACTGAACAATGACGCCGTCAGTCACCTCACTGGCCTGGTGTAGTGGCCCCACCAATTAAATGCTCCGATGAACCACCACGTAAACTCATACTGAGTTATAATTATTCTGAACCTCCAGTACACTATTTAGAATGATTAATTGTTCTGATCGTCGTCATTGAAGGTTTCTTTATGTCGTCACGTTACACAAATTCCGCAGCTTTTTTTGTTTTTGCTTTTTTTTCTCGCTATCTCCTGACAAAATTTTTTAATCAAGCAAGTCAGTCATTAGAGAGAAAAGGAAGAACACTTCAATCGTCACCTCCAGCTTGGCAGTCCCCTAGCACTTATCAGAAAGGGGAAAGGGGGGGGGGGGCGAGAAGAGAGATCATCATAACACTTAATTACAAGTGATATGTCCTGCAGGAACACACTGTGTGTCTTTAGTACTTTAGTGCAGTGGTTTCCATTGTCTTCCGCTCATGCCGTTGATCAATACTGATTCTTCGGTTGTTTTACGGCAAGAAAGTGCCCTGAATCTATGTCAGCTTTTCCGCCCTCTTTGACAATGCCGTTGGCAGAACGTGGGTGAGTTCCTATGCCAGAGGTCTTCGGCTATCATTACTGATAATGCTTATTCAAAATTTCAGCGGCAACTGAATTAAAACCGGGGACTCATGACGTTCTGATTAATGTTCAAAGATGTAAGCGTAGGCTTCCGCGGCCGTTGTCTTCTTCAATAAACGGCTAGCTGATGAAGGCTAGCTGCAACGCTGGCCGAAACGTTGGCGTATTTTAAAATTATGACGATGCGGTCTGATACCCTGAAGAATTTTATTGAAGAATGTTCAAAGACACTACCCCTAGACCGTGTGTGTCCTCTGCAGCCCCGCCAAGAGACACCGCTATGGACGCAGATGTGCTGACATGGATCTCACGGCAAGCTGTCACGGACCGCATGCGAAAAGCGTTGTATGGGCAGAACCGCTGTCTTAGGTGTTTTCTTACAGGAGCCGATAGGCCGGGACCGTCATTTGTAACGCTGATATCGACCAACTCCGATTTGGACTTCGCATCTCGGCGTGCGCTTGATTCACGAGCTAGTTTTTCAGTTGTTCACGCCGGTCGCATCCTGTACTTATGTCTCTACGTGCTGTTGGTCTCCCTGCCCCCTGTAGATTGACCCACACCTCGATCTTGTTTTCCTCTTCCGCCACTGCCGGCTGGAGTAGTTAAATTTGTAAATTGATGGTAGGCGGGGGGGGGGGGGGGGGGGGGGGCGGGGGATGGGGAGGGCGGGGGAGAGGAAGAAAGAAAAGGGAAGGAATTATTAATGTCAGCTGCATCGGAACTTTTCGCGGAATCAGCGGCGACGAGTGAAAATGTGTGCCGGACCGGGTTCCAATGCGGAATCTCCTGCTCACTGGGCAGTTGCATTATAAACCACTGCACCGCCCGCGAGCAGTATTTGTCGCAACTGCTCGGACCGTCTTGACGCGCTTCTCGGTCGACCCACACTCCACCTAGCGCCACCTACCCGCATTCCCTGTCCATGTCCTCCACGCTCGCTATTTTGTGATTCCCACGGGATGTCAGACGTAATCGTACATCCACAGTGAAGAAGGTGGAATCGTTGCCCATGGAGCAGAAAACAGTTATATGAATGCGTGATGTCTGTTCTTTCTGACATTTCTTTCGGTTACATTTGTGTTGACAGGACGGTTTCGCAGCGCTGTCCCGCCGAACAGATACAAAACATTTCTGTCGTCCAGAATGATATTTTCACTCTGCAGCGGAGTGTGCGCTAATACGAAACTTCCTGGCAGATTAAAGCTGTGTGCCGGACCGAGACTCGAACTCAGGACCTTTGCATCTCGCAGGCAAGTGCTCTACCATCTGAGCTACCCAAGCACGACTCACGCCCCGTCTCCACAGATTCATTTCTGCCAGTACCTCATCTCCTACCTTCCAAACTTTAGAGAAGCTCTTTTTTTTCAGGAGTGCTAGTTCTGCAAGATTCGCAGGAGAGCTTCTGTGTAGTTTGGAAGGTAGGAGACGAGGTACTGGCAGCAGCAAAGCTCTGGGGACGGGGCGTGAGTCGTACTTGGGTAGCTCACATGCAAGAGCACTTGGCCCCGAAAGGCAAAGGTCCTGAGTTCGAGTCTCGGTCCGGCACACAGATTTAATCTGCCAGGAAGTTTCATTTCTCTCATGTTCTTCTCATCATCCGTACATGTGATACGAGATTGTGACCGCCTTAATGCCACATAATTTTCTTCAAATGTGAGATCAAAGTTCATACTTACAGAAACGGAGGGAGCTGCAATGCTGTATAGGCTCCCTGGCGTGGATACTAGTGGTTTTTGGTGACAATATGTAATCCTGTTTAGCGATGATAAAAATTTGGGTGTGGCGTACCAAGAGCCATGGACGGATTACGTATAATATTCGTTATAGAGAGGAATACATATCCATGAATATCAGAAAAATAGAATGTAAATGTAATACTATACAACTGTAGAAGCGTCAGCACACGATTCGAGAACAGTTCTTAGTTACCAGTGGTCGTAACGGATAAGAATCCAAGACAGACACCTGCATATAAGTATACTACTGGCCATTACAATTGCTTCACCAACAAGAAATGCAGATGATTAACGGGTATTCATTGGACAGAAATATTACACTAGAACTGACATGTCATTACATTTGAACCCAATTCGGGTGCATAGATCCCGAGAAATCAGTACCCAGAACAACCACCTCTGGCCATAATAACGGCATTGATACGCCTGGGCATTGAGTCAAACAGAGTTTGGATGGCGTGCACAGGTACAGCTGCCAATGCAGCTTCAACACGATACCACAGTTCATCAAGAGTAGTGACTGGCCGATTGTGACGAGCCAGTTGCTCGGGCACCATTGACCAGACGTTTTCAGTTGGTGAGAGATCTGGAGAATGTGCCGGCCAGGATAGCAGTCGAACATTTTCTGTATCCAGAAAGGCCCGTACAGGACCTGCAACATGCGGTCGTGCGTTATCCTGCTGAAATGTAGTGTTTCGCAGGGATCGAATGAAGGGTAGAGCCACGGGTCGTAATACATCTGAAACGTAACGTACACTGTTCAAAGTGCCGTCAATGCCAACAAGAGGTGACCGAGACGTGTAACCAATACCATCACGCCAGGTGATACGCCAGTGTGGCGATGACGAATACACGGTTCCAAAGTGCGTTCACCGCGATGTCGCCAAACACGGATGCTACCATCATGATGCTGTAAACAGAACCTGGATTCATTCGAAAAAATGACGTTTTGCTTTTCGTGCACCCAGGTTCGTCGTTGATCACACCATCACAGGCGCTCCTGTCTGTGATGCAGTGTCAAGGGTAACCGCAGCCATGGTCTCCGAGCTGATAGTCCATGCTGCTGCAAACGTCATCGAACTGTTCGTGCAGATGGTGGTTGTGTTGTAAACGTCCCCATCTGTTGACTCAGGGATCGAGACGTGGCTGCACGATCCGTTACAGCCATGCGGATAAGATGCCTGTCATCTCGACTGCTAGTGATACAAGGCCGTTGGGATCCAGCACAGCGATCCCTATTGCCCTCCTGAACCCATCGATTCCATATTCAGCTAACAGTCATTGGATCTCGACCAACGTGAGCAGAAATGTCGCGATACGATAAACCACAATCGCGATAGACTACAATCCGACCTTTATCAAAGTCGGAAACGTGATGGTACGCATTTCTCCTCCTTACATTAGGCATCACAAAAACGTTTCACCAGGCAACGCCGGTCAACTGCTCTTTGTGTATGAGAAACCACATGTCAGCACGTTGTAGGTGTCGCCACCGGCGCCAACCTTGTGTGAATGCTGTGAAAAGCTAATCATTTGCATATCACAGCATCTTCCTCCTGGCGGTTAAATTTCGCGTCTGTAGCACGTCACCTTCGTGGTGTAGCAATTTTAATGGCCAGTGGTGTATTACAAGCCCAGATGGGCACACGACGTTAACAAGGTTGGTGTCTGTTCCTCACCCTCTCTTTTACCCTGTCGAGGGAATCCAAGTAATTTTGTGAGGTTGAGGTGACGGTTCTAGTGGAATAAAATATAAGGACACAGACAGGACCTCACACGGAAGTCCGTCCAGGAACTGTGTGCGGATGACCGATCTGCTTAAGGCGATAAGCGGGAAATGTAGGTTCGAGTTCCCGTCCTTCACGATTTTTCATATATCTCTACTAGATATTAGATGTATACCTTCTATGCCAAGTAATTCACATTTATCGAATCAAGTTCGAAACATTACAGTACGTTGACACTCTTCTCATGTACGCAGCTGGATGATGTAGTCATCTTGACACAATATTTCAACGGACCAACTGGCCGCCATCTTCAGGTGAGTCTGCTGATGCACAATCTCCCCGGGAATGAGATTCCAACAGAATCGGCGGCTTCCTTAAACACCACAACTGGCCCAGCGCCGTGCACGAGAGTAGCTCTGCTGCCCCCCAAGTAAACAAGTAGCGCACCGATGGAAGAAATTGGCGAACGATATATCATTATCAGAACACTGGTAAAAAAAAAAAAAATCCGCTGGTCGAAATGAAAACCGTTAATCTTGAGGATGGAGCTCATCCGTCCGTGTTTGCTTTCAAGTAGATTTGTTTTTGGAGAGGGACCACCTCGAGCAAAACATCATTTTTTCTTTTTCTTTTTATTTTCCAGACATGTTTCCCTGAAGTTTCTGAATCAACCGTGGTTTTTTATTACATTTCTATATAACAGAGAAAATGCTCTTTACTGTTTGTACACTTATAAATTTGTGGTTTTAAGACAATATGTACATATTTGAGAAACAGACAAAGTTTTGTTTATATACCTTGTTACCAGATGCTGTGGATTTCCTCGATTTTTATGTTATTTAATGCATTTGATTTGTTTCGCAGTTTGACTTTTGCAGCCGTACAGAACTTAATGTTGATCAGTTATTTAATTCGAAATTATATGATTTGGAATGTTAAGGTTATGCATACCGTTAACTTACTTTATGTGGAAGATTTTGTGTGTGTGTGTGTGTTTGTGTGTGTGTGTGTGTGGAATGCAAACTATGAAACAAAACAACTGCATTAAATAACGTAAGAATCCATGAAATCAACAGCATTTGATAACGAAGTATATATACAAAAGTTTTCTGATTTTCAAATAAGTAAATACTGTCTTAAGAACCCAAATTTATATTTGTAGAAGTAGCATTTTTCCTGTCTTATAGAAATGTAATAAAAAGCCACTGATGATACTGAAACATGTCTAGGAAATAAACAGAAAAATAAAATAAATTGTGTTTTACACAAAGCAGACCTTCTCCAAACACAAATATATGAAGAATGTCATTGGTTGAGATAAAAATCAATTTCCACGTCTTACTTAACTCTTTAAGATATGAATTTCTTATGAAAGAAGGAAAATCTTTATGGATGTATCAACGCTCGTAGGTGATTTTTTAATGATTTTAGATGCAAGATTTACACAAAAACATGTATCAGTTTTCAGAACATACTTTGACGCTTGGCTTCCTTTTATGGAGTAAAATAGCTAATTACGTAATATTCTATATTGTAATAAATAGTAAACTGGTCATTCAATAATTACCATACAATTCAACAATAACAGTATTCAATTATACAGTAGAATATAGCGAATCAATCACAAACGCGCATTCTGGTGGTCACGAGCTCCTACACTAACTTGCAGATATTTTCATAGTCATGCCCAACAGTTGGCAACACTCGCATGTGTTGAAAAGGCTGAACTTCAACAAATATATACCTCGGACTTCCATTGAGAAAACGATGCTTCCGCTGCAACTAAGACACAGTAACAGTTAATGTACGCAATTGTAGACAGAGGGTCTGAAAGGATTAGGTAAACCCTTGCCCCTAATAATAATATTATCCGATAATCGAATTTCAATAGAACACATTCCAAGCTGTGGGAAACAGGAGTGATCATTTGTGTCTCATTACACAGCGTCTTATGTCCTTCATTAAGACGGTTTCCTGCCACTGCGTATCTCTCTGACTGGGGCAAACGAGTTTGATGATGGTGTTCTACACATCAATCCTGAATAACACGGATGGTGTGGCCAATAGAAGCCATCCCATAACGACTAGTTTCCACAGTCGCAAGTCACATTTTCTTGATCCAGGAAGGTTTCTAATTATAGCCGGTAACATCAATACACTTTTTATGCCTTATCGTCTTAAAATTCATGAAATTTTCGAGGATATCCTCCCAGCAAAATATAAAAATGTAGCAGATTTACAAGCATCCTCTGATAGTTCCCTCAGAAGCACAACATATTTATTGATTAGTGTAACAACTGTAAGGTGGGCCTATTCCTATATCAAATTTTCTGCATCGAAGTCCACAAAACTCTCTTGCGTTTGTGTGATGGATGACAGCTGATCGCATGAAGGTAACGATCAGTATGCACATGTTCACGGTATACACTAAGCTCCAAAGTCCCTTCGTCATTGCTGTGAACCAAACATCCATAAAAGCAAGGTTTCATCATTTTAAACTTCTCTCTTAAGTCTGATACTATGTTTGAGACAATTAAAATGATCTAAACAACCGGCTACGATTAGAGTCCTTCTTGGATCAGCAACGGATGACTTGGCACTGAGGAAATCTGGCGTATATAAAATACCTTGTCATTGTGGGATGGCTTATATTGGCCAAACTGTCCGTACTACTCAGGACTGAGGTGCAGAACACCATGGTCACACCATCTACTTCAGCCAGAGACATCCGCTGTGTTAGAACACTGTCTTAACGAGGGACGTAGGATGTTTTATAATGAGATGCAAATGATAACTTCTGTTTCTCACTACTGGGAATTTGTTCTAAAGGAATCCACTTAAATTCGATTAATTTAATATATTATTGATAGGGCTAAGGTTTTCCCTTTATGCAAGACGTGGAATCCGATTGACCTGATATTAAACAACAAAATTCCTTATTTCGGCAAGCAGATTCTTTTCATTAGTGGTCTGCTAGTTATACAAATATATCGTTTTTCTTATTTCTAGCATCGGTGTACTACTAGTTTACTTGTGCTCGGGGTCAGAAGCGCTGCTATTCGTGCATCCACAGTGGACCAGCTGCTGATTCTATTGGAAACTAAGTTCCGGCATGATCCTGCATCACCAAACTCACCTAAAGATGGCAGTCAGTTGATCCGCTGAAATGTTGTGTCAATATGACTACATTATCTGGCTGCATATCAGAGAATATCATCAATCATTATGCTGCAATGTCAACATGATCACATTACATTCAATTTTTCAGCTCCTCTGCTTCCACTTTACTCATGCTGATGGCACCTTATGGACACTGGAATTTGTTTTGGCATGAATAACGTAGTTTCAGAAATTACATTGTATGGCCCTGAGTCACTCATACTTCCATTCTCGCTTAAAGTAATTTGATATTCCATGTAACCTACGTATGACCTTAAAGTACTCCTTCAGTAAAGCACCGTAGGGATGCACATTAGTCGGGTGAGCCCTCTATAATGAGTGGACGATCTGGCAAGTCTCTGTACAGACACATATAATGAGGAGGCAATGCGTCTCACGTGAGTAAAGTACTCATGGGGAGATACTTCCTTTAGAAGATAACCACTGGATCAAACTAACGGTGGCCTCTTGCTGAATCCAGTAATTTCCGAAGCTTGTACTATAAACAATAATTGCGATGTTGACAATATATTATAATCAAATGATGAGTTGTGTTCTAGACTTGCGTTTTATGTTTGTGGGCACTGATGTATGAGCAACATTAAGTGTTTCTTGTGCTGTTGTTATTTTTTCACTCTTGTATCGTTGTAAAATTTCTATTTTATTTTTGTGTTATACCCAACTCATGATTTACTACTGCACAATACGTGTTATTCAGTCCTCGGCAGTAATTCTTTTTGATCAAGGGAGTTATACACAGTCCTTGTTAGAAGTATCCACACATGTCAGAAAAACAGTGATTTTCGTAACCGCAATACTAGAAAGAAGTTGTTCATTACTCTTCATTAGAACTGACTTTAGAAGGACATTAATAATAGTGCTATTGAAATATTTTACACTTCACCTAACGAAAGAAAATCCTTTGCAGATAGAAAAGCTAAATTTGAAAGAACTCCCAATAAGCTAAGTAAGTTTATTCCAAAAAACAGTTTCATTTGGAAATTTGTGGTCTATATACTGGAAAGGAATTACGTACTTACTGAAGAATGAATTTAATAACCAGCATGCTGACTAGATTCACATCATTTCGGTTTATCATCCATGTAACTCACTAACCATGTGACTAACTAACTAACAACAAATAACTACAGGTTACTGGTTCAGTGGGATTAGTTGCAGGTTACGTCTTTGGCTGTATGTTACCTTAAAATGCAAAAATTCGGAATTAAACGCGAAGTACAACTATTTAAAAAGCAGGATTCACTTGACCCCTTTCTAAGAGAAAGTTTCAACTCATTCCGATTTGACTACGTAAGCGGTCACTAGTTATGGTTTGAATTCAGAGGAACAGTATGGGCGGCAGTTGAGAGACATATACCACATAAATTAATAAGAGATGGGACTGATCCGCCATGGTACACACACAGAATCAGTACATGCCAAATGTAAAAGTCCACAAGGTCGGCGAAGTTTTACAGATGTTCGAAATTTAGCGTGAATTCGATGTGAGATGCTTTTAATAGTTTCCATAAGTAAACTCTGTCTCGAAATCTGGCAGAAAATCCAATGGAGACTCAATACCTTCACGTCGCGATGACAATGGTGATGTCACTGATGACAGAGCTACTAAATCAGAGTTATTAAACACGGTTTTCCGAAGCTCCTTCACCAAAGAAGACAAAATAAATGCTCTAGAATATATCGTCGGTGTAGTGAAGCAGCTTACATCTCTTAATAAAGGCAAGGGCCTCCGGTACAGATTCTATACCAGTAAGGTAGCTTTCGGAGTATGCTGACACAAGTAGCCCCATGCTGAGCAATCATGTACAAACGTTCGCTCTTCGAAAGATCCGTACCTAAGGAAATTGATTCCATATTTTTAGATTCCCAGAAGGCTTTCGACACCGTTCCTCACAAGCGTGTTCTAATCAAGTGGCTTGCCTAGGGAGTATCGGCTCAGTTGTGTGACTGGATTCGTGGTTTCCAGTCAAAACGGTCACAGTTCTTAGTAACTGACGGAAAGTCATCAAATAAAACGGAAGTAACATCTGGCGTTCTCCAGGGAAGTGGTAAGGCTCCTTGCTATTCCTGATCTACATAAACGACGTAGGAGACAATCTGAGCAGTCCTCTTAGACTGTTTGCAGATGATGTAGTCATTTACCGTCTGCTATGATCAAAACCAATTGTAAAATGACTTAGTCACCTGTATGGTGCGAAAAGTGACAGTTGATTCTAAATAATGAAAAGTGTGAAGTCGTCCTCATGAGTACTAGAAGAAATCCGCAAAATTTCGATTACGCGATAAATCACACAAATCTAAAGGCTGTATATTCAACTAAATGCTTAAGGCTTAAAGTTACGAATAATTTAAACTAGAATGAGCACATAGACAATGCTGTGGGTAAAGCAACGAAAGACTGATTCATTGGCAGAACGCTCAGAAAGTGCAACGGGTCTACTAAAGAGACGCTTGTATGGCCTCTTCTGGAGTACTGCCGTGCGGTGTGAGATCCGCATCAGAGCGGCCGGACGTAGGGCATCGCAAAAGTTCGTTTTGTATTATCGTGAAGCAGGGGTGAGAGGATTACGGACATGATACGTGAACTGGGTCGGCAATCATTGAAACAAACGCGGTAGGATCTTCTCAGGAAATTACAATCACCAGGTTTCTCCACCGATTGAGAGAATATTCTGTTGGCGCCCACCTACATAAGGAGAAATGATCATCATGATAACACAAGAGACAGAGATCGCTCAGGAAGATTTCAGTGCTCGTTTTTTCCCGAGCGCCGTTCGAGAGTGGTGCGGTAGAGAAATAGCTTAAAGGTGTTTCGATGAACCTTCCACCAGGCACTTAACTGTGAATTGCATAGTAATGATGTACATATAGATATAGATGAAGATGTACACTAGGCGTTGACATACAGTCTTACGCTGAGGAACTTTAGATCAACTCTCCTCGATTTACCGATAAATATCCGAGGTAGTCATAAAGATTTAATTATCAACTCGAATAAATAAAGCTACGGCCGTGAAACACGTGGAGCTAGTCTTTGTCCGCATATTAATCGTTTAATGCGACTTCTGTTTCCCAACAATGATAAACTGAACAGAGAACTTGATTGTAAAAGTCTGCGTTTCATCAAGTTATCAAACGTTTCACGTGAAAAATCATCTCGTCATTTTGGAAATGCCTGTACTCAATAGTTCCTTGACGAGAAAAAAAAAGTCCCTAGGTAGTATGTCAGTAGAATACGGGGATAAAGCAAAATTTGATAACACAAAGAGGCAGCATGTGTTACCCTGTCCTGTGCGTAACGAGCTGCCTGCGATGCCTCCCTTAGCCTTGCCAGGAGATTTCGGCAGTAGGCTCTTGCGGCGGGTTTCTCCTTAAGATCACGATCTGTTAGCATCGCACAGTGTAACCCCCAAAAAACACTCAGCGTTGCCTTGCCCGATGGCGGTTCGGGTTTAGACTTTCTCGGCGGTAGTGGATTCACATTCTAACACGCCCGGGTGCACAAATGGGTGGGGTACTTACACTGTTTTTTCCACTTCTTCTTTTCTTGACCGTGCTCCCTGTCCACACCACGTACCTGATAATCCCGCGGCTCCGTACTGCTGTTGGCTTCCCTGAAACTATCTATCGAAATATGCAAGCGGGTTTAGGGGAGCCATCAACGTTAAAACACAACACTAATCTACGTCTGGTATGAACAGCTATATTCTGAGACGCTAAAAGAAAGTCGCAGGTTGCACTGTTTACACTCTAAGTCGTAAATGTTTATCCCAATTAACAATCTTGATGATTATCTGTCCACAATATCACTTGGATGAGCGTACGCGTACCGAACACGCCACGGATGATTGTTGATGATACGAAAGCCGAGTAATCGAACGAAAGTTCTTACGCTCGCTACGCATACACAGATATCTTCTGAAGCCAGTCCTCCTTGCCACTAGTAATGATATTACACTGTCCGTAAAGTTAATTTTTCAGTTCTCAGCTCTCACTTGTACGAGCGTCACGGCGCGGTTGATTGTTGATAATGCGAAAACGCGATGATCGAACGCACGTTCTCATGTTCACTACAAGACACTGGCACTTGACTGCACTCTTTTATGGTAACTAATTTCTACTGATTCACATCAGTTCATTCTGGGAGACCGAACACGGCGCGGATGATTGATACAGTACGGTAAGACACGCAACGAGAGGATACACAAATACGGTATCAGCAGCACTGCACATTTTTTAAATTACTTCTTGACGCACTTTCCTCTGAATCATTTGCTTATTTTATCACTTTACTGTAATAGCACTTGTAGCATCACTTCCATACTAACAATTCCTCTCACATGCAGATCTACACACAACACAACATAACAGTTCGTGACCCGCGCTTGACTCTACAGACAGACTGCCCGCAAAAATACCCCACAACTAAGCCCACGATATGACAATACGCTTACAACATGTTTGAAGTGACTTCTGCGCTCCTTCGTCCCAGGGTTGTAGTGATACATACATAACTCCACTTTGATTGATAGGTATCATGTATCATTTTGGTATCTGAATCGATTGTGAGCGAGTAGCGATGTTGTAAAGCTGTATCGCACAAGTTAGGGTAATATCTTTGGTGTGCGCGAGGGTGCAGTGAGCAGATAATGTTAAGCTGCGTTACAGTGAGGAAGCAATGGTAATGTTATGTTTCAAATGTAAAGTTTCAATTTATCAATGTGTATAATGAACACGATTATATCAAGATTGTAACGGAAACTGATTAGTGAAGGAGGAACTTTAATGGAACTAAGTGTATACCAGAAGTGGATTGTCAGATGTAAATATTATATTGATGTTACTTTTTTTCATTATTTCTGGGCCATCGGACTAACGTTGGCTACTGTACTGAGAGTTGGTAGATATGAAAGATAGAAAAGTGTATTATTTGGATGTTAAGACGTTCATTAAATTTAAAATCGGTCTCGAGCGCTTTTTCACAGTACAAAAAAACTTAGTCTTGACATTTATGCCCATATAAAATTTCTCACTTACCTTTTATCACAATTTTTTAATTGATCATTCTTTTTTTAAAAGTATACTTAGATTTGCAACTAGAAGAGAACTCATTGCACCTCCCGAGTGTCTCTGTGTAGATATTGTTATTTTCAGCTTTAGTATAGCGGCGCGCAAGACAGAACAGTACTGCATATTGTGATTTTTCTTTTATTCAAATGGTTCAAATGGCTCTGAGCACTATGGGACTTAACTTCTAAGGTCATCAGTCCCCTAGAACTTAGAACTACTTAAACCTAACTAACCTAAGGACAGCACACACATCCATGCCCGAGGCAGGATTCGAACCTGCGACCGTAGCGGTCGCGCGGTCCCAGACTGTAGCGCCTAGAACCGCTCGGCCACCAGGGCCGGCTTCTTTTATTCAGTCAGAGGCGACTTATGTCATTCAGAGACAGTTAGATTTTCTGTGATGTGTTTCACTTTTAGTTCTGGGATCTGTGAACAGTTTTGCAAAACTTATTAGCGTATGTTTTATGTCAGAGTTCATTATTCAGGCAGTTTATACTGTTCAAAATTCTTGCAGGCGGATTGTTAACTTTTACTGTATGAAAGACTTCCCTTTACATTACGACAATGAATTGTTATTACAGTACAGCTTTCCCTTCATTACGGCAGTTCATTTATTATTACAGCTCAAATTTTACAACCAGAAACAGTACTTCAGTATTATTTTTATTTATTTAGATAGCTTTCAAGATTATGAGGCTAAAGAATGCTTCTGGACTGGTCTGACACAGCTGTAACATTACTGCTGATGTCTCGTTTAGGCAAGCTTATTGAGTCTGTGTCCCCCACCCAGAAGTGACCTTCCGTTTCGTTCTTCGTCATTCTGACTTCACTGGAAGCGTCTACACCATGATGTTATATTGGTGCTGCACGTTTCCTCCAACTCGGCAAGGGCAGTTGCAGCGTTGTTCCTCTTCAAATACAAAGAACACGATTCCGCGCGATACTCCACTTTATCAATGGTTTGCGCCATTTTGTTTTTGCTACGGTACTGTGCACTGTAACGGAGTGGTTTCAGTGTGTACCTGTAAAAAAATAAAATTTAAAAACGTAGTTTTAAATTCTTTCGAAGGTTTTTATTTTTTTTACGCGGCCGCCCTGGAAACCCCATACTGCCTTAAACAGCGCAAGCATGTGGCCTACTGTAAATATTTCGTCACGGGAATTGTACATAAGGTAATTATCTTCTGAAAATAAACTTCTTCAGACAGAAAACAAGTCTATCCAGAATGAGATTTTGACGCTGTCGCAAAGTGTGCGTTGATATGAAACTTCCTGCCGGAATAAAACTGTGTGTCGGGCCGAGACTCGAACTCAGGACCTTTGCCTTTCGCGGGAAAGGGCTTTACCACGTTGCAAGATCGAATCTCGGTCCGACACACAGTTTTAATGTGCCTGAAAGTTTCATATCAAGCACACTCTTTGACAGAGTGAGATGAGATATTGTTGGAATGAAAAGTTGAGAGGCTGGCTCGTGAGACGTGCTTGCATAGCTCAGTCGGCAGAGCACTTGCCCGCAAGGGTAACGAGTTCGAGTTTCGGTCCGGCACACACTTTTAATCTGCCAGCTTAAAAACCTAATAATCGTTCGAAAACGAAAAATTCATCTTTGAAAAATAGTAAAATTCTTTTCGGATAAACATTGAACGTCTTGAAACTTCCTGGCAGATTAAAACTGTGTGCTGGAGCGAGACTTGAACTCTAGGTCTTTATCTTTCGCTGGAAAGTGCCCTACCCACTGGGCTACCCAAACACGAATAACGATCCGTCCTTAGAGCTTCGCTTCCGCCAGTACCTCATCTCCTCCCTTCCACAATTCACACTTGCACGCGAGGGGCAAATGTCCCGAATTAATCCGCTAGAAAATTTTGTATCAGTGCACACCCTGCCGCAGAGTGAAAACTTCATTGTATATTAAAGATGTTCTTTAAAAGGATATAAAACAATATTACAGCAAAACAGTGCATCTGTTCTCAGAATTTCTCAGAATACAATAGCGTCCAGAAACAATGAGTTCTTAGAAGACACTGAAACTCCTCTTGACACAACGAAAAATTATTGAAACAATAAAATTCCTCTTGAAACTGACCAAATGCTAGTTATAAGTCTGACATATCCAAACAATAAAATTCCTTTTGAATTCCTACACGGTCCGCAGAGAGGTCTACAAATTTTATTGCCGAGTTTATTTTGTCAAAAATATTTGTAAAAGGATAGATTGTTATTCACCATTAAGAAGACACATTGAGTTACAGACTGGCACAGCAAAAGATTGTTACACATTTAACTTTCGACTAAAGCCTTCTTCAGCAAAGAAGGGGAATACACACTCACATAAGGAACCACAGTTCAAGCGTACGTGTCCGCCATCTCTAGCAGCTCGATCGGATTTCTAGTTTATTTTGTTCGATCCGTGGTTGTCGGCGTAGCAAGTCTCATCAGTCACCTATCAGTGTTAACTCTGGACGTAACAGGAAAGTCACTTGGTGTCCCATGAGTCTCACAAACTTGTCATTTTTTTCATGCTGGCCAGAAGACAAAGTTGCAGACGAGCTTGTTACATGTTCAATTTTCTCCGCGTCCACCGCCGTATCTGGTTCAGATTGTTGCAAGTGAAGGTGTGTACGGCGGACGCTTTTATTTCGCAAGAGTGTCAACAAAGCAAGTTGCACAAATCAACTGGAAACCCTTTTATTGCGATTATGGTATCGGTAAGATGAGTTTACAAGTTGGTCCGTACACAGGATGGCAGTCTGAATGTTCTTCCAGATTTTTCTCCTAATCCAGTGATGGACGTTTCATTATTCGTGGCTGTGGCGCTGTAGACGTCATCATAGATGTCAGTCCTCCTCCTTTGCGGGGTTGTATGTCCTAAATAGCTCGTCTCGAAATTGTTATTTGTTTAGATTAAGGCACAACACATGGTGTTATTCGACATATACAGAGCAGTGGTAAGACTGAACATCAGATGAAACACAGAATACAATCATCTTAAATACATGGTACAGTATTTTATAATGTTAAATTTATTTTCTTAATCGAGTTAACAACAATCGGAGTCGATATCAAGAAGCCTGTATTGCCTGGATATGAAGTTAAAGTACATTCCTGCACTCGCCAGGACTATAAAATGGTTCGAGTACTTTTTTTCACAAGAATGGGAAGTCCCTGCATACTTCACCGTTCGCGTGGATTCTAGTTGCTGTTTTCCACGTTCGTCGGGGTAAACCGAAGTCGGCTGGTTTCTTGTGGGTGTTTAGATCGGTTTGTATTCCTGGTGCTGCTCGCAGGGTCCTTATTTGCTCCCAGTTTTGCTTACATCGAGAAGCTCTGCAGCAGTTTTTATTGCTGGTTGTCTGAAGTGCCTCGCCAGAACTGGAAAATGGCTCGAGCACCCATTTGTACGAGGGGCGTTCACTAAGTAATAAAACACAATTTTTCTTGCAGCGGGTTGGTTTCATTCAGGATTCCAATTCACCGTATTATTTTCCACTTTTTGGCTACAAAATCGTTTTTGTTATCATGATCTCCGTTCAGTGCGACGGCCATGCGCCGCCTTACTGGGATGGCCTGCCTGTCCAAGTGATACCACTTTACTGGTCGACGTCGGAACAGATGTCTTGCTGCATCAATAACCTCCCCATTATTTACGTACTGTTTCCCGCTGAGTGCATCCTCTATCGGACCAGACGAATGAAAGGTCTGAAGGTGCGAGATTCAGGCTGTAGGGTGGATGAGGAGGAACAGTACAATGAAGTTTCCTGCTCTCCTCTCGGGTGCACAAAGGTGTGTGAGGCCTTGAGTTGTCGAGGAGAAGGAGAAGTTCGTTTGCATTTTTGCGGCGATGAACACGCTGAAGTCGTTTCTTCAGTTACCTGAGGCTATTTATTTATTTATATATTTATTGACAAATTATAGACTTGTTACGGTGTTTTGAAACAGCTCCATTTTACACTTTTGTTTTACGTAGTTTTCTTTCGTTTTGTTTTCATCTACAACATTTTACTAAGAATAACACCTTTAGAAATAACAATAATTTAAGGTTGAAATATAAATAAAATTATGTTGTTTCAAGAAGAATATAAAAATATGATAGTATAGAGGAGAGATTTGTTAGTGTCTTTACCGATTGTGACTGGCGGTGAACACCTCGGAATCGTTTCTTAGGGTCATTAATCGCCAGTCACAACAAAAAAAGTTTGGTTAGTAGTAGAAAAATAGTATTGCTAATCCTATGCATTAAATTTAGATGCTCATCCGTGTACAACGTTTGGTGCTTTCTTGGCTAAATGGCTCTAAGCACTATGGGACTTAACTTCTGAGGTCATCAGTCCCCTAGAACTTAGAACTACGGAAACCTAACTAAGTTAAAGACATCACACACATCCATGGCCGAGGCAGGATTCGAACCTGCGTCCGTAGCAGCAGCGCGGTACTGGACTGAAGGGCCTAGAACCGCTCGGCCACAGCGGCCGGCCTTGGCTTAATCGCCAGCGCCTTACGCTTATTTACTGTTACATCTCGGTTTCCTCCTCCTGTTTCTTTTCAGTGTCAATGTTTTCGCTGTCGCTGTGTCACTGTCCACCCTCTGGAGATTGTTGTCATGTTTTACATAGGCATGTCTGTTGTGTCCGCAGATACTTTTGCGCTGTTTTTGAAATACTGTTTGCAAATTCATTTAGTTGTGCCCATTGTTCTCCGACTCTTATTGCTGTGTATATATGTATGTCTGTTTCAGTGTAGTCTACGTGTAGCGTGAATCTACTATTCATGTATTGCCGGTAGAAGAAGGCAGTGTGTTCTGGAGAACGTTCTTCCCTACATGTGCTTGTAGGTGTCTGTCTCAGACTCACGCGGTTTAAATGCGTGGGATAAGCTATGTATCTTACCGCGGCTGGGATCGACATGTTTCATTCTCAACCGCTTCCTTACGTCAGGGAGGAAGTCGTGCAATCTTCGTCCACTTCCACTCACCTTGCCATGTATCAGAAAACCAACTTTTAAGATGGCGTGTCGTTTGTACTGGTACACCAGCTGTAGTGTGTAACTTATCTAGTCTTCCCATCTTTAACCAGTACCTTGCAGGTTTGCACCTGATCGTGATACCTATGGGGCATATTCCGAGCACCACACACTGTGCATCTACTGAGGTGGTGCCGAAGGCTCCTGATAGCCTAAGTGGAACACTTCTCTGCCCTCGTCTGATGCATTGTTGGTGACCAGGTTCAGTCTGTATGCCCACGTGCTAGCTGCGAACCCGAGTACTGATTCAAAAGTGCACAGTGGTATGTCCTTATGACTGGTAGAGGTAGTCTGTACCGCTTTGAATTTAGCTTCACCAGTTTATGCACTATTTTTCCTCTTTGTTTTTTGCTAGCCGTATGTGTTATCATCTATGTTTACTCCAAGACAATGCATAACATTTGCTCGTTTGATGTTTGTGTCCCCTATTTCAACTGAAGGGTTCCTTTGGTGTGATTTTTTTCACTAATGCTTACGCTGTTGTTGTGACTCCATTGTGTAATTTTTTGTACTATTCCACTGTCTTTCTCTTCTAGCTGGGCTCTTTTGTTTGCAGTGACTACAACTGTGTAGGCAACAATCACGTCTGAGCTGTCATCCTCATCTACAAGTTGTAGGAAGGTTCGATTGTTATTTCCAAGAAGTTGGAGCCGCAGGTAGACCACTGAGGTGCCTTTGGTAATTCTTTCAATTACTTTCCGGCTGTCCATCTGCCATCGGCTACTTGGTCTTCACTGTAGTCTAGGACGCTGTTGTAAAGTGATTGCGGTACCTCCAGATGTCTTAACCTTTGAAACACTGCGGGCCTCTAGAGGTTACCGAATGGCCCGCAAGTGTTATTCGTTATTACCATGGCGTATTACTGTGTAGGACATGGTTGATGGCATCATCTACAGATTTTCAAGTTCTGAGGCCGAATTGGTTTTGGCTCATGCCCCTGAGAGCTCCGAGGGTTTGCAAGCGCTTACACAGTAGCTTTTCCTGTATCTTTGCTAGAGTGTTTATTAGGCATATTGGCCTGTAAGTCTTTGGATCTGAAGGATCCCTGCCTGCTGATTTCTTAACAATTACTTGTTTAGATGTTTTCCATACTGTCCATGGCCTGCCCAGCCATAAGGCATCATTCAGTAACTTGTTAGGAACGGGATGATGTGCGGTGCTACTTTTTTCAGTGTTTCTACATCTACTCTACATCTACATCTACATCTACATTCATACTCCGCAAGCCACCTGACGGTGTGTGGCGGAGGGTACCTTGAGTACCTTTACCGGTTCTCCCTCCTATTCCAGTCTCGTATTGTTCGTAGAAAGGAGGACTGTCGGTATGCTTCTGTGTGGGCTCTAATCTCTCTGATTTTATCCTCATGGTCTCTTCGCGAGATATACGTAGGAGGGAGCAATATACTGCGTGACTCCTCGGTGAAGGTATGTTCTCGAAACTTTAACAAAAGCCCGTACCGAGCTACTGAGCGTCTCTCCTGCAGAGTCTTCCACTGGCGTTCATCTATCATCTCCGTCCTGTAACGAAGCGCGCTGCTCTCCGTTGGATCTTCTCTATCTCTTCTATCAACCCTATCTGGTACGGATCCCACACTGCTGAACAGTATTCAAGCAGTGGGCGAACAAGCGTACTGTAACCTACTTCCTTTGTTTTCGTATTGCATTTCCTTAGGATTCTTCCAATGAATCTCAGTCTGGCATCTGCTTTACCAACGATCAACAGGCGTATCGAGGCCGTTATTACGGCCAGAGGTGGTTGATCTGGGTACTGATTTCTCAGGATCTATGCACCCAAATTGCGTGAAAATGTAATCACATATCAGTTCTAGTATAATACATTTGTCCAATGAATACCTGTTTATCATCTGCATTTCTTGTTGGTGTAGCAATTTTAATGGCCAGTAGTGTACCTAGACAATGCTCATTCAGTATTTGATAATGGAAGTGACTGGTGATTTGCAATAGCCTTTAACCATAATTTCAAACTTTTTCTCTTTTAGAAGCTTAAAATTAAATATTTAACGTATTGTTTCATTTGTAACGAAATCAGACGCATGGAGTTTTTTATAAGGAGCGATGAAAGAGCTTCTGTTCGAAGGCCGTACGGTCTAGTATCGGTATGCGAATCAGGCAGAATCGCCGTGAACATTGAAACATCCCGCCGACACACCAGGCTGAAGATACTTGTATGGTAGAACACCGTGTCCTGCTGCGTGAAGAAGTCCGTAACTGCGTGCTGCATATCCTCGTCCAACAGGAATTGTCGAGCCTTCAAGACCTATTTTAAATGACCAAAGGCGTGATAATAGTATAGAGCGAGATCAGGACTGAAGGGGGGGGGGGCGGGGGGAGGCACTCGAGTGTCTCCCACTTGAGATGGCGGAACTTCTACGTCATTCTCAGATCGACCGGCATTTTATGTCGATTCCCGACCAGTACGGTACTCAGCGCACCATTCCACAACGGTGTTTTTCGACGAACATGCTGCCCCATACAAAGTCTTCATTCTGCGATGGATCTCTCCTGGCACTTGTCCTTCGGGAACCAAGAAGAATATAACGGCACGTTGGTCCTTTTAGGACGCATTTGGTAGCAATATCGCCACAGTTCACGTTTCCGTATTTATCAAACAAGTCAGAGAGACTCGAATGCCAAACTAATCCTTTGTCTATGCCTCGGTGCTTATATACCCGCAATGGAGATGCTCAACGTTGTATACAGAATCTTTATAAATTGCCGTTAGGAACTTTCAGGGCTTGTAGATGGGCTGAGTAGGCAATGTTTTAAATTATAAGCCATGTTCAGAAACGTACTATTTCCTTGCTACAGCCGTTTGGAAAGATGTTTGCTAGGAAGTTATGCAACAAGGTTGTGACGGTGGAGGGGGGTGGGGGCTGTTATTTGACGTCTATCCTACGTCTCTGACCTGGTTCGAGCCTCATTCACGTGTCTGTGAGTGTTAGAGCAACATTGTTGAGCACACTTTTGCAGAATACATCGACATGATCGACAGAAATGTATGGTGAAGCACACGGGAGTGGAAGAGATGCTCGTCGCTTTTATCAAGATCTTTATCCACAAAGTATGACTGCGTTGCATAACCTTTTCACCACCTCGGGTATTAATAACCGCTCCAGCTGTATTCATCCTTTAACACAGGATCACTACTGGTTTCGTGGCACGAATCTTCAGGTGAACGTATCATTAAAACATTGGCGCAGAAAAGCTCGAAATCTTTTTACCTAATATTCGTTGTCCGTCGAAATAAAACACCGCTAAAAGACGGTGTGCAAAAAATTAAAAACTTCCAGATTCCAATATAGTGGAATACGAGGTTCTCGATTTCGAGAAAGGGGTACCTTAACTGTCATTAGGTGCGAATTTGGTGCTTCGAGGAGACGCTGAACACCCGAAATGGAAAAGGGTTCTGCGTCGCGGTGAAGAGAAACCGTCAACTAGCAGTTTCTTAGGTTATTAATAAATGGAACTGTACAACAAGTGAGGTATCGGTCAGCCTAATGAAATACTTATAAAAGTGGTCGCGTTACCAACAAATTTCAGATGGTTGAAGCACGGAAATGGTGTATTTCTCGACATGGCTTCCTCTTCAATATACTGCACTACTGGCCATTAAAATTGCTACACCAGGAAGAAATGCAGGTGATAAACGGGTATTCATTTGACAAATATATTATACTAGAACTGACATGTCATTACATTTTCACGCAATTTGGGTGCATAGATCCTGAGAAATCAGTACCCAGAACAACCACCTCTGGCCGTAATAATGACCTTGTTACGCCTGGGCATTGAGTCACACAGAGATGGATGGCGTGTACAGGTACAGCTGCCCATACAGCTTCAACACGATACCACAGTTCATCAAGAGTAGTGACTGGCGTATTGCGACGAGCCAGTTGCTCGGCCACCATTGACCGAGGTTTTCAATTGGTGAAAGATCTGGAGAATGTGCTGGCCAGGACAGCAGCCGAACATTTTCTGTATCCAGAAAAGCCCGTACAGGACCTGCAACATGCGGTCGTGCATTATCCTGCTGAAATGTAGGGCTTCGCAGGGATCGAATGAAGGGTAAAGCCACGGGTCGTAACACATCTGAGATGTAACGTCCACTGTTCAAAGTGCCGTCAATGTGAACAAGAGGTGACCGAGACGTGTAACCAATGGCACCCCATACCATCACGCTGGGTGATACGCCAGTATGGCGTAGACGAATACACGCTTCCAATGTGCGTTCACCGCGATGTCGCCAAACACGGATGCGACCATCATAATGCTGTAAACAGAACCCGGATACATCCGAAAAAATGACGTTTTGTCATTCGTGCACTCAGTTTCGTCGTTGAGTACACCATCGCAGGCGCTCCTGTCTCCGATGCGGCGTCAAAGGTAACCGCAGCCACGGTCTCCGAGCTGATAGTCCATGCTGCTGTAAACGACGTCGAACTGTTCGTGCAAATGGTTGTTTTCTTGCAAACGTCCCCATCTGTTGACTCAGGGATCGAGACATGGTAGCACGATCCGTTACAGCCATGTGAATAAGATGCCTGTCATCTCGACTGTTAGTGATACGAGGCCGTTGGGATCCAGCATGGCGTTCCGTATTACCCTCCTGAACCCACCGATTCCATATTCTGCTAACAGTCATTGGATCTCGACCAACACGTGCAGCAATGTCGCGATACGATAAACCGCAATCGCGATAGGCTACAATCCGACCTTTATCAAAGTTGGAAACGTGATGGTACGCATTTCTCCTCCTTACACGAGGCATCACAAAAACGTTTCACCAAGCAACGCCGGTCAACTGCTGTTTGTGTATGACAAATCGGTTGGAAACTTTCCTCATGTTAGCACGTTGTAGGTGTCGCCACCGGCGCCAACCTTGTGTGAATGCTCTGAAAAGCTAATCATTTGCAAATCACAGCATCTTCTTCCTGTCAGTCAAATTTCGCGTCTGTAGCACGTCACCTTCGTGGTGTAGCAATTTTAATGGCCAGTAGTGTGTAAACCCATGCTCATCTAAGGCCCTAGAATTTTGTAACGGGAATTTGAGAATATCCCGTATACCATGCAGCAGCGACCACCAACGGAAATTTTTTTACCGTACTTTACAGACGTGGGAGTTCGATACATTAATCAACCGGGGACTCTTATTTACTGAATGTCAAGAATTGCCCCGGTATGGTTTCTCCGACTGTTGAGGCGGGTGTTTGGAGGACGTTACCGAGTTTTTAAAAATATTCACCGGAACTTGCCAGACGATGAAATCCAGTAACGAACACGAATCAGCTTTAGATTTGTCCAGTTGAGGCGTACGACGTCACGGCGGCGCGCACACCGTGGGTGTCGGTTTACGAAGATTGGCAGGCGTTGCGTTGCGCACTCCCGTATGGGGAACTGGAGCAGCCGTGAAGGCCCGGGGCGTCGCGCCGCCCGCGGGACAAAAAGTCCCCGTCCTGACGCTGCGTCTGTGGCCGGAGCAACGCGTTGTGCAACGACGCCTCCGCGGCCGCTGTCCGCTCGGCCGCACGCAGTCGAGGAACTGCCGCGAGCGCTCTTAAGAGCCCGCTCCTGGAGACACGGCACAGTCCCGCCGGCGTCACTTGCGAGCGAGCGCACGCATTCCAGGCCGCAGCAGAAGCACGAGGTCCACGTCCGAACAATTCCGAAGTGCTGCCCGCCGCCATGTGTCACACGAGCTCCAGTTCCGTCGCGCTGATGGCAGTCGCCGCGTCGCTCGCGCTGGCGTCGGTGTTCGCCGCTCCCGCGGCAGAGCCGGGCCTGCGCCAGCGGCGGTCCGCCGCCCCCGACGTGAGTGGCCTGGAAGACTGGAAGAGCATCGGCAACTCCAGCCTGTGCCCCGCGGTGGTCGTCTTCAACTCGGCGCTGCGCGTGCACGAAGTGTGGTGCCCGAGCGGAGTCGAGGGCGAGAAGGTCGACGCCCGCGGCGCAAAGTACGTGTGCACCACGCTGAGGTACACCTTGCCAGTAGCTAACTCCGACATGGACATCGCCGGCGGCTGCGTCGCTCTCGTATCGCGGATCGCTGAAGTCAACGCCAAGTCTCCAAAGCTAGACTGATACCTCGTGTTGCACTATACATATTTATTACTCACTATTTATTTTAATTTATTTTATTTATTTTTTCGTATTAACTAACTAGTATCAAGTAACAACCTCGGTTCCTCTTCTTTCCTTGTTTTCAATTTTTGCAGTACTCCATCTCCTTCCAGTATTGTCTTTTCCTTTTCTTTCTAGCCATCTTGTTCCGATTTCTTATTTCTTTTGCATCGAAAACCTTCTAAATTTAATACTTTGTTCTTAAAAAAATTCTGTCTAGTATTTTCGATTCTTTGATACTCTTTCTTAATATTTCCTCATTTCTGTAATCAATACTATAGTCGATTTCTTCTTCCAGAAATACAGGAATATTTGTTAGGTGAGCTTGTTATTCATTCAGTCGAGGTGTCGAAAAAGGATTAATATTCTTTTAGCCATTACTTCTCACATTTTCTTTATATTTTTGTAAATTTCTTTATTTCTTTTCATTTTCCAGCCATCTTTAGACTATATTGCACACATTATGTTTCTAACTACCATTCTTTCACTTACCTATATTCTGTCCAGCCTATAGTTCATTGTTAGGAATTCACATCCTTATAAACATTCTGGTCGTACCACTGTGGTATAGTGTTTTGTTTTTTATAGATATGCATTTTTGTTGTAAGTTTTCTTTGTCAAACCATATTTATTTATTTATTTATTTATTTGCTTATTTATTTTTTAACCACGTTGGCAAAATATGTTGGTTTATTCCACCTATTTATTTTTATACTTTACTGGTCATTTAATCAGTATGTCTAGAAAATTTAAACCAGGGGAGTAAACTTCGGTTTGCTAGAGGCGCTCTACGTGGAAACTGTGCTGTGATATTATTTATTGTGATGCGTGATTCATCATGCTTTAGGCTGTGTGAAGTCATAGTTCCTTATCTCTAACAGTTCCTTGCTGCTTGAGGTCGACATTGCTTTCATTCACTTTGGACATACACCAAAGTAGACAATTGAAAGAGGCTCTGGCATGGAGACGTGTATTGCACAACTTAGTTTCAAATGTTGTAGCAGTATAAAGAAAGACGAAATCCATAAAATCTATAACAAAGGAGTTTCTGTTACCATTACTTTCTTTCTCGCTAAAAACGTTTATGCACAAATGGTGTTGTCTCAAATTTTTCTGTATGTGAGTCACCGCATCTTTTCTTACTGATGCAGTTAAATGAGTCTGTTGTTCAAGAATCAAACACGTCTTGTTTGTACTGTGTTACGTTTCTCTTTTTGTAATAGGAAGAGCATACTTAAAACTAAATATAGTTTGTTAGAGTTGTAACAATAGTTTACGATCTCAATTTTTGAATGCCACTGGCATGCATTTTGTCATCAATGCCAAAGATACCTGAGAAACTTAGAAGTTTTATTTTGTTACCTTGTAATGTGATATACACCGTTTTTATAAAATATGTTAGATACTATTTAACTGAACGCTCCTATGTTATGTATTCATAGCTGACTGATGTAAATTTTTATTAATTTTATTTACGCTTCATGCTTAAATTATGTACGTTTATTAGAGTGTTTTCTAAAAAATAAATACATTAAAATAGACTTTTCTCTGAGTTTTATTTTCAAGTATGTTTGAATGCTCACTATGCAATTAACTTGAGACAACTATTTGTTACTGACGTCCCTGTTCTCCAGTCGAATACTTCTGTGACATAAATTATTTAGTGTATTGTCGATGATAAACTAATGTTCCCTTTGTATCTTCTGTGGCATCATAGACTCTTAGAAAGAGTTCACAATCCATTGACTGTACGTTTATTGTTAATTCAAAGGTGCAGTTTCAACCTTTTGGTCATTCTCAAGTGGCTAATAACTGCAAACATCATACAACATACATGAGGTTAAAAATGCCACTGACATGATATATGAAAATTTTTCAGTTGAGTCAGAAAAATATGGATTAAAAGATAGGTACTAAAATTACTTACATGCTCTAAGCACAGCAGTATTCATTAGTAAAAGGAAGCCTCTAGTGCTCGTTTCTACCTTAAGTCACGTACAGCATTTAAATAGAGTTTAAAATGCGTCAATGTGTTACGAGAACGCATCGTAAACCACAGAAATCATTGCAACGCTATTCGAGCGTACTGTAATATCGCAACGAAAAGCGTACTGGTCAAAACAGTTGGGAAAGTGCTCAAGGCAATTTACGCCATCTTCAGGGAATACACTTAATACGCACGCAGGCGTCCTGATACACACCCTGTGCTAGCACAGATACGTAAACTCTTAGGTGCTAAACTTACGGTAATAGTAAACCGAGGTCAATCAAGCTTTATTAGAAATAATAAAAACCACCGGCAAGAAGCATACATACCCATAAACTAGCGAATACTTTCCACGCTACGTGGCTATGAAGACATTTACAACAACAAGGTTTAGGTATCAAATGTTCTCATATTACATAGTTATCTGGTTCTTATATAGTTTCCAGGCGACACACAACATTGACGCCAAACAGTGCAAATAAACTCCTGAGTGCGAGATGTAAAAGTACAATCATAATATTATTAATGGTAAAAATATCGCTTTTATGTTTAAATTCAAATGACGCTCTTCATGAACATGCAATAAACACGTCAGATAATATGTGGGACTCAGACAGGTATTGTGCCACAGAGGCATTAAACAGAGCAAACACATTATTGTGTGGTATGAATAAAAGAACAGACATAAAACATTGCCGCAGAAACTTCGTCTGTGTATTTAAGTATGAGTAAAATACCTCATGATGCCGCACTATCCCATGTAATATCTAATGACGAATTTATGGGTGGGAATTTGAAACGGAATAACTGAAGAGAACTTTGCAGTAAGGTGTGGAACGAAGACTTTGCATTCACAATTGTTGGTATGACTCATAAATCTAATGATGGAAAACACTGCCACAAAACTTAAACATTTATTGACTCATGAAAGCTTCGAATATGAATGAATTACAATTAGATTTTATTCGTGTTTAATCTTTGAATTCAAGTGTCTGTAGTACCGTTTTTGTATTCTTTTCATTCAGGTCCACTTGTCACATTCCTTTTGTCATTTGTTTGTTATTATTTCAATCATTTATCAATTCTATCGGTAACTCAACCCAGTTTTGATCCCCATGAAGCTTTTCTTTTTCTTTATTTTGCGTCCTCTTATGCCTTTCAACGTTTGGTGCCTTAAGTTCCATAAAGGTAGTGTAGTGGCTTATGTTTCCTAGCTTAAACGATTCCTTAAAGTATTTACTGTAGAATTCCTTTCCTATCATAGTTCTATTGGTATCATTTCTTTTAGGATACATTTGAGAGCACTACCTACAGAGACGTCTCATGAATCTGTGATAATAATAGTGTAGGCATACTTCGAAATGACATCGCACTTCTAGTTTACATCGTACCCTTATCGGTATTAGATGTTCCATTAAGGTTACAAGTGTAAGTAGGCTGTTTAGGTTTTTATATTGGTAACGCCACGTAGCGCTCTGTATGAAAACCACTGGCTGTGCTGTGTGCAGTCTGTGGCTGGGTGGCATTGTTGGAATTTGCTATTGTAGTGTTGGGCAGTTGGCTGCTAACAGCGGGTAGCGTTGCGCAGTTGGAGGTGAGCCAGCAGCAGTGGTGGATGAGAAACGTCCCCTTAGAAAAATTAATGAATTACACAATCATTAACCTGGCTCCAAGGAGGTAGTGTAGCCTTCCCTATTCCTCCACTGGGGTAATGCCTGTCTGGCGCGTCTACGTCGCGGGGGTGGGCATCCTATACTTCAGTAGGCCGGAGTGCTAGGATGGCTGAGTTCAGGCAGGGACCCAATTCCGTGAGGTATAACACGAAACCCATGCCCAGGGTTACGGATGAAGACCTTAATGGCAGCGACGGCGGAGAAGGAAGACTTCGGAACGGCGTAGCTGGTAGATGAGGCAACCCTCCTTTCTGGAGATTAAATGAGAAGGGAACCCCTGCCTCGTGGTGGAGGAGAAACTCCAAAGGCTAAGGGAGACAACCCCAATAGAAAATCCTTCCTTGCGTTAGGCCTAGCAAGCCAGTAGGAAAGTCTTCATATATTGCTTTCAAAACACAGACGAGCCTCGGAACGAACCACTCAGGATTTGACCAAACTTATTGTTGAAGTACTGGTGCAAGTGATGGGAGACCTGATGATATTCATCAGTACAAGAAGATGAAACCAACTGGACTAAAAAATAACCTAAATATTGGCACCCTTAATGTATTAACCCTCAATGGAAAAATGGAAGAAATGACAGACGTACTAACAGAGAGGAAGTTAGATATATTGGGATTAAGCGAAACAAAGTGGAAGGGAAAAGGTGAGAAGAATTTGAGAGGAGGAGGAAAACTGTACTGGAGTGGGAATAACAGGTCTGGTACAAATGGTGTGGCAGTGACGGTGAATAAGAATGTACAAAGCTGTATTGAAAATGTGAGATATTTATCAGACAGGATCATAATCTTAAACCTGAGATTCCAAAAAGAAACACTAAAAGTAATCCAGATTTATGCACCTCAAGTGGGATGTAGCGAAGAAGAGAAGATGGACTTTGAAAATGTGTTGGAAAACCATATAGAGAGTGCTAATATAGTGATGGGAGATTTTAATGCACAGGTAGGCAGAGACAGAAAGGGATTTGAGCAAGTATTGGGATGTTTTGGATACGGAGGCAGAAATGAAGAAGGGGAAAGACTCCTGGATTTGTGCCAGAGGAATGGAATGAAAATAGCAAACAGCTGGTTTATGAAGAGAGAAAGTCATGTTATCACCAGATACAGTTGGGATGGAAGAACGAAGAGTGTAATTGATTATATTCTAGTAGATAGGGAATGGGGAGAGAAAGTAACAAATGTGAAGGTAATTCCGAGTGTGAGTGCAGATGGAGACCATAGATTACTGGTAGGACAATGGAAAATGAATCAGTGTGTGAAAAATAGAAAACAGAAGAAAGTGATGAGGATACGGGATTGGAAATTGAAGGAGAGTGAATGTGCTGAGAAGTACAGAGAATTAATAACACTAAAATTTCCAAAATAAGTTTTCCGTGATGTAGAAAAAGAATAGAGTTTTTTCAAAGACACTTTAGTCGGAGCAGCACAAAAAGTATGTGGCAGAACATCTGGAAAGGAAAAAAATAAGACAGACAAGTTGGTGGGATGATACCACAATCCAAGCAGTTAGAAGAAAAAATGGAGCATGGAGAAAATGGTGGAAAACTAAAAATGATGAAGACCATGAAAGATATATAGAGGAAAAGAAGAAGTGCAAATAAATAGTGGAAACAGCAAAGAAAAAGGCATGGGAAGAGTTTACAAAAAAACTTTAAGAAGATGTGAAGAGCAATAAAAAAATGTTCTATAAAATGATGAAAAATAAAAGGAAGGCTTCTGAAGTACCAGTAAAGATGGAAACAGAGGACGGTACCATTATTGAAGATCCAGGGAATATAAAAGATCTCTGGAAAGAACATTTTAAGAAGCTGTTAAACGCTGAGGAGCAGGTACATGAGGAAACAACAAATAATGGAGAAATTGAGAGAAGTTGGGAAGCAGAATTATGACAAATTACACGGGAAGAAATGGAAAAAGCTGTGAAGAAGACGAATGGGGGGAAAGGCCCAGGACCTGATGAAGTATCAGTGGACATGATAAGAGCAGCAGGTCCAGTGGGAATGCAGTGGCTATGTAGAGTACTATGAAGCGTGTGGAGAAATAGTAAAATACCTGACGACTGGAGAACAGGAGACATTGTTCCCATCTTCAAGAAAGGCTATAAAAGACTTTGTAAAAACTAGAGAGGAATAACCCTCATGAGTCATACAGCCAAGATTTTTGAAAGAATTTTACTAAATCGAATAAGTGAAAAGATAGAAAAGGAGCTGAGGGAAGAACACGATCGACCTGATATTTTCTATCCGTCAACTGATGGAAAAAAGTTGGGAGTATAACAAAAGGGTGATAATGGTTTTTGTAGACATAGAAAAGGCATATGACTCAGTTGACAGAGAAAGACTCTGGGAAGAACCGAAGAAGATAGATATAGAAGATGGATACATTAATGTTATGAAGACAATGTACAGAGGCCACAATTGTAGAATTAGAAGACCATTGGGGAACTCTGAATACTTCAAAATAAGATAAGGACTTAAGCAAGGAAGTATTCTATCTCCTGCGCTTTTTAGTGTTGTGATGGAGGGAATTAATAGGGCAGTTAAGGATATAGTAAAAGAAAAAGACAAAAAGATGATTTTTGCAGATGATATGGTAATATGGGGTGATAAAGAGGTAGATGTACAGTTACAGCTTGATGCGTGGAAGGAAATAATGAAAAGGTATGGATTAAAAATAAATAAAGATAAGAGTGAAGTAATGGTATTTGGAAGAGAGAAAGGAATCAACGGAAATATTACCTTGAATGGAGAACCCCTCAAAGTGGTAGAAAGTTTCACTTATTTAGGGAGTGAAATATCTAGGGATGGAAGAATAACTAACTAAATTAATAGGAGGTTACAGAAGGGAGGCAATTTCTACCAAACAATAAAACATCTGATTTGGAATAATGAAGTTTCAGAAAGAGCAAAACTCCTTATGTATAAGAATTATTACATCCCTATTGTCACCTATGGTGGAGAAACATGGACAATGACAGAAAGGGACTGGAGCAGACTGCAAGCAGGGGAAATGAAATTTGCCGGCCGAAGTGGCCGTGCGGTTAAAGGCGCTGCAGTCTGGAACTGCAAGACCGCTACGGTCGCAGGTTCGAATCCTGCCTCGGGCATGGATGTTTGTGATGTCCTTAGGTTAGTTAGGTTTAACTAGTTCTAAGTTCTAGGGGACTAATGACCTCAGCAGTTGAGTCCCATAGTGCTCAGAGCCATTTGAACCATTTTTGAAATGAAATTTCTCAGAGCAGTTGAGGGAAAAACAAAAATGGACAGAGTAAGGAATGTAGAGATTAGAAAGGACCTCAAACAAGAAAGTATGAGAGAAGAAATTGAAAGAAAGAGATTAAGATGGTATGGGCATGTTAAGAGGATGCATGGGCAGAGACTCCCCAAAATTATGGAAGAACTAAAGATGGATGGGAAAAGACCTAGAGGGTGCCCAAGAACATGGTGAAAAATGGGAGTGAGAATATCTGTTGAAAGGAGAGGTGTGACCTGGCAGCAAGTGGAGGAAGAAAAGTGGAGGGAGGACCGAGCCAAATGGAGAGGACTCGTCAGCACCCAGACCCGGCAGTAGCTGGAGCGGGATTCGGATATAGATAGATATAGATAGTGCTCAAAAGTGATAATATATATATGTCAGTCCATGATATCCAATATTACAAATTTACTTTTTCTGATGGACACACGTCCAGATCGTCCGCTCTCAAAATTCCGCCATCTCTCTCCCCACATCCACCACTGCTGGCGGCTCACCTACAACTGCGCAACGCTACGCGCTGTTAACAGCCAACTGCCCAACACTACCATAGCAAATTCCAACAATGCCACCCAGCCACAGATTGCACACAGCACAGCCAGTGGTTTTCATACAGAGCGCTACGTGGCGTTATCAATATAAAAACCTAAACAGCCTACTTACACAAGGAATTATCTGAACTAAGCTTGCCACAAGCTATGACAGACACTTCTGGAAAGTCCTTTCCCAGTAGTTTGTGAAGTTTGTACAGTGTTTCTTCATAAATATTGTTTTAATGTGGGGACATGTCTAAATTGTTATCACTAACTCTTTTTTCCAGTTGTTACAAAGCACTAACCGCTAATATAGACCGAAGGCTAACGGCATAGAAACTTATTTTTCTCAGTGCTACATTCTGCGCAATAGCTTTCGACCCTTTTACTACCATTTTTTGCAGTAACTCTGTGAGAATGAATTGTAGCACTAAATCTTTTGCATCTTACACACCTAATATGTTTTTTGCCGGTCATTTATTTAATTGGAATTTAAGATGAAGATTCTATATTTCCATTCTCTTGCCTTCACGTGAGTCTAAAATCAGTTCACAACGTATGAATATTTCACCTGAAACAGGAACGGTCATAACTATTTCATTGAGAAATATAAACAGTTTATTTTTCCTTTTCATTCTATGTGATAGGTTATCCAATTGATTGGGATATAAAATTTGCATTTGGTGCTCATTAAATATTTCTGTCTGTTCGGTAAAATGAATAGGAGTCACAATCTACATTGGCTTCCAATTCTCTTCGTTTTTACAACGTACTTACATATGTGTTTTAATATTTTACTCCCAATTGCATAGTGAATTTTCGTTTTACGTCTTTCACTAATTTTATTTGGGAAACTATTTATTTGTTTTAAATCGTACTTTAAGGAATACTCTGTAAAAGTTGTCTCTACGTTTTTCTTATTGTAGTAATTGTTGGGATCATTAGTGTACTTATATATTTGGCAGTTATACCTATGTTATCGAGCTGTCATTTGTTAACCGTATCATATTCCTTTGTAGCATCTGGTAGTCTTAGAAGCTACCTTCCTTTTACTGAGACGAAATTTTTAGAAAATAAAAAAAGTTTTTGGTATATGGTTTACTAACGATAAATTCTAGACTTTTTATGTCCTATCTGATATCTTCCGTTACTTCTTGTTTTAAAAATTTCCACTTACTGTATCAAGAATTTTATTACAATTTCACCCATCTGCAAAAACCTTCAGGACTAACATAAAAGTGGACACATATATACTGATCAAAATTTTGAATGCTCTTCGTGTGGTATAATAAGGTGTCAGACACTCGGTAGTGCTCTAAAGTTTGTGGAGTATTCCCGCCGAATTTATGAAAAATATTTTTTTATTACCAACTGTTATGGAGGATATCCTGTGAGTGCGTATGTTATCAGATTGCTGATTCGACTTCTTCAGGCTCTACTGGAAACTCGTCACTCTCAAAAACGTTTCAAAAGTTGTTAATTTCTAAGGCCTTTGCTGAACGTTCTGTGTCGCAATTGGAAAATGGGTGGCTACACTTTTGCATTATTTCTTACATCCTTTTTTTAAAAAAAAATCCAGATCGTAACGGCAGCAGCACTACCAATTCACGAACCGAATGCTCCCAGTGGAAGCTGGTATCAGAGGTAGGCCCACACCTTCATACTTCCTCAGTCCAGGACTTTTTTATGCTTCCAAACAGTTACAAATAAAGTTTTCTCTCTGTTTGAATATCCATGAGGCAAGAGTTTTCAAATCGTCATTGGACAGTTCTATTTTAATACATTTCGCTCTCGGATTCACAATAGAGGTAATGCCGTATAAAACTACACTGAAGAGCCAAAGAAACTGGTACATCTGCCTAATATTGTGTAGGGCCCTCGCGAGCACACGGAAGTGCCGCAACACGACGTGGCATGGACTCGGCTAATGTGTGAAGTAGTGTTGGAGGGAAATTACACCATGAATCCTGCAGGGCTGTCCATAAATTCGTAAGAGTATGAGGGGGTGGAGATATCTTTTGAACAGCACGTTGCAAGGCTTCTAAGTTATGCTCGATAATTTACATGTCTGGGGAATTTGGTGGTCAGTGGAAGTGTTTAAACTCGTACGAGTGTTGCTGGACTCACTCTGTAGCAATTCTGGACATGTTGGGTGTCGCATTGACCTGCTGTAATTGCCCAAGTCCCTCGGGATGCACAATGGACATGAAGGGATGCAGGTGATCAGACAGGATGCTCACATACGTGTCACCTATCTAGATGTATCAGGGGTCCCACACCATTATAGAACATCCACCAGCTTGTATAGTCCACTGCTGACGTGCAGGGTCCATGGATTCATGAGGTTGTCTCCTTACCCATATAAGTCCATCTTCTCGATACAATATGAACGAGACTCGTCCGACCAGGCAACATGTCTCCGGTCATCAACAGTTTAACGTCAGTGTTGACGGGCCCAGTCGAGGCGTAAAGGTTTGGGTCATGCAGTCATGAAGAGCACACAAGTGAGCTTTCGGCCGCGAGAGCCCATACCGATTATGTTTCGTTGAATAGATCGCAGGCTGACACTTATTGCTGGCCCAGCATTGAAATCTGCAACAATTTGTGGATGTTTCAACGGATTCCTGATATTCGCAGTACACTCCTGAAATGGTCGCACCGGAAAATCCCCATTCAGCGCTACCTCGGAGATACTGTGTCCCATCGCTCGTGCGCCGACTACGAGGGCTATTCGGAAAGTAAGGAACGATAGGTCGCGAAATGGAAACCACAGTGCAAATTAAAACTGTTTTATTTTCAACAGTTATCTACATCTTCCAGCTACTTATCTCCATGGTCGCCGATCCGACTTAGACGTTTGTCGTAAGGTTGTACCAACTTTCCAATACCCTCGTTATAGAATGCAGCCGTCGGTGCTTTCCGACAATTCTCTACGCTGCCCTACAGCTCGTTGTCTGTGCCAAAATGTTGTCTTCATAGCCAGAGGTTCATGTGAGCAGAGATGAAACTCAGAAGGAGATAATTACGGGCTGTATTGTGGGTAATCAAATATTTCCAATTGAAAACGATGCAGGAGCATCTTCATTTCCCTTGCAGAATGCAACTGAGAATTGTCTTGAAGAAGAAAATGCACGACAGTTATGTAATGCTGCATAGCTTCAGGCGAAATTTCTCACCAGGCCCTCGTACTTAGCGGGAGACACTATTGTTCTAGGTATTTTTATGTGCTCCCTGTGTGCTCAGAACTAAAAAGGACGACGTAACGCTATCGACGGGCATACTAGAGACACAGCCCAACACACCTGTGCAAAACGTAATCGGATTTTCACTATGGTTTCCATTTCGCGACCGATCGTTCCTTACTTTCTTACTTTCCGAATAACCCTCGTATAACATCTCGCTCAAAATCTCTTAACTCTTGATAAGCTGCCTTTGTAGCAGCAGTAACCGATCTAACAACTGCGTCAGACACTTTTTGTCTTATATAAGCGTTGCCGACCGCAGCGCCGTGTTCTGCCTGTTTACATACCTCTGTATTTGAATACGCATTCCTATACCAGTTTCTTTGGCGTTTCGGTGTAAATCCTTTCATTTATTCATTCAAAAAATTAAATTTTACTTTAATTAAAAGTTTCTAAAAATAATTCCAGTGACAGCGATAGAAGTTTATCTTTCTTCTAGTGAAATGTCTTTTCCGAAAATTCTCAACTTTACTACATTTTGTATGTCTCTATCAGCATGGTTTCGGTGTTCCAAGTTCTGATGGTCCCCGTATGCGACGTCATATCTTTTGCTAGCTTCATCTAGAGGACTATATTTGTTCTAATTTGGCACCAGGACCAATGACGTGTTTACTAAACCATTTCCGTGACTTTCCGACTTCCAGAAAATACGACGAAAGTTGTTTGGAAAGCATATCAGATATGGCACTACCTTCAGGTCATTAATTAGAAATCATTAAAATTACTCGCCAGAATTTTGGTAATTCTGTTGTGTATGAGGCGGAACTATGGGCCGGCTGAGTCACGCAATTTGACTCTTAGTCTGATCACAAGGGGTAGCCATTAATGGCACTCGTTGATTACGTAGGCTGAAGTGAGGATCGATGAACTACTTGAAGGGATGTATCTGGAACATCTTAGGTGACTAGAAAGTTAGTAGACAGGAATACAATTAAATACTTAGCCTAATTCAGCATCAGCGGTGAACGTCGATCTTGACTTTGTACAGTAATCTTTACAAGTGCAATTATAGACTGAACTGCGAATACTGCTTTGCATTTCTGATTGCTTCACACATATAGATCAATTGGCAATGCATAAACTGTATGTGGCCCCTGGCTAGGTCGTAGCTACTGACTTAGCTGAAGGCTATGCTAACTTGCGTCTCTGCAGTTAAGATCTCTGAAGCTATAACGAGTGAACAATTCCTATTCAATTCGGCTATAGAACTGGGCAGTGCGCTAGCTTGTCTCGTAAGACCAGCCGAGAGGCGGCGTATGTTTTATATAGGAAGTTATTCAGACATAAGCAAGGGTACCTGGTAGTGTTGTAAGCAACTAGTGTCATACTTGTCAGGTGCCTGTAGTAATAGTAAAGTAAGGTGTAGTTAGAAGCTATTTTGCTAACCCTGTATTACTGAATCTTTGTCATTCTTAGTTTTTGCTGTCGTTTCTAACTGTGGCAGAGCGCCAGATATTTTAAAGTGTGTGTTGTTGCCGGCCGTGGTGGCCGAGCGGTTCTAGGCCCTTCAGTCCGGAACCGCGTGACAGCTACGGTCGCAGGTTCAAATCCTGCCTCGGGCATGGATGTATGTGATGTCCTTATGTTAGTTAGGTTTAAGTAGTTCTAAGTTCTAGGGGACTGATGACTTCAGATGTTAAGTCCCATAGTGCTCAGAGCCATTTTTGTATGTTGTTTCCTGGAAGCCCGTTGTATCGGAAGATCGAATTTATTCTACATGTAACATTGTTCTCTTGTTGTCAGGATAATCTGTGCTTTGTGTTTGATTATTTTTTCCCTACGTATGTTCTCTTTGGCTACAGAGATTATATATATACTGGCCATTAAAACTGGTACACCATGAAGATGACGTGCTATAGACGCGAAATTTTGCCGATAGGAAGAAGATGATGTGATATGCTAATGATTAGCTTTTCAGAGCATTCACACAACGCTGGCGCCGGTGGCGACACCTACAACGTGATGACATGAGGAAAGTTTCCAACCGATTTCTCATACAAAAACAGCAGTTGACCGGGGTTGGCTGGTGATACGTTGTTGTGATGCTTCATGTAAGGAGGAGAAATGCATACCGTCACGTTTCCGACTTTGATAAAGGTCGGATTGTAGCCTATCGCGATTGCGGTTTATCGTATCGCGACATTGCTGCTCGCGTTGGTCGAGATCCAAAGACTGTTAGCAGAATATGGAATCGGTGGGTTCAGGAGGGTAATACCGAACGCCATGCTGGATCCCAACGGCCTCGTATCACTAGCAGTCGAGATGACAAGCATCTTATCCGCATGGCTGTAACGGATCGTGCAGCCACGTCTCGATCCCTGAGTCAACAGATGGGGACGTTTGTAAGACAACAACCATCTGCATGAACAGTTCGACGTCGTTTGCAGCAGCATGGACTATCAACTCGGAGACCATGGCTGCGGTTACCCTTGACGCTGCATTACAGACAGGAGCGCCTACGATAGTGTACTCAACGACGAACCTGGGTGCACGAATGGCAGGATGAATCCAGGTTCTGTTTACAGCATAATGATGGTCGCATCCGTGTTTGGCGACATCGCGGTTAACGCACATTGGAAACGTGTATGCGTCATCGCCATACTGGCGTATCACCCGGCGTGATGGTATGGGGTGCCATAGGTTACACGTATCGGTCACCTCTTGTTCGCATTGACGGCACTTTGAACAGTGGACGTTACATTTCAGATATGTTACGACACGTGGCTCTACCCTTCATTCGATCCCTGCGAAATCCCACATTTCAGCAGGATAATGCACGACCGCATGTTGCAGGACCTATACGGGCCTTTCTGGATACAGAAAATGTTTGACTGCTGCCCTGGCCAGCACATTCTCCAGATCTCTCACCAATTGAAAACGTGTTGTCAATGGTGGCCGAGCAACTGGCTCGTCACAATACGCCAGTCACTACTCTTGATGAACTGTGGTATCGCGTTGAAGCTGCATGGGCAGCTGTACCTGTACACGCCATCCATCTCTGTGTGACTCAATGCCCAGGCGTAACAAGGCCATTATTACGGCCAGAGGTGGTTGTTCTGGGTACTGATTTCTCAGGATCTATGCACCCAAATTGCGTGAAAATGTAATCACATGCCAGTTCTAGTATAATATATTTGTTCAATGAATACCCGTTTATCATCTGCATTTCTTCTTGGTGTAGCAATTTTAATGGCCAGTAGTGGATATACAGGTTGAGTCAGTAGAAAAGGTACATGATTTGATGGGTTATACTACTGGTGATTCTCAACAAAAACGTCTCATAATCATATGCCCTTTTCTTAACTGTCTCTGGGTAAACCAATGAAAACAGCTAGAAACGGGAAAAGTGCATGTGACGGTAAGTTACGATTCTGTTATGTTATGGTTTGTGTATGTTTCCTCACAGGAGATCTTCAAACAGTCCACCATCAACTTCGATGCACGTTGCTGCTCTTGTAGGCAGATGGGTTGTGCTCCCGATCGGAGCTCAGTTTTGCATTCCTTTAACTGGGCATAAGCATGTAAAATACGATCGAGAAGTTCCTCTCTTGTGTCCACTCTGCGCTTGTTAACGTCGCTCTTCAGCCACCTCCACAAACAGTAATCCAGTGGGGAGAGATCGGGTGACCTCGGTGGCCGAGGCGTGACTCCACGGCGACCGATCCAACGACCAGGATACGTTGTGTTGAGATACTGTGTCACTGGCCGTACGGAAAGTGTAGGAGCTCCGTCACGCTGAAAGTACATACGAGCTCCTGTTGCCAAAGGGATATCCTCCACGTATTCTGGTAACGCATTTTGAAGAAACTCAAGATACCGTGTCCAAGTAAGCCGGTTATCTAACACAACTGGGCCGATGAGTTGGTCATCAATAATAACGCACCACACGCTGACTGAGGAACGTCGTTGAAAATTCTTTCCACAGTAGCGTGCACATTTCCCATACAGGAGAGTTGCGCGCGTTGTTGATTCCGTTGCGGGTAAATGTTGACCCATCAGCGGTTCTGGCGCTGCGGTCCGGAACCGCGGGACTGCTACGGTCGCAGGTTCGAATCCTGCCTTGGGCATGGGTGTGTGTGATGTCCTTAGGTTAGTTAGGTTTAAGTAGTTCTAAGTTCTCGGGGACTTATGACCTAAGATGTTGAGTCCCATAGTGCTCAGCGCCATTTGCACCATTTGGTGAGCAGTGAAGACCGTAGCATTATCGGTGAGTAGGGCTTGAGGAGACCCAAAGGAAGCAAATGCATCTTGTAACTTCTGTATCACCAACTGCCTAGTCGTTCCTCCACTGGGTAACAACGAGACGGACGTTGTAAAGGTCTACACATATACTAAGATATACATGTTACCTATTCTAGACCTAGGTAGTGAGCCAACGAAATTGATATACATCCTTTAGAAATGTTTTTCGACTGGCTTGGGGGACACACAGCCAATTTCGCTATTTTGGCTAGGCTTGCTGATAGCTTCCTTACCCATGCCTGCCCATATGAACTGTTGACGAATTTCTCTCTAGTCATACACTCCAAGCACCCCACCCTCTCCCCTTCTTTCCAGTCTGTTAAACAGCAGCAAGGCCTATCCCCTTCGCTCCGTTCTTTTGGGACTGTTCTGGCCATGGGTCTTGAGCAAAGCACCTTGTCTACCAAGATGTAGGGTGGCTTAAGTGTCTCCCCCTTTTCTCCATCAAATTCCCTGACGTCAAAGAACAAATGAGGAATCTGATTAAGCATCCAGGTCACCATGACCTCCCCATCAAAACCTTTTTCCGAGCATTGGTCTCTCCTCTCCCCTTCGTCCTTCCCAAACGTGCGGCTCAGGCCGTCCGCCGCGGCATTTTCGGAACCCAGGATACTATTTATGTCAAATTTGAATGCTAAAATGCAAGTCGCCCATTCTGCTATGCAACTGATCTTTCTCGGCCTTTCTAGCACCCAGCTAAATGTGTGGTTGTGTCAGCACTCAGCTAAATGTGTGGTTGTCGGTTTAGAGCGTGAACTTCCTATGCTTCAAGTAGTACCTGAGTTTCTCCTTCCCGAACAGAGCGGCCAAGTGGCTATTGGCTCTGAGCACTATGGGACTTAACAGCTGTGGTCATCAGTCCCCTAGAACTCAGAACTACTTAAACCTAACTAACCTAAGGACATCACACACATCCATGCCCGAGGCAGGATTCGAACCTGCGACCGTAGCCGTCACGCGAGAGCGGCCAAGTCTTCCAAATCATAAACCGAGTATTTTTCTCTAAATCATTCAAGCTTTTTGAGGCATAGGCGGGCACTCTCTTTCCACCTTCCTGTCCTTGGAGCACAGCAGCCCATGCACCTAATGCCGAGCGTCAATTCGTAGGTTCAATTCAGATAAGGCCAACACAGACGTCGGTTGAAAGGTCTCCTTTAATGCTCAAAATGATTCTTCTTGGGATGATCCCCAATCAAACGAGCATCCTTTTGTGCCGATTTAGTTACTGGCACTGCCGTTACGGTGAATCCATCAATAAATTATGAAAAAAAATTCCAATGCGGACAAATCTGCTCAGCTCCCTGGCATTTCGTGGGGCCGGAAAGTGATGAATAGCTTCTATCCTTTCGGAGTCAATGCAGGTCCCTTCTCCCGAGACAACATGGCCCAAAATTTCATGATTGACTCAGCAAAAACAACCTTACAAGGATTAATAGTAACACCTGCCTTTGGTAATCGTTAGAAAACCTCTCCTAAGTGTTACAGATGTTCGTGTAACTATATACCACCAAATTATCCAGATAATGATAGACATGCTTGAACTTTATATCCAAAAAAACGGTATCCATCAGCTAGGAGAGCACGGCACCGATTGAATTCAAGTCCAGTTAGAGACTTGGAACCTTCTCGAACGGGATAGGATTGTGCACCCTTCCCAACCCTCCCTAAAACAAATGAAACAAACATGTAAGTCGGGCAGAGGTACCAATCGTAGGGTAGTCAACGACTGGGCAACTTCACATTTGGTTCCGGCAACAAAAACATTGGTGTAGTGTAGGGTTACTTGGATGGCCGTACCAATCCCATTTCTAGCATTCTTGCAACATGCTCTTTCAACAGCCTAATTCTAGGCGGCGACAATCTGTACGGCGCTTTGTGTATGAACTGGGCGTAGGTACCTTAAGGCAGCTTAATACAGGAAATAAAGCAACCTTCACAGTTGGAAATATGCATAATCTTTTATTTAAATAGATGTCGACAACTTATAACGTCAGTAAAATAGCTTTTAAAACAAATAAGAAATTAAACAACTTGTCGAATATTAACGAGGAAATCAGATCAGCAGTTGACGTCAGGAAAAGAGGTTTTAAACAATTAAGGAACTAAGCAATTTGTCAAGTATTATCAGGTACCTGAAGTCAGCCAAACTGCATATTAATAATCGAAAACCTTAACGTTTACAGAACTTTTCAGCTGACTTAAATATAATTTTTTAAATGACTGTGATAGATTTGGTAACAATGGTAGTAACATAAGCAATGCGTCATGTCCGTTGGTGACGTAGGTTCAGAACCAGGAGAAGTTATGCAGACATAATTCAGGCCTGCGACATGTGGGATAACCTGACTGACAAAGTGGGTGGTGTGAACTCGCCGCCCACGGGTGTGCTGGTAGATGGGGCAGGTCACGTACAGCGTGAACCACGGCAGGCTAAGGACTGACCTTACAAAATTAGTAACAGTGCGGTGCTTTACAAAGAGCAGCACATATTTCATTGTAATACCATGTAACAGCCAAACATAAATAAATAAAAAAAAATCTGCTCAATTAGCGAATATGGTGATAAGCAAAAAACTACTTAACAAATGAGTAGCGCTCAGCCAATAAGGCTTCTGTACCCCCCAAAATTAATTGCAAACAGTTTCTTGTGCTAATTATGAAGCAGGAACAATCATTACAATCTGTTTTGAAATAGAAGAAAATTCAAACTCGCTGACTTCTAACGTGTTTTGCAGTAAGACACTAGCCATAAGTAGCGCATCGGGCAGCTCTTATTAACGTAAACCCCACTATTTCAAATAGCTAAACAACCGAATCTCGTATGTCAAATTTGGCTTACCAGGTTGCCCATAACAACTAAAGTGGAAAAGTACGTTCGTATTTTAGCAGAATTCACCACAGAAAACCTCAGGGTGGCTCAACTAACAACCCCTCTGAACTAAAATGATTACAGTGCAAGCGCACTCTGATTAAATTACACTTGCCCCACTAAAATGTTTTATAAACGCTTAACTGAAATGATTACAATGAAAAGGACCTCTGATTAAATTAGATTAACGCCATTAAAATGTCTTGAAAATGCTTAACGAAAGCGATAACAGCGAAAATGCACTCTGATGAAGTTAGATTTCACTGTTTTTAAAAGTAAGAACAATACACAGTTCAGTCTACCACATGGCCCGCTGTAAGCCACTCGAAGTATAATCAGTTTAAACAGGCAGTTCTGGTTAAGGCCACTCCACTACCTTTGCAACACAGACCACCTTCGATTTCAGTAGCGTGAGTACTGCAAGTCATAGTGATCAGCCCCCTCAGCCAGTGCCGGCAAAATTCTGACGAAATCCTAGGACTGAACTTGAAATGAAAGCGCTGACCTGCCAAGTCAGGGATGAAGCCTGCAATACCAATAAAATCGGACCCCAGAATACATTCAGTCGCCAAATTTTCAATGATCCTCAGTGTAGCATTCCATGACTAAAATCCATTACTGATCTTAACCTGCAAAATATCCTTCACACCTAGACATGATCTGTCTGCCGTCAAATATTCTCCAATGCCGATTACCAACCTTCCCCATTTACTCACTTAGAATCAATGGGTGAGATAGGTCTGTCTAAATCAAGTATGGTGCATACAGATTAACTATTCATGGCGACCTTCATTCCTTGAATGCGCTAATTAACTTTCCTTTATCTTGTAGTATTGCTTGTAGTAATTATAACAAATTCTGCTCACGATTTTCCTTGCTGGTACAATCCTTTTTAACATATCCCTGTTTCCCACTGTTCAAACAACTTACCTTCCACAGTCCCAATCCCTTCTGCTGTTGTAATTCATCACTGCCTAGACTGGTTTTTCTAGAAACGCTTCTTGTACCCTCATCTAATTGATTTGTTACACGAGTCCTTACATTAGCGCGTGCCATCTTCTGGGGTCCACCGTCGAACTGGCTTGTACCTGTCTTATAATTTCTTCCAACTGAGCTTAGGTAGTGGGAGACTTACAAATTATTGCCCTCTGTCTAGTATCCACATATAAGTCCCTTAAAATGTGTCTGATCACCTGTTCCTCAGCATGCGTTAGCTCTAAAGCCATCACAATATTCTTAACATGCTTTACATATTCCACTAATTGGTCAAGAGTACCTTGTTCGCACCAGTGTTGACGACAAATCAACTCTTGCAAGGCTCTTGGCAGGATCAAACTAGAAATCCTCTCTCTTAGTTATTTCTATGTAGATTTTTCTTCCATAGTCATCACTACTTCTTCCTGCACCTTGCCTTTAGCAGTAACGGCTACCAATTTCAGTGCATCCAGATTATTAAGTTGCGTAGCTAGTGCTTGACTTTGAAATTCCACGGAAAAATTGAAGAACTCAATAATAGCATCACACAAATTTAGCGTCATACTGTCCTGCAGTTTTGTAATTTGGAAAATATGATGTCTAGGACTACTCATCCAGCCCTGGCATTAGTATCGATTCGATTACATACACTAGCCACTCCACCGGAATTCTTGGTCTGTTCTTCTACCGTTCCTGAATACTCTTAATACAAGCTCCTAAGAATTTTCTTGCTCCTTGTCCACACCTACCTATCCAGGTAATGGTTAGAGCGAGCTATCAGCCTATACACTTGGCTCAGAGTGCAGACATCGCCCCCCTGCACGGCCAACATTTCATCAAACAGGCCAGAAACAATAGCAGCGGTCAAACTTATCTATTTCCGGTCAGGCATCTAATGTACGGGCAGGTGACTCCGTTGGCGAACTTGTTCAAGTAATTTCCACACTGTGCTCTTGGGCTCTGTCTTGCATCTTCAAAATAAGTAGACCAGTTCACTTTACCTCCCTGGGTCTGTACAATCATGTAATTAAAAGAGAGAAAGAGAGGGGGAGACAACACATAACATCGAGAAAACTTCTAAACTTTTCTTAAAAGCAAATGTGGCAATTGTTATTTTTAACCACAGCAGGACCATGCACACACATCAAAAAAAGTTTTGCATCACACCGATTCCTAGAACTCCCGAAGATAGACGTTGACTGTGGATATTGTATCTCACAGAGCCTTTGACTGTTCAGAGATGTCAATACACCCACCCAACGATGTAAATAACCGTGCATGAGCATAGCCTTTTAGACGGAGGGGGTCCGACAGCCGATCAGTTCCAGTCATTCCACAAGGAAGGAGGTACACGGCTCCTGTTGTCTGTAGTTCAACCACGCCTACACGGTCAATACCGCGATTCGATCGCGTCTGCATTGTTATTTTGTGCCAGGAAGGGCTCTCAGCAAGGGAAGTGTCCAGGCGTCTCGGAGTGAACCAAAGCGATGTTGTTCGCGGACATGGAAGAGATACAGAGAGACACGAACTGTCGAAGACATGCCTCGCTCAGGCCATCTAAGGGCTACTACTGGAGTGGATAACCGCTTGGAGGAACCCTGACAGCTACGCCACCATGTTGAATAATTCGTGGAACCACAATACGCCGTGTTACGACTGAAACTGTGCGCGATAGGCTGCATGATGCGCCAATTCAGCCCCGACGTCCATGGCGAAGTCAATCTTTGCAGCCACGAAGCGCGGTACAGATGGGCCCAACAACATGCCGAATGGACCGCTCAGGTTTTGCATCAGGTTCTCTTCACCGATGAGTGTCGCATATGCCTTCAACCAGACTATCTTCGGAGAGGTGTTTGGCGGCAAACTGGTCAGGCTGAACGCCTTAGACACACTGTCCAGCGAGTGCAGCAAGGTGAAGGCTCCCTGCTGTTTTGGGGTGGCATTATGTGGCGCCGACGTACGCCGCTGGTGGTCATGGAAGGCGCCGTAACGGCTGTACGATACGTGAATGCCATCCTCCGACCGATAATGGAACCATATCGGCAACATATTGGCGAGGCATTTGTCTTCATGGACAATTCGCGCACCCATCATGCACATCTTGTGAATGACTTTCTTCAGGATTACGACACCGCTCGACTAGGGTGTCCAGATATGAACCCTATCGCACACGCCTGGGATAGATTGAAAAGGGTTGTTTATGGACGATGTGACCCATCACCCACTCTGAGGGATCTAGGCCGAATCGTCGTTGAGAAGTGGGACAATCTGGACCAACAGTGCCTTGATGAATTTGTGGATAGTATGCCACGACGAATATAGGCATGCATCAATGCAAGTGAATATGGTACTGGGTATTAGAGGTACCGGTGTGTACAGCAATCTGGACCACCACCTCTGAAAGTCTCGCTGTGTGGTGGTACAACATTCAATGTGTGGTTTTCATGAGCAATAAAAAGGACTGAAATGATGTTTATGTTGATCTCTATTCCAGTTTTCTGTACAGGTTCCTGAACTCTAGGAACCGAGGTGAAGCAAAACTTTTTTATGTGTGTATAATGCAATTAATCGTCATATGCAATTCTAGACTAACAGCTATTCCGACAATGCTCAAGAGGCAGTATGTAACTGGGAAGACACAATCAATGTCTCAATACATATTATCAAATATCAAAAGCTGTATGAAGCACTTCTTTCCTTCATTTGTCTTACGGTTTAGATGCTTGGCAGTGCCCCTTTACATCAAGACTTTTAGTATTCATCTCAGAGCTCTGTTCAAAATATAGAATATAACAGCATCTGAGATCGCACCTGAAACTAGTCAGTGTTGAACACGCATTTCCAGCAACAAATAACGAGCTTCGAAACCAAGTCAGTGAGTACAGCACACATCAATGTCAAAATGCAGCATCATTGTAAGAGAGAGGATACCAAACCTGGGTCACATCAATCAAACAAGCCCAACTAACACTTGAGCTGAGGCGACAGGTCTGGTGTACATCCGCGGTATTTGCATTACATGAAAGCACAAAACAGGTCAATCATCATTTAGCGCCGCGCTGTAGGTGAACGAATGACAGAAATCATGGCAATGTAGCCACCCGTAAACATTATAAGAATAATAGTGCACAATCCATATGCAATAACGAGGCCGGATTTCCTGTCTAGCGGGTTATTTCACGTGAAATATATTTTCATCCACAGTCTACTCGTGCTTCAACTATCCACCATGCGGCAGCTAACCTTCTCTTCGCATGGGCACTACAGGAAAACTGACTGCCAGTTCGCCACGCCCCTCGTGCTCATTTCACATTCTGAGCCCCATGGATGGCCAGATAAACTACCGCTAGCCAGAGAGGTCGGAAATACCGTCGGGAGGTAGTATGACCGAGCGGCAGCTAGCTCATAGTGCCTTACGGAGCACGAACCCCTGTCTGCTCAACTTTCAGACCAACACCCACTTCACCTATATTCCATGCTACATTTGGTATCAGAGTGTTGTTGTTTCTTGTGCAGGTGCATTCAAATATAAATAAGAGGTTCTGTCTTGCTTTTCTGTGTGCTGTTTCAGTCATAGCAGTAAGGGACATGCTGGGAATGACTTGACTTAGGAAGAACAAACTTGCATGCAGAGTGATGGTGTGTGGATAGGTTCCAGACAGTACAGCGATGTGCCACCAGATTTGGCAGTTTGTGAGTTAGCCCGTACAGTTCACTACAAGCCAGCCACAAGAACGTGAAGAGCGGTATCAGTGGTACTACTTTAGTCCTAGCCTCTCGAAATTTGAAGTAGCGGTGCAGTTCTTGCAGTGTGAATCACCATCGTGGAGCCATGTGCCTAGATTACAGGCTGAAGCCACGCATGATAAGAATAATATTTATCAGGAACTGTTGTAGAGAAGGACATGAAGGACTGATCGGTGTTGACTGTTCAAAATATAGAATATAACAGCATCTGAGATCGCTCCTGAAACTAGTCAGTGTTGAACACGCATTTCCAGCAACAAATAACGAGCTTCGAAACCAAGTCAGTGAGTACAGCACACATCAATGTCAAAATGCAGCATCATTGTAAGAGAGAGGATACCAAACCTGGCTCATATCAATCAAACAAGCCCAACTAACACTCGAGCTGAGGCGACAGGTCTGGCGTACATCCGCGGTATTTGTATTACATGAAAGCACAAAACAGGTCAATCATCATTTAGCGCCGCACTGTAGGCGAAAGTTTCTGCTGTTTGTCATCGTGCTTGCCAAACGCTGTCTTGGCCAACAAGGTCGCTGGATCCCTCCACTATTGAGAACGTGGCTTTATGGGCAGGGCCGTCCAACCAGCTCGGGATTTTCATGATATATCGTGCCAATTGGGCGTAATGTGGCACGATATCCCTTGGGAAGACATCCAACAACTCCGCCACACACCGTCAGGTGGCTTGCGGAGTATGGATGTAGATGTAGATGTAGACTGAGATGTGCAAGAGCTTGGCCACAGAAAACGATATGGATCTATTTTCAGTCAGTTCAAGGCACGGAAATCGAACTGACTAGAAGAGAAAAGTGGAAGATAAGGTTACACAAGGTAATGAGGTAGAGCTCTCGGAAGAGAACGCTATAGGGTGGATGATGCAGTTTGCTAGGATTCCCTTCACGGGAGCAACAATGATTTTAATAATAAGGTGTTCTCTATTGATTCCCGATACTGTTAAATGTCTTGTGTAAATGGTGTAGTTGACAGAACAACAGGATGTTTTTAAGTTGAGGGACATAGAAATTTTCCTTCAGTGCGCTAAGGGTAGTTCGGCAAATAGTATAGCAAGAGCCGTAGTGGGAGGCGGTACACTGACAGTTCACTAGTAACTATGTAAAAGTCTGATATCTGCGCTTACTAGTAGGAATTTAATTGGATCACAATTCTGCTGCGAACCCATCCGCGGCTTCAATTTTGAATAAAAATCATCCGCAATGACAACCGAAAACTTGTGGCATAAGAAATCACCCTCGTTCCGCCAACAGGCTTGACAATTTTCTTTTTTGGGGGGGGGGAGGGGGGAGGGGGGAATTTGTGGTTAGTTCCCATGGGACCAAACTGCCGAGGCCATCGGTCACTAGGCTTACACACTACTTAATCAAACTTAAACTAACTTACGCTTAGGACAACACCCAACCCATGACCAAGGGAGGACTCGAAACTCTGACGGGGAGGGGGGAGCAGCACGAACTGTGGCAAGGTGCGTCAGTCCGCGCGGCTAGCCTTGTCAAAGATGGCTGAGCAGCGGACAGAGGTTCAGGAAACTCTCTTGGCCTTTGTGGCGCGAAACTGCCCCTAAAAGCTGGAAGAATCAGGAATGATCATTGGCACGAGGATGCAGAAGGCAATGATGAAAACCACTGTCTTAATAACATATGAGGTGTATCCACAGGCCATATGTCCTGTAATTGAAAGACTGTTGATGATCTCTCCATTGGCGAAAGATAGTGCAATAGTTCCCCATCTGGATCCCCGGAAGAGGAATGCCAATGGGAAGATGACCATGAAAAACGTATGGTGCTAAATTGCTGCCTGTGGCTTCTCTAGGCACGGCTTCGGCCTGGAATCTGGTTAACTCAAGTAGAATTGTATTCAGTGATGAGTCCCACTTCAAACTGAGCCCCGATAATCAGCGAAGACCTGTCTGGAGACGCCACAGTCAGCGGTGGGATACCAGCCTGAGTGTCGCCCGCTGTAAGGCCCAACAATTGGTAGTGACGATTTGGAGTGCCATTTATTTTCGTAGCAGAATTCCTTTTGTTATCATCCGCGTCACCGTTACAGCATGTCGACGATATTCTCCTCCCCGTTTTGTTGCCCTTCGAGGGGAGCCACCCTGGGCTTGCATTTCAGCAAGATAATGCCCGCTCCACTCACACTAGGCGACAGATTCTGCTGCTTGTCATCGTGCTTGCCAAACGCTGTCTTGGCCAACAAGGTCGCTGGATCCCTCCACTATTGAGAACGTGGCTTTATGGGCAGGGCCGTCCAACCAGCTCGGGATTTTCATGATATATCGTGCCAATTGGACGTAATGTGGCACGATATCCCTTGGGAAGACATCCAACAACTCTAACAGTGCCAAGCCGAATAACTGCCTGCGTAAGGGACAGAGGCAGACCAACGCGTTATTGACTTGCTCAGTTAGGGTCATTTATTGAAACTGTTTCTCTTGAACAAATCGTTCAATTATTCTGAAATACTAATAATTTGTTTGTCTACACATGTACATTACAACTACCCATTTTCGGATAATTCTTTTGTGGTGCGCCACTTTCTTTTCTATCATTCTACAGAGAATTGTAAAATGTTCCCGTTCTGTTAAATGAAATTTTTATGATCAATAAAATAATTAAATTGAGCCCCATATCTACACAACCCAAGCCAGAAGTGCACTCCATTTAAATCCCACGGTGCAATATACACTGTGATGGAAAAAGTCATGGGATACTTTCTGATATCATGTCAGACCACCTTTTGCCAAGCGTAGTGCAGGATCTCGACGTGCCATGGACTGAACAAGTCGTTTAATGTCTCTGCAGAAATATTAATGAGCTGCGTATATAATTGCGAAAGTGATGCCGGTGCAGGATTTTGTGTACGGATTGACCTCTTGATTATGTTCCATAAATGTTCGGTGGGATTCCTGTTGTGACTTGGCAAGACAGCCAAGTCACTATGCGAGGATGCGGAAAAGCACGCGCTAAGCTCACGCAGACTGGCGTGAGGTCTGGTACAGTTAAGGGAATTTATAGTAGCAAATAAAGTACGTAGTTGATGTAATACTTAACTTTAATTCATAATTGGTGAACATCGGTCTGACGGTACAGGCATCCATAGATAAATAACAAATGTGAATGGCGCCTTGCTAGGTCGTAGCAATTGACGTAGCTGAAGGCTATGCTAACTATCGTCTCGGCAAATGAGAGCGTAATTTGTCAGTGAACCATTGTTCGCAACGTCGGCTGTACAACTGGGGCGAGTGCTAGGACGTCTCTCTAGACCTGCCGTGTGGCGGCGCTCGGTCTGCAATCACTGACAGTGGCGACACGCGGGTCCGACGTATGCTAACGGACCGCGGCCGATTTAAAGGCTACCACCTAGCAAGTGTGGTGTCTGGCGGTGACACCACAATTCCTGCCTGGCGATTTGGGTGACCGAATCATTCGCTCGAAGTGTCCAGAATGTTCTTCAAACCAATAGCGAACAATTGTGGCTCGGTGCATCGTTGTTTGGGAACATGAAGTCCATGAATGGCTGCAAATAGTCTCCAAGTAGGTGAACATAATGATATCCAGTCAACGATCCGTTCAGCTGGACGAGAGGACACAGTCCATTCCATGTAAACTCAACCCACATGGTTATGGAGCCACCATCTGCTTCCACAGTGCCTTGTTGGCAACTTGGGTCCATTAGCTCTTACCAGTTTAATTCGGGACTCATCACACCAGTAGTCTAGGATCGAACCGTTATAGCCACGAGCCCAGGAGTGGTGCAACTGGCGATTTCGTGTTGGTAAAAAAGGCATCGCTTCGGTCATCTGTTGCCATAGCCCATTAACACCAAATTCGCCGAGAAGTCCTAACGGATATGTTCGTCGTAAGTCCCACGTTGATTCCTGCTGTTATCTCACACTGTGTTGCCTGCCTGTTAGCATTAGCAACTTTACCCAAAGGCCGCTGCTATCGGTCATTATGGAGAGGTTTACTATCTTTTCGTTCAAAAAATCGTTTTTTTTTTAAACTGCATTTTTTGGATCCATAAAAGTGTTTAGAATCCACCCCTGAAACGATTTTTCCGAATACGGAACGGAAATCGGCCTTTTTCATGCACCAGTATTTTTTGGAATTTCAAGTTTGTAGCCGGGAAAAATTATTCTGTGTGCTTGCCCAAGGATCAAATGATCAAGTGATCAAGGAGCTTACGACGTACTACGGCTTGAAAATCCGACGGCATTCCAATTCGGTGGAACAGATGAAGAAGGTAATTTGGGCAATGTATTTCCACAAGTGTTCAACGGATGACCACCCACAACACAAAAATTGTCAGGCTGGGGAAACTAGTTGGTGCTAGTGGCGCATTGCAGAGGCTACCAGACATCTGGACGAAGATCAACAGGACCAGCTGCTTTTCGAAGAAGTTCAAAAAGTGATTCATCCGATCTACGAGGCCCTTTCGGAGGACGAGTTATTGTACCGGTGCTTGGGAGGAAACATACAAAATTAAAATGAAAGTTGAACGCGTGTGTTTGGAAGTTAGCCCCGAAGCATTTGCATTCTGGTACGAAGACTGTGGAGATTCCGACTTGCCTGGCAGTGAGCAGCTTCAGCGAAGGGTATTCAGAAAGTCTGGGACTCTATTCGACGCAGTTCGCCAAGCATTCGCATGACCACCGGATTTAAGCGGCCGAAAACCGGTTATCACTGGCCGTACGAGCGGCTCTGGAGCAGCGCAGGACGGCCCAGATAAAGCACAACGCCCTCTATGAGGAAGAGGACGGACTAGTTTGTGGACCCGGAATAGCAGATTGAACGTCAGTTGCATAATATTGCATTTATATGTAGTCAAAACTTCAAACCCGTTTTTCTCGAAACTATTTTTTTTATCACGCGGTATAGTAACTTCAAATCTACTGAACTGATTGGCATGATTCTTTGTTTCCGACGAAGTTAACTAAATTGTCTAGAAGTTGTGTCACTTTTACTCCGATCCACCAACTATAAATATTTTTACTTGACCGACGAAGTCGAAAAATCGATGAAAAAATTCTGTTTTGGTTCAAATTGCCGCCATTTTGTTTCCTATGGTCCAAATAACTTAAGCGAGGCACAACTGCTAAAGAATCTTATATACGTCGCTAACGTCAACTCAATTTTGATTTCAGACGAGCCGGCTGACCTGTGACATACCACGCGTGGAGGTCTACACCGAAATTTTGTTTCGTTCCAACGGCACTTCCGCCTTTGCTCTTCGACATTTCCGGTCAAAAAAATTCCATTTTGTAGAGGAAATAACAATAAACATTTTGACCAAATTTGACATTGATATGTATAACACATCCCGAGAAAAAAATTCTCAAAGAACATGCTTTTTTCGGGCCAAAGATAATAAACCTCCCCTTAAGTGAAGGCCATCGGCCACTGCGTTTTCCTTGGTGAGAGATAATGCCTGAAATTTGGTATTCTCGGCACACTCTTGACACTGTGAATCCCCTAACGATTTCCGAAACGGAATGCCCCATGTTTCTAGCTCCAACTACCAATCTGCGTTCTAAGTCCGGCAAATTCCGTCGTGCGGCCTTAATCAGGTTGAAAACATTTTTACTTGGATTACCTGTTTATAAATGACATCTACGCCAAGGTACTGCCCTTTTATATCTTTTGTACACCATGCTACCGCCAAATGTATGTGTGCATATCGGTTTCCGATGACTTCTGTCACCTGAGTGTATATGACGTTATTAACAGTGAGTATAACTTCACCTGATGGTCTCTCATAAAGTATGGTTTTGAACGCTCTTCGTTGTATTAATAGTGTGGCCTAGCGGTTCTGGGCGCTTCAGTCTGGAACCGCGCAACCACTACGGTCGCAGGTTCGAATCCTGCCTCGGGCATGGATGTATGTGATGTCCTTAGGCTAGTTAGGTTTAAGTAGTTTTAAGTTCTAGGAGACTGATGACCTCAGATGATAAGTCCCATAGTGCTCAGAGCCACTTGAACCATTTGATTCTCAGCCAGGGGACTACACAACTCAGGCGCTCATAAATAAACACGAAGGCACAATGACAATGATTTTAAAATAGCGGTGAAATATGTAGATTGTGGAAGACTAATGTAAGAAGGCTGGCTGAATAGCTTAAAAGCGGTAATAAACATATGATCAGACAGCACAGTTTATAAAACACATCAAGAACGATAAAAACACTCGAAAAAACACTGGAACGAAACTGAAGAACGCCGACCTGTAAAACATAGCTTTGCATACTTTCACTAAAACTCAAAGGACCTGCTCTGGGATGATAGGCGAAAGGAAAAGTAGTTACAAAGGGAAAAAGGAGAATGATGAGGATGGGAACTGAGGGCTAGTAAGAAGTGGCAATGAGATAGGGATGGTTGTTGGGGGAGAGGGAGGGAGGGGTAACTGGAATTGGGATTTATGGATTTGAAAGGAAAAGAGAGTGGGGAGTGACTGGGAGGTAGAGAAGGAGGAGTGAAGGAAGTGAGGAGGGAGCCCTGGGAGTGTGTCGACAGTAGGGTTGGATTCAGAGTTGATGGGAGGGGTACATTTTGGGACAGAATTTATGATCTTGGAGAGGGAGATGGTTGTAATTTCTTTGGGAAATTTCGATTTTTCTCTTCTGTTATTTCATACCCCTACTACATGCGCACAGGGATTAGCTGGCAGCCACGCAGTTTACTGCTCTTCAGTCAAGAAACTGTATGTAAAATATCACAGGAGAAACGTTAAATAAATGAAATAGGGGGATAAAAGATTAAGTTGACACAAGAGAAGGGGTTAAAAGAAACAAAAAAGAAGTGGTTTGATGAGCCACATTTACACAAAATCCACATATAGATAAAGAGGCACTCGACGAGGAGTAGCACATAAACACTGGTGGCACGGAGAGCATGATTAAAATGGCGCTCACTGTATGAAAGCCACATGGGATGATGACATTTTTTAAAAACACACTGCACTTATGTAACACACATAAATATTTGTGCTTAACGGTATCTTCTACCAGAATAAGGACAAGTATTTGTTCAAATATATTTTTGTAAATAAAAAAGATGTATCTTTTGAAACTATTGTTGCTGAACTCGAGAACATTTTGATCACCATCAGGGAAGCTCAGAGCTTTCAGTGATGGGACTAGCAACATCTGCGTAAGGAAAAACTGAGTAAAGATTTCATTGTGGTTATTTGTGCATTACTATTTTCCATAGGACGTTTTAACCGTTGCATATATCGATATATTTTCTAAAAATTATGGTCATTTAATCAATTAATTTTATTGATTTTCTGAAACATTATAGTCATTTTATTCACTACTTTTTTGAGAAAAATTAATGGTTACTTTTAACCATAATTGTGGTTTTTCCCATACCTTCCCATAGACTAACTTTACCTAAAGTGGCAATTCTTAAAAAGTGGGTACGTTAAAATTACTTATTTTTTGACAGCTGAACAATGTAGAACACAAGGCTGATTATCAATACTGTAGTTATCAAGATTCGTTACTGGATCAGTTCTCCAGTCTGTTCATGTGACTTAATGCGCAGTGCTCCAGCTTGCAAAACAGGAAAGTAAGCCAGATCCAGATAACATTGGCGTGATCATTGCTCTGATATACCAGCTAGGCTGAGTGTTAATTCAGGCGGTTTTTCGCGCTTGTTTAGGCAAATGCTGGGCTGACTCCCACCGGCCAGAGTGGCCGAGCGGTTCTAGGAGCTTCAGGTCTGGAACCGCGCGACCGCTCCGGTCGCAGGTTCGAATCCTGCCTCGGGCATGGGCGTATGAGAGCGTATGTAGACAGTGAACCATCGCTAGCAAAGTCGGCTGTACAACTGGGGCGAGTGCTAGGGAGTCTCTCTAGACTAGACCTGCCGTGTGGCGGCGCTCGGTCTGCAATTCACTGATAGTGGCGACACGCGGGTCCGACGTATACTAACGGACCGTGGCCGATTTAAAGGCTACCACCTAGCAAGTGTGGTGTCTGGCGGTGACACCACAGGAAGAATGATTGTCGGTAAGCCTCTGCACTGGCTCTAATTTCTCGGAATTTCTCTTTGTGGTCAATATGCGAGATGTCTGTGGGGAGAAGTAATATGTTGTCCGACTCCTCCGGAAAACTGCTGTCCCGACATTTCAATAGTAAATCTCTCCGTGATGCACAACGCCTCTCTGGTAACATCTGTCAGTGGAGTTGTTTAGCATCTCCGTAATGCTCTCTCACCAGCTAAACGATCCCGTAACGAAACGTGCAGCTCTTCGTTGGATCTTCTCAATCTCCTCTATCAGCCCTACCTGATAGGTATCACAGATGGATGAACAATACTCAAGAATCCGGTGAACAAGCGCCTTATAAGCCACTTTTTTTCGTGGATGAGTTACATTTCCTTAAGATTCTTCCTATGAATCTGAGTCTGGTGTCTACTTTTACCACATCTATTTTATATGGTCATTCCACTTAAGGTCGCTCTGGATAGTTACGCCTAGATATTTTACAGCAGACGCTGTCCCCAGCTGTTTGTCATCAATAGTGTAGTTGTACACTAGTGGATTTCTTTTCCTATCTATGCGCAACATTTGTTCCTCGTTTGAGAATGAGAGCACTTAGCGACTTACAAAAAACTTTAAACATGGTTTCAAATCTTTATCAGTCTTTTTCTCCCTAAAGTCCCCACAAAGTATTAACAGGAAAGAAGATTGTAGCTTGCCACATTTTCGCCGTTCTTGTAGTAGAACGTAATCACCAGGCCCTACTAACTTCATTCGTAACACATTTTGCAAACGATATCCACATACACCACTGAATGTACCTGCAAACTTATGACACTGTACGACACGTCGTTCAGGTGATCTGACGTCATAAATGTTGAGATAAGTGGAAACCAGTGTTTGCTTGAAACAGAGTGCAAATTACCCAGAATATGCTCAACCAACGATTTACAGCAAATTTTAATCATAATTTCTCCTCTTTTACATGCTTAACGTCAAATATTCAATACATTAACTCATTTGTAAAGTAATGTTCTACTTAAAGCTGGAAGTGTAGATGAACAAAAAGTATAGTGTCTTAGAGGCAATAAGATGGACATCAACAAAAGTAAAACTATGGTTATGGAATGTAGTCAGCTTAAATCAGGCGATGCTGAGGCACTTAGATTGAGAAGAGACAATGGAAGTAGTGGACAAGTGTTGCCATTTGGGCAGAATAATAACTGACCATGACCGAACTAGAGAGAATATTATTGGAAGGAAGTCATTTTTGGAAAAGATAAATTTGCCAACGTCGACGAATATAAGTCTTAGGTAGTGTTTATTGATGATATTTGTCTGTAATGTTGTCATGTACAATAGTGAAACATGCATGACTGACAGTTCAGACAAAAAGAGAGTAGAAGCTTTCGAAATGTGGTGCTGCAGACGAATGTTGAAGATAAGATGGCTAGATTAAATAACTGATGGGGAGGTACTAAATCGAATTGCGTAAAAATTAAAATTATGGCACAACTTGACTAAAACAAGAGATTGGTTGACAGAAGACATGTTGAGGCATCAAGGAACTGTCAGTTTGATGATGTGGGAAATGTGGGAGTAAAAACAATCTAAAATTACTTGCTATTACATGTGTGGCGTCAGTTCTTTCGGACTTGTCTGAAAGAACAGACGCCACACATTCATGATTCCACAATCGTATATATATTTTATAAAACAGAAGTACCGACGTCAGGTGCCTGAGACAGTTGAAATACTTCATTGGTGACAAGTGAGAATTTGTGCCAAATCGGGACTCGAATCCGGATTTCCCTTTTTATGGGAGCATTCGCTTTAACCGCTTCGGCTATCCGAGCACGCTTCCTGTACAACCCAAATAAGGTTGGTGGACACAGCGGCCGCTACGTAAGTAGTGAGCAACAAGTTGGCAATTCGGGCTGGACTAGGAGCGTGCGTGGACAGCCGAAGGGATTAAGACAACCGCTTGCATAAAGCGGGAAATTCGGGTTTGAGTCTCAGTCCGGCATAAATTTTCACTTGTCGCCACTGAATGATTTCAATATGCTCGTGCGATTGATGTCTGCATTTCTCTTTTACAATGTAAAATGAATACAGCTATCAGGCACAAATGGATGTTGGTCGCTGTAGTTATGCAGAGTGGATGCATAGGATAGAGTAGCGAAACCAGTCTTATGGATGAAGACCGCAACAGCTGCAACTCCATGTTTTGCGCCACGAACCTGGCACTGCCTTCAAGGACGTTGACTGTAACTGTTTGGCAGGCCTTTATGCTTCATTTGCGCTAGTGCGACATGCGCCCAGTCGTCGTGCACCTGTGCTTGCTCCACAAGTAGACACATGCGTTTAGGTGCACACTTCTTTCTTAACTTGTGCGCTTGAGTTATCCCATTCACACCTAGAAACAAGCATGCACACTACTCCAGTGACCAAGCTGCAGCTGCAGCTGTAGCTAGCCAGTGGGCAGTGGGTTTATTTATCAGAGCCCCAGCTATGTGTGCTTTCGATGTGCACCAGGGAGGCTGTGGTAGAGAAGTGACCCTCAAAGGAAAGCTGAAGACAATCTAACGTTATTTGCAAGGCCTTCTGTGAGGTGCAAAACACTTGCTATACTCTCAATATTTACAGTGAACAGTCCAGAAACTGCAGGTATATGTATTTTATCTCACAAACGTTTATCGTTATGATGAAATCTAAATACGAGAAAACTTTATATTAATAAAGATAAGTAACACTCATGAAATAAATACCGTAGTAAAGCCCTTCGTATATTTTACGGCCGGCCGAAGTGGCCGCGCGGTTCTGGCGCTGCAGTCTGGAACCGCGAGACCGCTACGGCCGCAGGTTCGAATCCTGCCTCGGGCACGATGTCCTTAGGTTAGTTAGGCTTAACTAGTTCTAAGTTCTAGGGGACTAATGACCTCAGCAGTTGAGTCCCATAGTTCTCAGAGCCATTTGAACCATATATTTTACGAATGCATATGTTTGCTTCACTTGGAGAGCACACAGACTGAAGTATTAGAAAGAGTCTATGACGTCTGAGCATTTTGCTGTTACTCTGACGAAATCGACTCTCTGGCTAAGGCGGGTGCGTTGAAAATTCAAAGTTGTGAAGCATAATATGGTTTTGCAACGTACATTAACTGGCTGGCGGCTAATGAAGAAGTAAAACACTTTAATTGTCGGTTTACTTATTCCAGTTGCACATCAGAAATACTTTATGAATGCCCATTTTTCCTAGAAAATGGAGGATATGCTGCTAAACTTTCTAATTTTTTCAAGAATCTATTGTCGAAAGGAAGTAAGATGACCACCCTTCGTGAAACTTTGTTTCCCTGAGCGCAGTTACGAAATGATCTAGCATTTTAGATATCCCCGAGAACTTGCAATGGCGTGTTTCATCGAATCTTTTCCAAGCTTAAAACTAGAACTCTTGGGGGCAGGGAGGGGGCGCCATTTCCTTGCTGTCTCCCTCTACAACACCGGGCCACTAATAGTCAAGGAAAATACAAAGTATAGAGACGCTATACCAGTGGCGCAAACGTTAACTATGACAATCCGAGTTCTTGCTGTTGGAGATAATTCCCCCGGTTTCATGTTTCAGTTCAAGGTATCTTGTATAGCAATTTAACATCATCGCAGAAATTCGTCAGAATGTGGTAAAATCCTTGGATGAACAACGTTTACGTTTTATTTGTCTAGAAAACGAAACAGTTTATGCTTAGTGTTTACATTCAGTAGTATCAGACAATGTGTACATGTGTTAATTACTGAATATGCACATCTGCGTGTGATTGACGGGGGTTTGAGGAGGGCGTTATTTTGTCAAAAACGATAATTAGATTTTATAGTCTATCTTCAGCCTCCAAACTCTTGGAAAGAGTGGTATCGCGAGATTTTGAAGTGAAGTGAAATTTCCCCCACTGTTTGTGGGCTTTGTACGGCAAAAATAAGGCTCTACAGTGCCCATACAACAGTGGAAGCAGCTATTTCAATTACAAGCACGGTTAATGTGCTCTTTTATTTGCTCTCGTCGAGAAAATTTGTGGCTCAAAGAGGCTCGTAAAGGAACTGGGACGGCATCGTCACATCAAAGGCTTCAGACCAACTCCACTTCTTCAGCACGCATTCGTCGGAAGTGCGAACGAAGATTTTTTGTATTGTTCAAGTTTGCCTTTTTGGTTTACACACAGCTTTTATCAATGAGGAACTATCGACAGTCACTCTTCTTTTACAGTCTGCGAAATCAACATGACAGAAAAAAAGGAAACGCACGATAATAATGTTCAAATTCCATGTCAAGTGCTAACGTGAAGACAAATTTGAATGAGTGTGGAAAGCTGAGTTTTTTTAACAGCGAACATAGTAAAACAGACTACGAAACGGAGAGAAACGCGGTCAGGTGACGACTGTAGCACCTGTCTCTCCGTCTGCGATGAGAAGATCCCTGCGCTTGTGCACGGTCGCCCGTGCGCGCAAATAAGATGCATGGGTGACTTTGCGCCGCTGCATGCGCCTTCTTGCCTCTTAGTGCAACGGCCGCATACGCCCAGCGCGCACGGAAAGTTGCGCAGGTGGAAACGCGCCTTCACGCAACAGAAGCGACAAATGTTAACACTTCCACTCCCGGTCGTCTATAGCGTCCCTAGCAATCCGCGTTCCTCCAACGTCCTACGTCACGGCGTGATATCCTGTCGGTCACGGCAGCCGCTCCGGATGCTGCCAATTCTTCCCGCCAGACGCACTGGCCTGTTCTCGAGAAGGTGAGGGGGTGGGGGGGAAGTCGCTTAAGCCGTCCTCACGCGGGACGTCAAAGATGACGTGGACGTGGAGCGGTCCGAATTTTGTGACGTCATTTCCGACTTTTTGACGTTAAGGGAGTACTGCCGCACGTGAAACAACTTGCAACGAAACTTTTAAGCAATGAGAGACGAGGATGCTTTTCGGCCACAAGCGGAACTCGGCAGACACCATACTGGATTTCATCGTTTTCTGTTGAAACCTATGTTTGGTGTGTTTTATATTATAACTTACTATAGTGTTTCTTATACGGGTTTAATGGAATTTATATCTTTTGAAAATATTAGTATGAATTTGAACTAAAAAGCTTTCACACATGAATTTAAACTGGTTGAACGTGTAACACCATAATTTAATGTAATGCTTCGCTGGAGGCCCTACTTCTGCAAAATAAAACATGAAACACACAAATTTTCGTAATTGTTTTACTCACCAAATAATGGAGTTAAATAAAACTGTGATACTTTCTGCACGCCAGCTGTATCATTGCGTAACACCAGAGAGACTGTTGCATGGTGACACTGTTAGGCGGCTAACGACCGATCTGAAACAATACGCCTGTAAACATAGCCCGGATCGCGAATAGAAAAGATCGGAAAAATGATCTCAGGGACGTATGGATTTGAAACGATGGTCCAAGCGACGAATGAACACTGTCATCGTTCGTTCGTTGCCACTGAACGACGTTCCCGCAACTTCTCTCCAATGCGTCCTGAAACATTACTCTAGAAGACATATAATAAGAATTAAATGGGTGGACTAGGAAGAGGCATCGAAGTAATGACACGGCTACTTAACGTAAATTCACCGTAATTATTCAATTAAAGTACAAAAGCATGACCAACGCTTACGAAACACATCTGTCACAACACATGAGAAGGAAATGTGATCTCTTGTTCTATAGAGAGCAAAAGTTAATTACGAGTACATATGATTACTTTTCAAAGATGAATCTTTAACATATAATTAAATATTTCTAGTACATAACGTTTCATATCATTTTACACATTTATTTACCCAGAGACTAAATTATTTGTCATGCTTAAAGAATATCCAGTAAAGTTCGGGCTATTTTTATTAATTGTACATACATGACTAATACTCCATTGCGTTCTATCAATAAACGCCATTTCAAAGCACAACGACACTGAGGATCTCTGTAAAACGCATCAACAATTTGTTGTAGTAAAGCGCGCGAAAAGACAAGTTGATGTTTGAAGAACTTTCGCATTTCGTTACTTTTGCATTTATAGAAAATCTTTGTTAACATCGTATCCTTTTTTAAATCATTGTTCACTTTGTTAAGCTTAGTACTGTTTAGACCAATGTTATGTGTGAATGTCACCGAAGTTTTACTCTGTCATTTTGAATATATACTTCATTTCAAAATCGTCGCCTGTTTGAAGAAGGTTTATCACTACGCATTACCACATTGCACCATGTGGTATTCAACAGTTGGAATACTGTTTGGAAATTTTATTTAAAAATAGAAATCTAGCTTAACTGCTTCCTGCTTGCTGTCTGCTGTTGTGCTTTCGAGAAACCTGAAACAATGTTGCCAAGACGCGAGGTAAGTGGACATTTTGAGTAGTGCCAGATAACTGTTTTACTTTAATTGTACATTTAATATACAGAAAAGTGTGTTCAGACAAGATACAGTTCAGTTCAGATTACGTTCCGTTTAGTCAAAGGTTAGCATACGAGCTTGTGTTGGTTAACAGTTTGTGGCTACATAGTTTCGGTACTATGTAGACTTTTTGTAGAGTGGGAGGTAAATTTTGGCTAAATTTCACACGGAAACACATTGTAGGAACTTGCAATGGCAAGAATGAAAGGTGTGTTATATAATTTTACAGGTACTTTTCTTGTGTTTGGATGCCCTAGGACGTGCATGTAACAGTGTATAGTTTAGTTATGCGCGCGCAGCCTAGTCAGAGACGCTGCACTGCCCAGAGACTAGTTAGGTCATGTTCGCATAGGCGTTAAGTGTTGAGATGGGAATTGTAGTGGGAAGTTGTGGCAGTCAGCTTTTATAGGAAGGACGCAGAACATGGTGGTCTTGGGATTTATTTTATTGATCTGGCGAAAGATATTATTACCATGAAAGGAATATTATCATAATGCACGGAATGTGATTGATTTACTAAGAAAGATACTAGTTTGAGAAGACTGGGATTTAAGGTAACGAATGAACTTATTTTATTTTATTGTGGCAGCATTTATCCAGCATTCTTGGTTCAAAATAGACATCCAAATCAGATATTTCTTGTTGTTTTTATACAGTTTTGTCACAGCCAATATTAATGAATTTGAAAACACAAAAAGAAACTTAATCATTAGTATGAGTACTTTTGTGTTAGAACAAATGTTTATGTTGAGCTACATTTTTGTATTTCTCCAGCATTGATTTTGCATTATTGTAATTTAAAATATATTCTTATTGTTTTCTAAGCCTTCAATGGTGAATTTTGTAAATGGAATAGAGTTAACAAATTTTTATCAATTTTTTTTACAGTTTCTAGAGAAGAATTTTTGTCTATTTCTTCTATTTATGCTACGTTATTATCCAGCTCCCATTACGTGGTGGATATTCTTTGTTATGAGAGATAAATTTTATGAGAACCAAGTTTGCATTGCCTGTATTTAAGACATCGAATTGCACTATGCATATATTAGTAGCAGATCAGAAATTGAGACACACCTTGTCATATTTTTCTACTAGAGCAGCTGCACTGCGTTTTCCATTGCGAAACACGTAAGCTAAATAAAAGAGACACCAGTATTCAGTTTCAAAAGGTCAGTTAACAGTTATGATGGGAAAGGGAGTTAGTTGTTCAGAAGATAGTAAGATGTGATTTTAGCCTATCCGTCACGTTATTCAACCAGTAAGTTGAGCAATCCGTTAAGAAAACCAAGGAGAAATTTGGAAAAAAAACTGAAGGTCTGCCAAAGACTCTGCGATTCTGATTAAGGCAGGTAAAGGATTTAGAAAATCAGTGAAACACAATTAATAGTGTCTTGAAAAGAGATTATAAGGGAAACGTAAAATATGTAAAACAAGGGAATGGAGTGTAGTAGAATTGTATTTGGCGATGCTGAAGGAATTATGTGAGGAAACGAGACACTAAAATTACCGTAGTAGACAAATTTTTGTACTTGAAAAGAAGAAAACAACGGTAATGAAAATAAGGAAGATATAAAAAGTACTCTGACAGCAGCAAGAAAACGGTTGCTGAAGAAGAGACATATTTTAACATATTATATAAACCGGAGTGTAAAGGAGTCATTTTTGAAAGTGTATGTCTTGATTGTGTGTGGACGTGCTGAAAAGTAACGCATCGGAATTTTCTTTATATGAAAACTCTTAAAGCTTATTAAATAAAACAAATTTTATTAACATTCTACATCTTTATTCTTCATCTCTACATCCCTGCAGCATTTTGCCGCTAGATGTCGCCACATTGTAGCGTTTAACGTGGCTTTCTGTTAAGTCAGTTCGTGAGAAACAGCGTGCTGTATCCGAGTTTCGAACTCGAAGATTTCATCCACACAAGGAGCTACTCTCCTTCAGCATAACAATGCCAGACTTCATAAGAGTGCTAACACACCTTCAACAATACGACGCCTTGGGTTCACTGTCTTCGATAGTCATTCGTACAGTTCCGACTTGACCTCAACAGATTTTCATCTGTTTCCAAATTTTAAAGAACGCCTTCGAGGACATCACTGTGACAGTTACGATGCGGTGCAAGCAGAGGTGAGGTTGTGGAGACGTCAACAGCGTCAAACATTCCAAAGTGAAGGTAACTGCAAACTCGTCTCTCGTTCGGAGAAATGCGTTCGTCGTCAGGATGATTATGTTGAGAAACAAACACTTTGACATGAAGAATAAAGATCTAGAATGTTAGATCAGTTATTTTATCATAAATGCGTCAATAATTTTCACATAAAAATTCGGTGACATTACTTTTCAACACGCTCACGTAATGGAAAAGTGGTTGACAAACAGTACAGGGAAGAAGAAAATAGAAACTTTGGAGATGTGATGTCACAGCAGAACGCCATAGATGGTTAGATCTGATAATAAATGAAGAGATACTGGATGGAACTAAATAGGAAGAAATGTTTGGCACAACATGACTAAATGGAGGGATCGGCTGATAGCGTACTGAAACTTGGTAATTAAGGAAGGCAGGATGAGTTACGATTGTGGACGGGGCCCAAATCAATTACTATTGGTTTTCTTTGCGATTTCATTCATTTATGGTAGTAAATAATTTTTGAAAAGAACCCAATGTGGTCGCAATCAGAATTTTGAGGCAAGTAACCACAATCACGGCTGAAGGCCTTTAACGCCCAAAATGGCAATTATTAAAAAAATTAACAAACATACATAAAATACAGACAGCAAATAATCTTTGAAAACAAGTCAATGTAGTCGCAATGAGAATTTTAAAGCAATTAACCACAATCACGCCTGAAGGCCTTTAACGCCAAAATGGAAATTATAAATTTTTAACCAATATGCTCTCAAACGGCAATGGCATAGCAAAAGTGAATTTAATAAAAAAAGAAAACAACAGATCACCAAACAGGTGAGACGAATGATGGTAAATTAATAATACAATAATAAAATAAAACACAAGGGCCAGCGACTGACGGTGCTCCAGGAATCGACCTCTGAGTAGGTCACAGCAAAAAATTTTCCGCGAGCGAAGACAAAGGCAGCCAAGAGTTGCATTCAGATGACAAGATGGTAACTCGGACTAGTGGCAGTCCAACGAGCGACTAATGATAATCTTGGTGAGGCTACCTGACATCCCACAAGAGAAATGCAAGATGTAAAATTACGCCAAAGTCGGAACCGGTGGTCTGCGCTCTGCCCGCAGAATACTGTGGTTAGAGCTTCCTGTAGAAGAAGAAATGACTACCACAAAGGTAGAAGAACGCCACCCAACCTACAGTCAAGAAGCTCTCAAACTTACGTGCCTCACTGGACAGCAGCGGCAAGGCGAGGAAATGTACACTGTCGTTACATACACTAACGCTCAGGGCACGTAACTGGGGCGTTAGCGGCAACAAGACAGAAAAATACCGCTGGTTGATCTTAACAATGTAAGAAGCTGAAAATAGTAAATTGTAATTAGAAGCTCGGAAAGGCTAATCAGATCCGCCTTCCCCAGGTACTCCACTTGCTGCTTTTCGCCTCGGCGACACTACGAGCAGCAACACAAACCCAAGTTACTGGAGAATCGCGAGATTTCTCAATGGTGGAGGTTTCTCTACGCGAATTGCAATGCACTCAACTTAAACATGCGGGATCCGGTTTCAACGAGGTCGTGCACCCTCGTGGTCACTGCCCTTCGATCCGGCAGTCGATACACGCCGCCAGCGGTCCTGGCGTGTTGTCGCTCTGCGCGGACCTCGCTGCACCAGCGTCCCCAACCGAGCTCCGCACTCACACTACACGGAAGAAACACGAGCTCCCCCGAAGATAGGGCAGCAGAACTACATATCGATAAGCGCCTCTGCTACCACTAGCGGACAGTCAACGCTTACGAAACCGGGTGGCACCAGTGAACACGAGAAGAAGACAAGCAACGCAACCGTGCCAACTAAACGATACGGTCTGGCAGAAACCTACACACGGCACCAACGCGAGCCGCAGCACGGCTCAGATACATCCTGAAGTATCAGGTAATATTTAGTTTTGGAAAGAAGAGCGTGTGCGTGGAGAGCGAGGGGCGACTAAAACTTCCAGATGAAGACCAGCCCCTTGGCTTGACTGTAGCAAGAAGCTAAAGACGATGTGGGTTGCAGTCAGGCAGCATTCAACGTTTGTGATTCCCATTTGCACAAAACGTTTTCATAGTTACTGTGGGTGTTTTAATTCCTTTAGTTCGTTCCTGCCATTCTAGTATACCTTTGGCGTCAAATATTTCATAACCATTCCATCATTTACCGTCCAACAAGATGTTTTCAGCTTTCTCTGTTTTCCTCTGTGTCTGCATTCTGGGGAATTTTTCACGGGGATCATTTTTGGGAGACGTCAGTAGTGGAAAAAACAGGCTAGGCTATTAAACTTTTAACTTTTAATGTTTTTCAAACCCCAATCAGCCCAGTGTGACAGCAGCTAGGTACTTGCTTTTCTAGCAAATATGATTTGAATACTATAAAGGTTAAAAAAATCTCAATGATGAGAAAAGTACGGATCTAACTGATGAACTTTATGTCACGATGGTTATGGAGTAAGTGCTGTAATGCTGCTGAAGCTGTCGATATCGGAGCTACTGTAGTCCTACTAAAGGTGTTCTTCTATAGCTCAGTGACCAGTTACGGATAACACGTTTCACGTGATGGCATTATTTGGTGGTGATAATTCCTATGGGACGAAACTGCTAAGGTCATCAGTCCCTAGGCTTGACACTTCTTAATCTGACTTAAAATATGCTAAGGACAACACACACCCTTGCTAGAGCGAGGACTCGAACGTCCGACGGTGGAGGGGGGAGGGGGAGCCGCGCCAACCGTGGCAAGGTGCCTAAGACCGCGCGGCTAAAGGGATTATGAGACGAAAATTGGAGGTGAGGTGTTCGTGGGGACCTCTTTTTGAGGTGTCGATTAATGGAGAGAAATTTCAAGGGAATATTGCGAGGGTACGTATGCTGCATTTGGGTGCAGCAGAATGAGAGGTAGTTTACAGGATGCGATTAGGTGTGAATGGTACAGTATGATAAGAAACTCTCTGAAAAGCTTGCAACAGTACTGCAGGGTAGGCCGCGCTGAGAAATAATTGCTAAGCAAAAATACGATACGTTGAACCGTTTCCGAGTTAATTAGCATTGAAGTCAGCCAGTCAAGCGACCCGTCAGAGGCGGTGTCCCAAAGCTTGTTCTTCGCGTGGTTTCCTAGAATCAAACAAGAGAGCGATACCAAAATTGAACACAGTAGTATGGACCGAACCCGAGCCAAAGGCTAAGCAGTCTCCTGCGATATCGTCTACGCTATGAAAACAACTCTTACTAATTATATCTGGCGAACCGCAAGAACTCACGCACGCATCAGCCTGATGGGCTAACTTCAATACCAATTAACGCGGGAATGGGGCAACGTATCGATTTTTTTTTTCTTGAGGATTATTTCTCGCCACAACCTACCGTGCAACAACCTTAAAGACTTTTCAGACTGGGTAAGAGAAAGAGAGATGCGAGTAATTCTGGGGTGGTGGCGCTAAGATGAAACAGGAACGAAAGTGTATGAAATTTGATGGAGATGGGATCGCGCGAAAGGAAAGTTTTGAAGATCGATTACAGAAAAACCAGTAATCATTATGTTGGTGGGAATAGGGCGTAGGAAGTTGTTTGGATGGGGCGCTGCAACAGTAGGGTCGTATCGGTTAATTCAGGTCCGGTGGGAGGAGGTTTCCTTTACTCTCATAGAAGTATGTGGCAGAGTGTGTGGTATGGGATGATAGCAGTTGTTAGCTTGGCAGTCAAAATTTAAGGTTGGTACACTGATTCAGATCGTGAATGGCTGTGCATGAAGACATGTGAGAGGATTTCTACAATAATGGGGTGGTCGTTGCATATTATTCTTTTCTCACAGCTGGCCGAGGTGGCCGAGCGGTTCTAGGCGCTACAGTCTGGAAACGCGCGACCGCTACGGTCGCAGGTTTGAATCCTGCCTCGGGCATGGATGTGTGTGATGTCCTTAGGTTAGTTAGGTTTAAGTAGTTCTAAGTTCTAGGGTACTGATGACCTCTGAAGTTAAGTCCCAAAGTGCTCAGAGCCATTTGAAACATTTTTTTTCTTACAGAGATACGTCTGGGTGCCCTGTGGCGTCTTTGGTGATAGATGGAGGCACCATTGGTAATAAGCTAATCTGCAGTTAAAGGCAATTCTGAAAATGTGTAGGCTAGGAACATGGCACATGATGCAGAAAGCGTAGCAAATATGAATACTGACTCAATCACGGCACCACTCCTAACGCAGTCATTTGTGTTGTGCTGTTAACGGCAGCCAAAGCATAGCACGGTAACTCCATAGTTCAGCTGCCGCTAGTCTCTGACCACTGGTGCGGGATGCCGCGAAATGTAGCAGGGATTCCATTACTTGTTCTCGGATGGCAGGCGGAGATCTGGAAGGCTTACCTGTGCTTGGTGCACAATACGACGATGCTGCCTTGTAATGGTCAGACGCGGTCGACAGGATCATTGACGATGAGTATGCCTGCCCTCACGATCCCATGCAGTCCCACATCGGGCCTCTCTCACATTTGGATGCCCCTCAAACCTGCGTGCTGTGCGATTCGAAGAGCTGGTCAAAAGGAGACCCACAATGAGCCTCCGTTCAAACTCTCAGGTACTGATAACGCTGTCTCATACGAGTACGCAGCATCCCGTGTCCTTCACTGTGGCTGCTCAGCATCTAACTCCGTTCACTCACGTTATATACCCTATGAGGCTAGGTAACACCCCCAACACACTCTCGTAGCCATCCCGCCTGTCACAGAGAATTGTAGCTGTAATGAGTTGCATATTCGTCGATGGTGTGTACGTGTATGAAATTACATTGATATCAATGTATTATGTGTGTTTCATATTTTTTTTTATCAAGCTGTGTATGGCACTAAACAGAAATTCTGCGATATTGTAAACAATACAGGGAAATAGCAACTTTGGGACTGCTTCACAGCTCTTGCTTCACGGAACTTAACTGCAAGGCTAGCAAAGGAGCTATGAGAAAAAACTTTCTGTCGGTAAGATTTTTTTTTAGAGATACAAGGTAAACGAGCCATCATGCGTGAACGAGAAGACAATTATATTTTTACAAAATACGAAGTTTTAGTATTAAAATAGTCAGTGACGTATTTAGTCTAAATGTGGATTCATAGACATTAGAATGTGAATAAAAGTAGAAAAAGAGATAGTGTGCAAGCAGTAGTATTTATAAAGGTGTCGGTGTAACGTGCGCTCCTCCTTAATGTGTTGATTTATTTTTAAGTATAAGGTAAAATGTCGGAGAATAGAGGACTCATCACATTGCCAGTATTATAAAATTTAGACATGATGCATCGAACTTCAAACAGTTTTCTTTCCTTATAAAATTACTTCTTTACTCGTATGAATCTAAGTAAATGCCCAGAAGTCGTCGTCAGTAAGCGCTGAATTTGGTTACAAAAGACCATGTTGCTGTCAACTGTCAATGAAAGGAAATGGTTTGCATAGCAATAGTAACTACAGTCAGACTTTATTCAGAAAAAAAAAAAACATACACTGCTTATTCATGTAACAAATGTTAATAAATGGAACACGATAGCGCGTATATGGGCCGCTATCGTTCTGCCACCAAACCGACAACTCCTAACTCATTTAAAAGGCTGGAAACTAATACATTAACAGGAAAGCGGGATTATGCACTTTATCATCAAATAAAGCTGTAAATGAGTTTAAAAATGGTTATTATTTCACAAAATAATTCACAGTACAAAATGGTACAGCCTTCTAGCAGCGAGACTCGAAGAAGCAGGACTGCTCAGCATCAATCAGGTATCTTATTTTTTTAACAGAAGAGAATGAAAATTACATAGATAATTAAGGCACAAACAGGAATTTAATACTCTGTGGTGTAAATGCATCTCTAATATTGGTGAACCATAAAGTTTTGCCTCATCGAACAGTGTTTAATTGTGCTTTCAGATGGTGGCGTGTGCTTCATCCAAGATTGATGTCTCTCATATGACTCAAAAAGCAAAATCTTTGACCATATTTAAGAATTGGGCAGCAAACTTATGCGGCCCGCCACGAATTCCTCTCCTGTGTCAAACTCTTCATCTCAGAGAAGTACCTGCAACCGAAGACGTCAGTTATTTGATGGATGTCTTCCTCTAGAGTTTTTACTCTCTACAGCTCTCTCTCGTACCATGGAAGTTATTCCCTGATGTCTTAGCAGATGTCCCGTCATCCTGTCCCTCCTTCTTGTCTGTGTTTTCCATACGTTCGTTCCCTCTCCGATATTGCGCAGACCTCCTCAGTCCTTATCTTATCGGTCCACCTAGAGCTAGACACATCCTACTCTACGACTAGCCCCTATAAGTATAGTTTTCAGCAACGATAGATATCATTAGCAGGAGAATAAACCACCTCCACCACCACTTAGTTCTCTATAAAGTCATATACAATCATATTCCCAAAGCACATCAAGGGAAAGTCTTGATGAATGGTTATAGGTACGGCCCCAACCTCCTCGACGACCACTGATCCACACTGATGTAATTAAGATCACAAAGATGGAGGTCCGTGAATGGGTCTGATGAATCGCGGCTCTGCACCACCCTGGATAATTTTCTACGAGTTAGCGACGGATTGGATACTCGTCTAGTTATTTGAATCTTTTGACGGGACACGGCGGTGTTATCGCTGTCGTCATTGTGTGAGAAGCCATCGGATATGGCAGCTGGCAATGATTAAAGGCACTCTGGAGACAAAGTGGTACGCCATGGACATCCTGCGTCTTCATCTGTCATGTATCAATAACGTGGCGCCATTTTTCAACAGGACAATGTTCGTCCACATATGGCCTCATGAACTGTCATCATGTTGGATTTTCCCACAAACAGCAACACACCCAGATCTGTTCCTGATACAACGTGTGTAGGACCACCTCTGACGTCAATTCCATCATAGTGCCCGTATCGAGGACATGTAAGACAGTTTATAGTAGTTGCGGACCAGTTTGCCTCAGGATACGATGCAATGGCTTTGTGACACCTTCTCAGTCCAATCAGTCCATGCATCTAGGCGAGAAGTCTCGCAAATTCATACTGATAGATGGGCTTATACTGCCAAGTTCTTTGTAAATTTGACTAGATTTTCACTGAACTGACTTCAGATACTCTCTCAACCTGTATAGTCTCATTTCGTTCCTCTTTCCTATCTAGGTTCTTCACACTTTTTTTCGCGCAATGTATTTATCCATATCGTCTACGAAATAATTTTTGTGTGTACTTTACTTCTCCTTCTTCTTCTGCGTAGATACTTGAATCCGAGTTCGCTTGCCATCGAGACCCTGCATGCACACCATCGGCTTACTCAATAACATTTTGCTCTAATGTTGCGTCGCCTTCTCCATTGGAACTGTCATTCCTTTCTCCTTCTCATTTTTATTGTATGTAATGACGTTTACAACAAGCCATCGTGGCTGCCTACAAAAGAGAAGTGCCCGCCATCACTTTCCGTGCTTATATTGCGAGGTAATAGCACGCACAAGTCACAACATGAATGTGACTGTACCTAGTCACCTGAACCAACAAGTTTAATCTACAATTCGTTTTGTCAAGTAACTCCTCCAGAAACATTGCGGAAATTGTTCATGGATATTGTATTTTGACACAAGGAAGCCGGTAAGGGAACGGTGGCTTTCGGCCGGAATGGCCGAGAGGTTCTAGGCGCTTCAGTCCGGAACCGCGCTGCTGCTACGGTAGCAGGTTCGAATCCTGCCTCGGGCATGGATGTGTGATGTCCTTAGGTTAGTTAGGTTTATGTAGTTCTAAGTCTAGGGGACTGATGATCTCAGATGTTAAGTCCCATAGTGTTTAGAGCCATTTGAACCATTTTGAATTGGTGGCTTTTGGTGGCTCATTATAGTGTAATTCATTTTCTTTGATTTCTTACGCCTGTTTATCTTTGTACTGAACATATTTTCACAGCAGTGCATATATCGACGGTACTTGCTGTGCGTCTAATTTGGACAAAAACTTGTTCCATTCAGTAGACGTTGGACAACAATACTGCCGACGTTCCTCTTCACCTACTGCGTTTGGTAGTGTTCCGATCTGTCTCGATTCGATTTTGTTTCTCTAGCACAGGTTTACTGGTGAAGAGCTGGTCGAGATGCGCCTCCCAAATATGGGTACACTGAATGCATTTGAAACGGCACTACGACGCTGTGCTGAGCCGCAAACATATAACGGCGTTTCGTTTGAGGGTTGTTGCATTACTCTGTGTTTGTTTTACACGCTGATGATCACATATTATAGGTCTTTTCACTTATTTGAAGGCATTTTCTCAGCAACATATATAAATATAGTAACTGAGGAAATTATCATTGCATTATGACTCTGTAACATGCCATAAGGGACGAGGGATCTCTTATATCAGAAAACTCAAAACGTATCACGAAGAACTTTTGTCGATGGAGTTCAGGTGCGTTGAAACCACGTAGTTCTCTCATGGGTGGCTGAGGGAAACGTTTCAGACACACCATCTCTAAGAATCGATACGAAAAGGCCTCAAGGCACGGCACTATGGGTGTCAACAAAACCACCCCTTCCCTACGGATCTCTAAGGGGTCAAAACGGGGTTGCCTAACCCTCAGGCGTTAGGGCAGCCGCGAGACTAAATTAATGTCGTCGTCAAGAACGCATCCTGTTGTTCACCGCGCTGCAAACTATCGTTTTCGACGGCAAAATGTGTGGGAGTCAACCCCCGAAAGGAAGAGCTAGTTTCACTGACGCCCCAAATACCACCCCCGACGCCTTTTTTTGTCGATTCTGAGCGCCGGTGTGTCTGTAATGTTTCCTTCGGCCACCCACAAGAAAACCACGTGGTTTCAACACAGGGTGTCACGGTTCTGATCTCCATCACAGAGGATTCAAAAGAAGGGGTGAAATTTTTGTAAAAGTTGGTTTAATGAACTACCCATCATGTGACACGTCCACGCTGGTGTTGGATACAACTGTGGTGTAATATGCTGCCAATGTGAAAATCATTGACACACCTTAAAGCTCACATGAACTTCTGAGCTGTGGCCTTGTTTTTCGCATGTGTCGACACCTTGCCGTCTGAAGCGTCGCTGAGCTTGAGGGTTACGTTGAACCATTACAGATGGAGAGGTCGTAGCCACCTTTGGCATCGTAATGGGAGACACTAGCAAGGGATAAATGACTGTCCAAAAGCCTCCGTATTAACCCTAAATTCCCGCATCTTCTCTTCGTGATCTTTATGTGAAATTTACCTTGGCGGCAATAGAATCGTTCTACAGTCAGCATGAAATGGCGGTTCCGTAAATGTGTGTGGTAGTGCCTTGCGGAAAGAGCATCGCCCTCCCTCCACGGATTCCCATTTGAGTTCTTGAAGCACCTCCATAATACTTGGGTGCTGACAGAACCTACCGGAAACGAATCTACCAGCATACTTCTGAATTGCTTCGATGTCTTTCTTTAATTGAGCCTGCTAGGGATCCCAGACACATTCCTAAAATTCTTCCAATAAAACTAAGTCGAGCGTTCGCCTTCACTATTATCAGCCTAACACACTCATTCCATTTCATATCTCTTTGCAGCATCATGCCTAGCTATTTAATCGATCTGCCTGTGTCTAGCTGCACCCTGATAATGCTCTATTCGAATGTTATGGGACCGTGTTTCCTACTCACCCAAATACATTTCTCTACATTTGGAGAAAGCTGCCATTTATCACACCAACTAGAAATCCTGTCACAGTCATCTTGTAGATTCCTGGAGTCACTCAACGATGACCCCTTCCAGTACACCGAAGTGTCATCAGCAAACAGCCATAAATTGTAGCTCACCCTGTCCATCAGATCACTTTTATATAGAGAGAATAAAAGTCTGTCCCAGTACGCTTCACTGGGGCACTCCTGATGATACCTTTGTCCCTAATGAACACTCGCCATCGAGTACTATGTACTGGGCTTTATTACTTAAGAAATTCTCGAGCCATTCATGTATCTGGGAACCTAAACTGTCGTAGCGGCCCCTTATGAGTTAGGGTTCCGCACAACAGACGAGCAAGGTGGGCCGCCGACCTCCCTTCAAGAGGGAGTCGATGTAAACAACAACAGACTTTCCGCATAAACACGGAACTATTTCGTAGAAAGCTATGTGACAGAGATCTACCAAGTGGAATTAATGTGACTACGTGTATCACTCCACCTAATCGGCGTTATAAGCATGTCAGTAGAGTCAGACCGGCAGTGTGTACAGCTCCGGCCAATACCTTCGCCGGCGCTAGCATAGTAGATACTCTCCGTACCCTGCAGTAGAAAGTTGTATCTTTGTAATTGTGCAGAGTAGTATTTTGGTTATTATTTTCTCTTCAATATATTGTACTCTTATGTGGTTTTGCCACCACAAGAATTATTGAGCTTCTTGTTGTTCTTGCGTTTGCAAATCAGTGCACACCAAGGAAGTGTTTTAATTATAATAAAGTGTGTTCAGATTTGATCGTTAGTTCTTCCCTGCCGACTGCAGGACATTGCATAAACCGTTTGCTCGGACCCTTGTCAACAGTCTGCAGTGGGGTACCCTGTCAAATGCTTTCTGGAAATCGAGGATAAGGCTGAGCTCTGAGCACTATGGGACTTAACATCTATGGTCATCAGTCGAGGAATAAGGAATCTGCCTGTTGCGCTCTATCCATGATTCGTAGGATATTATGTGAGAAAAGGGCAAGCTGAGCTTCCCACGAGAGCCATTTGTAGACGAGAGCCATTTGTAGACACACGCTTTTCTGTCTCAAGGGAGTCTATTATATTCGAACTCAGAATGTGTTCAAGATTTAAGCCTCAAACCGATGTTGAAGATAATGCTCTGTAATTATGTGGGTCAGTTCTTTTACCTTTCTTACGCACAGGAATCACGTGTACTTTTTTCAGGTCACTCGGGATGTTAGCCTGGGCGAGAGATTCACGATAAATGTAGCCAAAGAAAGGCACCAGTGCCACAGAGTACTCTCTGTAAAACCGAACTGGAATTCCATCTGGACCTGGTGTCTTATTTGTTTTCAACTTTTTCAGTTGCTTCTCTACGCCATGGATGCTAGTTTCTATGTTCTCCATGCAGTAGTCGGTACGAGAGTCAAACGTCGTTATGTTTGTATGACCCTCCTGCCATGAATTACACTCCTGGAAATGGAAAAAAGAACACATTGACACCAGTGTGTCAGACCCACCATACTTGCTCCGGACACTGCGAGAGGGCTGTACAAGCAATGATCACACGCACGGCACAGCGGACACACCAGGAACCGCGGTGTTGGCCGTCGAATGGCGCTAGCTGCGCAGCATTTGTGCACCGCCGCCGTCAGTGTCAGCCAGTTTGCCGTGGCATACGGAGCTCCATCGCAGTCTTTAACACTGGTAGCATGCCGCGACAGCGTGGACGTGAACCGTATGTGCAGTTGACGGACTTTGAGCGAGGGCGTATAGTGGGCATGCGGGAGGCCGGGTGGACGTACCGCCGAATTGCTCAACACGTGGGGCGTGAGGTCTCCACAGTACATCGATGTTGTCGCCAGTGGTCGGCGGAAGATGCACGTGCCCGTCGACCTGGGACCGGACCGCAGCGACGCACGGATGCACGCCAAGACCGTAGGATCCTACGCAGTGCCGTAGGGGACCGCACCGCCACTTCCCACCAAATTAGGGACACTGTTGCTCCTGGGGTATCGGCGAGGACCATTCGACACCGTCTCCATGAAGCTGGGCTACGGTCCCGCACACCGTTAGGCCGTCTTCCGCTCACGCCCCAACATCGTGCAGCCCGCCTCCAGTGGTGTCGCGACAGGCGTGAATGGAGGGACGAATGGGGACGTGTCGCCTTCAGCGATGAGAGTCGCTTCTGCCTTGGTGCCAATGATGGTCGTATGCGTGTTTGGCGCCGTGCAGGTGAGCGCCACAATCAGGACTGCATACGACCGAGGCACACAGGGCCAACACCCGGCATCATGGTGTGGGGAGCGATCTCCTACACTGGCCGTACACCACTGGTGATCGTCGAGGGGACACTGAATAGTGCACGGTACATCCAAACCGTCATCGAACCCATCGTTCTACCATTCCTAGGCCGGCAAGGGAACTTGCTGTTCCAACAGGACAGTGCACGTCCGCATGTATCCCGTGCCACCCAACGTGCTCTAGAAGGTGTAAGTCAACTACCCTGGCCAGCAAGATCTCCGGATCTGTCCCCCATTGAGCATGTTTGGGACTGGATGAAGCGTCGTCTCACGCGGTCTGCACGTCCAGCACGAACGCTGGTCCAACTGAGGCGCCAGGTGGAAATGGCATGGCAAGCCGTTCCACAGGACTACATCCAGCATCTCTACGATCGTCTCCATGGGAGAATAGCAGCCTGCATTGCTGCGAAAGGTGGATATACACTGTACTAGTGCCGACATTGTGCATGCTCTGTTGCCTGTGTCTATGTGCCTGTGGTTCTGTCAGTGTGATCATGTGATGTATCTGCCCCAGGAATGTGTCAATAAAGTTTCCCCTTCCTGGGACAATGAATTCACGGTGTTCTTATTTCAATTTCCAGGAGTGTATTTCTTAAATCTGTAATTTAAAATATCAGCTTTCCTTTTGCTGTCTGGACAGAAGGTTCCGACCCACTTAGTTATTTTACGTATGGCCAGAACTTTCTAGGGCTCTCGGCAAGATCTTTCGTTAATGTATGATGGTGGAAGTTTTTCTATCCTTCGCGCATTGATCTTCTTACGGACACACTGGTTTCCACTACTTTTTTTTCCTGTAAACATTTGCGTGTAATGTATGTGTGTGTGTGTGATATGACAGTTGCGAAAGTGAAAATTGTGTTTTCAGAATGCTAACTGTTGTGTACCAGGCATAAGGTACACAACAAATCCTGCGAGAGGGGGCACCACACAGGCACAACCTTTCGTTTGGCGTCTCTCAAGTGCATGCAACATACTCCAGATAGTGCTTACAAACACGAACGTCTTACTGCTTCAGCACCACTTCCTCCGGCGCTTCGTGTGTGTCCACGGATAGCGCAGGCACCTAATAGAGAATGCTGTCAACTGTGGACTACTTCACTTCCACCTTGAACTGGTGGACATGCATATAATGCTACCGACAGGCTCAAAACATGAAGCGCCGCACCAGCAAAAAGAGAGTTACGAACCAGCAATTAGACATTAGCGTACAGTGTCTACAGTCAACTCAGTACAGTACTCTGAAGACTGCATTCCGACTTATAAATCACTACTTAGGAATTAATTGTAATATCAAGAGTGTCTGCATAATTACAGGCCATTGCAAGGACAATATCATAGACTCCCAAGAGCCAGCAAAGTTATCTGGGTATCTCTGTATTAGGTTCAGGTCATCAAGTGCCACTGATTAGATTGTACCAATGTTGAATTCCATTTTGTAACATAATGTTAATAAATGTTACTTTTTTATTTGCTATTGTGTTGAAAGGTACCTTAATCAATAAAACCGATAAAGAGGATTACGTGACTGTGTGGTTTGTCTCTTTCTGAATGTATAATCTGTTTATGAATATAAACTGTTGCTTACCAAAATATCCATTCATAGAAAAGATGTGCATAAGCTAACCTCATGTTTACTGTTAAGAACTAACTGCTGTCTGCGAGACTGTGAAGCAAATCTAATTCGGAGACTGTTAGTGAAATATACCCTGTCTGATCTAACTCTTTCTGATAAAATAAAATAACTCTGAACTTTAATAGACTACGTGTTAATGAAGGAAGACAAGTGTAGCTGAAGTACGATCTACTGGTACATACAACATTCGGTTGTGTTGTATGGGAAAAGTTGTGGCAGGTGCTTGCAGAGCTCGGTGTCCCACCACACTCGACAGCACTGATCAGAAGTCTATAATCAGCTCGCAGCTGTGAAGACAAGTGCTGTCAAGTCTGATTTCTTCAATGCATCAAAAGGTGTCGGGTAGCATTGCATTCTTCCTCAAACTGCACTACATCTATCCAGAACATGGCATTAGGACCGCTCTTGATGGTTGGATTAAAGACATCTGAATTGTTGTTATAACTTTTAACAACCTCCAATGTACCGACAACACTGTGCTTTTAGCTAGTAGCAAATATGAACTTCCTGAACTACTAACAAAAGTTAAGAACATTAGTCTATCATGTGGATGGGACTTCAGTCTCAGAAATTCCAGCCTCATGGTAATTGGTCGAGGAGCACAGAATCAACTTACAGGTCAATTAAAGGAATTGAAAGTCATGTATTCTTTCGTCTGTCTTGGGCCAACCATATTCGACACGGGAAGCTGTGAAGATGAGAAAAGAAACAGATGATGCTAGGGCGAGTGGCTATGAAGAATCCCACCTGAATCTGGCAGAACAGAGCAGTAAGGAACATCGCAACTATTTTGTGATTTTAAACAAGGACACTTAAGGTCAGAGACAAGCAGTGAACTGATATATTTGAGCTCTGATGCTAGTGCAGGATGCTGCACGTAAAATGGACCGAAAGAAGAACAAATGTGTCAATTTTTGAGCAACTCAGTATCTCCAGCACCTTTCTTCTTCTGTGAACCGTGCAGTTTTCCAGTTCTTTGGCCATATTCTGTGAATAGATGAGGAAAACCTGTAAAAGTAATCATGGAAGAGAAGATCGAGGGCAAGAGCAGCGAGCACGTGAACAGATCAGCAGGCTCTAAGAGAAGCTGGTCCGGGATGGAGGAATGGTTCATGGAGTCACGGCGCTCAGCAAAGAGCTCGACGACTAATATAATACAACATACAGTCACTGTTGATCTTTATTTTACAATTGTCATTGCCGACTTTAGCCCATATAAAAAGGTACTCATCAGCATTTAATTTTTTCTTCTTTCTCGTACTCAAAACAAAAGGCATGCTTGGAACAAGTGTACCATAAGGCTGTTTAGCCAAGAGTCCTGTAGTCTCAGCTATACTCCACGTCTTCCAAGCCAAAATGTTAGCAATGTATGTCAATCTCCTGTTGCTTTTTTTTCTTTGACTCAGAAGTCATGTAAATGGTTTGAAGCGGCCCGCCACGAATTCCTCTCCCGTGCCAACCTCTTGATTTCAGAGTACCACTTGCAACCTAGGTGCAGTTATTTGTTGGATGTATTCCAACCTCTGTCTTCCTCTATAGTTTTTGCCCTCTGCAGCTCGCTTTGGTACCATGGAAGTTATTCCCTGATGTCCTAACAAATGTCCTATCATCCTGTCTTTTCTTCTTGTCAGCGTTTTCCACATATTCCCTTCCTCTCCGATTCTGCGCAGAACCTCCTCATTTTCAGAATGAAATTTTCACTCTGCAGCGGAGTGTGCGATGATATGAAATTTCCTGGCAGTTTTAATCAGCGCGCACTCCGCTGCAGAGTGAACATTTAATTCTGGAAACATGCCCCAGGCTGTAGCAAGCCATGTCTCTGTAATATCCTTTCTTCCAGGAGTGTTAGATCTGCAGCATCGCAGGGGAGCTTCTGTGAAGTTTGGAAGTTAGGAGACAAGGTACTGGCGGAGGTAAAACTGTGAGCACGGGCCTTGAGTCGTGGTTGGGCAGCTCAGATGGTAGAGGACTCGCCTGTGAAAGGGGAAGGTCCCGAGTTCGAGTCTCAGTCCGGCACACAGTTTCAATCTGCCAGAAAGTTTAACCTCCTCGTTCCTTACCTTCTCAGTTCAGCTAATTTTCGACATTCGTCTGTAATATAACATCCCAAATGCTTGGATCCTCATATATTCCGGTTTTTCCACCGTCCATAGCTCATTACTAGAATTCTGTGGTCCAAACGTACAATCTCAGAAATTTCTTCCTAAAATTAAGGCCTTCCAAAGCTGTTTTAAATTCTGATTCTAACACTGGAACCCCGATGCGAGCGGTAACCGTCTTTCTTGGTTGCATTGCTGGCCTGTGCTGCTTGCTTGCTTGGTTGCTCGGTGCTCATACATTAATGTGGCACTGTATTCTTATCTCCTGTACCGGATGTTGTGGTTGAATGTGCGTGATAATATTTCGTGTGAGTACGACCCTGATTTCTAATTATCGATAAAACACTAGTTCACGCAACGGATAACAGGACACACACACAAAATCAACGCACTCAGTAACGCTAGCCTTTTTTTCAGGCCTATTGCCATATTCCCACTGCATTATCAAAAGGGTAGAATTCTTCTTGATTTGGTATTATTTACTAAGGTAATGAGGAGGTTCTTGCCTTTACAGTTATGGATTTGAGCTTTGGGAGACGAGAGGCAATTATCTGAAAATTCCAACCCTGTTTTTTTTTTTAATTGATTGAAATTTTATTACACATTTAGATGTTAAAATTGAACATAATCTGGAATAACTGGTTCATACTATTATCGATGTTGGCAAGTGTTGAAATAGCTAATTGGTCTGGTATTATCAGCCGATTAATGGTCACACTATAGGGAGGCTGAAGAGAATTCATTATCACACACCAGGGCACAACCCTTCCATCCTTCCATACGCCGCAACGCTGAAGCACACCGCGAAGCACTACGCGAAATGCCGCTACTACATAAATTAATGCACAAGCGCTACTGCACGGAGCTGGGAAGCTACCCACAGAGATGCTTGAGTCCATAATTTTCAAGTACGCTCGTGAGACGGGCCAAAGAGGGGAATTTGGTTCGTGTACTGCGTCTACTAAGATACGCTGCATTTCACATCTTACCACATTCCAGACGGAGCATCTCCGCACTGCGTCCTCTCCTTAGCACGTCCCGGCTACCCGTCTCTCCGCCACGCTACCGACCTGCCAGCCCGGCCGTTGTTCATACCGCCACGTTCCTGTTGGCTAAAGGCCAAACTCCGACCTCTACACTCCTCAGAACCGAAGTGCCTCAAGCTGTCCCTGTGTTCAGCTTCTATAGTTTCTCTTTTGAGAAGCCTTCTGCAGCTATTGACAATCTTTAAAACAGCCCTTCACGTTTCTAACTCCAACACATTCACACAACATGCCCTCATATATACTGCTAAAATATTCAAATGTGTGTGGATTTCTAAGGGACGAAACTGCTGAGGTCATAGGTCCCTAGACTTACACACTACTTAAATAACTTTTGCCAAGAACAACACACATACCCATGCCCGAGGGAGGATTCGAACTCCGGCAGGAGGGGCCGCGCAATCCGTGACATGGCGCATCAAACCACGCGGCCACTCCGCGCGGCCTCATACATACTGGAAAAGTACAGAGAGGACGAGGAAGTGTGACACACTGAAAAAGTAATCGAAATAAAAAACTTACCTTCTACATGTCCATTAGCTGCGTTTTTCATGAAGCGTACTCACAGTACCGCTTCAGCTTCTGAATCAACTCCAGTTTTTTCTTCTACCACATCAAACAAGCCTTCCTCCTCTTACAGGCCTGCAATGTACTCGTTCCACCTACCCGCTCTCTCTTCTGCATTTAATAGTAGAATTCCCGTTGCACTCTTAATGTTACCATCGTTGCTTTTAATTTCTCTATAGTTTGTTTTGAGTTTCCCATATTCTGAGTTAGTCCTTCTGACAAGCATTTCTTTTTCAATTTCTTCGTATTTTTCATGCAGCCATTCCGTCTAAACTTCGCTGCACTTCCAATTTCTTTCGTTCTTCAGCGACTTGTTTTTCTGTATTCCTGATTAACCGTGAACGTTTTTTCACTTCCTTCTTTCTTCGATCAAATGAAGTATTCCTTCGTAGTTACCTTGTTTACCATGTTGGTACTTACGTTTTTCTTTCCAATTTCTGTGATTGCCCTTTTTAGGGATGTACACTCTTCTTCAACTGTACCACCTAATGAGCTATTCCTTATTGTAGAGCCTATAGCCTTAGAGAACTTCAAGCGCATCTCTTCATTCCGTAGTATCTTCCGTATCCCACTTCTTCGCCTATTGATTCTTCTTGACTAATATCTCAGAATTCAGCCCATTCTTTGTCACTACTACAGTGTGATCTGAGTCTAGATCTGCTCCTGGGTACGCCTTACAATCCAGCATCTGATTTCGTAATCTCTGACCATGATGCAATCTAAGTGGAATCTTCCCGTACCACCCGGCCTTTTCCAAGTATACCTCCTCCTCCTGTGATTTTTGAACAGAGTATTCGATATTACTAGCTGAAATTTATTAAAGGAATCAGTTTGGTTTTCTCCTCTCTCATTCCTGGTAAGAGGCCCATATTTTCCGAAACCCTTTCTTCTACTCCTTCCCCTACAACCGCATTCCAGTCCCTCATGACTATTACATCTTCGTTTTGCTTTACGTACTGCATTACCCATCCCATATCCTCACATATTTTCTCAATCTCTTCGTCTTCAGCTTGGACGCCGGCATGTATACCTGAGCTTTCGTTGTCGGTGTCGTTTGGTGTCGTTTCTGATTAGATCAACCCGGTCACTGAAATGACACATTCTCTGCCCAGCTTTCCTATCCATACGAAACCTATTCCCATAGTATCATACCCTGTACTCCCGTTATACCATACCCTATACTCATCTGACCAGAAATCCTTGTCTTCCTTGCATTTCGCTTCACTGACCCCCACTATATCCATATTGAGCGTTTGCATTTCCCTTTTCAGATTTTCCAGTTTCCCTACCAAGTTCAAGCTTCCGTCTTTCCGCGCCCTTACTCGTAGAACATTATCCTTTCGTTGGTTATCCAGTCTTTTTCTCATGGTAGCCTTCAACTTGGCAGTCCCCTCCCAGAGATCAGAATGGGGGACTGTTCAGAAATCTTTTGCCATTGGAGAGGTTATCATGAGACTTTTTCAGTTACAGGCCACATGTCCCGAGAATCCACAGTATGTGTCTGTAATCCAGTGGTTTCCATTGCCTTCCATGCCGTTGATCATTACTGATCCTTCCGCCTGCAGGGGCAGTTTCCCATTCGAAGGGCTAGAGAGTGCCCAGAACCTATGTCCGCCACCAAGAGCTCTTTGACAAGGCCGTCGGCAAAATGAGGGTGACCTCTTATGCTGAAAGTCTTCGGTCGACAATGCTGCTTTTTATTCAAAAATTAAGTGGTTGGAGATTCGAAACCGGGACCGAAGACGTTTTGATTACTGATCTAAGACGCTACCCCATTTTTATTTATTGATTTATTTTTGTTAATTTCATGATTATAATTAGTAAATACGCACAAATGAAAACATTGTAAAATAGAATGTTACAACAGAAATTAACACATCAAAAAAGATTTGCATCGCCCCGGCTCCCAGAACTCCTGAAGATAGACGTTAATTGTGGATATTGTATCACAGAAACAAGATGTCACTAAACCCGTCCAGAGATGTAAATAACCATTCATGAGTAGCGCCTATTAGACCGAGGTGGTCCGACAGCCGATCAGTTCCAGTCATTCCACCAGGAAGAAGGTACACGGCTCGTGTAGCGTAGAAGGTCAACACCGCGGTTCGATCGCGTCCGCATTGTTACTTTGTGCCAGGAATGAATCTCGACAAGGGAAGTGTCCAGGCGTCTCGGAGTGAAGCAAAGCGATGTTGTTCGGACATGGAGGAGATACAGAGAGAGAGGAACTGTCGATGACATGCCTCACTCAGGCCGGTCAATGGCTACTACTGGAGTGGATGATCGATACTTACGGATTATGGCTTGGAGGAACCCTGACTGCAACGCGACCATGTTGAATAATGCTTTTCGTGCAGCCACAGGACATCGCATTATGACTCAAACTGTGCGCATTAGGCTGCATGATTCGCAACTTAACTCCCAACATCCATGGCGAGGTCCATCTTTGCAACCACGTCACTATGCAGCGCGGTACAGAAGCGCTCAACAACATAACGAATGGACCGCTCAAGATTGGCATTCTCTTCACCGATGAGTGTCACATTTGCCTTGAACCAGACAATCGTCGGAGACGTGTTTCGAGGCAACCCGGTCAGGATACACGCCGTACAGATACTATGCAGCGAGTGCAAGAAGGTGAAGGCTCCCTGCTGTTTTGGGGTGTCATTATGTGGGGCCGACGTACGCCCCTGGTGGTCATGGAAGGCGCCGTAACGGCTGTACGATAAGTGAATGCCATTCTCCGACCGACAGTGCAACCATATCGGCAGGATATTAGCGTAGCATTCGTCTTCTTGGACGACAATTCGCGCCCCCATCGTGCACATCTTGTGATTGACATCCTTCAGCATAACACGTCGCTCTACTGGAGTGGCCAGCATGTTCTCCAGATATGAACCCTATCGAACATGCCTGGGATGGATTGAAAAGAGCTGTTTATGGAAGACGTGACCCACCAACCACTCTGAGGGATCTACGCACAATCGCCTTTGAGAAGTGGGACAATCTGGACCAACAGTGCCTTAACGAACTTGTGGATAGTATGCCACGACGAACACAGGCATGCATCAATGCAAGAAGACATAATACTAGGTATCAGAAGTACCGGTGTGTACAACAGTGTGGACCACCATCTCTGAAGGTCTCTTTGTATGGTGGTACAACATGCAATGTGTGGTTTTCATGATCAATAAAAAGGGCGGAAATGATGTTTATGTTTATCTCTATTCGAATTTTTTGTACAGGTTCCGGAAGTCTTGGAACCGAGGTGATGCAAAACTTCTTTTGATGTGTTTATTATTCAAGGCATAAACGAAAATGGCTTTGTATGTAGCTTACGCTACTTCAGCTAAAAAATCTGTCTACAAGAAATGCTGCAACTGGAGTTTTTTTGTGCACTGCCACTGTCTTTTTGTCTTTCCAATAATGTCGTCGGAGATATCGACGACAGACTCATGCTGCGTTGCTAATGCCTCAGTGAATGCAGCGTTCCTTCAATCAGCGAACCTGCTTACATTTCGCACTGCTTGCAATTTGGGTAATTCTGCTTACGATGTGATGCAGCACAGTACGTTACTCTGAACCTGGCACTCCCCAGCTAGCAGGGGGACAGAGGGAATTGCGAAAACACTAATTAAATAATTTCCAAAGAGCTTACGGTAGCTCGGAGCGTTTGGCAGGTGCTACCAGTAATGAAGCTCCACTTTCTCCCCTTCGCCGAAGATGTTGTCGGTTGTCATTTCGTTAAACCATGTAAGCGCATGATATTTGACAAGGTGGAAGTAACAGTCATCCGGACACAGAAGGGGGAAAGCATCAGTCACGTCAGGTGAGACACTGATGTAACATGCTAAGATCTTCTGTGTCAGTCACCAAACAACAGACGACGACACGCACGTGAAGTGATGTTCATCGGTGTTAGGAGGCAACAGTCGGGGTAAAGTGGGGAGCCTGTCAATCTGATAGCGTGGAGCCGGTGTCTCATCGCATATTTTTTGTTGGTGATCTGACATGACGCCGCGTGCACAGTGGTCGGCGAAAGTGGTGGTGCATCGTTTTCCACACTCGTGACCAATTGCCAGTCGTGTACTATGTTTCTACCACATTACGCGGAACTGTCCGCAGAAGGGTAGTGTAAAAATCATTCGACTTCGGCGGGCATGTTTCTGGGAGATCCGAGGCCACATAGCTGTATTCCAGAATGAATGTCGATACACGGGAGAGCTTTGTTTGACTGCGCCGCCGACACCGGCAGGACGCGAGAGACGGGTAATAGACCTCCAAAATGGTCAAATGGCTCTGAGCACTATGGGACTTAACTTCTGAGGTGATCAGTCCCCTAGAACTTAGAACTACTTAAACCTAACTAACCTAAGGACATCACACACATCCATACCCGAGGCAGGATTCGAACCTGCGACCGTAGCGGTCGCGCGGTTCCAGACTGTAGCGCCTAGAACCGCTCGGCCACTCCTGCCGGCAATAGACCTCCAATTAGACAGCCCATGAGGTAGGCACGTTGACTGAACCATCGTTTCCACGTATTGCTCACATAATGGGCAGCCGCCTGTGCTCGGATGTTAATCAGTCCCTGTCCTCTATCGGGTAGGGATGGGAGCGGTGGGAGAGAGGTGGTGGTGGTGGTGGTGGGGTGTCACAACACACTTTAAAAATCATAACGTTCATTAAAAACGTGCCTGTGGCTAAGAAATAACCGAAGGCCGCCTCAAATCCGCGACCTATCACAGCTGGTATGAGGTGATGGAGTTTTAATGTCGCTTAGAGGTTCAGGTACTCCACACGCTACAGCTGGTCAAGTCCCGGAGCAGTTTCTGACGCACCAACAAGCGTATAATCTCCATCGATAGTTTGTCACGGCCATTCCGCGCACATCCTTCGTAAACTTGACGCCGAAACATTTTTAGTTCAGTAAGTGGCGGAGCGGTGGTGGCGGGGGAGGGGGACACAAGACTGCGCGAGATATCCAGCGCCGTCGCCTTGTTGATCTTAAGATCGCTCGGTCCAGTTTAGTACGCTGCGGATTTCATTGGTGGAAGGAACTGGTAATAGTAGGTCGCCGCGTACGCTCTATAGAGGAAGGTGAAATCCCTGAGGGTGATGTCAGGTAGCATGTGGTTGAGACCCCCGAGGAGTGGCTCGAGCGCGATTGCCTATACGTATGTAGAAAGGGGGAAACCTTGTCGTAGGGACCTCTTAATGGGTACTGGATCTGCAGTCCGTCCGTTGACTTGGACCTGAGAGCTGGCTGCTGGCAGAAGACGCCGCAGGGTGTCGACGAGCCTGGGAGGAAATCCCATACAGTAGGAAGAAATCGTGGTGCACTCTATCAAAGACCCAACTGAAATCGGAGACAATCGCCACTCGCAGACGGCACCCTGAGGGGATCACTATTAATTCCCTGCAGTCACCAGTGGCCATGTATCAGCAGGCGTCTCCCCCTTGCACCGCGTGATATGGGGCGTGATTCATACGCGATATTTTTTTAATGTGGGATGCCTAAAGCCTGTAAGCCTGATGAAAATCTTGTATTTAGCGTTTAACATTGTAAGTGGCCGATAGTCGTTGACCGACTGCTCTTATGCTGGCCTGCGTACTGACATGAGAAGTCCTTCGACTAAGGAAGGCGATATTTCGCAGTCTGGGGACATTAGTTCTCGGAACCTTGTAACCCAGAGGGGCATCGTGATGTTACGGAAGGTCCGGTAAAACTCGACTGGTAATCCATCCGAGCGATCTACGGCGCTGCAGTCTGTGCGGTTGATCCCGGCGGAGGTTCGAGTCCTCCCTCAGGCATGGGTGTGTGTACTTGTCCTTAGGATAATTTAGGTTAAGTAGTGTGTAACCTTAGGGACTGATGACCTCAGCAGTTAAGTCCCATAAGATTCACACACATTTGAACATTTTTTTGGTAATCCATCGGTCGCTGGAAACTTATTGACTGAACCAAGATATCTCCCACCTCCTCAGAAGAGATTTCCTCCATTAATGCCATCGTCGTTAATAAGTTTCACGTAAATTGTGTTACTTACGATCGACAAGTGGATGCCGACGATGTCTTCAGCTAAGATCTTGGCCTCTTCCAAAAGCGCTCGCCATATCTTTTCGCGTTACGGAGTCATGTTAGTGTCGGCCGAAGGAAATAAATAAGGCGAGCGTGCCCGCGCTGCTTGCTAACTGAAACACACAGCACGTTAAAGTCGCGCTTCGTCACAATAAGATCGGTTCACTTACATTCGCCTCCATGTCCGAAAATATTGCGTTTAGAAACACTTTGAGCCCAGTGTAGAGGTTATGGGTGTAGGAGACGGGTGTTTTGCAGACATTCCGGAATCGAATTTCACAGAGGAAGTGTGTTCCCGGAAGAAACACAGGATGAAATGTATTGGCCAAGAGAGCAGTAGATTGAAAATTAAGTGTATTTTTTGTCTCGTAGAATAGGGTCTCGAATTCTACTTTAGAAATCGGTACTAGCGCTACAGCGAAAGCTCTAAGGCTACGGTCAAAGTAGCACCGATACCGGTGGATTCCGCCGACGACCGACATCGGCCGAAGACGGCCGATCTTTTCAAATCAGTGCGCCATTACGTGAACGGTCACACTGTAGTCGATCCCGTCTCCCGAACGTACGGAATTATGGACTGAAAGAGCAATTGAACTAGAAACGACAAATAGGCAAAACCCTTATCAGGAATTTTGGGCGCAAATTATAACTTTAAAGAATAATTTGTCCAAGTGAGAAGGGTGATGTATTTTATTCTCACAGCTGCTGTAGTGTGTCTTTCTTGGGTTGTGGTAGTTTGGCATCAGCTGTCTACAAATTTTGATTTACTGCTTACTGGCGTTTTAACGCCGGTAGGCTGGTGATACTCTTATATGAAGTGGTTTGCAAATGTGGTGTGCGGTATGTATTTCCACTTTTCAGTGCTTTAGGTGTTCAGAGTATCTTAAGCTAAACCTTATGCTCGTCTTTCAAACGTATGATGAATGACAGTCATTGAAGGTTAACTGACGCACGTCTACACTTAAATAAACACAGAGAAACTATTTGTAACTCTCTTTCCAAGGCCAACACGAGTCATGTAGAGTATGTAAGAGAAGGTTTCGCTCCTAATCTCATATAATCATAAAACTTGTCTGGTTATTCCGATAACCAAGGACAGAGTGTCAAGTGCTCGCCTCTTACTACTGGCCATTAAAATTGCTACGCGACGAAGATGACGTGCTACAGACGCGAAATTTAACCGACAGGAAGGATATGCTGTGATATGCAAACGATTAGCTTTTCAGAGCATTCACACAAGGTTGGCGCCGGTTGCGACACCTACAACGTGCCGACATGAGGAAAGTTGTCAGCTCGGAGACCATAGCTGCGGTTACCCTTGACGCTGCATCACAGACAGGAGCGCCTGCGATGGTGTACTCAACGACGAACCTGGGTGCACGAATGGCAAAACGTCATTTTTTCGGATGAATCCACGTTCGGTTTACAGCATCATGATGGTCGCATCCGTGTTTGGCGACATCGCAGTGACCGCACATTGGAAGCGTGTATTCGTCATCGCCATACTGGCGTATCAACCGGCGTGATGGTATGGGGTACCATTGGTTAGATGTCTCGGTCACCTCTTGTTCGCATTGACGGCTATTTGAACAGTGGAAATTACATTTCAAATGTGTTACGACCCGTGGCTCTTCCCTTCATTCGATCCCTGCGAAACCCTACATATCAGCAGGATAATGCACGACCGCATGTTGCAGGTGCTGTACGGGCCTTTCTGGATACAGAAAATAATCGACTGCTGCCCTGGCCTGCGCATTCTCCAGATCTCTCACCAATTGAAAACGTCTGGTCCACGGTGGCCGAGTAACTGGCTCGTCACAATATGCCAGTCACTACTCTTGATGAACTGTGGTATCGTGTTGAAGCTGCAACTGTACCTGTACACGCCATTCAAGCTCTGTTTGACTCAATGCCCAGGCGTATCAAGGCCGTTATTACGGCCAGAGGTGGTTTGATCTGGGTACTGATTACTCAGGATCTATGCGCCCAAATTGCGTGAAAATGTAATCACATGTCAGTTGTAGTATAATACATTTGTCCAGTGAATACCCGTTTATCTTCTGCATTTCTTCTTGGTGTGACAATTTTAATGGCCAATAGTGTATTTACAAGACAGATACAGCTTATTGACATGCATTCGACCTCTTTTTAATAGCAAAAGCCGCAATGCAGCACTATCTCCAGGGACAGAGGCGTCTTGGTATGCAGCTCACTCTAAGAGGCGAGATGCATACCAAAGACTGCCGAAGGAGACCGTTGTGTGCCGATGTTATCGGGAGACCTGTGGCGACTACGTCTGACGGCCGGTGTCAGTGCCACTGTGAACGCAGTCTAACGCGACGCGGCATATGTCAGGAAACGAAGCGGCCCCGGCAATAGTCAAGAACGTTGTGCAACAACACCTTCGCAACAGAGGCTTGTCATCCCGGAAAACGGGAGCGCATTTAAGCAGACTAAGAGGTGCTGCCGCCGACAGTCGCGCCAGCCGACTTTAGGGTGTTGCCCACATGCCCGAGGCAGGAGTGAGACGGTTCCCTGTCCGGCGGCTGCTGCGGCGACTCCCGACGCCCAGACTCACTCCCGCCGCGCTGGTGGCCGTCGCTGCGTGGTTGGCGCTGGCGCCGGCGTCCGCCGCCCCCGCAGCAGAGCCGGGCCCGCGACAGCGGCGGTCCGCCGCCCCCGACGTGAGTGGCCTGGAAGACTGGAAGAGCATCCGCACCTCCAGCCTGTGCCCCGCGGAGGTCGTCTTCAGCCCCGCGCTGCGAGTGCACCAGGTCTGGTGCGCGGCAGGAGTAGAGGGCGAGATGCTGGAGGTCCGCGGCTCTCACTACGCGTGCTCCACGCTGCGCTACTCCGTGCCCGTAAGCGACTCCGACGTGGACATCGCCGGCGGCTGCGTCGCTCTCATACCACAGGTCACTAAAATCGACGCCAGAAACCTACCAGAAGACTGACGTAGCGTGAGGGCACATAGACACCGAAGTGTGACAATTAGTTTCAGTGGTCAATACAACCAGCCTCAGATCAAGCTGGTATTGTCTGAAGATGGTTGATCCACAACAAACTAGTAATCATATTTTAATTTCTATATATGTCCGCGACCTAGGCAGTTAAAATATTTTCGAAAAAGATTCAAATTTTAGGAAATTACGGAAGATCTCTTTCTCCTTCCTTGAAAATGTAAGGCACAGCTAATTACACTGTTAATTTATTTATTTGTTCAGCTACTAATTAATATGGCCGCGCGGGATTATCCGAGCGGTCTGAGGCGCTGCAGTCATAGACTGTGCGGCTGGTCCCGGCGGAGGTTCAAGTCCTCCCTCGGGCATGTTCAAAAAATGTTCCAATGTGTGTGAAATCTTATGGGACTTAACTGCTAAGGTCATCAGTCCCTAAGATTACACACTACTTAACCTGAACTATCCTAAGGACAAACACACACACCCATGCCCGAGGGAGGACTCGAACCTCCGCCGGGATCAACCGCACAGTCCATGACTCGGCGCCCCAGACCACTCGGCTAATCCCGCGCGGCTCCCTCGGGCAAGAGTGTGTGTGTTTGTCCTTAGGATATTTTAGGTTAAGTAGTGTGTAAGCTTAAGGATTGATGGCCTTAGCAGTTAAGCCCCATAATATTTCACACACATTTGATTTTAGTAATTTATATGCTTACGACCTCGGCAAGATGTTTTCGATTACCCCATCAATTTATTGGCCGTTGTTACCGTCACTTAAATCAGGGAACTTGAGGATGCTTTTTAATGAGACGTTCGATAGGGAGGCTATACTGTGATATTATTTAAAGTGATGTTTGATTCATTCCGCTTTAGGCTATATGAAATCATAGTTTCTTAGCTTTTACAACTCCCTTGCACCTGTGGTCTAGGTTATTTTTGTTGTGTACTACTCTGTACACAATGTTAAGGAGAGGTGGGCTATCGAGCGGTGCACCAGCTGCTGTTGTAGGGAAGCTGGACACGAGCAGAAATGATTAGCTTAATAGGAAAATAAACAGAAGTTTTCCTTCTAGCTTTCTCCAAGCGTTGCGAAGCAACTTTACAAAAGAACGAACAGCAATAAAGTCCAGCTATTACAAGAAACAGAAATAGAGTCGTGGAATGTGAGGCTCCCGCTGCTAATGCATGAGCGAGCTGTCGAAGGCTGACTAAGACTAAAGATGCCCGCCCGGTTAGCCGTGAGCTCTAACGCACGGCTTTCCGGGCGAGAAAGAGCGCCTGGTCCCCGACACGAATCCGCCCGGCGGACTTGTGTCGAGCTACGGTGAACCGGCCAGTCTGTGGTTGGTTTTTAGGCGGTTTTCTATCTACCACGGCGAATGCGGGCTGGTTCCCCTTATTCCGCCTCAGCTACACTATGTCGACGATTGCTGCGCAGACAAGTTCTCCACATACGCGGCTTGCCGGTGTGGCCTGCGGTTCTAGGCGCTTCAGTCTGGAATCACGTGACCGCTATTATCGCAGATTCGAATCCTGCCTCGGGCATGGATGTGTGTGATGTCCTTAGGTTATTTAGGTTAAGTAGTTCTAAGTTCTAGGGGACTGATGACCACAGACGTTAAGTCCCATAGTGCTCAGAGCCATTTGAACCATTTGAACCATGTACGCGTACACCACCATTACTCTACCACGCAAACATAGGGGTTACACTCGTCTGACGTGAGATGTTGTCTGGGGGGGTCCATCAGGGGCCGAACCGCACAATAACCCTGGGTTCGGTGTGGGGCGGCGGAGGGGTGAAGTGGACTGCGGTAGTCGTCGTGGCGTTGTGGACCACTGCAGCTGCGGCGGGGACGGAGCCTCTCCGTCGTTTCTAGGCCCCCGCTTAACATACAATACAATGCAATACAAGACTAAAGACTACGATTGAGACTGGCCGTGTAGCTGCCGCCAGCCATCCTATATCGCGGCGGCAGAGTGCTCTCGCAGTCGGAGCCGCAGAAGGCGCAACGTTGACTCCTTTCGGCGTCTGTCGGATACGTGCCAATTGTGATATGCCGGTTATGATGATATCCATCTATGATATTACAATTTTCGTACGCTGTGGCCATAGATCGTTGACCGAAGTAGCTGATCCTAAGTGGTACTGGAATATTACTTTAGGTAAGCCCATGGTGCTGCTCACTTCTGTACTATTTCACTTTCTTGTTGGTAAAACCCTGTTATTACTCGATAAAGTTCGCTGTAGACCCAACCGCAGTGAGATCTATTATGGTGACGTGACGATGATGATGTTATGTTTGTGAGGCGCTCAACTGCACGGGCATCAGCGCCCGTACAAATCCCCATTTTTTAAACAGTCCAGTGCAGCCACTGTCACGAATGATGATGTTGATGATGAAATGATGACGACAACCCCCAGTCCCCGGGCAGAGGAAATCCCCGACCGGCCGGGAATCGAACCCGGGACACCGTGATCCAGAGGCAGCAACGCTAGCCAGTAGACCACGAGCTGCAGACATTATGGTGACGTGATTATGTGCAGCCGAGCTCCAGTTCATAGCAGGGGGCGTTGTTGCCTCACAGTGCGAGTTCGAAGTGCGCTAGCGGTGGCAATCACGGCGACTCACAGTCAGAGTTATTATATTTAACGACTGTGAGAGACAAAAAAAAAATGAGTGACAGTGCTTACCGGAACGTGTTACAGCTGAAAAAGTAGGTTGTGTGCAAACAACGTTGCTGAGTGAAGTAAGAACTCTCACCCGAAGGAAGAAGAAGATAAATTAACACTTGACTATATAGTTAAATGTCTTAATTTGACAGCAAATTCTGCCATATTATGAACAATAAAAACAAATACCAAGTTTGCAAACGGTTCACAGAGTTTGCTACAAAGAATTCTACTTCAAAGCCAGCAAACAAACACAAAGAAAAATTGTTCTCCTTATTATGATTTTAAAAGGCGTCAAAATAAACGAGTGATGTGCGAACGAGACGAGACAATTTCAGAAACAGCTTAATGCATTAGAATGATACTAAAAAGTGAAGCATCGGATTTAGCGTAGCTATTAGTTTATTCTGAACACGAGTTGGTGCATGCTCAGCTCACGGCAAATACATCTTGTCGAAGTGATAGGCTGCGAGGAATACTGCCAAACAAAAGTTGCTGTCAGTGTTTAATTCTTAGTATATGTGGGGCATTGGCCGTACAGACGCGTATGTTTCACAGCGTTGCACTCGTGGGGTTACAGAAGTGTACGCTCTTACTGTTAGCCCTCCCTGCTTCTCCGTGTAAACCACGACAGTGCTGTCATCCCGGCCAGAGTTTCAGTCCACTTTACGGGTAATAGGTAACTCTAGAAGTTTAATAAGCAGTTCATTCAGTACACATCCATAAATCATAACTTCATAAACCGTGAAGTAAACAGACTCACATCACATCAGTTGATGTGCTGTTACTTCCTCAGGCTTCGAACCACGTAAGCTCGCCGCAAAGGCATAGAGTTTCGATGAGTGCCATCCTCGTCTTCAGATACACGATATGAATTTGGACGTCTCTGATTCTATTTAATGTGACTGTCGCACTTACAATTTATTAACGAAGAAAAGAAACTCCTTATTTGGCTACGTCTAAATAACAAAATATATTTATTATTCCTCCTACCCATTACGCATCATACCGTCTTTTGATATATGCTTTGAAGTAAACCATATGGAGCTCACAGTGAACTACGTTATTAACACTGTGCCTAAGTACTGGTTTGACTTTGAACTCTACTTGTGTTGCAGCAGAATATGGCGTGATCAGAATTATGTGGTATTAGTTTATTATGTATACAGAAAATACTTTTAAAGGCACTTAACATCACTTGAAACCATAGTTCTTTAGCGTTCACAGTTTATTTTACTTGATGTCTCAGTGCGACCTTCCTAAACTAAAGTGCCACGCGTGTGATAGTGTTAGAGATATCTATTGTGTAAATGTAGTATTAAATGCGATCCAAATTTCGAAATATAAATGAATTACTTCTCTTATAACATTTAAGGTAATTTGTACTTTGTTGCAGAAGTTCCACCGAACTGTTAATCAAAATGCACGGAAACTTTTAAAATTTTTACTCATTTCTTTCAATGCTAATATTTGCTGCACTATGAATTCTTTTATGGTTAGAAGCCGAGGACTTAATTGGCACTCTCATTATTATCATTTGCTTCAACGCCCCTAAGATTACTCTAGTAACCAGCATAAACTGCACATAAAGGATAACACTTATACTACCAGTATTTGCAGGGGGCCTTGTCTCAGTGTTTCTTTATTCACTTGTGTTTCTAATGATTATCTTGATGCCTAAAAAGTTGGGTTATAAATTTAAGGGTAATATGTATCAGTGATATGGGACTTTTGATAATATTTGGATATTTTATAATGCAAAGATATGTTATAGAGTATTCAACAGAAAGTTCCTATATTACAGTTTCATGAAGTTAATATTGTAGCTTAATTTTACTTGCTACTGAAGAAAATGTTTTTACATAAATTGTAATGTTATTTAAAAACAAACACCTTAAAAATCTCATTATTTATATCTATTATTATTTGTATAATATTTATCTACTTTGTTTGGGACAATGAGACGTAAAATTAAAACAATTGTAGCCGTCGGTCGCGAAAACGAATTCTTTTTGATCTAGGTTTCGGCCCCTTCTAAGAACGCCTTCATCAGAAATAAAACATTTAATCCAGTTGTATTGTGGTGTAGCGCATTTCTAATTTTGTGCATAATTGGTAGGTCAATCTCGTTGCAAACTTACTCCAAAAAATCAAAAGTTGGTCATAGGAAACGCCATGGAGCTATATGTTAATTTTTCATCCTAATCATACAAAAAGGACTCATCCAGCACATGAAGTAACGACATACCTCATGTAGGAGAGAGTAAGAGACCTTGAATTAAATAACTGAAATACGTATGGAGCTACATTCATATCTGTTTACTGAACAAGAAACTACTGAAACATCACTGGTTGACAGGCTTATAAAATACAAAAATTGTTAGGAAATATACATGAAGGGGCAAGGGGTTACAGCACCATCTCTAACAAAGACGATAGCTTTCCAGTGAGTGTAAATGGTCATTATACGTAAGTAGTTCCAAGTTTCAGAAGACGGCTGCGGAAAGATCTGTGAGGAATACAGAAAAACGACACATCAGTGGGTAGGGCAAGTTTCGATTCGCATTAAACGCCGTGGTTTGGTTCCAGAACGCACCAATAAGGGGTAGACGTGTCAAAACAAGTTTACATATCATCCACTCGTATCGTCCCATAGACTTAGTTCGTACCTGCAGATAGGCAACACAATGAACAGTATTCCAAAGCAGGCAAAGCAGGCGTCGTCCACCAGCCAGTTAGGGTTAAGGAGGTACTGCGATACAACAGCCGGCCGCGGTGGTCTAGCGGTTCTGTCGCTGCAGTCCGGAACCGCGGGACTGCTACGGTCGCAGGTTCGAATCCTGCCTCGGGCATGGGTGTGTGTGATGTCGTTAGGTTAGTTAGGTTTAAGTAGTTCTAAGTTCTAGGGGACTTATGACCTAAGATGTTGAGTCCCATAGTGCTCAGAGCCATTTGAACCATTTGATACAACAGGAGGCAGATCGTTGATAGGTCCCCAATTAAATTCAAAAAAGTCCAATGCAGTCATTTATTTCTGAAATTAATGTACACAAGCACCATAAGGATCACGTCCAGAAAATGTATAATAATATCTTACATCAATTAGAAAATTTACATATTTACTCATATATACATCATGTTGTGTAGATTCAGGTTCAAGGTCATCCATCAACACACCAAGGTAATAATTAGCACCGTTATTACTATACAATTGATTTTCAGGAGCAACACCACACTTCTCCTCTATCTGACCAGCTGTCCATTTACCAGCAACAGCGAAGAATATGCATGCACATCGGATGCACATGTTGAAATTCTGCAGCAGCACAAGCGATGCCTATGCTGAGCGCCTGCAATGTAGGTTAAAAACTTGGAGATGCTGTATGCACTAGTAAGTATATTTTCGGTATGTCCTACAGAGTTCGCACAGTTGTCTTCGAAAACCCCAGAGACACTCACAAATAACTCTATACTTCAGAGGCATTTAGCTTTAACCTCTGTCCACAACATGTCTGCATGTATACGCCAAAAATCAACTGCCGGAGTGTATGTGCCCTCCTCATAGTTACATTCATTAATCCTGTGAAAGATAAAAAGTATCTTAAGCATCCTTTGTGATTTTTGTTACTTTTATGACCATTACTATGTGATTTAGGCCACGTATCTGTGGCTGAAGCCTCGGCCTCCAGTGCTGGAAATGTCAGGGACTATAACGACCCAGACAGTAGTTTCAAACTTAAACAGGTACACGTAACAAACATCACAGAAGATGCAAATGCTTGTAGTGAATGTATGCAATGCATTGGGATTATCATTGTTATTCTATCCTGCTGTGCGTTCGGGGCAGAAAAAGAGTAACACACGAATATTCTGCAGAAAAATAAGACAGTAACTGAAAAAAATACTGACCCGCCTCACGGGAGTCAATGTTTCCAAAAACGAGAATGTACAATACAACAGACTTTACAAATTCGTCAGAAAGACATTATCATTGGTAAAAAATTCGAATTTCATCAAAGATTATTGAACGATCAAAACTAAATTCACAATAACAGAAAACAAATTACTATTAGTAAAAATGAAATTTTTTCACTGAGGGTGCTTATCTAGCTACGGCTATGGTTTAATTAACGATGATAACCACATTCAAAAGTGTCCCAGTACTTATACGCATAGCTGAAAGCAGCAAAAAATTCGTTCTGTGTTTTTAAAAAATAAGAGGCAGTCTGATTTTGAAGCAATAAAACGTGGTATTTCTCAGGGTTGTGTCTTAGGTTCTTTATTATTAGTAAAAGAAGGAAACGTCGTGGGGCTAGCGCGTTCCATTGGGTAGACCAGTTGCCTGGTACAAGCTCTTTCAGTTGACGCCACTTCGACTACTTGCTTGTCGATGGGGATGGTATGATGATAAAGACAACACAACACAGTGCGTGGAGAATATTTCCAACCCAGCCGGGAGTCGAACGAGGGCCCCTCGTAGGCCTATAGTATTCTGCGGCGCTGACCACTCAGCTATGGAGGCGGACTATTGTTACTAATATACACTAAAATGTTACAATCGCAGTGTCACAATATTCATTTTTGCCCACATCACAGATGATAAAAATATTCAAATAAAAGTAGCATCAACCCTCTGAACGAAATTAAAGATAATATTACATTTTTACAGTTGAAGTCACCCACATTTTGGACTTACCGAATAAACGTCATCGAAAATAATACTCATCAAAGAAATATAAAAGATATGAAGTAGATACCAACCCAAACGAGTAACGACACAAAAAAGCAATTACTCATGACTCAGATCATTACATAAACATAGGCCAGGCCAGATAGGATGGAATGGGTAACAGCACAAGATTATAAACCATGTCAACGGCGTTGCTGCAGTGCTCACACCGGATCCCGTCAGATCACCGACGTTAAGCGCTGTCAGGTCACCGTCCAGGTCTGCCGAGTGCTGCTGGTAAGTGGTGTGCACTCAGCCCTCGTGAGGCCGGTTGAGGAGTTACTCGATTGAGATGCAGTGGCTCTGGTAGCGGAAACTGATATCGGGTTGGAGAGCTGACCATATGCCCCTTTGTATCCGCATATGGTGACGCCCACGGGCTACGGGCGACACTGTGGCCGGTCGGTACCATTGAATCTTCATGACCTATTCGGACAGTTTTTGTATAGTGTTCAAAGTTCCACCTAGCTGGGTATGATTTCCACAAAATAAAAGTGCCGGAGTTCTCAATTACACCACATCCCCTGCGATTATATGACGCGAGGCGCGCATTATTCATATGTTGAGGCCTCCAGTGACTTCACTGTTGTTACGTCAGCAGTGTGATCTGCGTGAATGGGCTTAAACGCACAAAAAAGAAAAAAAAGAATAAGGTAATGCATGTACTTAACTCTATGTGCTTGAGTTATTGTAACAAACCTTCACTTTATAACATGCAAGCTAACTTTAGCATACTAAATCTCCTTTCATGCGCTACCTTACAAAACAATTGACAGGGTTCTGCTCCTGCTACAGCCTTGTAAACTTCAGCGTGAAGCTTACTAGACCATTATGAATGGGTGGCTCTGACCATCTGCTAGCATCATACAACTTTACACGTCAGCTGACTATATAGCAAAAGGTTGGTACGTTACATTACAATAAAGCATAAACAAATTAATAACATGAGGTAAATGCCATTAATTGACTCATATGAGCTGCATTGTAACACTGCGCAAAGGAGGTCTGAGGCCCTCTACAATCTGTCGGTAAACTTAGGTGAGAGTGGCGAGGCCTCACTCTGACTACCCAGCTACGTCGTAAGGTGCTTCTACAAGTTGTTTAACAACGTTGTATCGGGGCGTCACGCAATTAAAATCAGTAGCGATGCAGTGTGCAGTTACGTCCAGGCAGCTTGTTTTTATGTGAACTACTTAATACCACACGGAATACAGGAAACGTTCGCCTTCTTCCGAAACGCATTACTGAGCAAATTGCGTTAACGGAGAAATGGAATTCGTAAGTCAGGATTCATATAACTACTACAAATATAGAACAAAATGGCTGTTCGTCTGTTTGCATGTTCGTCTACTATCTCCCTCTAAACTGATGGATACATACCGATAGCATTTTCAACACAATACAGTTTAGTTATTCTGTAAAATGCAAAGCTTACTCTTACGTTGTGTTTCCGCTGATTACAAGGCAACAACGTAAATTTGATACTCGCACGTGAGTGTAATACAAACAATCAGCCTCTGTACAAAAATTTTATGAATCGCTGCCACTCCAAAATTTTATAGTTGCTCAGACCACACGCTCTCAGCCAATGCAAACAGGGACACACCCGGCAGAGTAACAATATATCCGCAGTGGTGAAGCTGGTGCCAATTATGACAGCCACAGTCCATCACGGCTGCTTAACGTTCTAAACAGCACATCTACATACTCCGCAAGCCACCATACGGTGCGTGGCGGAGGGTACTTCTACCACAACTAGTAACTTTTCCTGTTCCACTTGCAAATAGAGCTACGGACTGTCTATATGTCTCCGTGCGAGGCCTAATTTATCTGGCGCTAAATGTACGTTGGCTGCAGTAGAACTGTTCTCCAAATGCCGGTTCTCTAAATTTTCTCAATTGCGCTCCACGAAAACAATGTTGTCTTCCCTCCAGTGATTCCTGTTTGAGTTCACGAAGCATCTCGGTATCACTCGCGTAATGATAGACCTTAACGCTAACAAATTTAGCAGCCAGTCTCTGAATTTTCTCTGTGTCTCCCTTTAATCCTACCTGGTGCAGGACCCAAACACTGGCGCAGTACTTAAGGATGGGCCGCACTAGCGTTGTATACGCCGTCCCCTTTATACACCGAAGTGCCAAAGAACCTCGTACAGGCATGCGTATTCACATATAGAGATATGTGAACAAGCAGAATACGTCGCTGCGGTCGGCAACGTTTATGTAAAACAAGTGTCTGGCGCAGTGCATCCTTGATGACTGCACGACACTAAGCTTTATGCCTCGCATTGGACTGTTGATGACTGGAGGGAATCATGTTGCCTGGTGGGAAGAGTCTTATTTCAAATTGTATCGAGCGGATGGACGTGTACAGGTATGGAGACAACCTCATGAATCCATGGACCCTGAAACTCAGCAGAAGACAGTTCAAGCTGGTGGAGGCTCTGTAATGGTGTGAGGCGTTTGCAGCTGGAGTCATATTGGACGCCCGATACGTCTAGATACGACTCTGACAGGTGAAAGGTAAGTAAGCATCCTGCCTGACCACCTGCATCCGTTCATGTCCATTGTGCATTCTGACGGACTTAGGCAATTCCGGAAGGACAATGCGGCACTGCAGATGTAAACAATTGCTACAGAGTGGCTCCAAGAACACTCGTTTGACTTTAAACACTTCCGCTGGCCACCAAACTCCCTAGACGTGAACATTATCGAGCATATCTGGGATGCCTTGCAACGTGCTGTCCAGAAGAGATCTCGACTCCTCGTAGTCTTACGGATTTATGGACAGCCCTGCAGGGTTCATGCTGTAATCCCTCCAGCACTACTTCAGACATTAGTCGAGTCCAAATCACGTGGCCCTTCAGCGTGCTCGAGGGGACCATAAACGATATTAGGCAGGTGTACAAGTTTCTTTGGGTCTTCAGTGTTTATTGATGATGATTATGATGATGAGAGAAGGGAGAGGATGAAGCCCGGTGCCGGCACATAGCCGCGAATAGAAACCAGGAGGGCGCCAAGCTTAACTTCTCCATCCGACGGGCGGATCATTTCAACAGTGTCAGATGTCCGCCCTTCATTCGACACTGCGGAGGGGTTTGGTATTTAAACCAGGGCGTTGGCGCAAAGTCTAGTGATCAAGAACTTTACGCCACTATCTCCATTCCCCTTGCCGACCAAATACCGGCAGCGAAAATTTTTTCCACGACCAGGATTCCAACTGTTTTACCCCCGGGTTCACCACCACACAAGCATGCGTTAGCGACCTTTCCTTCGTTTTGTTCCTTATCGTTCGGAGTCAGGTTGTAAGTAGGCTATTCACGGTTTTATGTTGGTAAGGCCACGTAGTGCTCTGTATGAAAATCACTGACTGTGCTATGTTCAGTCTGTGGCTTGTTGGACTCATTTTTGGAATATTCGCTTGTGTAGTGTTGGGCAGTTGGATGTGAACAGCGCGTAGCGTTGGGCAGTTGGAGGTGAGCCGCCAGCAGTGGTCGATGTGGAGAGAGAGATGCCAGAGTTTTGAGAGGTTACTATAAGTGAACGATCTGAACGTGAGTCCGCCAGAAAAAGGAAATTTGTAAAGACGGATGTTATGAATTGATAGATATATATATGATGACTTTTGAACATTATTAAGGTAAATACATTGTTTGTTCTCCATCAAAATCTTTCATTTGCTAACTATGCCTATCCGTAGTTAGTACCTTCAGTAGTTAAAATCTTTTACTTAGCTGGCAGTATTGGCGCTCGCTGTATTGCAGTAAGTTCGAGTAATGAAGTTTTTAGTGAGATAAGTGATTCATGAAAGGTATAAGTTACTGTTAGTCAGGGCCATTCTTTTGTAGGGATTAGTGAAAGTCAGATTGCGTTGCGCTAAAAATATTGTGTGTCAGTTAAGTGGTGATCAGAATAAATAAAGATAAAACTATCTGAGTACGTTGAGTTTTGCTCAGCTGTTTGAAAATCGAATAATGTAAGAGTTTTTCCAGCACAGTCATTCATAATTTTTCAAAGGGCACGTTACAAGGTTTGACAAAGTCTATATCACCTGCTGGAGGGTGCTGCTGATACGATGTTTTTAACTCCTCTCAAGATGTGTACTCTGATTGACAGCCGGTAACCTTAGTCGTCCATGTCACACGGCTCCGAGGGACGACCTGGCTTAGCTCTTTTTCCTTTCACTGGGTGCCAGCCGGCCTAATTATCTCCCTAGCCGGCACGATGTTATTGTCTATGTGCTCAGTATCTGTTGTCTGCAGGGATTAGCACGCAGGTGCAGTCAGCGGCAGAAGTCAGGCAAGGGATACACAGTGAGATTCTTAAGGATTCCAGCACTGAACCATGAGCAAGTTCCTCTCACAGGGAACTGAAAATGAAGACGTCACAGTGTGACGATATACATAGTAATGAATGCAGGGATCCGTCTCTGTGAAAGCTGAGCTGACGATAGGTTGACAGTACTTCAGAAGGCCAATTCAGAACACTTTGTGTGAAGCAGCGTGCAAATCACATTTTCGCAGGCACCTATGGGAACCCCTCGCACTGATCGATCATTGTCCACACTCCTTGACTGTCGCATCACCTGTCTGCTCCTTCTCGGCAGTGTTGTTCATCCCCCCCCCCCCCCCCCCCCCCAACACACTCTGTTCTTCAGGCCGATGAATTTCCCATGGTATTGCCGATACCATTGGTGGGAAGCCAATTTGCAATCTCACTCAATGAACTATTGACAGGGCGTAATCACAACTACCAGTCTACGGGCGGAGTACCAAAATTTCCGATCTTTGCGCGGAAAAGATAGTAGGAAGTGTCTGGTGTGTGACATGGAAGCTCCTCCACTGCTCCCAAGTGTCTTTCGTTGTGGCACTTCCCGGCACTCAGTCTTATCCAGATATTCTCACGTACACCTATAATAATTCCTTTGTTTATCTGCAATCCTGAATTATCAAGAAGGCTGCAATACCACAACAAACCCGCTGGTTTCTAATGTGTATGCCTGTAACCCCTCGCTCATATACCCCCAAGGCATATGTACGAAGGTAAGTTAATTATTATACGCAAAGTAGTTATAAAATATTATTGTAATCAAATAGGAAACTTACAAGAACATCATTTTTAGGCATAGTCTTCTTGAGTTTCAACGCACTTGGTCCGTCGTTGTACTAGCTTCCTCATTCCCTCATAAAAGGAGGTTCTCGGTTGAGCTGCGAGCCAGGAATGCGCCTCTTCTTTTACTGCTTCGTCCGAGGCAAATCGATGGCCCCTTAATGCCTATTTGAGTGGACCAAACAAGTGATAATCAGAAGGTGCAAGATCGGGACTACATGGAGGATGATTCAGCACTTCAAATTTGAGTTTCTGAAGCGTTTCAGCAGTGTGGGCAGCAGTATGCGGACGGGCATTGCCGTGCAACAACACAACACCTTTTGACAGCAATCCTCGGCGTCTGCTTCGAATTGCAGACTTTAGCTTGGCAGTAAGCGTCTCACTGTAAAGTACACTGTTTATTGTTGTGTCCCTTTCCCCATAATGTTGTAGTACTGGACCTTGTACTTCCAAAAAAACCGTAAGCATCAGTTTTCCTGCGAACGGTTGGATCTTGAATTTTTTCTTGCACGGCGAATTTGGATGTTTCCACTCCATGCTCTGCTGTTTACTCGCCGGTTCGTAATGATGGATCCATGTTTCGTCACCAGTAATGATCCTGTTTAAGAAGTTTTCCCCTTCGTTACCATAGCGATCCAAATGATTTTGGCAGATCTCCAAGCGCGTTTGTATATGCAACTGCGTGAGTTGTTTTGGAACCCATCTTGCACAAACTTTATGAAACCTAAGTGTGCTGTGGATGATTTAGTAGGGCGAACCGTGACTAATTTGTAGACGATGTGCCACTTCGTCAATAGTTAATCGTCTGTCTAAGAGTATCATTTCACGTGAACGCTCAATGGTTTCTTCATTTGTGGCGGTAAACGGTCGCCCGGCTCCTTCATCGTGCATAACACTTGTGCGACCATTTCGGAATTTTTCAATCCATCCGTAGACACTCAGTTGTTGAAAAACACTTTTCCGTACTGTACCGAAAGTCTTCGATGAATTTCGTTCCCTTATCGCCTTCCGACCACAAAAAACGGATCACTGAACGTTGCTCTTCTTTGTTGCAAATAGACAACGGAGCAGCCGTGATTAACAGCACGGCAGCGATACCGAAACTAACCAAACAGCTTGAAACTTGCAAAGAGATAACAACAAATAAACAAATCATACGTCATCAACGTAAAATAACAGTACTACCAAAATAAAAAAAAGATATAACTAGATTGCGGATAATAATTGACTTACAGTCGTAGGTCTGTGGTGACCTTCTACTGCCATAATACGTTATGAGTAATGCTCAGAAATAATGTACGCAAACAATCAATTTAAAAACTGCAAAAGAGTAGTATAGTAGAGAAAAGAGTTAGAAACTCGGATGTAAATGTATTCAACAACGTGGCAGACTCGATCTGGTTGACAAGTTGGAAACTATTCTCAAATTATTCTTCAAGCCAGTGTATTGGTTATAATACTCTTCATGTTAGAGTTCTAAAGCTGCAGATTTCGTAACTTCAGCTCAGTTGCATTACACTTAAATAAAACGCCTGTGTTTTACCTGTTTTTACATCACAGACACTCTCCTACCTGGGAACTATGGAATATGATTCCTGTAGTCTAATACAAAAACACAGGAAAAGAGTAATTTTAAAGAAGATCATCTTATTCAGATTTATAATTTACTTCAGAAATCTATTGCCAAAAGTCGTCACGGTCGTTCCTTGTTTAGGCCTCACTACTCCATTGAAAAAGGCTCTATCTTAGGCTCCATCTGAGTTACATGTCAAGAATCGTTGATAATGAGGTCAGTGTTAAACAACCGAAGTTAAAAGTAGGACCAGCTGTATTGCATACTGAGTACAGAATTTAACAGGAAGTCTGTCGCAGAGACATGTGTCTTCTTTTTATCCATAGAAGGTCAACGAGCAACATAAATGTCACTTTTAGCACTTTAACTGATTTTAGGACCAAGACCCTTGGGCAGTGTACTAAAATATTAGTATAATTTTCCTAGCCAATTTCTCACGCACCCCTATCTTACTGTCCCGTGCTGTTTACTTTATGTCCTTGTATCTTTGAAATCTATGAGCTGTTCATATCCTGTTGTCATTTATCTCTGCTGCCTTGACATTTTCCAAATGTTTTTAGTCACACACACTCAAAAGTTTCTAATTACGTTACTGAACAAAAGAAGGTATTGCTTGTGCCTAGCCAACTGTTCCAGTTACGTCATCTCACACTAAAGTTCTCTTAAGATCCTTGTGAAGAAAATCATATCTATAATTCATTAAATCAATTAGGATAGCTTTTGATGCATTTCCTCGAGAATAGATGTTTCCTAGTTTTCTTAATAATTTTTTAACTGGGGTGATTCCCATCCTACTACACCTTTACTGTCAACTGTTTTCGCATGTCTCTCAACAGTACAACAAAACGCTTTTCAACTGAAGATAACTGTAACCTGAAGTAATGGTTTAGCATTGGCAGGTAACCAAGACTTTCGAGACCACGCAATAAAATACTTTGGCTCAAATCTCTGTAGAGATGTCTCATGGTAAGTTGGCGACGTTCACAGTAAAAATCGGAGAAATTATAATTAATTATCGTATGATAAGCAAAATTTACGCTAACAATTCTCACAACTTCTATATTCCGAATCTGTGTTGCTCTTATCTGAATTAACTCATAATTTCATAGTGTTAGAAAATCACTTGCTATACAGTCTCGTAACCACTGCTTTATGTACGCGGCTTGCTACATGTGCTTAATATTTGAAGAAATCGTTTTATAGCCATCAGTTGTACACATTCAGCTTTATGCTTGATCGGTTTCGCTTATTATAATCATCATCGCTGGAGGAACAGAAGTACATCTGGTGGATCGAAAATGCGTATAACTCATAAATGACTCAACAGCACACCAAATACAACGATGTTCTACAGTGGTACGTAAAATACATACAATTTGGCAAATGTCATAAATGAGACAAGTAGGTTAAACAGAAGTATGTAACAGGCTGCGTAAAGACTGCTGACGACAGTCATATGTCAACCGTCTATATGTCTCCCTACAGGTCCTAACTTCTCTTATCTTCGTGGTCCTTATGAAATATGTACATCGGTGGAGATAGAATCGTTGTGCAGTCAGCGTCAAATACCGGTTCTCCAAATGTTCTCAGTAGTGTTCCGCGGAAAGAACGTCGTCTTCCCTCCAGAGATTCTCACTTAAGTTCACGAAGCATCCCGATAATACTACCGTGTTGATAGAACCTATCGCTAAGAAATCTACCAGTCCGGTTCTGAATTGCTTCAATGTCTTTCTTTAAAGCGACCTAATGGGGATCCTACACGAGCAGCACTCAAGAATGGTCTCGTGTACTCCAGAACGCATGAACCACACTTTTAAGAAATCATCCCAATAAACCGAAGTCGACCATTCACCTTGACTACTACAGTCTTTACGTGCTGGTTCCACTTCATTTCGCATTGCAAAGTTACGCCTAGATACTGAAATCAAAAATCATCGTGAGGACTTGACAGCCAGGATTCCGCACCTGGGGACATTCGGCCGCTGAGTTGCAAGTAGTTTCAGTTGACGCCACATTAGATATTTAATCGACGTGAATGTGTAAAGCAATACACTACTAATGCTACATTCGAACATTACGGGATTGTTTTCCCTCCTCATCTGAATTAAGTTACGTTTATCCGTATTTAGAGCTATCTGCCATTCATCTTAGCTACCGTCACTCAGCGACGACACCTCCCAGCATCCCACAGTGTATAAGCTTGATAAAGGCATCAATTGGACTTGAAACAATATCTAGCTAAGAAGCAAAACAAAACTCACTTTCGAAAGATGAGTAGTAATTAATAATTTATTTAGCGTAAACAATATTGTACAAGTACCTAAGGAAAATGAATCCAACTTAAAAGAAAAATAGGTAAACTGCAATAGCTGGCCTTAGATTACGATGGAGGTGTCTCCTATTGAATAAGGTTTAGACTACTGAGTAATGTAAGTGTATGTTTCATCATATTTACTCGAGAAGCATTCCTGAACGGATGACGCGTCTTGTTGCGGTAGTTGCCTGTACCTTGCGCAAGACTGAGGAAGTACGGAATCTCGCTGCGGTGAACGGCTCCGCTGAGGCCAGATGCCAGGCTCGATCCTTTAACACGCCACATCCGCTTCCCTCTCTTTTTCTGCTTTCATTGCTCTAATGTTACGCCACTAATAACCTCGTCATGCATGAGACTTCAAACTCTCAGCTTAGAAATACACATATATTACAAAAATGGATATATGTTACGTGTGTATGTATACACGTCTGTTCCACATCTCCTAAGCCACATGGCTGATTTCAGCTCAACTTGGTGCACATATCAATGTCTGATTAAGACTAGCTGTAGGGGTAAGAACCATCTATTAATCAAAGGGGTGGGGATGGGAATGATAAAGCAGTGTAGCCCACGATGCGCGAATACCCATACTTTAATCATCCAATATTTCAGAATGAGAGCACTTGGTGGCTTACAAAACACTTGACGCTTAATTTCAAATCTTTAAGCAACTTTTCCTCGCCGACAACACCCACAAAACTACGAAAGGAGAAAAAGTTTATTAATTACTAGATTGTCGCTGTTCTTGCAGTAAAGCTGTCGCATTAAACGTGACAATTTATTACTTCTTTACTACTGACGGTATTCGCTGCACATTTTCCAGACAACATTCACTTATATCACTGAATGTACCAGGAAATTATATCATTCTACGACACACAGTCCAGCAGATATGACGTCATAAACATTGAGCTGTGTGAAAATGAAACTGCACGGCGTAATTCGCTAGGGGTACAGGCGAAATATGTGTGCAAATAAGTATGAAATATGTTAAATATATGTGAAATAAGTTTGTCTTGTGCGTACGCTGGCAGATCCACAGGTAAAATGCTCATCCTAAACCTCTGGAGGGACTTCACCCAAATCTGGTATACTTGTTAGTTACGATCTGGAAACATTACCGTGGGAGTAAGAACGACCAGCGTGCTATTGGGATGGCTTGATAGCTTGTAGAGAGAAGGGGAAGAGGAAATGACAGGCAGCAGGGGGAAGCAGAAGACGGACAGAGATAGGGTGAGGAGGAGATGGACAGTGTGAGAAGGTTGGGATGCCTAGGAAGATGGGGCAGGAGGAGATGGACTAACGGAATAGTGGAATAAGTGCACACCCGGGCAACGCCAGGTACCTAGCTAGTTATCTATGCACTTTTCATCACTATCAACATCTACATAAATGTTCCGCGAGCCACTGTACAGTGCAAAGCGGACTGTACGTCTTACGGGTACTATTCTACTCCATTTGCGTATTGTGCGATAGAAAAATGACAGTTTGTTTGCCTAATCTCTCTCATTTCATTCTCGTGATGTCTGTGCGAGTTATACCTAGATGGCAGTATAATAGTCGCACAGTCACCATCGAGTAAGGTCCTCTAAATTCAAGCAAAACGGTTTCGCAAGAACTCTGCTGCCTTTCTCCCAGTGATTCCCAACTCAGTTATCCAACAGTTCTGCTACATTTCTGCTCTTCTGTCCTGTTACGAGCCTAGCAGTGCGTCTCCGATGTCTGTTGCCACGATTACTTGGTAAGGGCTGCAACCACTGGAACAATATTTTAGAATCGGTTAGACTAGCGTCTTGTATGTGAATTTCTATTCCAGAAACTTTACAATAAGTATACCATATGCCTTCCGTAGTAATGAATTATATGACCCCAGTTTCATTAAAGAGAGCTGCCATTCATTAAATCAAATGGAAATGTCCAAGTCTTTCTGCAGATCAGTACTATCATCGAGCGGTGATTCTTTCCTGCATATAAATGCGTCATCAGCGAGCAATTTTGTCGTTCTGCAGGGTGATTATAAATAAAGTCCCAGTTTCAAAATGCCGTAGAAAACGAAGCGCTGCTCAAAATGAAGTCAAATTTGAAGGGAATATTGTAGAAGAATGGGGAAACCCAATGGAAACAAAAAAAATTAACGAAACATTCTCCACTGATGGCGCTTTAAGCGTCGTAACGTAAATGGTTTCGGCTACAAGTGACAGATGAACCGCAAAATGACGTGAGTTGCACATTAAACCAACCGCATTGTGCAAAGTATGTGAGAGCACAAATTTGGCATTCAACCGCTAGTAAAACCGTCCACCATGGCACAGTCATACCGCATCAGATGGTGCGGACACCCTCGCCATGAACGCCAGTCGACTCCAAACACATCCTCATCGGATGGGAAAAATCGGTTTTTAAGTATTCTGAGACCAATAATAAAAAAAACCACATGTAAAAATCCACAAATAAATGTGTTTTTAACTGTCATGAGGCCAAAAGCCTCACAAAAAGCAACAGTCGTGCTTCCACCTACGTATATCTCGCACAGCAACACGATGAAAAAGATGAGAGAGATTAAGGCACTTTCAGAGGCATGTAAACAGTCATTTTTCTCTCGCTCAGTAACGAATGGGGTAAAACTGGGGCAAGACATGTTTAACATGCTGTCCACCATTTCTGCCACAAGATGAAATCGAGAAACAGCTTGTTCCACTACAGATCGAAGTGTTTCAGGGGTCACAATCAGAATGAGTTGCGCGATGCGTGCTTTCAGTTCAGTTACGTTTGTAATTGGAGCATTGAACACAGGATATTTCAGATAACCCCAAAGCCAGAAGTCACACGGATTAAGATGAGGTGATCTGAACGGCCAGGCTGTAGGCTTAAATGGCTCTGAGCACTATGGGACTCAACTGCTGAGGTCATTAGTCCCCTAGAACTCAGAACTAGTTAAACCTAACTAACCTAAGGACATCACAAACATCCATGCCCGAGGCAGGATTCGAACCTGCGACCGTAGCGGTCTTGCGGTTCCAGACTGCAGCGCCTTTAACCGCACGGCCACTTCGGCCGGCCCAGGCTGTAGGGAAAAGACGGCTGATAATTCTAGCATTTCCGAAATGCATCTGCAACAGCTGGTTCATTGGTTGTGCAATGTCTGGTGGAGCGCCATCTCGCATAAAAATACTCCTACCCACACATTCACGCTGTTGAAAGGCTGGAATGACGTTGGCGCGCGAAAGACACTCTTTAGCATTTCATAATTAAAAGTTCCGGCCTAAGAGGCTGTGGTAGATCAGTAGGAATTCATCCTCCTGACGTTTCGTTGCCAACTGCGGACAACATCTTCCGTGGTGAGCCAACGACTGGCTGCTACACCGTAGATGTCGCGTTTATAATTACAGAGTGCATAGAGGGCGCCACCATTTGTCACGAGCTGTCGACAGTGAAACTATCTCTGCCTAATGTCATTGCTGTCGATCAAAGGTAATCGATTGTCAGATCGTTGGTACGAAGTCGACCACCATATCTTACCCAACTTTAAGCTTCCCTCTTTTCTGTTAAAATCATTGTGGTGTTTATAAATATCTATGACTTCTCTGTACACATGTGCATAATAATGTAAAGTCTTAGCTAGCTAGCTTAGCTAGAGAAACTGACAGCTTAAGTTTTTGGATGCTTCTGTAATTAAACAGGAACATGGGACTTTAGTCGTAAGATATACAGAAAAACACAGATACCGATTGTGATCTCTATAATGAATCGAATCATCATCCCAGGCAGAATAGAGAAAGTGTTGATGGGCAGGGCTAATAAAATCTGTGAGCCAGTTTATTTCCAAGAGAAGCTAAATCATTTGAGAACAGCTTTTAAGAAAAATGGATATGTTGCTAACTGAGATAGATCGAGCACTCCATCCCAGAAGAGAAGTGTCCGAAAACATACAACAACCACAAGAGCTGTCGGCCGGGAAAGATTTTCTTCCATTTATCCACAATTTTGCGGATCGCATTGGGAAAGCTCTGGCCGAGTTTCGAGTTGAAACAGTGTTTAGACCCACCAAGAACATTAGTGAATGTTTAGGATCGGCAAAGAAGCACAACATCCTTTTGCAGCCCCTGGGTTGCACAAAATTCCGTGTAGTTGTAGGAAGGTTTATATTTGAACAAAGAAAAGATGTGTTAATACCCACCTAACCAAACACAAAAGGAACTGTCGTCTGGGACACGCCGACAAATCGGCTGTAGCGGAACGTGTTTTCAAGACGGCGATCGTGAAATAAAATTTAGTGAGATGAACGTGCTAGCTTAGAAATTGCATTGTTATGCACGTATGTACAGAGAAGCCATAGAGATTTACAAACACCACAATAATTGCAACAAAAAAGAAGAAGGCTTAAAGTTAGATAAGATTTGACGGTCGATTTTATACCAACGATGTGACAACCGATTACTTTTGATCGAGAGTAACGACGTTAGTCAGAGATAGTTTCACTGTCGACAGCACGTGATTAGCGGTGGCGCCCTCTATGCGCACTCCACGGCCTAGCAGCCAGTCGTTGGCTCACCTCGGAAGATGTTGCCCGCAGTTGGCAACGAAACGTCAGGAGGAAGAATTTCTACTGTTCGCCCATGGCCTCTTAGCTCTGAAGTTTTAATTAATGAAGCCGCCGGCCGTGAAAGCCTACACACTATTACTCGTAGCGTTTGCCAGTGGCGGCACCGGTAGCAGGACTCATCTCCTCGAAAACTGTTGCCCGCTGTAAACGATACCGTCAAACCGCACGACACTTTTACCTTTGCAGAATGAAGTGATACCGGTTGACGTGTGCGCGGATTTTCCATTGCCCATATTCTAAAATTCTGTTTACTGTCATGTCCTTGGAGATGGAAATTGCTTTCGTCTGTCCACAGAACGTTCCTTTTCCATTCACTGTCCGCTTGCATGCGTATAAGAAATCCTAGAGCAAACGTTTGCCTCACTGGCAGGTCAGTATAAAGCGACTCCTGGATATGGGTAATTTTGTATGGATAGCAATGCATGACGCTACGTAGAACTTCGTTCACCCTGCCCACAGGCATGTCCATAATATGAATAATTCCCTGTATACTGCACATTTGCGCACCACTTCCGGCAATACTTAGGCCATATCTTCCACTGTCGTCGGAGCAGTTGTTTCCTCCCTTGAAATTTCGCACTTCAAAACAAGTTGTTCTTTCGAATTTTCTCCAGAACCGTGACAAATATCGGACCTACGCCTTTTTTCATACCCTTGAGCGTCACCGTTCTCGTAACAGAGTTTTACCAGCAGCTCAAGATCCTGCATCGAGACAGTTATGGCGAGAATCTCAAACATATACTGAGAAGCAATTGTGTACCCCGCGTCTTTTATTTGGCATATTCTGCCGTCTACAGCGGCATCCAGTGCTCAAATTTTCGGTAATGTCTTATTTCCATAACGTTTCCCCGTTCTTCGTTAATACTGCATTCAAATTTGACGTCATTCTGAGCAGTGGTTCTTTCTTCACAGCGTTTTGAAACAGGGATTTAATTATAATCACGTTATGTGTACTCAAAACATTACGCTGCCTTGGAGTACGCAGTATTCTCACTATGGTCGTATCTGGGTATCGATTGTGGCAAGCCGGCCGGTGTGGCCGAGCGGTTCTAGGCGCTACAGTCTGGAACCGCGCGACCGCCACGGTCGCAAGTTCGAATCCTTCCTCGGGCATGGATGTATGTGACGTCCTTAGGTTAGTTAGGTTGAAGTAGTTCTAAGTTCTAGGGGACTGATGACCTCAGCAATTAAGTTCCATAGCGCTCAGAGCCATTTGAACCATTTGATTGTGACAAACTCTGCCTTTTTCTTACTTCAGTGCCAATACTCAGCAATAACTCCCACTTTTTGAGATTCACATAATTAATATTGTACAGCTCCTCTCATTTCATTAATCGGGAACGCATCACGATTCAACGATACATGGTTGTTACTTTTCTTGTGAAGCTCTAATATCATGAAACCAGTGCTGTTTAAACGTTTCCCGGTAGCCGCACAATGATTTAAGCCAGCAACTAACGCAAAACTGAATAAAGCTGCTGAAATGTTATTCTTCAATAGCGAAACTGCATTGTCACAACAAAAATAAAATCTTTAATGTTTGCAATAGTGACTGTCCTTGGCAAAACCGTGGCCATTACAGAATACAAAACTTAATTAAATTCCGAGTAATGTTTTTTCAGTAGCATTTTTCATTCACCAATGTTTTCCCATCTTTAGTCATTTCACCCCATATGCATCCACAAAAAAAAAGGTTCAAATGGCTCTGAGCACTATGGGACTCATCTACCTAAGGACATCACACACATCCATGCCCGAGGCAGGATTCTAACCTGCGACCGTAGCGGTCGCGCGGTTCCAGACTGTAGCGCCTAGAACCCCTTGGCCACTTGGGCCGGCATGCATCCACAGCAATAGAACATTATATCATCACTTTTCAGAGTCATGTGCACGATATGGCACTGTTCGTGTTGTTCCTTACTTCGGTGTGCACTAACTTTTACATTTTGATCCGCGAAAGCAATACGTTCTGCAAGTATTACGATAAGTCCCTTTTTGCATAATATGCGCTTCTCTTCTTTTAATGAAACGTTTCCATACAACCCTGCACCCCACGAATGATTTTTTGCGCCCGTTTTGAGCGTCGCATTCTTGGAGACGTAACTGAAACTCATCTTTCTTGACTTAAGTTCATAATTTTTCAGCTGACCTTTCGCAACTAATAACACGGGTAAACACCGAAAGTTAATTTTTTTTTTCTAGGGTGAAACTTTCTATTGGCTTAAGTCCATTATTTTTCAGCTGGCCTTTCGCAATTAATAATACGGTTAAACACCGAAAGTGAATTATTTTTGTTCTAGGGTGAAACTTTCTACCGTTAGTATGAAGCTGTTTTTTTTAGTTGTTGTTTCATTCCCCCCCCCCCCACATGGCTGGTGGCTGGTAGCTGCCAGTCGTGAAAACATTGCAATCTTCATGCAATGGGTTTACAAATACCTAACCGAAACAGTGTAATGCGGATGGTGAAATATGTATAAATGATTGTGAAATTATTACAAATGTAACTTGTAGGCCTGTTCTCTATTTCTTAGGAGTTATCCATTCGTACGGGGATCTGCTGTTGCCCCACAGTCATCAATACGCAGGTGGGAAGACCTGTGCATCATCAGCCTGTGAGCCAAGCACACTTTGTTCCGTGTGTTATCGCTGTTATTTCAGTTGTTTGTGCTTCTTATTCTCTAAGCCTGAAATCGCGGATCGCCCCAGTATTTGTCTAGAAGAACGTGTAAAACTGCCAATAAGCTAAGCGCAGGCTGGCCGATGTAGCAGACCTTCAGCAGATAACCCGGCCCACGGATTCCGTCTGCTTCTGGCTATACACCCCATCTCGCCACCTAGTGCGCTACTACGTATTAGCTTGAAAGGGTACAGTACCGCCCGACAATTGAAAATAGGGACAACATTCTTCGTTATTCCTGTCATAACAGCATATTTTTTCTAATAATAACTCAATTTCAATAAATACAGCTAAGTCGGATACCAGTGTAGGAAAGAATGACAATTTATTTATTTAATTGATTACATGTGCACTCCCACAAAATAAATCCCTACACCCAATTTGGTGAGATCTGCGAAATGAATGAATGTATGGTCGTCTGCTAACCGCAGATAGTGAATGTTCAATATATGATCATCTTTGAGACGGTCCTTTGGTCACCTTTGGTGGAACGAAAGAGATGAAATTTACCTGAGCTTTGAGCGCCTGAGATGTGGCTGACCAATGGGTCGCATGGTCTTCCCCCACCTCGACAGAGGTGCGAGATGACTTGAAGAACGGCCATGTTTTCAGCATTCTGGCGCTGGATCTTATTTTGGTATGACCTGTCTTAGGTGTGCTCCGTAAAGACAAAAGAGTGGATAGAATGGTACGCATGTGTAATACTTAAGAGTAGTTTGGAATAATAATTTCTCTATTTCAGGAACTTTTGTGGGGAGAATTAAATGTCAGGCAGGTAATAATTAGGGGATCGTAGTAATCTTCAAATGGTTCAAATGGCGCTGAGCACTATGGGACTCAACTGCTGAGGTCATTAGTCCCCTAGAACTTAGAACTAGTTAAACCTAACTAACCTAAGGACATCACAAACATCCATGCCCGAGGCAGGATTCGAACCTGCGACCGTAGCGGTCTTGCGGTTCCAGACTGCAGCGCCTTTAACCGCACGGCCACTTCGGCCGGCTTAGTAATCTTCGGAAGTGACCAACGGACACAATGAAACCACGTGTAGCAATAAGTTGAAATACTTCCGAGTGCTAAAGTTAAGCTGAATTACTGGCGTGTGTACTATAAGTTGGAAATATTTAAGAAATGGCGTGTGGAGGACTTGAAATTAGTGACGAGCACTTCCACGTGGTGAGTACTGTGTGAGTCTCAATCAGTGTATGAGACAAAGGATAAGGAGAAGTACTCGTCCATGGTATCAGTTGAGGACTCGCGTGTGTGACGAATATGTTCTTAATATTACTTTGCGTGTTATGTTTCCGTGTGACGCTTGATTCAAACTATAATATTCTGAGAGTGAAGCAAGGTGAGTCAGCCGTCTATCCAGCAACGCCACTTGGCTTGCATTGCACAGGAAGACGTGCACACATCCTCCAGAGTTCATAGTAGGAAAGAAAAGCTACGAAGTGGGGAAGTGTCGTGTGAAACTGGGATGAATACAAATTGAAGTGGGAAAGCTGAAAGTGATGTGATTATAACGTTGTGACTATACCTTATGTTGTATTCCATGTTGCCAGTGCGGTGCATTTCATGTAATTTAAGTATGTGTGGTTTGCATGGGAGAGTAGCAAGATAGGAACAGAGGTAGTGGGTTATGTATGTTCCTTTTGTACCGCTCGGTCTGGAGGAAATTTTCGTGATGATGGGTGTGAGAGTCGAAGTGTGAGATATAGCAAAATATCCACCATCCTATCGAGAAAGTGCACTGTAGTGTTAGATAATTACGAGACCATAAGATAGAGAATCACCAGTGTAAAGCCATGCCCACTGGGCGGAGTTTCTCATGTGCAACTGTTGTAGAAAATGTAATGGTGTGTTTAGGTTATAGAATTTATCGGAATAAAAAAGATAGTGAAAAGAAAAAGATTGGTGGCCTTTTCCTTCGAACAGTATGTTGTCATGATACCCAGAATTTATAATGTGTGCGCCATTCATATTCAGTGCGATGGCCACGTGTTGATCAAGGCCGTTGGGTAAGAAAGAAAATGTGGTACTGCCAGTGCGTAGTGAACAGTCAGAGTTGTGTAAATTACTAATAGTCAGAAGTGCGTTATCCGTTTCCGTTGCGTAATATTCAAACAGGAGAACAATTTGTAACTTAATTGTGAGTATTAGAGCTCATGTTACTCGATAAATAAGAATGAATCCACTCGCTTGGCAGACCACTCATCTTGCAGGCCTGATTGCTTGATGCCACAGTATGAGCAAGGCATGTGGGTGTCTCTCAAGCTACACGAGTACGTCATAGGAAAAATGAGCATCGATATTATCAAACAAATGTTAATTACCGTTGCTTTTAATTAATAACAAAAATAAATGTAAATTATTATTATACATCTATAAATATGGCGCAGAAAGGGGCAATTTTAAAACAAAGCACTGCAAATTCGCCAAAATTTGAAGGATGTGGACTGCGGAGGGTTGGTCATAGAAGTGAGCATTAGGAGTTCTACTGGGTGTTAATAGGTTGAGGGTGCAATGAAAGAGGCCCTGTGGGTTGTCACTGTGGAGATGAGTGTAAGTTTTATACTCTGGAAACAGAAGCGGGAGAATCGGGCCTGCGACAGGTTACAGTGTAAAGGGAAAAGGGATGTGGTTCTTACATCTAAATTTACATTTATGCTCCACAACTCAAGTTTAAAAAAAACCGTGTTACTGTCTACACCTATCTACTTTGATGTTTATTACAACGATTGAAGTTATGTACTATTTTACAAGTTAGTTGTTACAAGTCGTTATTATATCCACAACTAAGCACGTCGAAGCGAGTAGCCTTCCCTCTAACTTGGAAGTGGGCTGACTATTGCTACTGCTATTACTACTACTGCATTATTAATTTCTCCATGATGGATGGCACTGACTCCGCAAACGTGTACAGTTAATGAGAAGCCGCTCCAGTTGTTGATGAGAACTTTATTAAGGTCACGACCGGTTTCCGATTTAACTCCAGTCCATTTTCAAGTGGATACGATACCACCAGTTTTAATGCATATTATGATGGATAGAAAAATATTTTACTTGATAGGATATGAAAAACATATCTTAGATATGTAGAGTATAAGTATAGAAAAATATAAGATTTAAATTACAGCACAATGGAAGTCGATGGATACACAAAAATTTTTCATAATCGAAAAAAACAGAGCTTATATATCTACAATATAAGTACCGAATGAATTTATAACGAGCAGTCACATGCCGGCCGCTGTGGCCGAGCGGTTCTAGGCGCTTCAGTCCGGAACCGCGCTGCTGGTACGGTCGCAGGCTCGAATCCTGCCTCGGGCATGGATGTGTGTGATGTCCTTAGGTTAGTTAGGTTTAAGTAGTTATAAGTCTAGGGAACTGATGACCTCAGATGTTAAGTTCCATAGTGCTCAGAGTCATTTGAACCACTTTTGAGCAGTCGCATGAATACGAGACAGGCAGAAAGAAGAGAGTAAACTGCATAGTGTTTCAAAAGTAATCGCCATAACCATTAATACATTTATCACACCATGAGACAAAACGGTCAATGCCTTGATGAAAAAATGTTCGCGGCTGCCTACGGAATTATGATTGTACCGAGGCGTACACCTTTTCGTCCGAAGTAAACCGACGACTACGAATGGTTTTCTTCAGGGCTCCAGAAACATCGGAATCGCACGGAAAGAAATCGGGACTGTGCAGAATATGTGCAAAGGCTACCCAGAAAAACTTCTGCAGGGTAGTGAAACAATCATGGCTACATGTGGATGTCCGAACATTATGAAGGCGTAGAGCGTCTTTCCTCACACTGGAATAAATGTATTAATAGTTGTACTTTTGAAATTATAAACAATTTAATTACATTTTTCCATCTGCCTTGTTTTCATTTGCCTACCCCTTACTGTACAAAGTAAGATATATAAAGTGATTCCGTAATGATGTCGCAAACTTTCAGGGATGATGGAAAAAGGGAAATACACTCAAGAGCCAAAGAAACGGGTACACCTGCCTAATACCGTGTGTCGTTACCGCGAGCACGCAGAAGTGCCGCAGTACCACGTGGCATGGACTCCACTTATATCTGAAGTACAGTCATGGACTGTGCGGCTAATCCCGACGGAGGTTCGAGTCCTCCCTCGGGCATGGGTGTGTGTGTTCGTCCATAGGATAATTAAGATTAAGTAGTGTGTAAGCTTAGGGACTGATGACCTTAGCAGTTAAGTCCCTTACTATTTCACACACATTTTGTCTGAAGTAGCGCTGGAGGAAACAGACACGATGAGTCCTGCAGGGCTGTCCATAAATCACTAAGAGTACGAGGAGTGTAGATCTCTTCTGAACAGCATGTTGCAAGGCATCCCAGATATGCTGAACAATATTCGCATCTGGGAAGTTTGGTTTCCAGCGGAAGTGTTTAAACTCATTAGAGTGTTCCTGGAGCCACTCTGTAGCAATTCTGGACATGTGGGGTGTCGCATTGTCCTGCTGGAATTGCCCAAGTCTGTCGGAATGCACAATGGACATCAATGGATGCAGGTGATCAGACAAAATGCTTACGTACGTTTCGCCTGTCAGAGTCGTATCTAGACGTATCAGGGGCCCCATATCACTCCAACTGCACACGCCCCCACTCAATCACAGAGTCTCCACCAGATTGATCAACCCCTGCTGTCATGCAGGGTCCATGGATTCATGAGGTTGTCTCCGTACCTGTACACGTCCATCCGCTCGATGCGTTTTGAAATAAGAGTCGTCCGACCAGGCAACACGTTTCCAATCATCAACAGTCCAATGTAGGTGTTGACGGGCCCAGGCGAAGCGTAAAGCTTTGTGTCGTGCAGTTATCACGGGTATACGAGTGCTGAAGTGCTCCGAAAGGCCGTATCGATGATATTTCGTTGATTGGTTCGCACGCTGACACTAGCAATTTGCGGAAGGGTTGCACTTTTAGACGTTGAAAGATTCTCTTCAGTCGTCGTCGATGGAATTCTTGCAGGATCTTTTTCCGGCCGCAGCTAAGTCGGAGATTTGATGTTTTATCGGATTCCTGATATTCACGGCACACGCATGAAATGGTCGTACAGGAAAATTCCCACTTCATTGCTACCTCGAAGATGCTGTGACCTATCGCTCGTGCGCAGACTATAGCACCATGTTAAAACTTACTTAAATCTTGATAACCTGCCATTGCAGCAGCAGTAACCGATGTAACAACTGCGCCAGGCACTTGTTGTATTATATAGGCGTTACCGACCGCAGCGCCGTAGTCTGCCTGCTTACATACCGCCGTATTTGGATACGCGTATCTATACCAGTTTCTTTGACGGTTCAGTGTGTATAAATTGGAAGTAAGCAACTCTGGTCCGTAAACGACGGAGTTGAAAGCTATAAACGGAAATCGTAGTGATACCTCTGACAGTGGAATTGATGTTGTTGTTAAGATTACAGGGCAGGCAACTTTCAAAGGTGGCAGTGTGGACCAAAACAAGAAAAACATGTATACTAAACATGTGCTGTAAAATGCATAGTTTGAAGGCAATGAGCACTTGTTCATCTTCTATACTGCAAAACACGTCTCTTCTATTACAAGCTCTTTTGTTTCCATATTTTTGGAAGAGGTAGTATGGATCAAATAATAAAAAAGTTCCAGTACCTACGGGCTCGAAAATGCTTACCCTAACAGCTATGGGCACTTCTTCAGTGGAAAATATGTGTTTCCCAATATCGAAGATGAAAAAGTGCTCACAGCTGTTTTCGTCCACACTGACGCCTCTGAAAGTTGCCTATCCTACAGTGTTAGCAGCAACGGTGCCGGTACATCTATTCCACCATCAGAGGTATCAGAACGACTTTCAATTATAGACACATTTACGCTCCTCCATAATCCCTGAAAGTTTGTAACAGCATCATGGAAGTCGCCTGTATATTCATTCTGTACTCATACTATATTTAATTATCTAAGATTTGTTTTTCGTGTCGTATAATGTAAAATATTTATGCATCCATCATATTAGGCCTATGCATTAACATTGGCAATTTCATTTTCACCTGAAAATGCTCTGATGTAAAGGCTGAAACCAGTCGTAGACGTAGCAACTGGAATGGCCTTTCAGTAATACTACTACCATAGCCAATCCAACTATCCGGAAGGTGACTACTTACACATTAAGCATAACCAATGGTGTTATTCGTAAATTAAATTTCTTGTATTATACAGTTCCACATTAACAGAACAAACTAATCGTAACAGTTTCCTGCGCTGTATTATGCACATAATCATGAAACAAAGAAAAATAAAATTGCGTATTTAAAAAAGAAGATTAAGAGATAAACATGAGTAAAGCATTCTCTAAAACTACCCAGATTCTGTGTCTCAATTGGTATTTGTTTCGTATGTGGAACCTCCATTCTTCAGGGATACACTGTCTAATAGGGCTTCCATATTTTTAGTTCTTGCGACAGCGTCCGACCTTTTTATGTGAAAATTTGCAGCCCTCTGCCGCTTGAGGGCTCCGAACTGCAGCGTGCAACGTCTCGTTGTGTAACTTTAACTATGTCGGTGCGTGAGAAAGAGCACGCTGCAATCGAGTTTCAAGTACAAAGAGATCACACATGGAGCACCCCCTCCATCAGCATGACAATACCAGATCACATACGAGCGCTGTGACGTCAGCAACAGTCCGATGCCTTGATTTCTTTGTCATCGACCATCCTCCATACAGTCGCGGCGTGGCCCCATCCGATTTTCATGTTTCCAAAACTGAAAGTATACCTTCGAAGACTTACTTGTGAAAGTGAGATGAAATTTCTGCCCTGTCAACAGTGTCAGACCTTCTACAGTGACGGTATCAACGAACTGGTCTCTCGATGGAAGAAGCGTATTCGTCGCCTGGGTGACTGTGTTGATAAATTAATATGTAGACAGAAAAGCAGGCAAGCTTTCATATAAAGAATGCCAAGCATTACTTCTCACCACGCACTCGCAGTTTGTTCTTGAATATTCGAAATGAGTACGGACAGAGATAGGTAAAGATAGATAGGGAAGAGGGAGTAGTATAGAGTAGGATAGGGAGGGAAGAGTGTTCAAAAAGGATGCGTAAACAGCGGACTGGAAGTGGGAGTTGACAGAAAGTTCAGTGGAAAAGAATATACGTGCAATATGTGTGGATGACGTGAGGGTACATTTGTATCGCATCTAAGTTTAGTTTGCGACAACTGTGGTGCGAAATTTTCGGCTTGCTGAGTCACCGAGTTTCAGTCGATAACTGCGTGTGGGCGCGTCAGTCGCACCGGAAATCTTACAGAATAATACGTCTATTGATAACTCGGCGGCAGCCAGCCGCCCGGAACGGACTTCCTATGTTCGCGCGTGCGCAGAGCTGCTGAGCGGGGAAGGAGGCTGTCACGGTGACGCGTGCCGTCGCACATGGCTCACGCCTGTAACTCTGCTTTTCGGAAGCTCATGCCGAGTCTCGGATGGACTCCCGGACAGCTCTTCTTCCTCGTCCGCTTCACGGGAGTGTCCGTTCTGCCTGACGTAACCGCAGTCTTCCGACACCTCCCACGCAGCGTGCGATGTTCCATTTTAACGTTTCCCTTCACATTCTCAGAACGTCTCGCCGGTTCAGCTGCGGTCGTGCAGTTCCGAACAGCCACAGTTCCAGCTGCGGCTACCAATGACTCCCTGTCGCGACGACTGAGCGATCTGCCACAGTGACTGAGGCTCCAAGTTCTCATTCCGGAGTTGTTGTTGTTGTGGTCTTCAGTCCTGAGACTGGTTTAATGCAGCTCTCCATGCTACTCTATCCTGTGCAAGCTTCTTCATCTCTCAGTACTTACTGCAACCTACATCCTTATGAATCTGCTTAGTGTATTCATCTCTTGGTCTCCCTCTACGATTTTTACCCTCCACGCAGCCCTCCAATACCAAATTTGTGATCCCTTGATGCCTCAGAACATGCCCTATCAACTGGTCCCTTCTTCTCGCGAAGCTGTGCCACAAACTCCTATTCTCCCCTATTCTATTCAATACCTCCTTATTAGTTACGTGGTCTACCCACCTAATCTTCGGCATTCTTCTGCAGCACCACATTTCGAAAGCTTCTATTCTCTTCTTGTCCAAACTATTTATCGTCCATGTTTCACTTCCATACATGGCTACACTCCATACAAATACTTTCAGAAACGACTTCCTGACACTTAAATCTATACTCGATGTTAACAAGTTCCTCTTCTTCAGAAACGCTTTCCTTGCCATTTCCAGTCTACATTTTATATCCTCTCTACTTCGACCATCATCAGTTATTTTGCTCCCCAAATAGCAAAACTCCTTTACTACTTTCAGTGTCTCGTTTCCAAGTCTAACACCCTCAGCGTCACATGATTTAATTCGACTACATTCCATTATCCTCGTTTTGCTTTTGTTGATGTTCATCTTATATCCTCCTTTCAAGCCACTGTCCATTCCGTTCAACTGCTCTTCCATTTCGAAGTAGTCTGGTTCAAATCCCTTCCCGTCACGCGGAACGCAGATAAAATACGACGACGGTTTCAAAAGTTCGCGGACTCAGCACCAGATGTCAGTGCTAGTTCAACAAAGTTCTCTCGTAGTAATAGGTCACCCTATGTGAGTGGCCGGCCCTGTGGTCGAGCAGCTCTAGACGCTTCGCTCCGAAACCACGAGACTACTACGGTCGCAGATTCGAATCCTGCATAGGGCATGGATGTGTGTGATGTCCTTAGGTTAGTTAGGTTTAAGTAGTTCTAAGTTTAGGGGACTGATGAGCTCAGATGTTAAGTCCCATAGTGCTCAGAGCCATTTGAAATACTATGCTAAACTCCTGGACCAACAACAGCAAAAGACACGTGGAGAAAAGTCTAGGTATGACAAGGAAGAAAGTCATCTTTCATCAAGATAATGCGGTCCACACATGAGTGCCATTGCCATGAGAAAAATATGTGAACTAACATAGGAACTGTTGCTACATCCGCCTTTCTGCCTTATTCGCCTGATTTGGCACGATCAGACTTCATTCTTTTCTAGGAGCTCGAAATTTTCCTCGGTGGATGGAGATTTTCTTTAAACGAAGCACTGACGGCTGAACTTGACAGGAATGTTTTAGGCCTGGGGGAATCTAATTTTGAGATGGGCCAAGGCAGTGGAACATCACTGGACCAAGTGCGTTAGTCTAAAGAGAGATTATACTGAAAAATAAACGACGTAACTGGGTTAAGACGTTTCTTTCTATTCTATTCCGATAACTTTTCAGACTACCCTCGTATCTAAAACGCTACACGACGAAGGTCGACGAAGACAAATATGATGGGCACTACGTACTCAGAGCGCAACAAAACCCATATTTGTGTCTATAGTCCTCAAACTACCTTGTGGTGAGTGTTAGTGGGTACTTTCGGTACCACTAACATTCTCTCCCTTTCCTGTTTCATTCAAAAATGTCACGATTGTCGGTAAATCTCTGCAGTAGATCTAATTTCTCGAATTTTCTCGTTTTGGTCATTTTGCGAGATATATGTGAGAGGAAATATAATAACATGTAGCCCGACCATACCTGGAACGTACTCTCTCTGAATTTCAGTGTTAAACCTCTCAGTTCTGCACAACGCTTCTCTTGTAGCGTCTGGCATTCGATCTTGTTGAACATTTCAGGTACGCTCTTCCGTCCACTGAACGACCCGTGCTGCTCTACGTTGGATCTTCTCTGTCTCTTCTGTTAATCAATCCTGGTAAGAGTCCCAGACTGATGAATGGGGCGGAGGAATCGGCCTGGACATAAGGTGGTTAGGAGCAAACGGGTGCAAGTGACATCTCCCACAAAAATGAGATAAGTGCATCTAGAGCATGGTAAGGCATGTAAATTTTGCTGTGGCAAAGGGATACATGTGAAATCCCATTCCGTGCTACTCCATGGTGAACGTAAAGAAAAATAGTTAAAGCTGTTACGAAACAGTTACATTCCTGTATGTTTATACCGATTTTTAGTGGTATATATTATCTATAGTGAAGTGACTCAGGTGGTGTGAAATTTTTCAATAATGGGATAAAGCATTAGCAGTAATCTTTATCATTTTATTTTATTGTAGTAACCCACAAATGATATGGTGTTCATGTAACACTATATAAATATTTTGTTACAGCTCTAAATCGCAGTTTTATGATAAATGAATTGATAACAACCAATTATAAAGCATTCTAGAGAAAACATAAATCACATTCTTCTTGATTCACAATAGTCTGGAAGAAAAGGGATACAAGTGCATACCGACTTTTACGAATTGTGATATAAAACTGTTCATTTATATTAACCTGTTATTCCAACAAGCGAACAGAAAACTGTACAAAAGAAAGGAAATTCCACTTTGTAGTCTCAAGAGAATCCTGAAAGATTGTGAACATTAACTTCTTAAAACTACGGTAAGTATACTTACTTCCCTTTGCTTCTGATCCCCTCAAAAGCTTTGTAAGTCATTTCTTTCGAGGATGAATGACATTTCCTTAAGCTCTGCCACTGAATCTCAGACTGGCTGGTTCTCCTGCAGTTTGTTGTAAGTGGTCACTCCGGAATGGTACCCCTTGTATTTTACGGTAGCGCTTTGTCGCTAATCGAGCAGTTTTACGTTAGTGGTATTATCCACCCGCTTATGCGTAATATGTGATGTTAGTTTACTTCCAGGGTCAACTGTCATTCCCTGTGCCACTCATCGACGAAAATCGACAAAAACGAGTACACAGACCACAAAATATCAAAGCACGACAGGCGGTATAAATAAAACTGACGAGACAGAAACCGGTAGCAGTGAGAGTAGTTCAGGCAACTACGACCCAGAAAACAGTGATGACCAATTGACACCGACTAGAATAACTCATTTTAGGTGCTAAACACTGACTACAACGACTTAAATGCATACAGGAATGACAAAAAAGTAATAAAAATCAATAGTAGGATGACACAAACAATATACAGCAACACCAATGTGATTGTACTATAGACCTAACACAACGTTAACATTATGTATTAAATCTGCATAATGTATTACACGCTGGTCTCTATCTACATTCTTCGCCCTCCATAATTATTTCAATTACCAAATTGACGATTCGGTGACGCCTCAGGATGTCTCTAACCAAACAATCCCTTTTTTTAGTGAAGTTGTGTCCTAAATTCCTGTATTCACCAATTAGATTCAATATCCCTTCATTTATTATTCGCCCTACCCACTTAATATTCAGCAGTCTTCTGTAGCACTACATTTCGAAAGCTTTTGGTCTCTTCTTGTCTGAACTGTTTATCGTCCATGTTTCACTTCCATACATGGCTATACTCCATACAACTTCTTTCAGAATAGACTTCCTAACACTTAAATTTATATTCAGTGGTAACAAATGTCTCTTTCTCAAAATAGAAAGGAACCTTTTTTTGTCATTGCAGATCTGCATTTTATATCCTGTCTACTTCTGCTATCGTCAGTTATTATTCTGCCCAAATAGCAAACCCAATCGACATCTTTAGTATCCAGTCTCCTAGTCTAATTCCCTTAACATAGCCTGGTTTACTTCCACTACATTCTGTTACCCTTGTTTAACTTTTGTTTATGTTTATCTTACAATCTCTTTTTAATACACTGCCTGTTCCGTTCAACAGCTCTTGGAAGCCCTATTCCACTACTTGCTAAATGTGCAAATTGAATAACATCGAGGATGGGCTACAACCCGGCCTCATTCCCTTATCAACGACCGTCTTCCCTCAAGTACGTTTACTTTAATGACTGCAGTCTGAGCCGGCCGCAGTGGCCGAGCGGTTGTAGGCGCTTCAGTCTGGAACCGCGCGACCTCTACGGTCGCAGATTCGAATCCTGCCGCGGGCATGGATGTGTGTGATGTCCTTAGGGTAGTTAGGTTTAAGTAGTTCTAAGTTCTAGGGGACTGATGACCTCAGCAGTTAAGTCCCATAGTGCTCAGAGCCATTTTTTGACTGCAGTTTGATTTCTGTAGAAGTTATCAATAACCTTTCGCTCCCTTTACTATGTCACTGCTACCTTAATAATTTCCAAGGGTTTAGTCCAATTAACGTTATCAAAAGCTTTCTCCAAATATACAAATGCTAAAGATGCATTTTTTCAGGCAATCTTGTAAGGTAAACCGTAGGGTCCAAATTACCACGTGAATTTCTACATTTCTCCGGAACTCAAACTGATCTAGAATGAAATTTTCACTCTACAGCGGAGTGTGCGCTGATATGAAACTTCCTGGCAGATTAAAACTGTGTGCCGGATCGAGACTCGAACTCGGGACCTTTGCCTTTCGCGGGCAAGTGCTCTACCAACTGAGCTACCGAAGCACGACTCACGCCCCGTCCTCACAGCTTTAATTCCGCTGAAACCTTCCCGTCTCCTCTATTTCTCTCTTTTTTTTTTACGCAACTTTCCCTTCTACAATAACCTATGAAACTTTTCCTTAGGATTTCTATCTCTTGCTTAATAATAACAAATAAAATCTTACCTTTGAAATTTATTCTCTTTCTCAATCTTCGCATACAAATTTAATTGCTGCTTATTAAAGGTGAATTTCTGATTATTTCGACGAAACATAGAATGTGTCGTCGTCGTGGCCGTCAGTCGTTATCTGCAATAACCCAGAACTGTTCATTACCTTTTTTACTGTTACTGGATAGCCATGTGACTGCTACATCGAACTGCAACATGAATATACTTACTCTGGTTTACTATACACTATTAGCTGCTGGAGGGCTGTCATAATAAGTGGCTGTATTTATTACCAAAGTTGGCGTTATTCTTTAATAGCAAAGCTGACGTTATTCTTTAATTAATTTGACTCCCTGCCGCCGTTGGATATGCAGCTGCCAGCAGCAAGTCGTATACTCTTAGCTCACTTATTTGTTACATAGTTTAATTCTTAATTTCTTTGCGTGTTTTTGGGTACTTGCATTGTTTAATTCATAAATTTCGGGCGTATTACAGTATTTGAGAGTTGTAGCATCGCGTTTTAGTACCTGAACAGTGTAAAATCGTGTAGTCTCCTTCTGCCGCCGAGCAGTGTGTCAGCAATGCGCAAGTAGTAGCATTACCGCATTTACTAGGCAGTCTTGTATTTTAATAACCTTTTCAGTTTTGTGTGGAATTGTTTGTGCTCTCTGTAGATTAGTTCAGACGTTCTTTTCACAATAGTATTTAGCATGGATAGGGACTGCGACTGCTGTGTTCGGATGCAGGCTGAGTTGGCATCCCTTCGCTCCCAGCTTCCGGCAGTGTTGGCTTCGGTCACACAGCTTCAGACTGTTGCCAATGGGCATCACTGTGGGGGTCCGGGCGGGGGTTTGTCGGGGACGGCCAGCTCGTCCCACGCATCCCCCGATCGGACTACGGCTGTGGCTGCCCGGGATACTGCCCACATTGGGGCTGACCCCTCACCCGTGGTAGAGTGGGAGGTGGTCTCGAGGTGTGGCAGGGGGCGAAAGACATTCCAGAGGGCTGAACGGAAGGCCTCCCCAGTTTGACGAACCAGTTTCAGGCTCTGTCTCCGGCTGATACTGATCTTCGGCCTGACATGGCTGCTTGTCCTGTTCCAGAGGTTGCCCCTCAGTCTGCAAGATCCGGGCGGTCGCAGAGGGTGGGCTTACTGGTAGTTGGGAGCTCCAACGTCAGGCGCGTAATGGGGCCCCTTAGGGATATGGCAGCAAGAGAGGGGAAGAAAACCTATGTGCACTCAGTGTGCATACCGGGAGGAGTCATTCCAGATGTGGAAAGGGTCCTTCCGGATGCCATGAAGGGTACAGGGTGCACCCATCTGCAGGTGGTCGCTCATGTCGGCACCAATGACGTGTGTCGCTATGGATCAGAGGAAATCCTCTCTGGCTTCTGGCGGCTATCTGATTTGGTGAAGACTGCCAGTCTCACTAGCGGGATGAAAGCAGAGCTCACCATCTGCAGCATCGCCGACAGGACTGACTGTGGACCTTTGGTACAGAGCCGAGTGGAGGGTCTGAATCAGAGGCTGAGACGGTTCTGCGACCGTGTGGGCTGCAGATTCCTCGACTTGCGCCATAGGGTAGTGGCGTTTCTGGTTCCACTGGATAGGTTAGGAGTCCACTACACCCAGCAGTCGGGTACATGGGTAGCAGGGGCTGTGTGCCGTGAACTGGGCGGTTTTTTAGGTCAGATGGCCTCGGGAAAGTACAGCCAGGGCAACAGCCTAAAGGGTGCGGGGCAAAGTCAAGATATGCAGGGACCAAGCAGCAACAGGTATTGTAATTGTAAACTGTCGAAGCTGCGTTGGTAAAGTACCGGAACTTCAAGCGCTGATAGAAAGCACCGAAGCTGAAATCGTTATAGGTACAGAAAGCTGGCTGCAGCCAGAGATAAATTCTGCCGAAGTTTTTACAAAGGCACAGATGGTGTTAAGAAAAGATAGATTGCATGCAACTGGTGGTGGAGTGTTTGTCGCTGTTAGTAGTAGTTTATCCTGTAGTGAAATAGAAGTGGATACTTCCTGTGAATTATTATGGGTGGAGGTTATACTCAACAACCGAGCTAGGTTAATAATTGGCTCCTTTTACCGACCTCCAGACTCAGCAGCATTAGTGGCAGAACAACTGAGAGAAAATCTGGAATACGTTTCACACAAATTTCCTCAGCATGTCATAGTCTTAGGTGTAGATTTCAATTTGCCAGATATAGACTGGGACACACAGATGTTTAGGACGGGCGGTAGGGACAGAGCATCGAGTGACATTATACTGAGTACACATCCGAAAATTACCTCGAGCAATTAAACAGAGAACCGACTCGTGGAGATAACATCTTGGACCTACTGATAACAAACAGACCCGAATTTTTCGATTCTGTAAGCGCACAACAGGGAATCAGTGATCATAAGGCCGTTGCAGCATCCCTGAATATGGAAGTAAATAGGAATATAAAAAAAGGGAGGTAGGTTTATCTGTTTAGCAAGAGTAATAGGAGGCATATTTCAGACTACCTAACAGACAAAAACGAAAACTTCTGTTCCGACACTGACAATGTTGAGTGTTTATGGAAAAAGTTCAAGGCAATCGTAAAATGCGTTTTAGACAGGTACGTGTCGAGTAAAACTGTGAGGGACGGGAAAAACCCACCGTGGTTCAACAACAAAGTTAGGAAACTACTGCGAAAGCAAAGAGAGCTTCACTGCAAGTTTAAACGCAGCCAAAACTTCTGAGACAAACAGAAGCTAAACGATATCAAAGTTAGCGTAAGGAGGGCTATGACTGAAGCGTTCAGTGAATTCGAAAGTAAAATTCTATGTACCGACTTGACAGAAAATCCTGGGAAGTTCTGGTCTTACGTTAAATCAGTAAGTGGATCGAAACAGCATATCCAGACACTCTGGGATGATGATAGCATTGAAACAGAGGATGACACGCGTAAAGCTGAAATACTAAACACCTTTTTCCAAAGCTGTTTCACAGAGAGCAGAAGCGCTAAACTATAGACGTATATCTCTGTCATCGATCTGTTGTAGAATTTTAGAACATGTTTTTCGCTCGCGTATCATGTAATTTCTGGAAACCCAGAATCTACTCTGTAGGAATCAACATGGATTCCGGAAACAGCGATCGTGTGAGACCCAACTCGCTTTATTTGTTCATGAGACCCAGAACATATTAGATACAGGCTCCGAGGTAGACGCCATTTTCCTTGACTTCCGGAAGGCGTTCGATACAGTTTCGCACTGTCGCCTGATAAAGTAAGAGCCTACGGAAAATTAGACCAGCTGTGTGGCTGGATTGAAGAGTTTTTAGCAAACAGAACACAGCATGTTGTTCTCAATGGAGACACGTCTACAGACGTTAAAGTAACCTCTGGCGAACCACAGGGGAGTGTTATGGGACCATAATCCTTTACAGAATATATATAAATGACCTAGTAGACAGTGTCGGAAGTTCCATGCGGCTTTTCGCGGATGATGCTGTAGTATACAGAGAAGTTCAGCATTAGAAAATTGCAGCGAAATGCAGGAAGATATGCAACGGATAGGCACTTGGTGCAGGAAGTGGCAACTGAGCCTTAACATAGACAAATGTAATGTATTGCGAATACATAGAAAGAAGGATCCTTTATTGTATGATTATATGATAGCGGAACAAATACTGGTAGTAGTTACTTCTGTAAAATATCTGGGAGTATGCGTACGGAACGATTTGAAGTGGAATGATCATATAAAATTAATTGTTGGTAAGGCGGTTGCCAGGCTGAGATTCATTGGGAGAGTCCTTAGAAGATGTAGTCCATCAACAAAAGAGGTGGCTTACAAAACACTCGTTCGTGCTATACTTGAGTATTGCTCGTCAGTGTGGGGTCCGTGCCAGGTCGGGTTGACAGAGGAAATAGAGAAGATCCAAAGAAGAGCGGCGCGTTTCGTCACAGGGTTATTTGGTAAGCGTGATAGCGTTACGGAGATGTTTAGCAAACTCAAGTGGCAGACTCTCCAAGACAGGCGCAATGCATCCCGGTGTAGCATGCTGTCCAGGTTTCAAGAGGGTGCGTTTCCGGATGAGGTATCGAATATATTGCTTGCCCATACTTATACCTCCCGAGGAGATCACGAATGTGAAATTAGAGAGATTCGAGCGCGCACGGAGGCTTTCCGGCAGTCGTTCTTCCCGCGAACCATACGCGAGTGGAACAGGAAAGGGAGGTAATGACAGTGGCGCGTAAAGTGCCCTCCGCCACACACCGTTGGGTGGCTTGCGGAGTATAAATGTAGATGTAGATGTAGGTGTAGAAGTTACGTAATTCATAGTTACACTTTTTCTTGACAACAATAAAATTTTTGCAAAGTTTTACGTTGATGGTTTTTTTTGGGATGGATTTTAATCAGTAATGCAACATTGTTGGCAAAAATTAATTATATTGTAATTCAATAATATTAGTTCCTCTTATGATAGTAGTTAGCTGATGTCTCTGTACATCCGTTTATAATCCCTTGTAAAGCATAGCTGGTGGCTAGCAGGTACACTGCTCCTCTCAACCTCTCGCTTCAGACCTGCTACCGACTCGCTTCACTTCTCGCTTATTACTGACTTCCTACGAACGCTAAAGTGCGGTCTCTCCTGCCAACAATGCTTTCTGGTGCAGACAACCCCTGCTAACATTACAAAATGTATCAATACGCGGCCTTTCCCGCTTTTTTCTTAAAATGTATCCATACGCGGTCTCTCCCGACCTTTTTAAAATTATATCAATGAGCGGTCTCTCTTGCCAACAATACTTTGGTGTAGACATTCCCTGCTACCGCAATTATTTCCAACATGACAAATATTTATTATTCCTACTTAATCCTATTAATAAAATATAAACATATTTCATAAGTTGTGGTTTGACAATAGACAATAGAAATATACACGTCTTACACCGCCAGTTCCTCGTGTCCTCTTCCAGGGGTGCTAGTTCTGCAAGGTTCGCAGGAGAGCTTCTGTGAAGTCTGGAAGGTAGGGGACGAGGTATTAGCGGAATTAAAACTGTGAGGACGGGGGTTGAGTCGTGCTTGGGTAGCTAAGCTGGTGGATCACTTGTTCACAAAAGGCAAAGGTCCCGAGTTCGAGTCTCGGTCCGGCACACAGTTTTAATCTGCCAGGAAGTTTCAAACTGATCTTCTTGGATGTAGACTTCTATTAATCATTCCATTTTTCTGTAAATAATTCATATAATTTATTATGCAACGATGGCTCATAAAACTGATAGCTCGGTAATATTCACACCGGCCAGCATCTGTTGTATTTTGAATTGTCATTATTACTTTACGTTATTGCAGTTCCCGTGTTTTTCAGAAGAACAATGCAATGACACTACGGTGATTACAAATATTACGAAATATATGAAACGTATTCGCAGTTGCGACTACGAATAGCAATCAGCTATATAAAGGAATGACGACAGTAAAAATTTGTAACAGGCCGGGACTCGAACCTGGGTTCCTCGCTTTACGTTAGCGGTTGCCTTAACCTTTCTTTTGGTGTGTTTGATCGTATCGCACGTCACATGATATCCGTTGAAGTTCGTTGTTGATCCTTTGACTCAGTTTTTTTATTACAGAGGCCAGCCAGCCCTCTGACCGAACACGTTGGCCTACCGTTCCGGCGTTTACGAATGATGATGGTGATGAAATAATGAGGACAACACAAGAACCCATTCCCCGAGCAGAGAAATTCCCCAACCTGGCCGGGGATCGAACCTGCGGCCCCGTGATCCACAGGCAGCAACCACTAGACTACGAGCTGCGGACGCTTTGGCTATTCGTGCACGACTCACGGCCAGATCCAAACATCCATGTCTCGTCATTCCTGTATCGCAAACCTGTAATCGTATACACATGGTGTACTTCCCGTACAGAAGAGGGCACATGAATTGAAAGCCGCTCTCTGGTATCGGCGGATAAATACGATAGTGCAGTGCCTGTGTTGTTCAGAAGAATGTTCCTTCGGACATGTATACATGTTCTCGCAAAACATTGGGCCGCGGTTCCAGCAATTTGAAGGCATCAGGGTTGTTTATATAAGGAGAAAAACGCAGGTAGGTTCTGCGTATTCGTTCACGAGATGGAGCGTATTGAAGAGTTTTTTGCTCGTAGTCCACTAATGTCTATTAATCGTGCAAGCCGAGAGTTACCCACCCCTTCATTTCTCTGTCTGTCTGATGCCTTCCGAAGCGACGTCTGAGTTTCAAGCCATGCAAGATTAACTTGCTGTAAGGCTTCCATGATGGTAATAAACAGCGTTTAGAATATTATGAATTAATTCTCGGTCTCTAAATAGAAAAGAAAAATTGCTTTTCACATGTAAAGAAATTTTATGTATATTACACCAGGACGCTGCTATTTTTTGAAGCTTCGTTCAAGAGTTGTACAGTTAGACGATAATCTTATTTTGACTGCATTGCATTTTCAAGTGATATGCAGTTCTATAGCGCTATTAGTATATAATTTTTACGTTATGTATCTGATTGGTTTTCTAACAGTGTTTCGAGTACTTACTACCATATCTCATCGTTGACGATGTAGCTGTCAAATATTTCTGCGTCTTGTATTTGTACCGCAGATTGAGTTGTCTTTGTTTGTATGTATTTTTCTCGGTAGTGGATGTTGTTGTTGAGCAATTTTTTTGAAATTTTCGTTTTCTATAAATTTGGCAGCTTAGCCATCTACAGATTTCTGTGGTGGTTACAGATTCTCTGTATATGGTTGAGTGAGTAGTCTTTGCTTATCATGTTACTTATTATCGCGTTCTAAATCTCGACTAAATTTTCAATAAAATTTTTATGCTTAAGTTCGGTCTGTTTGTCAAGGATTTTTGCTGGGTATTTTCGTGTGTGTGTGTGTGTGTGTGTGTGTGTGTGTGTGTGTGTGTGTGTGTGTGGGTGGGTGGGTGTATTTCTGTTTCTTCTAAAAGTGCCATTATTGGGCGTTTAGCTACTATATATAGGATTTTTATAGAGTAGCCGAGCTGGTTTACATTATGTTTTTCTGTTTTCAAAGTGGCAGAAAAATGTGGCTGGATCTGTGCAGCTTTTTCTGGAGTCTTCTCGAAACCTTATCAGAAAACTGCTTCCTTTTTGGCCTATATAAAATTTTTCGCAGTAATCACAACTGATTTTATGTATACCTGGGTAATTGCAGGTTGATGGTTTTGTTTTACTGGAATGGATTTGTGTTTTTATGTTGTGTGCACACGGTATGAAAGTATCACTACATTATTTTCAAATAATGAATTTAGTTTGTCTGACGTATTTCCTGTGTATATTTGTGGTAGATAAGTAATTTTCCGTTGTGTTCGCGTCTCTCGTTTTAGCTTTATATCAACATGAAACTGGAAACGTGTGGCATTTTTATATTTATCAGACATTTGGCAGACTACACTAAGATTAAAGTTGTTTTGTTGTACTATGTATATGAGGGTTATAATTTTGCCCGCATCTCGTGGTCGTGCGGTAGCGTTCTCGCTTCCCACGCCCGGGCTCCCGGGTTCGATTCCCGGCGGGGTCAGGGATTTTCTCTGCCTCGTGATGGCTGGGTGTTGTGTGCTGTCCTTAGGTTAGTTAGGTTTAAGTAGTTCTAAGTTCTAGGGGACTTATGACCACAGCAGTTGAGTCCCATAGTGCTCAGAGCCATTTGAACCATTTGGTTATAATTTCTTTCTGTATAGTGGGCGTCGTAATGATAGTTTATGTAATCCGTTAATCATAATGTGAAAATAAGCATATTTGTGTGTTTTTGGATGACAAGAGTTTTCATTAATACGGTAATAGACAACATAATCAGCAAAAACTTCTCACACAACCCTGTCCCATACAAAGAATCTATAACCACCACACAATTCAATAGATGACTAAAACAAATATTTAACCACAGAGCATCACTGAATTCTGCCAAGTAAAGTTGCCAGGTTTATCGAAAACGAAAATTCCAACAGAAACTACTCAACAAAAACCTGTATTGTTGAGAAAAAATATACGTAACCGAAACCAACTCGATCAGTGCAAAAATACAATACGCAGAAATATTTTACAGCTACAACGTCAGTGATGAAACTCATTGTTACAGAAGCAAAGGTAGAAACTGTATGTATAATAATATTGCTATATAACTGCAGATCGCTTGAAAACAGCAATGCAGCCGAAATGAGCTCATCGAACTAAACAACTCTTCAATAAAGTTTCACAAAGAAGCAGCGTCCTGGTTGAATATACATAAAATATTTTTACAAGACATCATATCTACTACGCTGCAGGCACTGAGAATTAAGAAATTTCTTCTCAAGTCTAGTAATCATTTGTAAGGATACATTACACTTAAGTGGAAAGTAGACTACCATTACATGGAAACATGAAGAGAGCAACGCAACGCCACGTTCGTGCACGAGAACAACTGCCCGAAGCTTCAAGAGTGTTGGACCGTTTCTCAAGAACAAATTAACAGCTCATTACTTTTCGGAAAACGTCGTTTACAGGAATCAAGTGCCTGAATATACTGGAGATGAGGTTTTTCCACAGTTACGAGAATTTGCTCTACAATTTCATTTCTTTCCAACAGGACGGAGTGTCATAGCATGGGCATCTGTGTGTAAGACCATTTTTAGGGGGTACGTATCTCCAGCTGTAAAAACGAAACCCTTATACGATTACTTCGTTGTCTTTCTGCCTGTATGTTAAGACGCCTGTCTCTCACGGACGGTAGAGATATAAAGTTGAAATTTATGTAACATGATAAGGGCTACAGTCCTTTGACTGTGTGAGAACTTAAGCCTCTAAGTTAATTCAATCAAAAGATATTGCCATTTATGTCACACATGTTGATACTCACAAGCTCAAACATCAAAACCTACAGAAATTTGGCAAGAAGCAAGGTTTCGCAATACAAGTTAAAGAAAAAATCAGAAAATTGTCAATTTGTAACTGCGTCAGATAATTTTTTTTCCATTTGTTGCTCTTCTGTCTGTCTATCCGTTTGTGAAGACCACTTTTTCTCAGGATTCGGTAGAGGTACCCAGGTAGAAATTTGTTTAGATTACTAAGCTCTACGGTGCATCGGCGCTGTAAAACATTTAAACATCAAGGGTAGTGCAGTCAAAAGATACGATCATGTAAGTAATATACTTTCATAATCGACAACTCACTCATCAAACCCTATACATTAACTGTCTGTATACAAGTCGGGCCTGGTGGTCTAGCAGTAAATCGCGTGCCTAAAAATCGAGAGGTAGCGGGATCGTATGTCGCTCGGACCACTGATTTTTCAGTCTTTCTTTTACCGTTGTCTTCACCTCTCAACGATGGCAGATATTTCCAAAAACAGTGACTAACCATTGCGCTCTTAATGTTGAAGTCCTTGACTTTAATCTCATTGAGGTTATTTTGAGTTTGCTGTATGCTGAATCAGTTCTTCCGACTACCATTTTTTTTCCTGATTTACTTAGTTGTTCCCCTGCAGCCATTTCGGCCTGGCTTTCCTACACCTCCTACTTATCTATTTCCTAAGTGAGTTGTACTACTGTTTTCCTCCCTTTTCCTAAGTATTTTTGTGTTCTTTCTTTCGTCGATGAACTGAGGTTTTTCTTCTGTTACGCTCCTTATCGTTACTCAGTAGTTTAGTGCCACATTTCATTGCTGGTTGATTCTCCCGTACAGTTCTCTTAAGCTTCAGTCTATTCATCGATACTTATTATCTAGTCTGTATCTACTTCTACATCCAATATCTGATTTTTGGGTCGCTGTCTGTCCATGATAATCCAACTGGGATTTTCCCGTGTCTCTGCTTCTTTTCCAGATATATCTCTTGCCCTTTTTATTTTTTAAATGTGTATTTGCTATTACTAACAGAATTTATGCCTATATTCTCCCATAACTCTATCTTCACCTCCTTCTACTACGGAGTTCCAATCTTCTATGTTTAAAAACCTGTGAAAGATAAATGACAGCTTATATCCTAAAAAGTAGTTGTGTAAAGTATGGTCATGCGGTAACTGAATGTATGTAAAAGTTAAACCCATGTAGAGTAGGATGGTTAATTTGAAAATAAAGACTTTCTAGTTCTATGCATAAGATAAAATTCAGCCCAATTTTTTGTTTTCACTTGAGTAGAAGATACAGACTTTTTCAGGCGACTGAATATTTCTGCAACATCCGGCAGAATCAGTTTTTCACAGTAGGCTGTCACCGTCACTATAGTCCGCAGTATCACATTGTTTCGTTTTACTAGAGTTTCTTTCATTTGTGTACAGAATCACGATTTTAATTGACGTTACCTGCAGTTGTAAACAAAATGACTGCTAGACCCGCCACGGAACGTAAAACAAGTCACGACTCTATTCCAGAGCAATGGAAAAATCATGCCAGTTACGTAAGAACGCACATGTCCGACATTGTCGATGTTTTTCAGAATTTTGAAATTTAGTGCGGAATTCATGGTGAGACGCTTTTAATACACTACTGGCCATTAAAATTGCTACACCACGAAGATGGCGTGCTACACACGCGAAATTTAACCGACAGAAGAAGATGCTGTGATATGCAAATGATTAACTTTTCAGAGCATTCACACAAGGTTGGCGCCGGTGGCGACACCTACAACGTGCTGACATGAGGAAAAATTCCAACCGATTTCTCATACATAAACAGCGGTTGATCGGCGTTGCCTGGTGAAACGTTGTTGTGATGCCTCGTGTAAGGAGGAGAAATCCTACCATCACGTTTCCGACTTTGATATAGGTCCTATTGTAGCCTATCGCGATTGCGGTTTATCGTATCGCGACATTGCTGCTCGCGTTGGTCGAGATCAAATCCAATGACTGTTAGCAGAATATGGAATCGGTGTGTTCAGGAGGGTAATACGGAACGGTGTGCGGGATCCCAACGGCCTCGTATCACTAGCAGTCGAGATGACAGGCATCTTATCCGCATGGCTGTAACTGATCGTGCAGCCACGTCTCGATCCCTGAGTCAACAGATGAGGACGTTTGCAAGACAACAACCATCTGCACGAACAGTTCGAAGACGTTTGCAGCAGCATGGACTATCAGCTCGCAGACCATGGCTGCAGTTACCCTTGACGCCGCATCACAGACAGGAGCGCCTGTGATGGTGTACTCAACGACGAACCTGGGTGCACGAATGGCAAAACATCATTTTTGCGGATGAATCCGGGTTCTGTTTACAGCATCATGATGGTCGCATCCGTGTTTGGCGACATCGCGGAGAACGCACATTGGAAGCATGTATTCGTCATCGCCATACTGGCGTATCACCTGGCGTGATGGAATGGGGTGCCATTGGTTACACGTGTCGGTCACCTCTTGCTCGCATTGACGGCACTTGGAACAGTGGACGTTACGTTTCAGATGTGTTACGACCCGTGGCTCAACCCTCCATCCGATCCCTGCGAAACCCTACAAAAAAAAAAAATGGTCCAAATGGCTCTGAGCACTATGGGACTTAACTGCTGAGGTCATCAGTCCCCTAGAACTTAGAACTACTTAAACCTAACAAACCTAAGGACATCACACACATCCATGCCCGAGGCAGGATTCGAACCTGCGACCGTAGCGGTCACGCGATTCCAGACTGTAGCGCCAAGAACCGCACGGCCACTCCAGCCGGCTGAAACCCTACAGGATAATGCGCGACCGCATGTTGCAGGTCCTGTACGGGCCTTTATGGATACAGAAAATGATCGACTGCTGCCCTAGCCAGCACATTCTCCAGATCTCTCACCTATTGAAAACGTCTGGTCAATGACGGCCTTGCAACTGGCTCATTACAATACGCCAGTCACTACTCTTGATGAACTGTGGTACCGTGTTGAAGCTGCCTGGGCAGCTATACCTGTACACGCCATCCAAGCTCTGTTTGAGTCAATGTCCAGGCGTATCAAGGCCGTTATTACGGCCAGAGGTGGTTGTTCTGGGTACCGATTTCTCAGGACCTATGCACCCAAATTTCGTGAAAATGTAATCGCATGTCAGTTCTAGTATAATTTATTTGTCCAATGAATACTCGTTTATCAGCTGCATTTCTTCTTGGTGTAGCAATTTTAATGGCCAGTAGGGTAGTTTCCATATTGAAACCCTGTATTGAAATCGGGCAGAAAACTCTAAGATATTGCAGTGCCTCCGTTATTATGATTATGATGCAAAGTTCCTTTGGACATGCATGCGATGAGAGGGAAATCTGGGTTCGAGTCCCGGTCCGGCACAAATTTTCATTGTCGTCATTCCATTCTACAGCTGATGGTTGTTAATTGTTGAAAGGATATTATGGTCGTATGTAAAATATACTAGCCGCGAGACGAAATCAATACCTCCGCTGCGCAACAGCAATGGAAGTGTTACAAATTTCTGCGCCGGTAAAGCGGTGTTATCAGTCACGGTTACCTAAAACTGCGTTACCAAAAGATGTTTAGTAAATATTCGTTATTTCGAATCAATAATTGCTGCCAACATCAGGAATTCAGAAGTAGATATCCCCTCGGGAGCGAAGCATTTTAACTCAGACTCATGTTCAGAATAAAAACAGAACGCCTTGAACGACTAGAGATAGGACGTTCATATTCGCAGGACCTGTATATTAGTATGTTCTGCGAAATTGATTAGCATTTCAGTTATCACGGTGTATGAAGTGCCCTGTCGCCTAGTGGTCACAGGGTCCACCATGGACCTGATAACTTGTTCCATGTGTGATGACATCGAAGCGCATAAGGTGTGAATGGCGTCCTGTGGTATAGCCGTCGATGCTGCATTTACCTGGCTCCAAAGTTCATCTGTGGTGGTTAGCATTGCCGGCCGAAGTGGCCGTGCGGTTACAGGCGCTGCAGTCTGGAACCGCAAGACCGCTGCGGTCGCAGGTTCGAATCGTGCCTCGGGCATGGATGTTTATGATGTCCTTAGGTTAGTTAGGTTTAACTAGTTCTAAGTTCTAGGGGACTAATGACCTCAGCAGTTGAGTCCCACAGTGCTCAGAGCCATTTGAACCATTTTGAACTACAGCCTGCACCTGTCGTTTCACCATATCCCACACATTTTCGACTGGCAACAACTCTGGTGTTCTGGCGGACCAGGGAAAAGGCTGTCATCCTGTGACGCCAAGAAGGCACGTGTTTGTGAGCAACATGTGGTCGTGCCTTATCTTGCTGAAAAATAGCGTCCAGGCTGTTGTGCAGAAAAGGTATGGCTACAGGTCACAGGATATCATTCTGTTAGGTCAAACAGGTCACAGTGTCCTGGACACGCGCCAACTATGATTTGTGATTGTACACAATAGCACGCCACACCATAAGGCCTTGAGCTGACGCTGCATGTCTTGTGCGAACGCAGTCACTATGATTCCGTTCCCCTCGTCTGCGGCGAACTAAAATGCGGCCATCATTTCCAAAGAAACAAAACCTGGATTCGTCCGAAAATATTATCTCATGCCGTTCCTGTCCCCAGTGACGTCGTTCCGCACACAATTGCCGTGTAGCATGTTTCTGCATATTCGTCAAAGGTAGGCAGAGAAGTGGACGACGCGCACATAACCCGTGTCGTAATAAACGGCGACGGACTGTCACTGCTGCCGCGCAAGTCACGTGACCAGGGCTGTACAGTGAGCGCTACGCCAGCGAGGCACACGGAACACGGGCCCTAGTTTTACTAGGCTCGTGTTGCTCGAAAGCTGGGTCTATTTACATGACAGAAGACAGGTCAAATAACAGACCGTGAATATCGCAGTGCACTCTTACTGTAGTAAATTATGCAAACTGATGCCCCTCTCAGGCCACAATAGTTTGAAATTCTCTGATATTTTTGGTCTGATAATCAACTGGAATGGTCACCAAATGCACCTAGCTGCAACTTGGCTAAAATTTAATCAGTGTTAAGCAATATATGCAAACACACAGAGCATGGTCAGCAAACTTCAGGACTTAGCACCCAGGTGTGATTTTCCATGTAAACGATGTGGCACACAATATGCAAAATCACTAACTCGTGATGTTGTTATACATCTAGCTCCTGATAGAGAAATTAGTGCACCTCATCCATCACTGAGTGATGTGCGAAAATTTTACAAGGCTCGCGAAGTGATAGCGTCAATGCACGCTATGTTTCACGATACTTCTGGTATCGACTTTCTTGGCAGTAATAGTCGCCATTGGGTTCTACAATCAACATCATTTATCTAGCACGCATTTCTCCGGTAGTTTGGCGAAGCGCGAGTTATTAGCTAGAGCAGTAGTTAGAGGCTCAACCCCCCCCCCCCCCCCCCCCGCCCCTGCTTATCGTTGGTAGATTGGTAGACGCACTGAGTTATTATTGTCGTCCTGTCACAATGCACAATGGACGCCATTGAGAGATACTTACATCACTATCTCTTTATCCCTATAATGATATACTATGGAACAACAGCTTATGTAACCATCTGACCGATCGTATCTTACGTACCTCGTTTGCAAAACTAAATTCCGCTACCTTCTTTCCAGAGATCGCGCCTAACCACAGACCTGTATCCCAAGATTTGTAATATCATTATTTAAACAAGTGGGCGAAAGAAAGCCAGAAATCAGCCAGCTGTATCGAAACTAACGAATACATCTCCAGGACCACACACATGAGTTAACAGCGCTGGAAATCGCAAATGAAGATGCTTCCCAAATAAAAGAAGCAAAAGGCTTATGCCAATAAATAAACTGACTTCACTTAGTTGCATAGACGGAACATACCTCCACGAATTTATAGCAACGAAGGGAAAGACAGAAAACAGAGAAAATACCGAAGATAATTATTATTTGCATAATAGGTGACCATTTTAGCCATCTCCGGAATAATAAACTAATCATTTTTAATAGACATATTCTATACAACGTTTTCATAATACTTCAATATTCACAGTTTATGATAAATTTTCTTCAGGCCCTTACATCAGAAACTAAACAGCACTTCTCTTTCGTAACAGATTTTAAATTTCCCACCACCAAAAAATCACTATTCTTCATTATCTTCATAGTGAATATAATTTACATGTAAATTGGATTCAGTACTTTCCTAAATAATTCATTTCATAAACACTTTTATCTTCTTTTCCGAAGACAGAAAACGAAACGTTTTATTTCTGAACAGTACGTACAGACGACTGCCACGTAATTAAATTAACGTAAAATTTTAAACGTAACTGAGGGACAGCAATCGTACAAGAAATATGATATATATATATATAATAAAGCCAACCGTTTGCAACAAGATTTTTCTTTAAGCTGGTTTCGACGCCGCCTATGGGAGTCTTCATCAGAAAAGCCAAACAAAATTACCTAGAAAGATTAGGAAACCATTAACTAGAGGAAAACCAAGATAGATGCTTATTATCCCGAACAGATTTATGAGGATACTACACTCACGTGCAGTAACAGGTGAACAGATTTACGAGCAAAACGCTCTCGTCATACAAAATATTTCACAAGAAGATAATACTTAAGCCGCCTAAAATTACAGACATGAGAACCGATATAAAGTTGGTAATTGTAAGTAAAATTATAAGTACGTGGAGTAGCACACAACACGCCGCTAAGGGCTGTAAGAGGAAACAGTCACAGCAGGTGGCATCAGATTAAGAGGCTCACAGGAAGAACTTGCCACATAGTGGGCACGAAACAAGCGCGCCATCTATTACGTTCCACCACCTATTAACAATCGAAGAAATTGCTAATAAACAGTAGTATGTAACAAAAGCTTTGCAGTATATCCAGGAAGACAATATCTTCGAGTTACATTACAACTCTACCTCAGTTCAAATTATTCAAATGGCTCTGAGCACTATGGGACTCAACATCTGAGGTCATCAGTACCCTAGAACTTAGAACTACTTAAACCTAACTAGCCTAAGGACATTACATACATCCATGCCCGAGGCATGATTCGAAACTGCGACCGTAGCGGTCGCGCGGTTCCAGACTGAAGCGCCTAGAACCGCTCGGCCACTCTGGCGGGCCCTACGTCAGTGTTGGAAATATAAATCAGATCTACTATTTTCGATACAAAATTTCTACTCAGACCGTTTTATAGAAGATAATTAATTAACATGAACCCCTAGCCTTCGAAATTACGTTCGCAATTTAAATTCCACAAAATATATCATCTAATTCGCCCGATTTCGGATAGTAGGAATAGTGCTTATCACAACCTAACATAGTTTCTTATGACAATTTAAAAAAGAAATCTTATGTCTTTCAAAATAATTAATTCATTTACAACAATGAAACTCTCGTTAGCAAAATAAAAGACATGGCAGTATATGTTGATATGAAATCTCCTGGCGGATAAAACTGTCTGCTAAACTGATACTGGAACTCGGGACCTTTGCCTATCGTGGGCAAGTGCTCTACGACCATTTTTTATTTATTTTTTCTTAAGTAAACAGAGCAGTATGCTTCAGGGTGATGGAGACATGGTGTACAGGGATCGAAACGCGAGGTCTGGATAGTGTGCCCCTTCCCCTTCCCAACCCTGAACGCCCCTTCAACTTAACTTCATTTTATTTTTATTCAATTTTATTTATTTTTTATCTTTTTTGTCTTTAATTCCGAAATTTGGGATCTAATTTTAATACAAATTGTTTCTGTTATAGTGAAGAAATTGTAAATAATTTAATAACATAAATCACCTCACCATGAAATAAATTTTAATCACATTTACTTCATGCGTCATTGCTCCAACTCAAAAAATATAAGAACAATTAGGAACATGGAAAATGCTACATTTACAGTGCTTAGAAAACGACCAAGAAGGAAATCAAAATAATGAAAAACAAATCCTGCTCGCACTCCCACATTTGCTACCCATCTCCGAACAATGTCGTTGGTACTAAGTCGATAACCATTTAGCCTCGTATCAAGGTCCACTACGGGGGTCTTCTTCTGCCCGGTACTCCCCAACTGTGAGGGGATTTACAAAGACACTGTGCCAATAATTTGCAAAGTGTGTTGATAGCGAAGAGTGTCTGCCCTCAAGCATGTGAGAGTGACGTAGTCGACTTTAAATAAGAATCTAGGAGTAAGATAATAACCAAACGCCGCCTCCAGTCTACATATCATCCCTGAAAGTCTGTGTTTCCGTCCTCCAACGAGAGGTTCGATCGAGTCATGGAGAATGAGCATCCTTGTGCAACCGAACGCCATATTGATGAGGGACCCACTGTACGGACCGAGCGAGGTGGCGCAGTAGTTAAGACACTGGACTAACATTCGGGAGGACGACGGTGCAATCCCGCGTCCGGCCATCCTGATTTAGGTTTTCCGTGATTTCCCTAAATCTCTCCAGGCAAATGCCGGGATGGTTCCTTTCAAAGGGCACGGCCGACTTCCTTCCCCGTCCCTCCCTAATCCGATGAGACCGATGACCTCGCCGTCTGGTCTCCTTCCCCAAACAACCCAACCCAACCCAGTGTACGTTTATTTACCAGTACTTGGGATGAAGCACCACGTAATAGGCGCGAAACTACGTCGGGGCAATCAGGTGGGAAGCCCATATGGGCTAGAACTGACGCAAAAAACTTGTGGTGCACTCTGTCGAAGGCGTGGTCAAAGTCAAGTGCAAACACAGCAGCTCGAAGGTGACAGGATGTGGCGAGAGTTATCGAATCCCTACATTAGGCTGTGGCTGTTTGCATGTCGGTCTCTCCTCCTTGTGTCGTTTGCGCCATGGAAAGGATTAGTGGAAGGACGTTCTCTCGGCGCGCTGCCAGAAGCCGGACAAAGACCTTAAAAACCGAATTTAACACTGTAATCGGAAGGTAGCCCTCGATCGTCTCACCTCTTGAAGGCTTATGCATCGGGATGAGTCGTCCATCAAGGAAGGCAGGTGGTACGCAAAGACTGGGAAACATCAGCTCTCCGTACATGGTGATCCAAGGGTGCATCGCCTGGGTGCAGAAAGACCGATAGTATTCAAGTGGCAGTCTGTCTGGCCCCGGCGCCTTATTAAGTGCACCCTTGTCTAGCGTATTCTCAACGTCGTCCTACATAATCTTCGCTAAAAGCGACGATGTTGCTGTGTCGTCGATGGTGCGCGACACGGGCTGCACAATTTCTTTTTTACCCCCCTCCTGCATATTCTCCTCACGGTGAAAACATCGATAATGGTCCGCCAAAGCATCTACAAAGGCTACCTGGGTGGTTAAGGATCGACCACCCGGCAAAGTGAGGTCGGTGATCAGCTGCCGTCGGAGTCGGCGGCTGTCGAGCATCACATGGTGCATAGATGGACTTTCGCTACTCACTCGGTCTTGACCTGCGACCGCACGACGATCCTCCCCAGTTTTAGCAGCGTAAGAGACAATATTTTGGCTTTCATCCGGCGGTTTACCATCAGCCAGTTGGGAAGTGAGTTCGCAAAGCATCGTGTAATAAAAGTCCAAAATATGACGAATGCCATGAGGCGATGTGCTTTCCATATTGTATTAACACAAGCTGGAACGCCGGTCTTGCACACTCCAAGCCGAAAATGTGGGGTCTGGTCTTTTAGGTGGAGCACCCAAAATTTCCTCCGAGGATATTTTGACTGTAGCAACCAAGAACGAGGGGATGGTTTTCTCTGAGGAGAACTGTGATCTCTCGCGGGGTTTGGCGGTTTCTGAAGGAGCATAAATGTTAGCAGCACTTGTACCAAGCGCCGAGATCGTCAGCCCACTGGCTTCGATTTAAATAGCATAATGCATTAGTATCGAAATACTAGTGCATATCGCAACTACGATATGAGGACAGCATTGGTTTTCTGTTATCATCTGAAGAAAACTGCCGCAGAATCGCATCGAATGCTTGCAGAAGCTTTCGGGGAACATGCTCTTGGGAGAACACAGTGTTTTCAGGGGTTAAAAAAATTCAAAAGTGGTGATTTTGACTTGAGAAACGACCAGCGTTGGAAAGCACCGAAAAAGTTCCAAGACAACAAATTGCAGGTCTTAGCGGATGAAGATAATACTCAGACTCAACATGAACTCGCAGAACAACTGAATGTGACGCAGAAAGCCGTTTCTCTTTGGTTGAAAGCTGTGGGAAAGGTGGAGAAAGTGGGAAAATGGGTTCCGCATGAACGGAATGAAAGACAGCAAGACCACTTGTGAAATGCTGCTCGCCAGATACAAAAGAAAGTCGTTTCTCCATCGAATAGTGACAGATGATTAAAAATGGATATATTTTGAGAATCTTAAGCGTCGAAATTCATGGGTGTGAATCCAGGCAAACCATCGATATCCACTGCAAGACCAAATCGCTTTGGAAAGAAGAAAATGCTCTGCTTTTGGTGGGATCAGAAGGGTATCATCTATTGTGAGCTGCTAAAACCTGGTGAAACCGTTAACACTGATCACTGCCAGCAGAAAATTATCGATTTAAATCGTGCCTTACGTGAAAAACGACCGGAATATGGAAAAAGACAACACAAAGTCGTACTGCTCCATGAAAACGCCCCATCGCACATATCAAAATAGGTCAGGGGAACGATCGAGGCGTTGCGTTGGGAAATACTAGGGTAGGCGGCTTATTCTCCAGACTTGGTACCGACCGATTGTCATGTATTTGCATCACTGGAACACGCTCTCGCTAAACGACGCTTCCGTTCGTATGAAAATGTAGGAAAATGGCTCGCTGATTGGTTCGCTTCAAAAGAAGAACTGTTTTTTGGCGTGGCATTTTTAGGCTGCCGGAGAAGTGGGAGAAATATATTAAAAGCAATGGAGATTATTTTCAATAAAATATTGTTTATCAGTTTCAAACAACAGACATGTAACTGTTGCAACCTAATTCCGGTTTCATACCTCTACACCTGGTAGAGATGATGGTAGTATCGCATACACGAAGTACAAGAGAGCAGTGCATTGGCGGAGCTGTGAATTGTACTCATGTGATTGATGTGAAAAAGTTTCCTACGTGATTATGGCTGCACGACGGGAATTAGCAGACTCCGGACGCAGAATGGTAGTTGGAGCTAGACGCGTGAGACATTCGATTTCGGAAAATCGTAAGGGATTCAGTGTTTTAAGATCCACAGTGTCAAGAGTGTGCCGAGAATACCATATTCCATGCATTATCATTCACCACGGCCAACGCAGCGGCTGACGGCCTTCACTTAACGACCAAGAGCAGCGGCGTTTCGGTAGAGTTCTCAGTGCTAACAGACAAGCAACACTGCTTGAAATAGCTGCAGAAATCAATGTGGGACTTATGACGAAAAATCCGTTAGGACAGAGCGACGGAATTTAGAAATTTAGCATTAATGGGCTATGGGAGCAGACGATCTACGCGAATGCCTTTGCTAACCTCATGACATCGCCTGCAGCACGTCTGCTGGGCTCGTGGCCGTATCGGTTGGACCGTAGACGACGATAAAACCGTGGCCTTTTCAGGTGAGTCACAAATTCAGTTGGTAAGAGATGATAGGGTTCGAGTGCGCAGGCCCCACGAAGCCGTGGACCCGGGCTGTCAACAACGCACAACGCAAGTCTCTGTAGTGGCTTCATAATGGTACAGGATGTGTCTAAAACGCCTTGCCACGGTTCGCGCTGCTCCCCCCCCCCCCCCCCAATCGGTGGTTCGAATCCTCCCTCGGGCATTGGTATGTGTTGTCCTCAGCGTAAGTTAGTTTAAGTTAGGTTAAGCTGTGTGCAAGCCTAGGGACCGATGGGACCTCAGCAGTTTGGTTCCATAGGAACTTACCACAAATTTCCATTTTTTTTTCTCCACCCGATTACCAGTCATAAGCCCCTCATTTCGTTATTCGGCCCCACTCGAAATGTCCCGATAAGACGGCGCATAGGCTGCAGCGTTGGGCATTGTTCGTTAGTAACTTAGTAATTATAATTGCGAGTTTCATTATTTGCCCGTCACACACGAACCAAACGCAGACGTGCTTGCTGCACGGCGTCAATGCAGAGCTTCACGGGCACTAAGCGCTGTATTTTGTCTTTGGCCCCAATCAGCGACACGCCGTCGACGAATTCCCGATCACAGCACGTGTGGTAGCAACAGAAATAGGCTGCTATTCCGCAGGGTGTTGCAAGCTGCACGGAGGGGTTGGTAATGTTTGGTTTGAGGGGCGCTCAACTGCGCGGTCATCAGCGCCCATACAAAGTTCCAATTTTTTACACAGTCCAATTTTTCACAGTCCAATGTATCCACTGTCACGAATGATGATGATGATGAAATGATGAGGACAACACAAACACACAGTCCCCGGGCAGAGAAAATCCCCATTCCGGTCAGGAATCGACCCCGTGATCCAGAGGCAGCAACGCCAGCCACTAAACCACGAACTGCGGACCCCGAAGGGTTGGCCGGACCACGTCTCTAACGGCGCAGACTCGGAATGATGCACGCATTTTTCGTTACAAAACTGGCTTAATACAACTGATTGTGTCTTATTGTTAGCCGCAGACCAATTTAAATGTTGGGTACCCAGACACTATCCTCCCACATTCAAGCTCTTCCGCACTGCACATTGGGGATGCTGCCGTTTAGTGAAAAAAATACGAGTTTAACGAGTATCGGACCAGATTTGCGACTGAATTCAAGACTTCCTTATAGATATAACTGAACACGTAGCTCTTTACAAAAGAATATCGACAGATTAAAGGTAATTTCCATAGCAAAAATGGCTCAACTGGATCTTAGCACTATGGGACTTAACATCTGAGGTCATCAGTCCCCTAGGATTCGAAACTGCGACCGTAGCGGTCGCGCGGTTCCAGACTGTACCGCCTAGAACCGCTCGGCCACTGCGGCCGGCAATTTCCATAGTACTCCAAGGAAGTGTGGAAGGGCCGTTATTGTTTACAATGTATATAAATGATCTAGTAGAAAGCGACGGATGCTCTTTAAGACTGTTCACAGATGATGTGGCTATCTATAGCAAAGTAGCAATGCCAGAATGACCTGCAGAGGATTAATGGATGGTACAGGCTCTGGCAGTTGATCCTGAACCTGAATAAACGTAACATATTGCGGATACATAGAAAAAAAGCCGCTACTGTACAACTACACTGTTGATCACAAACTGCTGGAAACAGTAGATACCGTAAAATACAGTAACTATTCAGAGCGCCCTCAGGGGGAATGACAACATAAAGTAAATGGTAGAAAAAGCAGACTGAGATCCATAGGAAGGGTAACTCATCCACGAAGGAAGTGGCTTATTATACTCTTGTTCGCCCGATCCTCTAGTATTGTACATCAATATTGGATCCTTACCAGCTACGACTGATAGAAGAGATAAGATGCAACGAAGAGCGGCACGATTCACCACGTAATCATTTAGTCGGCGTGAGAGCGTTACCGAGATGTTCAACAAACTCCATTGGGAGACGGTATAAAAGAGGCGTTGTGCAACAAGGAGAGGTTTATTACTGAAATTTCGAGAGAGCAGTTTTCGGGAAGAGCTGGATAACATATTTCTTCTTCCCGCACACATCTCGTTCTCGCAAAGGTACTACGACGAGAAAATTCGGGAAATTAGAGCTAATACAGAGTCTTAGGACAATCATCCTTCGCGCGCGCCATTCGCGAGTGAATCGGGGCAGGGGAGGATCCGTTAGTGGCGCGAGAATTACGCCCCGACACACACCATTAGGTGGCTTGCGGAGTCCAAAGTAGTTGTAGACGAATGTACAGAATGAAGATAATAGCGTAGCTTCACCACAGAAAATATGATCCAGAACTTCCTGGTCTGGTCCACAATCAACCAACCTCATTTAATATGTGTCATGGATGGCTGCCACCACCAATGCGGCTAGCAGCCATGCCCTCTCCATCATACTGTATTTTTAGTTGAGCTGGCATCTCGCACTCGGGTTATCTATGACGGCTCTCAGTCTGTAGACTAAGTCTTCAAGGATTTTTGTAAATGGAACAGTATCCAGTGTCAAGTGGGTCATCAGGAACCTCAAAAAGCAGATCTATAAGGTAACAGCGACAGCCGACTGTGAAGAAACACACAGTTGCTTAATGGCAACCCTATAACCTGACTTTGTCTGGCAGAGATTTTACCCACGGACGCAAACCCCAAATATCTTCGACCCGCTGTGCTTTACTCAGCGGCCCCACTGTCCACGGACACAGCCTTCACTCCGTGTAGCTTTGCACGTGTGTGAAATCTGGGTGGACCCAAGGCATCGTCGTAGCAACTTCCACCGTCGTTTTAGATGCGAACAGGGGATCGACAATGACCTCCGATGGGAGGCAATGGAACTGGAACAACTTCCAACCCCTAAACAACTTCCCGTTCCCACCAACACCTGAGCTGCCATCATCATATAGTTGGGAGAGGTTGAGCATTTTCGGACTGAGATACCCACGGAGGCCGAAGTATGGTTCTCATCTGGGGGGAACTAAGTGGCGTTGCAGAAACTGTCGATTGGTACACAATTCCACAGACAGTGCTGATACCTGATCCGGCCGATCCAAACGACGAAGTACGTCGGTGTGTATTCCAGCCCCTCTCTCTTTTGACTAACCCAAGTATCGATTTAGTGGAAAGGTCAGAAATGGTTGCGCTTCACATCGCAGCTGCAGCTTGCTTCTGCAGAGGGTACCACTGTGGGCATATCACTTGGGCCCGTCCACTGACGAAATAGTGGTCCCGAATACCACTGGCCCACACTCGTCTGTCAGTTCTCTCCAGTCTTTGAAGGCTTCGGCATGCGCCATTGATAGCAGAGTGATTTTGACAGTGCTCTTCCTCTTTTTATTATTCGGACTACTCCTTAGATATTTGCATTTGCTTCAGACTTCAATATGCTCTGGACTTCGCTTCTGGCTAGCCGAACTTCGTGAACTTCGCAGTTATCGTCCTTTCTCCCTGTATCACTGTCAGTGTGAGTGGTCTTCAACTTTCTGTCTACCCTGAGTAGGCTAGAGGAACGCCAATAAATAAGAAAGGAAAGGTAATAAACCAGTGAATTGTAGACCCATATCACTGAAATTTGTTTGCAGCAGGATTTTGGAACATATACTACATTCGAACATTATGAAATACCTCGCACATTACCACCACTGTTTTAGAAAATATTATACTTGTGAAACGGCGCTGGTTCTTCATTCACATTAAGTAATGAGTGCTATCGACAGAGGGTATCAAGTTGATTCCATGTTTCTAGACTTGCGGTAAGTTTTTGTCACTGTTTCTCACAAGTTAAAAATGGTTCAGATGGCTCTGAGCACTATGGAATTTAACATCTGAGGTCATCAGTCCCCTAGAACTTAGAAGTACTTAAACCTAACTAACCTAAGCACATCACACACATCCATGCCCGAGGCAGGATTCGCACCTGCGACCGTAGCAGTCAGGCGGTTCCGTACTGAAGCGCCTAGAACCGCACGGCCACCACGGCCAGTTCTCACAAGTGGCTTCTAATCAAATTGTGTGTCTGTGGATTATGATCTCAAGATTACAGCTGTATCTGTTATTGCCTGTCAGAAACGTCACAGTTCATAGTAACTGATGGTAAATCATCGAGTGAAACAGTAGTGATACTGCTCCTAATATACAGGGTGGTCATTGATAGTGATCGGCCCAAATATCTCACGACATAAGCATCAAACGAAAAAAGTACAAAGAACAAAACTGGTCTAGCTTGAAGGGGGAAACCAGCTGGCGCTACGGTTGGCCAGCTAGATGGCGCTGCCATAGGTCAAACGGATATCAACTGCGTTTTTTAAATACGAACCCCCATTTTTATTATATATTCATGTAGTACGTAAAGAAATATAAATGTTTTAGTTGGACCACTTTTTTCGCTTTGTGACAGATGGCGCTGTAATACTCGCAGACGTATAAGTACGTGGTGTCACGTAAGATTCCGCCAGTGCGGACGGTATTTGCTTCGTGATGCATTACCCGTCTTAAAATAGACCGTTTACCAATTGCGGAAAAGGTCGAGATCGTGTTGATGAATGGCTATTGTGACCAAATTCCCAACGGGCGTGTGCTATGTATGCTGCTCGGTATCCTGGACGACATCATCCAAGTGTCCGGACCGTACGCCGGATAGTTACGTTATTTAAGGAAACAGGTAGTGTTCAGCCACATGTGAAACGTCAACCACGACCTGCAATAAATGATGATGCCCAAGTAGGTGTTTTAGCTGCTGTCGCGGCTAATCCGCACATCAGTAGCAGATAAATTGCGCGAGAATTGGGAATCTCGAAAATGTCAGTGTTGAGAATGGTACATCAACATCGATTGCACCCGTACCATATTTCTATGCACCAGGAATTGCATGGCGACGACTTTGAACGTCGTGTACAGTTCTGCCACTGGGCACAAGACAAATTACGGGACGATGACAGACTTTTTGCACGCGTTCTATTTAGCGACGAAGCGTTATTCACCAACAGCGGTAACGTAAACCGGCATAATATGCACTATTGGGCAACGGAAAATCCACGATGGCTGCGACAAGTGAAACATCAGCGACCTTGGTGGGTTAATGTATGGTGCAGCATTATGGGAGGAAGGATAATTGGCCCCCATTTTATCGATGGCAATCTAAATGGTGCAATGTATACTGATTTCCTACGTAATGTTCTACCGATTTTAGCACAAGATGTTTCACTGCATGACAGAATGGAGATGTACTTCCAACATGGTGGATGTCCGGCACATAGCTCGCGTGCGGTTGAAGCGCTATTGAATAGCATATTTCGTGACAGGTGGATTGGTCGTCGAAGCACCATACCATGGTCTGACGTCCCCGGATTTCTTTCTGCGGGGAAACCTGAAGGATATTTGCTATCGTGATGCACCGACAACGCCTGACATCATGCGTCAGCATATTGTCAATGCATGTGCGAACATTACGGAAGGCGAACTACTCGCTGTTGAGAGGAATGTCGTTACACGTATTACCAAATGTATTGAGGTTGACGGACATCATTTTGAGCATTTATTGCATTAATGTGGTATTTACAGTTAATCACGTTGTAACAGCATGCGTTCTCAGAAATGATAAGTTCACAAAGGTACATGCACCACATTGGAACAACCGAAATAAAATGTTCAAACGTACCTACATTCTGTATTTTAATTTAAAAAACCTACCTGTTACCGTTTGTCTAAAATTGTTTGTGACTATTACAGCGCCATCTATCACAAAGCGAAAGAAGTGGTCCAACTAAAACATTCATATTTCTTTACGTACTACACGACTATGTAATAAAAAATGGGGGTTCCTATTTTAAAAAATCGCAGTTGATATCCGCTTGAGATATGGCAGTGCCATCTAGCGGGCCAACCATAGCGCCATCTGGTTTCCCCCTTCAAGCAAGACAAGCTTAGTTCTTTTTAGTTTTTTCACTTGACGCTGTATAAGAGGCTATGAAAAAGTTCCCGTTCAAAGGCCGTACAGTCTAGAATTCGTGTGTCAGTCGCCGTGAGCATTCAACCAATCATCCCACCGACGCTCCAGGTCGAGGATACCCGTTTGGCGAAAGACCGAGTCCTGCTGCGTCAACCTGTCCGTAACTGAATGCTAAATATCTCGTCCGACAAGAATCGTCCACTCTTCGCGGACCGAAGGCAAGAGAATCGCTTGGGAAGAGATCGGGAGTATAGGTCGGGTGCTAGAGTGTCTCTCATTCGACTTGGTGCAACTTCTGCGTTACGACGATTTTGATACGGGAACGTGCATTACCATGAAGCAGCAGCATCCCATTCCACAAAGTTGGTTTTCCACAGGCTTGCTACGCCATACACATCCTTCGTTCTCAGGTGGATGTCTACGGTGTTCGTCCTTCGGCAGCCAACTTCGGGCGTTCACGTTTCCGCATTTACCGCACGTACGTCGGGAAGACACGAATGCCACACTACTCCCCTGGCTACATGTCGGTGCAGTTATATCGCATCTGATTCGCACTGTGCTTATACGCGCTACAGCAACGCTTTCAAATGTAAATTTTTTGATCGCTCCTTACATACAAATGATTTAGGAAACGGTCTGAGCTGCCCTGTTATATTTTTTGCAGATCTTCTACCATCTAGTAAAGGCGTCAGAAGATAAAAACGGACTGAAAAATGATTTATACAAGGTACACTATGGGATCAAAAGTATCCGGAAACCTGGCTGAGAATAACTTACAAGTTCGTGTCACCCTCCATCGGTAATGCTGGAATTCAATATGATGTCGGCCCACCCTTAGCCTTGATGACAGCTTTCATTCTCGCAGGCATACGTTCAATCAGGTGCTGGAAGGTTTCTTGGGAAATGGCAGCCCATTCTTCACGGAGTGCTGCACCGAGGAGAGGTATCGAAGTCTGTTGGTGAGGTCTGGCACGAAGTCGGCGTTCCGAAACATCCCAAAATGGTGTATAGGGTTCAGGTCAGAACGACGTGCAGGCCAGTTCATTACAGGGATGTTATTGCAGCGTAACCACTCTGCCACAGGCCGTGCATTATGAACAGGAGCTCGATAGTGTTGAAAGACGCAGTCGCCATCCCAGAATTGCTCTTCAACAATAGGAAGGAAGAAAGTACTTAAAACATCAAAGTAGGCCTGTGCTGTGATAGTGCCACGCAGAACAACAAGAGGTGCAAGGGTCCTCCACGAAAAACGCGACCACACAGTAACAACACCGCCTCCGAATTTTACTATCGGCACTACACTCGCTGGCAGATGACGTACACCGGGCATTCGCCATATCCACACCCTGCCATAGGACCGCCACATTGTGTAGTGTGATTCGTCACTCCATACAACGTTTCTCCACTTTTCAATTCCCGTGTCCGGCCATCCTGATTTAGGTTTTCCGTGATTTCCCTAAATCGCTCCAGGCAAATGCCGGGATGGTTCCTTTCAAAGGGCAAGGCCGACTTCCTTCCCTAATCCGATGAGACCGATGACCTCGCTGTCTGGTCTCCTTCCCCAAATAACCCAACCCAAGCCCCACTTTTCAATCGTCCAATGTTTACGCACCTTACACCAAGCGAGGCGTCGTTTGGCTTTTACTGGCGTGATGTGTGGCTTATGAGCAGCCGCTCGACCATGAAATCCAAGTTTTCTCACCTCCCACCTAACTGTCATAGTACTTGCAGTGGATCCTGATGCAATTTGGAATTCGTGTGTGATGGTCTGGATAGATATCTGCCTATTACACATTACGACCCTCTTCAACTGTCGGCGGTCTCTGTCAGTCAACAGACGAGCTCGGCCTGTACGATTTTGTGTTGTACGTGTCTCTTCACGTTTCCACTTCACTACCACATCGGAAACAATGGACCTAGGGGTGTTTAGGAGTGTCGAAATCTCGTGTACAGACGTATGACACAAATGATACCCAATCACCTGACCACGTTCGAAGTGCGTGAGTTCCGCGGAGCGCCGCGTTCTGCTATTTCACGATGCCTAATGACCACCGAGGTCGCTGAATGGAGTACCTGGCAGTAAGTGGCAGCACAACGCACCTAATATGAAAAACTTATGTTTTTTGGGGTGTCCGGATACTTTTGATCACATAGTGTATGTTTATGTTACGAAAAATGGCAGTTGATTCTAAGCGACAAAAATGTGAGATCTTCCACACCAGTACTAAATAAAATACCGTACTTTTTCGGTTAGATGGTAAACCACGCAGATATAAAAACTATCGTTCCAGTTACACGCCTAGCAATTAAATATACCAACAACTTAAACTGGAGCCATAACCCATGAAATGTTGTGGTGACGGGGAACTAAAAACTGCGTTTCATTGGCAAAACACTTAGGAGCTACTAAAGAGTCTGCCTGAACTACTCTTGTCCATGCTCTTGTGCAGTACTGCTGTGCGGTGTGACATCCTTATCCGACTGAACTGCCGGAGAACATCGAAAAAGTTCAGAGAAGGATTGCTCGTTTTGTACAGGCTGTTTCACAATGTTTTGACGACTTTAAATTTTAATACCTCACGCTAAAAACAAGATACAGCGACGGTGGCGCCATCTATTAGAAGTGCAGAGTGTCAAGTTTCATCCCATATCCAGGTCACTAATCATGCTGCATAGGTCGAAGCAACATTGTGCGTTCGCGACTAAGTGCTATTTTCGCTACGGCGAATCTGTTGTGCGACTGAAACATGTCTTTCATAAGCATTTCAAGATTCAGCCACGATATCCAATTCCTGCTGGTGGAGCAATATTGAAGAAGGTAACAAATGCCCGAGCAACTGACAGTGCATCGTATCGAAAGTCAACCGGTCTCGGAAAACCGTCCAGGCGCGCTTGCGTCCAATGGCCGTCCGACTCGCCTGATTTAAACGTGACAGGCTTTAAAATGGGCAAGACTATATTCCTGCCGGCCGAGAAACTTTCAATTGTTAAAAGATCGAATTCACGATAAAATCTCCAGAATCCCTCCAGCAGTTATGAGAGATATGTTCAAAAACTGGGTGAACCGTAATCCACTAAATTACAGGCCCACATCGTTAACGTCGATATGCAGCAGGATTTTAGAACATATATTGTGTTCGAACATTATGAATTACCTCGAAGAAAACGGCCTATTGACACACAGTCAACATGGCTTCAGAAAACATCGTTCCTGTGAAACACAACTAGCTCTTTATTCACATGAAGCGTTGAATGCTATTGACAAGGGATTTCAGATCGATTCCGTATTTCTGGATTTCCGGAAGGCTTTTGACACTACCACACAAGCGGCTCGTAACGAAACTCGTTAAACTTCGGTTACACGTTAAACCAGTGTAATCTAAAAGCCGTAAACTCAACTAAATACCTAGGTATTACAATTACGAAAAAGTTAAATTGGAAGGAGCACATAGAAAATGTTGAGGGGAAGGCTAACCAAAGACTGCGTTTTTTTGGCAGGACACTTAGAAAATGTAACAGAGATAGTAAGGAGACCTTCTACACTACGCTTGTCCGTCCTCTTTTTGAATACTGCTGCACGGTGTGGGATCCTTACCAGATAGGACTGACGGAGTACATCGAAAAAGTTCAAATAAGGGCGGCACGTTTTGTATTATCGTGAAATATGGGAGAGAGTGTCACAGAAATGGTACGAGACTTGGGCTGGAAATCATTAAAAGAAAGGCGTTTTTCGTTGCGAAGGAACCTTCTCGCGAAATTCCAATCACCAAATTTCTCCTCCGAATGCGAAAATATTTTCTTGACACTGATCTACATAGGGAGGAACGATCACCACGATAAAATAAGGGAAATCAGAGCTCGTACTGAAAGATATAGCTGTTCATTCTTTCCACGCCCTATACGGAATTGGAATAATAGAGAATTGTGAAGGTGGTTCGCCGGCCGGGGTGGTCGAGCGGTTCTAGGCGCTACAGTCTGGAACCGAGCGACCGCTACGGTCGCAGGTTCGAATCCTGCCTCGGGCATGGATGTGTGTGATGTCCTTAGGTTAGTTAGTTTTAAGTAGTTCTAAGTTCTAGGGGACTGATGACCTCATAAGTTACGTCCCATAGTGCTCAGAGCCATTTGAACCATTTGAAGGAGGTTCCTTGAACCATCTGCCAGGCACTTGAATGTGATTTGCAGATGTAGATGTAGATGAGTATTGCGTAGCCACGACTGGTCGTCATTTGTCCGATGTAGTATTTCATAAGTAAACTTGAAAGAATATTGTATCTGGGAAAAAAATGTTCAACTTTGATTCGCCATCAGTTTATGCTTTATATAGGTTTGAAATCGTCAAAAGATTGTGAAACAGCCTATATCAATGGTTACTAAATAATGGAGAGAGTGTGACAGATGCGATAGGCGATTGTGAGTGGATGTGATTATAAACAAAGATATTTTCTGCGCGGCTAAGTCTTTTCATGAGAGTTCTGTCACCAAATTTCTCCTTCGAATGTGATAATATTTTGTTGATTCATGGCAACATAAAAAATAACCATCGTAATACAATAATAGAAATCAAAGTTCGCACTGAAAAAATTGTTTTCCACGTGCTGTTCGAGAGTGGAACGGTGGAGAATCCTCTGTTAAGGTTCAAAATGGTTCAAATGGCTCTGAGCACTATGGGACGTAACATCTACGGTCATGAGTTCCCTAGAACGTAGAACTACTTAAACCTAACTAGCCTAAGGACAGCACACAACACCCAGCCATCACGAGGCAGAGAAAATCCCTGACCCCGCCGGGAATCGAACCCGGGCGCGGGAAGCGAGAACGCTACCGCACGACCACGAGCTGCGCACCCTCTGTTAAGTACTGACGTGTGAAGTGCAGTGTAGCCATGCTGATGCAGTCGTAGACTATTGTTGACAATAAGAAATCGTAGTACGATGATGTGACTACCAAGGAGGAACATTCGACTGAAGTTATTGTAGAAGGAGGGGATTTTCAGATCGTTAACTGAGGGTCCAAGATTTAACAGCGTCGCTACATTTCAGGTTTGCATCGTTTCCTTCCCAATACGTGGCTGGCAGGTACTGTGATTCACGTGGGGAGCCCCCGTGAGGCCGTCGTAGACGCTCTGCTCAGGCGCTCCAGCCGCACTGCACGCGGTCCTTCGTCGCAGCGCGCGGATACTATCGCATGCCTTTCATATGTCGCTTAGTGGCACGGTATTGTCAGCCCGTCTCTGTTTCAACACATTAAAATTATTTTTGGCATAATACGAATGAAAAGAAGGAATTAAATTTCATACACAATACTTGGTTTCGGCTGCGATTTATAGAGGCAGCGGGCAATTCGCTTACACTGTGATTCACGAAGGAAAAATTTCAATTCCTTCTCAGATCGTCAGATGGTAGCTAAGCGAGTGATTCAACGGACATGAGACATTGTACAATAACTTTTTAATGACTTTTTGGCCTATGATCCATTTAATCATGACTGCGTGTGAGTGGAGAGTCCATTATTATTGGTGTATATTCCGGTGTCAGTGACTGATTCCTGACGTGGTCAGTGCGGGGCTATTGCACAGTGTATGATTGCTGAAGAAAACTTCACAAGCCAAGCATTTTCTTTGATAACCGGTTACGACAGACCTATGCTGCCCTCACAGGATCTTTTAAACCATAAGATCCGATGATGACAGCATAGCTCTGTCGAATCCGTTTATCCAAACCGTTTATCAAGCTATAAGCGATATTGGCTTGTGAAGTTTTCTTCGGTTATCATATTAAGCTTAGATACACTGACTCATTTCTGGAACTGGACAGACACATTGATACTCATTTCTGTCTGCTGCTTTTATTACTGTTATGGAGACTCACAGAAACGCACATTTAAGACCTATTTTGCAAATAGAAGGGGAACTAGAAAGTCACTCGTATATCTCCGTATCTCGTCAAATTCCTGTTCAACTACGTTCGTACAGGAAGACATTCCAATCTATTTCGCATATTTATAGTTGGATCATATGTGAATCTATGAAACAGATTGTATGCAAAATACGTTCATTAATGTTTTATAAAATTTTGCTAGCAAACATCTTGGTCGCAATCCACTCCGACTATCTTTTCTTCATTCTTCTGCGGCATTTCTCCACACTCGTGGTCTGAAAGATTGGGTTCAACTGACAGAAGTCCAATTTGCCGTTCCTGAGTGCTCTCTGCAAATATAACATTTCTGCTGCTTTAGCTGGGGTGAACCGTCCCCAAAAAAGGTTCCTAACAGAAAAATCCCCGATTACAGCAAAGGATCCAGTGTTTAAAAGTCTTAGTGGGCCATTAAATTTGCATCTGACAGAGAAGTAAACTAAGAAAATTACCACATTTACAGTGAATCAGAAACAACAAGAAGCCATAGAGCAAACAATTACTTGTGTTTCTCTTGAACGTGACGGAACAGGAAAAGAGATGTAAAGGTCCGACTGTATCCACCACACATGCGCTTTTCTATTTACCGCTTTACATTAGTGACGCTAGGTTGGTGCAGTAAAGATCCTGAGTGACGGAATTAAGGATGGAAGTGGGAGGTAATACTTTTATTAATTATGTTTCAAAATGTGTTACGTATTCTCGACGACTAAGAGCTACTGAGCTGCCAGACAGCTGCACACGCCAGAGGATGGGGTACCTGCATGCAGGAGGCGTGAGCGGTAACGGCAACATAACTATGCTCGGAACAGCATTGAACATACAGATGCTGTTACCGAGCAAAAGGAAGATTTGAAATAACAATGTAAAGGATCATCCGTTGCACTGTTATTATTCCATACTGACATTAACTATTTTACTAGAATTACAAAATATTCTTACAAACAGCGAGGAATCTTCGTCCATTTTCCACGGTACAAAGTCATTTCAAATGCGAGTTCCTTCGAGATGAAAAACAATAATTGTTCGACAGCGCAACATGTACAAGGAAGCATTACAGGATTCACATAAAATTATTTTGGGAAACTTGGTTGATTGCGTACTGTCTTTATCTGCGGCAATGTGATTTCTGAAGTCTGTCACCGATGTGGAAGTCAAAGGACGTAGGCTCTGTCCGCGATGAAACCTCAGAGGAAGAGATCACTCGCTGAGATACGGCGAGCGGGCCGGCCTCGTGGAGGAAATGGGAAACTTCCGGCCGCGACCAGTTCGCGGACTTCGCAGTGTTCAGTTTACGTACACCCGCTCCTACGTACGTCATCATCGAACTTGCCAAGTGAAACACTGTTCTCTCCCTCACCCCCGCATGTTTCGCTATTAACCATTGTTTCATTGTTGCATACATTTGATTTGTGGCAGTTCTTTTGACGAATAGAAATGAGCCAAAACCGAATCGTTTGTAAACAGCACGAAGGATATTTACATTTTGCTTATGACGTTGTGTCTCTGTGATAATACAGCGTTTCTCGCGTGTCCAGTACGAAAATTTTTTGCATTAACTTCCTCAGACAAATGAATCGTTACCTTCTCTCTCATAACAATTCGTCGTGGCAGATTATTCTATTTGAATATCCGATACAGTTGTCAATGCATGTATATTTTCATAGTCGCTGTATATCAAAAGCATGGCGTTCACTGCAGTGATTTCCTTAGACTCATTATACACGATCCAGTCACATTAATGTAACCACCTGCCAAAAGCCTGAGTGACCCCCTTTTGCAGCTCAAGACGTTCAGGAAGAGAGTCATGAGATTCTGGAAAGCAGTGACAGAGATGTGGAGCTTTGCAACCTCTAGTTCCGTGGCCAACCGTGATAGATACACTACTGGTCATTAAAATTGCTACATCGAGAAGAAATGCAAATGATAAACGGGTATTCATTGGACAAATATATCATACTAGAACTGACATGTGATTACATTTTCACGCAATTTGGGTGCACAGATCGTGAGAAATCAGTACCCAGAACAACCACCTCTGGCCGTAATAACGGCCTTGATACGCCTGGGCATTGGGTCAATCAGAGCTTGTGTGGCGTGCACAGGTACAGCTGCCCATTCAGTTTCAACACGATACCACAGTTCATCGAGAGTAGTGGCTGAAGAATTGTGACGAGCCAGTTGCTCGGCCACCATTGACCAGACGTTTTCAATTGGTGTGAGATCTGGAGAATGTGCTGGCCAGGGTAGCAGTCGAACATTTTCTGCATCCAGAAAGACCCATACAGGACCTGCAACATGCGGTCGTGCATTATCCTGCTGAAATGTAGGGTTTTGCAGGGATCGAATGAAGGGTAAAGCCACGGGTCGTAACACATCTGAAATGTAACGTCCACTGTTCAAAGTGCCGTCAATACGAACAAGAGGTGACCGAGACGCGTAACCAATCGCAGCCCATACCATCACGCCCCGTGATACGCCAGTATGGCGATGACGAATACACGTTTCCAATGTGCGTTGACCGCGATGTCGCCAAACATGGATGCCACCGTCATGATGCTGTAAACAGAACCTGGATACTTCCGAAAAAATGACGTTTAGCGATTCGTGCACCCAGGTTCGTCGTTGAGTACACCATCGCAGGCGCTCCTCTCTGCGATGCAGCGTCAAAAGTAACCGCAGCCACGGTCTCCGAGCTGATAGTCCATGCTGCTGCAAACGTCTTCGAACTGTTCGTGCAGATGGTTGTTGTCTTGCAAACGTCCCCATCTGTTGACTCAGGGATCGAGACGTGGCTGCACGATCCGTTACAGCCATGCGGATAAGATGCCTGTCATTCCAACTGTTAGTGATACGAGGCCGTTGGGATCCAGCACGGCGTTTCATATTACCCTCCGGAACCAACCGATTCCACATTCTGCTAACAGTAATTGGATCTCGACCAACGCGATCAGCAATGTCGCGATACGATAAACCCCAATCGCGATAGGCTACAATCCGACCTTTATCAAAGTCGGAAACGTGATGGTACGCATTTCTCCTCCTTACACGAGGCATCACAACAACGTTTCACCAGGCAACGCCGGTCAACTGCTGTTTGTGTGTGAGAAATCGGTTGGAAACTTCCCTCACGCCAGCACGTTGTAGGTGTAACCACCGGCGCCAACCTTGTGTGAATTCTCTGAAAAGCTAATCATTTGCATATCACAGCATCTTCTTCCTGTCGGTTAAATTTCTCGTGTGTAGCACGTCATCTTCGTGGTGTAGCAGTTTTAATGGCCAGTAGTGTATTTATCGGCCGACACTGGGAAAGCGATTTTCAATTAAAATGTCTCTCATGCACAGGAATGTGCTTAATGCATGTACGAGTCCAGGTTGAAACGGTTGATGACATTTGGAAGTTTGTATATGGCCGCGAAATGTGCTCGGATAGCTTAACGGTAAGGTGAACGCTCGCGATAAGCGTGAAATTCGGGTTTGAGTCCCAGTCTGGCACAAAATTTCACTGTTGTCATTCCATTACACATATTATGGTTGTCCATATTCGCAACTGCGAGTACATTTCATGCAAGTAAAATGTGTTTGTGCCATTTTAAGCAATACAGACTTAGCCAATTTTTCTTGGCAGGGCGAAATATCGCAGGACGCTTGTTGAAACCTTAATTAACACCACAAATCACGGATGAGCAGTAAAAGTGATTCGCTTTCCAGCACATTAGCAGCTAAGTATGTAGGAACATTTACACAGAAGCGGAGCACGTCAGATGGATGGAATGGTCGCGAATCGACGGCAGGCAGCGTCTTCCTCTCATTGTCTCCTCTTTCGTCGGACTTTCGGTGTGTGATTTCCTCCTATGGGTTTTAATCGATAAGAATATCCATCTAAGCTAACTGGGCAGAATACGAGGGTCACTCCAAAAGAAATTCACACTATTTTTTTAAAACCCATCTTTTATTCTACATGTCTGAAAGTTTTACAGTGTGTAGATACATCCTTTAGGAACAATATTTTCATTTCTCCACATAATTTCCATCCCTCTCAACTGCCTTACGCCATCTTGGAACCAGAGCCTGTATACCCGCACGGTGAAATTCTGGACCAACCTGTTGGAGCCACTGTTTGGCAGCGTGCACAAGGGAGTCATCATCTTCAAACCTTGTTCCACGACGAGAGTATTTCAGTTTCCCAAACAGATGATAGTCACATGGAACGAGATCACGACTGTAAGGCGGGTGTTTCAGTGTTGTCCATCCGACTTTTGTGATCGTGCAACAGCAAAACATCCTGCTTTGGCCGATGTGGTCGAACACGACTCGGTCGAGCTTGAAGTTTCTTCAGTGTCGTCACATATGCATCAGAATTTATGGTGGTCCCACTTCGCATGATGTCCACAAGCAAGAGTCCTTCGGAATCGAGAAACACAGTAGCCATAACTTTTCCAGCAGAAGGTGTGGTTTTGATTTTTTTTTTTTTTTTGTTTCCTTGGGTGAATTTGCATGATGCCACTCCACTGATTGCCTCTTCGTCTCTGGTGGAAAATGGTGGAGCCATGTTTCATCACCTGTCACAATTCTTCCAAGAAATTCATCTCCACCATTCTCGTACTGTTCCAAAACTTCGCTGCATACCGTTTTTCTTGTTTCTTTATGAGCCACTGTCAACATCCTGGGAACCAACCTGGCACAAACCTTTTTTAACGCCAACACTTTCAGTATTCTACAAACACTTCCTTCCCCTATCCCAACGTATCGTGACAATTCGATCATTGTGATCCGTCTGTCAGCAGTCACCAATTCGTTAACTCTCTGCACATTGTCTGGAGTGTGTGCAGTACGAGGCCTGCCACTGCGAGGACAGTCCACAATATTGCTGTGCCTTCTTTCATCATGTAAACTGCTTGCCCACGGACTAACTGTACTGAAATCGACAGCAGCATCTCCATACACCTTTTTCAACCTCTTGTGGATGTTTCCCATTGTCTCGTTTTCACAGCACAGGAATTCAATGACAGCACGTTGCTCCTGACGAACGTCAAGTGTAGCAGCCATCTTGAAGACATGCTGTGACGGCGCCACTCACGGGAACAGGTTGAACTAAGTTTGAAAACAAGCGGGAAGGATGTATCTACACACTGTAAAATTTTCACACACGCAGAATGAAAACTGCATTTTTACAAAAACAGTGTGCATTTCTTTTGGAGTGACCCTTGTATTAGTCAGCCCCTTAAAAGACCACGCCGTCACTTTCCACCCAGTTTCCATCGCTTTAGATGATGCTGAACTGGTTCCTGGCGATCATGTGACCTTCCACCACTGACATAAGTCATGACATGGCAGTCGACTGTATGGAATCACCAAAGAAAGATTATTGATAGATAGGACCTTGAGTACTCCGTGTCTACGGAGATTGGTGTGCCGCTGCCAGCCATGTTAACACGACGTAAGAAAAGTGGTTGTAAAAAGATCCCAACAGACGGGGACCGGAGGCTTGTGTCGGACGTAGTCACCGGCAGCTGGCGTGAAGTCTCACAGGAGTTGCTACTGTTAGTGAAGACAGCAGGTCCAACCCAACCAGTTCCCGAGGAAACTTGCGTAGGGACTGCGGGCAATGAACATTTACTGTCGGGCTATACCCCCGAAAGGTCATCGCTCATGGAGACATAAGGAGCTGTCCATCATGATGGACCAACAACTGATAAACTGTAAAGTAACTGATTGCCCCTCTTTTCAAATGATTCAAGGCGACGAGCACACCGACGGCGTATGGAGTGTATTGTTCTGACTGATGGTGCTTCTGTTGTGTTTTGGATTTTTTTTTCGTACCTTTACTTGAGACCACTCATTAAGGTCACCGTGAGCATAATATGTGTTTTCAACATTCTCGGCAGTGAAGTATCGCCGTTTCTTATGGTTGTGCCATGGATACTATCAACTTTTGAGGTAAAAAATCCATCTTCAAAAGACTGAATAGTTTTGTTCCTGGTTTCACGGACTCTCAAGCACCCCGTCACACCTTGATCGGCCCACTACGTCACCCAGTGGTAACCCCTTAGAAAATCTGTGGGACTATTTCGAACAGCTAATTTAGTAGGTTTGGCCATCATGTAGACGCATAATAACAGAATAACTGCTGCTTAAAATTAGGCCCTCTTGCACTGATGGATAAATGGTCAAGCTAAACAAATTAAATTTCAGAAGTAATGACATTCATTTTTAGTTTAAGAGGTGTACAATAGTACAAGTGCGCTTGTAGTTGCCGTAGTCTCTCAGGAATTATGTAATCTTTTTTTTTTCTTTTTTTGGCGGCTCTAAGCGGAACTTACCGAATGCTGCTAGCAGTGGGGCCAATGGAAGGGCGCGCTCCTGGCGCATGACACGTTGAGAATTTGGATCGGCCGTTTAGCGTATCTGGATTTCCGAGGCTGTTAAGACAACCGTTCTAGAGAAGTGGACCATCCGAGTCCCGATTTGACACCACTGATTTATTTCAATACCCGTAGGCGTCTGAAGTCCTGTTCCTCGTAATATTGCTTCTACATTTTCCCACTTTGGTATGGAACTGAGATCTGATGTAGGGCCAACATTGCTGTTACAGGGACGCCGTAAGAAGCAAAGTAGTACGAAGATTGTAAGACAACTTTGGTATTATGAATGGAAGTTAAAAATGGTAGGAATAAAAATTAAGATGAACCTTCTATGCCAGAATAGTGTAAAACCAAACGCGTGTACAAAATAAGGAACGTAAGGGTTAAGCAGTATAGCTCAGGAAAAATTGTTATTGCGAGTCCTTGCCGTTAGAAGGAACCAATTTAGGAATCAACCTCGAATGCAAGCTGTTTTGTTACTCTGATAATGGAGAGGTCAGTAGACAGTACTAGGTAAGGAGTGAGACAGACACTGGGAGTCGAAGCGGATACTGACATTCATTGTGTTATAATTCACAGACTGGAATGAGAGGCATGATTTTGGGGTTAATCTCATTCTATAGCTTTCCAAAAATGAGGCGTCATCGTCGCTGGCATTCAAAGCACACATTTTTCCTCTTACGTCATGGCTTCTCGAATAAAACGGTCACCGGCCGTCGAGTTCCGCGACCGCTCACACTCATTCAAAACGCCCGCAAAACGGAGAAATTACGGAAGTGTTACATCTATGCTAGGCCAATCCAGGTGGCTTCTTTAACAGCCTAATTACCATGGACGATTGTTGGGCGTATCTCTAAAACAAAGGAGCAAAGCAAGCGGTGGAAATGTGTGGATTCACCACAGTTGAAAATATCAAAGACCGAACCATCACTGGCTCGTAACGAACGAACTGTCACAGGAGAATACTGCTGAACTGAGGGGGGGTGGGGGGGGGGGGCGTTTGAATTTGCGCACACAATGGCCTGATAGGCTAACGTCAATGCTAATTAACTTGCAAATGGCGCAACGTGTCGAATCTTTTCATAACAACTATTTCTCAGCACAACCTTCTCTGTGACACCATTACAAGCTTTTCAGAATCTTCCTAACTACCTTGTTTACACAGTCGCTAGCCGACGATATAGGGGGCACCTTAGAATCTATCCAGTCGTATATTTGTGAAGTTACTTCATGCGATCGTCCCCTGATTATTAGTCAACAAAGCGGTAGTGTCTACAGAATTTAGAAACCCTACGAAGGATAAACGTATCTATTCAGTTGCTTTTACTGCTTCCAAGAAATCGCGTGTGAATAATGCTTGAGTGCTTCACTCGCTTGGTTTTCTTTGAAGCCCTGCTGTTTCTGTGAGAGATGCTTTTTTCCTGTAGGAAATACGCACTGATCGAGTTTGAAACATGCTATCGGATCCTATAACGGACTGACATCAGCAAGTAGTAATCAAGAATAAGACAAATGGGAGATTTGTCATTGGCTCCTTTGCAGATGAACTATAATTTCATAAAGTTCATCCAAGAATTCGAAGTTTTCTGTTTGTCCTTCGTTGGACCGTACCATCTACACATCTTCAGCACACCTATTGTATGCATTTCAGCATTTATTTCGTTCTGTGTGGCCTCGTTGATGAATTTTTCATATGTGAAGTTAAACTTGAAGTGCTGTAGCTTCAAGGAACCGAGAAAAGTGGCCTAGAAACGAGAAACTGGATGGACTTCATTGGAAGAATGGATTTTATTTGAAGTTTTTAAACGTTATTGAAATAATACGAAAACGATGTGTAAAACGAAGAAGCTAAGATGCACTATCAAATAACACACTCTGAGTGCATTACGACCAAAATTGTGTTACCACACGCAACTAAACATTGTCACTTTCTTTTTGTATCCACGCGCGCGGGTTTGCGTGTGTGTGTTTTACGAAGCGCTAGTAGTTAATAAATGATAAATAGATACAAAGTGTCTTTAAAATTTGATATAATACTGTTATTTATTGTTCTATATGTTCTAGTTATTTTGCTCTCCAACTCAAGGTGTTGGCCAGTTACTGTACAATCGTGTATTCATATCTGAAAATTCAGTAGCTCGCTAAAGACTTACTCTGAAGTTAAGGATTGGGGGATAATTTTCAAAGTTTCGTGCTGCAAGTAGCAATAGGCGACATGAATTGTATTCATAATGTAAGATTCACACAGAATTAGACGAGTGTTTCATTGCAGCGTAGCACACCTTGTAAGGAAACGACAAAGTTACACTTACATATAATATTTTGGTGATTGTAGTCAAATTTGATCAGAGTTTTTGTTGACAATGTAATTGCCTGAGGGAAGATATCATGGTTATGTCTCGATAAATTAATTTAGAATGAAATGTATAAATGTTTTCATTTGGTAACTGAATTACAGCTTGCTTTAAATGTGATTACAGGCAAGCTGATACATTGCACGAGAATAACAATTTTTATGAAATATGGGTAAATTCGTAGCTATAGTGTATTCAAAAAAAAGGTTAGTCAACATTTGAGTATAGCTTTAGCAGCATGCATCCAACACTATGACCGAGCTGTGCATCATCTGGTCTCTTATGTAAAAAGTGACTTCAAAATACTCATGAGGACACTGTGATTTAGTTTTCCTGCGAGATTTCTAAATCATCTTAGGTGTATGACGGAATGATACCCACAAAAAGAGACAAAGCTGATTACTTCCGCAACCTTTGTTCATCTAATTACAGCTCCACCTTCAACAATCATGGCATCAGCGTCATGTTACGCTATGACATTTCTTTTAAATTCATCTTATTGAGTAAATATTTCGAAATAATGTTGAAAAGTGACAAGTGGGGTATCAAGTATTGACACCACCTCACTGGCGGTCTACAAGTTAGACGTCGACAATGTTCAAGTTAGCTCTGGCAGACCAAATAGCGCGTGTGTGCTGGGCCAGGCCCCTAGCAGCTCCAGACTACAAGCGCCGTCTGCCACCGTGATTTAGGGCAGCCTGTGGGAGACACATGGCAAACATGCATTTGGAGCCTCATCGCTACAGCTCCATCGTTCGTACGTAGTATAGCGAGTCTCATAGTTGTTGATGTTCTGACACCTGGACTTTGCTTCTTGCCGCAATATTTTGAAAAAGATTTCGTACACTTGGAAAAATTCTAGTTAAGTAAATCTTCTGTTTATTACGTTAACTTGTTCGCTAATCGTATCTGCTCCCGCCTAGCATTCCTACGAAATCAACTGCTGCACGGCTCTGTAGCCCACCTCTCCTTACTGTTGTGTTTGAAGTCGTACACAACAGCAAATAATGGGAATAAACCCGGTTGGAGAGACGTCGGTTTGAAGTCATCGATTTATTGGAAAAATTCTGGATATTTATAGCATATCTACAGGGCTCAACGAAGACTTCTGTGCGACCTACCCTTAAAAATTAGTAACACGTTTAGGTTTGTCACCCACATAGAATAAAAGAGAACTGTATGAGGTTTAACCAGTCGGTTCAGATACTAGGAGAATGTTACTGAGATTCAAACGGAACTCTTGTACAAAAGATCGTTTTTCTCGTGAGGTGCTGCCCAGAGTATGAGACAGACTGTTGATTGTCTTGTTGCGATGCAGTATTTTCCGTAAACGCGGTCGGAACAAAATGAAACAAAACGGATGCACATTTACATTCAATCGTCCCATTCACGATCCAATAATTAAATGGTGCTACATACAGTACGCATCTCCTTCTAATGTTGTGTAACTTGCAGCTTATAAACAGTATGCCAAGATACACAAGATTCGCTGATGCCATTGCTATCCTCAGTGAAAACGAAGAAGAATTATTTATCGATCTGGGAAAAGCAGATGGTGCAAGGTATTCGGAATTCTGGGAACTTGAGGGTTAGCTATAGGGAAAGACGGGTAATATACAATATGTCCTAGAACCAAGAAGGAACTATAAGAGTGGAAGACCAAGAACGAAGTGCATGGATTAAAAAGAGAGAAAGACAGCATGTAGTCTTTCCCCCCTACTCTTCAATCTACGCATCGAAGAAGCAATGACGAAAATAAAAGGAAAGTTCAAGAGTGGAATAAAAACTCGAGGTGAAAGAATATCCACGATAAGATTCGGTGATGTCATTGCTATCCTCAGTGAAAATGAAGAAGAATTACAGAATCTGCTGAATGGAACGGACAGTCTAAAGAGTACAGAACATTGATTCAGAGTAGACCGAAGAAAGACAAAAGTATTGAGAAGGACCAGAAATGAGAACAGCCAGAAACTTAACATTACAATTGACAATCACGAAATAGATGAGGTTAACGAATACTCTTACCTAGGCAGCAAAATAACCCCTGACGGAAGGAGCAAATACGAGATGAAAAGCAGACTAACACTGGAAAACAGGGCATTCCTGGCCAAGAGAAATCTATTAGTGTCAAACATGGGCCTTAATCTAAGGAGGAGATTACTGAGAATGTACGTCTGGAGTACAGCATTGTATGGACGTGAGACATGGACTGTGGGAAAACCGAAACAGAAGAGATTAGAATCATTTTCGATGTGGTCCTACAGAAGAAAGTTGAAAAATAGGTAGACTGATAAGTTAATGAACGAGGAGGTTCTTTGCAACATCAGGAAGGAAAGGAATATGTGGGAAACACTGACAAGAAGAAGGGACAGGATGACAGGACAACTGTTAAGACATGAGGGAATAACTTCCATGGTACTAGACGGAACTGTAGAGGAGGACAGAGATTGGAATACATCCAGCAAATAAGTAAGGACGAAGGGTGCAAGTGCTACGCTGAGATGAAAAGATTAGCATAGGAAAGGAATTCGAGGCGGGCCCCATCAAACCAGTCCTAAGATTGATGAATGAAAAAAATGTTTCTTCCACAACTATTCATTCAAAGCGTACAGGATAAAAACAAGTTCATCATAACAGCCACGAAAATGTGACATTCATTTACGAAGAGGTTTGAAAAGGTATAATATATTGGACCAGTTGTGAAATCTGCAAGTGGTGTACACTTACGCAATCAATGGCGTTATTGTATGCACCACTTCCACTAATATTTGACCGCTGTAAGAGGAAGAGGAGCGGACAGAGGTTCAGGCACGTTCGTGCCCTTGTGGTGGGTAACTGCCCCTATAGGCGGAACAATCAGCAATGATCAACGGCATGAGGATGCATAAGGCAATGGAAAATACTGCATTAAAGACACTTAATGTGTACACGCAGGACATGTGGTCTGTAATTGAAAAAGTGTAATGATGATCTCTCCGTTGGCAAAAGATTTGGGAATAGTCTCCCATCGGAATTTCCTGGAAGGGCCTGTCAAGGGGGAGGTGACCATGGGAAAAAGATTGACTACCTAATGAAAGGATAAAGTTCTACGAGTCGGGGTGTGGTAGGGAAGCTAGAAAATCTGAATACTGAAATGCTTAGGCTCAATCTAGATATAGTGGGGGACAATGAAGTGAAACGGAAAGAAGACAAGGATTTCTTGTCATATCACTGTAGGGTAATATCAGTAGTGCCAGACTCGTAGAACGTTATCCTTTCATTAGGTAGTCAATCTTTTTCTCATGGTCGAATCGACAGCGGCTAGTTCAGATATACATGCCGACGTCGCAAGCTGAAGATGGAGAAATTATATGAGGATACTGAACGAGTAATTCAGTACCTAAAGGGAAATGAAAACCTAGTAGTCTTGAGTGACTAGATGCGGTTGTGTGGAAAGGAGTAGAAGAAAGGGTTACGGGAGAATATGGGCTTGGTGAGAGAGGAGAAAGACTATTTCAGTTCTGCGATAAATTTCAGCTAGTAACAGCGGATACATTACACCATGTTCAGACAGAGATCCTGTATCAGGTACTGAATTGTAAGGTGTACCCAGGAGCGGATATAGACTGAGATCACAATTTAGTAGTGATGAAGAGTACGCTGAAGTTTAAGAGACTAGTCTGGAAGATTCAATATGTAAGGAAGTGGGATAGAGTGGGTTACGGATGTACTAAGGATTGAAGCGATAAGCTTGAAGTTCTCTAAGGCTACAGATACTACAATAAGGAATATCCAGCAAATAATTGAAGATATATGTTGCAAGCGCACAGGAAAGGAATTCGCGGCAGGCAGGAACAAATTAGACAGAAAACGGAGGCCAGAAAAAAAAAATTAGACAGAAAACGGAGGCCAGAAAAAAAACAAAAACAACGTTGTCTGTCGATTTCATAAAAAGTTGTTTGATGTGCTCCGAGGTGAAGAAATCGGCACTGTGAGGCTATGTCATGAGACTGCCTCGGCAGGTGTATCGAGTACCGAACACTGATGTCGGATAATTCTTCCTGAGAATGCTGACGCAATGAAGCAGTGTGGCGCCACATCGTGGTATCCAAATGCTTTTCTCAAGGAGGCTCCTGAATGCGTCATACGAGTGCCTCTGTTGACGCAAGAAGGAAGAACCTAACACCAATCAACTGATGGACGATACGGACCAGAATCTCTGTAGCTGTCATATTCGTCCCGAGAGAATCGGCAACTGCAGTGATACTTAAAAAAATTCTTATCTATGTTTCAGTCTCCGTTGCATGTTTTTAACCGCGTCACATGTTTCGATCACAATGGATCATCTTCAGCTCAAAGTAGTACTCTGATATGGGCACAGACAAGACGGGTTGCCATATATACAGCTCTCAAACTTCGCAAAGGAAGGGTCCCCGTGGAAGCGAAGGATAGAAAAAACTGTTCCAATTAAGTGGTTGGACATATCCTTCAGGTTCAAAAAATGGTTCAAATGGCTCTAAACACTGTGGGACCTAACATTTGAGGTCATCAGTCCCCTAGACTTAGAACTACATAAACCTAACTAATCTAAGGACATCACACACATCCATGCCCGAGGCAGGATTCGAACCTGCGACCGTAGCAGCCGCGTGGTTATGGACTGAAGCGCCTAGAACCACTCGGCCACAGCGGCTGGCCCCTTCAGGTTCTCCCTGCAATTCTTGTCATATGAGTCTACTTTACTTAGCGACCAAATAGTACCATTCTAAATATTTCTGTTGAAGTGTTTTACTCCCGGAAGTTCCATAGCAGCTGCTGCAGCAGACTCACTTAACAAAATACGCATCTTACAATATGCACCTTACTGCAGGAATAAATATAGTCGTATATTTTCAAAGTACAGGAGGTATTCATTCATTTGTCTCAAAGAGTTTATATGATTGTTCAAACACCAAGACGAATGAAATCCAGATGATTTCAGCACAGATATCGTTTCGGCTAACAAAGCGTGCTTAGAGTACCATACTGGGAAAAACCGCATGTTGAGAGTGTGAATCACATGCTGTGATGAAGTTTTCCCGTGACGTTACACAAACTGAACTGACAGATCAAGGTATTTTTCCGGTATACTGCTACTTGTTCGTTGGCTTAGATTTTGGAAATATTCGATTTATTTCGAAGAAAATACTTTTTATCCATCATTCGATAGGTACACTGCTATTATAATTGCTTTCGTTGGTTGTGAAGTGGGACTAGGTGACTTTAGATCAACAAATGATCTTAAAAAGATTATCACTCGAAGGAAAATATAAGTTAGTTTCAGATTAAGCGGTTTCACTTAGTTCAGTGTAATTTGACTGGTTTACAATGTCGCACTTAACAACGATATGTCATTCACACAACTAGATTGATAACGATGAGGATATAGTCAAAAGCTCGGCTGCGGATTAATCAGTATTGTAAGAGTATGCGTGGAAGGAGCGGAGACAGACAAAATGGTACAAGTGAAACAGCTGAAAATGATAGCTATGATTGTGGTGGCTGAGAGATTAATGACAGTGATGATGACGGTAAGTAGAGTGCGTTATGACGACTATATTCCCAATCCAAAATCATTATTACAATTGAAGTAACAAGATGTTAATGGTTACTTTGTTTTCGTTTGCTTTTTGTTTATTTCTTTGTTATAATGAAAACCAACGGATAACTATAGCACATTAAATTTATCTATATCTAAGTTCCGTCTTTCGCTTACCTCAGAAAATGAACAATATTTCAATAGTTCTACAGCTTTCTTGCAGTAATAAGCGGATAAAATTTAATTTCTTACTTGTTAGTGCAACTTAACCCACTACTGGTTCCAACTGACTGTCCTATAATACATTGATGAAAATGACTTGGAGGCAAGCTCGGTCAAAACACAAATCAAATGGTCCAGTTTTTAATCCTCTATCACTCTTTGTATTTTCTTGTCACTCACCGCTTCTTTCACCTCCGAAAATGACTTGTGTATGCGGAAGTCCATGCCAAACAGCAGGCCCTTCCATGACTGCTTGGTTAAGTCAGTTCAAAGGTAACAGGAAGTAAATCACACACTACCTCCTGGGTTTTGTTCATTAGGCGACAGTGCGGAACTAAGAGTATATCGAACGCATTCTGTAAGTCATGGAACAAGACATCAACCTGGGCGCCGGTGTCTGCTGTCTTCAGGATATCGTGGAAAAAGGGAGCAACCCAGGTTTGACACGATCTTTGTCTGAAGAATCCATGTTGGCTTCCATACAGGAAATCTCCAGAAATGTTATAACACTAGAGGATAAAACGTACTCCAATTTTTCCAAGACACTGACATCAACAACATAGGTCTATAGTGTACTTTTGTTCGACAACGCTTCTTGGAAACGGGAACGACATGAACATTTTTCAATCACTGTTGGTGCATCGCACCTCCAGCGACCTATGGTGCCTGCTGCTAGAAGAGGTACATCTGGAAGGTAGTGTCTATTCAAATTTCGCACCAGTCGTATAAAAGTAGCGATCGTAGGGCCACTATGAAGATGCGAATCGGGATACTTTAAATACACACTGTAACGGCCTTGAGCGTTAGTTGTGTCTCACAGTGGACATGGCGAGTTGATGTTCGTCAAGAATGGCGACAAAGACGCTGTTATCGACACCTCACCGAGTTTGCATGATCTGAATAACCGAACACCACCCATTGGGATTTTTTGTGATCTCTCAAAGGTTTTTGATTGTGTAAATCATGAAATTCTTCTAGACAAGCTCAAGTATTATGGCGTGAGTGGGACAGTGCACAAATGGTTTAATTCGTACGTAACTGGAAGAGTGCAGAAAGTTGAAATAAGCAGTTCTCATAATATGCAAAGATCAGCACATTCCTCAAACTGGGGAACTATCAAGAATGGGGTTCCACAAGGGTCGGTCTTGGGTCCTTTGTTGTTCTTAATATATATTAATGACTTGCCATTCTATATTCATGAAGAGGCAAAGTTAGTTCTCTTTGCTGGTGATACAAGTATAGTTATCACACCTGACAAAAAAGAATTAACTGAAGAAATTGTCAATAATGTCTTCCTTGTAAACGGACTCTCACTGAATTTTGATAAGACACAGTACATACAGTTCCGTACAGTAAATGGTATGACGCCATTAATAAATATAGACCTTAATCAGAAGCATATAGCTAAGGTAGAATATTCAAAATTTTTAGGTGCGTCCATTGATGAGAGATTGAAGTGGAAGAAACACATTGATGATCTGCTGAAACGTTTGAGTTCAGCTACTTATGCAATAAGAGTCATTGCAAATTTTGGTGATAAACATCTTCGCAAATTAGCTTACTAAGCCTATTTTCACTCATTGCTTGCATATAGCATCATATTTTGGGGTAATTCATCACTGAGGAATAAAGTATTTATTGCAAAAAAGCGTGTAATCAGAATAATAGCTGGAGTCCACCCAAATTCATCCTGCAGACATTTATTTAACGATATAGGGATATTCACAGTAGCTTCTCAGTACATATACTCTCTTATGAAATTTGTTATTAGCAACCAAACCCAATTCAAAAGTAATAGCAGTGTGCATAACTACAATACTAGGAGAAAGGATGATCTTCACTATTCAAGATTAAATCTAACTTTGGCACAGAAAGGGGTGAATTATACTGCCACTGAAGTCTTTGGTCACTTACCAAATACTATCAAAAGTCTGACAGATAACCTACAAGTATTTAAGAAGAAATTAAAATAATTTCTGAATGACAACTCCTTCTACTCCATAGAGGAATTTTTAGGCATAAATTAAGAAAAAAATAAAAAACCAAACAAAAATATTATAAAAAATTAAAAAAACAAAAAATGTTGTTATATTAACTTAATTCTGTTGTTAAATTAACTTAATTATGTCATGTATTGGAAAATTTGACTCGTTCCACATCATTACGAAATATCGTATTCATGATCCATGGATCTAGTATTAATATAATCTGAACGAGGTCTTGTAATAGGGCTACTAGGAGTTGGATGTTCCTTCTTCGATACTGCAGAAAGATTGGCAGGAATGTAGGCACTGTACATGACTGCTGGCATCAGTGGTGACAAGAATGTGCGGTCGCAAGAAGACTGGGCTCTGGACGGCCTCGTGGCACTACCGAGAGGAATGACCATAGTCTTCGGCGTATGGCTGTGGGCGCATCGTACTGCATTTGCAGCAGAAGTATGAGCAGCAGTTGGCAGAACAGCGACACAGCGAACTGTTACAAATCGGTTACTCCAAGGATAGCTCCGAGCTAGAGAACCTGCAGCTTGCATTCCACTGACCCCAAACCATCTCCATTTGCTAATTCAGTGGTATCAAGCAAAAGCTCATTGGAAGGCAGGGCGGAAACCTGTTACGTTTTCTGGTGAAACATTATTCTGCCTCGGTGTCAGTTATGACCGTCTGTTGGTTAGAAGGAGGCCATTTCAGGACCTGCAACCAACCTGTCTTCGTAGTAGACGCACTGGATCTGCATCACCGTATGACAGCAGGGCGACTCTCGTGGTTATCCCGCGCAACCTGACTGCAAATTTGTACGTCAGTCTGGTGATTCAACCTGTTGTTCAGCCATTCAGCAACAGCATTCTAGACGGTGCATTCCAACACGATAACGCTCGCCCACATATCGCTGTTGCAACACAATGTGCTCTACAGAGTTTCGATCAACATACCTCTCCCCAACCAAGCGCATATGGGATATCATCGGTCGACAACTCCAGCGTCACCCACAACCAGCATTAACCGTCCCTGTATTGACCAAGCAAGTGCAACAAACTGACATTCGGCACCTGTGCAACAAATGGTTCAAATGACTCTGAGCACTATGGGACTTAACTTCTGAGGTCATTAGTCCCCTAGAACTCAGAACTACTTAAACCTAACTAACCTAAGGACATCACACACATCCATGTCCGAGGCAGGATTCGAACCTGCGACCGTAGCGGTCGCGTGGTTCTACACTGTAGCGCCTAGAACCGCTCGGCCACCCCGGCCGGCCCTGTGCAACACAATTCATGCACTGTTTGCATGCTTGCATTGAACATTCTGGCGGTTATACTGGTTATTAATGTACCGGCATTTCACGTTTGCAACGGCTTATCTCGCGCTTATATTAACCTGTGATTTTGCATTGTTAATCACTTGTATATGTCGCATAGACAATTGTATTCCCGAAATTCCATTACTCTACATTAATTAGTTTTTAGTGTCACCATTTTTTCTGATAGTGTACGTACAAACATTTACGTATCCTGTCGAATAAAATCGCTTTCCTCTGTTGTCGCACGTGCTAAGGAAAAATAACTTCCTACTTTTCTCTACATTTACGTTCTCATGATCACAGATTTCCTGGTCTTCGTTGACTAAGTGGAATTGCTGAGTCCATCTAAGATGTTATTCTCACGAATCGGGTCTTTGATTCATAGCTCAAAGTAATTTTCGGATAAGAATTGCTTGAGTCTACTAGTCTATAGCTGGTAATCTGAAATCTCCCCGAATATTATAGCGTGACCAGGAAATTTTCGCGGTATCTTCCCCATCTTTTTTCTTCAGGTGTTGCGCGACTACCGCTCCTACGTACATGGTCTATAATAGCATCCAGTTATTATGTGTGAATTCGGAATCTGCACTAACCTCTCTGGATATTATTAAGGCTATAGATACCGGGTGATCAAAAAGTCAGTATAAATTTGAAAACTGAATAAATCACGGAATAATGTAGATAGAGAGGTACAAATTGTCACACATGCTTGGAATGACATCGGGTTTTATTAGAATCAAAAAAATACAAAAGTTCAAAAAATGTCCGACAGATGGCGCTTCATCTGATCAGAATAGCAATAATTAGCATAACAAAGAAAGACAAAGCAAAGATGATGTTCTTTACAGGAAATGCTCAATATGTCCACCATCATTCCTTAACAGTAGCTGTAGTCGAGGAATAATCTTGTGAACAGCACTAAAAAGCATGTCCAGAGTTATGGTGAGGCATTGGCGTCGGATGTTGTCTTTCAGCATCCCTAGAGATGTCGGTCGATCACGATACACTTGCGACTTCAGGTAACCCCAAAGTCAATAATCGCGCGGACTGAGGTCTGGGGACCTAGAGATGTCGGTCGATCACGATACACTTGCGACTTCGGGTAACCCCAAAGTCAATAATCGCGCGGACTGAGGTCTGGGGACCTGAGAGGCCAAGCAAGACGAAAGTGGCGACTGAGCACACGATCATCACCAAACGACGCTCGCAAGAGATCTTTCACGCGTCTAGCAATATGGGGTGGTTCTAATAAAACTCCATGTCATTCCAAGCATGTGTGTCAATTTTTACCTCTCTATCTACATTATTCCGTAGTTTATTAAGTTTTCAAATTTATACTGACTTTTTGATCACCCGGTATATCTCCATCACTGTCGTGAAAGTATAAGGCAGATATGAGGAACGAAGACAATGGTTTAAAGTCCCGTAGACATCGAGGTATTAGTGACGTTAAGGCAGATATACGCCTTAGCTAGTGTGTGTGTGTGTGTGTGTGTGTGTGTGTGTGTGTGTGGGCGGGTGGGTGATTGGTTGGTGGATGTGCTTTAAAAATTTTGTGTTGTACGGTGGAACAAATGCTTTTCAGCGATTGGTACTGGACAGTGGAACACATGGTTTTCAGCATAGAAAACCAAAGCTCGCTCCTGAGATACTTTCCTGTTTTATTTAGTTATTTCAAATGAGCGCGTTTAGGTACAGCATATACGCTTACACTGCAAGGATATTCTGCTTCGTTTATAAACACAAGGACTGGAATAAAGACAGAGTCAATTAGGGATCCAGCATCTCCAATCTCCACTGTATCCACTAGCAGCACTCACCCCCCATGGCTCTTCCCTTAACAGACTTCCGAAAAAAAAAGAAGGGAGATTGGTGCCCCGTCAATAATGCGGTCATCGGCGACGGAGCACAAGCTCAAGTTGGGGAAGCATTGAAATGAAATCGGTTCTGCCCTTTACACAGGATCCATCAAAGTATTTGCCTTCAGCTTTTCCTCTTCTTTTTCTTGGCCGGCCAGAATGGCCGAGCGGTTCTAGACGCTACAGTCTGGAACCGCGCGACCGCTACGGTCGCAGGTTCGAATCCTGCCTCGGGCACGGATGTGTGTGATGTCCTTAGGTTGGTTAGGTTTAAGTAGTTCTAAGTTCTAGGGGACTGATGACCTCAGAAGTTAAGTCCCACAGTGCTCAGAGCCATTTGAACCATTTGAATCTTTTTCTTGTGCCCTTGTATCGCATCAGCGCAAGGGCGTCACTGTTATGAGCGGATTTGGCGTGATTAGTTTAAGGGGTGGTCGGATGCCCTTCTTGTCGCCGCACCGCAACTCACCAAGAAGGAATACGTGTACCCCAACAAACCGCGCGTAGTGTTATTCGTGTGAAAATGAGCGAAAGTTTTCTAAATGTTTGCGAATCGTCGAACTGAGACGGCACTTGAGTACCAGCCCGGTATTTATCTAGTAGGATGTGGGAAAATGCCTAAAAACCACATCCAAGCTTGCCGACGTCCGACCCTCATCGTTAATCCATGGGGCGGATTGGATGCGGATCTACCTTAGTAGTACGAGATCCCACGACCAAAAACATGTCTCATCGTTTTACACCAAAAGCGTATAACCTCGTTAGCTGAAGCTGAACCCGAGTAGGTGGGCGGTATCACTCACAATCGTCACAGTTTCTTAGTGTTCCGTTCCTTATGCTAGAAAAAAAAGCAGGTAGTATTATTACAATATGTCTGCGATTAAACACGTACAAGATTCTGGCATTTTCTTACGAAAATGTGTGTTTTCAGTCTTTTTCGTCGTAGCTGCTGTCCCGAGCGAATTTTAAAAACATCAACAAATTTCCTCGAACTATATTATAACCACCCGGTTTAGTTCTTTTGAACTACTTGCATAGCTATCAGAATTACCAAAATACTGTTTTTCGGCAGAAGTGTAAAGGACAGAAGAGGCGCTTGTTACGCCTTATGTTGAGAACGGTTATTTAGTTGGTACGCACTTCTCCCTTGTACCAGTAAATCAAATGCTGGAGAAGCGTTAAATGATCGTTGTAACGACCCTCAGTTACATCCTCGTCTACCAGTGGTGCATCGGTGCCGAGAAATCAGGAAGTGAATTCTTTTTATTTATTTATTTATTTTTTTGTTTGAGTAACTAGTGCAAAAGGTGACGAAAGGGTGTTTTGTAGAGAAACAAAAAATTCAAAAGTAAACGAATTTTCACATGAGAATTTGCAAAACTGTAGACAAGAAGCTGATATTTTTACTTTAAAGAAACTGTGTTTTTTTAACTTTATTCCAGTTCCCTTTTGTGCATTTCCTTAAAAAAAATTCAACTTCAATATAACGGTTTCGAGTTGGCTTTACTAACCAACCACCTCAGATTTGATGGTTGTAACGAAGAGTTTAATACACCTCAGTGCAATTTTTAGTAGTGTTTAAGCGTCGAAAACTTGTCTGATTAGTAACATACTGCGCAAAATGTGTGTGACATTTTTTTTTCTACATCTGGGCAGTTTATTTTATCAAGCGCACAGTGTTTTAGTCCACACTGTTTTAGACGTAATGCTTTGTTATCGATTGATAAAAAATTTAAAATGGTTTTGAAACGGAAGGTACTCTAGTTTTCTTCTCAAAAAAAAAAAAATACTTTTTCGCATTAATTGGCCCAAATCTGCTAGAAAGCCATGTGTTCATAAGGGTTGATATGATATTTATCTTCTCCCTTTTTTTTTCAAATGGCTCCCCGGGTATGCGCTATGCTACAGGCGTCTGAGAAGCATGTTTTTCGTAACTTAGATCTATAATTCAGATACGTTTAAAAATCTGACGTTTTACTATGAAATTTTCAAAATTGCCGTCACTCAAATGGGACGCGAAAACTTTCGGAATTAGGTGTTTTTTGAGAAAGAATTTTTCACACTGCAACGGAATGTCTGGTGATATGAAACTTCCTCGCAGATAAAACTGTGTGTTGGAGCAGGACTCAAACGTCGGACTTCTACCTTTCGTGGGCAAATACCGACATTTTTCATTTAGTTCGTTATTTCTCGTTGAATTTGGCCTGGGTGGACGTCACATAACATCCATTCAAGTTCATCGTTGACTACTTAATTCAGTTTTTTTTTTTTTCATTACAGAGGGCAGCCTGCCGTCTGATTGAACACGCTGAGCTACCGTACTGACACTGAGCTACCCAAGCATGACTGATCACCCTTCCTCAAACGTTGTAAACTTGACAGAAGTTCTCTTATGTAACTCATAGGAGTAGTACTGTTGTTATAATGTGCTGTACCGTCCGAACAAGACAAAACCAGGGCAAAAGCAGCAAGGAGCACAGATACGAGCTGGTGCCAGTGTCATAGAGACTGCGAGTTCCACCAGCGCCACGGGCGGCGCTGAGAATGAAGATATCGACTTCGCCTCGGCCAATTGTGGGCCGAGTACAGTCCGCCAACAACCGGACGACAACGGACAGTAGCCTACTCGGAAGATAGAAGAGCAGCTCCCGCGCACTTGGTTATAGACCATCGTCCAGGGCTTAGACAGGGAACATCGTTTAGTAAACTCGTAGAAGTGAACAGACAGTTACTGTAAATTGCATTTGCTATGTACTGTGAAGCTTAGCTCTGATTATTTGCACTTAGCCATTGAGGACCTTTTTGTGTTGTATTACATGCAATGTTGCAGACTTCATTATTCAACAAGTCACAAAGATAAGTAAATATTTTTACTCGTTTGTGTGACTTTTTCACTAATTTGTTGGAGTGTTGTAGAATCTCCGTTCTTCTTTCCTGTTACCTGGCCCTGGGGCATAGCTGTGTAATAGTGGCAGGGAGAAATCGTCTTATCGGTTTACGGCAGTAGAAGCAGTTTCACAAGCTCACAAACTCGCCTTACTGTAACAACAGTGGCAACTGAGGCACACAGCAGTAGCGGCGAGACGTATACAAAACTGGCGACGAGGAATTACAAAAGAATGGATATTGCGGAGACTTAGCCACGGCGTGAGGAATGTTTCCTGAACGAATTTTTCACTCAGCGGAGGGGTGTGTGCTGATATGAAAATTGTGTGCCGGACCAGGTCTCTAACGCACGACCTTCGGCTTTCGCGAGTAAGTGGAGCACTTGCTCGCGAAATGCAAAGACCGCGAATTCGAGTTCTTGTCTGGCACACAGTTTTAATCTACCAGGAAGTTTCAGTAATTTGATGGTTTAGGATAACCGAATCCAGCGATTTTATACGGTTTTTGGAGTATCGCTATAAATCAAAGGTTTTGCTCACAGGCTCTAGCACTTTAAGACCGGCGGCCTTGCCGCAGTGGTGACACCGGTTCCCGTCAGATCACCGAGGTTAAGCGCTATCGGGCTTGGCTAGCACTTGGGTGGATGACCGTCCAGGTCTTCCGAGCGCTGTTGGTGAAGGGAATGCACTCCACCCCAGTGAGACCGATTGAGAAGGTAAACTACTGTCCATTAAAATTGCTACACCACGAAGATGACGCGCAACAGACGCGAAATTTAACCTACAGGAAGAAGATGCTGTCATACGCAAATGATTAGCTCTTCAGAGCATTCACACAAGATTGGCGCTGGTGGCGACACCTACAACGTGCTGACTTGAGGAAAGTTTCCAACCGATTTCTCATACACAAACAGCAGTTGATCGGCGTTGCCTGGTGAAACGTTGTTGTGATGCCTCCTGCAAGGAGAACAAATGCGTACCATCACGTTTCCGACATTGATAAAAGTCAGATTGTAGCCTATCGCAATTGCGGTTCATCGTATCGTGATATTGCTGCTCACGTTGGTGGTGATCCAATGACTGTTAGCAGAATATGGAACCGGTTGGTACAGGAGGGTAATACGGAACGCCGTGCTGGATCCCAACGGCCTTGTATCACTAGCAGTCGAGATGACAGGCATCTTATCCGTATGGCTGTAACGGATCGTGCAGCCACGTCTCAATCACTGAGTCAACAGATGGGGACGTTTGCAAGACAACAACCATCTGCACGAACAGTTCGAAGACGTTTGCAGCAGCATGGACTATCAGCTCGGAGACCGTGGCTGCGGTTACCTTTGACGCCGCATCGGAGACAGGAGCGGCTGCGATGGTGTACTCAACGACGAAACTGAGTGCACGAATGACAAAACGTCATTTTTCGGATGTATCCAGGTTCTGTTTACAGCATCATGATAGTGGCATCCGTGTTTGGCGACATCGCGGTGAACGCACATGTGTATTCGTCATTGCCATACTGGCGTATCACCCGGCGTGATGGTATGGGGTGCCATTGATTACACGTCTCGGTCACCTCTTGCTCGCATTGACGGCACTTTGAACAGTAGACGTTACATTTTAGTTGTGTTACGACCCGTGGCTTTACCCTTCATTCGATCCCTGCGAAACCCTACATTTCAGCAGGATAATTCACGACCTCATGTTGCAGGTCCTGTACGGGCCTTTCTGGATACAGAAAATGTTCGACTGCTGCCCTGGCCAGCACATTCTCCAGATCTCTCACCAACTGAAAACGTCTGGTCAATAGTGGCCGAGCAACTGGCTCGTCACAATATGCCAGTTACTGCTCTTGATGAACTGTGGTATCGTGTTGAAGCTGCATGGGCAGCTAGCTGTACCTGTGCACGCCACCCAAGCTCTGTTTGACTCAATGCCCCGGCGCATCAAGGCCGTTATTACGGCCAGAAATGGTTGTTCTGGGTACTGATTTCTCAGGATCTATGCACCCAAATTACGTGAAAATGTAGTCACATGTCAGTTGTAGTATAATATATTTGTCCAATGAATACCCGTTTATCATCTGCATTTCTTCTTAGTGTAGCAAATTTAATGGCCAGTGGTGTACTTAACAGAGAAGTAGCGGCTACGGCCGCGAAAACTGGCAACGGCCGAAAGAGCGGTGTGCTGACCACATGTCCCTCCATGTGCGTATCCAGTGACGCCTACCAGCGGTCGGTCTGTACCGTTGGGTCTTCCGAGGCCTGCTCCGTCCGAGCGTCATACGTTAAGCTATTTAGGGAAATGACGAAAAATCTAAATTTGGATGGCCAGACGGATGTCTGACCCGACTTCCCGCCGAAGGCGAGTCCCGTGTGCTAACTGCCGCGCTGCCTCGCCCGATACGCTTCCGACTCAGAGAGCTGTCAATCTGAGTAGGGGAGAGTGAAGACCCGAAAACCGCGAGAGTATCAGCAGGAAAGAAAAAGCCCCGCCCGTGCGACGTGAGCGCGGGTTGTGCAACGTCGCCCACATGGCACACCCGCCGTTCCGGAAGCGCAGCCGCTTCGCAAGCTTTATGAAGCGCAGGGACGCCTCGCCGGCGGTCAGTTCTACCCGAGGCTCATTCCGCGGCGTTTCCTCCTCTGGCTAAGCCGACACTGCAGACACATGGCCGCCTGCACCTCCGCCTTCGCCGCTGCCGTCCTGCTGGCAGCCGCGGTCTCTGCGCTCGCCGCCCCCGCGCCGCCACCTCCTGGACACAGACACCGGCGCTCCGACCCTCCCCCCATCGACCAACTCTCCGACTGGAACAAGATACACGAGAAGAGCATCTGCCCGGCAGAGCTCAAGTACGACGACCAGATCCACGTGATGCAGGTATGGTGCGCCGACGACGTCGAGGGAAAGAGGTTCGCTGCCCGGGACAAGACGTACGTCTGCAGGAGCGTGAGATTCAGCGTGCCTTTCGCGGGCTCGGACGTGGACATACGGGCCGGCTGCGTCGCACGTCTCGACGATGCGGTAACACTTCAGGCGGAACCATTTCCACGCGATCAGTAACGTCCACCTATTCATTTTTTCTCATCTGGCCATATATCATTTGAGTTTGTTCTTGAATTGAGAAGACACACTGTGGATGTTCTACGCCTTTTTTTTACCTCGTGACACGCTTTTAGGCTTGTGACGCCATCGTCTGACAATAACTGACTATCGTCATCAAATACTGTATGACGAGAGCATGTCGGTGTACACCTTTCGAAAAGATATTAGTTGCCAAAGCTGTGTTGCAGTTCTCACGGAGTACAGGCAGTGTCACGATCAGAATGCAAACCGACAACCGGTTCACAGTATATACAATGGTTAGACAGAAAGTTTTAATTGCGCTCCATTAAATTTCGTGCATTCAGCCGCACGAATTCAGCTTCTTCTTCTAAAATTTGGGCTCTATGTCGCTGAACAACCTTCAGAGTGAGCCGGATTATCATATCGAAACAAAAAGAACTTACACTAATAATCGGCGTCCTACGGTGGTGTAGCGCGGGGCTTTCACTGAGTACCAGGCTCCTGCAGTATCTGCAAATAAACAAAATGTTTCGTAAGTAATTTTATTTTTTCCAAATGATAATGAAAACTTGCTGACTAAACCGCGGGTATCGTGAACCAGTTGTCGGTTTTCAGAGTCATCGTATTCAGTGAGTTTTGCAATACAGCTTTGGCATCCAATATCTTCTCCAAAGGCGTTCATCATCATGGTGTCGGGTTTTCATGAGCATTTTAAAAATTTTCTACCAAGAAGTGAGAGAAGAATCGAATATGTACTTAAAAGTTACTTATTTGTGCATTTCGTAAAAAGACCTCCGTTCTAAACGGACACAATTTCTGTCATATTAAGTAGAGTTGATCTCATATATTTATTTATTTTCATATTTATTTATTTCCATATTTATTTATTTTCATATTTATTAATTTATTTTTATTTATTTATTCTTATGTGTGCATTTATTTATTTCGCATTTATAGATTATTCTACTCTAGTCATGTACCCAGCCGAAAACACAAAAATCTAACTGTACAGGCTCAGAGTCAAACGATATGTCACATGTAGCTACCGCAACACTTTTCACAATTTCAAACTGACTCCAAAATAATCACATTCTGTGTTTAGCGTCAATGGCATGCTTCATTTCCGAACAAATTATAGTTTGTTCTCAGAATGGGAATTTCTGTATTGTTACGGTACCTTAGCTTTAAGACGAAGGAGGTGACTTTTGAAATACAACGGAGATGATTTCCAGATATAGATTTAATTTTCACCTAGTTAAGTATCCTGGTAAAAGAATATTAGATGCATACAGTTCCAATTCTTAATCACTACACTAATGTATTGCCATTGTCTAAACGGTCTAATGTCCTGTTCTTAGACCTTAAAAATGTCGAGAACTAATCACTATTTGTCACCCTTATACAAATAATATAATTCATTACTACATGAAATAGTGATAAAATGTAATTGCCATCATTTTAGTTGCCATAAAATTATGTGGTATTTATTTAAGTCATGGTAACACAGTTTCCGCTGTTGTAATGCTGGGTTATTTTTATTCTCTCGTTTTAGAGAACTACTGTGATATCTTTTGTGCAATGAATTACTTGTGTACTTTTTAGATGTTGGTGGAAGTTATCCTATTTATAGCAATATAAGTGTGACACGAAATTGTTAACTGAGGTTAAGTGTCCTTTCAAGACTGTATTAGATTCCATAATTTTTTTAAAATTAAAAAGACGTTATTGTATTTCAGTTGTTTATTTCTTTCTCCTCAAATTACTTACATCAAAAGCGAAGTGTTTTAAACCGAAAATTAATTACTTTGGAAGTTATGTATTTATCACCTGATGTTAATTTAAGTTCACAAACTCTCTTACACTAAACTGTGGCATGTAAATCAATGGCAAAGCTACAATAATACTTCCAAACACACCAAAATACTTCCATTACCATATAACACATATGACACTATTGGACTCAGTTGTTAAGTTATTGGTGGCATGACAAGCAGCTTCATGTTAAACTATGGGAGACGTGACAAGCAGCTCCATCTTTCTGGTAAGTATCTAACTGAAGAGGACTTTCATCATCGATCACTAAAATACAAAAGTTAAACATTTTAGAGAGGCTGAGGCAGTATAAGTTGTAAAAATTGTTTGTGCTACTGAATCTGAAACCCACACGTCAAGTACAAATTTGTCTTATTATTGGAATGCAAAGACCGAAAGCAGCCGCGAAATTCTTGTATGTTGGAAATGTCGATCGTAGTTTACCTCTTAGTTGAGAGACACACACAGCTCCTACGTCTGAAAAGCGGACACATACAGCGTACAGTACCAACAAAACTGCTAAACATGTCTTCGGAAAATACACTTTGAATATAACAACGCGGAGTGGTGGAAACTCACACACCTACGCAAAGAAACCCTCATGTATGCGATACAGCAGGTCTAAATTAATTGAAATCTATTTAAATAGAAACTTCCTGTCAGATTAAAACTCTGTTTGCGCAACAACAAGGCAAGTTGCTGCTTACTCACTAACGCGGGACAGCGGACTTGCCTTTAGAACTAGAGTGGAGTTCTATAGCCCAAGTCACTCTTTTCTCAGACTGCACGAAGAAAACTAAACCAAAGTAAAATAATTCTTTTAGTAATATCAGCCTCATGTTGTGGTAATAAGTTCATATAGATTTAATAGTGCGAATAAGAACTCTCTATAAGTTATATTCACATCAACTGATGTAATAATGAGGTAACGCTACACAGGACTTTTATATTCTTTCTATCTTTAGAATACCTCCGGAGAACAGTTGTCCGTAAAATGAACCTCTCTCCAGGAAAGTGCTCTACCGTCTACTGTATCTTAAATAACATGCAATGATTGACAGTTGGGTAGAAATGTCGACTACAAAGTGCGGTATTTCAGTAAATTGACGACTAATTATATTTTGATTGCTATTAAGAGCACGTGTTTGACTTTCAAGGTCTGTTATTTTCCTGCAAGACAGACTACATTAACTAATTCCTTGTGGCAACCTCGAAAACTGCTGTCTATCTTGTAACGACATCGCATATGGGAACAATATCCGACCACTTTTCTACTGATGTTTGGGTACAGAACGCAGTAACAGTCTCACTTACACATTACAGTTGGTTGACAATCGATTTTGGATGCTATTTATCCATCATAAAGTTTCCCACAATAAGCCACAATCTAAGGTTTCTAACAATGTTAAAATTCCGCAAGTACTCTACTTAAATCTTCGATTTAATAAAATACCTGCAGAAAATAATGCAGCTGGTTGCAGAAAATACATTTCGCATGAGACCACGAAGATCACAGGAGAGAAATTAAGGCTTTTATGAAAGCACATGGACAGTCTCCAGACTGAATTTTCACTCTGCAGTGGATTGTGCGATGATAATTACAAGCATACCTTCAGCTTCAGTATTCAAACACAAGCTACAAAGTAGGAGTCCGATAAGTAATTCAGAAAATGCAAGATCTTTGCATTTTGTTGCAGAGTGAAAATTCATTCTGGAAACATGTCCCAGGCTGTGGTTAAGTTGCGTCTCCAAATATATACTTTCTTCCAGGAGTGTTAGTCTTGAAAGTTACGAAGGAGAACTTCTGTGAAATTTGGAACATAAGAGAGTAATTGCTGGCTGAAGCGAATCTGTGAGAGCGGGTCGGGAATCGTGATTGGGTAGCCCAGTTTCGGTAGAGTACTTGTTCTCTAAAAGCAAAGGTCTCAGGTTCCAGGCATTGTCCGGCACACAGTTTTAATTCATACAGACTGTCGTTATCTACTTTCCTCATTTGCGAGTAGAACAGGAAAAGAAACGTAGTTTTCAAGGTATCTTCCGCCATATACCACATGGTAGCTTGCAGAGAATGTATGTAGTTGGAGATGTACCACTTCGTCACAGGGATTTTGCAGAGTTTACACAGGATCTAGATAGGGTTTACAAAGAATTTATACTGCATATGGAACAGCAGTAGTGATACGTAAATATAAGGTTCTGATAGCAAACAAGATAGTAAAGTTAATGAGCTAATCGTCATAAAGGTACTAAAGCCTTTTTCTTGATAGACATTCTATTCCCTACGAGCCACTTACGTGACTTTATTTCTGTATTTTATGCTTGCACTTCGGAATGAAGAGCAACTTAATGAGTTTCACTACAACAAACTATAGACTAGCGACCTTCATTCCATCTTGCACTCATCCTGTTCGTGAAGAAGTGATGTAAGTTTTCTCGTTTTAATAACCACAATTTCCATCTTTTCAAGTGGATCAACCAATTAGCCTTCCTACTCCGTGAACAACATTTGAACTACTCTGGAAACACACAGAATCCTAAGACTTTGAGATGAATACCATGCTGTAGAGTTTTCTCGTTTAGTGTCTTCCTTGTATCTCATTCTAAACTTCCTTCTAGTTTGGCCAAATATATCTGAATTTTACACTAAACGCCCCAGTTTCTTCAAAAAATCATCATTTCTTTTGTTGCCATTACTCTGTAATATGGCACCTAATTTTTTTGGTGTGGAAAATGCAAACATCACATCCATGTTTCAAAACATGCTTCACCTTGGTAGGTCAGCTTTACATACCTGTATTTTGCTCCATTTTCTCTGAATCACTACACAATGTCAGCTCGAGTGCAGAATGAGTGGTTGCTTTTTCGTCTTTAAGAGTCGACTGAGTGAAAAATAAGAAGTAGATCTTCGTGTTCAGGACGCAACCACGTGTCACAAAGTACAAGTTCCATAAATAGTTCGGAAGATGCAAGATCTTTGCGTGCTATAGAGGTCACAAGTTTATTGTTGATTAATTGATTTTCCGCAGCTTTGTTGTCTAATTTCCTACTTGAACTAAAGTTACAACTACCGAAATTTTTGATTCCTTATAAACTCTTTGTCAAATCTTTACACAACCCCTGTGACTTCTTTTCAAAATTTTTTCACCATTTGCCATCATGTTACCAAATCGATTATACCAGGTGGTTATAATTAAACTGGCGGTGTTCTGAGTAATCCAGTGCGGGCTGTATACATTGCAGGACCCTGAAACATCGTAGGTATACTCATTCATCGATATGCTCACGGGATATGCTGGAAAAATAATAGTTCCACTTTCGGCCACGAGGTGAAGAAATGGTGCTCTAAGGTATCGGAATGTGGTATGGATGCAGGGAAAGGGGAGTACATCTACATCTACATCTACATCTACGTGATTGCTCTGCTATTCACAATTAAGTGCCTGGCAGAGGTTCAATGAACCACCTTCAAGCTGTCTCTCTACAATTCCACTTTCGAACGGCGCGCGGGAAAAACGAGCACTTAATTTTTTCTGTGCGAGCCCTGATTTCTCTTATTTTATCATGATGATCGTTTCTCCCTATGTAAGTGGGCGCCAACAGAATGTTTTCGCAATCGGAGGAGAAAACTGATGATTGAAATTTCATGAGAAGATCCCGTCGCAACGAAAAACGCCTTTGTTTTAATGATTGCCACTCCAATTCACTATCATGTCTGTGGCACTATCGTCTACATTTCACGATAAGGCAAAACGAGCTGCCCTTCTTTGAACTTTTTCGATGTTATCCAGCAGTCCCACTTGATGCGTATCCCACACCGCACAGCAATACTCTAGAATAGGGCAGACAAGTGTAGTGTAAGCAGTCTCTTTAGTAGATCTGTTGCACCTTCTAAGTGTTCTGCCAATGAATCGCAGTCTTTGGTCTGCTCTTCCCACAATATTATCTATGTGATCGTTCCACTTTAGGTTATTTGTAATTGTAATCCCTTAGTATTTATTTGCATTTACAGCCTTCAGACTTGTGTGACTTGTCGCTTAATCGAAATTTAGCGGATTTCTTTAAGTACTCATGTGAATAACTTCACACTTTTCGTTCAACAGGGTCAATTGCCACTTTTCGCACCACACAGATATCTCATCTAAATCATTTTGCAATTCGTTTTGCTCATTTGATGACTTCACAAGACGGTAAATGGCAGCATCATCTGAAAATAATCTAAGAGAGCTACTGAGATTGTCTCCTACGTCGTTAATATTGTTCAGGAACAATAGAGGGCCTATAATATTTCCTTGCGGAACGCTGGATATTACTTCTGTTTTACTCGATGACTTTCCGACTATGACTACGAACTGTGACCTTTGTGGCAGGAAATCACGAATCCTTTCGCTCAACTGAGGTGATATTCCATAGGCACGCAGTTTAGTTAGAAGACGCTTGTGAGGAACGGTGTCGAATGCCTTCTGGAAATCTAAAAGTATGGAATCAATTTGACATCTCCTGTCGATAGCATTCATTACTTTATGAGTGTGAAGAACTAGTTGTGTTTCGCAAGCACGATATTTTCTGAATCCGTGCTGACTACGTGTAAATAAATCGTTTTCTTCGAGGTACTTCATGATGTTCGAATACAGTATATGTTCCACTTGATACCAGTGGTTAGCATATGATCATAAGTACAAATGTGTGTTCAATAAGATCTCCGAACTCAGCAATAAGCTGCATCCGTAACACGTCATGGTTGACAGTTGCTCGTAGCATATCCGGTGCAATCAAAGCGATATGTCTCCGTACACTGTCTTTCAGATCAGGAAAAGTCCGGATACATCCCTGATAGACACGATCTTTCAGATATCCCTACAACCAGAAGACGCATGGATTTAAGTCGGGGGATCTGTAAAGCCGCACATCTTGAAATTGCCTATAGACGGTGCGGTCGTTACCGAAGGTTTCGTGAAGCATATCTGTCACCTAGCAACAACATGTGGTGTCACCCCATCTCTCATGAAAATAGTGGTGTGGACTCAGTTGTGTTCTTGCAAAGCTGGAATCACGTGTTGCATGAGGAGGGTATTATAATGTGCAGATGTCACTGTACTCCTAACAGGCCCACAACGTGTCATCTCCTTTAAGAAAAATCGACCGAGAATCAAGGAGCTCGTAAAATCACAGCACACACTCACATAAGCTGAGAGCATTGGGTGTTCCTGCACAACATGTGACGGAGTAGAACTCCTTATGCGACAGTTCTGTGCATTCACGGCAGCAGGCAGAGTAAACTCTGCCTCGTCCGTCCAAGGAATATTCCTTGGCCATCCATTTCCATGTGTGCCAAAAAACGAAGGGCAAAGTCACGGCGTTGTAGCCTATCATGGGGCTTCATTTGGTGTATATTCTGAAACCTGTAGGGTTTCCTGTGCAAAATGCGCACAAAATCTTTTGAACTGTTGACCAGAGGAGAGAAAATTCTCATGACACAGCTCGAGCACTGGCTGCAGAATTTGAGGCATGTATTGCACGGTCGCCTGTAGCTACAGCAACTTTATCAACAACTGCCTTTGGAATGGGTCACCACTCCTTCTGCTGCACTACCTAATTCACCTGTTTCTTCAAATTTGATCATATTCTTTAGCCCATTTATTGACATGTGGCCTCTTCGTAGATCTTTCTGTCAGCGATGTTTTCGCAATGTAGTGTTGTTATTTCTGCGTTTCTACTCAATATCTATTGCGTTTCGTACGGAAAATTACAACTTTCTTAACCTTTTACATCAACAGTCACTTCACAAAAGAAATCAACACACGTTGCCAAGTGACAAACAGCATACAGACTTCAAAAGAGGAAACATTTCACGTTCTGACTGCTTACAGTGCCATATTTTCACCTGGTGGCAGAAAGTTGAACCTTGATTTTCAGCAAACTCCGTGAGCGCACCGATTAACTCAGCATCCTGCGGTGCATACAGCCCGCAACGCAACACTCTGAACACCCCCAGTTTAATCATAACCACACGGCACAAGTACATTTACTGTCGAATTTGGACATTACCAATAACCTTAGATATTTGCCTTTTGTAGGGAACCTGGTAAAGGATGTTTGCCATCAGAGACCGATCGTCAATTAAATTTAATGTTCAAATTTGAATGTATATATACTACGTACTGAGCCGTTTTCTCTCAGTCCGTCCTCGAACCAGTCGTCGCTTCAGCCGAGATCCTGATCACAACCGCGACTGAAGTCCAGTCGGCGTCTGGCGCCATGCCGAGTTAGGCGGGGAATTCCTCAGCAGAGGTATTCGGAGAAGTTTGTTGGCGGACGAGGATTAATTCGATGCTGTTATCATTTCCTGGCCACGCTTATGTGCTGGTCCTCTGACTAATTAAGCCGAAGTCGTTTCCGGGGTCTGGGGGAAGGAAGTTATTGTTGTGCTTTGGCAGAATTTTGCTAAGTGGATGCTGGTCTGGGACGACTATGCTGTTTTCAAAAACGAGAGTGACTTCCGCAGTATGATCGATGTTTTACAACATCTGGTGTTTAATTCTAAGTAAGGGTCATCAGCTTCGCTTTGACCCAAACAGTCACTGCTCCTATATTACTATTAAACGTGCAGCGTCAATCCAACTCACTTCGAGGGACTCTCACATCCAAAACCGGCCACCACGAACAAACACACTTTACGTCGCTTCCTTTTGGTTTGTAGCCTCTACCACCGATGAATTCCCCGTAAAAAAAGAAAACAGGAAAACAGTCTAAAGTCAAAGAGGGAAAGGACATACACAAAAGCACCACATTTTAAGTTTCCACTGAAACTAGAGAGTACGTGAACGCCCATCACATCGCAACAATTGCTTAGGAAATGACCAAATGACCAAGCCATTCCACGTCCTCGCACGATAACGCATTTACAAACTTTCCACACAGGAAGTAGAACTTCATTGATGCCAGAGGTTCACTTACTGCCGACTTCATTCTGCAACACCTCCCCCGCCTCCGAGGGCTGAAAAAGGCCCCTGCACCTACAGAACTTGGTTTAAGATTGTGGAGAATCTTATCGAAGCTTCGTACGACACATATGAATCATTTGTCTGTGAAAATCCTAAATCCTGTTCAATGCCGCTTCATACAGTTATGTTTAACAAAACATTCAAATCGTCACGGTTATAAGGTAGCTGTCAGTATCTTGAGCAAAGAGAAGAAGAGGGAGAAGAAGAAAGAGGAGGAGGAGGAAGAGGAGGAGGAGGAGGAGTTGGAGTAGAGAGTATAATAAAACCTAAAGGTAAGCTGTCTCCAAAGAAGTAGTGTGGAGATCGATTAGCAGGCGCTGAATCAAGCGAGAGAGGCCAGAGACACGACAAGCAACATGCTGCCAACGCTCTCTCGACAGCATGTATTTAGGCAGGCCAAACTGACCGGACAGCCTCATGCATTCACTCATCCAGTTTGTCGTCTGTAAGTTTCTCGCAGAGCGGGAGCGAATAACACAGAAGAAAATTCAGTGCACAAGCGCGAATACATTCCTACAGAGAGGACGAACGTTTAGAGCAAGATAGCAATGCAGACGAATCTGACGGACGTGCTGAAGAGAGAGAGAGAGAGAGAGAGAGAGAGAGAGAGAGAGAGAGAGAGCGATTACGACATAAGCATAGCGTTGGCAGGGTCAGGCCATCCGACGCTCTAATCGCAAAACTTCGATGTTCACGGCATCTTACAATGCAGTGACGGAATTATGAATTAATGACATAATTATACTAAAGTCTATCGAAATCTGACAAAATACCGTCGTCTGCATTCACACTGTCTTAAAAATCTCTCACGCGAGTTCGTCCAGCGTTTATCAGTAGAACAATGACCTACGTATTTACTTTAGACCACATTCACGTATCATCCACAATACTAAAAGCATACACAAAACTGTACAAACATAGATAAAGAAATAATCCTTCAAGAAATAAAGAGAACAATTCACAAAAACACTCCCTTGACTTGTTTCTTGAATATCTGTATGCACTACTGTACTCTGGTGGATGAAAATTAGAAGTACGTACTCGAGCGAACCCGCTTCAGACCATCTGTCACAGTGCACACATGAGTCATTCTCCAGAAACACAGGCTCTAGACAGGAGAGATATAAGGCGCCACGCCTCATGTCGTCAAACGAAACAAGGAAAGTTTATTAGACGCAGAAATGAGATACTGATGAATCTTTCACTTTACAGCGGGTGTGTGCTGTTTTGCAACTTGCTGGGAGACAATAGAACTATATGGCAAGTCCTGACAGAAAAGGAGCTTTCAAGACTTTTTCGTGTTAAGATAGCTCAGTCTGTTTTTGTTAATGTGTGTCGTTTCAAGATATCACGGATTTTAAGACTAGATGAGCCAGTTGAAGTGTAGGAGAGGTTCTGAGAATATGGGATTGTGCACCGTAAGAGTATTCGAACTCCCCTCTGAAATTACACGTGAGCGTGTACCACAAGTTTTAACTAAATATGGGAGTACAATTTCTGTTTATGAAAAAAGGCGAGGTTTCCATTGCCTGTTCTCAGTGGAGTTAGATAAGTTAAGATTGATCTGTTGAAACAGATACAGTCGTTCATGAATGTAACTGTCTACCGTGCATTAGTTCTCTACGACGGACGGCCTAGAACTTGGCGCAGTCTGCAATTCCACTGGAACGCACGGCCGGCGCTGAGAACACGCTGCCGATAACGACGTGCAGGACAGCGCGACCCATACCTGTGACTCCAACGGTCCCCAAACCGGAGACCGCGAATGTCTCACTGACTGAAAACTTACGACCTTTCCATGCGCAAACATCTGTCCGCGCTAATATCCGCCCACATCATGTATGCGCAGTCAAATCGTAGCGTGCGGACAGAAGATCGACTCAAACCTGGTGCGCGAGACGTGTTTGAGCCAGCTGTTTGTTCAGTTTAGTGTTTGTCGTCTGTGTGTGCACAGTGAATTTTAAGATGGCACATACATGTTAGTGCTCTAGAGAGTTTATTAATGAACTTATTCAAATGTGTGAGAGTCACAATTCTTTTTGGAAAATTAAAAGCAAGGACTGCAGCGATCAAGATAACAAGGCAGCTGCATATAATTAATACCCGTAGAGAAAATGCGGGGCCGTTGACGTTACGGATAACAGGGAACCGGTAAAGAAGAAGATTCTGTTTAAAATAATAAACCGATATTTGACTGTATATTACTATATGTATCTTTTGGACTATCTATATTTCAGCTTTCATGTCGTTCTCAACTACAATGCTAAAAGTTGTTAGACCATTATTTTAGCATTGTACTTGAGAATTGCATAAAAGCGGGAATCCAGATTTTACAAAAGATAAATACAGTAATACACAGTCAAATGGCGCTTTACTTTTTTAAACAGCATTGCATGAATGTGAGTCAACGTCATCGAAAACATTTTAGAACAAAATTCGTTGCGGACTCCTTACCGCAAAGAGTTAAGCAGAGAAACGAAATTATTCGATTTGGCATGAGGGACAACGAAATATAAACAAAGTTTGTAGCACTCTGACCTCCACTGCTTTCTGAGAGACCAAGAAATACCGACCCGAAACAGCACCACAACTGACTATGAAACTGGAGAAATCTTCCTTTACGACAGCGTGAATTGCTTCCCATGTGTTAGGCATGTTTTCGCTCTATGCTTCTTTCTAAAATGCAGTAGAAAAATCTTGTAACTCCTTTCTGCTGCCATAAATCTTAACGTCAGCATCAGTCGCTCATGTGGAGAATTTACTCTCCTCATACAAGTATTTTTCCAATAATACGAGGAGCTACGAGCTTCAGGACATAATTATATGTTTCTAAATCCATCCACAAATAATACGCCAGTCGTCGGGTTCGCCCTGTAACTCCCGTAGTAAATTTATGTGAGAAAATGCAGTCACTATCTACACAATTTTCTTCGATCCTTCGGTTTTCTGAGTTTTGTTTGAAATTTCTTTTTGTAGCACGAGTAGTGAATGCAGACATAATAGAATTTCCACGGCTATGAATTTCTGAAGCATTCGCAGTCGATTGCTGCTGAAATTTCCTTTCTAGACCCACAGATGGCGGCGAGCAGTAGATTGAAACTTGGTCGTGTGGACACATTTACACCGATTTCTAGGATGCACATTGCGCAGATATCTGCACAAACAGATCGCCACGTGTGGACGGGTCTTTAGAGCCGCACGCGTCACCTTAACATACGAGTTCGGGCCAACAGAAAATAAGATCAACAGAAAACAACGAAAACTGCGACGTTCTTACAACATTAACATGACGGAAACGGGCAGACATGCGTAAAATCGCATTGAAAGACTCCGTAAGAATAAGAAAAGAAGAATATCTCATCGAGCAGCTGAAACTGAGGTTCCCAAAATGAGAGACAATTCACGGCAAATCAACTTCAACGACAATGTACAAACTCACGACATATATGATAGAAAAGAAAAGACATTGCCGATTATTCCAACACCAGTTAGGAAAAATAAGACGACGGAAGCAACCCCTCTCTCAGACCAACAGTATAGAAGGCTCTGGAACCACAGTTCTCATTCCAAGAAGGTAATCTGAAGACAGAAATGAAGGTAAAACCTTAGGTATGCTGGACTGGCCACTGAAATGGAAACTGAGGAGAAAAAGCAGACATCGACAAACACCAGATCACTTCGAATGTTAATACTGGAAATGATGACACCTTCCTGGATTCAATCCAGAGTAATTGTGTTAACAGTGAAAAATCATTGATATTACTGTATTGAAGAACGTAAAGATCACAATTCTTTAGATATCATATGTTAATGAAACGTCGGTACTTCCTCGAATATATGATCAATTAAATAGGAATCTGCTCAGTTGAGGAACAAGAACATTATACTGCACCTGAATTCGATGAAGATCTTAAGACAAATTTTGGCAATACGTTAAAATAATGTTTCATAGGCAAGAAAAAGATTAACATTGTAATAAAACTGAAATAGAACTCAGTTATACTACTAAAAATATTGAACAAACATGAACAATACGTACTTCAGTGTATGACGTCTCTGTAACGAATGTTTCCAAACTCCATGAATTACGTGTGCTGCATATTTTACATTTGCTTTTACCTCTGTTCAAACTATTTTAACTAGTTAATTTAACACTTATTTAACTCAAGTCTATTCCACAGCAAAAATTATGGACTTCAGAAGAGGAAAGCAATTTATTTCTAAGTATTTTTTATTTATTTATATATTTTTTCCTCTGAGGAACATAAGAACAAAATAATGCAGATTCACGTATATTCCATTATCTATTTTAATTTCTCTTTGTAAAGAACAGAAGCAAAAGAAAAAATTCTTTTATATGAAGAAGAAACATAATGTAAATTAATTATGACATCGATTTAAATGAAGAAGCAGCCGTCTGTTTCATCAAGACATGTGTTTTTGTGAACGAGCAAGTATTTATGTTTATCGCAATTTTTCTAATTGTTAATCCGCCACAAAAAGTCGGTAAGTGTCGCCTCCGAGAAGGTACGGGTTCTAATCCCGGTCCAGTACAAGATTTTAATCGGCCAGGAATTTCCATAGAACAGGAACATAAATATGTCTAATCGTTTCCGTAAGTTCGTAACTGTTTTTTACAGAATGAATGTTTTGGACTGATAATGAGATGTTTGCCACTCTCGATATAGAAACACGTATACGAATATTCCCAAAAGCTAAACGATAATAGTAACTAAAAGTAACTTGCTAACGCAAAAGACACTTTCCGCTGGACCAATATTGAAATTACAGTATTATTGGAAAGAGTGACGAAGTACAACTACTTCATGTTTCAGGATAAGATTTACCTTCAAAACGATGGATTAGCTATGGAATCTACGTTGGTAGGTATACTGGCAGATATTTTCGGCAATCACTAGGAAAATAGATTCTTCAAAAATCATCCTGAAATTAATGGTGTATGGTGTACTAAAAACGTTATGTTGATAACAATCTCCTCTTCTTCCCCGGCTCACAAAAAGAAATTGACCAATTTGCAAATGCATTTAGTCTAATGCACAATATTATTATTTTTGCGGCCGAACAAGACATTGGCATCTATCGTAAGTCTTCATCTTACAGCGTCATTATGCAGCCGCACCGTGCTATTTTGCTCATTACAAAAAGGCCTTTTTTCGTTCAACGATAAAGAGACTCCATGAACTGCCACTACAAGGTAAGGAAGTTGAGGAGGAGCTTGACTGATTGTGAAATATAGGACGGAATAACGACTGTCATAGCATGGTCGTTTTCTAAAAAGAAAAAAAAAACATCGGAAGTAAATCCACATTCCCAGCCCACGTTACATAAAATAATTACAAGCTACACAGTCTCAAAAACGACCTAGCAATAACTCATACATTGAAGAAGAGATACCTTAACGTCAATTATGAAGAGATAGAAATTTACACTCATTTGAAAAAATCCAGGAAAAGGTAAACGGCAACGTGCATTAAGAAGCACCAATTTCCTGGATATCTGCCGCGCCATTACTGCAACTCCCCACTAAAGGGAGGGAAGTGTGACATTGTTACTAAAACATCGTAAATTTTACTACTCCATATTATATTTATAGGAAATCATAATTTATAGTTTATGCACAAGATAATTAAAGTTATGCAGTCTCCAACGGTATGTCAATAACAAAATAAGTTCGAAATGTCCTGTTTTACACACTATACTGACAATAACAGATTGGCCGGAACCGCGAATTGGTACCAACTGCAATAGTAAATTTTGAGAGGATTTACTTACCTAGGGTTAAAGATATTCTACATATTAGCAGCTGTAGCTAGTTGCTTGCAAAAATACTTTTGTAAGCAATCGACGATGCGTTAAAGCTACGCTAGAGTCCTCAACAGGCCCCTATGGTTCAAATTTCACTCATTAGAACTCGTATCTTTATGCTCGACATGGACGTCTTGTTCGTTGCAACTACTTTACATTTTTATTAATTCCAAATAATTACCTTCAGAGTTTTATTTGAAGAAAATTCAGTTGCAATTCTGAAACACGTTAGAATATAACCTTTTTAAGTTAAGTTTGTTAACAACATTAGTGTATCGGATGTAATGTTTTTAAAATTACGACACGCCTATTTTTCTCATAATATCACTGAGCGTGAAACTTTGTTTTAAAATTCACTTTACTTGTAGTGTTTTTATCATTCGGCGTTCTTTCTGTACAGCATAACGTAAGTTGTACATTGATCTCGTCTCCTATTATGTAAAATAATACCAATATACCAATTAAATGAAATTAGGCAGTTTCAGATACATTTCATAATGGCCTAATTATAAAGGTCGAAACCGGTTGTATGTGGAATTAACAGTCATAGCCTGGAGCGTTTTTTCATTAACGGAACAACAGTTGCGGAATCAAACACGGAAAAACCAATAATGAAAGAAATTATTCATTTCGTTATGGAGACGGAGTTTTAATTGTTCTGACGAACTGGAATTCGACAGTAGAATAAGGAAGAAAAGGAAAAATCTTAGAAGAATGTGGATGGAGAGGAAGAAATGAAAGGGGAAGCTTGCTGACAGAATTTTGCACAGAGTAATATTTAATCACTGCAAACACTTCGTTCAGGAATGATAAAAGAAGTTTATACACCGATCAACAAGAACATTAAGAGCACCTACCTAATAGCCTGAATGTCCACGTCTGGCACGGATATCAGCGGCTGCGCGTCGTGGCATGCAAGCAATGAGGCCTTGATAGGTCACTGAAGGAAGTTGGCACCACGCCCACACACACATTTTTTCCATGAATTCTCTGCCGTATCAACCTCTCCATGTCAAAGTAGCAATTGTACCTTACGTCCTCAATTATTTGCTGGATGTATCCCAATCTCTGTTTTCCTCTATTGGTTTTATCCTCTACACCTCCATCTAGTACCATGGAAGTTATCCCCTGAGGCCTTTACAGATGTCCTGTCATTCTGTCCCATCTTCGTGTAAGTGTTATCCATACGATCCTTTCCTCGCTGATTCTCCGGAGAACCTCCTCATTTCTTATCTATCAGTACACGTAATTTTCAATATTCTTCTGTAACACCACACCTCAAGGGCTTCGATTCTCTTCTGTTCTGGTTTTTCCACCGTCCATCTCTCACAACCATACAATGCTGTGCTCCAAACGTGCCACTCTCGGAAATTTCTCCCTCAATTTAAGACCTGTTTTTTATACTAGCAAACTTCTCTTGGCCAGGATTGCCTTTTTCGCCACTGCAAGTCCTGCCCACACAAGTCACCTAAATCCCGTAGATTCAGGAGAGGGGGCGGTGAGCTCTGACGCCACGTTGAATCACATCCCAGACGTGTTTTATCGGGTTCATATCTGGCGAATTGGTGAGCCAGCACATAAATTGGAACTCCTCACTGTGTTCCTCGAACTACTCCACAACACGTCTGTCCTTATATCATGGCGCATTGTCTTGTTGAAAAATGCCTCTGCGCTGAAGAAACATGATCATCATTAAGGAGTGTACGTGGCTTGCAACCAGTGTACGATACTCCTTGGCCATCACGATGCCTTGCACAAACTCCACTGGGCCCATGGAGGCCCACGTGAATGTTGCACAGGGCATAATGGAATCATCGCATTCCAATGCAGCTTTCAAACTGCAAGACATTTCCGGGGGAAGGTATGGGCTATGGACACAATTTATTGCTCACGAACTGCATAATATTAACTGGAGAAGGGTCGAAAACTGAAGAAATGGGTACTGGATCAATTCAAGTATCTAGAAGATGTCGAGCAGTTTAAAGGGAACGTTAGGTAACGATTGATTGAAACAGGAGAAAGGAATGTAACACAAGACAAACGGACACCTTTTAGAGATAAACTAGGCAGCAATCAAATAGGAGAAATGACGAGGGATAAAAATTCTTGGATAGAAAAGAAAATATTGAATTTAATTGGCGAACGGAAAAAATACAGAAATGAAACAAATGAAGCAGACAGAAGAGAACAAAGGCCTTATACAATTCACAAAGTGCGTCAATGTAAACGACAAAGAAAGGATAACTAGAGGAGAAACGCAAGGCTGCGGAAGTACGCATGACTGTGGGATAGAGAGATGCATGCTATAGAAATTACAGACACTTTTGGAGAAAAGAGAACTGCAGCTGTATGACTATTAAAAGCTCAGGTGACAAGCCCGAACCATGTAAAGAAGGGAAAGCGTACAGGTGGAAAGAACAAAGGGAGGCAGCCAGTGAAGACTCTTTTGTTACACTTTATTATTTGTGATTATAAATTTGTAAATTGTTAGAAAGCAAAGAATTTTATCACTGGCGAAATTTATTTAAAATAATATTTGCTTTTGAGAATAAACTATCAACAAGAATAAAGAAACATAAAACGTACATTGAAGTTACTGCGAGTTTTTATTCCACTGGTATATTCTCTCACGGATGTGTTCCTTTTAGTAAGTCTCTCTCTGATGAAACTCAAAATGTTAAAAAAAAAAAAGCCGGCCAGAGTGGCCGTGCGGTTCTAGGCGCTGCAGTCTGGAAGCGAGCGACCTCTACGGTACCAGGTTCGCATCCTGCCTCGGGCATGGATGTGTGTGATGTCCTTAGGTTAGTTAGGTTTAATTAGTTCTAAGTTCTAGGCGACTGATGACCTCAGACCTAACTAACCTAAGGACATTTCACACATCCATGCCCGAGGCAGGATTCGAACCTGGGACCGTAGCAGTCGCGCGGTTCCTGACTGAAGCGCCTAGAACCGCTCGGCCACCGCGGCCGGCCCTCAAAATGTTTCAAAAGAGTTAACAGACATCCTGTAGTGTTCAAAAAATCTTTTCTGTTTTTTTTAGTTTTAGTTTTATTTGCTGAAGCACAAACCTGATTTGCAGATCTTCCGGTGAATATCGGAAGAATCCAGTATTTTTCCTCACGCCGCCATTGTCGACGCCAATGGACAACTATCGCAGCACATAATGCAAGGATCGTTTTATTTTTTAACGAAATTTCACTTATATTTGGTACTAACTGCACACAATAAACGTTGCAGCGGGTTGCACCGACTGAGTTGTGATTGGACTTTCCTGGGCTGTGTGAGGAAAGCGCCGTGCGGCTACCACTGACAGGGTAGCGCGTGTAGCCGCAACAAGGGGCAGCCGCTGTCGTTGCACTGTTGCTGCCAGAGGTGGCGAGCAGTAGTACTGTGTACAAAATTTCGCGTCCTGTATGCTCATAAATCACCTACAGAAATTTAATTTTGTAATCTTCTTACTATGTTGTATACGTACGGCGAGTAAGATTCTATTACTTGATATGCCTTCTGAAGTTTCAATTTAGCCATCGTGAAGCACATTATCTGTGTACGCTATACATGCGAAATCACAGTTGCACATGAAGTTTCATGTAAGTCTGAGTACTGACTTGGTTATATGCGACCATGCACGCAAATCGAAAGATATCTAGACCACGAGTGAATCTTTTTCTGTGTGGCTTATATGCGGTCCAGTCATAATACGAGAGCTGTCCAGAAAGTAAGTTCCGATTGATCGCGAAATGGAAACCACAGTGAAAATCAGAAATGTTTTATTTGTAACAGTTAGCTACACCTTCCAGCTACTTCTCTACGTAGTCGCCGTTCTGACTTAGACATTTGTCGTAGAGTTGTACCAACTTTCCAATACCCTCATCATAGAAGACAGCCACCAGTGCTTTCCGCCAATTCTCTACCCTGGCCTACAGCTCGTTTTCTGTGCCAAAATGTTTTCTTCATAGCCAGCGGTTCATGTAAGCAGAGATGAAACTCAGAGGGAGGCAATTACAGGCTGTATTGTGGGTAATCAAACATTTCCAATTGAAAACGATGCAGGAGCATCTTCATTGCCCCTGCAGAATGCGGCTGAGAATTGTCTTGAAGAAGAAACCGCACGACAGTTATGTAATGTTGGCTGCATAGCTTGAGGCGAAATTTCTCAGCAGGTCCTCGTACTTGGCGGGGAACACTATTTTCTAGACATCTTTACGCGCTCACTGTGAGCTCAGAAATGAGAAGAGCGACTTGATGCTATCTAGGGTCATAATAGAGACACTCCCCAACAGATCTGTGCAAAGCTTTATCCAATTATCACAGTCGTTTCCATTTCGCGACCGATCGGAACTTACTTTCTGGACACCCCTCGTAATATGACCACTGCTTGTGTTAAAAGTCTATGTGCAGTAACCACTCACAAACGGCAGCTGGCAACACTATCAATGGAGGGTATATAAAGCGGGGGAGGGGACGCGAAGAAACGTGCAGTCCTTGTCGCAATGCGGAAACAGCTCTATCTGACGTCCAAATGGGCATGATATTTTGGAAACTTCTGGTGAGGTCTTATGCGACCAAACTGCTGAGGTCACCGGTCCCTAAGCTTACACACTACTTAATCTAACGTAAACTAGAATGAAATTTTCACTCTACGGCGGAGTGTGCGCTGATATGAAACTTCCTGGCAGATTAAAGCTGTGTGCCGGACCGAGACTCGAACTGGGGACCTTTGCCTTTCGCGGGCAAGTGCTCTACCGACTGAGCTACCCAAGCACGACTCACGCCCCGTCCTCACAGCTTTAATTCCGCCAGTACCTCGCCTCCTACCTTCCAAACTTCACAGAAGCTCTCCTGAGAACCTTGCAGAACTAGCATTCCTGGAAGAAAGGATACTGCGGAGACATGGCTTAGCCACAGCCTGGGAGATGTTTCTAGAATGACATTTTCACTCTACAGCGGAGTGTGCGCTAATATAAAACTTCCTGGCAGATTAAAACTGTGTGCCGGACCGAGACTCGAACTCGGGACCTTTGCCTTTCGCGAGGTACTGACGGAATTAAAGCTGTGAAGACGGGGCGTGAGTCGTGCTTGGGTAGCTCAGACGGTAGAGCACTTGCCCGCGAAATTCAAAGGTCCCGAGATCGAGTCTCGGTCCGGCACACAGTTTTAATCTGCCAGGAAGTTTCTTAACGTAAACTAACTTACGCTAAGGACAGCACACATACCCATGCCCGAGGGAGGACTCGAACATCCGACGGGAGGAGCCGCGCGTACCGTGCAAGACGCTCTAGACCGCGCGGCTACCCCGCAAGACAAAGGGCATGTTCACATGTTCATAGGCTTTTGGGGTAAGGGTGGAAGTATTTCGAAACGGCTAAGTCTGTAAACTGCTTGCGTACCGCCCGCCGTGGCTAAAGTATACCATATATTTCAAAATGGCGCCGAGACAACTCAATGGGCAATAGTTGACATGGTTGAACGGCAACTGCGGAAATGAGTAGATGTGCCATTGTTGAGCAACTGACCGCCCAGATGAACAAAGGGGCTACCAACAGTGTCTCCTCAACGACCGCTCAGCGAACGTTGCTGAGTATGGGCGTCGGCAACAGGCGCCTGGTTCCTGCACCCATGCTGATTGCTGTTCATCGGCGACGAAGGCTGGAGTACCGCAACTGGACGTCCACTGACTGGCGACATGGTCCTTTTTAGTTGAATCATGCTTTTTCTCCATCGGACAGATGGCCGTTGTCGCGTATGGCGTGAAACGTCTAAAATCAGACACTCTGCAGCAATCGTCGTGTGCCATTTATGCCACACTGCGCGCCACTTTCATTCCCACATGACATTACAAGGTCGGGGCACACATGTCCGGACCGTGTCCGTGCCGAGACACGTCCGAGTATCGGCCGCCACCCGGACAACGAAATACATGATTAAAACAAATGTAGCGGGCCCCAACTTGACCGGGCCGTGCACGGGGAACGTCAACGGGCCGGGGCCGGGCCGGGCGGGATTCGCCTTGTTTAATTTTTCACGTGACGGCCACGGCCTGACGGTAGAATTGTCTTATGAGCTGTGCAACTGCGCAAGACTGTTCTGTGTACAAAACATGGATGTGGAACGACTAATAGCAGAAGTTCGTAAGTTTCCTGTTCTTTACGATCAAAGAAGTGAAAACTACGGGAATATCGAGTACAAAGACAGAGTATGGAAGATAATTGGAACAGATGTATAAGCCAAAGGTAAGATAAAAACTATACAAGTTTTAATACCTGAAAGATATTTATTTACTTTTTATTTTACAAACAGATGTTTGGTTTATGTCATGGTTATATCGCCAGGGCGACATGTTCTTGCCATTCCACATTCCCTTGTGGAGAATTCAGGAATTTCTTGAGTTGTTCTCGTACAGCAAACGCAGCATCTGTTGATCTCCCACTCTCCCACGAATTCGAGGTAGGTTTCGAAGATTTGATGATCTTCCGGATTCCTCAGCAGTTTCCTTTTGATCCATCCTCTGTTCGGGCACCCTATAACCTTCCATTTTTCGAATAAAGTTATACAGTACACACGCAGCCGTCACAATCATTGTAAGGTTATTAGGATCTCCCTGAAGGATTATCCTAAATATTCGAAATTTCTGTTGCAATATACCGAATGCATTTTCGGATATTCTTCTTGCCCGACTCAAACGATAATTAAATATAGCCTTGTCATTTGTTAAGATCCTGCCAGGATATGGTCGCATCAAGTATGTTTTGAGAGGAAAAGCTTCATCGCCTACAATTACCACTGGAAGTCCAACATCAGTTCCGGGTAAAGTTTTACCCTTTGGGACGCTAAGCGTATTGTATTCCAATGACTTTCCAAGGTTTGAATTTACTAGAGTGCCTCCATCAGAGTTTTTTCCGTACGCTCCCACGTCGATTGCAATAAAATTATAACATGGGTCAACTAGAGCAAGAAGCACAATGGAATATGTTTTTTTGTAATTCCAATAGAGTCTTCCGGAGTTGTTTGGAGCCTGTATTGTTACGTGCTTTCCATCTAAAGATCCAATGCAGTTTGGAAACTGCCATTTTGGCCAAAACACCTCAGGTATACCATTCCATTTTCCCATTTCACTAACAGAAACGCAGATCACCGCGTCCGAGTCACTACAAGGAATAACAAAGACACGGACGTGCTACGGTCATGTGTGGCCCCTGCGAGAACGGACCGGAGCACGGCCGTCACTCGTCCGACGCCCGGCCCTGACACGGTCCGGACGTGTGTGTCCCGACCTACAGGCCGCAGCATATAGAACGAATCTGCATCAGCAGTCGGCAGCCGACCTCACACCTCGCGACACCAGATGGTCACGTAGTGTGGGAACACGGAACGTTCGAGAGGCTACCTGTGTTGGCGCCAAGTCGCGTAGCTCTCACAATTTGCTTTTGCAGATTACTTTTAAATGTTAACTTCCAGCCATACCTGAGGTCTTGCTTGTACTGAGAACAATTGTTTAAGAATTTCAACAACTTCAATAATTTCTATGAGAAATGTTTTTAATTAAGGTGAACATTTATTAGATGTTGAGATGGACCAATCAGACGCGAGCGAGAGACAGCGGCGAAACGGTGGTTAAGCGTCTGCAGGAGTCGCGATCGGAACAGAAATGTGTAAAGACGTGTGTTATAAGTGATAGGACACTGAGCGACAATGAAATATTCCGTGTGATATTACCGAAAGACGTATAAATTAAATGTTAAAGCGTATTGCGTGCAATAAGACTTATACACGGTGTCCAGGAAATATTTCAAGTTTCAAAATTTATTTTTACTGGCCCTGCAGGCTGTTTACGGTAAAGTCTGAATAAATTTGGAGAGACATTTGTGGCATGCTAAGTCGGTATCAGTTCCTTTATTTCGGCCGAGTCATAATTTGAAATTTTGTTTTGCACCACTGTTCGTCCTTACGTGGGAGCAACGAACTTGTGACCCGGTGAGAAGAAGAATCCAGCGGGGACATCGATATCTACAAACTGCATCCACAAGCTATCTACAGAAGACGCCTGATGATCTAAAAACACCTCTAGATAATCAGTGAATATACAGGGCGCTAATGCAGAACAGTGTTAGGTACTTGAATTTCATAGCCTCCGTGGTATCTTCGTGAAACCGAAACGGTGAAATTCGGTGCCGGGTGGTGTAATGTGTGGAAGCGGAAGTCTGCATACCAATTTTCGGCAGGCACTGAGCATATACCTAGAAGACCACCCTTTAGGTGAGAAAAAGGCTTAATAATCTGCAGTGCACATCATTTTCCACCGCTTATTTTCACTTCGCTGTTTTTTAAACGTATTTGTGTTATAGCCGGAAGGATCCAGGCAGGAGGAGAGAACGTTGTAGCCTGGAGAATGTTTTCGAGGCATTTCCTGGGTGATCCCGTCATTCTGGAAGGCGCAGTGCGTCAACACAAGTATGCATCTGTCCTTGGAGTCCATGTACGCCGCCCTCCCACCACATTTGGAGTCTGTTTTTCCTCGGCACGATGGCATCTACAAGGAGGACAATTCAACTGTCACACAGCTTGCAGTGTACGTGCGTGGTCCGAAGAGCACCAGGACCTGTTTACCGCATGCTCTGGCCGCGAAGCACCCCGGATTAAAACCCAGTCTAGAATCTACGGTAGTACCTCGATCGGACTGTTCGCGCTGATGATCCTCCACCGAGAAACCTAATGTAGATGACCACGGCTCTGAAATGGACGTGGCTCCACATTCTTGCGGTACCTTCCAGTACATCATTGACTCTCTTCCTGCACTTCTCGTGCTGCAAAAGGTGGTTATTCAGGATCCTGATGGGTGATCACATTAAAGTGAGTGGACAGTGTATATTCAGGCAAAGTTACAACACAGACTGTATCATTTTTTGGTATGAAAACCGTATTTATTCACAAACATTTCAAGGTACGCCCACAGCAAACCTCCTCTCCTATGACGTGTGGTGAGCATCACTTATGTAGGTGGTTGTCCTCACCCACCTATCGCCTTCAAGAAGACTTCTACGCGCGGTATTTAAACTAACAGTTTTCCAAAGGGTTCAGAAAAAACAGATCGCTGCTGTGACGGGAATTCTTAATTGCATATATCGGTCAATGGCGCCTTCGTTGCTGCTGAGAGCCTTGATTAAACTTTATGTCGAACCTCTGCTAAAATATTATTTTGCAATCTACATTTGTGCCAGCATTGATTATCACGATGATCATTTCTCCATTTGTAGGATAGCGTCAACAAAGTAGTTTCACATTCGGAGCAGAAAGTTGGTGACTGAAATTTCATGTAAAAGTTGTCCCTTTTTTTTAACTCGACATATATGCTCTTCCATTCTGTTCTGCTGTGATGCAAGTTTCTATGGGTCCAAACTGCTGAGGTCATCGGTCCCTAGTCTTACACACTACTTAATCTAATTTAGCTAAGGACAACACACACACCCACGCCCGAGGGAGGACTCGAACCTCCGATGGGGGAGAGCCCCGCAGACCGTGGCAAGACGCCTAAGACCGCGCGGCTGTTCTGCTGTGCATCACAGTATTGTCAAGTGATGTTTTCTGCATTACATTGCCCTAAGAAAGCTTTCCTAAAAATCGTTTGTTGATTTTATTCGTAGCAAACAAATGCGGGCAGCTAAATAACCCAGTCGGAGAATAAAAATAAGACAAAAATGTCCCGTAAACATGGGTTCCAATATGCATACGTTAAGAAATACGACTTGTTGAATAAACAAAGCTTGGGCGTCAATTTTCAATTAATGTATGGGCAGAAATTATTGGTAATAGACTAATAGAGTTGTACATACTACCAAACAGGTTCACGGGTGCGTTGTATGACCAATTCCACTCAAAAGACTTGTCTGAGGAGGTACCATTCCAACAGTGGCTGGAAATATCATTCGTACTTGATGGAGCACCAGTCCATTTTCTCCAGAGTGTCCGGGAATATGTTGCACAGACATTTAACTGGCAACTGATTGACTGCGGAAAATCGTTCTCTCGATCTTAATCCTTTTGATTTCAGGTTGTGATGACTCTCGAAATCTTTGGTTTCCCATCAGCGATGTGCAACACTGCAGAAACGCCTCATCAGTGCCTGCCAGTGCACCCGTGACCAACAAGGTATTTTTTAGAAAGCGCATATCCCTAAGATGTCGGACAGAAGCAACCATTACTAAGAATGAACACCATATCCAGCTCCTCCTTTAGCCTCACAAGTGCGGAGGAAGAACTCGACGAGGAAGCAGATTATATTAGAAGCTCTGCTGTTTCACAGTAGCAGACTAATGTGTTCTGTTTTGTTTATTGCATTCTGTAGGAAAGAGTTTACAGTAGAAGAGATGTATATCACAGTAACGAAGGTGGCCAAGTGCTCACTGGAATTTTTTCCTGCACAAATAAAATTTGTCAATTTCTAATACTAATACGTAAAATGAGGTTTTGGACAGTAGTGCTACGACGATTTGATTCTCCAAACATTCGGAAATACACAGAATTTTATATCAAGGGTCTATTACCTACAGTGCTTCGAAAACATTGCACGCTTTTGAACACATACATCGTAACAGTATTATTTTCAGTTCAGAATTGCTGACGTTTGATTTTCCTCTGAAAACTGGGCAGTGCGACTTCAGGGGCGTTGAAAGCAAATGCTACGAATGCTACATAAATCACAGCCATTCATTTCACACAGTCTATTGACTTAGGCGAAGTGTCATTTTCAAATGGTTACTCATGACATATTCGTCTGTCATTGGAATGCAGGGTGTAACGGGTATAAGCTCAGATATTTATATATGAGGTGCCTTAATATGTGCACACATCAGTGTGTTGGTGATTTTTTCTGTGCGTCAAACAGTCTTCCCACAAACACGCACGACGTTTACGACCTTATGTTTCGTGTATAGTCGTAACAGCACCACTACGTGGACTAAGGCTGTCAGGGTAGACTAATCATTTTTCGTCCGCGAATCCGCACTTACACACCTGATCTGCTTTAAATGTAGAAGAATGTTAGTTAACGCGTATTAGTAAGAAAAACAAACCCGTGACGCAAGTGCTACATATCCTTGAGAACTGCTCGAGTGTTTGAGATCTGCACCAATACCGATTAAAGGAAGACATCGAAGCAATTCAGAGGCGAGATGCTAGATTTGTTACCGGTACGTTTCTAACAAAGTTAAGAGTTACGGAGACACTTCGTCAACCCAAATGGGAATCCCTGGAGGGCAGGCGACGTCCTTTTCGAGGGACGCTATTGAGAAAATTTGGAAAACAGGCATTGGAAGGCGGCTGCTGAACGATCCTACTACCGCCAACATAGATTTCACGTAAGGACCACGAAGATAAGATAGAGTAATTAGGGCCCATACGGAGGCATATAGATACCAGTTTTTCCACTGCTCTATCTCAGAGTGGAACAGGAAACGACTAACAGGGGCACAGGATACCCTCCGCCACGCACAGTACGGAAGTTTCTGGAGCGTGCAGGTGTTGACAGATGTGAAAATTACCGAACTATCAGTTTAATAAATCACGGCTGCAAAATACTAACACGAATTCTTTACAGACGAATGGAAAAACTGGTAGAAGCCGACCTCGGGGAAGATCAGTTTGGATTCCGTAGAAATGTTGGAACACGTGAGGCAATACTGACCCTACGACTTATCTTAGTAGATAGATTAAGGAAAGGCAAACCTACGTTTCTAGCATTTGTAGACTTAGAGAAAGCTTTTGACAATATTGACTGGAATACTCTCTTAGAAATTCTGAAGGTGGCAGGGGTAAAACAAAGGGAGCGAAAGGCTATTTAGAATTTGTACAGTAACCAGAAGGCAGTTATAAGAGTCGAGGGGCATGAAAGAGAAGCAGTGGTTGGGAAGGGAGTGAGACAGGGTTGCAGCCTATCCCCGATATTATTCAATCTATATACTGAGCAAGCAGTAAAGGAAACAAAAGAAAAGTTTGGATTAGGAATTAAAATCCATGGAGAAGAAATAAAAACTTTGAGGTTCGCCGATGACATTGTAATTCTGTTAGAGACAGCAGCAAAGGACCTGAAAAAGCAGTTGAACGGAATGCTGAGCGAATTAGATTAAGAAATGAGACACTTAAAGTAGTAAAGGAGTTTTGCTATTTGGGGAGCAAAATAAGTGATGATAGTCGAAGTAGAGAGGATATAAAATGTAGACTGACAATGGCAAGGAAAGCGTTTCTGACGAAGAGAAATTTGTTAACATCGAGTATAGATTTAAGTGTCAGGAAGTCGTTTCTGAAAGTATTTGTATGGAGTGTAGCCATGTATGGAAGTGAAACGTGGACGATAAATAGTTTGGACAAGAAGAGAATAGAAGCTTTCGAAATGTGGTATTACAGAAGAATGCTGAAGATTAGACGTGTAGACCACACAACTAATGAGGAAGTATTGAATATAATTGGGGAGACGAGAAATTTGTGGCACAACTTGACTAGAGGAAGGGATCGGTTGGTAGGTCATGTTCTGAGGCATCAAGGGATCACCAATTTAGTATTGGAGGGCAGCGTGGAGGAAAAAAATCGTAGAGGGAGACCAAGAGATGAATACACTAAGCAGATTCAGAAGGATGTAGGTTGCAGTAGGTACTGGGAGATGAAGAAGCTTGCACAGGATAGAGTAGCATGGAGAGCTGCAGCAAACCAGTCTCTGGACTGAAGATCACAACAACAACAAATATACGTGTAGATGTGGATAAGAATGAAAGGCTAGCTCTTGCCACACACGCTTGAAGGTACTAACCATCCTATAAACATACTACTTGTAATAGCTATAATTACTAGGCTGAAATCAGTAGAAGAGAGGTTGTTGGTAAACTACCCTTAATCCTGAGCTGCTACACCCACGGGTAGACTGCGGAAGACGCGCTATTGACCAGCAACTATTCTCGTCCGAACTGGGATAGTGGAGTAACACCCACGTCAATTCCGCACGATGAAAGCGAAGGATGGGAAAAAAAAGACTGACCGTGTCGAAGAATCGCGCAACGCCAGAGGGATTGCTCATCCGTTCTGCGGAAGCGGCGGCCAGCGCAGGATGAGACGCATTCCGCGTTCCGTCCGCGTCTGTGGCTGTGACGAGCTTCACATCCTCCTGCGACTGCATGCCACCGGAGCTCGCTGGCTCGGCTCATGCCGGCACTCCCGCCGCTCCGCAGCGGTTGCCTTGGCGACGCTCCAGAGCGCGCTCGTGGCTGCCTATCCGACGCCAGTCCAAACTCCGGATAAATCCTAGTGTCCCATTCCACTCTTCGGCTTTAAGCAATGACGTCATACCAGAATCAAGGCCCCAATATAGAGGCTGTCTTTGAAAGCAGGGATTGTTATTCTCAAATAAAGTATTGTGGCATACGATAAATTAAACCACAATTCACGCGATTATAGCCAAGTATATCGAGACGAACTAAATATAACGGAAATACACTACTGGCCATTAAAACTGCTACGCCACGAAGGTGACGTGCTACAGACGCGAAATTTTACCGACAGGAAGAAGATGCTGTGATATGTAAATGAGTAGCTTTTCAGAGCATTCACACAAGGTTGACGCCGGTGGCGACACCTACAACGTGCTGACATGAGGAAAGTTTCCAACCTATTTCTCATACACAAACAGCAGTTGACCGGCGTTGCCTGGTGGAACGTTGTTGTGATGCCTCGTGTAAGGAGGAGAAATGCGTACCATCACGTTTCCGTCCTTGATAAAGGTCGGATTGTAGCCTATCGCGATTGCGGATTATCGTATCGCGATACTGCTGCTCGCGTTGGTCGAGATCCAATGACTGTTAGCTGAATATGGAATCAGTGGGTTCAGGTGGGTAATAAGGAACGCCGTGCTGAATCGCTACGGCTTCGTATCACTAGCAGTCGAGATGACTGGCATCTTATCCGCATGGTGCTAACGGAACGTGCAGCCACGTCTCGATCCCTGAGTCAACAGCTGGGGACGTTTGCAAGACAATAACCATCTGCACGATCAGTTCGACGACGTTTGCAGCAGCATGGACTATCAGCTCGGAGACCATAGCTGCGGTTTACCCTTGACGCTGCATCACAGACAGGAGCGCCTGCGATGGTGTACGCAACGACGAACCTGGGTGCACGAATGGCAAAACGTCATTTTTTCGGTTCAATCCAGGTACTGTTTACAGCATCACGACGGTCGCATCCGTGTTTGGCGACATTGCGGTGAACGCACATGGGAAGCCTGTATTCGCCATCGCCATACTGGTGTATCACCCGGCGTGATGATATGGGCTGCCATTGGTTACACGTCTCGGTCACCTCTTGTTCGCATTGACGGTACTTTGAACAGTCTACGTTACATTTCAGATGTGTTACGACCCGTGGCTCTGCCCTTCATTCGATCCCTGCGAAACCCTACATTTCAGCAAGATAATGCACGACCGCATGTTGCAGGTCCTGTACGGGCCTTTCTGGATACAGAAAATGTTCGATTGCTGCCCTGGCCAACACATTCTCCAGATCTCTTCCCAATTGAAAACGTCTGGTCAATAGTGGCCGAGCAACTGGCTCGTCACAATACGCCAGTCACTACTCTTGATGAACTGTGATATCGTGTTGAAGCTGCATGGGCAGCTGTACCTGTACACGCCATCCAAGCTCTGTTTGACTCAATGCCCAGGCGCATCAAGGCCGTTATTTCGGCCAGAGGTGGTCGTTCTGGGTACTGATTTCTCAGGATCTATGCAATCAAATTGCGTGAAAATGCAATCACATGTCAGTTCTAGTACAATATATTTGTCCAATGAATACCCGGTTATCATCTGCATTTCTTCTTGGTGCAGCAAATTTAACGGCCAGTGGTGTATATAAGGAAAAACAAAAGCGAAATATATATGTGAGAAATAAACCACAGAGGACCTTTAAATTCCGTTACAGTGGTGAAGTATATTATAAAATAACGTTAATTTATAAAAATACTTATTGAATCTAACGGTACTATAGCAGTAAAGCGGGGGTTTTGGTCGGGGAGAAACTAAAATATAACACAACAAAAAGCTAAACTCCGCCCGAACAGGCCGTAAAGGCCCAACGGTATCCACCGGCCGCCATGTCATCCTCAGCCCACAGCCGTCACTGGATGCCGATATGGAGGAGCATGTGGTCAGCACACCGCTCTCCCGTGTGTCAGTTTACGAGACCGGAGCCGCTACTTCTCGATCAAGTAACTCCTCAGTTTGCCTCACAAGGGCTGTGTGTACCCCGCTTGCCTCAGCGCTCGGCAGACCGGATGGTCACCCATCCAAGTGCTAGCCCAGACCGATAGCGCTTAACTTCGGTGATCTGACGGGAACCGGTGTTTCTACTGCGGCAAGGCGGTAGGCAAACACAACAAAGGAAAAATGAAATGAATAATAACGTATATGAAACAGTGGCACGAAAAACAGCTGTAGCTGAAAGAACAGACACAGCAATCATAAAACAAAACCAGTACACAAATAACGAAAATTCACCAAAAATAAAGAACTGATCTATATATGTTAATTATGGTTACTGTTTTCAACAGTATAACTTATTCTCAGCAGTTCAGAGAGTTATTACAAGTGCAGAAATTCCATAACATTTCATTGTACACACCTGCTGCAAAACCGATATAAATAATGAACCATACAATGGTTGGAATCGATAACTGGTATTAACCTCTTACATTGCTTACTTCTAGTTACTGATTCCAATATTTGTCATTTTTTCGCAGTATCTTAGAGAGCAATTTACAAATGCAGAAATCGTATTACATTTCAGAGTGCACACCCGCCGGAAAAACGATCTAGGTATGAACCATGGAACTGTTGCAATCGCCGGCCGCTGTGCCGGAGCGGTTCTAGGCGCTTCAGTCCGGAACCACGCTGCTGCTACAGTCGCAGGATCGAATACTGTCTCGGGCATGGCTGTGTGTAATGTTCTTAGGTTAGTTAGGTTTATGTAATTCTAAGTCTAGGGGACTGACGACCTCTGATGTTAAGTTCAAAATGGTTCAAATGGCTCTGAGCAGTATGGGACTTAACATCTGAGGTCATCAGTCCCCTAGAACTTAGAACTACTTGAACCTAACTAACCTAACGACATCACACACATCCATGCCCGAGGCAGGATTCCAACCTGAGACCATAGCAGTCGCCCGGTTCCGGACTGCAGCGCCTAGAACCACGTGGCCACCACGGTCGGCTCTGATGTTAAGTCCCATAGTGCGTAGAGCCATTTGAACCATTTTGAACTGTTGGAATCGGTAACTAGAACGGACCTATATAGCTTAACTCTAGTTACCGGCTCAAATATCTGTTACTTTGAGAATTTTCGTTACTTGTGTACTGTCTGTTGTTTCAGGATTTCTGTGTCAGGTTCTCCATATTCCATGCTACTGTTCTTTTTATGGTTTATATATGATATTATTTATTTCATTTTGCCGTTGATGTGTTTCATTTTAATTTCTTCCCGTCCAAAATCCCACTTTCTCGCGGTAGTCACATTAGATTCAATAATTATTTTTAATAAACTGACGCTGTTTCTCAATATTACGACTTCACCATTTCCTTTACTGTAAACGGGTATCAACTGCGTTTTTTTTAAAATAGGAACCCCCATTTTTTGTTACATATTCGTGTATTATGTAAAGAAATATGAATGTTTTAGTTGGACCACTTTTTTCGATTTGCGACATATGGCGCTGTAATAGTCACAAACGTATAAGTACGTGGTATCATGTAACATTCTGCCTGTGCGAACGGTATTTACTTCGTGATGCATTACTCATGTTAAAATTGACCGTTTCCCAATTGCGGAAAAGGTCGATATCGTGTTGATGTATGGCTATTGTGATCGAAATGCCCAAGGGGCGTCTGCTATGTATGCTGCTCGGTATCCTGGACGGCATCATCCGAGTGTACGGACCGTTACCCGGATAGTTACGTTGTTTAAAGAAACAGGAAGTGTTCAGCCACATGTTAAACGTCAACCACGAGATGCAAAAAATGATGATGCCCAAGTAGGTGTTTTAGCTGCTGTCGCGGCTAACCCGCACATCAGTAGCAGACAAATGGATCGAGAATCGGGAATCTCAAAAACGTCGGTGTTGAGAATGCTACATCAACATCGATTGCACCCGTACCATATTTCTATGCACCAGGAATTGCATGGCGACGGCTTTGAACGTTGTGTACAGGTCTGCCACTGGGCTCAAGAGAAATTACAGGACGACGACAGATTTATTGCACGCGTTCTATTTACCGACGAAGCGTCATTCACAAACAGCGGTAACGTAAACCGGCATAATATGCACTATTGTCCTACGGAAAATCCACGAAGCGGCCTCCACTCGGCGCGGAGAGCTTGTTCAGCCAGACAGACGTGCACAAGAGCACTGTGTCCCCTGCAGACGTCGATTCGACGAGACGGCGGAAGTGCTGCAAGTCTGATGTGTGCTGCCGCCTTCAGCACAGTGCTTCAATGGCGCGACCTGTTCCGGTCGACGATTCTGTCTACTGGTGTAATAATTTATTGCTCATCGTCCTCTTAACCCTTCTAGTACCACTGTGCTTAATATGATCCTACAAGCATGTTGGAAATATGCGTCTTCCTCGTTTGCAAAACTATTTTTTTTTTCAGAATTTATGACCTCCTCCCTCGGAGTCCCTTGTATCCATTGGTTTTTCGTTCATATATATGTACAATGCATTTATATACACTGAAGCGCCAAATAAAACTGGGCCGGTCGCGGTGACCATGCGGTTCTAGGCGCTTCAGTCCGGAACGGCGCGACTGCTACGATCGCAGGTTCGAATCCTGCCTCAGGCATGGATGTGTGTGATGTCCTTAGGTTAGTTAGGCTTAAGTAGTTCTAAGTTCTAGGGGACTGATGACCTCAGATGTTAAGTCCCATAGTTCTCAGAGCCTTCTCCCCCTTTTTTTTTTTTTTTTTTTTTTTTTTTTTTTTTTTTTTTTTTTTTAGACCGATATAGGCGGGCGTATTCAAATACAGAGGTACGTAAACAGACAGAATTCGTCGATGAGGTCGGCACCGCCTATACAGGGTGTTACAAAAAGGTACGGCCAAACTTTCAGGAAACATTCCTCACACACAAATAAAGAAGAGATGTTATGTGGACATGTGTCCTCAAACGCTTAATTTCCATGTTAGAGCTCGTTTTAGTTTCGTCAGTATGCACTGTACATCCTCGATTCACCGCCATGATTTCATGCGGGATACTTTACTTGTGCTGCTAGAACATGTGCCTTTACAAGTACGACACAACATGTGGTTCATGCACGATGGAGTTGCTGCACATTTCAGTCGAAGTGTTCGTACACTTCTCAACAACAGATTCGGTGACCGATGAATTGGTAGAGGCGGACCAATTCCATGGCCTCCACGCTCTCTTGACCTCAATCGTCTTGACTTTCATTTATGGGGGCATTTGAAAGCTCTTGTCTACGCAACCCCGGTACCAAATGTAGAGACTCTTCGTGCTCGTATTGTGGACGGCTGTGATACAATACGCCATTCTCCAGGGCTGCATCAGCGCATCAGGGATTCCATGCGACGGAGGGTGGATGCATGTATCCTCGCTAACGGAGGACATTTTGAACATTTCCTGTAACAAACTGTTTGAAGTCACGCTGGTACGTTCTGTTGCTGTGCGTTTCCATTCCATGATTAATGTGATTTGAAGAGAAGTAATAAAATGAGCTCTAACATGGAAAGTAAGCTTTTCCGGACACATGTACACATAACATATTGTCACTCTTTGTGCGTGAGGAATGTTTCCTGAAAGTTTGGCCGTACCTTTTTGTAACACCCTGAATAAGACAACAAGTGTCTGGCACAGTTGTTAGGTCAGTTACTGATGTTATAATGGCAAGTTATCAAGAAGGTGAGCTTGAACGCGATGTTATAGTCGGAGTACGATCATTTCACGAGTGTACCGTGAAAGTCAGGAATCCGGTAAAATATCAAATCTCTGAGACGAGACCAACGACGTCTGAAGACAATCGTTCAACGTGACATAAGTGCAACCCTTCCGCAAATTGTTGCAGATTTCAAAGCTGTCAGCGAGCGACCCGTTCAACGAAAGATCATCGATCTGGGCATTCAGAGCCGAAGACCCTGTCGTGTACCGTTGATGATTGCACGACACAAAGCTTTTCGCCTCGCCTGGCCACGTCAATACCGAAATTGGACTGTTTATGACTGGAAACATGTTGCCTGGTCGGACGAGTCTCGTTTCAAGTTTTATCGAGCGGATGGACGTGTACGGGTATGGAGACAACATCATGAATCCATGGACCCTGCATGTCGGCAGGGGACTGTTCAAACCCGTGAGGGCTCTGTAATAGTGTGGGGCGTGTGCAGTTGGAGTGGTATTGAACCCCTGATGCGTCTAGATACTACTTTGACAGGTGACACGTACGTAAGAATATTGTCTGATCACCTGCATCCATTCATGTCCACTGTGGTTTCCGACGGACTTGGGCAATTTTAGCAGGACAATGTGACACCCTAAACCTCCAGAATTGCTACGGGGTGCCTCCAGGAACATTCTTCAGAGTTTGAACACTTCCGCTGGCCACCAAACACCCCACAACTGAACATTATTGAGCATATCTGGGATGCCCTGCAACGTGCTGTTCAGAAGAGATCCCATCCCCTTGTTCTCTTACGGATTTATGGACAGCCCTGCAGGTTTCATGATGTCAGTTCGCTCCAGCACTACTTCAGACACTATCGAGTCCATGTCGCGTCGTGTTGCGGCACTTCTGAGTGGTCGCGGGGGCCCTACACGATATTAGGCAGATTACTTGGCTCTTTAGTGTAATATCTTCATAATTTAACTTAAATTACCATTTTCAATACTCAGTGAAACCAAACTGTTGAGCCTGCCTCCATTATCGAGGCTAGCAACTTGTTTACCATAAGCTGTACTTTTAAGAATGACCTGCCAATGTTTGTGACCGTAATCGACAGATACATATTTAAACTGATTTCGATATGAGGAAAATGGCTTTGGCGTGTCATTGTGTAACGTAACACGAACTTTCCCAATATTAATTCTACAGTAATCGACTGTGTTGACATAAAAAAAATATATTGATAAAGATAACTAATCTTTCAAACTGAAGTAGAATTTTTCCCAAAAAATATTAAAAGTGAAAGAAATCTAATACGTTTCTAATTAAAATTTCGTGTTCCGTGTCTTACCGTCGCTGAAGGTTGCCACATGAAATTTATTCGTTAGGTCTATCATCTTGGCAGTAGATCGCCAAATAAACTGTAAGATTTAAGTTACTACTACTCTTCTGGAAGGAAGCCGCTGAATGATGTACTTTTGGTAAAGTGGATCTCTTTACTTTTGCCTTAAGCTAACTTCCTTGCTGTTCATTTAGTTATTAAAATGAAATCTTGGCCCTGTGAAATCAGTAATCTAATTTCGCGTGGCGGAGTATCGATTTATAAGCAAGCAGGTGTTGGAAAGTGACTTGGTGGAGCGCATGTAGCATTCTTACACGTTGCACATAATTCAATTCTGACTGGATTAAACAGTGAGAGAACTTCCTATACTATTCTTTCTTATGTACCGAATATTTTTGCTTAGACGGAAAAATGCTTCCCTAATAATACAGTGACCATCTTTTAATTAAAATTAAAAAGGAAATCACTTCCTAATATTCTGTAAAATTTACTTATTTGGCCACGAACCGGCTTTCGCCCTCTCAAGCCATCTTCAGGTGACAACTGAATGTCGCAAACACACATAAACATTATGTGCGACTTACACAGATATTATTTGTACATAAGATACATAAATGACAAAAAATTTACACAGGAAAATATTACAATAATTACATTAACTAGGGAAGAGGTAAACAAAGATTTTGTGTGGAGATGCATTGAACAAATGATGAGAAATATGATGAATTTACAGTTTGAATCTAATATTTTTAACAAAAACGTAATTTAACAAAGGGGAAAACGGGAAACGAGTGTGATCATTTAAAGCTAGGCTGCGTTCTATGTCACGTGTTTGTTGATTTCCAGTATTTCCAGTAGCGTCATCTTTCTGCTTTCCTTGACAGACTGTAAAACTTCACTTTCTATGTCATATGAATTATTTTATGCTAAAAAGTGATCAGCAAATGTCGAATCTTCCTTCCTTAATCGCCAGCTTCTTTCATGTTCACGCAACCTAATGCTCACAGCTCTGCCTGACTGACCATTATAAACGTTTGCAAGTAATTTTATATCTACCACTCTGTGCTAAGGGTTGCAATTTGTCTCTACTATTCAATAAAATTTTTGGTATTTTATTGGTATTATAAAATACAGGTTTGTAGTTGCGGGACTGTCTTCGTTAATGTCATTATTTTTATGTTTTCTTACTTAAACACTTTGTCATTTCTGCATCTTCTGTACAAATAATATCCGTGTAAGTCTCAAATGTTTAATTTCAATACGCATTTATAGTCTCAATCAAAACATTTAGAACAACAACAAGTGGACTCCTAGTAAGAAAAAGTTTAAGATTTAGTTAAAATGTCAAGAAATGCATTCATTGGGGAGGGGGGACTAAAGTAACCATTTACGATAAAAACAACACTATTTCTCACATTCATCGCTGATACACATGGCAAATATGCGTTTCTACTAACTATTGTTCACTAAGGTAAACAATGACGACAGAGTGGGGAATTAGCTCTGCCTACAGTGCAACTGGAAGTTACGGAACTCTTCTTAAACCGAAAATTGTTGTGAAATGGAATAACAATACAGAAGCCAAATTTAAAAGAACGCAAAATCCCCAAGATTGGCAAAACATTGCAGAAGTTCGAAATATAGCTCGTGCTTCAATGCGACATGCTTTTAATAATTTCCACAACGAAACTCTGTCGCGGAAACTGCCAGAAAGCCCAAAGAGGTTCTGGTCATATATGAAGCACACCAGTGGCAAGACGCATCAATACCTTCATTGCGCGATAACAACGATGAAGTCACTGACGACAGTGCCACCAAAGCAGAGTTATTAAACACGGTTTTCCGAAACTCCTTCACCAAAGAAGACCAAGTAAATATTCTCGAATTCCAATCAATAACAACTACGAAGATGAGAAACATAGAAGTAGATATCCTCGGTGTAGCAAAGCAGCTTAAATCACTTAATAAAGGCAAGGCTTCCGGTCCAGACGGTATACCACTCAGGTTCCTTTCAGAGTATGCAGATAAAATAGCTCCATATTTAGCAATTATATACAATCGCTCGCTCACATGAAGATCTGTACCTAAAGACTGCAAAGTTACTCAATTCACACCAATATCAAAAAAAGGAAATAGGAGTAATCTGCTGAATTACAGGCCCATATCACTAATGTCAATTTGCAGTCGGGTTTTGGAACATATACGGTATTCGAACATTATGGAGTACCTCGAAGAAAACGATTTACTGACATATAGTCAGCACGGATTCAGAAAATATCGTTCTTGCGGTACACAACTAGCTCTTTATACTCATGAAGTAATGAGTGCTATTGACAGGGGATGTCAAATTGACTCTATATTTTTATATTTCCAGAAGGTTTCCGACAGCGTTCCTCACAAGACTCTACTAACCAACCGTGTGTCTATGGAATATCGCCTCAGTTGTGCGACTGGATTCGTGATTTCCTATCAGAAAGGTCACAGGTCGTAGTAATAGATAGAAAGTCATCGAATAAAACAGAAGTAATATCCGGCGTTCCCCAAGGAAGTGTTATAGGCCCTTTATAGTTCCTGATCTATATTAACGACATAGGAGACAATCTGAGTAGCCCTCTTAGATTACTTGCAGATGACGCTGTCATTTACAGTCTTGTAAAGTCATCAGATGACCAGAATGAATTGCAAAATGATTTAGATAAGATATCTGTGTGGTGCGAGAAGTGGCAATTGACCCTGAATAAAGAAAATTGTGAAGTTATTCACATAAGTACTAAAAAAAATCTGCTAAATTTCGATTACACGGTAAGTCACACAGATCTGACGGTTGTAAATTCAGCTAAATACCTAGGGATCAAAATTACAGTTAACCTAAATTGGAACGATCACATAGATAATGTTGTGGGTAGAGCAAACCAAATACTGCGATTCATTGGCAGAGCATTTAGAAGGTGCAACAGGTCTACTGAAGAAACTGCTTACACCACGATTGTCCGCCTTATTCTGGAGTATTGCTGTGCGGTGTGGGATCCGTATCAGGTGGGACTGAAGGATGATATTGAAAAAGTTCAGAGAAGGGCGGCTCATTTTGTATTATCGCGAGCCGGCTGTTGTGGCCGAGCAGTTCTAGGCGTTTCAGTCCGGAACCGCGGTGCTGCTACGGTCGCAGGTTCGAATCCTGCCTTGGGCATGGATATGTGTGATGTCTTTAGGTTAGTTAGTTCGAAGTCTAGGGGACTGACGACCTCAGATGTTAAGTCCCATAGTGCTTCGAGCCATTTGAACCATTTGAAGAACTTCCTCATAGTCATAAAAATTTACGATAACGTAAAAACTTAGCTGTGGAAAATGGCGGCCCGCAAACCACAAGTGTATTCCTTGTTGAAAATAAGCGCTGTGACTATCCTCTAGACAATGACCACTTGTATGTAGATACAGGAGAAAGTGCGTTATATACAGTCTCCTCACTGATGTAGTCATCGATGTAGGCCAAGCATGCTTCACGCAGAAAAAATGTGATGTTTATGGACGTCACTGCGGGTATTAAACATTTCTCTTGCACTTTTCGAACACCGTAGTTTTTATATTTCTTTCTTAGATATTTGCTTATGGCGGGAAGCACTTCAGTAAATTTATGTTTAGTACACCGCACTACGCATTGAAAGCAGTTATCTTGATAGATTTGTCTGTTCCTATTTTGCAGCTTTCGCATCTTCATGTACTGATACAATAATTTATAAAGAGAATCCACATCTAATCCCGCATACATTTTCTCTGTTGTGCACTATTTTCATTACTATCCGGATACAAAGTTAACTGGGGTGAGAAGCCAAAAGAAATGCAATAACTCTGTAACGAGCTCCGGAGAGCATGGGCCCCTAATACCAAATAGTCAGAAGGTACTCCTGAACACTTTCTGAAAGTCTATCGCTGGAGTTCTGAAGAAAAGAAAAGAAAGGGAAAAAAAGAAAGTAAAAGAAAAAATGTATATAAGACTATGGTAGCACTTTCACAATGAATCCTGGTTTAAGTGAAATGAGGTATGAAAGATAATAGGGTTTTCGCGAAATCTGGCTCATAGCAAACAGCCAAAATTCCGCGAGGTTTCATTTGAAATTATTAGCCATTTTGCTAATTCGAGTGCCGCTGGGACTTTAGCACGAGGGAGGTACGTCAACGTGTTTTATGATTGTAAGAGTGGGGATGGCGCAACACAGTATTAACATAAGACTCGTTAATTTAAATTTTTTTGTGATGCGGGGCCCTTTGTACAGTGGTCCCGTTCGCAGCATACTAGATAGCCTGCGCATACGGGCGGCTCTGCATAGTAGATCCCATAACCATCAATTGTTGCTTAACTTGTGCTCTCTTAGTGGCAGCAAAAAAGTGGTTATGTCACATTAATGATAAAACAGGAGACTTATGTTGACTCCGGAAAGGATTGGTGTTTTGAAGATCATTCCATCTTACTTTTGAATGTATCGTAATAGAAGACCAACGGGTAGCTTTCAGAGATGAAATAGTGAAGGCAGCAGGGGATCCAACAGGTACGAAGATAAGGCCCATTACAAACATTTAGACACCGAAAAAAGATAATGAATTTCATTGATTAAAGGAGAAAATTGAGAAAATGAAACAGGCAAAAGCGAATACATACATCCAAAAAATACGATTGAGAGAACGTGTAAAATGTGTAAACAGGAAAGGAGATAGGCAAGGCAATAGAAAAGCTTGCATGACTATGGGAAATATACAAGGTGCACAGAAACAATCTTAAAAGCTTGTATTGGTGTTGCAGGGTAGGCTGTGCTGAGACATAATTGTTCAGAAAAAAGTTCGATACATTCCACCGTTTCCGAGTTAATTAGCGCTGAAGTTTGCCAATCAGGCCGTTGTGCGCGCAAATTCAAGCTGCCTGCCAGGTACAATATTAGTGTCAGTTGTTTTCATAGGGTAGATAACAGCGAACGAGAATGCTCTGGTTCGGGTTCGATCCTTACTACCATCCCAAGTCCAAATTTTTTATCGCGCTCTTGTTCGGTTTTAGGAAATCAAACGGAGAATACTTGGCTATATCATCTCTGGTTGGCTGCTTGAATCTGCGCACACAACGGGCCTGATTAGCTAACTTCAACGCTAATTAACTCGGGAAAGAGGCAGGGTATCGAATTTTTTTCTCAACAACTAGTTTTCAGCACAACCTACCTTGCAACAACCTTACAAGCTTCCCCGACACTAACCGACCTGCATCTACATCTGCATCTACATACATACTCCACAATCCACCATACGGTGCGTGGCGGAGGGTACCTCGTACCACAACTAGCATCTTCTCTTCCTGTTCCACTCCCAAACAGAAAGAGGGAAAAATGACTGCCTATATGCCTCTGTACGAGCCCTAATCTGTCTTATCTTATCTTTGTGGTCTTTCCGCGAAATGTAAGTTGGCGGCAGTAAAATTGTACTGCAGTTATGGTTCAAATGGCTCTGAGCACTATGGGACTCAACTGCTGAGGTCATTAGTCCCCTAGAACTTAGAACTAGTTAAACATAACTAACCTAAGGACATCACAAACATCCATGCCCGAGGCAGGATTCGAACCTGCGACTGTAGTGGTCTTGCGGTTCCAGACTGCAGCGCCTGTAACCGCACGGCCACTTCGGCCGGCGTACTGCAGTTAGCCTCAAATGCTGGTTCTCTAAATTTCCTCAGTAGATATTTCCTCAGTAGATACTGCCTCTAGGAAAATTGAAGAGGGTTGGGAGAAAAGAGCAGTCAGTGTGTGGATATCGAGAGCAAAAGACGATAAGCCAGTACTAAGCAAGGGACGGAAATTTGAAAGGTGGAAGGACAAACCTTAAGTCAGTGTAGTGGAAATGGAGACATAAAAAGATACTAAAGTGCGCGAAGGAAGTGACAGAGCACCTAAAGAAATGTGTGAAATCTTATTGGCCTTAACTGCAAAGGTCATCAGTCCCTAAGCTTACACACTACTTAACCTAAATTATCCTAAGGACAAACACACACACCCATGCCCGAGGGAGGACTCGAACCTCCACCGGGACCAGCCGTACAGTCCAGGATTGCAGCACCGAAAGACCTAAGTGGAAACAAGTTACGATACGTGGCGATGCATAAGTAGCATTCAAAATGGCGTCTTTAACAGAGGTGCGTTCCAAGCCCAGGGCTGTCCTTGAATTTCCTTTGGAGGAAAGCAAGAGCAGCGCAGATATTCAAAGGCGCTTGCAGAATGTCTACGGAGACCTGGCAGTGAACACAAGTACAGTGAATCATTGGGCGAGGCGTCTGTCATCTTTGCAACAGGATCGCGCCAAGCGGTCGGTTCTCCTGCGTGCCAGTAAGCCACACACACAGCTTCAGCGTGTGCATCGTCACAAAAACGCAAATTAACTTCTCCTTCTCCAGGACAACGCAAGGCATCAAAAAACTCTCCCCACCGGAGAGGAGCTCACAAAACTTCGTCGAACTGTTCTTCCTAATTCACCCTGCAACCCGGATCTCGCACCTTCCGACTTTCTGTTTGACCCAATGAAGGCTGCACTCGTTTTGTTTCCAATACTCTACTGAGTACGTTTATCGAGTACCTGAATGAAGTACCGGCCCATTACAGGTAGGTCTGGTGACGGGAAAAGTTATAGAAAGGCGACAGTTCATTAGGGAAACCTATCTCGCTTTTGTGGATTTTCAGAAAGATTTCGATAATGTGAATAGAGAAATAGTAAGGAATATTGCGGCTGATTGCGGTTATCCATCTCACCTCAAAAATGCTATTAAGAGTCTATACACAAATACTGAAATTGTTTTAGAAATGGCATATATAACAAGAAAGCCAATGAAGACAAACAGAGGAGTACGTCAAGTATGCTGTATTCCTCCAACACTCTTCAGTATAGATATCAATGAAATTATCAGAAAATGGAAAATGTTGAACATAAACGGAGTTCTTTTAGATCATGAGACTAGACTAAATCTAATTTTATATTCAGATGGTCTAGCATTGATTATAGGCAATGAAGATGACCCTCAGATGGGAGTATGTGTTGCAACAGGTAGCCGAAAATTACAACCTGACATTATCGGTAGGTAAAACGAAATTGATGGCATTCCGAGGCAGATAACCAATAAAATCTAAGATATTCTTGAATAATAGAATATTAGGGAAAGTAAAATATTTTAAATATCTAGGATGAGACATTACTTAGGAAAATAACCATGATGTGTACCAAAAATTAAATACATTCACATTCCTATGTGGGAATATCGTAAAAAGTTTACAAAATAAAGGCAGGTAAAATAACTCAGCTGAAGTTTTATAAAACAATAGCAATACAACCCACACTTTTGGAAGTGAAGTATGGACAACAACACGACACCACACCAAAAAAGTATAATACAGGCTCAAGAAGAATGGAAGGATGTACTAAGGAAGATCGAAAAAGAAATGAATATACAAGGAAACATGTAGGGATCTATAAAGTAAACGAGAAAATAAAGGAAAATAGGGGGAAATGGAAGGAACATGTAGACTGTATGGATCTAGAAAGATCCCTGGTAAAGGCTCTAAATTATAAAGGCACTGGGAGAAGAAATGTAGGAACACGATGCAAGAGGTGGGTACCGCAACAGGCAGTTTTCCTAATACATGAAGTGAGAAGAAGAAGAAGAAGAAGAAGGAAATGGATGCACTCCGTGGGAAGCTGTATGTGTATGATTGGGAGGTTATTGATGCAGCAAGACTTTTGTTCCAGCGACGAGCAGTAGAGTGGTTCCAAGCCGGGAAGGTGGCTAACGCTGTCGCATTGAACGGAGATTATGTTGAGAAACAGGGTTTTGTAGCCAGAACACTGGTGAACAATACCGTATATTGGGATCCTGAATAAAACCAGCCTGTTTTTAGAAGAGAATGTGTTATATTACTGGATGCCCCTTGTGGTATTTGATATCCTCAGCGCCGGCCTTGTGGCCGAGCGGTTCTAGGCGCTTCAGTCTCGAATAGCGCGACCACTACGGTCGCAGGTTCGAATCCTGCCTCGGGCATGGATGTGTGTGATGTCCTTAGATTAGTTAGGTTTAAGTAGTTCTAAGTTCTAGGGGCTGATGACCTCAGATGTTAAGTCCCATAGTGCTCAGAGCCATTTTTGATATCCTTAGTAGAAGCAGCCATGACAAAATTACTCCACCCAGAGTGAAAATAAGAACCCTTACGTCATGCTTCATTGAATTTCGATTCCGAAGTTGCACAGTTTGCGGCTAGGCGACCGTCGATTCTAGACATGGCCCTGCTACTTCTCGCTTCTGCTACACACCTAACGAGTGCCACTGAAGCCCTGGATCACTCCGCCCTGGTCTCGCCCCATTTCTCCTCTGCCGGCCGCGGAGGGCAAAAGAGCGATCTAAGAAAGGGGAAAACAGACCGGTTAGAATTGATACCGGTAATTTAGTTCTGACTAACCGGCATTTTTCGGTATTTTTGGTCTCGGCTATAAGAGGTCCGCAGCTCGTGGTCGTGCGGTAGCGTTTCGCTTCCCGCGCCCGGGTTCCCGGGTTCGATTCCCGGCGGGGTCAGGATTTTCTCTACCTCGTGATGACTTGGTGTTGTGGGATGTCCTTAGGTTGGTTAGGTTTAAGTAGTTCTAAGTTCTAGGGGACTGTTGACCACAGATGTTAAGTCCCATAGTGCTCAGAGCCATTATAAGAGGTATTTTTACTCATAACCGAGTAAAAAACCGAAATAATAATTAGCCATAGCAGAAGTGTTAAAATTTTTCTTTCTCAAAAAAATCCTTCTTAAAAGAAAAGTTATTTCTATTCCTGATATTTGCGTTTGTTTCAAATATTCCGTTACTGTAGAAAATGGAAAGCTGTAACTGCTGTTTTAGTAGCGATGCTGACAGAAACAACAAACATATTGCCTAAGACTTGGTACAGCACTGCTGAGACAGTAACGTCTCTTTTGCCTTGTGTCGTGGCGCAAGGTAGGCGTGACGTGTGTCTGCAAGACTGAACCCTACCTGATAGACACCGAGCGAGGTGGCGCAGTGGTTAGCACACTGGACTCGCATTCGGGAGGACGACGATTCAAACCGACGTCCGGAAATCCAAGTTTAGGTTTTCCGTGATTTCCCTAAATCGCTTCAGCCAAATGCTGGCTGGGATGGTTCCTTTGCAAGGGCACGGCCGGCTTCCTTTCCGATCTTTCAGTAATCCAATGGGACCGGTGACCCAGACGTTTCGTACCCTCCCAGGAATAAACAAACCAAGCCACCTGATATACCTGTAAATTATACAGTAGTTTCTCGCTGTCGTTGCCGGACATTCGTCCTATTGCAGAACTGCACCAACCCTAGGCTGCAAATATTTTTTACCAAGTGACGTAACAATGAAGTACAATGCTGCGTTTGCTTTAAAGATTTGTCTGCCATTTGCATGAAATAATAAACGAAGAAGGGAATTATGGTAACGGCAATGAATTAAACACTTAACACCAGTCCATTCACAGTACACAATAAAAATAGAATTTCTGATCTGCTGCTTGTGTCTAAGTAATATGCCTTTATGTGCTCGTTGCTCTTGAAAACGGACCGATTAACCCGAAAAATAAGGTTCTTCTACCTCAGTTTTCACTCCTTAGCACTGACTGCTGCTAATGCCTAAACAGCGGCACGGCCCTCGGTTACAACATGATTTTTTCAAAACATCAGAATACGTAGGAGAACAGTGGTGACTTTGTTTGTGATATTCAACCACCAATCACTTATCACACACTGCAGGGAACGGTGGACAGTCTAAGTTTCCTTTCGTTTGCCTGTTTCATTTAATATTTAGTTTCTGTCTACCTTGAAACTGAGAGAGTCATTTTTTCAACCTTTGTTCGATCTCTACGTTTATTACAGGACATAATATGAATAAAAGAAGAGAATGAAACTTCCTGGCAGATTAAAACTGTGTGCCCGACCGAGACTCGAACTCGGGACCTTTGCCTTTCGCGGGCAAGTGCTGTACTATCTGAGCTACCGAAGCACGACTCACACCCGGTACTCACGGCTTTACTTCTGCCATACCGGGCGTGAGTCGTGCTTCGGTAGCTCAGATGGTAGAGCACTTGCCCGCGAAAGGCCTAGGTCCCGAGTTCGAGTCTCGGTCGGGCACACAGTTTTAATCTGCCAGGAAGTTTCATATCAGCGTACACTCCGCTGCAGAGTGAAAATCTCATTCTGGAAAAGAAGAGAAGATCGGTTATTTCAGAAACCGGTTATTAAGAGCGGTTTTGACAGGTTAAGAAGGTAGGACGTCAAACGGGCAGACTTGGAGCAGGAGAGGCACGACAGGTGCAAATGGTTCAAATGGCTGTGAGCACTATGGGACTTAACATCTGAGGTGAACAGTAACCTAGACTGAGAACTACTTAAACCTAACTAATCTAAGGACATCACACACATCCAAGCCCGAGGCAGGTTTCGAACCTGCGATCGTAGCAGCAGCGCGGTTCCGGACTGAAGCGCCGGCAACCGCTCGGCCACGGCGGCCGGCGGCACCACAGGACATTTTAATTTGTCACCCTCTATATTTTTACAAATAAATTCATACGACTTTGCCAGCGGACTAGGAAGGATTCAAGATTCACTCTCATAGCAATGGAAGTTCAAAAACATAACAAAATAAAGTTTTCTAACTCGTGAAACTTCATTTTCTCACTCACTGTTGGCTGCATTTGTTGCTATAGGTACACTTCAATTCATAAGTAAGAGAGATTCTGCGATGAATTTTGTATTGCTTATTAAATACAAACTCTTTAATGCAAAACTCCAGATTTTTTCAAATCTATTAAAAACTGCGGTAAAATTGAGATAATAAACTATAAAATTTGAGTTTTTTTCTAAACATGATGTTTAAAATGTACCAGCTCATTCGCTTACTCACAAATTAAATAAATTCTAGAGTTTCGTTCACTTCTAAGTATGGTTTGTACGCTGTGGAAAATATAACGAAGAATCTCTCTTACTTAGGAAGAAAAGTGTACCTATAGCAACAAATGCAGCCAGTAGTAAGTGAAAAACTGATGAAATTTCAAATGTAAAAGAAATTTATTTTGTTATATTTTAGAACTCCCACTGCTATGAGTAGGAATCCTGAATCCTTCCTAGTCACGCTGACAAAGTTTTTTGAATTTATTTGTAAAAAATATACACTACTGCCCATTAAAATTACTACACCAAGAAGAAATGCAGATGATAAACGGCTATTCATTGGACAAATATATTGTACTAGAACTGACATGTGATTACATTTTCAGGCAGTTTGCGTGCATAGACCCTGAAAAATCAGTACCTAGAACAACCAGCTCTGGCCGTAATAACGGCCTTGATACGCCTGGGCATTAACAGAGCTTCGATGGCGTGTACAGGTACAGCTGCCCATGCAGCTTCAACACGATACCACAGTTCATCAAGAATAGTGCTGGCGTATTGTGACGAGCCAGTTACTCAGCCACCATTGACCAGATGTTATCAGTTGGTGAGAGATCTGGAGAATGTGTTGGCCAGGGCAGCAATCGAACATTTTCTGTATCCAGAAAGGCCCGTACAAGACCTGCAACATGCAGTCGTGGATTATCCTGCTGAAATGTAGGTTTTCGCAGGGATCGAATGAAGGGTAGAGCCACGGGTCGCAACACATCTGAAATGTAACGTCCACTCTTCAAAGTACCGTCAGTCCGAACAAGAGGTGAACCAGACGTGTGATCAATGGCTCCCCATACCACCACACCGGGTGATACGCCAGTATGTCGATAACGAATATCCGTTTCCAATGTGCGTTCACCGCAATGTCGCCAAACACGGATGCAGCCATCATGATGGTTTAAACAGAACCTGGATTCATCCGAAAAAATGACGTTTTGCTATTCGTGCAACCGGGTTCGTCGTTGAGTACATCATCGCAGGCGCTCCTGTCTGTGATGCAGCGTCAAGGGTAACCGCAGCCATGGTCTCAGAGCTGATAGTCCATGCTGCTGCAAACTTCGTCGAACTGTTCGTGCAGATGGTTGTTGTCTTGCAATCCTCCCCATCTGTTGACTCAGGGATCGAGACGTGGCTGTACGATCTATTACAGCCATACGGATAAGATGCCAGTCATCTCGACTGCTAGTGATACGAGGCCGTTGGGATCCAGCACGGCGTTCCGTATTACCCTCCTGAACCCACCGATTCCATATTCTGCTAACAGTCATTGGATCTCGACCAACGCGAGTAGCAACGTCACGATAAGATAAACCGCAATCGCAATGGGCTACAATCCGACCTTTATCAAAGTCGGAAACGTGATGGTAAGCATTTCTCCTCCTTACACGAGGCATCACAACAACGTTTCACGATGCAACGCCGGTCAACTGCTGTTCGTGTATGAGAAACCGGTTGGAAACTTTCCTCATCTCAGCATGTTGTAGGTGTCACCACCGGCGCCAACCTTGTGTGAATGCTCTGAAAAGCTAATCATTTACATATCACAGCATCTTTTTTTTATCTTTACTGTGATTTGATTCCCCTGCCCCATATGGGCAGGGGAGGGCTGTCAGCGGCACAATCCGCCGCTCTTCAGCCGAGTGACATAACAACTTAAAATAAGAATAAAATGTTACATACATAAGGCTGGAAAGGGGAAGTTAAGTCAGAATAATGGGATCTCACAGCATCTTCTTCCTGTCGGTTAAATTTCGCGTGTGTAGCACGTCCTCTTCGTGGTGTAGCAATTTTAATGTCCAGTAGTGTAGACAGTGGAAATTAAAATGTCCTATGGTGCCTCTCCTCCTCCAAGTCGACCCTTTTGACGTCCTACCCCAAGTTAAGACGGGTAAAAAGAAGACGATATAGCCGGAAACCGGTTGTTTCAGCGACAGCCGCCACCCCTGCGACCTGGCCAAGCCCCGTTCGCCCCCTGCCGACCGCGGTGGGCACCGCCCACGCGGGCAGCTCCTCTCTGCCCGCCTGCCGTAACGCGGAAGTTTCGAGGCCGCGTGAGACTCCGAGACTCCTGCGACACCGTGTTCCGTCTGCGGCTGCGGACCGACTTCCTCGCTCCCCTCCCCGCCTACTGAAGACTGACGGTGGACACCCGATGAAATGACGCAGAAGGTGTGCGCCGCCGCGGCCGATTATAAGGCGCGCAGAGCGGGTGCCGGTCGCAGTCTCCACCGACATGGAACCTCTGGTGCGTCCCTCGGGAGTCTTCGTGGCCGCCTTGGCAGCTCTGGTGGTCGCAGGCCTGCCTGCCAGCCACGGCAGGCCGGCAGATTCCACCGCCGTGGACCCGGACTCCCTGTTCTGGAAGGACGTGAGCCAGCGCGTCGCCTGCGACGTCGACGTCCACTTCGACCGCGAACTGCAGGTGCAGCAGGTGTCGTGTAAGAAGAGCATCAAGGGCACCACGCACTTCCTGGAGGGCGAGGAGTACCAGTGCAGGGGCGTACGGCTCAGCATCCCGCGCGACGGCACCGACATCGACATCGACGCCGGCTGCGTGCTCGTCAGAGTGCCGCGTGCCGTCGGAGCGGCGCAGCTTGCCGAAGTCGACCATTAATGTGGGACCACGCCACAACTACATACAACACCACACTTACCACAGTCACTTAATTTATATCTACAAAACATCTGAAGACGTGATTTTCATGACCACAGTACATCCATTATTTATTTATTATTTATTTATTTAAATTATTATTTACACCGTACTCATCTGCGAATTACTGTAGCACATGACTGCCATATCGAGCCCCACAGTTCGCGATGATGCTCCTTCAATGGCACAGCGCAAACTTCCACCTATAGCTCACTATTTATAGACGTTCTCAACAGTAATTGCTACTGCACTATGGTGACAGCGCCAGTGAGTACTACGTTAAGCTTATATATTATAATTTACTGATACGCTACATTAGCGTTTTTACGACTGAATATGTGATATTAATGCCAAATATTTGTGGTATTCTAGAAAATAATCTGTGATATTATTTACTAATTTCATGTCCAATATATTTACTTTAATTGGGTACGAAGCAGGAACCAAGATGGGATAGCGTTCAATCAGTACCTAAGTACAAAGCAGAGTTTATTATTCAGTGTTTCTGTTTGTTGAAGTATATTATTTCAGACAAAACTAACGTACGTATCAAATTCAGTTCCGTCCCATTCAAGTGTGCACATCTTTATTTATATTTTAAAACTGTCAAAACCGAACGTAACTCTTTTTCCTGAATTGTGCCTAGATGTTTTCTTTCCGTCATTTTATTCAATACGCTGTTAAATCTTTCTTGTCCAAAGAACTGGCGTTCAACTTTCTACATCCAAAAATTATTTTAATATGGATAACAGACTGAATATTTCATTCGTTGACTGAGATAAATACTATTTTACAAGGTTCGCTATCTATGATTCCCATAGCTAAAACAAACAGCTCAAAGATTATAGTTTTATGTAGGAATGTTCCACGAAAAATTCCTATAGGTATCTTATACAACAGACTGAATACTGTAGTTAACTCATGTAAATACTAGAAACATTTGCATCTTTTATAAATAAACAAACGATACTCATGTTGTCGTAAAGTATTAAAGTCTGTGTAAATTAATCAAGCAATCCTTACCATTCCTGATGTCCGATATTCGCCGCGCAAACACTCAAATACATGTTTGCATGCACTGTGTTTGTACCACTAATTAAAAAAAATATTGTTAGCACGCTAACAATCAAAGTATAAGATGCATCATGAAGCACATTTCTTAGGATAATAACACCAGAATTGTTTAATGCAATGAAACTATTTGCGCTTTGCAAATGGACAGAAATATACATCCTTACAGTAACAATTCAAGAAATTAAAAACATGAATAAGAACAAATCTCAATAAATGACTGGTTCTGTACTCCAATATCAGTTTCGTCATTTTTACTGCATTTTGTGGTTCTCAGATATGACTTAAAAATGTGGAACAATATTTAATTTGTTTTTCCTTTGCACATAATTTTATATCATGAATATTGTCTGGTATCCAAAATCGAAAGAAGTTATTAACTTTTACCCAGCAACGATTTAATGCATTTCGGCCGTGCTTCTCACGTATCCTTCCAACAGACGCATATTGAAAGTGTGAAAAAAATTGAAAAAACAAGAACACAATATAGCGGCCAGTTTTCAAACTTTCTTTCGGTTTTCTACCTTGTATCATTTAATTATTTTACTTGGGTTTCGTGTTCCACGTGAGCCAAACTTATCCAGTCATAGAGTAAATCATCACATAATTCACCGAAAATTAATAATCTTTAAAATTGGAAATACGAAAATCTTTAAAAAGTCAAATGACTGGCGATAATATATACAGATAAGTAGTACATTACGGTGTAAGACTGTACACTAATGTGAGGAACTCAAGTACAGAATCGCAAAGAAGAATTTCAACTTTAACTCGAAAATCTGGAATTTGTCACTCTAATATATCAGTATGCCTGTTGAAAATGCAACATACAAAATAGTGTACATCTTTCTGAGCAATGGGGAAACAAATGTTGTCAAACTGCAAATCCTTTTTCACTGGTTGTGTTGGGCAGTTGCTCTCGTGTAAATCCATATTATTAAACAGAAATCCCATGAGGCGGTATTTATATAGGAATGTTAGAGTTAGAATTTCGACACGCTTTAACAATAGCCTGCATGAAGCTCGCGAACTGACACCACACACCTTTATGGTCCCCCTTTTTATAGTTATAGAACATTCTCCACTAATGCAAGCAGTTGCCTCAAAATATACCGTAGAACATAAGAGAGTTACAGATAGTAAAATAAATAATCTTTCACGTTTCAGTGTTGGTAAAATGGACGTCATTTTTATAGCACGGAGGGCAGCTTTAATTTTTTGCATAACATCCTGAATGCAGTCCACCCAAGACGGCTTTTCATTCATCTTCAGTTTTTAGAATTTAGAATGTTCGGCTTCACTGATTATTTAATTATCTTGTTGTAACACTTCATATTTAGGGGAGTTCCTTGTCAAACTACATCCGCTGTGTTTTGCTGCTGTCAAGCTATGACTGTAAGCAGCCAACTGGCGTTATTAATCAGTTCGACTAATTATTTACATTACATTACATGTACTTCACGGCGAGACTTGGGTCACGTAAAAAAAAAAAAAAAAAAAACAACAGTGAACCACTTGCCATGTTTAGTAGAAAATCAATGGATTTACAATGTGTTGATGGAATCATCCCAAAGAAATATGTCATCACGTCTTTCAGGCAACGACTGGTATCGACAGAAAGCGTCGGTTTGCTTCCCGTTACAAACAAAACTACTTTTAAAGTGGAATTTTCGTGAAAGTTCTATAGAGTCGTCCCAAATCAGTCTAGTAAGATATTCTTTTTATCCAAATTTTTTAGCAGGGACAGAAAAAATCGAAAAATAACCAGTAATTCAACAGTGGCTGAGCAGCGCTGCTGCATGGCTGTAGTAGAGAGGTGCTGTCACTGCTGGAACACCGGTTACCTTTCGTGTTTTACTGTCCCTGTTAACAGATATCGATAAAACAAATATCGCACTAGACTAACTTGGGATCACTCTATAAAACTGGAACGACATTTCCACTTTAAAAATAGTTTCGTTTGTAACGGGAGGCAAACCGACGCTTCCGTCGACACAGGCGTCGTGTGAAAGGCTGAAGAGCGGTACTTGTTTAGGCTGACTCCAACTGCACGATGCAAAAACGAATCTGAAAATATCTGCCGAGACACCAGACAAGAAAAGACACATTGCACAGGTGACACCATACACCACCAATGTATGATGGACAGGTATTCAAAATTCTGTTTAATTTTTGATTATATCCAAACGACTCTCTACCTCTCCTTGTTTCAATAATTGACTCATTTTCACTCTTAATTGTTTCCAATAGCTGTATTACACGAACTGTTCATTGAATTACAACCTGTAAATGTTCTGCATACTTAGCTTTACCACTTAATTTCCTCTTTCCCTTGCCGTCTACTAACAGAAGGAAGTTATTGAATATTTTGTACCATTCTGATCGGACATCATCACCTTCATTGCGCTACAGAAGTGAAATAACATGCCCAAGACCCACATTCTTCGCTGATATTTCTTTCGCCACTCAACATGCAGTTATAATTTTGTTCTGAGAACTTTTGTTCTCTTGGTGTATCCCTTTGTTTTGTCCTGTGTGAAGATAATATTGAGAAATTGAAAACTGTCTGCAGTAAAATTCATAAATCGTGGTGCTGCTGTCCATATTATGAAACATTTGTTTTCTCTTATAAGATACTCCAATACAGTTTTTATCCAAATCGTTTTCTGGTTGCACCCGCTTTTCTGCTTGTAATTTTTAATGTGATAAATATATCGTGGAGGGTGTTGGTTTGTAGAAATTTATTGCTGTCTCTGTTGGATGCTTCTTACCAACGTGTTTTCGAGACTAGCTTTAAATTGACTTTTGAAATAACTGGCCCGTCCTCGACGGGACGTTAATTTCTGATCTTCCTTAGTTATCATATTATTAATTATTTTGTCATGGGGATGCCTATCATGTACAGAATTTTCTAGTGTGTATGGAACAACGGTGAAGGAAACTGTCCCATACTCTGTCACTGTGCGTAGTCCTATAGAAAAGATCAACTTTTAAGCATAGAGCCATACAGACAGAGCAGACGCATGTTAACTTAGTTAGACGGAATATTAAAAGGGTGACCTGATAGACCGAACAATCTGAAAATAATCACTGATAGAATACAAAGCTGTTTCCCTTTTTTTGTTCGTCTTAACAAAAATATGTATACCGCCTTCGTTAAAATACCGTGTAAGGGACCGGCTAGCCTTAACGACGCCATCGGTGCCTCTAATTAATTCTTTGGGTACAGCAATTATCGGTTTTCAGCTGCTACTATCTCAGCTTCCGTAGGTTGCCCAGATAACATGGATGCCTTCTTCAAGGATCAGCATGTTAGTGCATGGAACCTAACAGATCTCCCACAGGATTCGAATCAGAAGACTTTGGTAACGCCCAGATGTATCCTTATTCCCGAACGCTCCTCATTTAGCTCGATAGATTCTATAACTCCAATGTACACCTCGTAATACTGAACTTTTCAACAGCATGACGTGTAAAAGTCAAAACCAAGTTGTCCCGCATCTTCCCACGCCCGGGTTCCCGGGTTCGATTCCCTCGTGATGACTGGGTGTTGTGTGATGTCCTTAGGTTAGTTAAGTTTAAGTAGTTCTAAGTTCTAGGGGACTGATGACCATAGATGTTAAGTCCCATAGTGCTCAGAGCCATTTTAACCATTTGTCCCGCATCTCAATGTATCAGTCGGCGTGTGCGGCGGGCATTATCTTGTTGAAATGTAACCCCTGATGGCTTGCCATGACGTGCAGCAAAACGAGGCGTAGAATATCGTCTACTTACCGCTGTGCTGCAAGACTGCCGCGTATGGCACCAAAGTGGTCCTGCTATGAAAATAAATGGTACCCCAGACTATCACTCCAGGTTGTCGGACCATATGGCGAGCGGCAGTCGGGCTGGTGTCCTACCGCTGTCTGGGCTTCGCCAGGCTTCAGTGGCGAGTCCCACTTCAAACTGAGCCCCGATGACAAGCGGAGACGTGTCGCCTCGGACAGCGGTGGGATACCAACCTCGTCGTCGCCCGCCATACAGCCCATCAGCCTGCAGTGACGATGGTTCGGGGTGCCACTTCAATTCGTGCCAACACCTCTTTGGTTGTCAACCGTGGCACTCTTACAGCACAGCAGCACTCGACGATATTCTACGCCCGGTTTTATATCCCTTCATGGCAAACCATTCTGAGCTTATTTTTTAGCAAGATAACACACACCTGCACACACCGAGAGTTCCTACTGCTTACCTTCGTGCTTGCCAAACCCCACCTTGACCAGCAAGGTCGCCAGATGTCTCCACAATTGAGAACGATTGAAGCGTTATGGGCAGGGCCTTCCATCCAAATACGGGACCTGACGATATGAAAAAAAGACAAAAAAATTAAAGCAAAAAGTCTAAAAGAAGATCAAGACATAATTCTATTTAATAATCTAAGTTCACATACCAAATTTAAAGAAGGAGGAGCAGCCAGTTGGACAGAATTTGGCACGTTTTCTGTCAAGAAGACATCAGGAACTCTATCGATCAATGCCAAACCTAATAACTACTTGCATAGGGGCCAGAGATGAACCAAGTCGCTACTGATTTGTCCAGTTTGTGAAGCTCTTTCTCTTGAATAAATCGTCCCATTTTTCTGAAATTTTAATCATTTATTTAGCTACCTGTGTACATCACATCTAGCGATTTCCACCCCAATTGGATAATTCCTTCGTCGTATGTAGTGTTTTTCGTTCTTTGAATGTTCCAAGAAAAGCAAAATGTGTCCCAGATGCAATGCCATTGACCTTTCCAGCGACCACGTTACAAATGTATCTTCGATAGTAATCGGTGGTTTCGTCTACAGAAAGGGAAAGGGGAGTACCAGCAACATCATCGTTGATTCTCTGTATATCCTGCACAGAGAGCTGAACCTGTAGTTCAACACGTTCTGCAGATATTTCCATAATATTTTACTCACCTCGAACAGAAGTGGATCAATGTATCTACTGTTAGAAAACTCGCTGAAAATTTCCATTTTAGTGCTGTGTTCAAGAAATGTCTTTCGTTTTGCTTCTTCCAGACTGTGTTTGCTGACATCAGAGTCCTCCGCAATCTCTTGCTGAATGTAACGTTTTCAGTAATAGCGACACTTACTAAAGTTATTTGCCGACCAGGATAACTTTTCTACAACGTAATGTGGAATCACTTTTTAAAAATTATGTGCAATTCTTGCCGAAGGGCATTTAATGCAATCTAAAAGCCGTTTGTATCTCACTAACAAATGCCAAAATTATTAATAATTAACTAGATTTGTTATTATATTTTGAGGTTTGGCGCCGTACAGCTATTCCACCGGTCATTAAACCTGATTCTGCTTCCACCTACTGCCACTAAAACATTATTTCATTTCCCCTCTCCATAGACAAGATGTCACAAAACGATTTTTAGTCCATTTTAAAAAAAAGTGTTATATCAAAAAGTTTTTTTTTAATTTAAATATTTATTTTCTGCTTTTTAGTCTTTGATTTACCACACAGACGAGTGATAAATTTCAGGATTATTTCAGTTTCTCATCACCTGAGCGAACCAGTACATTGCTTCCTCTTACGATTATATAATGAAAAGTCGTCGTAAAAACTGACGTAATCGAGCTCACACGAGGACATACCAGCAACAGTTCTCACCATGAACCGTTCGTAAGTGGAACAGGAAAAGGGGGAAACAGCAGTGGACACAAAGTATCCTCCGCCACATACCAGACACGAAAGTGTCTTATCATTGCACTGTCATCGAATTTTGAGCTGTGTTAGTAGTATCAGGTCTCTAACTCATCGGCAAATGATAGTGGTAAACAAAGTACCCTGCGCCAGAAACCAGACAAGAGAGAGAGCTAAAATTGCATTGTCATCCAGTTCTGAGCTATGTTGAAAGCTTGCAGTCTAGCTCACCGGTAAGTTAGTTTAAAATCAATTGCAAAATTTGTATCGAACAAACAGACAAGAAAGAGACCTAACGAAAAGTGTTAAAAAAGGGTATTATGATATACTTCTGGAGTCTGTCACAAAGTATAAATAAATATGGCAAAGCTACAAAGCTATATAAAATGGGATGAATACGAGAAATTAATGGTAGGGAAGAGAAGAAAGATCAAAATTTATTGGGAGAGTTCTGAAGAAGTGCGTTGCATCTGTAAGGAAAGCCTGGAAAACACTTGTGCGACCAGTTCAGCAGTTGGAATCTTGGTGAAGAAAGCATGACGGCAGACAATGTGAATTTACGGACACCCAATTTCGTTCGCAACACATCACGCACGAAGATAAGATGCCAAGAAAAGAGTTGGGCATATGTAGAGAACCGGTATCGAGGAATCTGATCCTGCCCCAAATCGCGAAAACGGACCATGAGAATAAGGAAAGAGTGGTAGTAGGCGAACCGAAGCGTGGAGAGTCATTTTTCCTACACTCCATACCCAAAGAGTAATATCACGAAGCACTGTGCTATGACTTGATGTAGGTGTACACACTCCAGTATTATTCGTCAATTACTCCAAACAATTCACATCCGTGCCGCCGATAATGAGGTCGAATCAACTGTGCACACTATTACCATGAAGTGGAAATCTCAGGCAAACACTAAACTGAAAGACCGGGGGTAATCTGACAATGTAGCGTACTCTCCCAATAACGGGCCATACATAGCCCAGTAAATTAATGTGCCCACCGTCTAATTTCGACATCAGTGTGCAATAACTACTTACTGATGATAAGTGGCAGCACTGGCTGTTAAGGGTATAAAAAACGTTTGGGGGGGGGGGGGCGGGGGGGAAGCAGAAAGTTGTGCAGTCATTGTCGCCAAATAGAAAAGGAGCGATTTATCTGACGTCCAAAAGGGCACGGTTATTGGCTTCAGACCATGGGTGGAAGCATTTCCGAAACAACTAAGTTTGCAAACTGTTCGTTTAACGCAGTGGTTAAAGTATCCCGTGCATCGCAAAATGGCACTATCCAAAACCGGCGCCGAGGTAACTATGGTGCACCACGGGCTAACGATGACAGAGGTGAACGACGGCTGAAGAGGTGTGTACAGGTGAACAGACGTGCAGATGTTGAGCAACTGAGCGCCCACATGAACCAAAGCGCAACCAACACTGTCTCCTTAACGAAGTTTCAGAACGTTCCTGCTTATGGGCTTCCGTAGCTGGCGCCTGGTTCATGCACCTATGTTTACTGCTCTTCATCGGCGTCGGAGGCTAGAATTTGCACGCCAATACAGCAAATGGGCATCCACCGAGTGGGCTCCATGAGACTAAAAGCAAACACCCCGCAACAGTCGTCGAAAGGGTCCAAGTAGGAGGAGGGAGCGTTATGGTCTGCGGATTTTTTTCGTGGCATTCTCAAGGTGATGTCAGCGCTCATCATACGACATACACATCGCCGCACACTATGCAAACCCATAAGTCACCTACAGTCAACAGACATTGAAGAAACAAATCTCATACATCGTGTGGCAAGGGTTGCATAATTGTTGGATGTTGGATGTTAACCGGGGACCTAGAAACGACGGAGAGGCTCCGTCCCCGCCCCAGCCGCATCTATCCTTGATTACGCGTCCACCCCCAACTGCATTTTTTTTTCCCAGGCACTGTGACATCAGTCAAAAGGATAATTCAACAAGTCACACTGCACGCAGTGTACGTGCGGAGTTCAAAGTGCACGAAGATGAGTTTACACCTCTGGCCACCAATTTCACCGCATTTAAACCAAACCGCGCATCTGTGGGACCACATCGATAGGGCTTTTCGGACCATAGACCCTCAGTCAAAAAAGTCTAGCGTAGCTGTCCACAGCACGTGAAGCGGGATGGCTCCACATCCCTGTAGGTGCCTTCCAGAACCTGACATACTCAAAGCGGTCCGCGTTACAAAAGGTGGTTATTCGGGCTTTTGAAAAGTCATCATTACTGTGACTGGACAGTGCGTATCCTACACAACCTCTGTGGCAGATGCAGTGGTGCTCAACTTAGAGGTAGCTGGTTCGACTCCTAGTGATAGACGAAATTTTCACCTTCAGTGTTGGCCGTCAAGGGGAAGAAAAGCGGTGGCCTAAGGACCCTGATTACCATGATATGCGCCTATAATCTTAACTAAATTCCAACCCTGTTTGCAGTGTCTCATAAAGTGAGAGCACAGGACACTGTTGTTGGTGATCTGCTCGTCTGATGGGGACGTTAAACCCGGAGGTCCCTTGGTGCTACTCGAAACGAGTATACTATGAGCCGATAGCAGCTATCATCATTTGCCTTATCTTCTCATCATACAACATACACATCACCGCACACTCTGCAAACCCATAAGTCACCTACACTCAACAGATATTTAAGAAACAAATCGCATACATCGTGTGGCAGGGGTTGCGTGATTGTTGGATGTTAACCGGGGACCTAGAAACGACGGAGCCCACCGCAGCTGCAGTGGTCCACAACCCCACGACGACTACCACAGTCCAGTTCACCCCTCCGCCGCCCCACACCGAAACCAGGATTATTATGCAGTTTGGCCCCGGTGCCCCCCTCCCCCTCCCCCCCCCCCCCCCCCCCAGGGAACAACTCACGCCATACGAGTGTAACCCCTATGTTTGCGAGGTAGAGTAATGGTGGTGTAGGCGTACTTTCAAAACTTCTTTGAGCAGCAATCGGCGACATAGTGTAGCTGAGACGCTGAAGCGGAATAAGGGGAACCAGCTCGCATTCGCCGAGGCAGATGGAAAACCGACTAAAAACCATACACAGACTGGCCGGCTCACCGGACCTCGACACAAGTCCGCCGGACGGATTCGTGCCGGGGACCAGGAGCTCCTTCCCACTCCGGAAAGCCGTGCGTTAGATCGCTCGGCTAACCCTGCATGATTTCGGGCAAAGAAATCTTTTCCGATAAGACTGTAAACCACCCCTCGGGATCGCACAGCCATCAGTAACATTGTTACTAGATTCCAAGCAATGGCAGTCGTGTTATATTGCAGAGGACTTCCGTTGTAGCTGAGAACAGTGACAGAATGGTCCACCAAAAGGCAACAGGAGTGTTCGCACAGCCGAGCTGCAGCCAGGAGGCCATTAACCGCATGGAATTAGGCGCGGCGTCGCCCGAAAGTGGTGCATCCAGAGGCGTCATTAGTCTGTGGAACATCAGAAGGGCGCTCACCGAAACGCTGCGTCACGGTACACGGTACGTCACAGCGATGGCTGTGCGCGGGCTTCGCAGACGTCTAGCGAACGGTATCCACGCAATTGTGTTGTGGTGACAATCAAAAAATGTAATGGACCATTTTGTTTTTCGTGATTTGCGTCGATGACAAAGTACGCGAACACATCGCGTTTTCCAACAAGAGGCCAGTGCAATCAGTTATGATGGTCAATTACAGCAGTGTGCACTCTACAGCAAACGATGCGAAAGATTAAGTTTGAGAAAATACATCATATTGTTAGCGTATAAATATTTTGTGAAAGCGAATTCCAAATACTATGCACAGTGTGTCCCGTTTATCTTCACCATCCCAAATAATATTCTGTTCAGACAAATGTATCAAGTAAATGAATTTTAGCTACCAAGAGGACGTTAATCAACATGGTTGCCTCTCTTGTAACTTTTTTCGTAAAGAAGATACGACAAAATTGCCTCTTTTTTAAATAGCACCCTGCATTTCTTTATTTGATAACCCATTCCCTCTCCTCATGACCTGCTCAAAATCGTATCACAGCGTACCATTCAAGTACATATGAAGTTATTAAAAACGTAACATAGAACTGACTGACCGTCCTACCAGCATTCAGTGAAAGTACCAGGGGTAGCGTATGCACACCGGTCTTTCAGTCAACCGTCTTTAGTGGAGGGTTTGTGTGACTCCAGTGAGCACGAACATTCGCAATAAAAGAAAAAAGTAAATAATAAAATTAAAATATAGTCTTTCAATAAAATTAATTTTCATCTGTTGCAAAAAATTCGATATAATAATCAAATATAGAGCAACTATTTCTTTAGCTTCCCATCTTCCATGAACATATAGTGATGTGTAAGCTTTATAGATTAAAATTAACAAGTCTGTATCATAAACTGGGTTTCACACAATGCAGTTCTATTAACATATAGTTACTCAAAAGACACGGACCCTATATGGACGTTGCTGTGAGGGACGATGCTCTTCGGCGCTTTGCAGCTTGTGACCAGATATTCGACACTGCGGCCCTTCTTCAGAGCCGTATGCTGTTACACGAAAAGAGAAATATACAGTTCTCTCTCTACTTACATAACAAACACAAACATATAAGACGACTAGTAAAACAGCTTGTGTGTACATACTTGTGCAATGGGTCGGCGATTACTGGTAGCAACCGTACAATTTCGTGACACTGCGCTGCTACCAGTCCACCCCTGGATAAGCTCCTTCAGACTTCCTTGCAATACGGAGTTCATGTGTATATGTTCAAACTCCTTCTTTATGTTTAATTTCATCCTTCTATCTTCCAATAGGTCGTCTCGTGTTTTCTTGCTTCTTGGAATCCAGCAACGATTTGGTTAGTCCACTTGTCCATTCTCGTGCCTACACGTCCAGGCCACCTACATTTCACTTTTAATAAAACAGTAGTTCCATATTCCAATTAAATCTGTGATGTGATCCACTTTTTTTCCTATCTCTCCAAATTATAGGCTCTATGCACATCTCCATTCCCAAAGTATTCTTTCGTGTTGCAGACAACGTCACATATAATGGTGGTACATTGTAGCCTACGTGACACCTACGTCTATCTCTCCATCGTTCGCTGAGCGACCATTAGTTTCTGAATGGTTTTCGTTTTAAAAATCCACGTCTCACCGCTGTCAATCAAAACTGGTAGTGCATACAGACTGAAAAGTTTTCGTATCAGACACGTAGTTCTGAAAACCTTATCTGGTTCACCAAAAGCACTCCAAGAAGTTTTTATTTCTTTTGTTATCCATTCAGTCGTTGCCTTCATTTTCAGTAAACATAAAAGCACCCACATTTTTATGCGTAACTTCTTTCTTAATTTGTAGAAATTTATTTTTACTGCGTCTTTATTACAATTCAGTTTCCGGATTTTTTTCAAATTTACTCTACTAAGTTCTTCCATTCGTTGCTGGAGTTCATCTGCACTAGAGACGAGCAGTACAACATGGCCAGCAAAACAAAGGGTGTTCAGGCATGTTCCGTTAACACAAAATTCTTCACTCATTTCTTGTTTAAGGAACTGGAAACTTCTTATAGAGGTGCTGAGAATAGTTTTTCGAAATGTAATCTCCTCTTCTGACTCCTCTTTCTATTCTGAATGCTCGTGTTCTCGATAAAAACAAATAGAAGCTGCAATACTGGCTTAAATAATCTTAAGTACACTTCAGTATACATTTTTATTTTCAAGGCATGTTTTTGCGAATGGTAACTTGTGCTCCGTGCTTTAATTTCCTATGCTTTCAAACGGTCCAGTGAGCAGTTCTCACTTCTAAAACTTTCCTATCTTATTAAATTTTATAGTCTTCCATTGAAGTTGGTGATAATTTTAGTGAAGAGTTTGTAAAGTACGGATAAGAGGCTAATAAATACAAACATTTAAATAATATTTCAATACCTGTACAGATTCCTCTCTTTTGTTAGTTACTAAAATATGTTATCTGGCCAACATAAGTTTCTATCTTGTTTTCTTCATATTTTTATCGTTTTCACAATTTTCGGCTTCAAAATTTTCATTCTACTTTCTAACATTCTTTCGAATATATTTCTGACAGTTTTTTCAGAAAATTCCATCATGCACCATTTATTGCTTTCTTCAGTTCCTTTCTCCTCCTCATTAACAATTATCCTGTTTAAGGTTTTCTTTTCTTTTGCTTTCTCATTACCCGTAACATCTCTCACCGTTTACTTAAGAACATTTCTTAAATAACTTTCCCTTTATGTTTGTATGATCATCAGCGGTTATTTTTACTAATAAATTATTGTCCGTAATAGTATACAGACATCTTTGTTCCTTATATTCTTGACTTCCTTCGTTGCTCGTTCCCGAAGAGCAATGCCAACTACTCCAATTTTCATTCAAGTTGAGTATTCCACGTTCTTCCTTTGGCTTACGCAGCTCGTGGAAAGATTCTTTGAGTGAACTAGTTCTACACTTGGCAAACGGGGACTAAGCCAGGATCGAATCAACAGGTAAACATTCACTGCCAGCATAATGTAACCTAAGAACCAAGATGCGAACGGCCAGGTACGTGGGATAGTCTTTAAAAAAAGTAAAATGAAGGCATAAAACCCGTAGCATGCCAATGTGTGTGACTCAAAAGTACCTTACCATGTAAGTCCCAGCCCGCCGCATGTCACGGACCCCCAGCAAGATCGGTCAACAGACAGACACGCGAATCATAATGAGACGGCTCAGAACGCATACACAGACGTGTTCAAATTATTAGACTAAACGATTATTTTTTATACTCTTAAGTTTTCTGGTGTAAAAATTGGAGAGAAAAGTGTAATAATTGATTTGTTTTAATGGTTTAATTGATACCACGAAATTTCCCTTCCAAGCAACTCAGAGATCACCGATTTTTTCACAGTTATTAACATTTGCCATTCTCCCTCCAAATCCTGTTGGTGTCAGTTGCCTGTGTACACGCTTTGAAACTGTGTTTACAGTAATGTTTTATGTTTCTGTAGTGTACTTCAGCTTGTTATTTATTCTATCAACTTCTTGCTACATTAACAAAACATTATATAGCTTATGAACTTTCGTATTTTTAACTAGGAATAAGTCGTGGAGTTTCCAAAGAAAGTGAAGTTATGGGGAAGACAAAAGATGTTTCATCTGGGAAAGTTTCGGCTGTGATAGCAAGTGTTGCTGAAAATCGTTATACAAGCAAGAAATTGCTGACAGAATGAAATTATCACAGAAAACTGTCAGTAGAATCAAGCTTTCAGTGCAGAAAGGTGGTGGATACAAGCCAAACAGGAAAGTAAAATGTGGATGTAAAAGAAAAATCAATCCTAGAAAAATGAGAATACTTAGGAACATGGCAACAGCGAACCGTAAACTTACTTCTACGGATATGAGCCATCAGCTGAAAGGCTTGGGTGTTGAATTTTCACATATGACAGTGAGGAGGAGGCTGTTTGAATGGTTTAAAGGCATGCTGACCAAAGAAAAAACAGAAAATCACGCCTGTCATGAAAACCAAAAGATTGCAGTCGGCTAAACAACTTCAGGAGTGGACAAGTGAGGACTTGGATACGGTATGTGCAATGATATGGTAAATTAAGTGGGTCTGATCTCTAAAGTTAGGAGTATTGGCTTGAAATTGTGATTTTTTTGTTGATACTGAAGAAATGCACATTTGAATTTTGGGACTGTTGAGGTCACCTATGCTACTATTCCTAACTTTTCTAACTTACAATTTTGTACACAAGGTTCAGGTATGCTTCAGTAATGAATCTGTATTCACTGTTATGGAGTAAAGCTGCCTGTATGTTCGTCGCAGACCTGGAGAACAGTTCAAAGCTGAGTGTGTGCAGCAATGTGTGAACCATCCAACTTGCGTTGTGATCTGGAGTGTGATGTCCGTGAAAGGAACTGGATGATTCCACAATGTTGAAGGGACAATGAGGAAAGAACAATATAAAGAAAACTTTGAAAAAGAACTTTTCCCCCAAATAAATGGGTGGTTTCCTAATAAAGACGCCATTTTTATGGATGATGGGGCACCTTGCCACAAAGCCAAAAGTGTTTCCAAGTATTTGGAAGAAAAGCAACTGAAAGTGTTGCTCTGACCAGGGAATGGCCCTTATATGAACCCAAATTTATGGGCTATTTCTTTTTCTTTATTGTCATTTTAATACCGGCAGCTGCAAAATTACGCCGCTCTTCGGCCACAGATATTACGATTAGTACATATGAAGACATAGAAAAACAAAACAAAACGATGGATAAAAAAACTTTTTTTTTTCTTTATTGCCATTTTAATACCTTATACAGGTATTGTGAAACAGAGGATAAGGAAATTCACAATAATGACCAAATAAGATCTCATGGAGAAACTAGAGGAAATCTGGTACCATGACAATGATATTAAAATGTCATGTGAAGAGTTAATAAAAACTATGTAAACAGAATAAAAAATGTTGATTAAGAGCAAAGGTATCCATACAAAGTATTGAATGTAAAATCAGTATGTGGATGTAAATGTGTAACAAATGTAACGTTTTGGAAAAAATGTCTTAATAACTTGAACACCTCTGCACATCGTAGAGTGCCGGCGGCGGAAACAATACAGAGGGCGGGAGGAACAACAGAGGAAATCATAGCTGATAACACGGCCGCATCCCCACGTTTTCTCGCAGACGCAACGCGCTACGAATGGCTCTAAAACCAAGTTGCTGTATGAATGGCGATAACTGAATTAAAGTTGATGCAGAGCGATCAATAGAGGTAAAACGGGTAGTGTATAATTCAGTTTCCAGAATTGATAATAATAGGATTATAAAGTGAAAGTGTTACGAAATAAGAGTAATATGACTGAAGTACAAAATATAAGAGAGACCAAAATGGCATCCCAAAATCAGAAATATCGTAAATCCAGTGAGATATATCTACAACTCGATTAACCATGAAAAATTCGCAGAAACAGATCGTAAATACAGTGTGATATGTTTATAGCTCGATCAACCATGAAAAATTCACATTTGTCAAGCCACGGAGAAGAGCATCTCACTCTGTAACAACTGGATTTAGGACTTAGGATCTCAATCCAATTAATTTCCTGGAGAGGATCGTTCAATATCCCTATCAAAAACCCCACGAAAATGTTTTGATCGAAGGATAGTGACAGTCATCAAGCAAATCAGGCAGTACGCACTCACTGCATTTCGGTGAATCCTATCTGCTAAGACCGTACTGTCTTGGGCGGTGAGCGTTCATCATAGGCAAGAGTATCGTCAGGAGTATCCAAGGATAGTGTGTTAGGACTATTCTTGTACTCTGTTCACATTAGCGATGAGACCGCTATGATGAGCAGAAATCTGCGAATGTTTAATGATGATGTTATAGTCTGTGGGAAAGTGTTGTCACTGAATGATTGTAGGAAGATACAGAAAGACTTGGACAGAATTTCTGTTTAGCGTGACGAATGGCAGCTCGCTAGAAATGTAGAAATATGTAAGCTAACACCGATGAGTAGAAATGGTGTTCTGTTTGATTCAGTCAGGTTGATAAAATATACGAGCGAAATGTTGCAAAGCGATATGAACTGGAACTATCACCAAGGCAATAGTAGGAAAGGCAAATGGTTGACTTCGGTTTACTGGGTGAATTCTAAGAAGGTGAAGCTCATCTATAAAGGAAACCGCATATAAGAAATTTGTGCGAGCGATTCACAAATATTCATCGAGATTTCGGCATCCACAACGGATCGAATTAAAGACACACCGAAGAATTTCAGAGGCGTGTTGCTAGATTTGACACTGGTAGCGGAAACACTATTGAAAAAGTTTCAGGAACAGGCAGCTGTGAAGGACTGCAGAACGATTCTACTGCCAACAAAGTACATCTCTCATAAGGACCCTGAAGGGAAGCTAACAGAAATCTGGACACGTTTGGAAGCATATAGATATTCGTTTTCCCTCTCTCTATTTTCAGGGGCGACAGGATAAGAAATGACCAATTGCGGTACAAGACATCCCCGCCTTGCACCGTATGGTGATTTGCTGAGTATGTCTGTAGATGTCGAGGTATTAACAGTTAATTATATAGGTTGTGCCTCTAGGAAGGAATGCGGAGGCCTTCGTGCACGTGTTGTGTATCACAGTGCACCAGACATTGCGAGGACGGATACTTCAAGCGTGTGGCAGCTACCGATTGCGCACCTCATTCAGGCGGGCAGTCCATACGCGACGAAGAGAAAGCACAGCTTTAGTAGAAGGTAACGGCTGACCTGCTGTGACCGTAGTCAAACAACGCGTCACCAGCGGACTAGTGCGTCACACGTAAGGGCGTGGTGTCACCACAGTGCTGCTACAGGACACCACTTCGTTTCTCTTCGGCGCGGTGTTTCACAGCCTCACATAGCGACGTATTTGATGACAGCTCATCTGTCGCAAAAGACATGGTGTTTTTTCATTTTTGCTCTCCTCCGAAGCAAATCGCTTTGATTAATCGTGCCGCTTCATGTCTGCCACCACGTATAATATCCTTCGAATCTCATTACAGATGAAAAAAAAGCATTGTAGAAGTTGATTCCTCTCAAGCAAAAAAAGAATGCCGCTATGGCATTCACACAATAAACTGTAGAAGCGGAAAGCATCCGAAACTGTACTAAAAAGAAAAAAAATCATTATTTGAAATAGACCTTTTATGTACACACATCAAAAATGTTTTAACTATATATGGCGGTAGTATCTGTTCCCGAAAGAACAGTTACCGTGTATGACCATGCAGCTTTGCTAGAAATGAAATGATAATTAAATGGACACCCTAGCTGCAAACAGGCGTTGATGTACTTCATTGGGGACATGTTGAAAATGTGTGCCCCGACCGGGACTCGAATCCGGGATCTCCTGCCATGTAAGCAGGAGATCCCGGGTTCGAGTCCCGGTCGGGGCACACATTTTCAACATGTCCCCAATGAAGTACATCAACGCCTGTTTGCAGCTAGGGTGTCCATTTAATTATCATTTCAAAAATGTTTTACATCACCTCAGTTCCTAGAGTTCCAGAACCTGTACAGAAATTTGGAATAGAGATCAACATAAACATCATTTCCGCCCTTTTTATTGCTCATGAAAACCACACATTGCATGTTGTACCACCATACAACGAAGCCTTCAGAGGTGATGGTCCAGACTGCTGTACTCATCGGTGCCTCTAATACCCAGTAGCACGTCCTCTTGCATTGATGCATGCCTGTATTCGTCGTGGCATACTATCCACAAGTTCAGCAAGCCACTGTTGATCCAGATTGTCCCACTCCTCAACGGCGATTCGGCGTAGATTCCTCAGAGTGGTTGGCGGGTCAGTCGCCCATAAACTTCCCTTTTCAATCTATCCCAGGCATGTTCGATAGGTTTTTTGGACAACATGGTTGTGGAGAGAAGCAGCGATTATTATGATTAATCAATAATTCATACACAGTCTTAATCACATTTATTATTATTATTATACCGCCAACCGGTTTCAACCCGACGGAGCGGTCATCTGCTGAGCGTTTACACCATTGGTCGACTGCTGGTGTAAACGCCCAGAAGATTACCCCTACGTCGGGTTGAAACCGGTTGGAGGTATAATAATAATAATAATAATAAATGCGATTAATACTGTTAATGAATTATTGATGTTCGATAAGGTTCATGTCTGGACAACATGCTGACCACTCTAGTCGAGCGATGTCGTTACCCTGAAGGAAGTAATTCACAAGAAGTTCACGATGGGAGTGCGAATTATCGTCCATGAAGACGGATGCCTCGCAAATACGCTGCCGATATGGTTACACTATCGGTCGGAGGATGGCGTTCATGTATCGAACAGCGGTTACGGCGCCTTCCATGACCACCAGAGGCGCACGTCGGTCCCACGTAATCCCACCCCCAAAACAGCAGGGAACCTCCACCTTGCTGCACTCTCTGGACAGTGTGTCTAAGGCGTTCTGCCTGACCGGGTTGCCTCCAAACACGTCTGGTTGATGGCATATACGACACTCATCGGTGAAGAGAAGGTGATGCCAATCCTGAGCGGTCAATTCGGCATGTTGCTAGGCCCATCTGTACCGCACTGCATGGTGTCGTGGTTGCAAAGATGGACCTTCCCAAGGACGTCGGGAGTGAAGTTGCGCGTCATGCAGCCTATTGCGAACAGTTTGAGTCGTAACACGACGTCGTGTGTCGGTAGGAAAAGCATTATTCAACATGGTGGCGTCGTTGTCGGCGTTCCTCCGAGCCATAATCGGTAGGTAGCGGTCATCAATTGCAGTCGTAGCCCTTGTGCGGCCTGAGCGAGGCATGTGTTTGACAGTTCCTGTCTCCCTGTCTCTCCTCCATGTCCGAACAACATGGCTTTGGTTCACTCGGAGACGCCTGGACACTTCCTTTGTTGAGAGCCCTTCTTGTCACAAAATAACAATGCGGACGCGATCGAACTACGGTATTGATCGTCTAGGCATGGTTGAACTACAGACAACACGAGCCGTGTATCTCCTTCGTCATGGAATGACTGAAACGGATCGGCTGGTGGACTCCCTCCGTCTAATCGGCGCTGCTCATGCATAGTAGTTTACATCTTCGGCCGGATTTAGTGACATCTCTGAACAGTCAATGGCACTGTGTCTGTGATACAGTATCCACAGTCAACGTCTATCTTCATGATCTGGGAATCGGGGTGATGCGAAACGTTTTTGATGGCTGCCTGATTGTGAATGCTGGCTTATACACTCCAAGAAAAAAAAAAGACTCACCTCGAAGGAATTAACAAATGGGACAAAAATCTGTATAGTAATTTACATGAACAGTCAGAAAAATGATTACAATTTCAGAAAAGTGGATGATTTATTCAAGAGAAGGAGATTCACAAATCGAGCAAGTCAGTGATGCGTTGGTCCACCTCTGGTCCTTATGCAGGCAGTTATTCAGCTTGGCACTGATTGACAGAGTTGTTTGATGTCCTCCTCAGGGATATCGTATAAAATCCTGTCCAACTGGTGCATTACGGCGTCAAATTTCCGAGATGGTGAAGGATCTTGCCCGTAATGCTGTAGACATTCTCATTTGGGGAGAGATCCGGCGATCTTGCTGGCCAAGGTAGTGTTTGGTAAGCACGAAGACAAGCAGTGGAAACTCTCGCCGAGAGCGAGCGGCCGTTATCTTGCTGAAATGGAAGGCCAAAATGGCTTGCCATGAAGGGCAACTAAACGGAGCGTGGAATGTCGTCGGCGTACCGCTGCGATGTAATGGTTTCGTGGATAACATCCCCAGGCCAGCACTCCTTGTTGTCGGGCTGTATGGCGAGCGAGGGTCAGGTCGGTATCCCACCGCTGTCTCGGGCGCCTCCAGACACGTCTTCGTTTATCATCGGGGCTCAGTTCGAAGCGGCACTCATCACTGAAGATGATTACGGCGGTGAAAACTCTGCCTATGTTTTGAAAAATCGGAGAAAGTGCAGTGTCAAGCGACCATAGCTCACGAAATCAGCCTATACACTTTGCCAGCAGCATATGATAAAGTACCACAATATCAAAACCACGAGAAGTTGTAGATTGTGTAGCATAATAGCTATCAAAAGAAATGTCGAATAGCATCATGAAAGCTACAAAATAAAAAATAACCCATTGAAGATCGCACAAAAAGTGCTGAAACTTGTCTGGGTGGAAAAAAAAAGAGAAAAAAGGTGTCTTGCATAAGGCGGAATTCCTTGTATTAAAAAGTAAATATTTATTTCTGCGAACGATCAATACCATATCACCTTATTTATTAATAACCTCATATCAATAACAATGTAGTTGAGTAAATTGACTTTGCCATTCTCCTCGGTGATTTATAAATGTTTCCCCACTTAAATTCGGCAGTATTCAGAACCGATAGCTTTGCTCCTGGTATCAATAGTTACGAGATCACTCCCTGTAGTTGCTTAACCAATTGGAGTGTGGGGACATATTAATACCACCAGTTAAATCGATTGTAATTCAAATTTGCTACACGCTACATAATAACATAGAGTACCATGCAAGCGATCAGAAAATTGCAGTTTAGTTTAATGATACACACTTCTGTAGACTATAAATAAACTTTAATTGTATGTATTTGTTAAAATTGTGCATGGGAGTATCATGACGTTTTTGTTAATATTTACTATAATATGTCTGTTAGAATGCTTTTCATGGTCGGAAAATGACTAGTGTTGGGAGGCACTAATTTCAGGATGTTTATTTGTAAAAACAATATGGTTACTTTTCACGTAATTTTGCGACGCGTAACGAACATGACAAACATGGTCTGGTTTCTGCACTGTTAAATGAGCTCCGCTGCTATACCACATGGTCTTTTGCTCGGTATTCTTTCCTATCTTCGGTCTGTTGAGGGCAGCCAGTGTGTTTGCGTCGGTAGTGGTTGGTGAGTCTGGGTCGTTTTTGGCACAAGTTGAACTTTGTTCGCAACGGTCGCAGGTTCGAATCCTGCCTCGGACATGGATGTGTGAGATGTCCTTAGGTTAGTTAGGTTTAAGTAGTTCTAAGTTCAAGGGGACTGATGACCTCCGATGTTAAGTCCCATAGTGCTCAGGGCCCTTTTTTTTAGCTTTGTTTCCGGGTGGGAGGCCAGTTGCGCCATTTAAACGTTTTGAAATATTTTGGGTGAGAGAACTACGGAACTTTAACATGGTGTGAGCTATGGATTATTTCCAAATGGTTCAAATGGCTTTGAGTACTATGGGACTTAGCATCTGAGGCCATCAGTCCCCTAGAACTTAGAACTACTTAAACCTAACTAACCTAGGGACATCACACACATCCATGCCCGAATCAGGATTCGAACCTGCGACCGTAGCAGTCGCGCGGTTTCTGAGTGAAGCGCCTAGATCCGCTCGGCCACAGCGGCTGCCTTTCTTTTTGTGTTAATACTGAAAATTCAATGCAATATTATTCAGTATTCAACTAAATTTCGTCACTATGTTGTTTGCATTACTTGGTATTCCGGTTTCAATGAATTTCTTATTTTATTTCATTGTCTTCAACTTATTATTTGTTGATTACTGGAATATATGCTAGGCTTCATCTGTTCAAATGGTTCAAATGGTTCTGAGCACTATGGGACTTAACTTCTGTGGTCCTCAGTCCCCTAGAACTTAGAACTACTTAAACCTAACTAACCTAAGGACACCACACACATCCATGCCCGAGGCAGGATTCGAACCTGCGACCGTAGCAGTCCCGCGGTTCCGGACTGCGCGCCTAGAACCACTAGGCCACCGCGGCCGGCACTTCATCTGTATAATCGATGCTTGCCTGACAAAACCTGCTATAAACAGCTTGGCTGTTATTAAGTTGGATGCTGGATGCATAGCTTTGTCGTTAGCATAGATCACTCAAAAAACAAAAAAACAAAAAATGTGTCAATAATTGAGAAGCAAATGATGATTGTTTTCTCGACTAACATGGGTCAGCTTGCATCTTCTAGCTTCACCGTTTCGTAGAGTCACATTCTCAGGCGCCAGCTATAACATCCGTTCTTTGTCAAAGTCGCTTACGACAATGGATTTCCCGATATGCTGTTCATATCGTCGTTTACGTTGCCGCGTCGCGTGCTGAGCACCACCAGGAGGCGCTCAATTTCACAATGGATACTGATAACGTTTTGCTTATCGGTGCATTTTTCCGCACTATAAAGGGCCAGGACATTGGCATAGATGTGTATAGATGCCGACGTCAAGAAACTGTTGTGTTCAATTTGTTTCTTAGACTGGAATAAGAACGAAGTGCTAAGGCTGAAAACGTTGTAAGACAGGACTGTAGTCTTTCGCCCCTACTGTTGAATCTATATATCGAAGAAGCAATGACGGAAATAAAAGGAGGGTTCAAGAATGGAATTAAAATTCAAGGTGAAAGGATATCAATGATAAGGCTCGCTGATGGCATTGCTGTCCTCGCGGAAAATGAAGAAAATTTCAAAGCCTCTTAAATGTAATGGACAGTAAAGGCGAAAGTAATGAGAAGTAGCAGAAATGAGAAAAATGTGGAACTTAACACGCTACTTAGGCAGCAAAAGCCGGTCTGGGTGGCCAAGCGGTTCTAGGCGCTACAGTCTGGAACCACGCGTCCGCTACGGTCGCAGGTTCGAATCCTGCATGGGAATGGATGTTTATGATGTCCTTAGGTTAGTTAGGTTTAAGTAGTTTTAAGTTCTAGGGGACTGATGACCTCAGAAGTTAAGTCACATAGTGCTCAGAGCCATTTGAGCCAATAGGCAGCAAAATAACCCATGACTGACGGAGCAAGGAGGACATACAAAGCAGACTAACACAGGTAAAGAGGGCATTCCCGACCAACTGTAGTTTACTAGTATCCAACGTACACCTTAATTTGAGGAGAACTTTCTGGCAATATACGTTAGGGGCACAGCATTGTGTGGTAGTGAAAATTGGAAAATCGCGTCAGAAGAGAGTCTAGGCGTTTGAGATACAGTGCTGCAGAAGAATGTTGAAAATGAGATAGACTGATTAGATAAGAATGAGGAGGTTCTCCACAGAATCAACGAAGGAAGGAACATATGTAAAACACTTACAAGAAGAAACAAGATGATAGGACATGTATTACGGCATCAGGGAATGACTTCCATGGTCCTAGATGGATCTGTATAAGGCAGAAACTCAAGGGAAAGATAGAGATCGGAATACATCGAACAAATAAATGAGAACGCAGGTTGCAAGTGCTACTCCGGAATGAAAAGTTTGCCTCAGAAGAGGAATTTGTGGCGCGCCGATCAAACCAATCAGAAAACTGATGATTCAAAAATAAAAAAATTAAAAAAAATAGAAAAATCCCAGTAGTCCTGTTTGTGACTCACTAGAATGTCTTGATAACGCCGCCTATTCCAGCAGAATACGAGCAAAAAATGATGTTTACCTCTCTTAACCATTATTCTTGAGCAAATTGGTGTCTCATTTGAATACCGTCCGCCCCAGGTCACTGAGTGGTCAGTGCGACAGAATGTCATACCTAACGTCCCGGGTTCGACTCCCGGCTGGGTCGGAGATTTTCTCCGGTAGGGGACTGTGTGTTGTGCTGTCCTTATCATCATCATTTCATCCCCATCGACGCGCAAGGCGCCGCAGTGGCGTCAACTCGAAAGACCTGCACCAGGCGAAGGGCCTACCCGACGGGAGGCCCTAGTCACACGGCATTTCCATTTGAATATCTCCACTCGAGACTGTGTGTGTGTGTGTGTGTGTGTGTGTGTGTGTGTGTGTGTGTGTGTGTGTGTGTGCGTGTATGTCGACATTATTTAGTCTTCATCGGGCACTCAAGTCGCCGAAGTGGCGTCTAATCCAGAGACATACACCTGTAGGACGGATAACCCCGGACAAGCCCTCTCACCCAGTGAAGCCATACATACAATCATTTCCATTTCACTCGAATGTCAGTTTCCTGTCGTAGATCTTCGCTACTAGTGGCATCATCAATAACAGCACACATCGACCTCTCCTCGACCTCTGTATTTGTGCACTGACCCATTTGTATGCACATACAACTTTGCAGCACTTTCTACAGTTACATTTAGGATCAAAGTTGTCATTAACCTTTCACAAACGTTCAGTGACTACGATGCACGACAAACATCCAAACGATGGTCAGACTCGTCCCACGCTTTTGGTTCAAATGGCTCTGAGCACTATGGGACTTAACATCTGAGGTAAACAGTCCCCTAGAACTTAGAACTAACTAACCTAAGGACATCACACACATCCATGCCCGAGGCAGGATTCGAACCTGCGACCATACCGGTCGCGCGGTTCCAGACTGAAGCGCCTAGAACCACTCGGCCACACCGGGCAGCCCCACGCTTTTGCGAGCATGTTTAGAGTTACTGACTTTGAAAGGTTTGTATATTATGAGAAATGACACTTTTGTCTGAAATATTTATCATATTGAGTGTCTTTGGTTGCCTAAACTCGTGAGTGATATGTTAGTCTTTGGTTACCAGAGATTGTATTAGTAGCAGATAGATAACTGGTCGGCTGTGGACAGAAATTGTTGAGTCGTCGGTGAGTGAGGAGCTTTGATGGCGGTCGTGCTGAATAGAGAATGAAAAATTTTTTTTTTTTAGATGCTCCGCCGGGCGTGATTAGCCGAGCGGTCTAAGGCGCTGCAGTCATGGACTGTGAGGCTGGTCCCGGCCGAGGTTCGAGTCCTCCCACAGGCATGGGTGTGTGTTTCTGTCTTTAGGATAATTTAGATTAAGTAGTGTGTAAGCTTAGGGACTGATGACCTTAGCAGTCCCATAAGATTTCACACACATCTGAACATTTTTTTGAGATGCTCCGTGTTGTGTCTGAGGATAGGGTGATTTCGAGATGATTTCATAGAGAGATGACAGATTCCGATAAAGGTAGCATGGATATAATTATCTACTGAAAGCGCTAGCTGCAAAGTATTGTAGTGTAAAAATTACATTTTGTTCAACAATACCAACGTTTTGGTTCCTGTGGAGAAGTACCGGTTGCGTGTTCGGAATCCTAACTACTATTCGTCACACTCCACTTCCAGTTAAAAGTATTGTAAGAAAAGCAGAAAGTAAATTTGTAATTTAAGTTACTGTGTCCATCAGTTCTCACTGTGTACGACAGTGCCAAGGAAAGATCATACTTCCATGTTAATGTAATTCACTTATGTGTTATTAAAGAGATTCGAGTATCAGTTCAACTTGAAACAACCTTATCACTCATTTTAAATTACATCACTGAAGTTTATCCTTGCAGTCTGAATGCAAATTCCGGCATTACTACACTGTCACTGTCATGCACTGTTGCATGGTCAGCTAGCAGCATTTTTGAAAAGATAGCAAAATTCTCATTTGTCCAAGCAGCTTAGAGCAAACGATAAGGCAGTTAGCCGCGCAATGATTTATTTCATGTATATGCAGTTCAGAATTTCATGTTACAGAGCAGAGCTGAGTTATCCGCTGCAGGCGAGAAACAACTGTAAGGGACTAAACGAACTAAGTGAGATGGAGAAGGAAATAGTATTCATTTGTAAAGTTTTTACGTAATTCAATAAGTGACATTTTTCTATCATGGCAGAGTTTCAGAACGTGACAGCCAGTGCGTTGTGATTGATGGATGAGGACGCCATGCTGTCTGCTGTACTGTTGATAGTCATTCTTTGTACGCAATTTCATTTACAGATAGACACCGTTTAGAGTAATTGGCACCACACACAGATGATCCATCGTTAAGGCAGCTCACTGCTAAATCACGCGGCGCAGTTCTAGCTGAATAGCACCTTTGAAATGGAGAACACAAAACGCCTTTTGTTGCTACGTTATCGGCGCCTCGACTTGGCACGAGCGAGCGCTAACTATCCAACTTCACCAGAGAGCCCCTAACGGCAACTACATAACGTTTTCGTTCATCAGTGCATTTATAATTTGTTAAGGGCCGCAGTATTGGCGTATGCATATAGATGTCGCCATCAACAAACTGTTTAACTTTGTTTTCGTAGTGCGAGGAGTCCTGTTGTGTCTTTAGGCCTCACCACAGTGACCTGACTTTGGCACCTACTTCGGCGGAATATGTGCATAAGACAATCATTATCTCTCGTAACCATTATTTGTTAGCAGACTTGCTTCTTGTTTGGATGCCTCCCTATGTTTGTGAGTCTGAAATTATACTTTGTCGTATTTGGCTGGCGCTTGCTATCATAGCGTCTCCCTTAGAAGACGAGTGAAAAACAACAGCTACCTTATCAATTAAATATCTGGTTGACGCGCTATGATGAGAGAAATAGTCTTACTTTTCTTTCTGCAGTAATCGATTGCACTCCAAACTGATCCAGGCGCGGTATTATTCCCCTTACATACGTCATTATCCTGATCAATCTCGCAATATGTGACTGATCCCTTTGTTTTCAATCTGTCTGCTCCAGTAGTTACAGTCTATACACTGCTGAAATTATAGCCACAGTTGAGACACACGCTCCGCATTGAAGGGTGAATGTATAGGGGACTAGCACTATCACTAAGTACGAATATAATTATCATTTGGGTTTGCTGCTCTTCCAGTCGTCGTGTTTTGTTAACTACCACCAAATTTTACGGGCATAAATTAATTTTTCTGGAAGTGATAATTAAAACTTCATGACTACCGCTCGAAGAACTTCCTGGGAAAGACATTAGTGAAAACACATTTTTCCCAATGCAGATAAGAAGCAAAGTATTTTCAAACATTAACAGGAGTAAGCAAATGATCACAAGGAGTTGAACTTCGTAAGAAGATAGGCGCTTGGGAGCTGGATGTGGCGACCAGAGAGCGTCAGGAGTGTTTCCTGCTCATTACCTTAAGCCTCCAATTGAAGGAAAGGGGAGTCGCTCGTCCATTTTGTGTGAGTATAACGCACGCGATGACGCGCGCGACTCCGCAATGCCGTGGCGGGGAATTTCGAGGCGACGTAAAACGCGGCACGGGCGTTGCCCGGCGGCTTGCGGCCACCACTCCTGCCCGAGAGGAGCCAACGAGATACCCGGCGGGCTCGCGCGTTGTCACCGAGTCTCCAACGCAGCCGCGCACCGCTACCGCCTACGCAAGTGGTTATTAAGGTGATGGACACTGTTCCGCGAAAAAACAGCGTGCTTTTTCGTTGATCCTCTCGGGCTGCGCGTCATTAGCTACTAAATACAAGGGAAGATCAACCAGGCAACGTACCCACTCACGAATACCCATCCCAGTACCATACTAAACAGCCATAACAGTGTAGTAATTGGAACACACTCACTCACACACACACACATATTCGTTAGGCGCAGTTTCTCGGGCCAATCCGCAGATATTTTCTGTTTCGGTTTTGCAATGTGTAGATGGAGTCGGCCCAAACAAGTACTGCTCATAAAGTCTTTCATATCACACAGTGTGTCAACAGACAGCGTCGTTTGTTTCCTGTTACGAAAAAAAATATTTTAAAGAGAAATGTTAGTGCCCAATCCATAGAGCGGTCCCAACTGAGGCTAGTGCGACATTTCTGCTATTGACATCCATTAAAATGGACATAAATCACGACGAATAGCATTACTCCAGCAGCTAGAGCATCGCCATATCCCGCTGCTGGAGTATTGGTTATTCTTCGTGTTTTACCGTCCATTTTAGTGGTTATCAATAGAAAGAATGTCGCACTAGCCTCATTTGGGACCGCTCTATGGATTGGGGACATAAAAACCATTTCGTTTGGAAACGGAAACAAACTGATGCTTTCCGTTGACACTGCGCGTCATATGAAAGACTTCATGAGTAGTACTTGTTTGGGCCGACTCCAGTTACGTATTGCAAAACCGAAATCTAAAATATCTGCGGAATGGTCAGAGAAACTGCGGCTAACCACTCTTGGAAACTATATACTGGGTACCCGCCCGTGTGGTCGAACGCACGGCTTTCCGGGCTAAGCAGCGCCGTCCCAGGCACTAATCCGCCCGGCGGATTTGTGCCGAGGTCCGGTGAGCCGGGCAGTTTGTGGATGGTTTTTAGGCGGTTTTCCATCTGCCTTGGCGAATGTGGGCTGGTTCCCCTTATTCCGCCCCAGCTACACTATGTCGGCGATTGTTGAGCAAACAAGTTCTTAACGTACGCGTACACCACCATTACTCTACCACGCAAACATAAGGGGTTACACTCGTCTAACGTGAGACGTTCCAGTAAAGGGGGGGGGGGGGGGGGGGGGGGTCCACCGGGAGCCGAACCACCCAATAACCCTGGGTTCGGTGTGGAGCGTCGGAAGGGTGAAGTGGACTGCAGTAGTCGTCGTGGGATTGTGGACCACTGCGGCTGCGGCGGGGACGGAGCCTCTCGGTCGATTCTAGGTTCCTGGTTAACATACAACACATATACATGCATTACAAATGCAATAATACGACACTGAAATAACACATTTCTTATTCATTCCACAGTGGTAATGTTTCAGATTCATGAGCAAAAACCCAGATTCAAATTAACTTTCTCCTGCTATTAAAGATTAAAGTGTGGGCCCTTAAACTGTTTCTTTCTTTATCAGTAACTATGCACACCTTACAGAAACACTTTTCATTAAATTAATATTAATTCCCAATCCAACTTGATATTAAATATCTTGTAGTGCTGACAATATACTTAATTAACTTCAAAATAATTTCAGTTTAAAGTTTCAAATAGAATAATAATTAAGTACCTCATAACACCACTGTGAAGCAAGTGATTCTAAGTAGCCACATTTATGTTCATTAGTACTAAAACTTTGGCACTTTCAAAGTAAAGCAATTCATAGGAAATTAAAACATTTCATAAGTTTAATATAATGTGCCTCTTTTACTAATTATGAAGCAAGTAGTTTTAACTAATAACATATATGCTCTTTAACATTAGACTGTGGCACAATCAAAGTAGTAGCTACTCAAAGTAATATGAAGCTTTTTAACAAGTGCAGAATAATGTTCCTCTCTCTTTATCTATGAAACAAATGATTTAACTAGCAACTTTTATATATTTTAAAACTCAAACTAAGGCACATTTAAATGGAAACAAGTTAGAATTTCTTCATAAATAGGATACTGGGTCTTTAGCACTATTAGGGTAGGACCCTACTTGGTATCATGAAGAGGGTAGTTCAAAGTTTCAACACGTATTTTGAAACTCTGATTATTATTGCAAAAGCTCACACAACACACTGGTTCATACTATCATACATGTCTGTTTTCGAAAGTTGTTGAAGCAGTTGCGCAATATTGGTGGCAAGCACGTGGCGGCTATCAGGTCTCCTTCTGACGGCTTTAAGCTCTATTTAATTCTTCTTGGCGACGTAATCATCATCTTTAGAGCCTTCCCAAATACGAGAGCACCCTTTTAAAGCCGAAACCACATCCGAGGCCATTCCATTATAGATTTAGTTACAGAACGCCTCACTTGGCACCTGCGGTGTTGACGATACGACTGCTGGTCAGTGACTGCCTAACGTACTCTCTCTCTTGTCACCCAGATAGACCGCCACTTCCACCTTTTTTTGCGCACCCATCCCCTTCCGTAGTGGAGGGGGTTCCCTGCACCTTTTAAGTCACATCATATAATTTTCCTAAGTATGAACCAGTTATTTACATACAATTTTGTTTTAAGTATACGTATTTAATAAAGTTTCATTATTTAAGCACACTGTTAAGTTAAATAAATTATGCATCATAAATTTCCGTTTCCCTCCAACAATTCAAAGAACTAAACGCGTAAAGAATAAACATTTCACAGTTATATAAACTTAATTACTCTGTACCAATCACTCACAATCGATAATGGTGTTACAGAACGATCTGCGCTTGTGAGCCATATATAACCGAGGAGATCAATATGTTGTCCATTCATACTAAGGCATGCTTCTGTGTCACGTCTGACGAACCCATGCGCTCTCTGAAAAACTCCAGGTTGGTCGCAGATGTACTGGAGGCATTGATGACGCGTTCCTGTAGTGTCTGTACATCACTAATGGGGCTTGCAAAAACCAAATATTTCAAGTGTCCCACAACCAAATATCCAGTCTAGAGAACGAGTTGGCCGAAGTACTGCACCTCCCCGACCAGTCCATTGACCATTAAATCTTTGTGTAAGGTGTTCTTGAAATGTTACCTCCTCTAGAACAACAGAGAAGTTATTTGATACGAAATGACGAAACCTTGCACAAGCCAATCTGTTTGGTAGTACGTAATATCCTATTAGTCTACATCAACAATAATTTCTCTCTATTCATTAAATGAAAATTCGCGCTGATGATTTCTTTCTTCACTTTTATGTGAATGTGCATCAGTCCACACATGTTGTTTACGGAAAATTTGAATTACGTCTCCCGTGAAACTAGCTTAGTATATGGATAGTGTCTTTATCGTGAAAAGCGGATATTTATTACATTATTTCAACAACATTAGCAGAACTGCATTCTGGCAGGCTGAACTGGTGGATAAGGAGTTGGACACGCTGTACACGATAGAATATGGCAACAGTTCATACAGGGATCTCCAGCCTAGAGTACGACGAAAGCCGACAGATGATGGAATTAAACGTACACTGGTTTGAAGATCTTCCTCCATTCTCTGCAGTAGCTGCTCCTCTACAGCCGGAGTATGAGAGGCACGTCGTCTGCCACGATCCGCCGTTGTCGGAGCTACGGAGCCAGAGTCTGCTAGCCGCTGGAAAAGACGGCTAAGCTACTACGCAAACGGTACCCTGCGTTCTGAATGTTTTTCAGCGTACAGGCGAGGGGCTCGACTGTTGCTTCCGTTTGCCAGGCCGTAACAGGAGATCGTGTGTCATTTCTTGTGTGCAATATTAGGCTTTCGTTATGCTGTGCACGCAAAGATAAAACTAATATGTAAAACAATTGCACGAACTTACAACACAAACGCTTTCCATTAAAGCTAACATAAGCGCAGAAATTATACAGAACTCTGAATGCCGTTTACGGCAACAACACAAAAAGGTCTTTACTGCGTGCTGTATCGATGGATGATAATAGAAATGTTTGTCCCAATTTGTATATTACATTCTGTACGTCTTTAGTAATAGCAAAGAGCTTGGTGTAGAAGAGATGTGTTTCAGAGCAAAGAGGATGAATAAGTGCTCATATCTCTTAAGGTATGCAGTTTATTGGACAGTCTTGCATTGGCCCATACTACCGCCTCTCAAAATGTTGAATTCATTTTTAACACCCTGTATATGCACACACACACACACACACACACACACACACACACACACACACACACACACACACACGTAAATAGAAACACACAGCAGAGAGTACCACAGCACAAAAACGAAACAAAAGACGTCCGTATTCCGCTCTATGGTGTACACGAGTTGAATGTTGGTATTCAAAAAACGTGTAAATGAGAAAATATTTTGTGTCGGTGCAGTGTAGTGTGTGAAGAATTGAACATCTGTGTAGAGAAGAACGCATGGAAATAGTGTGTAACACAAAAAAAAAAAAATGGCTCTTAGCACTATGCGACTTAACTTCTGAGGTCATCAGTCGCCTAGAACTTAGAACTCATTAAACCTAACTAACCTAAGGACATCACACACATCCATGCCCGAGGCAGGATTCGAACGTGCGACCGTAGTGGTCACGCGGTTCCAGACTGAAGCGCCTAGAACTGCACGGCCACACCGGCCGGCTGTAACACAAAAGAATCACGAATAATAATAGTAAGAAATTTTTGCACTAACGGGCCTTTAAGGCATACAGTAGAGAAACAAAACAAATAACTACTACAAAAGGGAAAAGCACACTATAAAAAATTATGAATGAACACATTACAAAAAGCACAATAAAACTAGAAATCAGTCAGGCACAACTGAGGAGATATCTGCTGCGAATGGTAGTCTTTCGCTGTCTGTCTCTAGCTTCATCTTCCAACGCAGTTGCCTCCACCTATTTGATCGTTAATACTCGATCCATCCTCAGCGTCCTTGGGTGTCTTCTTCGCCGTTTTCCCGCAGTCGATTGGGGGACTTGGTACAGGAGGGAGCTGGAAGGACGTGGCCAAACCACTGTAGCCTCTTCTACCCTAATATTCGGACAATGTGGAGCTTCGTAATCACTGGTACAGTTGTTCTTTTCTCCTTCGTTTCCATTTAACTTCCATGATATTGCAGACGGGTCCGTAGATTGCTTCCTCAGTTGTTGCTGACGTCTTCCAGGTTTCACAACCACATGAATGTTCTGAGCGTTATACTGTCATATACAGCTCAATCGTATTCTTGTGTGATATGAGTTGTGAGTTGAATAACTCGTTCAGAATATTATCGTTTGCTATTCGTCGATGCTCTTCTTTCAACTTTCCCTGCTATTAGTTGGTATGGATCCTAGGAACTTGAATTCTTGTTCAAAGGTATGCTCGTCAACAAGACTAGAAGTAAGGAGAGCTTGACAGCGTGACAAAACAGACACCACGCATTAATATAACTGATTCGCCTAGATGGGCAATGGGTCGACCTTCTTCAGCGCGGATGCACAAGTACGTCCGACCTCCTGCGGGGATCTCAGAGAAGAGAGCATGGAGGAGGACATAGAGAGGTACTGCCGATAGGTAGCGCTCGGTGGGAATGTGGGTGTGCCAAGGTAGTCCGCGGAGCTGCGATGACCCTTGTCCCATATGGCGCAGTGGTTAACGCATCTCCCTAGTAAGCAGAGGACCCTGGGTTCGAATTCCTAGCTGGCACACATTTTTCACTCAGCTGCCGCTGATTCTGCGTAATCCCTTCCTTTTTCTTTCCTTCCTCCCCCCTCAACCTTCAATTTACTCATAATGATAGAATACTTTGTTTTATCACCATTCACCACCAGCCCAACATTATTCGCATTACGGAGAAATCGGCAAATATCAGCTCATACTTGCTCCAGAGTGTCACCAAGAATCACATCGCCATCATCAAATGCCACAATTGTGTCTGCTCACTCCATCTCCAATTTCTCTCATTCGATCAGTGTCACGGCTTACTTCTTCCAACGCCAAGTTGAAGAGTATTGGCGGCAATGGATCTCCTTGTCTCAATCCATTTCGGATACTAAATGGTGGTGATAGGTGATTGCCGAACCGTACCTGAGAAGTTGAATAAGAATAGCAAGCTGTAATTAGTCTGAAGTCTTTCGATTGGTTGTCAAATTCCTCTATCGTTTCCCATTGCGTGGAGCGGTCAGTGCTATCATAAGCTTGTCGAAAAACAATGAATATGTGGTATAATTCCCGATCGAAGTTGTAATTTTTTTTATCAGCCGCCTCAAGGTAAATATGTGCTCAAGAGTCGACTGTCATGTCGCATCTTGTATGGATCCGGCTTTCCAGTACAGTTTTAAGATCCAGTAGCTGACACCCACAGTCAAGTTATGACACACACTTCTGGTGTTACACTACTATTTGAGACACAGTAGCTGACATTCAATTTCAGCTTACGTTATACACAGTCTCTGGTCTTATTACTACTCGCACCCTTCTTCTTACAATTCATTTATTTCTGTGGTTTGTTTTTGTACTGGGTTACGTAACTCTTTAACAGGCTGCATATTATTGAAGAGCTATTATTGAATGAAATGAGCTCATTTGTTGTGCTGCATCATTTTTGTGAGAGCTGACTGTCGATGAACAACTGCTAGTTACAATTTTGAGAACAGCAAGAGCTGACGAGTTCGAAGTGTGAGTGCATTATTGACACTTAGTGTTGTTGGGCTCCTGGTATATTTACCATCTGTGTATCAAGACCACTACAAGAAAGTGTTAAGGAGGAGGCTAATACCTCAAACAAAAGAATGGGTTGCTAAAGTAGAACCATTTGCGTTTATGCAAGACAGAGCTCCCTCCCACACAGCACAATCAGCAAAAACGGTTTTGCAACAACAGAACTTCGCTCTGGTACTATAATGGCACATTTGCATGCCGTGCGTGAGTATCCTCGGAAACGCGAAATCTTAATTAAATAATTAATCTCTGACAAATAAATAAAGCCTATAGCACAGAACTGCAGCGCTATGCCGCTGATAAAACAAAATACAATTACGACACTCTTATGTTTCATTAAGAAGAAGTAGGTCTGGTAGAATAGCTGGTGCGGGGAAGCACGTATATTTTATTAACTGGCACACCGCCATATTTGATGTTATATTAGAACACTGCGAGTTGCAATCTCATTAGGCACTCGACTCTGTAAAGATTCTATATATATGAAAGTAAGTTGAATTATTTAACTGTAGAATATATCTGATTTAACTAACTGTGTAAACTTTTTTATGTTTAGTAGACAGTCACCTCTGTACGACGTATTGACATGGCTGGCAAATTATTCTAATATTGAGATTTATATTTTGAGTCCGCACCTACCGCAGCAGTCTTTGGAAACGATTTAAATACGAAGTCCGATTATTTGAGTCTTATTTCACGGTCTACTACGAATAACATTGCATTTACGAAAAAGCCATTGTCAAGCGTCTGATACCAAATAATTAAACGTCCAGGTTCCAGATAAGCAAATATTAATTACAACCAATCACTATCATACATAATTAATAATTAATATTTTATTTATTTATTTTATAGTACACATGCCAGGAAATTCACCCGACATGAAACCAAGTGAAATTTAGGGAGCTAGTGTGCAGGGAAAAGGCAAAGGAAGCAATCACTATAAAAATTCGTCTCATTGAAAAGATTATTCCAGTCTGGTATCAACACCCCAAATGCAGGACACTGTACAAGCCTGTATTAGCGGTATGCCAAGGCGAACTGAAACATTAATAGCTGCTAAAAGCAGCGTGAAGAAATCTAAAGAAGTAAGACCTAGCTACACTTACTGCACATTTTTTTTAAAAGCACAAGAATTAATATTAAAACTGTGTAGTTTACCAGTCGTTAATAATCTGCAACGTTTAAAGAATTTTAATCACTTCATTTACACTGATCAGAATAATCTTTGATCCTCCTAAACTCGTATAATGTTAAAACCTCAAGGTGCATCTAATAATGCGGTCAGGAACTGTATATTATCACCATGCATTTGGGCTACTGGTAGTCACAAAGACTGGGATTATGGCAATCACCATTCTAACAGCCCATTGTTGCCGCGAATTGGATTTGGAGTAAAGATAGTCAACATGACCATGGTAATGGCAACCACCACATCAACTGACTGTCATTGACGCCACACAGTACTATCTATGACAATGGTAGCCACCCTATTGTCTGACCATTACCGATCCAGTTTCATCCAGGAAATGGTTGAATCACCTCATCTAACTGACAATCATTGCCACACAGTAGTATCCACAATGTGTTCATGATGTATGGAGCAATTTGTTACAATTCTGTGCAACAGAGTTGATGTATGGGGCAAGTCGTTACTAATATGCTGTAGCTTGGCGATACATGACGTGATTTGCTACAGTTTTGTAGTAACATAATGATGAATGTGGCGAAGTGGCATGCGGTCTCCAATTCGTGATAGCATAAACTTGCGTTATCAGCAGAAAATGAGAACCTTTTTTTACTGCATGATAAGCTAAACTATGATGAGTTTTCGACAAATAATTCAGACAGTTTAAAAGTATCAAACTATACTTGGTGACAAATCTACTTTGAGCTATAAGCTAGATAAGCAGTACTGCCAATTTGTGATTTTTAATATCGCAGAAAAAATTTTACGTATTTTAGTAAGTAATACATGACAAGTTTTGTTTCGTTAATGTATCGTACAAAGATTGCTGTAAGTTTGTTGACGTGTTACACAGCATGTAAGTTAGGTTAGTAGTGCTATTATATGACTCACATGTAATTGTTTTTTTTTTTTTGTTATTCAATCATTTTGTTATGACACTAGCGCCATGTGCGTATTCAACATATTTTCATATTTTTGTAAATTTTGTAATGATGCAAAGATCGAACTTTTGTTCATGTTACATATATATCTCATCAAATACTTGCTTATTATGACAAGCAACCTGAATGTGTTTTGTACCCCTCTACTTAACATATTTTGATAAATAGTTTTATTTTGATGGAAAGGTTGTATTTTCATGATACTGATCTTCCCTCTCGACATGTAAAATCTTGTACCATCATTGGCTTTGGTCACATGTTTACATATGTATTTCATGCATTACGAAATTCTCCTTACTTATTACTAAAATAATAATAATAGTTTATGTGATGCAACACATTAAATGTCTTGTCAAAATGCGTCATTATTAGTATGATTAGTTGTATTAAAGTGTCGAAAATGATGCCGGTGTATAAAACACCAGTGGAATGTAAGTGCAGATAGGATCTAGACCGTACACTAACTTACAAAATCTGTATTAGCCAGTCAATGATGTTAGCTATATTTTTCTAGTTGTCTCTAATATGTATTTATCACATACTGATGAAATACTGTTTCTAGCAATTACTTTGTACAATGTAAAACACCTATTTCATCATTTGTTATCAGCTTTCGTGTAACCGTCCTGTATATACCTTATTATAATTTTTTTACGTCCTTGTATGCCTGACTGACTATCGCTGACGTAATTGGGTATGCAATGGGTGGAGCATCGCATATTTTGCAACAGCTGCGTTGCTCCCCTTGGCAGTTGACGCTCGTGGAGTTACAACAACTGCTCCATTCACCACCACCGCTTATCACCATGGGTAAACTTTTTTCTTTTAATATTTGTTATATATGATGTATTTTATGTTACTACTATTGTTAGCCATTCAATGTTCATACTTCCACATGAGGGTCTGAGGATGACAAAAAATTTACCGAAACTGGTTACCGCCAAAAAAAAGTTTTTACGGACATGACTGAGCCCTTTTTTTTTTTTTTTTTTTTTTTTTTTGTACATTGGGTATGTGTTTGCACCAAATTTGATACTGAGCTCATTGAAAAGTGCTTATCCTGTAAGTTAGGTAACTAGTGCCCAATTATTTCAGTATTGTCAATGCCTTTATACTTCTTGACTAAGAACTGAATGTTGTTGAACATGTTGCAAAATTCAGACCCCACACATACTTTTCAGCATTACATCAGGTAAGGCAACTTAGGTGAAGCTTATTCATTCGATAAATAGTATAAGTCGATCACATACTTTGTGTGTGGGCGGGCACATGTGCATGCTTATGAACTTTTTATGTGGAAAAACTATAAATCAATATGTTCACATATGTTGATAAACTAATTCAGATTCTTTAGATTTTTTGAGCATGGTGCCATAATGACCTCTAGCATAAATCGACTAGGCCTCGAGCATGTGCCACTTCCACTATTTTAGGCTTACTGAACTACTCAATGGCAGAACTGGACTAGATATGCCATCTGGATTTTTGAATTTCTCACGACTGAATTTCTACCACAGCTACCTTGCATTTTTTTAAACTTCTCCCTAATGCTATTTGTATTTTTGAAATTACCACCACTTCCATGTTGGATTTTTTCGCGATTGCAACGCCTAGTAATGACGACCCCTTCAACTATGTGCCAAAGGCCCCATAGCCTTTCTGTTATAACGCAGATAGATATTTCCGCGTTTTCTTTAATTAATTACTGTTCCATAGCAATGAGGAACTGATTACGAATTCTCACTGACATAACAGCAAAGCAAAGCAAAACACATTTAAATTTTCCTTCGTTGATCGGGTGTAGTGGGACACGAAATTGAAGCGTCACCCATCCACCAGTGTCAGCCCAGTTTGCAGGTGAATAGTAAGTTTAATCTAGTTTTGTTTATGTATTTTTGTAATATTTGTAATGGTTGTGAATTGTCTAAAGTTTTTGTATTTATTTTTTATGTTTCATGTACGGAGAGGGCGGCGCAACGAACGGAGACAGCATCTTCGCTGCCGGGACCAGAGAGAAAATTGCTGGCCACTATACGTCGCGGGTCGACAGCCAAAGAGCAACAGAAGATTCTGAAACCGAGTTGTTGCGTCGTGCTTCTAAAAATTGAAAATGAATAATTTGTAATGTTTTGTACAACAATGACGTCATAGAGAGTTTAATCTTATCGAAAATGTTAGTCCTATCTTCCCAAGGCTCAGGTTCACGTCTGTATGTAGGAAGATAATAAACTAGTGGATGCTACTGAAGTTGAAATACGTGTTCCGAGGATTTATTTATGAAGAATTATGTGAATGAATTAATAATATATTTGACAAGATTATTGAATTTTGACAGCGTTCATCGCGACTTTGAATCTCAAAAGTTTATTCAATGTGGTCTTAATATGATTAAATCAGATAACGTGTATCAATATAATTTCTGAGGAGAAAAAAACGACATCTAAAATTGAAAAAGTTTACGCAAACCAATTGGCCCGAGTGACGTAATTCTGCGCATACGACTCAAATGATATTTTACAGTTTCGTTCAAGAACCATTCTGAGACAATTTAAAAAGAATATAAATAATTTGGAAGTGGGTTGTAATTGACGTAGGTGACGAAGTCTACACATGGTCATATGTCGACAGAAAATCATTTATAAGAAACTTACGTCGTTACACTACACGGGCTACTGGGAACATAGTCATATGATTTAGAAGGAAAGATATTGCCGAAGACTGCAATTAACTGCTGTTTATTTATTCTACCACGATCGATTTAGAGGCTTCTAGCCTCATGTGATATATATAGATTTACTTAAACACGTACAATGAATCGATGGGCGGTATGTTTACCCCAGGAACATCAGTTTTCTTTCAATAATGTCCACTGATAACCTAAGGAGTCTCTGGCTTGACAGTTATTAAGGGACAATTGATTTCCCTAAGATATGGCAGTAAGATGAACATATAGCATATATATTTGATGTGTACGTTTCTGATACACCTGATGCTCGAACTAGGAGCCCCGAAATTGATCGTGGGGTATTAAATAGACAGACCTTTAACTGTGTTATGAGAGAATTCTTTTAATAAAACAGGGAATTTGTTGCTGAAGGTGGCCTTAAAGCTCGATGCACACAAACGAGTAACAGCACAGTAGGGCTCCCGCGACCACGCAGAAGTGCCGCAACACGACGCTGCATGGATTCGACTAATGTCTGTCGCACTGCTGAAACGTGCGAAGAAATGACGCCGCGAAGTCGCGATAATAAGTGTCTCGGGTGCACGGAGCCTAGGAACTGCATCGCGCGGCAAGGTCGTGATTTCAGAGTTAGCATAATGGACTGCTGGCTTATGGTAAAGCGCTGCCGTGTCGGAGGACTAATCTTGTGTGCGGACGACTGGTAACGAGTCGCCTCCCACACTTCGGCGCCCGCGTCACTGGCCTCGGACTTTCCCTTCCGACTTTCCGCATTGTTCCTCCTGTGGAGCGGCACAGCACGCGCCGGCGGCAGCGGAGGCAAGCGAAGGCGGCGACTGGGACAACCGCCGCGCGGCTCTGGGGAATCCCAGCAAGCAGCTGGCGCGGCGCACACGCCGTCCCGTGTTTTCGCGTTCCACGCGCTCTTCTGTTTATTGACGTACAGACTGCAACACACGCCACCGACTGCTAGAGTCAATAGGCAAGGCACCCGCCTTCGTTGTATACAACAGACTCTTTGCACAGATAACAATTTAATCATTGCTAAAATTTTGCTTTAAGAATAACATTAAAGACGGTTGTGTACTTGGAAGGCACCAAAATGTTTCGGATAGATCGCGTAATGGTGCGACAGAAATTTCCAGTGGCAGACTTTGACTCTTGATCATAATTTACTGGTTACGGATTCTAGATGAAAACTGGTAAAACTGCAGAAATGTGAGAATTTTAGGAGACGAGACCTACAGAACCTTAGAGTATTAGTGAATGGTCAAATGATCACCAGCGATTATTAACCGAGACAAGCGAAAGAAACGTAATAGAAGGTAAATAGTGGAGGAAGCAGAGGAGCAACTTGTTGAAGAGACAGATCTCGGTAGGAAAACCGTGGGTAACACACGAGATACTAAGCTGAACTGCTGAAAGGACAGACTGTAGCAAGAGCAGACGAAGGAGAACAGAGACGTCGAAGAGACAGTTTGACAGGAAGCGCAAAATGCAAAGCTTTAGATGCGTACGTAATTATGGGAAAAGCGGATGCCACCTATGGCAAGTCTACACATGGTCATATGTCGAAAGAAAATCATTTATAAGAAACTTACGTCGTTACACTACACGGGCTACTGGGAACATAGTCAATTTGGACAAAAGAGAAGCATCTGTACGAATATCGAGAGTTCTAATGGCACAAACTAGTGCTGAGCGAAGTAAGAAAAGTCGAAATATGGAAGAAACATACACAAGGACTATACAAAGGAAAGAAACGTATGAAAAAAAAAGTGGCACGTTAGATACTGCGATAGGAATTCGACAGAGCACTGAAAGATCTAAGTCGGAAATAGGCACCTGGAATAGACGACATTACAGTAGAAGTACTGAGGCCCTCAGGAGAGAATACGTGGAAAATTGTTCCACGTTCTTGAATAAAACAGTCTTGGTTGTGAAAATATTGCTTTACTGACGCGATTCGCCTCTGTGGGGCGTCATCAGACTATCACGGGTTGGCAAACATTCGCAGACCTATTACGCTGTGGAATAAGCCCCAATTATCTCTATCTAGACGTGTGCTTATTTGACAGCATAATGGTTCTACAAATGCCTCTCAGTCCATGATAATCTGATGATGCCCTACCAAGGCGAAACGCGTCATTAAAGAAATATTTTCGAAACCAAGACTGTTTTATTCGAGAATAAACGTTTTATTGTTCCTGTTCCGGTAGGCCAGATAGAGTGGGATGTGTTTTATTATTCCTCGTGGGATGCAAGTTTTGCTTTAAGGAACCACAATATTACGACTACTGTCCATCAAATACCAGAATGTCGCCCGGTGTCATTAAGGGCAAGTGCCGGCCGCGGTGGCCGAGCGGTTCTAGGCGCTTCAGTCCAGAACCGTGCAACTGCTACGGTCGCAGGTTCGAATCCTGCCTCGGGCATGGATGTGTGTGATGTTCTTAGGTTAGTTAGGTTTAAGCAGTTCTGAGTTCTTGGGGACTGATGACCTCAGATGTTAAGTCCCATAGTGCTAAGAGCCATTTGAACCAGCCATTACGGGCAAGTCACTCGGTGAGAAAAGTACATAACAGGAGCAGAGACGAATGGGAAATTATTCTACCGACGATGCGGGCCGCAAAGGGAAAATCCTCTGACACAAGAGACTTTGACAGAGGGCAGATTGTGATGGCTCGGGGCCTGGAAACGAGCATCTCGGAAACACCGAAGCTGCTGCGCTGTACGCGTGCTGCCGTTGTGAGCGTCTACGGGAACTGATTGGAGGGCGGCGAAATAGGAGAGTAGGCGACAAGGTGTTGGATTTCCACGCCTCATCACACAACGTGGAGGTTACACGCTCTGCAAAGCAGGATAGGCGGCAGCCTCTGGAAGAGCTGACTTAAGAGTACAATCATAGTCTTAACACACTCAGTCACTACGCCCCTCCTCACTTCCAATATAATCTGCGACAGCAGCGCTCCAAACGACCAGAAATAATACTGTCACGTAGTAGAAGGTGTAATTAGATGAATGACGAACACTAACTTCACTTAACGAAGATTTATTCAGCACTTGCACATACAAGAGCGTGTAGCGAACTGCCTCCGGCCAGAACACATACGGTATATGTAGAGCTACAGAACATTCCAGTACAATGATTCTTGACATTTGTGGATACTCCTAGAGTGTACTCGAACCGAATATAGAAATTAAAATTGTACAGTCCAGGTGAGTTTCGAACTCACTACCCTTCGTGCAACAGTCTAGTATCATAACCACATTTTTTTTTTAATCTCGTTTTGTTCGTTTTCGTTCATTGCATGTGCTCGGGGCGGACGTCGCAAGACACCCGTTTCAGTTCGTCGTTGATCCATTAACTTAGTTTTATTTTTTATTACAGAGGGTAGCTTACTCTCTGACCGAATACGCTGAGTTACCGTGCCGGCACCACTACATCAGGGTGCTTCTCGGACCCTGCTGCGACAATACTTCTTAATACGATATTGGGTGACTGCGAGTAGTATCGTTCATATCGACTTGTAAAAACCCGAACACAGGAAAGGAGGGAGGTGCTGGGCTTCAGGAGGTATAGGGCACTTGCCGCCGTCTCCCTTCCCCCTCCCCACACACACCAGAATAGTGTGAGCTTATGCAAGATAAAACGGAAATTTTCTAGTACCAAAATTCTTCCTTAATATTATTCATTATTGATTATGACTGAAAGCTAAGTGATAAGAGTATCACGTGTAAAGAAGTTGGTGAAAATCAGCAGAGGTAGATTCACGAAACTGTGTTAGGCTTCCTCTCTTGTACAGCATAGTAGATGGTGAACAGCTTCATAACATTACTGAAGCTGTATTTGCTAAAGATTTCCGTATCCTTGAAAACAGGTCATCCGTGGAAAGGCTTGAGCTAATTTGCTTCCTTTGTCTCCAGTCTCAGTGCCATACAAGGAAAACTTTAGGTGCAACATGGCTGCATCTGGGCTATTTCGGAACGAAACAGGACTGTGTTAGTATCTTCTTTCGGAAACTCATGTAAAGAGACGGCTTTCACGTAGAAAAAAATAACGGAGGCTTTTGACTTTACTTTGTAGCAGCACCCGAATATGACAATAATATTAATTTAAATTAAAATGAAACTAATACATTATGAACGATGTATGTCTGTGATAGGCTTCATAATGCGGATCGCTAACTGTGCGCGACCGCAGAGCCAAAGATACTACTGCTTCTGGTCTGAGATTGTAGAGTTGGAGTAAGAGAGCGATTGGCGCACATTTGTAGGTAGCTGTCTGTGAGGGAGAGGCGATGGAGTAGGCAGGCAGTTTATGTGGCGTGCTCTGTGAAGCCACCAAGCGTTCGATTAATGTAGGAATTACGAGAACATGTAAGCAGAAGTTCTCACAAGCAACGTAAAGATGTTAAATAATTATGATTTTCGTTTTACCAGCGCGTTAGTATTGATGAGTTGGCTGATAATTGTCAGTTGCTGAGTAACCCCAGCATGTAAGTAAACTAATTTGATAAAAAGGCTAGTTAGATATTACACTTTTGTAGTGTTTTTAAGATTTGTTTACAGAGCTATATGTAATTTGATGATTTACATTTATGCTGGTTTAGTGAGGTTAGATAATACTTGCTGTATATATCTCATTGTCTGTGGATGAATGAGTAAAATACGATATTTTTCTGACCAACGTAACTTCATCTGCCACATGTTTTTGAAAATCCAAGCTTAACTTGCAATATAATTTAATTTAAAAAATTCAGTGTCAGTAATTTATCACAATCAGTACCGCCTCCATGTCCAGGTCATACGTTTTTCAAATACGTTGGATATTTCTTAAATGGTTCCATTTGCTAGTCAAAAAATTTCATGTACATTCCACAGTATTACGATCAGCATTGTATGCCGTTGAGCCTGTAGCTAGCATTTTTTTTTTTTTTTTTTTTTTTTTAATGAGAGACCAGAATGTATCATGTTCCATCGTTGCTGCTTAGGAGGTAAGACAATATTTTGCAGTGACTATTTCTTTATTGGTAATGTTGCATTGCCCAATCAGTTCGTATAAAGTTTTGCTGAGTTTTTTAAATATACAGCAGTGTTACTGAAGTACCAATCTCTCAAAGTGCGCAGTAAAAATGATCATATGTCATTGGTGGTCGGGAGTCCCCACGCCGAGCGGTTCTAGGCGCTTCAGTACGGAACCGCGCTGCTGCTACGGTAGCGGCTTCGAATCCTGCCTCGGGCATGGATGTGTGTGATGTTCTTAGGTTAGTTAGGTTTAAGTATTTCTAGGTCTTGGGGACTGATGACCTCAGGTGTTAAGTCCTATAGTACTTAGAGCCATTTCAACCATTTGAAGGCAGCAAAGCAATTCTTGTCTGGCAGTCTGCTCTATTAAACGGTTCAATCGAATGTAATTATATTAAATATAAAAGTAAGTAAAATTAGCTTTCCGATTCCCCCTCCCACGCTTGAAAAATTATCCTGTGTGCGGGCCTGCTAGTAACATAATTTTTACAATAATGAGGGTGTGTAGTGCCATAAAAATCGACACTAACTAAAACGTGACACCACATTTGTCTTTATTTAGTTTCCTAAGGACCCTGTGAGGAACGAAACGGTACATTGGAGAACAGTTTATTCAGTTTATTTACGATTCTCTTGCAACCTACAGATATTTATTGAAAAACAACGTTTTCATTTTTATTAACAAAAGGGTTGTAAACAGCAGAAGACCACACTTTTTGCAAAAATATGTTGTATATACACTCAACAACGTGAAATTTCGTTCATTGGCTCCAGTCAAATCAGTGAAGGTGGAGCGTAGTAAGCTTGTGTGGAATGCAATAACTACCTCATATAACGTACCATACAAGCCACCACAAATGTGGCCAAAGCGAAAACCACATAGACGAGATAATAAAACATCAAAAATAATAAGACTGTTTCCTAACACGCAGGAAGCAAATTCCACTATTTTTGCTATACCTGAGCCACAAACGGCAAGAAGCTTCAACACATTCCCTTTGGAAGCCACAGTAACTACATTTACAAAAATATTCGTGGGTAGGAAAGTGTAGTTAGTAGAAGAATGTACGAATCATTAGACTTCAAGTTAAATAGTTACGGTTCAGGAAAAGTGTGTCATACGAACAACAAAAATGTATGTTTTTCATACATGAAATATGTGTTTGTGTTCTCTCGATTTCAGCGGTAAAAGCTGCAATACAATCGTATTAGAAAGTATTTCTTCTGGCACTGAATCAGTGAGATTCGGCTGTTTTTACATTTATTTCACTATCATTCGTGTTTCTCGATAATTTATTACTGCTTGGAACGCAAAAATATAACTGTTTCGTTAATTAAGTAGAAAAATAATTAAAAACAATCGTTAATATTATGGCTGATTTCTCCCCTCTCGGGGCGCCACTGTCGTTCCAGCTGTCAGATGGTATCAGTTTTCACATCAGTGAGTGTGGGGACTGTTACGTTAGACTGTGGTACAATGCCGATGCAGGCACAGGTGTTTCGAAGCACATCATTCAGCGCATATTCTTGACCGTGGGGCTCTGCATGGAGTGTCAAAGATGTAAAGTGTGAGACTTCTACTTCCCCGCTACAGCCACACACGGTGCTTTATTCTTATTTTTATCGGTATTATTTGTTCAGCTTAAGAATGGATTTCTGGCGCTCAAGTTTCATGTTCACAGTGCGAGACTGCAGGCGAACGACGCCCGTCAAGAGTACTGGCCGTTTGTCAACAGCGTGGCGCGAGTCTGCAATCGCGAGAAGATGGCCATCGGCCGACTAAGCTATCGGCACAAACTTGTTACAACGTAAGATTAGAATGACTTGTAATCGAAATAGAATGTGTGCTTATGTTTTAAGACTCCCTTGAAATAATAGCGAATGATATTCTACAGTTCAAACAGGAGGACGTGATGAAAAGCAATATATCCTAATTTTTTATGTGTAAACTGTAAATCTTTTAAATAAAACAAACGTTAGTACCATTATACATCTTTATCTTTCATGCCTAAGTTCAAAAATGGTTCAAATGGCTCTGAGCACTATGGGACTTAACTTCTAAGGTCGTCAGTCCCCTAGAACTTAGAACTACTTAAACCTAACTAACCTAAGGACATCACACACATCCATGCCCGAGGCAGGATCCGAACCTGCGACCGTAGCGGTCGCGCGGTTCCAGACTGTAGCGCCTAGAACCGCTCGGCCACGCCGGCTGGCCATGCCTAAGTATTTGCAGCACTCTGGCCTTGAATTGTAGCGTGAAACAGGACTATGTATAACGTAACTACGTGTGTCGGTGCGTGAGAAACAGCGGGCTGTAAACGAATTTCGTCCACACATGACGCACCCTCTCATTCAGCATGAAAATCCCAGACCACACACAAACGCTGCCACATCTGCATCAATCCGACATGTTCGGTCACAATTCCGTACAGTCCAGTCTTATCCCATCCGATTTTCATGTGTTTTCAAAACTTAAAGAACGCCTTCGAGAACTGCACACTGATAAAGATGAAGAGTTGCAAGCACAGGTAAGGTTGTGGCTCCATCATCAAAGTCAAACATTGTACCGCGACGGCATCAACGGAATAGTCTCTCATTGGGAGGAATGAGTTCGACGCCAGGGTGACTGCGTTGAGAAATAAATATGAAGACATGAAGAATAAAGATGTAGAATGTTATTAACATTTGTTTCGTTTAAAAAGCCCTAAGAATTTTCACATAAAAAATTGGATCCATTACTTTCCAGCACGTACTCGTATAAACGAGATTTATACAAAGTGTAATAATATGACTACAGTTTTTGTACGTAGAATTTATTGCAAAATTACCTACATTCTTGTTTGATAAAAGTGAGTGATTTGAAGAGAAATAGCTACTTGTATCATATTGAGTGGACATTGGCTACTGGAAGTACAATGATATAAAACACATTTTTGGATTCAAAAGAAAAACAATTTATGACATGAATACAATATAGCAGAGATATTGAGGGGTTAGGCTGAAGTTTCTGCGCCCATCATATATCAGAGTTAGGAAGCGTCAGTTTGCAAAATGCGTCGACATATCGTTGCAAAAACAGTTACTAGTTTTCAAAATTATATTAAAGTGAAACAGTGCAGCGTTCGAAAGTATTATCTGTGTCAGCAATAACGTCTCTGAATTTTATAAATTCCTCAAAATATTGTTCTGATCACACACAGTGAGCCCAATATCACACTGGAGAGACCATTCCATGAAGACAATCCTTGACGTTGTACGTCACGGCCCCCACGATAGGTCGGGGCAACCTGTCAAATAATACTGCTAAACAAGAGATACGAATTTACAGTTTCCTGATACTACGTGGCTCTGTCTTGGTCTAGTTTGTAGTCCTCGCAGTACTGATGATTCCGAATGCCCCTCGCCAGTAAGGCGTACCCGCCAAACACCGTCACGGAATTCTATGCAAAGGGGCATCTGAGTAGTTTCTCCAATATCATACACCGCAGTGTAAACTCTGTTGCTTTTACAAGACGTATTACGGGATTAAAAGAAAACTGAGAATCTGTTGGTTGACGATCAGTTTCGCTTTAGAAAAGGTAAAGGCATCAGAGTGGCAGTTCTGACGTGCTGAAGGAAAATCAGGACAGGTTCAAAGGGCTTGTCGACACGGAGAAAGCGTTTGACATCGTCAAATGGTGCAAAATGTTCGAAATTCTAAAAATATAGGATCAAGCTATAGGAAACATGGGTAATACAGAATATGTGCAAGAACCAAGAGATAACAAGACTGGAAGACCAAGATGAAGTGCTCGGATTAAAAAGGTTGTGAGACAAGGGTGTAACCTCTAGACCCTCCTGTATCTATCTGTACACAGAGAAATAATCACGAAAATAAAAGGAAGGCTCAAGAGTGGAATTGAAATTCAGGATGAAAGGACACTGCTGTCCTCAATGAAAGTGATGAACTGTAGGATGTTTTGAATGGAATGGTCTAATGAGTGAAGAATGTGGATTGAGAGTAAATCAAAGAATGACGAAAGTATTGAAAAGTAGCAGAAATAATGACAGCGAGAAATTTAAAAGTCAGAATGGAAATCACGAAGTAGAAAAATTTAAGGAATTCGGCTACCTAGACAGCAAAATAATCCTTGATGGGAGGAGCAACGGGGACACTAAAATGGCAAAAATGGCATTCCTGGGCAATCGAAACCTACTAGTATCAAATGTAGACTTTAATCTGAGGAAAAAAATTCTGAGAATGTACATTTGGAGTACAGCATTATATGGTATTGAAACATGGGCTGTTTGAAAAGTGGAACAGGAGAGAATCGAAGCATTTGAGATGTTGGAAATTAGGTGGATTGATAAGGTATGGAATAAGGAGGTTCTCCTCAGTTTCCGCGAGGAAAGTAATATTTGGAAAACACCGAAAGAAGAATGAACAGGATGATAGGACATCTGTTAAGAGATCAGGGAACAACTTTCGTGGTGCTAGAGGGAGCTATATAGGGTAAAAGCTGTAGAGCACGACAGAATGGAATACATCAAGCAAATAATTGGGAACGTAGGTTGCAATTGCTACTCCGCGATGAAAAGCTTGCCGCAGGGGAGGAATTCGTGGTGGACCGAAAGTTAATGCATTACCTGCGATAGTATTTTGTCGACTAAACATAACGACAGCTTTTTCTTTCTTTTTTTAATTTACCAGCAAAAGTCTGTGGTTGTTACACGTATGAACTGTTGTAATATTGGAGGGTGAAAGGAACGCTGCGTACTTAATTCGAAAACCAGCAGGCGCAAACTGCCACGCAAATACAGTATCGATATTTCGATGGAATGTGGGAATTAAAGTCCTACAACACCACCAAAGCGCGACTAACACGCAACAGACGACCCCTGCGTTTTCCCATATCGATCCAATACCAGCATCACCAACGAATGTAGTGGGCACGAGAGCAGCCAGATTCGACCATGGACCAACATAAATTTGTCGTCAGGTCAAATGACTCACGTTAGTTGTTAAGTGAAGCTGATGGCCGTGCCCGGGTACGCCGTCATCTAGGGGAAGGACTGCTCGAAACAACCAACGCCCCTCGGACCCGAGATGATGGGGACAATATTGTCATGGGGGACATTCACCTGGCTCTCCACGGGACCGGTTGTAATAATCAAGGGTATCATAACAGCTGTGGACTACGTAAACATTACTACGGACCACCACCTTCATACCTGCATGCCTAACGTCACCCCCGACGGCGATGCATCTTCCATTACGGTGACTGACTGTCATAACGTCAGACTCGTGCTACAGTGGTTTAAGGAGCATAGGTATTTCGCCACCTGATTCGCCCACCGATGGAATAGATCTGGGACACTGCTGGCCATCAGCTCCAGGTCCACAAACCACCGACCTGTAACTTACGGGAACTGTAGAGCGTGTGCGTAGATATCTGGTACCATATATCTAGCAAGGCCGTGTCGCGTCCATGCCACACAGGCTCCTTGCTGTACTACTTCCCATGTGTAGACCAACACACTATAAAGCAGGTGATCATAACGTCAACAGTGACAGGCGAAATACCCGCAGACTTCTAGAACACTGTGGCCCTAATACTTACAGTTCCAAAGAAAGCAGATGCTCCAGACGTTAATATTACCGGACCCTCAGTTTAACAAGTCACGCTTGCAAAATAGCGTAAAGTGAAGTTCCGTGTTCTGAAGCTATACAGGCCAATAGGCCCAACCGAACGTCGTAACACCCTCTGCTAATGACGTCATTGGATGCGGTATTGAGGGCCATGTGGTCAACACACCGGTGTCTCCGCCTTTGCCGGGTTTCTGTGGTTGCAAAATGTCGACGCTTATTATTTAAGGAAGAATTCAAAAAATGGAGAAACTGACCTCGTAGAAGGTTACTATAGTTCTCAAAAAATGTAGGAACACGCAAAATGATGCTAAAATTATGACAGCTCTCAGCAGATATATTGAAGAAAGACAAACCTTAGCTTAGAGCATTTCTGGATTTAGAGAAAACTTTTCGCAATGTTGACTGGAGGACACTGATATTGTAAAGGTAGCTGGGATAATTTATACACGGAGTCAAAGTTTATCTATAACTTGAACAGAAACCCGACATCAGTTGTAAGAGTTGAAGGTCATGAAGTGAAGCAGTAGTAGACGAGGGAATGAGACAGTTTTGTTGTCTATTCCCGATGTTATTGAATCTGTTCATTGAGCAAGCCGTAAATATAAAATCCCAAGATAAATATGGGAAGAGAATTAAATTTCAGGGAGAAGAGATAAAATCTTTGAGATTTGCTATTGCCATCGAAATTCTGTCGGAGACGGCTAAGAGAGTGGAACAGTAGTTAAACAGAACTAAAGTAAAACGCGGGTAAAGGAATGTAATCTAACGAGGCGATGTTGATGGAATTATATTAGGGATTGAGACACTAGAAGTGCTAGATGAGTGTCGGTATATGGAAAGTAAAATAAGTGACGACGGCCGAAGTAGAGAGGGTATGAAATGATTTCTGGGAATAACAAGTAAAGCGTTTCCGAGTGAGACAAATTTGTTAACATCGAATGCAAATGTGGAGATATGTTATTTGTCTGGAGTGGACGATAAACTGTTTAGACAAGAGAATAGAAATGTGGTGCCTCAGAGAAATGTTAAAAATTAAATTGGCAAGCTGAATAACTTAATCTAATTAGGAAATAAGAAACGTACACCTCAACTTAACTAAAAGAAGAGCTCGGTTGATAGAGGACATTATAAAACATCAAGATTTCTTAATTGTAGAGGGAGACCATGTATGTGTACTAGAATCAGATTCAAATGGATGCAGATTGCAGTAGCTTTGCAAGAAAGTAGATATTTTCACAGGATAAAGAAGCGTAGAGTACAGATCAAACAAGTCTTCGGACTGAAAACCACAACACAAAGAAGAAGGCAACGGTCTTCAAAATTACTCAGCGCAACCAAACAGCACCCTACTGGAAATCCTTTGTCTCTTTGTTAAAGATGAGGTTTCTCTTGCCAAATGTGCACTTTGAGGCCAAAATATATGTATTACTATTTTGAACGTCCGGTCTCCTCTCAAGTACGTTTCATTCATTTGCCCTCTAGAAGACTTGCGTGGTTTTCGTCAGTTATTATGTTACCTGGTAGGATGTGATCAAGCCGTAGACCACAGTTGTACATACCAGAAACGTTTCCAGCAGATCGCGTCGATTTTACCACCGTTGTTGCAGGGCCACTAGTTTTCAGTCACTCTCATTGCAAAATGGTTCAAATGGCTCTGAGCACTATGGGACTTAACATCTGTGATCATCAGTCCCGTAGAACTTAGAACTACTTAAACCTAACTAACCTAAGGACATCACACACATCCATGGCCGAGGCAGGATTCGAACCTGCGACCGTAACGCGGTTCCAGACTGAAGCGCCCAGAACCGCACAGCAACACCGGCCGGCTCTCTCACTGCAGTTTTGTTTGACCAGAAGAGGTGGACAAACACGCCATTCACAATAAAAATGAGTGGAGAAAACAAGTTAGATCTCTTCTAGAAGAAAGAAAAAAAAACAATTTGCTGAAATTAGGTCTAACGCTTCGTTTTGCTCTGCCTTCCACTAGTACGACACCCAACTTGCATTCTCATGATCAACTCTCCATAAGAATGTACCGTGTACTTTTTATATTTATTTGGAGTTAGCTATGCGAAATTGTGCTTTTTTCCATGTTCCCATCTGTGGTTGCACTTTTGGTATGCTCTTAACGTGGTTCGTCACCAAGAGAACATGGCCACGTTTAAATTCAGCCACGTATTTCGTAACTACGAAGAAAGGCGCCGCAGCTCTTCATAATATTCACTGTGACAACAGTACGTCCAAATCGAAGAATTTTACGACGCCACAGTGTTCTAGGTTATACGTTGCATTACACGACTACTTTATATGGCCTAACCTACTAAACAACAACCATAGCTGTAGAAGGATTAATATGTAGCATCCAGTCAGCTGTATCCTCCAGGGACCTGATAGAAATATTCTTGATTAACATAATCAGCACTATTATTAACGCAGTGGTATGCTGATAAGTCATGCCTCCAAATTGTGTTATTCTGTACTCAGTATTGACTGAGATATTATATATCACGCATATTATTCGGTTGACTTTTCCACTTCGCTGACACGTACTACAACCTTCTGTCGCTAGAGGACTCAGCATTGTAGCACGTAACATGACGGTGTGTAACGCAACTATGTCGGTGCGTGAGAGACTCTCAGAAAAGTTAAAGGACGGATTCGGAAGTTCATCCACAATCGAGCACTCTTTCGTCACCAATATAATGCCAGGCTGCACACACGCGCTGCGGCATCTGCAGCAATGTGGCACCTTGGATTCACTGTCTTCGATCATCCTCCACAGTCCTAACTTGGCCCCATCCGATTTTCATATGTTTCTAAAACTTCAAGTATACCTTCGAGGGTCCGCAGCTCGTGGTCGTGCGGTAGCGTTCTCGCTTCCCGCGCCCGGGTTCCCGGGTTCGATTCCCAGCGGGGTCAGGGATTTTCTCTGCCTCTTGATGACTGGGTGTTGTGTGATGGCCTTAGGTTAGTTATGTTTAAGTAGTTCTAAGTTCTAGGGGACTGATGACCATATGACCATAGATGTTAAGTCCCATAGCGCTCAGAGGCATTTGAACCATACCTTCGAGGGTTTCATCCTGATTATGATGAAGCGGAGCAAGCAGAGGTGGCTCCGTCAACGTGGTCAAATATTCTATAGTGGTGGTTTCGATAAAGTAGTCTCTCGTTGGGGAAATATACCAGGGTGACTATGTTGAGAAATACATAAGTAGACATGAAGAATAAGGATGTAGAATGTTAATAAAGTTAATTTGATCTAGAAAGCTTAAAGAGTTTTCACATTAAAAATTCTAATTACTTTTTAGCACACCCTCGTACATTAGGCAAAACCCGAAAAGCAAAGTGCCAATAAGTTATACCACAACAAGAAGAGCAAAAATTTTACATTAGTGCAGATAATTAGAAGCGGCGTATCACACCTACCTGGGCAGCGTCCTTTTCTACGCAGACAGACAGTTGTTGGGTACTGTAATGCCTATCAAGCGAGGTTTTCAATTCGAACGCGCTTGCGCTTTCGTGTATTCGTTGCGTCACTAGAATCTAGTAGTAGCAGTCACAATGCTCAGATACGGCGTTACGTGGAATATTAATAATTACAAAATGTGACATTACTGTAAACACAGGAAATATGATGAGGGAAAGGAATATGTAAGCTCCCATCCGCACTCTCCTGTATTTCAGGGCATAATAGTGATCGCAAGTTTAAGGCATTCAGAATAAATTTAGACAGGAAAGAGGAGAGGGGAGGATGGGTTTTAACTCACGTACAGAGAAGCAAAAAATACTATTTACTGTGTTTTCACTAGCGTTCTGAGCTGTTCGCCTTAAACACAAAAAACATTTAAATGAAACTCCGTATTTGGAAATTACTGCTTTCGTATCGTTCACACGAGATTAACTTTAAGCCGGCGAGCCCCTTGAAATCGAATCTCCACCTTCTTTATTACCGCCTGTTCATCTTTATAACCTGTTCAAGATGACACAGAGTAAAGTATAGAAGTATTTCAGAAACTAATAAGATTAAACATAACACTAGCAAAACATCGATGGCTAAAACATAAATGTGTCAAAACAGAACTGCAAAAATAGTACGACCTATTTAACTAACGAAAGAAGTGGGAACAAATCGCTGATACGTATAGGAAGAGAATAGCAAGCGTAATAATCAACCAGGACAACGAGAGTTTTCAACGACAAAGACAAAAAATTATTCTTCAGAAAAATGTTTGGTTAATCTATTTTGCAACGACAGGCCGCTATATATATATATATATATATGGTTGGCTTTGGCGAGTGACGTAAAAAACATGCGACAAACGAATATTATGCCCAATGTGACGTCATATCTGTGTGGATCTCTTCGTCTTAATAATCAGAAACATGATATAAAAAAAAGATTAACAACGCTGGAAAGATCACATTGGATTTCGAGTATTGTAATGAATGAAATAGTTTTTAGAACGAAAAAGGAATCGTAAAATCACGCACTATCGCTATAATGGACGCCATAACGTAAAATATGAAGTGGAAAGAAATGATTCTGGTAAAAATGGAAACTACTCGAAAATACATTTCGGCTATATATATATATATATATATATATATATATATATATATATATATATATATATATATATATATATATCATTTCATTATGAATTTACAAAAACTGTCGATGAGCTGTTTAACACTAAATCGGTTCATAGCCGAGACTGCAACTACTAGCATCTACTGAAAGCACCATAAACAACCAGAGTAAAAAATTCACATTAATTTTCTGGAAATACAGTCCATGTAACTGAAAAAAAACTTGCTACTAAACGAAAGATTCAAAACTATCACACAAATCTAATACAGCTACAGGCTCAGCTACTTTTCCAAAATCTGCTACTGCTGATAATGGCTTCCATGGTTCTCGAAAATAATATTTGCTCGCGAGTAACCGTAGTTCATATCACAATTGGAAACAGCGAAGTATTTATAATAAATAATTCTTTGTATTTCGAGTCATATTCGGAACTAATTCAAACAAGCGTCGCATCGTACAAACACATAAGTTTAAATCGTTTGTATGCTGTAAGCCAATGGCAATACTCATTCGTAGATAATATCAGCTGCAGTTTTCTACTAATAATTCGGAACTGAACCACGTTGTCCAAATATTTAGCAAAGTCGTAAATACAAGTAGGATATTGCGAAGAACATCGTATGTCACGATATACGATACAGACCAACCACACACCGTACATTCGTGTTTGTATTCGTTTCCTTCGACGAAATTTGCACTGTACACCTAACACAGATCTTTTGCTACACTACTGGTGAGACTCTTAACACATGTAGTTTCCTTGATTTTAACGAGAAAATTGTTGAATTATAACCTAACGTAGACCTCAGGCTACGCTACAGAACAGTGTGCCATCACAGTCACCTACTCCACTTTTTCATCTCACTTCCAAATCGTTACATTCTATCCTAACCTAGACCTCAAGCTGAACCACCCCATTATCGTGACATTAAGTTGTTCTACTGACTCACGAGATAACCACTCTCACAGAAATTCGGAGATTCTTCAATAATTCCAAAAAAAACTTCTCTTTCCACTTCACCTCCTCCCCGACATGTACCTAATTGCTGTCTACGAATTCGCTAACACCAACATCAAACAATAGCCAACATCAGCACACAGTGCAAGAACCACCACACAGCAAGTCACTACTAGAGCGAACTAGTATAGAAATTAAAATTACGGCAATTAGGGTACGCACCAGTACTTGCCAATAGTAGATTAGGATCCCCAGTCGGTTTACGTCCAAGACATCAAGGTTATCTATGAACTATTTAAAAAATAATTCTAATACTTTAAACCCAAATATGAAAATAAAATTAACGAAATGAAAGTAATTTCAAGAATTAAAGTAAAAAAACTAAAAACGCACATCCATTTCAAAACGGAAGCTTCACTCTTGGCGCATACATCTGCCTCACACCTTCCAAGAAAACCTCAAACAAGCACCAATTTTGTCGCTCATTCTTTCTCCAGACATACCCATCTAAATGGATCTGGAGTACTGAAATTTTCCTTTTCCTTCTCCCAATAATACTGTTTATTATCCCCCAACCCCTCTCACTTGTGTTTGTGCATGTACCTGTTTTTTTGCCCCTAAATTCAATGGAAGCCCACGGATATAAATATAGCAATCACAACCGATTGGATTTAGTATTTAGCACCAAGCTCATGACTATTTCTGAAACATCCAGCAGATAATGTAAAAGGATAGTGAGATCGTCAGAGAAAGGGAGGTGATAATTTAACTGAATTAGTGCTTGGGATTCTGCCTTGGGCAGTACTTGGCTAGTGCACATTCTAGTGCTTGCGTAGCCTTCTGATCTCTATTCTCTGAATTCCTCTTATGATCATTCAAAAATTTTATTTCAGACAGAGTGTGGTTGGAATAATAATAACGACACAAAGGGATCTGATTTTAGATGACAACGTAATTTATTTAACTTGGAAACAAACAAGCAACATCATGAAACCTTTCTGGGGGCTTAGAATATGTCCGTGTATTTTACGCTGTTGCAGCTATTGAAACATTTTTACACGATACTGAGCGGGGAAAGGCGTAGAAAATTGGGACGGCGTGTGGTCTATCTGCTCTGACTCATAAATGTTCGTCCGCATGCCCTACTAAGTGGCAACAAGGTCGAGAACTTCAACCAAAAACAACAAGATTGAAAATACACCTGAGATAATGAAAGGAAGGCACATCACGATAAACTGACGGAGGAGAAACAATTGCAAATGAACACCAAATAGTCTCGCATAACAGGAGCCACGTCACTTCAGAAGAAAAGACCCTAAGTCAAAAACGGGATAAAATTAAGACCCTGTCTTATCTTCTTCTTTTCCTGGTGCCTTTGTCCAACAGCGTCGCAGGGTCGGCATGGTTCTGGTCAGATTTGGCAGGGTTAATTGAAGGGGTGGCCGGATGCCCTTCCTGTCGCCACACACCCTGTCCTGTAACAGCGATAATAAACCTCTGAAGAGAAGAAATAATTAAACTTAGCCATTAAATAAATCATTCTAATGCCTTTTTCCCGATTATTCGACACAGGCGTTCTAAGGAAAGTCCGGTCGGTTAACTGTCTTCTGGAATAGTGAGGATGGAAGACCCAGAGGCCCTCTCCCTGTCCAGCGCGAGTGGTGGGGGAACCGAACCAGTGCCCATGACCAGCCTCTGCACACCAAACCATTAGCTTTTAGCTCATATATGGCTTAACTACACTGTTCCCGTTCTTTGTCTCACCCAGTTTGAACTTAGTTTGGTACAAGACCGAAATTCCCTCTACACCTTTGGTTCGTCTGTTACCACATTCAAAACCATTCATGCTGGACTTCAAACTGTAAGAAAGACTGGGAGAGGGAGGAAGGACACAAGACGTGCACAACAAGAAATAAAAGAAGCAAACAACTATATTAATTCCCAAAGTCATCTGACGGAGCTGAAATGTCAGAACACAACCACCTGCAAAGCTGAATTTACAGCCACAACAAGGAAATCTGTGTATAGAGACCTATTGTACCGTTCTAACTGTCGTCACATTTAAAAATCTGCGATACAAGACCTAACATCTACGCCTCGGAAGACTGCAAAATATTACTGTTTTCACGTGTGGAGTGCCAAACAAGATTGTTGGGCTATGGAAAGAGATACTGTTTCTCCTATGCTACGCAGTAGGTAAGTATAATTTCTGTAAATGTGAACGAAAGTGTAAAACACCGCTCAATGCTACAACTGAGGTTAAATGTTCACCGCTAGTGCACCACGAGATATATCTTCTGTTCTATCCGTTGGTTTCCAAAAATGCCTATCATGTGAATGTCGCAAATGCGACTCGAGAAAGTACATCAATGAAATTCACCTGTTGAAGATATTATCACGCAATAAGACAGTGAAATTTCTGTATTATCCAATCGGCCAAAGTCGCCGAGAAACAGATCATTTCGTGGCAGCTATTTCGCAGCGCGTATGTAAGCGTGTAGAGGCAGTTTTAGTTCCGAATATGGTATATATTTACATTCTTCTGTTCCTTTTTTTGCAATTTAAGTTCTGACTTAAATCTATGTTAACAGACAAAAAATGTTATCTACAGTAACATTCCATACCTACAGTACTCCGAGGCGTTAGAGAAGCAGTACTGTAGTACTTACTGATGTTACGGCTATAAGCAGAAACTGCACCATCCACTCGTCACTAACAATTACCCATACACAAAATGCTTGCCTACTTTTCTTTATTTGAATCCCGAGGGTGCAACAAATGCTTATTGGTGTAGTTGTAATATCCCTGTTCAAAGTTCGAATGTCACACAAGTGTGTATACGTGTAGAACACCAAATTGTATGGAACCTATGCTATAGTTACTCTTCCGACTGTGTATAATTTCTCTACTACGTATACATGTCATTGGCGTTCCAATGCAATAATTATTGGCATATTGGAATGAGAAGATCAAATATATTGTTTATTTTTATTTTACTCGTCTAGTTCCGTAGGATCATATTGAGGAGCAAATCTCCATGGTCGTGGAACATCTCAGCACATGAAATTACAACATAAAAGTAATAATAGAGGAAATAAAATGTTTATGAATCCTGAAAAAACGATATGCTGTAAGTTTATATAAATATAATCAACAATGTAATACAGGAATCAGCTTAATTTTTCTAGGAACTGCTCGGCAGAACAGGAGTAACCCATCAGGAAACTCTTCAGTTTCTATTTGAAAGCGCGTGGACTACTGCTAAGATTTTTGAATTCTTGTGGTAGCTTATTGCAAATGAATGCAGCAGAATACTGTACATCTTTTTGCACAAGTCAAGCAGGTTTGATCCAAATGCAGATTGGACTTCTGCCTAGTATTAACTGTGTGAAAGCTGCTAATTCTTGGGAATAAGCTGGCAGTGTTAACAAGAAACGACATTAAAGAATATATGGGTTGAGAGGCCAATGTCAGTATACCCTGACTAATGAAAAGGGGTAGACAAGGGGTTCGCGGAGTTACACCACTTTTTGTCCGAGCCGCCCGTTTCCGAGCCAACGTCATAAGCGAATGAAAAAAAATAGCAAAGTAGACTAATTTTCATGTCGCACTACCAGTTACACTAGATATAGCTCTAATAGTAAAAATGGCATCATTAAGTCTTTGAACAAGATCCTGAACATGGGCTTTCCATGACAGTTTACTATCTCAATACCTAAAAATTTGAACTGTTCAGTCTCACTTACATTCCATTCTGTGTAACTAGAACGTCAGATTTTGTTAAATTGTGTCTTAGAAACGGAGTCTTACTGTTATTTAGCGTCAGTTTATTTTTTTACAAGCCATTAACTTACGTCTCGAACTGCAGTATTTGAAACAGTGCCAGCGTTGCATGCAACATACTTTACTACCAATCGGCCAACAGAAATACTTAAGAATCACCTGTAATACTAGAAGGCATATGATTTATATAAATAAGGAATAGGAGGGGCCCAGCACTGATCCCTGGGGCGCCCCGCATTAAACTGTGCTCGCTTGGACTCCACATCAGAGCCATCCTCAGTACAGTGGAGAATGGACTTTTGCTATATTTTCCTAAAATAAGAGATGAACCAATTGTGAGCTACTCCTAGTATTCCATAATGGTCCAACTTCTAGAGAAATACTTAGTGATCAACATCATCAAACGCCTTAGTTAAATCAGAAAAGATGGCCAGCTTTCGAAACCTTTCGTTTACTCCATTAAGTATCTTGCAGAGCAAAAAGAGTACAGCATCTTCAGTTGTTAAACCACTTCTAAAAGCAAAATGTACATTTGACAGCAAATTACGTGAAAGGAAATTGTCGAGTATCCTTATAAACACAGCCTTTTCGATAACTTTAGCAAACACTGATGGCATAGAAATAGTTCCAGGATTGTCTGCATTATCCCTTTCTCCCATTTTCTAGAGTGGCTTTACTACTGAGCAATTTAATCGTTCAGGAGTCTGAGCATTTCTAAAGGAAAAATTACAAATATTGCTAAATGCAGGGTTAACATGCGCAGCACAGTACTTTAGTACTCTGTTAAGAACTCCATCACATCCATGAGACTCCTTAGTCTACGGCACACAGCGTAAGATGGCTTTTGCAGAATAGACGTAGAAACTGATGTGGATAATCACTGAGATCATCACCTTGTAACTCGCCTACCCCTCCAGTATACAATCAATCGACCGTTATTCAAATGTGCCTAAATTTCGAACAAGGGATCAGTTCCGAACAACATGAAACACAGTGATGCAAACAAGTTCACTACTAGTCGTTTTGATGGCAAAAAACTACGCTGCTATAATAACGACAGGAAACGAAACTGTGCAGTTATGTTGATTAATTTTGATTAGTTTGCTGAGTTTATTATTAATTATGAAATTGAAATGTACCCAGTCTGTAAGTATTAAATGAAATACTACGAGCGCCAGTCTGTTTAAGGACACTAGTTTTGAAATTGACTGCGTTTATTGAAATTGAACTTACATAACAGTTAATGAAACGTACATGGACGACAATGGACGACAATAGTCATTACTTGTGAGGGAGCACGATTGATTTTTCAAACGAATATGAGGTTTTGAATAGTTAATTCCATTACACTGATTACTATAGAATCATTTAAAACAAAAATCGTTTATCAAATGGTTTGAATTTCCTAGTCAAACGAAATATAGTTGTCAAAAATGATACAATTAAATTAGAAAATTGACATAATGATTTAAGTTTGCTTGTAAAATCGATCTTCTCATGGGAAAAGAAAAAATTAACTTTCACTTTCTGGTACTTTCACTATCTTCATATTACAGTCTCTTTCTGTTTGAATAACAGGACACACTGTTATTACAGTGACAGGAAAAGGATCATACTGTTAATAATAGTGACGCGTGAAAAGTCTTAACACAGGAAAGGCGTAAGATTACACAAGCACAGTATTTTTAGTGAACTGTTTCTACGAAATAACAGATCTCCTGTACTTGTACATATCTGAAATGGTACAACCTTACTGTGAACTGGAGCTGATTTTGGTGCGACGAAATAATTTGCCGATAAACACTTTATGCCCTGGTATCGACATGTCCCCTGTTTAATGCCCTTTCCAGCTGGGCGGTGAAATTGCGCTGCAGTGCCACAAATTCATCCACCGGCCGCCAAAGTCCGTCGATACCTGTAATTTTTGACCAATTTACATAACTCCTTCGTGATGTTTTTTTCTTAAAGTGTACTTATGTACTCGCAGTTACTGCCTCTCGTCAATATTTGAGAGCTAACACACTTTAGAATGAAACCATTCAGTACAGATAGTAATAATTCTAGCTTGGTACGAATGATGTAATACGCCTGACAGGCAAACGCTCTGCCTGCCCTTCACATTCACAGTACCTTATCATATATTTTGTCACCACGTCGTCCATGTGCAATTACCTGGGCACGCTCTTACAGTCACTATGTGTCGACCTCTTTTGCTGTTAACTGCCGATTCTTCATTGTGCTCTGTCTCTCGTACCATAGATGCTAGTACCATTCACACTATATCTTTGGATTCCACACAATGCAAAGTCCCTGAGACTGCCAGGGTGTCTACTTACAACATTTACAAAACTGCTTTCGATAGGTTGTATGAATATCATTTCACAATATTTCAATTAATTAGCATTAACAAAAAAACCTACATTTAAGATCAAAGAATAACACAGAAAAATACAAAAAAATATAGGACTAATCATGTTATCTTCTATCAAACGATTTGTTTGTAGAAGCTGCCAATGTGAGAATAATCCTGGATTTCAAATAGCCGCAACTGGAAAATAGTTGAAAACAGAGGACTATAATGCTACTTGCACTTCAAAGCTGTTAAAATTATTGAATTTTATCTATGTGTAGTCACATGAGAGGCTATGGGATCAGAAACAATTTCTTTCGAGAAGAGAGTTGGATCATTAAGACGAACTGCTGTTGTTACCTCCTGGAAACTGTCAGGAGATTACCCTTGTCAGGAGGTTACCATTGTTTAGGCAGCCTCTATAAACTGGCTAATGCAGGGTAATGAAAATAACCTTATGTATAGGTCAATTGGTGAGTGTACTGTGATATGTGTAAATCAGGAAGAAAATAATTCCTTATGAAGTGCTGTTTTTACGCCCTAATTATAATCAAGGATAAATGTAGGACGACAACTCCTTGAACATGACTTGTTAGAGGGATATGACATGATTTGGGCATTCAAGATATATTCCAGGAACAGCTAATGTGATTTAAATACAACATTACATTCGCCGTTTCTATTCCCCTGCAGCACAGAAAAGTTAACAAATTTTGGCTGAGTGATGGGATGTGGGTTACATGTGGGTGAAAATCGTTTTACTAAGTGGTTTTGGAAAACAGCACAGTTGTAAAGGATAGTAGATAGGAAACATGTCGATACCAGGGTATAGTGAATTTCATTGCATGTACTCAGTTCGACAATAACTATGCCTTGCAGACAGGCCCGTAAACAATATTCGCAGCTATCAGCCTTTGAGAGACTGTATGTAGTTGGGCTCAAAGAAGCCGACTGGAGTAATCGGTGATCTCTCGACATTTCAATATGACTGATACCACTATCCACCGATGCTGGCAGGAATGGGTGAACCGTGGCCGAAAAAAAGCGTCAAGAAGGAAGCGGTCGACCTAGACAGACGACGGAAGGAGAATACCGAGCAACCTCCAGAGAGGCAATCAGAACCCCGGTTCATCAGTATCATCGATCCGCAACTGGGCGCTTCAGAGAAAATTAACAGGTAGCTCTCACAGAGAGGATCGCCCTTTGCGCCGACAACCAGTGAGCTCTGAACACGAACAACCCCTTTTGCAATGGTGTTAGGTACATTCGGTCTAGAATATCACTGACTGGAATAGAATTGTCTTTTTAGGTACCGCTTCGAACTGATCCCCAATAACAAGTGAAGACATGTCTGGAGACGTGGGATATCTACCTGACTGCCGCCCAGCATATTGCTCGACAACCAGCTGTGGTGCTTTGTGGTGGCCTTTCATTTCATAGTAGGACACCTTTGCTTGTCAGCCGCGGCACCCTTAAAGCACAGCGTTACATCGCCGATATTGTACGCCCCGTTCCGTGGCCATTCATGGCAAGCCATCCTGGGCTTACATTTCAGCAAGATAACGGTCGCCCGCACAGGGCGAGTGTTTCTACTGCTTGTCTTCATGCTTGCCAAACCCCAATTTGGCCAGCGAGGCCAGGTGAGAACGTTCAGAGCATTATGGACAGCGCCCCCGACCAGCTCTGGAATTTGACGCTCTAAGACGCGAATTGGACAGAATTCGTCACGATATCCCTCAAGACGACATCCAACAACTTTATTAATCAGTGCCAAGCTGAATAAGTGCTTGTATAATGGCCATAGGTGGACCAATGCGTTATTTATTTGCTTCATTTGTGAAGCACCTTCTCTTGAATAAATCATACGACTTTATTTACGTATTGAGAGGATATGTGTGACTGAAATTACCGTATTATTAATGACTGCTACGTAAGGTACAGAGTGCTTGTTTTGTAGCAGACTACTCCTAGGAATCGTTTCACGCCCGGAAGGACGGAACGTAACTGTCGTAGGAAGTTGAAATACACATATCAAAAATAGTTTTGCATCATCCCGGTTCCCAGAAGTCCTGAAGATACATGTTGACTGTGGATACTGTATCACAGACACAGCCCCTTTGACTGTTCAGAGATGTCAATAAACCCGCCCAAAGACGTAAACAACCATGCATGAGCTGCGCCGATTAGACGGAGGGGGTCCTACAGCCGATCAGTTTCAGTCATCCCACCACAAAGGAGGTACACGGCACGTGTTGTCTGTAGTTCAACCATGCCTAGGTGGTCAGTACCGCGGTTCGTTGTTACTGTGTGACAGTAAGGGATCTCAACAAGGGAAGAGTCCAGGCGTCTCCGAGTGAACCAAAGCGATGTTGTTAGGACGTGGAGGAGACACAGAGAGGCAGGAACTGTCGGTGACATGCCTTGCTCAGACCGCCCAAGTGCTACTACTGCAGTGGATGACCGACACCTACGGATTATGGCTCGGAGGAACCCTGACAGCGACGCCACCATGTTGAATAATGCTTTTCGTGCAGCCACAGGACATCGTGTTATGACTCAAACTGTGCGCGACAGGCTGAATGATGCGCAACTTCACTCCCGACGTCATTAGCTAGGTCATCATAGCAACCACGACACCAAGCAGTGCGGTACAAATGGGCCTAACAACATGCCGAATGGACCGCTCAGGATTGGCCTCACGTTCTCTTCACCGATGATTGTCGTATATGCCTTCAACCAGACAATCGTCGGAGACGTGTTTGGATGCAATCCGGTCAGGCTGAACGCCTTAGGCACACTGACCAGCGAGTGCAGCAAGGTGGAGGTTTCCTGCTGTTTTGGGGTGGCATTATGTGGGGCCGACGTAAGCCGCTGGTGGTCATGGAAGGCGCCGTAACAGCTGTACGATACGTGAATACTATCCTCTGACCGGTAGTACAACCATATCGGCAGTATATTGGCGAGGCATTCGTCTTCATCGATGACAATTCGCGCCCCCATCGTGCACATCTTGTGAATGATTTCCTTCAGGAAAACCACATCGCTCGAATAGAGTGGGCAGCATGTTCTCCAGACATGAAGCCTATCGCACATGCCTGGGATAGAATGAAAAAGGCTGTTTATGGACGATGTGACCCGCTAACCACTCTGTGGGATCTACGCTGAATCACCGTTGAGGAGTGTGACAATCTGGGCCAACAGTGCCATGATGAACTAGTGTGTAGTATGCCACGACGAATACAGGCATGCATCAGTGCAAGATGGCGTGCTACTGTGTATTAGAGATACCAGTATGAACAGAAATCTGGACCACCACCTCTCAAGGTCTCGCTGCATGGCGGAACAACATGCAATGTGCGGTTTTCATGAGCAATAAGAAGGGCGGAAATGATGTTCGTGTTTATCTCTATTCCAATTTTCTGTACAGGTTCCGGAACTCTCGGAACCGAGGCGATGCAAAACTTTTTTTGATTTATATAGTATCACGCAGTCAGATCTCATATAACTTTTGTACTGAAACATTTATAATATCACGGGATTTTTATGTTAGATCCCAAATAGGCTCCAACAAACAGAAAGTTTTTCTAGATTCTTTTGCGATATGTATGGAAACCGATGGTTGGTTCTCTCAACTATAGCCAATCATTCAGCACAACGGCAGACTCGCGTGGATAGCTACGGGTGATAAAGCGCTGCTTTCAGAACATGGAAATGCGCTTGCCCCGAATCTAATAAACCCAACGAATTAAGAATATGAGACAGTGAGCCAGCCAGCCTGGACGTGGTATTTGGGCGCTTGTTAACATCCTGTTAAGTGAACTGCCACCAAACTGTCGCCTCAGTTACACGATTAGCGAACATTCAGAAAACTTCATTTCACATATTAACACTACACGCACGTCTTTGGGGCACACGTATTCGTCTCGGGTTGGTTACATGATGGCGACAGGAAGGAAATCCAGCTACCTCTTGAACTGATCAAGCTGACCCTTCGACGTAACGGGACAAACGCACAAGAAAAAGAAGAAGAAAGAACAAGGATTGGCGAGCCATGGCATAGTGAAGATATGGACTGAGCCATCGCTGAGGTTAACACTTTCTTAATCCGTGCACTTTACTGTATCAAGGGCTAAATGGCTCTGAGCACTATGGGACTTAACATCTTAGGTCATCAGTCCCCTAGAACTTAGAACTACTTAAACCTAACTAACCTAAGGACATCACACAACACCCAGCCATCACGAGGCAGAGAAAATCCCTGACCCCGCCGGGAATCGAACCCGGGAACCCGGGCGTGGGAAGCGAGAACGCTACCGCACGACCGCGAGATGCGGGCTTTACTGTATCAAGGGTGATAATAGCGTTTATATATTTTTGTGATGTTTCCTTCAAAATATACTCGATCATGTGTTACGCCACTTTACGTAGCTAGTCAGTGCATCTCCTGTAACAAACAGTCTATCGACAAATGGAAACCCGACAAGAAGTAAGAGGAAGAAAGGATAAACAATGACTAGCGTCTTCCAACGGGGCCATTAAGGAATTTTATGCCACAACGCGTGGACTTTCCAATTCTGACAAGCCGCATTGTGCGCACTGACAAACTGTCGTTGGGTTACGCCGCGCCCATAGAACCGCTGGGAACCCCCGCGGCAGGAGAGCGAGAGGTGAGCTGCAATGATGCGCGGCGCACGTCTGGGTCCGCGTGGCACGGCCTGGCCGCGCGGTACTCCCGTCAACCCGCCTAGCACGAGGTACCGGCACGAAGTGGGTCTGGGCAGCTCTGGCGAACGGGCAGCTACAGGCCCACTGTGGCTACGTCCAGGGCAAACAGAAGGCGGGCGCCGGCGTTAGCTGCTCTCGCCCGCGACGAGCAGCTACTTTGTTGTGATCTTGTATAGAAACTGTGGCGGGCGAATGAGAGAAATCTCAGGAGTAACCGACGAATTAACTGATTTCGTGCACACGAGCGATACACGCCAAAACAGAAACAATAATTAATCGAAAAAGGCAGCAACATGGAAGGAAAATGTGCAAGTCTCATTCAAGAAGTATTAGTTACTTTAATTATCATAAAAACGGATGTACACGTGTATATATGTATGTATATATAAGCTGACGGAGCCGGCCGAAGTGGCCGTGCGGTTAAAGGCGCTGCAGTCTGGAACCGCAAGACCGCTACGGTCGCAGGTTCGAATCTTGCCTCGGGCATGGATGTTTGTGATGTCCTTAGGTTAGTTTGGTTTAACTAGTTCTAAGTTCTAGGGGACTAATGACCTCAGCAGTTGAGTCCCATAGTGCTCAGAGCCATTTGAACCATTTTAAGCTGACGGAAAACAAAATGACACCATCAAGAAGGAATTGTGCGACATAAACGAAAGTTGGTAGGCGTGTTTCTACATCTGAAAGATGATGTCTGTTGAGATTCCGCTTCAGTCGTATAAGAGTGGCGCCAGTAGGGCCACTATCAGGATGCAAATCAGGTTTGCTTTAAATACGCGCTGTAGCGGTCGTGAACGTTAGTTACCTTTGAGATTGAACGTGGTGAGTTGATATTAGTCAAGAATGCCTTTAAGGGGACCTATCTAACCCATGTTAATTTAGGCAAGTACTTGAGCCATTTCTGAAAAAAAACTATTTGATGCAGGACCTTAATACTTTTACTGTATGTTACATGATGCTAATAGAGTCAACTGTACTAAAATCTACGTTAGTCATTTTAGGGTTGTTAAGAAATACTTTTTTTAATTTATTAACAAAAATATTAAGTTTTTTCTGCAGAAAGTATTTTTGTGAACTTCCTAATGGGGGAATATTAATGAATGTAGTACCAGAGGTGGCTTTTTATGCTGTGCAGTCTCCGAAAATTTCATTCATGTATCTCTGATAGTTTCATATATAATGGGGCATATGAACTGAAAATTTTAGTTGGCGGGAAATTGACTTTAAGGAAAAAACTTTTCAAATTTAGTACTTACAGTTAATTAAAACTGTCCTGCTGCATATAATGGTCCTTCTTTGGCCTCTAACAGGTCTTCCAGCTTCTTTTTCACCTTCCTGGATGTTTGCTTTCTTGGCCATATTACGCAGACCTGTCGGCATCGGCAATCCTCATTTTATCGCATTGTTGCAGCCCAATGATCATATTTTCACCATGATTAATTCCTAGCTTTTCCAGTACCCAACACTTCCCAATATTACCACAACTGAATGTAATAATACCATCATGAACTCCTAGTTTCATTGCATGCATGCCTACAAATACAGTTTTAGGAAGGCGGTTCCAAATTATGCTGTTGAAACATTAATTTGGGTTCTGTGTCTGCCCATGCAGACATTCCCTTAGAAGATCAGGATGAGCCAAGTCTCTGAAAATAGGTTTAATTGCTGTAATAACATCAGCAGGAAGAAAATGCTGGTGAGAATGAGATTCTCCAGTTGCCCGAGCCCTATTGTATTTACACCACGAATTTCCTCCTGATGGACACAATCCATGAGATGGATTATCATCAGTAGAGGACTAATGGAAGAATATGGCCCAAACATCTCTCTTCATTGCCTCCAGACTTTCTTTATTTCTCCTAATTTCCTGCACATAGTATACCTGCAAGTTTTGTGATTCAGTTTTAGTTAAGCGACCCTGTCCGATCAACAATTTTCCATCTTCTAATTGAAAGCGTGTTGTTTACAAACAGCAGAAACAAAAGAATGCCGACCATTGCATTCCGAGGATAGCCAACACACTCGGGAGTAAAGAAAAATCCCTAACGTGCAATGTAGGGGATATAAAGATCTAAAATATATGCAGAAAATTGGGTGATAGAAAAGTGGGCGTGGCACATAAACACACGTGGTAATAAAATGCTCTTTAAATACAAAAAAAAAAAAATTTCAGCAAAATCCTTTTCATAGTACTTAAAGAAAACTTTATCGAAATACGATGAAAACCGAAAGTCGATTTTTTTCGACCTGAACCACGGTGTGGTCCCCTTAAGGCGAGGAAGGCGCCATTATCAACAGTCACTGACTTTGAGCCAGGTCGTTTAATAGGGCTACGCGAAGCTGGGTGTTACTTGCGCCATACTGCAGAAGGATTTGGCAGGAATGTAGTCTCTGTACGTGACAGGTGACAGCCGTGGCCACAAGAATGTACAGTCGCAAGAAGACCGGGTTCTGGAGGCCACGTAGTACTACCGAGAGGGAAGACCACTGTGCTCGGCGTATGGATCTGACACATCGTACTACAGCTCCAGTTTGAGCATCAGTTGACATCACGATGACCCAACGACCCGTTACAAATCGGTTACACGAAACACTCCAAGTAATAAACAGGCAGTAACAATTATAAAACAAACAAACACCGACACAACATACTAAACTCTAGTAATGAGGTAACGTGGCTTGGGAGGAGAAGGCTCGAAGAACTTTTATGCCGACGCTCCTCCTCCCCAACGACACATTGCATATTGTTTAAACTATACTGCACACAAGCAGTAATGTATTATTCGTCTTATTACGTGTAGACAGAAGTGTGTTCTCTTCCTTTCATAAGGCTACAATCATTGAATTTTATATATCAAATATATTTTCTGTATAAACTATGTATAAAACTAAAACTGTAATGCATTAAGTTATTAAAGAAGTGCTGTACTCAGGTAGCAATGAACTTCATCCTGTTTCTGCTAACAAATTTAAAACTGTAAGTGTGTTCTTCATGTAAAGCTAAAATTTATGAGTTGCACGTATCAAACGTTCAATTACAATTTAATCTGTATAATACCAGGGATATGTATCTAAGGTATCACACAGAATACACCACAACTACCCACAATAAGACAAACGAACTATTACTGGATATTATGTAGTGTTCTGACATACAACACTTCAGGTGATAAATCGATAAACACACAAAGACAAGAAACTTACATAAACACAAACCATTCCGGATGAGAATAGCTCGAGGTTCTACCGAGACCTTCTCGCTTGAAATAGGTAGAAATAGGTTGTGACCAACCAGAAAACTACTTTAGACTATTGATTGTCGACTCCATGGAGTGCTGTGTGCACAACGACCATATATGTTAAATTAAAAGGCAGGTCAGCGTTGGCCGTAATAGTGATGGTTTATTGATAGCAAAATCGACTTTTAATCACATAGTGATGATCTTCAGTGCTGTGGTGTACAAATTAAACTCATAGGCACTGGTATCAAGTTATCAGTACCCAAAACTGGGAAACGATCACAGTATGAGTTTAATTTGTACACCACAGCACTAAAGATGATCACTATGTGATTGAAAATCGATTTTGCTATCAATAAACCATCAATATTACGGCCAATGCTGACCTTCCTTTTATTTTTTTTACTTTACACTATATTACATATCCAAATATAGCATATTACTTCCCTCTACATATTGCAACTAATTTTCACCACACTTACTTTATTACTTTTTTTGACATTTGCATTACGTGAATTATATTGTCCTCAACTAAGCATAAGCAAATTATATAGAACCACTTTAACAATTATTAAGCATTCAATTCTCTGCAACCTTCGAGAATTTTTTTATATATTATGTTCTTTATATTATTTAAAAAATAGTAACAACTGAATACCAGTAAGACTGTAATAATAACAAGTATTTTCTGTTAGATTTAGAAGCATCCGACGCACCTTACATTTCAGGGTGGAGGATTACTCTGTACTGTTAATGAAATGAATAAATAAACATCAAGTACACCTACGAGCCAGACGTCCTCTAGCGCGCGTTTCACTGACCCTAGACATGCGTGTGATACTCAAAAAAATGGCTCTGAGCACTATGGGACTTAACATCTATGGTCATCAGTCCCCTAGAACTTAGAACTACTTAAACCTAACTAACCTAAGGACATCACACAACACCCAGTCATCACAAGGCAGAGAAAATCCCTGACCCCGCCGGGAATCGAACCCGGGAACCCGGGCGCGGGAAGCGAGAACGCTACCGCACGACCTGTGATACTCAGTTTCTATGAGGTGGCCGTGATTAGAAACTGTCATCAGGAACAAGAAGCAAATATTAGAAAAGGGGTAAGACAATGATGTGCCCTCTCTCCTCTTATATTCGATGCTTACATCCAGGAAGCTGTAGACCAAGGGAAGGAATCGGCGGGAGCGACCAAGGATATCACGCATTCAACACATCATGAATGACGTTGGATGTAACACATACGTGGAAATGAAGAGGAAGGCAAACAGAAGAGAGGAATGGCGCTCTGCTGCAAACCAATCTCAGGGCTGAACACTAAAAGAAGAAAGAAGAAGAAGACTACCGCCATTTGCGACTTCAATTGTGTCAAGTGAGAGCCCATTGGACGGCAGATGGAGGTTCAGCCAAAACAAGCGCTGTATCGTAGTAAGAGGTAAAGAGGTGAGTAAAGCGACGAGCGAGTGTGCAGGGGATTACCCAATGCATTACTACCAACGCCACGTCATCGTAACGCACCTGTGCTTAACAAACGATTGCGCCATGATCTAAGAGTGAAATTAAAAATTAAAATAACTTTTCCAAGTTTTATCAGTGTGTGTTTAAGTATATGAATGTTAACGTTGTAAAGTCTCAGTTTGATCAAAAGAATATGTTAGGCAAAATATACTACCTTAAGAACAAAAAACAGTGGGGCTGAATAATAAGACTAAAAAGCTAAAAATTGGTCAGAATACGCAAATGTATGCCACAATTAAAAGTTAGAGTCACAACTTGATCAGAGAAATGTTTTGGTCAAAATCGGTGAGTCAAGATAGTATACTCAGTGATAAAACAAAGCAGTAGGCTTTACCAGAAATATCGACTCTTAGACAATGTGTCTAATAGTGTTTTTTAAATACGACAGTATGCCATCTTAGGCACTGTATAACACTTAAAACACATGATAATGGTACTTTGAAGCCGAAATCATGATCGTGTAAATGTAACACTGCAAATAAAAAACAGGCTAATGGCGGTACTGACTTTAAAGAGACGCACCGTATGTGGTAATCCATTCTAGTGTCCTGGTTACATTGTCGCGACTGCGAAGCACAAGAACCAGGTCGTCTGCATATACTGTACAGCGAAATGTGACGTCACGTAAGGTGAGTCCGGTGAGGCGTTGACGGTGCCACAGAGGAGCGATTCCAGTGCCAGAGCGAAGAGTAAGGTCAACAGGGGGCAGCCTTGACACACCGATCAGAAAATCGGGGGGGCCTACGTAAGACGCCCGTTAACGAGCACCTAGGAGGTTGCCCCTCGAAGGAGCCGCATCACGACGTCTATGAATTGCTGTGGGTACTGTATGTGTTGGGGAACGGACGTTCGGTAAGGGTGATCCACTCGATCGAAAGCGTGGCTAAATCTAGTGATGCCAGCGCTCCCTGGATGCGGCGTGCTCTCGCTAGGACTATTATGTCACTGTATCGACACAGTGCTGTGTAGATTTTGTTAATACCCCGTAGGGAAGCCTGATCTGATGAGAGGACGTGAGACAGGTTCGGTCGTATACGGTTTGCTAATAGTCTGGTGAATATTTTCATATCGTAGTTAACGAGTGTTAGAGGGCGGTAATCATGTGTTCGAGCCCCACCTTTAGGCTTGTGAACCGGTATAATTATTCCTTCTACGAAAGTCGCGGGGAGCGGCACCAAGGCGAACATAAGCTCCCGACAGATGTCTGTCAACTTGGGAGCCAGTCAATATTGGAAAGTTCTATAAAACTCCACAGGGAGCCCGTCGGTGCCAGGAGACTTGTTCGCCGCTCCTTTACCTATGGCGTCGATAACTTCGTCTTCCGTAATGTTGTTCAACAATTCAGTTCGTAAATTCTGTGGGACGATGCCATAAACCAGTCGTCAGCCTCCTGTCACCGTCGTCGGGTCGGAACATTGACGAGAAGAAAGTCGTGCATAATGGTCGAAGAAGGCTGCACCAATATTGCGTTGTGTGGTGTTGTGACGAGTGTCCACAGTGGTGATGGCCTGTAAAAAAAAAAAAAAAAAAAAAAAAAAAAAAAAAAAAAAAAAAAAAAAAAAAAAGGTTCAAATGGCTCTGAGCACTATGGGACTCAACTGCTGAGGTCATTAGTCCCCTAGAACTTAGAACTAGTTAAACCTAACTAACCCAAGGACATCACAAACATCCATGCCCGAGGCAGGATTCGAATCTGCGACCGTAGCGGTCTTGCAGTTCCAGACTGCAGCGCCTTTAACCGCACGGCCACTTCGGCCGGCGATGGCCTGTATCAGCGCCCGTCTTCGCAGTTTAAGTTCTCGAATGACGTAGTACATTGTCGGTCGTTCCATTGTGAATCTGTCATGTGTTCGCGCTCGGACGATCGTCCCTTTGGGGTGTCGGCGCATGTGGACTACGATCTCTGCCTTCGCCCGCTGTACTGTCATCTGTCTTTCCGGTGTGGGTGGCAAATAGGCACATTCGCGAAGGATGGTGAAATAAAAATCGAGGGTCTGCCGCCATCGAGCAGCGGTCTCACGACCATACGTAATAAAGGTTCTCAGTAGGGCCGGTTTGGCGCAGTTTACCCACCAACTGATCGGTGTAGAATACGTCGGGAGGGGCAGACGCACGAACTCTTCGTGTCCTCGAAGGAGCGTCGACAGTCCGGAAAAGCGAGATGAGCAAGGTTTAATTCACCACATCCATTGGCGACAAAGGGTGACAGCACATATATAAGCCTCGTGGTCAGGAAAGGCTACTGGCCACACCTACGCGTCGCTCACTGTTGCTGCGAGAGAACTGGAGACGTAAATCCTCTCAATGCCACTAGACGAATGACTCGTGAAATGAATGTATCCAGGTCGATTTCCTCGGACATGTTCCCGTGTCTCTACCAGCTGGAGAACACTGATGAGTGTTCCAATTTCAGGGCACGGTGAATGGCGAGGCAGGTGATTTTTAAGTGCTTGGTTGCTATTGAAATAGCCCCCTAATACAAAGTCATCGAGCCAGCCCCGGAAAAGCGGTGCTACTCCTTCTGCGAAGAAGAGTGATCGGTCGCGACTACGATTCGTTCCGAAAGGGGCGTACACATTGATAAACTGGACGTTTAGCACCGTTACGGCCATTCCTCTTGCGTCGGGGAGATACCGTACTTCGTCCGCCTCCAGGCCCTCTCTGAGGAGAACTGCGACTCCACAGTTAGTTGGCGAGGCGTGGGACATGTGAGCCGTATAATCATACCCGGGAAATCGGTAACGAAGACTTCTTGGAGAACGACAATGTGAACGTCTGCTCCGTTCAGCATGTCTTGGAGCAGCGACAATTTCGTACGTGTCCGAATGCTACTAATGTTGATGGTGGCTAAGTGATAAGTCTGTAGATCGTCTCCAGCAATGGGGACCGCCGTCAGCATCGTCGTAAAAGTTGGGGCCTGTAATCTGCAGGCCGCGCCCGGGCCGTCATCTGTTGCTACTCGGGAGGGGCAGAGATGTGGGAGGAGAGACCCCTCTCGTCTTCAATATCGTCCGAATCTGCTTGTGGAGTCGATGGGCGGATTTCTGCATTCTCTGTGGACGCCGTAATGATGTCAGTCAATCCAGGACTTGCGACGGGTGTGCATTGTAACGCTTCCTGTATTCCAAGTGGTCTCTCGTTTTCCATGCGGTCAATCGTGTCACCCCTGCCCAATCGATGTGGAGGGGTGTGAACATAGGAGGTGGTGCCGCGTCATCCAATGGCATTTGTGTAACTCGATGCGTACATGACCCTCCTGGCCGCAACCAGAACAAGTACGAGGCTGTCCATCGCACATTACGATTGCGCGACGCCATTGAGGACCTGGTATGTCTCGAAGGTGTTCCATTTTTCAGCCACGTGGCTAATTTCCGCCCCATACGGGCGGAAAGCTGCGGTAACTACGTCCAGCGGCACTTCGAACGAGAGTTCGAAAACTCTTAGTGTGAGTAATCCTAGTCCTGCATGGTCAACGGTAACCGCCCCTATGTGACCATCGGAGTGTTTGAACTTGAGACTGTTCGCACATCTGCTCGCAACAGCGTGACATAACTCGTCATCGATCATCTTGACGTAAACTACGCTACTTGTAATGGATAGATGGACACCGATGATGTGTTGTGGTGGTATCTGAACTTCATTACGGATGAATCGTTCGATTTCAGAGGTTCGTGGTCTTGCGTGGTCGGGCTGGAAGCTGAGCTTGATGGTAGCTTTTCTATACGAATGAGCCATAACGACTCAATGTCAACGGACGCGAGTACTAGCTGCGGCAAGGATGTAAATAAACTACGCGCGCTGGCGACTCTGCGGACGGGACGTAAACAAGACGTCCTCGCCGCTCACCTGCCGAAAGCAGACTGCGTTAAATTTTGAATGCACGATGATTACCACTAGACCACGGGCTCACACTGTTAGGCAAGAATGTTAGCCATTACACCACCACAGCACTATAGCTAATATTGCCACACGGACTAATCTAGTCCAATGCCTTCCCTAACACAGACTTCAGTTCACATATTCAACTTATTTCCCACTTCTTAGATCACCGGTATTGGAATAGCACCCCAGCGTTGGACATAATGTGAAAATCTTGCCTGTACCTCAGGTGTAGGTGATCTATAGATCAGATATGATTAAATTTCCCTCGAGATATTCGATTCTCTTTTTTACCTACGATAATAATGGAAGGTCAAGAAATAAATTAAAATTTGTTCCTTGGATAATGTCATCGGTCCCTAAGCTTACTCACTACTTAATCTAACTTAAACTAACTTACGCTAAGGTAATTCCTTCTGAAGTGTGTTTTTACACCCTAATTTTAGTCATGGAATAATGTAGTACGACAACTCCTTAAACATGACTTGTTAGAGGGATATGACGTAGGGACTTGCGCTGAGGAGAAAGAGAGGATGAAACATGATTTGGGCATTCCACATATATTCCGGGACCGGCTAATGTGATTTAAATAGAACATTACATTCGCCGTTTCTATTCCCCTGCAGCACAGAAAATTCAACAAATATTGACTGAGTAATGGGATGAAAATCGTTTTACTAAGTGGTTTTGGAAAATAGCACAGTTCGAAATGATAGCAGATAGAAAACACGTCGATACCAGGGTATAAAGTGTTGGCGAATTTCATTGCATGTACTCAGTTCGACAATAACTATGCCTGCGTTTGAGAGACTGCGTGTAACTGGGTTCAAAGAAGCCGACTCGAATAATCGGTGAATCTCTCGACATTACAGTATGACTGATACCACTATCCACCGATGCTGGGAGGAATGGGTGAACAGTGGCCGAAAAAGAGCGTCTAGAAGGAAGCGGTCGACCTAGAGAGACGACGGAAGGAGAATACCGAGTAACCTCCAGAGAGGCACTCGGAACCCCGGTTCATCAGTACCATCGATCCGCAACTGGGCGCTTCAAAGAAATTTAATAGTTAGCTCACAGAAATGGTCTCCCCTTGCGCCGACTACCAGTGACATCTGAACACGAACAACCCCTTTTGCAATAGTGTTAGGTACATTAGATCTAGAGTATCACTGATTAGGACAAAATTGTCTTCAATTAAAAAAAATTAAAGAAATAAAGAAAAACTCTTTGAACTGATCCTCGATAACCAGTAAAGACGTGTGTGGATAGGTGGGATACCTACCTGACTGTCGCCCAGCATATTGCTCGACAACCAGCTGTGGTGGTCTGTGGTGGCCCTTCATTTCATAGTAGGACCCCTTTGCTTGTCATCCACGGCACCCTTAAAGCACAGCGGTACATCGCCGATATTGTACGCCCCGTTCCGTGGCCATTGATGGCAAGCCATCCTGGGCTTACATTTCAGCAAGATAACGGTCGCCCGCACAGGGCGAGAGTTTCTACTGCTTGTCTTCATGGTTGCCAAACCCCACCTTGATCAGCAAGCCCAAATGAGAACGTTCGGAGTATTATGGACTGGGCACCCGACCAACTCGTGATTTTGACGATCTAAGACGCGAATTGGACAGAATTTATCACTATATCCTTCAGGACGACATCCAAGAACTTTATTAATCAGTGCCAAGCGGAATACCTGCTTGTATAATGACCAGAGGTGAACCAACACGTTATTCATTTGCTTCATTCGTGAAGCACTTTCTCTTGAAATTTTATCATATCAGATCTATAGATCACCTACACCTGAGGTACAGGCATGATTTCCACATTATGTCCAACGCTGGGGTGCTATTCCAATACCGGTGATCTAAGAAGTGGGAAATAAGTTGAATATGTGAACTGAAGTCTGTTTTCGGGAAGGCATTGGACTAGGTTAGTCTGTGTGGCAATGTTAGCTATAGTGCTGTGGTGGTGCCTAACAGTGTGAGCCCGTGGTCTAGTGGTAATCATCGTGCATTCAGAATTTAACGCAGTCTGCTTTCGGCAGGTGAGCGGCGAGGACGTCTTGTTTACGTCCCGTCCGCAGAGTCGCCAGCGCGCGTAGTTTATTTACATCCTTGCCGCAGCTAGTACTCCCGTCCGTTGACATTGAGTCGCTATGGCTCATTCGTACAGAAAAGCTACCATCAAGATTAGCTTCCAGCCCGACCACGCAAGACCACGAACCTCTGAAATCGAACGATTCATCCGTAATGAAGTTCAGATACCACCACAGCTCATCATCGGTATCCATCTATTCATTTCAAGTAGCGTAGTTTACGTCAAGATGATCGATGACGAGTTATGTCACGCTGTTGCGAGCAGATGTGCGAACAGTCTCAAGTTCAAACACTCCGATTGTCACATCGGGGCGGTTACCGTTGACCATGCAGGACTAGGATTACGCACACTAAGAGTTTTCGAACTCCCGTTCGAAGTGCCGCTGGACGTAGTTACCGCAGCTTTCCGCCCGTATGGGGCGGTAATTAGCCACGTGGCTGATAAATGGAACACCTTCGAGAGATACCAGGTCCTCAACGGCGTCGCGCAATCGTAATGTACAATGGACAGCCTCTTACTTGTTCTGGTTGCAGCCAGGAGGGTCATGTACGCATCGAGTTACACAAATGCCATTGGATGACGCGGTACCACATCCTACATTCACGGTCCTCCACATAGATTGGGCAGGGGTGACACGATTGACCGCATGGGAAACGAGAGACCACTTGGAATACAGGAAGCGTTACAATGCACACCCGTCGCAAGTCCTGGATTGACTGACATCATTACGGCGTCCACAGAGAATGCAGAAATCCGCCCATCGACTCCACAAGCAGATTCGGACGATATTGAAGACGATTCCACGCCTGCTGTGGTGGATGAGGAGAGGGGTCTCTCCTCCCACATCTCTGCCCCTCCCGAGTAGCAACAGACGACGGCCCGGGCGCGGCCTGCAGATTACAGGCCCCAACTTTTACGACCATGCTGACGGCGGTCCCCATTGCTGGAGACGATCTACAGACTTATCGCTTAGCCACCGTCAACATTAATAGCATTCGGACACGTACGAAATTGTCGCTGCTCCAAGACATGCTGAACGCAGCAGACGTTCACATTGTCGTTCTCCAAGAAGTCTTCGTTACCGATTTCCCGGGTATGATTATACGGCTCACATGTCCCACGCCTTGTCAACTAACAGTGGAGTCGCAGTTCTCCTCAGGGAACGCCTGGAGGCGGACGAAGTACGATAGTTTAAGGACAACTCACACACCCATGCCCGAGGGAGGACTCGAACCTCCAACAGGGCGAGCTGCCCGGACAGTGAAAAGACGCCCTAGACCGTGCGGGTACCCCGCGCGGCGAAGTTGGGTGTCTTTGGTACTACGCAGGTATGCTAGGCAGCACAGCACTATCGCTAACATTGGTGCATGGACTACACTCGTCCAATGCCTTCCCGTCTATGATCTCAAACTTGTAGCGTCCTCATAGTACACGTTTCGCTCAGCAATGGGCCTCTTCAGATCTATTTTAAAAACACGTCCTAATGTAGTGGAGGAATGGTGGTATCGTCAAAAGATAAATGCAAAATCAGATCCATGTGTGACGATACTAAGCTGATTTTGTGATTATATTGTGACGATTGTCGGCCAGTGTGACCGAGTGGTTGTAGGTGCTTCAGCCTGGTACCGCACGACCACTACGGTCGCAGGTTCGAATCCTGTCTCGGGCATGGGCGTGTGTGATGTCCTTTGGTTAGTTAGGTTTAAGTAGTTCTAAGTTCTAGGGGAGTGATGACCTCAGATGTTAAGTCCCATAGTGCTCCGAGCCACTTGAATCTTTTCTTTTCTTTACTTTTTTTTTTTTTTTTTTTTTTTTTTTGACGATGCCACTGTTGCTCCACTATATTAGGACATGTTCTTAAAACAGGTCTAAACATGGTCATTGCTGACCGAAACAGGATGTCTGAGGAGGCTAATAAATGTGTGATCATAGACAGAAATAAAGTAATTTATTGTACACTGACCATTTCGGTTGAAGAGATCCCTGCCACGGTACAATGTTGTTCCCCCATGGTGATCTGGTATTCCAAGACGACAGAGTACCTGTTCACACAGCTCAGATCGCCCAGAAGTCCTTTGTCAGGTCAAGGATGAATTGTCGTATCTCTTCTGGTCATCATAATCTCTATATCTCACTGTTATTAATCCTTTGAGGTTTACTTGAGAGAGAGGTGCATGATGGCTATTGGCCTCCATCACTGATATCTTAACGGGCCTCTATTTTTCAGGAGAAATGGAATATGATTTCCAAGAATACTACAGTGGAGTTATCTTTACCCACTGAGAGACGACTGTAAGCTGTTCTGAATGCCAACAGGTTTCCTACAACGTATCAGGCATGGTAATGTGTTGTATTTGATGTTTCCATTTTTTTTTCCTACCCCTGGCGGTACCGGCCCGATTGACCGAGCTGTATGTAGGAAACCGCGTAAAAAGGCTATCCAGGCAGTCTGGCTCACCAGTCTGCATCGTTAATACGGTTCGGGGCAGGCTCTGGCTATGCGGACGGGTCGTACTACCACATGAATATTGTTGTGTAGAACATAGTTCAGCTGATGCAAAAATCTGCTTGCGTAAACTTAGACTTGACATTTGTGTTTCATTACTGCTCCTATGCAAATATTAGGTGTCTCAAATTTCCATTATGATTAAGACACCCTTAATAGGTTTGGAAACCTATGTCGATTGTACCAAAAAGTTACTTGCAACCGGTTGACTGTATAATTCCTATGTTTGAAAAAAGTTCCTGCAGAATGTTTGTTTGTTCTCCAGGTCAGCTGTCACCCACTCAACTTTCGCTCTGGTTAACGGGAATGGCACGCATCGCTTTGCCCTCGTGCTCCGATACGCTATTGTGCAGACCACGTTTCTTCGAAACTGGGACCAGTGGTCCACTTTCGCTTCCGCTATAAGCGGTTCAGCCGCCGGGTGGTTCGCGCCTGTTGAGAGGATGTTATGAAGGCCGCCCCTGTGAGAGACCCATTAGAACCACGTGTTGAGAGGCTCCCGCACGTAGCTCCAGGAACAGTTCCTGCGTGCAGAAATATTAAATAGAAAACAATGTAGAATTGCAAACAGGTTAAAGAAGTTTGTAATCAAAATAAAACTAATTACAGCACCCATCGAGTCTCATGAACACTCATGCTTCGTGACCTCATTAAAATCGAAATACAAGATTGAATTATTTACACCTGATACGGTTCTATGTAGATTAAAAAATTAGAGGAAAAGGCCAAGAGAAGGCCGACACCTCACGACGAAAACATATTTCTAGTGAATTATAGGCACTGTTCTTCTATGGCTCACTGACAATCACAATGTGGGAACCCATTAATGCGTAGCTGGGATCACGTAGTACAGGGCACCAAAGTAGTACTTTCTCTCTTTCGTCTTAGGACGTCGCAGACTGACGCAAGGCGCGGCACAGCCCAGGCAACGGAGCGTACAACGCCAGCCGCCATAGCTGGACAACGTTGATCAAAAAGTTAATTCCGTTAATGTGTTATTAAAATAGTTAGCTTCGTTAAACGTTAATGTGTTACTTTTCAGGAGATATCGGAAATTACAGTTAATCGTTAGTCGTAAACTTTATGTTTGAGGTGCAGTGAAATGAACAAGTGAATCAAACGTATTACCATTGCCTCAATAAAAATGCTTCCATTGGTAGGACATCGAAAATATACATAAAAACAGTTTAAGCATTCAATCATTTAGTTTTACAATTATTTAGTTATCAATGTTAAATCACAGGAGAATCAAAATACAGGGGAATCATATAGTATCTGACATAAGGTGTACATTTCCCTTCATGAACGTCAACAGGTTAGAGTTTTCAGCCAAGAGTGAGGCTTGTTTAGAAGGCAAAATGTCTTTGTCCACAGAAAAAATTCCGACTGCAGCACTCGAGGGTAAAGGGGTATTATATTTAACAAATAATTTATCAAAACCTATTCCCAAGAATTACGAATCGGTGAATGAGTCTTCTGATTTCATGTCCAGCCACATTTTGACTCGACTTTGGGTTTTACCTTTTACAGATGTTACTGCTAGGCTTCTCTTTGCATTGAATGGTAGACGTAAAAAAGAATCTTCTTCTTCTTCCTTATTGCTGCCAGCAGCGCCGCTTAAAGTACCTCTGTCCTTTGAACTTTCGGTGGCTCCGTGCCTCAAAGCCTCTTCTTCAAATTTTTACATTCGTTTTCTTACTTCTTCCACTCTACGTTGTCATATGTTTCCAGCCATATCAACCGCAACTTTGGAGGAAAAGCTGTAGCAAGTTAGCGTTGGTCATCGTCTAGTGGAGCTCCAAACCTTTTATCTGTGCCATTTAATAAGGCACTCGCTAAAGCTATGCAATTCACAAGTCCCCTAGCCTCCATATCCTTCAGTTTAAATATAGTTACTGCAGTTGTCAGCAGGAGTGACTCAAGATATGCTTGAGCTTCTCCTTGAGATTTGGTGAAGGGCACCAGTGACCTGTGCCGCAACCTGCAAAGAAGCTTATTAGTGGGCCTAATTGTTCATTTATTGGGCAAGCACAGTTTACAATCGAAATGATTTCTTTTCCTGATCTCGAAACAAAATTAACGTAATCAATTAAATGGAGCCGTGGATTTTCATCAGTTGCAGAGCTAGAATCCTATCCATAATTTGGTTTCCTCAGGCAGTCCACTGACAGAAATTAGTACTTTACGCGAACTCAGTAAACAAACAACAACAATCAAGCTGTACGTAGTTATTGTCTCTCGCACTCGATTGTTTGTATCAACGGCGCACACCCCGTCTAGCCAGATCTTGTCAGAACGTGATTTCCGCAGGCGTTGCAGCGTTATTTTTCTCATAAGCAGTAAGACTCAAAGAAAGTTAACGGAAGTTAAAAAGTGGGTTAACGTTTTTTAATTGACTCAAAATTTAATCCGTTATTCGAAAAGTTAACTTCGGTAATTAACGAGTTAGGGATTTACGGTCTTGTGCTAGCAATGCCGGCTCCTGTGGACACCTCTGTGTTGCGGGCTGCCAGTCCGGCACAACACGTAGGGGCCTGAAGAGGGGAGAATATTTCCGGTGATCGCCTTTGTTCATCAACTTTGCAGACGCAATTTATGCTGTCCTCTTAGGTTCCTGCTCTAACCACGGACTCTGAAACAGCCTTTTGTTGTCTTTTTTTCTGTCATCAGTCTTTCTAACTGGTTTGATGCGGCCCGCCATGAATTCCTGTCCTGTGATACCCTCTTGCCGGCCGCGGCGGTTTAGTGGTTCTAGGCGCTCAGTCCGGAACCGCGCGACTGCTACGGTCGCAGGTTCGAATCCTGCCTCCGGCATGGATGTGTGTGATGTCCTTAGGTTAATTAGGTTTAAGTAGTTCTAAGTTCTAGGGGACTGATGACCACAGATGTTAAGTCCCATAGTGCTCAGAGCCATCTGAACCATCTGATACCCTCTTCATCTCAGAGGAGTAGCCTTGCAATCTACGTCCTCAATTATATGCTGGATTATTTTCAATCTCTGCCTTTCTCTACAGTTTTTGCCCTCTAATGCTCCCTCTAGTACCATGGAAGTCATTCCCTCATGTCTTAACAGATGTCCTATCATCCTGCCCCTTCCCCTTATCAGTGTTTTCCACATGTTCCTTTCCTCTCCGATTCTGCACAGAACCTCCTCATTCCTTACCTTATCAAACCACCTAATTTTCAATGTTCTTCTGTAGCACCACATCTCAAATGCTTCTATTACTTCAGTTCCGGTTTTCCCACAGCCCATGTCTCACTGTTACACAATGCTGTACTCCAACGTTCATTCTCAAAATGCCGATATTTGATATTAGTAGCCTTCTATTGGCCAGGAATGCCCTTTTTGTCATTGCTAGTCTGCTTTTGATGTCCTCCTTGCTCCGCCCGTCATTGGTTGTTTTACTGCCTAGGTAGCAAAATTCCTTAACTTCATCTACTACGTGACCATGAATCCTGATGTTAAGTTTCCCGCTGTTCTCATTTCTACTACCTGTAATTACCTTCGCCTTCCTTCGATTTACTCTCAGTCCATACTCTGTACTCATTAGACTGTTCATTCCGTTCAGCAGACCACGTAATTCTTCTTCACTTCAACTCAGGATTGCAATGTCATCAGCGGATCGTAACACTGATATTCTTTCACCTTGAATATTAATTCCACTCGTGAACCTTTCTTTTCTTTCCATCACTGCTTCCTCGATGTACAGATTGAACAGTAGGGCCGAAAGGCTACATCCTTGTCTTACACCCTTTTTAATAGGAGAACTTCGTTCCTGGTCATCAACTCTTGGCTGTTGTACATATTGTATATGACCCGTCTCTATAGCTTACGCCTACATTTTTCAGAATTTCGAACATCTTGCACCATTTTACATTGTCGAACACTTTTTCCAGGTCGAAAAATCCTATGAACGTGTCTTGAGTTTTCTTTAGTCTTGCATCAATTCTTAACCGCAATGTCAGAATTGCCTCTCTCATACCTTTATCTTTCCTAAAGCAAAACTGATCGTCATCTAGCGCATCCTCAATTTTCTTTACCATTCTTCTGTATATTATGCTTGTCAGCAACTTGGATACACGAGCAGTTAAGCTGATTGTGCGATAATTCTCGCACTTTTCAGCTCTTGCCGTCTTCGGAATTGTGTGGATGATGCTTTTCTGATAGTCAGATGGTATTTCGCCAGACTCATACATTCTACGCACCAACGTGAATAGCCGTTTTGTGCCACTTCCCCCAATAATCTTAGAAGTTCTGATGAAATGTTATCTATCCCTTCTGCCTTATTTGATCTTAAGTCCTCCAAAGCTATTTTAAATTCTGATTCTAATACTGGATCCCCTATCTCTCCTAAATCGACTCCTGTTTCTTCTTCTATCACATCAGACAAATCTTTCCCCTCATACAGGCTTTCAGTTTATTCTTTCCGCCTATCTGCTCTCTCCTTTTCATTTAACAGTGAAATTCCCATTGCACTCTTAATGTTATCACTTGTGCCTTTAATGTCACTGAAGGTTGTTTTGACTTTCCTGTATGACCAGTGTGTCCTTCCGACAATCATTTCTTTTTCGATGTCTTCACATTTTTCGTGCAGCCATTTCGTCTTAGCTTCCCTGCACTTACTGTTTATTTCATTCCTCTTCGACTTGTATTTCTGTATTCCTGAGTTTCCCGGAACATTTTTGCACTTTCTCCTTTCATCGATCGGTTCAAGTATTTCCTCTGTTACCCATGGTTTCTTTGCAGTTACCTTCTTTGTACCTATGTTTTCCTCCCCAACTTCTGTGATGGCCCTTCTTAGAGATGTCCATTCCTCTTCAACTTTACCGTGTACTGAGCTATTCCTTACTGCTCGTATCCATAGACTTGGCGAACTTCAACCGTATCTCGTGATTCCTTAGTACTTCCGTACCCCACTTCTTTGCGTATTGCTTCTTTTTGACTAATGTCTTAGACTTCAGTCTACTCTTCATCACTACTATATTGTGATCTGAGTCTATATTTCATTCAGTTACCTTCTTTCTACGTATGGTCCACGTTTCATTGAGCTATGTTATTTGGCAGTGATACATATTGCGTAAGTTACTTTTGTCCTTAAGTTTTGAAGCACATGTAGTAAGACAGATTTCGGAACCAGAATTTAAACTGCAAAAGAGAGACTTAGAGAATGACTGAGTGAAACAGAGGTACGCAACATAAAAGAAGACGAATGAGTATTTTTGAGAGATGAAATAGTGAGGAGAGCAAAGAAACAAAGCCAAGTAGAAATCTTAGGCTAGCGCAAGAGATATTAAACTTAGAGATATTAAACTTAAGTGACAAAAGGAGATTTCGACATGAGATTTTGGCAAATTATGTCCGCCTGTTTAGCTGCTTGGTAACGTGCTTGCCTAGGCAAGACCAGGTTTGATTCCCGGTCGGGTTGGAGACTCTGTCCGCTAGTGGACAGCATTCTGTTTTGTCCTTATCATCATTTCATCACCGACGCTCGAGTCGCCCAATGTGGCATCACCCGAAATAAGACTTGCACCCAGCGGCCGAAGTTCCTCGGATGAGGCCTCCCGACCTACAATGCCACAGGATCATTTTTTTTTTTTTGTTGGCAAATTATAACAAGGTAAGAGGAGAATATTCTGCCGTATTATTATTATGCAAAACTTCATTATCTGCCGTGGTACCCTACTAACTACAGACTTTTTCTATGAAAGAATTTAATTTTTAAGGGCCATGGTTAAAGGAAAAATGCTGTGGGTTTTGGAACACCATAAGTGAAGATATTAGACGTTTATTTTTGTGCTGAGGATGTGCTTTTTGTAAACAATTGACCTAACGTTTCGCCAGTTCCACACTTAAAAAACTTAGTGAACCACAGTTTCAGAATTCTCTTGCAGCTATATATGCACAACACGTTAATGAGACGACGTTGTGTAAACTCTTGGCATAAATAGCATATTTTAACTTGGCAATTAGAGGAACGCATGTTTTACCTTAAATTCACCACCCATTATCCTTCTCAGGAAGTTGCAAATGACTAACAAGCTAAGCGAAAATAAATCGCAGTATTTGTTGCATTTTGAGCGCAATTGGATATAGATACTAACCAAAGCAGAGATGACTAGATATTTCTGAAAGGACACTGTGCAAGTGTTGTTGTGGACGTGCTCCTCTTAATATTTACAAAAATTGTGGGAGAAGGCTTCGGTTTAGAACGAACTCCCCCCCCCCCCCCCCCGCACTCAGCATTTCCTCTACAGCGTCTGCCCACAATCCCCACCACCACCACTCTCCGCACGCATGCCCTGTCGATTGCACATCTATCGGCCACATTATTCTGCGCGCACTTCGGCCAGCTCACTTAAAATAAAAAGGCGGCGTCTCGCACTGTTACCAGGTAACGAAGTGATGCCTTCTCAAGTGTGCAACTGAATGCAGCAAAGCCACATGCATTCTCAAAGTGAAAAAGGTTCCTAACGACAAAAGTACTGGGAGTGACCACGATGATGGTTCCTGCTATTTCTGATGGCGTCTACATGTCTGATAATTAAAAAGTTCTGTATATAATTTACAAATAACTCACTACTTCTATCAAACTCAAAACTTGTACACTCTGTTCTTGAGTCCGTAAATATAATTTTCGCTGCTAGTGAAGGAAATTAAAACTGAAGGTTCAGCAGTTTGTAATATAATTTCAGATACAGCATCACAAAGGCAACACCATAGCTTAGTATCCATCTCAAAGGTTAAATACCAAGTGATAATGAATAACGGTCAATAGGTTTCTTAACAATCAAACACTGTCCCAACTGCGCAACAGTCGCCTGAAGTGAATCCTCGAACAGTTTCTAGCTGTGCCATATTTCTGGGGTTTACAACAGATATCTGAAATTCTTCAGCCACAGTCTCATTCAGTGAAACATGGCAGATAAAAAAAATACGATGATACAAATCAGTTCCTACACTTCAAGAAATATTGATAAACACAGAAACTGCTACAACACATCCTTTCATCTCGTTACCGTAATACAGAAGAGAGTAAAATGCGAGTGCCTTAGTTCACTTTAGCGATACTACAGTCACTGATGTTCCGTGTCATATCATACATTCATAAGTATAAATCCTGACAGCGTTGAGGGAACGAGCGATACCACATACATTGTCAGATCACATAAATATGACCACTTGTAAAAAGCCAGTTTTCTCAGCGCGACCGCTGCGAGACGTGCAGAAAGAGTCAATGAGTTTCTTGGAGGTACAGTCAGGGCTGTGTCACCTTGACGACTGTAGTGCCGTGGCCAGCTGCGCTAGGTTGATGATCGATAGCCCGAACAGCCTGATCGAGGTTGTCTCACAGATTCTCGATTGATTTCAATGTGGTAAGTTTGGTGGTCAGGGGAGTTCGGAGAATTCGTCTTGGTGCTATTCGAACCATGCACGCACACTGCGAGTTGTGCGACAAGTTGCATTGTTCTGCTTGTAGATGCCGTCGTGCCGAGCAAAAACCGAAGGCCAATGATCATGCCCTTTTGGACATCAGATAAATCGCTCCGATGGCCATTACGACAACAACTTAGTTTTTTTCCCTCATGCCCCCCCCCCCTCCTCTTCCCCAGCACCATCTGTGGGTGGTAGTTCCACGTTGCCGTCGTTGAACGTAGGCGGTGGTCACGTTAATGTGACTGGACAGTGTAGAATCGGCCACAAACCAACCAACACCAGCGCCTGAGCGGGGAAATAGCCCAACGCCATCGACAAAGCGACAGTATGTTCACTGGTCGGCTTCCTTTGTGAGTTACTGAAGGGTACGAGAGCTCGTGTGGATGTAAATCTGGACAGTATTGGCGACGAACAATACGGTACAGCACGTCGCAGTTTCGTTCTGTTCTGTGTGCGTGTTTCACTGCAACTGTTTTCAGTACACGCTATACTACTCCATACTTTTTCTAACAAACAGGAATTTTGAAACTTATTGATTGAGTGTCTGATACTCGAATTAACATCCGATTTGTAACCTGCAGCCAGCGAGGGTGACCGTAATTACCGTTAGAACCGACGTTAGATGTAAGTGAAAATTCGCGAAATATCGTATGTTAGTTATGAATAGCGATGAGAAGCTACATCATAACGGCGATCATAAAAATAAAAAACAAAAATTCAAACAAATAATTATATTTTCTTTAAGCGATACAAAATTATAGATGAATTTAAACTACTGTGGGCGTACTATAAGAGCTAAAAACTGGATAAAGAAAACTATGAAGCTGAGAAAATGCTAAGGGAAACCAAAGAGAACAAAGATACTAGATAGGTCAGATACGTAAACCATGTGAATAAAATAGACAAAATTTAGTTCCGAAGAGTACACGTGCGAGTTTAATGTTTAAATTGCGAGGTGCCGGGGCAAGCACTGTATTTAACACTAAATTCTTCTAGAATCTACATAGGTAAATGATGCTCTAAGGCCCCCCCCCCTATTCTAACTCCGACTTTTGCTGTTGCACATGGATTAAAAAATATACGCAAACTAACTGTAATCAACCATGCAAGTGGAGTAGAAAAGAGTTTGGCACCTGCAATAATTTAATTTGATAAATAAGTTAAATAAAGGAAGGTTTCATTAACGTAGTGAGAAATGATGGGTTGCTCTACCGATTAACAGAATGAAAGTTCTGTCCAAAATAACAATATGATTTATTAAGACTAAACACAAAATAATAAACAAAAACACATGAAACATTTATAATACATCAAATCGGCTCAAATTGGATACTCAAACAAACGCTGTGAAGGTGAAGTTGTCCCTAAACTAGATTGTGAGGTTTATGACGAAGTGGTATGTGGAGCCAATTCCTTGCCACTCAAATCTTAAGAGAGACACACAGCTAACCCCACATTAATTGCTGCTACCCAAGACAGAACAAAATTAGAAAAAGACGAACAGGTGCGCTCTGCTGAGCTCTGATTATCACCTAGGAAAATCCCTATCTGCCGGTGCTGCGGACATACATTACCAAACTGTCTTCTTAACTGCCAGAACACGACCTGGCGTACCGGAGGCGATGGCTGGTTGCTTTGACGTCCTCGACCTAAAAGCGAGAGCCGATGGCTCTAGAGCACCCGTACATGCCGAACACCAAACATTCCCGCCCCCACGACAGTGGCCGTGGTTAAACGTTCCAATCAGCAACTCGAAAACCGACGGAAAATTCCACTCCACTGCCGGAGCACTACCATTCCACCAATGGAGATTCTTGGCGCCAATTTCTGCGCTGATTTTGCTACGTCACGGAGCTATGCCCTGAGCAAGCCAATCACAGTTATTATTTTGTAGAAAGCGCGGGAATTTTCCCGCCACAACTGCCTGGGTACACAAGTCATTCCCACGCCTCGCTGGTAGCCCGCCAGAAAGTGTTTTCGCTAAGTTTCTGCTAAGTAACGGAACCTCTAGCCCAGCCGCTACTTCAGGCCCCTCCGGGCGTGTCTTTTAACAATGCCGGCGTCTGGAAAGCATTCACTCGACTCCCTCACAACCTTTCAAAATCAGCAGAGCCCGCCTGTCACCAGGCCACCCGGGTGACGAGAGACGCTGCGTGGGAAGTCCGCGTGTGAAGGAATAGCAACTTTCCACCGCATGCAATTAGAGAGGAGAATCGTAAGATAGAAATATGAGAGGGGGCTCATGCCACCTCTCAAAATGATGTCAGCAGAAAATCTGTATGGTGGAACTAATAGGGCGGGTACTAAATTGCGTGTGCCTTTCTAGAGATACGGAAAACTAGAATCATATTTCCAGCCAATAATGTTTTCAGAGCAAAAATGCACTCTTCCATCTCTCATTTCGCTCAAGGAAATGGAAATGAAACAAAAACGATGCAAGTAAAACCTGAAGATTTTCTGCATCGTGTAACCTAATAAAATACTCCCTTACACGCCATATTCTCACATCTGATCTCTTTCACTGTGGATAAAAGTGATCAACCGCAATATATTTAGATCACTATGAACATTGAGAACCTGCGCATCGTGAGGAAAGTAAAGTTAGTTACTTGAAGAAAGGGGAAAAGGTCTAGCTTTGAACATGTGAACTCTACCATTATGCACTCAGTCACCTCAAAAGGTTTCGAGATTGCATTAATAAAATAAGAGAGTACAGTTTAAAGGTGGTTTTAATGCTTCAGGTGTTCAACGTAGTTTTCCCCACTTCAGTAAAATGCACAGAAAGTTCATACAACAAATGAAAATCAGAAAAGTCCTGCTTTGCGATATCATTCAACTAGCGCTGACATTCGCACTTCCTTCGGCCTTGATAAAGCATCAAAGATACATTCTGCATTTCGACGTATTCCGTTACCTATGGTGATTTTTCCATAAATGTACTGTATGCATTTTTCGCTTCAATCAAATCGCAACAGGCGTCCATGCACCGTTGTTTCTGTTCTGCTACGTGCGGGACAAGCATTGTAGACAGTTTTCTCGTCTTCCAAACTTTCTGGAGACTGTTTTGTAAACTTCATTCACATTATCAGTTCGTTACTCCACTGTGAATTGCGACACAACAATGTTGACCTGTTCACTACTTCATTTCATTTGTTTGTAACGTGCCCAATTAAAACCGCCTGCTTATAACTAACTGGTTGAATGAACGTCTTTTGTTGCCACAGTAGTTATTGTGCTGCCACCAGGAATAAAATGTTTCGGAAAATTTTATACGGACGGTGTTGGACTATACTGTATACTTCGAAAGCCGATATACAGCGCGTGACAGTAGCCACTTAGTTCTAATATCATCAATTTTACGTCCATTCGATTCGTGTATTGGGTAATGGGACAATAACTGCCTGTATGTCTTACACGTCTCATTTATTTACTCGTTTATAGCATTATTTCAGCTGGCAAGATTACATCCCTTGTGATGAGACATACTTCATCGACACCACTGTATGTATAAAATATAAGTAGGTGATAATAATAATAATAATAAGAATAAGAATAAGAAGAAGAAGAACTAAAAGAAAAATATAGGCAAAGACTAACAAAAATACTGAAAACAGAATTGACAGCATCAAACTAGACAAAAGCTATAAATACCTATGCTATACCAATATTGACCTATTCATTTGGAGTAATGAAATGGAGTAACACAGACCTAGAAGCACTCAATACACTTACACGATCACAGTGCCACAAACATAGAATACATCACATACATTCAGCAACAGAAAGATTCACATTAAGCAGAAAGGAAGGAGGAAGGGGATTTATCGACATAAAAAACCTACATTATGGACAGGTGGACAATTTAAGAAAATTCTTTATAGAACGAGCAGAAACTAGCAAAATACACAAAGCAATCACTCATATAAATACATCGGCTACACCATTGCAATTTCATAACCACTTCTACAACCCTTTAGATCACATAACATCATCAGATACAAAGAAAGTAAATTGGAAAAAGAAAACACTACATGGCAAGCACCCGTATCATCTAACACAGCCACACATCGATCAAGACGCATCCAACACATGGCTAAGAAAAGGCAATATATACAGTGAGACGGAAGGATTCATGACTGCAATACAGGATCAAACAATAAACACCAGGTATTACAGCAAGCATACTATTAAAGATCCCAATACCACAACAGATAAATGCAGACTTTGCAAACAACAAATAGAAACAGTAGATAACATCACAAGCGGATGCACAACTAAGGGCTATTACAAATGATTGAAGCGATTTCATAAATTCACTGTAGCTCCATTCATTGACATATGGTCACGACACACTACAGATACGTAGAAAAACTCACAAAGTTTTGTTCGGCTGAAGCCGCACTTCAGGTTTCTGCCGCCAGAGCGCTCGAGAGCGCAGTGAGACAAAATGGCGACAGGAGCCGAGAAAGCGTATGTCGTGCTTGAAATGCACTCACATCAGTCAGTCATAACAGTGCAACGACACTTCAGGACGAATTTCAACAAAGATCCACCAACTGCTAACTCCATTCGGCAATGGTATGCGCAGTTTAAAGCTTCTGGATGCCTCTGTAAGGTGAAATCAACGGGTCGGCCTGCAGTGAGCGAAGAGACGGTTGAACGCGTGCGGGCAAGTTTCACGCGTAGCTCGCGGAAGTCGACGAATAAACCGACAGCGCCGACTTCATCTTTCAACAGGATGGTGCTCCACCCCACTTCCATCATGATGTTCGGCATTTATTAAACAGGAGATTGGAAAACCGATGGATCGGTCGTGGTGGAGATCATGATTAGCAATTAATGTCATGGCCTCCACGCTCTCCCGACTTAACCCCTTGCGATTTCTTTCTGTGGGGTTATGTGAAAGCTTCAGTGTTTAAACCTCCTCTACCAAGAAACGTGCCAGAACTGCGAACTTGCATCAACGATGCTTTCGAACTCATTGATGGGGACATGCTGCGCCGAGTGTGGGAGGAACTTGATTATCGGCTTGATGTCTGCCGAATCACTAAAGGGGCACATATCGAACATTTGTGAATGCCTAAAAAAACTTTTTGAGTTTCTGTATGTGTTTGCAAAGCATTGTGAAAGTATCCCAAATAATAAAGTTATTGTAGAGATGTGAAAACGCTTCAATCATTTGTAATAACCGTGTACTAGCAAATACACAATACCCCAGAAGACATGACAATGTAGCAAAAATAATACATCAACAACTTGCCATACAACATAAACTAATAAAACAACACGTTCCCACATACAAGTATGCACCAAAAAATGTACCGGTGCATGATGAATACAAATTATACTGGAACACAACCATTATAACAGATAAAACAACACCACCTAACAAACCTGACATCATACTCACCAATAAACAGAAGAAATTAACACAACTAATCGAAAAATCCATACCCAATAGAACAAATATACAGAAGAAAACAGGAGAAAAAATTGAAAAATACATCCAACTGGCTGAGGAAGTCAAAGACATGTGGCATCAGGATAAAGTTGACATCACATCAATTATACTATCAACTACAGGAATCATACCACACAATATCCACCAGTACATCAACGCAATACAGCTACACCCAAACGCATATATACAACTACAGAAATCTGTAATTATTGATACATGTTCAATTATCCGAAAGTTCCTAAATGCAATGTAACATATACCATACAGTTAAAAGGAAGTCACGCTTGATTAAGGTCCGCGTCACTTTCCATCTTTAACCAGACATAACGTCTGAGACAGGAAAGAATAATAATAATAATAGAAAAATGCAGATAGCTGTAAAATGATAAGTAATAGACCTTCCAAATACACAGAAAATTTCAGAGTAATGATAAAGTGAAAGTTAATTCGCCACATCTAGGCAAAATTTCAAGAAAAGATTTCGCCTCAATGAAAAGCGCTTTTGTTTAATGATAGCCATCCTAACTCACGTATCATAGCCCTGACACTGTCTCTATTTCGCGATAATACAAAACGAACTGCCCTTCTTTAAAATTTTTCGATGTCCTTTGCCAACGTAGTGTGGTAAGGATCTTGTACTGCACAGTAGTACTCAAACACAGGACGGAAGAGCTTAGTGTAGGCAGTCTCTTTAGTAGACTTGCATCTTCTAAGTGTTCTGCCAATAGAACAAAGTCTATGGCTTGCCTTCTCACGATGTTATCAATCTGATTTTCTAATTTAAGCTATTCGTAATTGTAATTCGTAGGTATTTAGTTGAAATGGCAGCCTTTAAATTTGTGTGATTTATCATGTAACCGAATTTTAACGGATTCCTTTTAGTACCGATGTGGATAACCTCCAACTTTTCATTATTTAGAGTCAATTTCCACATTTCGCAGCAAACAAGTATCTTGACTAAATCATTTTGCAAATCGTTTCGATCTTCTGACGACTTTGCTAGACGGTAAATGACAGCATCATCTGATATCCTTTTGGATACCTCTGCCGAATAAATGATAACAGGTTAACGAAACAGATATTCCTGTATTAAAGGAAAAAGAAATGAACAAAAGCAGTGATTACAGACGTGATTGAAGTATCTGAAAGAATCAAAATCTAAGAATCGGAAATGAGAATAAAAATCTTTTTAAGAATGACATAGTACAATATGGCGAGAAGATTAAGGTGTGCTGGAAAAATGAGAAAAAACAAATTAAGAACAGGAACTGAAATTGATGGCTAGTCCGAAGATTAAAGAAATAGTGGACACAATGATTTATACAGGGAATTTAAGAAATATCAGTGTTACTGACATTGTGTTAATCAGTTTACTCGCCACATTCTTGACATTTCCTGATGCTCACTGTTCGAAACACACGATGGAGGCAGCAGGATTACTCGCAGTCCTCCTCGAATACAATCCAAATTTATCCGACAGGTTTTCGTCAGAAACTAAAACCTACCATTCAGCTGTACTGATCATCTATATTACATTGTCGTATGGTCTAACTTATACTAAACAACCTGCCTCTGGATTCCTTCGATGTGTACTGTCATGCCAGCTTGATAATGACTCCGAAAGCTGGAACAGTAGTCTAGAACCGGTCGCACTAGCGTTTTGTTTGCCTTTGCCTTTACAGACGCATATCACTCGCCCGGAATCCTTCCAAGAGGTCTAAATCTTCCAGTCGCCTTCCATAATATTGACTTGACGACTTTGAACATTATAATACGATTCTTGGTATTACCACCAAATACACAGTCCACTCACACTAATGTGAACACCTGTTAACAGCTTGAATAACCACTTCTGCAGCGAGGAACACTGCGAGACGTACATGAAGTGGATCAGTGAAGTTCTGGAAGTTACCAACAGAGACGTGGAGCCATGCCAACTCCAGTGCTGTGGCCAGCTGCGCTTGGTTTCTCGTTTGAGGACGCAAGGAGTGAACATTGTGCCGTGCAGAGAAAATTGCGTGTAGGGGTGGACATGGTCCCCATGAATAGATGCAGACTTCTGTTGATCCAGTGTGCCTTCCACAATGACGAGATAACCCAGGAAATGACATGGAAACATTGCCCAGACCATTCGCTGTGGCCGAGCGGTTCTAGGCGCTACAGTCCGGAACCGCGCTGCTGCTACGGTCGCAGGTTCGAATCCTGCCTGGGGCATGGATGTGTGTGATGTCCTTAGGATAGTTAGGTTTAAGTAGTTCTAAGTTCTAGGGGACTGATGACCTCAGTTGTTAAGTCCCATAGTGCTCAGAGCCATTTGAGCCATTAGAATGCTGCCTCGGGCATGGATGTGTGTGACGTCGTTATGTTTAAGTAGTTCTAAGTCTAGGGGACTGATGACCTCAGATGATAAGTCCCATAGTGCTTCGAGCCATTTTTTTAACGATATGGAAAGCTCCAGGTGTTCGATCTTTCTATTTCATATGGCAAGCCCCATATTCCCTCTGAGCATAGCAGATTAAAGAGGCATTACAAGAAAATATTTATATCCACTTCGGTGCCCATGTTCAGGATGTTAAATGGCAGCTATCTGTTGCAGCTGTATGGCGAAGGTGGGGGGAGAAATCAACGATTTCTTTGCTTCGGGCAAGCACCGCAGTCTTACCACAAAATACGTCATACGAAAACAGTTTCCGCCATCGATAATTATTATTTACTTCTATTTATTCACGTTATACGGAAATTTTTGAAATCTCCGAGTGTACTCTGAATTTATGAATAAATTCCTGCTGCTTCAGTCACGTTTTACTTTCAGTTTATTAGCACAACGTGTTTCGACAGCATGCTGCATCAGAAAAGCTGGCCGGGGTGGCCGAGCGGTTCTAGGTGCTACAGTCTAGAACCGCGCGACCGCTATGGTCGCTGTTTCGAATCCTGCCTCGGGCATGGATGTGTGTGATGTCCTTAAGTTAGTTAGGTTTAAGCAGTTCTAAGTTCTAGTGGACTGATGACCTCAGAAATTAAGTCCCATAGTGCTCAGAGCCATTTGAACCATTTTTTGTTATCCCAAACGGCAATACGTTGCTGTGTCCCCTGCCTTACAAAACAGTCTTTCAGAAGGAACAGCTGAAACTGCTTGTTGTGTACATAGTTCCGCGTAGTCAGCATGTACACAACTTTCCCACTAGAGCGCGCCCCGCTAAGCACAACAGCGCAGGCGCAGCGCTCGTCCGTCTCCGCACTACGAGATGGCGCTGTCTTAGAGACGGACCAAATTCTGCTTCCGCCGATCCGCGTATTAATATGTAACGCAGCCAATGAGATTGCTGCTAACGTAGAACCTTTCCTCCTCACGGATCACACTCGCGCAGTACCTGAACGCTCGAGGTATTATAACGAGTGTACAGACCTCTGATTAGTCAGTCTGCATTTTTCTGTACCAGTATGCATTAGTCTATAGCCAAGTTTCAGTCTGCGCCTAATAAGATTATCATATTCCTGTACATAGTCACGAAGAGAAATGTATAGACTCTTTGTCAAGTATCAGAGATATGTGAGAATAAGATTAACGTACCAAGACCAAAGGAACTTCAGATTGTCAATTGTAAATAGCATCCAGAACCAAGTTAAGTAATTCTATGCTTGTTATTATTTTAATAAATGTGTGTGAAAATTAATCAGGTTCTGTTTAAAGTTGGTCACCGTCAATCTGCTACTCTAAGCGTGCAAGTGGCATTTCTATCGTCTGACCTAACGGTAGAAGATAAACACGCCACGATAAGACCACGAGACATATTGCTGACACTCGCCTACTTCGTCAGAGCGACAAGTCAAATAATTTGATGGTGTGTGTACCGAAGGTCTTACAGTACGCACACCACACTGCTATTCCCAGAAATTTACTAGCCACGTCATGCGGAACCGGATACTCTGTGTTTCCAGGAATGCAGAAGAGATGATTTTCGGTTGATCACAGGTTAGTGTAAATAAAGTGTAAATAGAGACTAAATCCCGGCTATTTGCTGCTAATGTGGTAGAACTCTATTCTTTCTGTATTGATACTAATGTCACATGAATGCCCCAAAAGACCATATTGGGTAGTAGCCGGTAATTGCAATTGTGGTTCTTCGGCATCGGCTACTTTCTGTGTCTGCTTCATCTGATCAGTGGCATTTAACGTGCGAGCGGCGGTAGTTACTGCGAAGGTTTCTTTAAAATGGAGCCGCCTAAAGCGATGATCCACAATCACCTCAGTGTCTACAGTTTGGTTTTCTGTGTTTTCTGAAAACGCAATTGGTATGGTGCTTGCACGTTCTCTTTGAGACATTTACATACTGGTGTCGAAAAATGTGTACCCATTCACACGTTCCCTGCGGAATAAGATCTGATCTCTCGCCTGTATTGCGTATCGGGCCATTGGTGACCCGACGGAAACATCGCTGAAATGCGGCTCGGGTCACCGGTGTCCCGAATGCTGCGAGTATAATTATACCTCTGAATGACGTCTTTTCAATACGTGGCTGCTTGCTGGTCTGTCTGTAACAAAGGGGATGTATAACTGCATAAAGTTCTGCAGTAAGTGGCCTGCTAGAACCAGAAATGACCCCAAAACAATACAAAAACCGTTTTCACACAAACTTTGCACTGTTTAGCAATTGCAGTCATAAAAAGTCATTCTTAGTTTTATTTTCTGCTGCTTTTTTATTTATGGACATTTTACCATAGTAATTTATTCGCAAAACACGTAAACAACGTATACAATTATTCGAAGAATACTTATTAACGTAACTTTTGCACCGTTTAAAGACTGCAATCTTAAAAAGTCATTCCTAGACGTGGTTTTTATTGAAACAATGGTTGCACATTGTAGGTTATCCTGGGCAGTCACTGCAAAAGGAGGAGTGGCAGAGGCAGCATATCCACATAAATTCAAGACGATGGACTCTTTGAAAATTCGAAATGACATTCTTCTCCTCTAAGGGCTATTTTTACAATGCAGAATCCAAGCATTTACTACAGAGTTCCCTAGTAGAAGTTCCATTGCATCTTTTCCACACCATTTCACCCCCTTTCCCAACGGTAAATAATACGAAAACATCTGGTCACTGAGATCAAAGCCTTTTTTATTTTGTTGTACTCCAACAAAGCCTTTGGTTTCGCTGCAACTTCTCCGTTCCTGTTCCTTTCTCCGGTGTTCTCTAAAACATTAGCATGTCCAGGAACACATTAGAACTCTCCTTTTATCCACCCAGTCAAAATTTTTGACTCCATTATTGTTCTCCTTTTTTAAGCTTCTTCTCCACAATATCCTTGGGTAGTTCTGCTCTGTTTGGACGAATTGTTCCACAGAGAAACATATTTTTATCTAAAAACTTATGCGCTAGAGAATTACTTGTATAGAAATTGTCAGTATAAAGAATGCGACCTTTTCCAAAGAGAGGCTCACACATTTTCGTAGTGATAGCCTCAACATGACCTGGACCTTGCAGTTCTACATCTATATCATACTCCGCAAGCCACCTAATCGTGAGTGGCGGAGGGTACTTTCGGTGCCACTATATGGTCCCTTCAATCCTGTTCCACTCCCGAATAGTGCGTGGGAAGAATGATTGTCGGTAAGCCTCTGTACTGGCTCTAATTTATCGTATTTTCTCCTCGTGATCAATACGTGACATGTGTGTGGGGGAAGTAACATGTTGTCTGACTCCTCCCGAAGAGTGTTGTCCCGAAATTTCAATAGTAAATCTCTCCTTGATTCCGTGATGCTCAACGCCTCTCTTGTAACGTCTGCAAGTGGAATTTGTTTAGCATCTCCGTAACGCTCTCTCGCCAGCTAAACGATCCCGTGACGAAAAGCGCCGCTCTTCGTTGGATCTTCTCTCTCCCCTCTATCAGTCCTACCTGGTAGGGATCCCAGATAGATGAACAATACTCAAGAATCGGACAAACAAGCGCCTTACAAGCCACTTCTTTCGTGGATGAGCTACATTTCCTTAAGATTCTTCCGATGAATCTGAGTCTGGTGTCTGCTTTTCCCACTATCTGCTTCATATGGCCATTCCACTTATGGCCACTCTGGATATTTACGCATAGATATTTTACGGCAGACGCCGTCTCCAGCTGTTTGTCATCAAGAGTGTAGCTGTACAGCAGTTGATTTCTTTTCCTATGTATGCGCAATATATTACAGTTATTTACGTTCAGTGTCAATTGCCAGAGAGTGCACCATTCATCAATTCTATGCAGGTCGTTCTGCAAATTCTTACTATCTTCTGGAGATGCTACTTTGGTATAAACAATTGCATCATCTGCGAATAGCCTTAAAGAGCATCCGACGCTTTCTACTAGATCATATATATATATATATATATATATATATATATATATATATATATACTCCTGGAAATGGAAAAAAGAACACATTGACACCGGTGTGTCAGACCCACCATACTTGCTCCGGACACTGCGAGAGGGCTGTACAAGCAATGATCACACGCACGGCACAGCGGACACACCAGGAACCGCGGTGTTGACCGTCGAATGGCGCTAGCTGCGCAGCATTTGTGCACCGCCGCCGTCAGTGTCAGCCAGTTTGCCGTGGCATACGGAGCTCCATCGCAGTCTTTAACACTGGTAGCATGCCGCGACAGCGTGGACGTGAACCGTATGTGCAGTTGACGGACTTTGAGCGAGGGCGTATAGTGGGCATGCGGGAGGCCGGGTGGACGTACCGCCGAATTGCTCAACACGTGGGGCGTGAGGTCTCCACAGTACATCGATGTTGTCGCCAGTGGTCGGCGGAAGGTGCACGTGCCCGTCGACCTGGGACCGGACCGCAGCGACGCACGGATGCACGCCAAGACCGTAGGAACCTACACAGTGCCGTAGGAGACCGCACCGCCACTTCCCAGCAAATTACGGACACTGTTGCTCCTGGGGTATCGGCGAGGACCATTCGCAACCGTCTCCATGAAGCTGGGCTACGGTCCCGCACACCGTTAGGCCGTCTTCCGCTCACGCCCCAACATCGTTCAGCCCGCCTCCAGTGGTGTCGCGACAGGCGTGAATGGAGGGACGAATGGAGACGTGTCGTCTTCAGCGATGAGAGTCGCTTCTGCCTTGGTGCCAATGATGGTCGTATGCGTGTTTGGCGCCTTGCAGGTGAGCGCCACAATCAGGACTGCATACGACCGAGGCACACAGGGCCAACACACGGCATCATGGTGTGGGGAGCGGTCTCCTACACTGGCCGTACACCACTGGTGATCGTCGAGGGGACACTGAATAGTGCACGGTACATCCAATCCGTCATCGAACCCATCGTTCTACCATTCCTAGACCGGCAAGGGAACTTGCTATTCCAACACGACAATGCACGTCCGCATGTATCCCGTGCCACCCAACGTGCTCTAGAAGGTGTAAGTCAACTACCCTGGCCAGCAAGATCTCCGGATCTGTCCCCCATTGAGCATGTTTGGGACTGGATGAAGCGTCGTCTCACGCGGTCTGCACGTCCAGCACGAACGCTGGTCCAACTGAGGCGCCAGGTGGAAATGGCACGGCAAGCTGTTCCACAGGACTACATCCAGCATCTCTACGATCGTCTCCATGGGAGAATAGCAGCCTGCATTGCTGCGAAAGGTGGATATACACTGTACTAGTTCCGACATTGTGCATGCTCTGTTGCCTGTGTCTATGTGCCTGTGGGTCTGTCAGTGTGATCATGTGATGTATCTGACCCCAGGAATGTGTCAATAAAGTTTCCCCTTCCTGGGACAATGAATTCACGGTGTTCTTATTTCAATTTCCAGGAGTGTATATATATATATATATATATATATATATATATATATATATATATATATATATATTGCAAACAGAAACGGTCCTATCACACTGCCCTGTGGTACTCCTGATATTACCTTTGCCTCTGTCGATTTAATTCCGTTAAGAGGTACGTGTTGAGTTCTATCTGCAAGAGAGTCTTGAATCTGATCGCAGGTCTGTTCCGATACATCGTAAGCTCGTATTTTTTTCATTAAACGGCAATGCGGGACGGTGTCAAATGCCTTTCTGAAATCAAGGAACACGGCATCAACCTGAGCGCCGTTGTACACTGCGCTGAGGATCTCACGGAGGAGCAGAGCGAGCTGAGTTTCGCAGGATCTCTGTTTGCTGAATCCATGTTGATTTTTATAGAGGAGACGTTCATTTTCCTAGAACTTCATAACTGTTGAGCATAAAACATGTTCCATAATTCTACATCAGATGGATGTCAACGATATAGGTTTATAGTTGTGTGGATCTGTCTTACGGCCTTTCTTAAAAACGGGAATGATCTGAGCTATTTTCCAGACGTTAGGTGCCTTTCGTTGCTGAAGCGATCTACGATAAATTACTGCTAGAAGGGGAGCAAGTTCTTTATAAGAGTCTTTATAGAATCTTATAGGTACCTTATTTGGTCCTGAAGCCTTTCCACTACTAAGCGATTGGAGCTGCTTTTCAATTCCGCGACCGGTTATCTCGATATCTGGCATTTCGACTTTCGCACGACGATCGAAAGGAGGGACAGTGTTACGATCTTTCGCGGTGAAACAACTTCGGAAGGCCGAATTTAGTATTCATCGTCGATAGACAGATACGCAATGCAAAAGTGTAGCCTTCCTCTGTACAAATTTTGTACAGTTTTACACCATACTTGTCTGCTTAAAGGTTTGGTGAAAGCACACAACAGGGATGTTGATTTTCAGATACATTTGTTACGCTATTTATTTTTTAAATGACACACACAAGACTTCACCACATAGGATTACTTAAGAGCCACTAGTATATCATTGCTTGGGTATATACTGCCTTGAAATCAACTTTCCTCCCCAAGGAATTATAGTTTCATCAGTTACCACATATCTTCCAGGGGTTAGAACATTTTGAATGCTACTCTACAGATGTTCAGCTAACAACTGTGTTTTTTAAGTGCTGTCGTTTACGTTTCTAGGGGCATATCTGTTTGTTTCTAACAGCATGTTGTTAAATGTGTCTTGCGTTTCCATCATTTTGTATAATATCTGAAGGGATGCCAAGATTGGTGGGAATATTAACTTCTGAATACCGATTAAAAATTACTCTCCTAAAATTTGGTCATTTGGTTTCCAAATTAGGATACCACTTTCTTTACCATTATCAGGGTTACATGCGGTATCATGAACCTCATTAAAACAGGAGTCATCATCAGTTACATTTAAAGCCGAAGAAGATTCTGAATCTTGGGGGTTGTAAGCTGGATCATCGTCGGATGCAGGAGAGACGTAAAGCCTCATGAGTCAATTTTATTTAGGTAGTAGTTCAGATCGTAGCGCAGTCCCTTCTCATATAACGGTGTGCAACATCGTTTCTTTGGTACTGGCAGCCCATAAGTAGATGAATCCATTTCTAGCTAAAGGTGCAATTAAACGTCATTACTACTGGTGGCCAACCGTAATTATTATAGAAGGTAAACAATCATCACATAACCGTAAACAATATTTCACTACATACCTTAAAGTAGCTATTCTTGGGTGCTACCACTAACAAATGATGGTGGGTGTAATTTTACGCAGCTTTCCTTGCCCCCACGCACAAATGACGGTGTGTTTATCTTAATGTACAACAATAAGTGACCTGTTTTCTGGAGCGTTTAGACCTAAAAAAAAGCGCAGCACAACAATCAGGGCACAGGATGACCCGAACAATTGAAAACGAGCACGAAAAAGTGTTATTAGGTTACCGGTGGGTGGTTCAAATGGTTCAAATGGCTCTGAACGCTATGGGACTTAACATCTGCGGTCATCAGTCCCCTAGAACTTAGAACTACTTAAACCTAACTAACCTAAGGACATCACACACATCCTTGCCCGAGGCAGGATTCGAACCTGCGACCGTAGCAGTCATGCGGTTCCGGACTGAGCGCCTAGAACCGCTAGACCACCGCGGCCGGCCCGGTGGGTGGAACGGAAGCAATAACATATATGAGTTATTTACCTCTTGATAATTAAATAAGCCTTTTGCAACTTAGATTCTGACGTAATAATAACTTTCACGGTTTCGGGAATTCGCCGAAATTCATGGCGAGCGGTTGGAAAGAATTGCATCGAGACACATGGAAGGTCGAGCAGCAGGGAACGTGTTAACTTCTTTGACAACAAATAAGCAAATGGTGTCACATTGCTCACTGTTACTGAGTTTTCCGATTACTTGGTACAAGTATAATGCATTCTTTGATAAATGAAATTTCATAGCCACTGAGCATCAGTGGGTATGGCATCGGGCTGACTACAGGCTTTGGTGAAAGCACACAACAGGGACGTTGATGTTCAGATACATTTACTACGCTATTTATTTTTTAAATAACACACATAAGTCTTCACCACATAGGCCTACTTAAGAGCCACTAGTAAATGATCGCTGATGTTGGCTGCTGAGCTGGCAACTGTGACCGAGCGGTTCTAGGCGCTTCAGTCCGGAACCGCGCTGCTGCTGCGGTCGCAGTTTCGAATCCTGCTCCGGGCATGGATGTGTGTGATGTCCTTAGATTAGTTAGGTTTAAGTAGTTCTAAGTCTAGGGGACTGATGACCTCAGATGTTAGGTCCAATAGTGCTTAGAGCCATTTGAACCGTTGGTTGCTGTTGTAGACAGAAACAGTCGACACGAAATATTCAGACTCATTGGCGACGTAACACGACGAATAGCTCCACTAGGAGAGGGTCGGACTTCTTTCCTTAATCAGACTGTAAACAGCACGTCAACAGTCATCTGGATTTAACACAAAAAATAAAAAATAAAATATTTAATCATAAGGATAGGCCTAATCGTTATTAAAATTAAATGATTCGAAAGACATATTGATATAACCATAATCGATTACCAGAATAATTACAGTTAACGGATTAATTGCAGTTAACTGTCCATCCTTACTCTGTGCGGCGGCGTGGAGATCGCCTTCTGAATACACTGATGGAAGAAAAATCGCAGCGCCAAGCAGGAGTTGTGCGACATAAATGAAAGTTGGTAGGCGTGTTTCTACATCTGAGAGATGGTGTCTATTCAAAATATCGCGCCTATAGCGTAAGAGTGGCGCTAGTAGTCCCATTATGAGGATACAGATCAGGTTTGTTTTAAATACCCGCTGTAACGGTCGTGAGTGTTCTTTATCTTTGAGATTGGACGTGGTGAGCTGTTGTTAGTCAAGCATGCCACTAAGGTGATAAAGACGCCGTAATGAGCACCTGACTAAGTTTCAGTTGGGCCGTGTAATAGATCTACGACAAGCTGAATATTCCTTCTGCGATGTTGCAGAAAGACTTGGCAGGAATATAGTCACTGTACATGATTGTTGCCAACGGTGGTCACGAGAATGGACGGTCGCAAGAATACCATGGTCCGGCTGCCACGTGGCACTACAGAGAGGGAAGACCACTTGTCCGATGTATGGCTCTGGCACATCGTACATCATCTATAGCAGCAATTTCAGCAGTGTTTATCATTACAGTGACACAACAAACTGTTACAAATCGGCTACCTTAAGACAGCTGAGCCAGACGCTCCACAGCGTGCATTCCACTGGCCCCAAACCACTTCTGTTAGCGACTTCAGTGGCTGCTGAGGTCATCGATCCCTAGAGTTACACACTACTTAAACTGACTTAAACTAACTTACGCTAAGGACAACACACACACCCATGCCCGTGGGAGGACTCGACACCTCCGGCGGGGGGAGGGGGGGGGGGGGGCGCGAACCGTGGCAAGGCGCTAAAAAATTTGGCTAAATGGTTCTGAGCACTATGGGACTTAACAGCTATGGTCATCAGTCCCCTAGAACTTAGAACTACTTAAACCTAACTAACCTAAGGACAGCACACAACACCCAGTCATCACGAGGCAGAGAAAATCCCTGACCCCGCCGGGAATCGAACCCGGAAACCCGGGCGCGGGAAGCGAGAACGCTACCGCACGAGCATGATGGCAAGGCGCTTGGGCCTCGCGGCTACCCCGCGCGGTTCAGTGGTGTGAAGCGAGAGCTCATTGGATGGCAAGGTGGAAGTCTGTTGTGTTTCTGATGTAAGCTGGTTTTTCCTCGGTGCCAGTGACGGCTGTGTGTTGGTTAGGAGATCAGTTGAGGGCCCACAACCAATCTGCCTGCATGCTACACTCACCGGAGCTACGGTATGGGGTGCGATTAAATGTGACAACAAGAGCACTCTCGTGGTTATCTCACGCACCCTGAGAGGAAATTTGTATGTCAGTGTGGTGTTTCTACCTGTTTTGCTGCCATTTATGTACAGCATTCCAGGGGGTGTTTCCCAACAGGATAATGCCTGCCCACATACCGTAGTTTTAGATTTCCAGAAGGCTTTCGACACTGTTCCTCACAAGCGTCTTGTAAATAAAATGTGTGCCTACTGAGTATCGCCTCAGTTGTGCGACTGGATTCGTGATTTCCTGTCAGGAAGGTCACAGTCCGTAGTAATAGAACTCCTTAGCGAAGGTTAGATTAAGTAGTGTGTCAGCCTAGGGAGCGATGACCTCAGCAGTTTGGTCCCATAGAACTTACCACACATTTCCAATTTGTATAGCAAAGCAGATGGGAACGGTCGAGGGGCAGCACTGCAACACCAAACCAAGTACCCTCACAGGCACTAACCACATCATACAACATTTCCATCCCTTTTTGGGGCTTTGTGTGATCGTGGGTGCTTTCAGACAGAAGAACGAGCAAGGAGGTGGCGACTTCGCGTATGGCTGCATATAAACACCTTCTTGGCTTGTTCCCGGAATGAATAACAGAACATTCTGCTGCTTACAGTAGGCCTACGATGCGTTAATCACACAGTCCGCAATACACGAGGTAGCGCTGCGCGTGGTCATAGGAACTATCATTCGTCAACACCGTTTACCGTGGCAACGATACATTTCTGGACACATGTTCACAGGACCTTATTTCTCCCCGATTTCCAGTCAGGAATCCATCTCTACGGTTTGTCGGTTTCATTACTGTTCACTCTGTTTATCAACTGATATCACCTGTGATTGCTCCAGCGGCAGGAGAATGAATCTTAGTGTCAACGGATTTGTGGCACTAAAATTAGTAACTCAACTTACTCGACGAAAACAGTAAATGGTAACTACCTTTTAAATGGAATTAATGTCGAAACAATTGGTTCAGTCGAAGTTTGAATGCAACTCATAATTAGAGACTACTAGAAAAATTGTTTTTAACACGATAGCAATTCCGTGACGAAGTAGATGACTTTAAACGGATGCTATACGGTTCAAAGATTCAAATCTGTGAAAATTAAACTTCATGAGTAACTGGAGATGATCGGTGTGCTCGTTAATTCACCGCTAATTACTGTCTGCCTGGTATCACGACTGCTTTACGATAGGAACTGTGTCGATCAGTAAATTGCCAGAAAAGATTTTTTTCTCTCTCATAGAAGTTTAAAAGAGAATTGTCGTGAGATGTATCTAGATGCCAGATTCACCGTCATGCAGCGGTGACGAGAGCGGTGGTAGGGATCCGCCGATTCCCCAGCAGCCAGAGGCGTGGCCGTTGGTCGCGGTGGGCGGGGCTCTGCGAGAGCGGCGCCGCCCTCGCGACCAATAGCGTTGCGCGTTCCGTCGGGGAATTCGCGCAGTGAATTATTTGGGGAATACCCGCGCTAGGTGCGCATGCGTGGCCGGCGTGGACGTCTGCTGCTGTGTGCCTCTGTGGCCCTGCCAGCCCATTGGTTCCCCAGACTCTTGCAACATCATTTGCAACACTTCCACGTTTACCATGCGCTTTTGTAGAATAACTTTCTGTTGCTTATTTTCGCTAGCAATAGTCACGTATTTTACGACACAAAAATCCGTGTCCGCGTTGCCCGTGAGGTACTTCACCGCGATATCGAAAACGTCATGACGATTATGCGTTAGTGAGCTGTCACGCAGAAAGTGTTGCGCAGTATCCCATTATTGAGATTTCTTGCCTGATTGAGAGTAAGTGTGCTATATCTCCATTGTCGCTGCAACCTTTATTATTCTTCTTTTGCTACCGCCTTTGTCCCGCATCGCCGGCCGCTGTGGCCGAGCGGTTCTAGGCGCTTCAGTCTGGAACCGCGCGACCGCTACGGTCGCAGGTTCGAATCCTGCCTCGGGCATGGATGTGAGTGATGTCCTTAGGTTAGTTAGGTTTAAGTAGTTCTAAGTTCTGAGGGACTGATGATCTCAGCTGTTAAGTCCCATAGTGCTCAGAGCCATTTTTTTGTCCCGCATCGTGCGCAGGGTCGGCAGGGTTAAGTACGGATGTGGCATGGCTAATTTTAAGGAGTGGCCGGATGCCCTTCCTGCCGCCACTCCATACCCCCCTGGGACTGAATTAGTGTACCCCAGCTGCCTGCGTCTAGTGGAATTCATGGAATAGTGCGAATTTACTTCAAATGTCTTCGATTCATGTAACTGAGGTGGGACGTGGGGACCAGCCCGGTATTCACCTGGGGGATGTGGAAAACGCCCTAAAAACCACATCCAGGCTGGCCGGCACACTGGTCTTCGTCTGTAATCCTCCGGACGGTTTCGATCAGGGGCCAGCGCGCCTACCCAAGTCCAGGCAGCGGATGGGGTGGCGGCAGGAAGGGCATCCGGTCACCCCTTAATATTAGCCATGCCACATCTGTACTTAACCCTGCCGACCCTGCGCACGATGCGGTTCAAATGGCTCTGAGCACTATGGTACATAACTTCTGAGGTTATCAGTCCCCTAGAACTTAGAACTACTTAAACCTAACTAACCTAAGGAAATCACACACGTCCATCCTCGAGGCAGGATTCGAACCTGCAACCGTAGCGGTCGCGCGGTTCCAGACTGTAGCGCCTAGAACCGCTCGGCCACTCCGGCCGGCGCACGATGCGGGACCAAGACGGTAGCAAAAGAAGAAGAAGAAAAATTGCAGTAACAATGGAAATATAGCACACTTATTCTCACTCAGGCAAGTAATCTCAATAATGGGACACTGCGCAACACTTTCTGTGTAAGTGACAGCGCACTAACGCATAATTGTCATGACGGTTTCGACATCGAGGTGAAGCACCTCACGGGGGACAGCGGACACGGATTTTTGTGTCGTAAAATACGTGGCTATTGCTAGCGAAAATAGGCAACACAAAGTAATTCTGCAAAAGTGCATGGTAAACATGGAGGTGTTACTGCAATAATTACAGCTAAGTAAAGCGACTTGTCTCTATAGCAGTGAGAGACAGTCTGACGATATATTCGTAATGCACCATTTACGTTTTACTCCCAGAAAATATAATTAAAAGCCATTATAAAAAATTATTTTCCAAGACCTTAGACTTTGCAAATATTTGCCAACTCGAGCTCCTTGTAAAAATAATCGGAATATCACTAAAGAAAATCCGAAATAGATTTTAAATTAGAAAAAACACATAGTTTCAAAGGAGGTGTAATACAACGTGCGCACGAAAAACCGGCCCTGAGTACGACGCTGCTCATTGTCGCCCGTCAGTTGTCACCTAGCCTATTGTTTCGAGGCTTTTGCTTGTGTTAGCTTCTTTGTTATTTCTTTATTATTATTACATGTTTATCTATTTGTTGCTTTATTTGCTTGTGGCAGGCAACAATACGTGCATAACTGGCAAGCGGACTGGCCTTGGGGCCGATTTTTCGTGCACCACCGTGTATGTAGTCTTTCTGAAGGTTATATAATTCTATTGTGTGTTGTTTGCTGACGCCATGAGCCCTCCTACACGACGTTCCTGTAGGCTTTTTTGTGACAGTTTGGTTTTGTGGTAATTAAGAAAAGACCTTACAGATCTTTTCCCAGGATTTTCGTCTTTGAACGGATATTTTGTGTTACTTCTCTCCGTAAATTGTGGGGTCATTTTTCATAAATTAATACGAGTAAGTCCAAAGAAAGAAGTATCCCTAACAAGACAACAGTAAACGCCTCTTTTTTAAGATCTTTGCCCGGAATTGTAGGTCCGCCTCTTTTGTCCTTGCTATTCCTTCAGGTTTAGTGTTCTTCATGTTGGTCAACCTCATAAGTATTGTTTCCAGAACATTAAACAGTTTACTGGCATTCTTCTAGAACTGTAAAGCTATCGTAGGCTACAGTAGACTATCATAAGTAAGTGTAGACCAAGGTAGTTTTCCTAGTAGCCATAACCACGTTAGGTGTGTTGCTTGCAGTTGGGCATTACCTCATTTCGATCGCTTCGTTTGCGTATGCGATCAGTGTCTTATTAGACTTCCCCAGATACCGGAAGACGTGAACCGTCTAGAAAATGAGTGAGCGTATAAAAAGTCTGTGTAACCTATGGATTTTTGTTCTACACAGTTATCCTGTAAGCCACTTACAAATAAACAGTATTTATAGCAAAATTGAAATTGTCAACGTTTAAATAAAGTTTTATTCGAAAAATCATTGATTTGTAACGTGAAACAGAGGGACATCGAAGTAAAAACAAAAATAACAATACCGATCTGTAAAACGCAAATATCTTAAAGAAAAGGCAAATTTAAAAAAAGGACCAGAAAACAACATCGTTTCAATACTTTGTGGAGCTTGTATGAAACATGTTTCTGTTAATCGTGAACAACATTTGCACTTATCAGTAATAACAGTAAACTCTTCCCTTTGATCACGGGAAGAACGTTCTTCTGAATACAAAGTAATAACAGCAATTTTATAGATCTTTTTATGCTTGTGGATATAAACTGTACTTGCACGAAAACTAATTGTCTTGGTTACGTAAAAACGCGAAAGTTACTCGATCAACTGAGTCTCATTACTTTTTAAATGCAATTTATATTTTGTAAGTACAGAATATGCACAATGGATCAGCACTCAACGATGTGTGGTTCTAACTATATGCAAACCTAACAAAAAAGAAACAAAAAACAAAGAGAAGCCGTCGGCTGCCAGTTTCTGTCTCACACAATTCATTTGTGATTATTTCTCTTCCAATGCTACCAATAGGACTTTAAGACGCAATTTTTTCTTCGAAAAACTGCCTCCAAAATTCAGGTGCGTCTTATACTTGAAATGAATATAAAAATGCCCAGTGTTTGATTTAAAAATCTCGCCAGTCTTAAAAATGGCCGTATTCGATGCCGTGGAAAACCTATCTCTATTTGACAACATTGTATTCAACTGGCAGCAGCAGTGCACCGATGTGACGAACATCATTTGCGGGAATTCACAAGCTTTCTAACACTGTTTCCCTCCCGCCCCGCCGTCACAAACCCAAAATACTGTCTAGCATACGATGCATCTTTGCTGTCTACTGTGCCAGTAAGCTTGAATTGAAAGTGATTTGTGTTATCGGTAACAGCGCAATATTTTTGTAAGTAGCCAGTTTCGTAACAGAAAGAAAAAGTATTCATATGATACAGGCTATAGATTGAAACTTATAGCATATGCAGGTGAACATGGAAACAAAGCAGCTGAGCGGCATTTCGGCCATACAGCAACGGAAAAAAAACATTTTGGATTGGCGGACTAGTAAAGAATAATTGAAAAACATGAGTGAGACTAAACGTGCAGACAGAGGACGGAATACAAAATGGCAAAAACTAGAAGATGATGTATTGAAATGGATAAAAGAACATCTTCAAAATGGCATTGGAAATGATTCAAATACACGCTCGTCAGCTAGAGCTATAGTTTAACTTAACGGACTTTAAGGGTGGAACTGGTTGGTGTTCCAGGTTTGTGAGACCTCATGGACTTAGCATGCGAACCAAAACCAAAATATCTCAGTTAATGCCACAAGAGTATGAAGAGAAAATAGTACCTTTCCATCGCCTTCTTATTCAATATCGAAAGAAAACCAGTGTGGAATTAAGCCAAATAGCGAATATGGACGAAACTCATCTGACATTTGATGCGCCGTCTTTGCCATGAAAGATGCTAGAACTGCAGCTATAAAAACAAGTGGACATGAAAAATGCGCTACACTGTTGTCCTAACAATGCCAAAACCTTCTAAAAAACTACCAGGTGTTGTTATTCACACACATCAAAAGAGCTGGAGAGACGAAGCTGGTGTGATATTACGGATTAATAGATTGTGAGAGAGAAGGGAAGGTGCTTTATTGAAGAAGAGTTCTCTTCTTGTGCTACATCAGTGAAAAATTCTCTGAAAGAGAAATTGAGGCAGGGAATTACAGAGCTTGCTGTACTATTCCTGGAAGTCATACTTCACATTTGCAACCTTTTATATTTAGAAAAGATACCTGAATGGTGTGAAAATTGGCAGTTGCCATAAATAACGAAAAGTGTGAGGTCATCCACATGAGTGCTAAAAGGAACTCGTTGAACTTCGGTTGGACGATAAATCAGTCTAATCTAAAAGCTGTAAATTCAAGTAAATACCTAGGTATTACAATTACGAACAACTTAAATTGGAAAGAACACATAGAAAATGTTGTGGGGAAGGCTGACCAAAGACTGCGTTTTATTGGCAGGACACTTACAAAATGTAACAGACCTGCCAAGGAGACCGCCTACACTACGCTTGTCCGTCCTCTTTTAGAATACTGCTGCGCGGTGTGGGATCCTTACCAGATAGGACTGACGGAGTACATCGAAAAATTTCAAAGAAAGGCAGCACGTTTTGTACTATCGCGAAATCTGGGAGAGGGTGTCGCAGAAACGATACAGGATTTTGGCTGGAAATCATTAAAAGAAAGGCATTTTTCGTTGCGACGGAATCTTCTCACGAGATCCTAATCACCAACTTTCTCCTCCGAATGCGAAAATATTTTGTTGACACCGACCTACATAGGGTGGAACGATCACCACGATAAAATAAGGGAAATCAGAGCTCGTACGGAAAGATATAGGTGTTCATTCTTTCCGCGCGCTGTACGAGATTGGAATAATGGAGAATTGTGAAGGTGGGTCGATGAACCTCTGCCAGGCACTTGAATGTGATTTGCAGAGTATCCATGTAGATGTAAATGTAGATGTAGGTGTCTCGATAAATAAACCATTTGAAGTTTACATGAGAGAGGAATGGAACAAATGGATGATGGGAGAAACCGAAAATGAAATCACCCCGAAGGGAACTTTACAACGATGTACGATCACACAAGTGTGTCAGTGGATAAGACAGTCCTGGTCTACAGTGAGAGAAGACATCATTGTTAAATGTTTCAAGAAGTGCAGGATAAGTCACTCAGTCGTTGGCGTGAAGACCATCTTACATGTGAAGAGACAACGATGACGACGAAGAGGAAGAAAAAGAAGAATAAAGTTCAGATGGTGATTTATCTGGCTTTGCAATCTAATAATAAACATGGTAAAATGTTACTTTTTAAAATATTGCTTAATAATTAAGGCGCGTCTTATAGTCCGTAGCATCTTACAGTGCGCAAAAATACGGTACGCCATTTACGTATCTTACCGAAAATACTGATCCGTAGATTAGGTAGAGCGCAATTCTGATTCCTTCCAGTCCACCTTCGTTTTCTGAGCTGCATTAATAGCTTTAGCGATTTCAGACGGAGTCCACTTTCTTTGTTGAACACTTTGCAAGAGGATTCAAAGAGATTAAGACTGTGTACTACAACATGCAAGCCTTAAACATGAAAAAGTTGGGGACCCGGTTTAAGGCCAGTACTACACAGTCACATTTCTCTAACAAAGAAATGCGGTCAAATGTTCGTCACAGTTCTTTGACAAAGATCTTTGAGGTGGCGCTGAAAACGGGTGTTACACTGTCGTCACACTTTTCGCCAAATTCCAAGATGGAGAACAACAACTTGTTATAATGCGCTGCAGTTGCTAGTACCATAATTGAACTGTGTGTGTATTTGGAATCAAAGCGGCAGAAAATAAGGAAACACACTCGGATGAAGCCATATTTATTACGTCGAGTTAGTAAAAGCACTCAGCAAAATAAGTTACGAAAGTTGCAAGTGGAGCAAGTCAAGTCTTAATAAATAAATTGCTTACGAATGGATGAGAGCGTATCTCAGTATTTGCTCAATAAAGTGGCTTCTCATATTACAAAACAGAATACTCTCTTCAGAAATGCTATATGTGCAGATGACAGGCAAACTGTGAAACTGCGATTTGTTGATACAAGAGAGAGCTACTCTAGTTTACAACACAGCACTCGAATATCACATTCCACATTAACCAAAATAATTCCAGAAACTTGTGAAGCAATTTATAAAGCACTGAAGGGGGAATACGTGAATGTAAATAAATGGGTTTAGTGCACTATATGGGCAATGAGAACCATTTCTAATTTTGAATAATTTTATTAATGGAATTAGTGTTCCAACAACTACAAAATTAATAACAAGTACGAAACAGATGAAGCACTTTTTAATTTGTGGCGTCCAGAGTTCAAAAATAGACAAAGTAGAACGGAAAGCTAAGTAAGAATTTTTTTTATTTTAGCGTGTGACCACATCCTCCATTCTGGCTTCCTGAAAAGCTGCCTGGATGTTTACAGATGTAGAGGTGGATGGCTGTAACTGTGATCGTGGACATGAAGTCGTCTGCAGCTTATTCCACCTGCCCATCAGCCCCTTACTCTCCCCCCACCCCCTACCCCACCCCACCCCACCCTAGTCGAAGCAAGTTACTTCAAAACAAGAGTCGAAGGAACGTACCAACTCTGAAGCCATGTTTACAAACAAACAACAGAGACGTCAAATAGCTGTAGCGACGCCAGCGCTCCAAGCGGCTACAGTTCACATTGCAGTGAACAGAAGACGAGCGACTTTTATGATCAAATCTGCTGCGAAGCCCTAGATTTGATCATATTTATTTGATGACAAGCGAGATTTGACGAAGTTCCCTATTACACCATCATATTTCTTTGACATAAATATTTGACGTATCAACTTTGACAGAGAAATACGATAGTGTAATACCGGCGTCAGCAACTGAAGGGAGTGCCGTCTAAGCCACTGTAGCGTAGACCTACATTTTGTTAACCCAATAAATTTTTAAACAATCATCTAAATGAAACTATTTAGTCGTAGTAATCTTAAACACTATTGTCCAGTAACACATACAGGCTGAAAGGCTTAATGCCAGCGTCATGAAAAATAACGGAAAATGTAGCGCAACCTAAAAACTGTTTCCATTGTCAGAACATTTAATGGCAAACTGACTAATATCAACTCATGTGGGTGATGTGTGCGCTCCACTGCAGAACGGTAGAAGCCTAAACTACTACCCACACTTGGTCCCACTAGAGTTCAGGATAATGTAGAGATTGTGAAAGGGGGAGGGGGTCCTATTTAGGGCACTTGCTTCTAACAGTAACTTCAGACTTCCGAACCTGATTTAGTTATCTATCAAGGAAGGTAGATTTCTAAAAGTCTGGCGACCATCGTATTGTGCCCTACCATCGGTAAGCACCCTCCAATGATTAGTTCCTCGCTGTTCTCATTTCTGCTGCTTCTCATTATTTTCGCCTTTCTTCGATTTAATCTCAGACCATGTCCTGTAGTCCTTAAACTGTTCATTCCATTCAACAGATCCTGTAATCCTTTTGCACTTTTACCGAGGATAGTAATGTTGTTAGCGAGTATTATAATTGATATCCTTTCACCCTGAATTTTAATCCCACTCTTGAACCTTTTATTTCCGTCTGTGCTACTTCTATGTATACATTGAACAGTAGGGGCGAAAGACTATATGCTTATCTTAGAGCATTTTTAATACGAGCATTTTGTGCTTAGTCTTCCTGTCTCATTGTAATTACCCACCTTATACGTATTTTTCTCAGAATTTAGAGCGTTTGGACCTTTTCCACTGTCGAACACTTCTAGGTCTTCAAATCCTATGAACGTGACTTGATTTCTTTTTTTTTTTTTTTTTTTTTTTTTTTTTTTTTTTTTTTTTTTTTTTTAGTGTTGTTTCTATCATCAACCGCAACGTTGGAACTGCCTGTCTGGTGCCTATATTTTTCATAAAGCCAAACTAATCATCATCTAACACATCCTGAATTTTCTTTTCCATTCTTCTGTATATTGTCCTTGTCAGCAACTTGGATGCACGAGCTGTTACCTTGATTGTGCGATAACCGTCGCATTTGTCGGCTCTTGCGACCTTCTGAATTGTGAGGATGATGTTTTTCCGAAAGCCTGATGGTGTATCGCCAGTTCATACATAATATAGGTTGGTTGGTTGTGTTGGGGAAGGAGACCAGACAGCGAGGTCATCGGTCACATCGGATTAGGGAAGGAAGTCAGCCGTGCCCTTTGAAAGGAACCATCCCGGCATTTGCCTGGAGCGATTTAGGGAAATCACGGAAAACCTAAATCAGGATGGCCGGACGCGGGATTGAACCGTCGTCCTCCCTAATGTCCAGTGTCTAACCACTGCGCATACATAATATACACCAATGTGAATAGTGTTGCCGCTTCTCCCAAGATTTTAGAAATTCCGAAGGAATATCTACCCCCTTTGACTTAATTGATTTTAAGTTACCCAAAGCTCTTTAAATTCTGATTTTTATATTAGACCCCCTAACTCTTTCCTATCAACTCCTGCTTCTTCTTCCATCACGTAATAATCTGAGTCCTCCCCCTCTTAGAGACCTTCAATGTACACTTTCCACCTATCCGCTCTCTCCTCTGCGTTTAACAGTGGAATTCCCAATGTAATCTTTGTTACCTCCGTAGCTTTTAACTGCACCGAAGGTTGTGTTCACTTTTCTATATGCTGAGTCGTTCCTTCCGACAATCATTTCTTTCACGATTTCTTCGCATTTTTCATGTAGCCATTACACCTTAGCTTCCTTGTATTTCCGATTTATTTCACGCCTAAATGACTTGTAACCATACATTTGCAAAATTCTCCCAAGAAACCGAAGCCGTTCACTCGGCTTCCCTACCACAATTTACACACCTGTGTCCCATTTCATATCGCTTTGCAACGTTACGCCTAGATATTTAAACAATGTGGCTGTGTAAAGCAGGTTATTATTAATGCTGTATCCCAAACTTTGTAATAGCCATATATTCTCGATAAAAGCAAAGTTCGGAACCAAAATAGTTCAGGAAACACAGGTCTTTACAAACGGATATGTCTGGATTCTCAGAATCCTCAATTCACTCGAACGGAAACAGAAATGACAAATCGTCTGACCTCTCCCGAGTTCCAGACTGAAATCCTCCAATACAACCGAAACGGAACAGCAGCGGAGCCTCAGACCAAAGTCCTTTCATATTCCGAAACAGCGTCCTGGGACCTCTGCTGCTCCTGATCTATATAAATGACCTGGGTGACAATCTGAGCAGTTCTCTTAGGTTGTTCGCAGATGACGCTGTAATTTACCGTCTAGTAAGGTCATCCGAAGACCAGTATCAGTTGCAAAGAGATTTAGAAAAGATTGCTGTATGGTGTGGCAGGTGGCAGTTGACGCTAAATAACGAAAAGTGTGAGGTAATCCTCATGAGTTCCAAAAGAAATCCGTTGGAATTCGTTTACTCGATAAATAGTACAATTCTCAAGGCTGTCAATTCAACTAAGTACCTGGGTGTTAAAATTACGAACAACTTCAGTTGGAAAGACCACAAAGATAATATTGTGGGGGAAGGCGAGTCAAAGGTTGCGTTTCATTGGCAGGACACTTAGAAGATGCAACAAGTCCACTAAAGAGACAGCTTACACTACACTCGCTCGTCCTCTGTTAGAATATTGCTGCGCGGTGTGGGGATCCTTACCAGGTGGGATTGACTGAGGACATCGAAAGGGTGCAAAATAGGGCAGCTCGTTTTATACTATCACGTAATAGGGGAGAGAGTGTGGCAGATATGATACGCGAGTTGGGATGGAAGTCATTAAAGCAAAGACGTTTTTCGTCGCGGCGAGATCTGTTTACGAAATTTCAGTCACCAACATTCTCTTCAGAATGCGAAAATATTTTGTTAAATGTGAACTGCAGAGTAATCATGTAGATGTAGATGTAGCAACGTCTGGAGCCTCTGGAGTTCCAGATTCCTGTTCCCAATCCACCCAACACCAGTTCCGAACTAAACTTTCAATCTCCCCTCCATAGCCTTCAGTTTGTCTACTGTTGGCTGACCACCTCAGTACATTTCGCACCATTCTATTTCGTCGCCACGCCAGGTCATCAGCAAAGATACACTATTGGCCATTAAAATTGCTACACCACGAAGAAATACAGATGATAAACGGGTATTCATTGATCAAATATATTATACTAGAACTGACACGTGATTACACTTTCGCGCAATTTGGGTGCATAGATCCAGAGAAATCAGTACCCAGAACCGCCACCTCTGGCCTTAATAACGGCCTTTATACGCCTGGGTATTGAATCAAACAGAGCTTGGATGGCGTGTACAGGTACAGCTGCCTATGCAGCTTCAACACGATACCACAGTTCATCAAGAGTAGTGACTGGTGTATTGCGACGAGCCAGTTGCTCGGCCACCATTGATCAGACGTTTTCAATTACTCAGACATCTGGAGAATGTGTTGGCCAAGGCAGCAGTCGAACATTTTCTGTATCCAGAAAGGCCCGTACAGGACCTACAACATACGGTCGTGCATTATCCAACTGAAATGTAGGGTTTCGCAGGGATCGAATGAAGGGTAGAGCCACGGGTTGTAACACATCTGGAATGTAACGTCCACTGTTCAAAGTGCCGTCAATGCGAACAATAGGTGACAGAGACGTGTAACCGATGGCACCCCATACCATCACGCTGGGTGATACGCCAGTAGGGCGATGACGAATACACGCTTCCAATGTGCGTTCACTGCGATATCGCCAACCACGGATGCGACCATCATGATGCTGTAAACAGAACCTGGATTCATCCGATAAAATGACGTTTTGCGATTCGAGCACCCACGTTCGTCGTTGAGTACACCATTGCAGGCGCTCCTGTCTGTGATGCAGCGTCAAGGGTAACCGCAGCCATGGTCTCTGAGCTTATAGGTAATGCTGCTGCAAACGTCGTCGAATTGTTCGTGCAAATTGTTGTTGTCCCCATCTGTTGACTCAGGGATCGAGACGTGGCTGCACGATCCGTTACAGCCATGCGGATAAGATGCCAGTCATCTCGACTGCTAGTGATACGAGGCCGTTGGGATCCAGCTCGGCGTTCCGTATTACCCTCCAGAACCCACCGATTCCATATTCTGCTAACAGTCATTGGATCTCGACCAATGCGAGCAGCAATGTCGCGATACGATAAACCGCAATCGCGATAGGCTACAATCAGACCTTTATCAAAGTCGGAAACGTGATGGTACGCATTTCTCCTCCTTACACGAGGCATCACAACAACGTTTCATCAGGCAACGCCGGTCAACTGCTTGCATCTTCTTCCTGTCGGTTAAATTTCGCTTCTGTAGCATTTCATGATAGTGGTGTAGAAATTTCAATGGTCAGTAGTATATATATCTGTGATCCAGTTGGCCATGCTCAACAACTATAATTAAACAAACATTATTCTCTAAATCACACTTAAATATTTGTTCTACTGATAGCAGACACTATTTATTTACTATGTCTAATGTTTCATAAAATTTACATTAATTTAGATCATTACATTACCATGTATTAATTTTGTCATAAAATTCAGTACATGAATGTTCTCCACATTTCACGGAGAGACACTGCCATTGATCTTTCTATTTGAGAAGACAGTTGATTGAAACAAAACAGGAACAGCCAGGCTAACCTCGTTTCTAGGGTGACCTCGTTTCTGCCGACGTTTAATAAACTTACGGAGATGGGTGGTATCGACCAGAGCCAACAAAACGCACACAGGATCTTTCGAAAGTGACAGCCCGACTCTCTCGCGACTGTCCCTTTTGCGTTGCTTAACAAATACGCAGAGAACAGCTCAGATAACTAAGAGACACAGGCAGCTTTCTTCCCACGGGCTTAGAAATCGTGCGACAGTCTGGAGCATATGAAGAGACAATGTCCCTTTGAAAACCTTTTAAAACGCGTGCTTTGTAAGTGCCGTACCTCACTGCAGCGTCTAAGAATTTCTGGTCCGTTCGGTCGGAAAGCAACCAGCCGGTAACTAACAGTGCCTGCCATTTCTCAATCCCTAGAGATGGGAAGCTTGTGAGCGGCATCTTCGTAAGACAAGATACAATGTACCTTTAATATGCACGTTCCAATGATGTCGGTGTGGTCTTTACTATGTATGAAGCGAATAGTACTACAGTTCGTTTGGCTCAAAACACTCGTAAAGCGTGCGAAACCTTTCGTCATAAAAAACAGAACGATGTTCACTTTTGCAGCGCGTTTTAAGACACGCAACCGACGCCGGGGGTGCATGGGCAGTGAATAGCTTTTAAGAAACAAATTGGTAACGCATACCGCTTTCTCTCTGTCGACATGCCTCCAGGTTATTCAGTGCAGTAGACGTCCCATCCTTAGATGACGGGTGAAAGACGCACCTACATCTACACACATACTTCGCGGGCCAATGTACGGCGCGTGGTGGATGGTACCGTGAACTAGTCATTTCGTTTGTTGCACTCGCAAATAGAGCGCGGGAAAAACGACTGTTTACATGCCTCCGCATGGTCCCCCTGTTTCTCGTTTCTTCGTGGTCCTTTTGAGAAATGTATGTTGGTGGTGGCAGAACCGTTCTGCAGTCAGCGTCAAATTCCGGTTCTGTAACTTTTCTCAATAGTGTTCCTTGAAAAGCCTATCCAGGGACGCCCATTTTAGTTCCCGAAGCATCTCCGTAATACTTGTGTGATGTTCGACCCTACCGTTAACAGATCTACTAACGTGCCGCTGAATTCCTTCGATGTCTTCCTATAATCCGATTTGGTACGGATCCCAGACACTCGACCAGTACACTCAGATGAACCAGTCTTTCCCAAAAATTCTTTCAATATACCGAAGTCGACCATTCACCTTCCCTACCACAAACCTTGAATTCTCGTTCCGTTTCACATCGCTTTGCAGCGTTACGCCAAGATATTTAAACGGCGTTACTCAGTCAAGTAGGAAACTACTAATGCTGTATCCGAACATTTGTAAGTAGGCTGTTTAGGTTTTCGTGTTGGTAATGCCACGTAGCGCTCTGTATGAAAATCACTGACTGTGCTGTGTGCAGTCTGTGGCTGGTCGGCATTGTAGTGCTGGGCAGCTGGATGTGAATAGTGCGTAGCGTTTTGCAGTTGGAGGTGAGCCGCCTGCAGTGGTGGATGTGGAGAGAGAGAGATGCCAGAGTTTTGAGCGGACGATCTGGACGTGTGTCCGTCAGCAAAAGGAAATTTGTTTAATTGGATGGCACATATATATAATGACTTTTGAACGCTATTAAGGTAAATAGATTGTTTGTTCTCTATCAAAGTCTTTCATTTGCTAACTACGCCCACCAGTAGTTAGTGCCTTCAGTAGTTAGAATCTTTTATTTAGCTGGCAGTATTGGTGCCCGTTGTACTGCAGTAGTTCGAGTAACGAAGATTTTTGTGAGGTAAGTGATTCATGAAAAGTGTAGGTTATTGTTATTCAGGGCCATTCTTTTGTAGGGATTATTGAAACTCAGACTGCGTTGCGCTAAAAATATTGTGTGTCAGTTTAATGATGATCAGAATAAGTATAGAGGAAACTGTTTGAGTACGTTGAGTTTTACTCAGCTGTCTTCGTATCAAATAACGTAGAAGTTTACCACCACAGTAATTCATAATTTTTCTAAGGGGACGTTTCACATTTGCGGTTTCTTTTTCTTACTCGTTCGCATTAACTTACATTTTTTTCAACATTTAGAATTAGCTGCCATTCATCACACCAATTAGAAATTTTGCTTAAGTCATCTTGTAACCTCCTAAAGTTACTCAATTTCGACACCTTCCCGGACTCCACACTATCATCAGAAAGAACCGCAGATTGCTGCTCACCCTGTAACACTTATTTTGTATCTGCATCGATATTTCTTTGTCAATTTGTTGTGTTGCTTATGTATAATGTTACCGTCATGGAAATTCATTGACTAGGTATACATGTTTCAGTACTTTAAAACGATGTTGTTTAAATTATGCTAGTGGATTTAAATAACTACTGAAATGATTGTTATATAACGTACTGTAAATGACTTTGTCGATAGTTAGGGAACATAGGGTTGAATGTAAAAGATGTGGGGAAGCCCCCCAGCGACAGAAGTAACCTGTTGGAATGGAAAAGGTGTGGTTGGCGAGTAATTGGCAACTCGTCCTATGTGACGGTTAAGGAGTCTGGGCTGAGCAGTGCTGTGGTTAATATCTCGCTAGCAGTAGCGGACCATTGTGGCTCATATTCCAGGCGTTTTGAGGCCAGAAGAGCTTAAGGGCAGCATTTTTGGCCTTGGAGGTTGCATTTGGTGATATCATTATCATGGCATGGGTTTTTGCCATATATATATAATTCCTCCGCCAAGAAGATATGTAACAGGGTGAGGCCAACAGTATTGCTATGATTGCATCGCCATCAGATTATTAGCCACTGCAAATTGCGCCACCGGAGTCACCAGGCTTCCACTTAATTGTTTATATTTGGCGCTCTGTAAATCGACCAGGTATTTGTGAAATTTGGTAGTTCTTAATAATCATCGTGGTGTTGCTAAAAACTCTATCTTGCAACCGTGATTATCCCAAATCACAAACCTGGACGGGAGTCGTATGCTAGTGAATTTAATTCGGAGTGTCCTAATTGTGAGAAAGTGAGTGAACTTGAATTTAATGTTGTGTTATCATTTGCACGTCCGTTGCTCGTGGTCTCGCGGTAGCGTTCTCGCTTCCCGAGCACGGGGTCCCGGGTTCGATTCCCGGCGGGGTCAGGGATTTTTCCTGCCTCGAGATGGCTGGGTATTGTGTCGTTTTCATCATCATCATTCATCCCCATCACGGTTGGAGGAAGGCAATGGCAAACCACCTCCACTAGGACCTTGCCTAGTAAAGTAGTGCAGGTCTCCCGCATCGTTCCCTACGCTCTGTAAAGAAGCATGGAACTTCATTTCATTTCCATTTATCATTTGCACTGCCAATTATACTTTTGAGTAGGTAAAAAGACTGCTTATGAAAGCATATTTGTTATTTAAAGAGTATATAATTGTCGTGTCCCACTGACGTGTCCTGAGAGGGAGTGGAAGGACTGCGTTGGTGCGCGTCAGAGAACTTACTTGGCATGAGGTCTCGGTGGTGTGGGCCGCCAACTCCTCACTGCTCCGTTGTAGAGAAGGCTGCAAGGTGAGCTAGAGTACGGAACTCGGATAGGATCTTAGGGAAGCTTTCATATATGAACACTCGATGTATAGAACGATTATACTGGAAGTACCCCTGGCACTTGTGATTTAAATAAGATTCTATATACAGTCTCCAATGATTGTCTATCTGGCTATGTAGTTGCCATCCCTACTTCCCAAACCTAAGTCCTAATACAGCAGAGGCGAGCGCACCAGACTAAGTGTCAGCTGTGTCGATTCAGCCTAAGTCCCTACTTGTTGCGGTGCTCAATACTCTCCTGCAACTCTTGCAGCATCCCGACGCAGACTGACGTGGACCGGCTTCCTAAGTACCTCACTCCATCACTGTCCTTCGATCTAGCGGCTATCCGCTTTTATAGGGGTTAGTGCACCCGGCACCACTTGTTCTAGAAGGTTCTAGCACCCCGAACTTTGAGCCCTGAGTAGGCTAGTCACGCGGCAGCATGTGCTGCCTACGTGATGAACTACCCATTCTCCACTGTTTGCTGTGTCCACGGGTTGCCACTAACTGTGTTTGAGCCTCGTGATACTGCATACTCCGCTCTTGTTAGTCGAGTACACATTACACATTACACATGAGATAGTCTGGTCACGTCCGCCTCGCTTGATCTGTAGCAATAATTTTCCAGCCTACAGCCTACATGATTTTAATTCTATCTTCTACTATTCGCGACACCATCTTCTACTATTCGTGACACCATCTTCTACTATTCGCGACACCATCTTCTACTATTCGCGACACCATCTTCTACTATTCGCGACATAATGCTTACCATTTCTCAAACATACTGGTATAGTTTTGTTAATGAAAGTTTAAGGGTCGTCATGTACTAGGCTAATTAGTCAATGAAGCAATGCAAAGGCTCCTTCAGAGCCAGTGTAATTAGATCTGCATTCTGTTTAGTTGCTTTAATCAAAGTTTAAGAAAGAACTGTGTTATCTATTCTAATGAAAGTTGGTTAATGCACAAGCATAGAGACCCTGTACTAAGCAATGAAGTTATAGTTCATTTAAGGTAGATGTTGTTGAGAGGCATACAATACGGTTTACTATCTCATTGGCCATTTGTTTGTTAGTAGCACATTTATCTGCAAGGTTTAGTGTGTGTGTGAAGGGAGGTTAGGTGAGGTGAGCCTTAGCACTGCCTTCTGCTTTATCATTTTGCTTGACGGAAGAATGCCTATTTAGGCTGGCGACTGGTTTTAATATGTAATGTTACAAATTGCTTTTGTGCTGGGAGAACGACTGTTCCTGACCCACCCTTTACTGTAGGTTATACTTTGCTGGAGTGTTTCGGAAACGAATCCCAGTTTGATTGTTCTGTTTCCATTAGGTTATCTCACGGGTCACAACTTTCAAAAATTTCTCGTAGAGGTATAACGTTAACATCGATTGCCGTTTTACGGTGGTCGGCGTACCGTTACAATCCTGTCCGCCAGATAATTAGAAAATAACAGCGGTCCTATCACACTTCCCTAGGGCACTCCTGACGATACCTTTGTCTGCAATGAATACTCGCAATCGAGGAAAATGCACTGGGTTCTATTACTTCACAAATCTTCGAGCCACTCACATATCTGGGAACCTATTCCACATGCTCATACCTTCGTTAAGAGAATTTAGAAATGTGGAATCTGGCTTGTGTTCTTTATCCATAGTTCCCAAGATATCACGTAAGAAAAGAGCAAGCTGAGTTTCAGACGAGAGACACTTTCTAAAACCGCGCTCTTTCGTGGATGTAAACTTTTCGGTATCTAGGCAATCCACAATGCTTATCCAGCTCAAACAATAAGCTACATACAGTGGTCATCCCGGCGTTCTCTCGGGTTGCCCACACGTGACAGAAAACACAAGCGGGCCCATTTGTTATCTCTCAGCCTTAAGGTGGGGGACTTACATTTCATCAGCAGAATCAAACACATGATTTAAGTGAACTCTTTCGTTTATTAAAAAAATGCATTAGAATGGTCGAGGATCTATATAAACCACGAAATCATGAGAATTTGAAGCCAAGAATATTAACTATGAGAATCTGAAAAATTAACTGTCGGTTAGCAAAGTTTCTCGGTGGGGATCAGAATTAGTTAATAATCACTTGTCTGAATTTGTGAAATTTATGTCGACCTGCCTACATGTCAATTACAGTGACCTCATGTCTGTGCGGAAAGGCGAAGAAAATGATGCAATAGTTAATGTGCTGATGAAGGTGGAAAATGGAAACCGATCACGAATCTGAACTTCTAGTTCGTGATGGTCCTAAAATGATGAAACTGCTAATTATGCTCACCATTATCGTCGATTTGAGTAGAATAGTTGCAACATGGCTGGCTGATGCTAAAATCGCTCTGTCAAGGACTCAGACATTGAACCCCACTCTGCTGATAGTCTATTGTTCCAGATGAGAGTGCAGCCTGCGGAGTACTGATGCGTTCAGTGTCAAGTCCAGAGACGAAGTCCCTTATTTATGTCCTAGGTACTAACAACCACTTCAGCTGTATTTAGTCTTTTATTATTAGATCAATACCCTTTTTGTGGCACTAACAGCCACATCTTCAGGTGAATATATGACTAAAACATTAGAGCTAAAAGCTCGGAATCTTTTTACCTTACTTTCATTATCCGTCAAAATGAAACACCGCTAAGAGACAGTGTGTCATAGAATAAAAGACCCGGCTTCAAATATAGTGGGTGGATCCGCTTCTCCGGTCTATACAGAATCGCGACCAGGAGACATGCCCGCGTGCTCTGGTCGCGATCCCGTATAGATCGGAGAAGCGGATCCATCCACTATATTTGAATTCGGCTGTTTTATTCTATGACATACCACCCTTTTGCTGTGTTACGTTCTGACGGACAACGGATGTAGGGTAAAAAGGTTCCGAGCTTTTCTGCTCTAATATTTTAGTTATCTGTTCACCTGAAGATGGTCTTGTAATGCGACGAAATCGGTAGTGATCCAATAATAAAGGACTAAAGAAAGCTCAAGCGGTTATTAATACTCATTGCTTGGTTGCCTTGCCTACAAGTTTGTCTGTCTTTCTTTATGATCAGTTGAACTGATTGCGATCTTAATCCTGTGAAGAATCTCAGCAAGTAACCCTATTTAAAGTTGTATCACCCCGCCAGTGGTGTGACTGTTTGCTTAACAAAATTTCCTGCCAAGGAGACACGAAACGTTAGAAAAACAATAATCTCGATTTCCTCCCCACTTTTCTAAAAAAAACTTCGAATTACGTGTTACATCCTCATGATGTCACATCGATTTCACCAGTCAGTGTCTTGCAAACCTGCAATACGTCAGAACTGTTTTGCCATGTTTTCTGGAAACTATGGAGACATTTATCCACTGAATGCACTTTTCTTATCATAGTACAAATGCCTACCTCTTGCCGGCAGCGTTCCATTGGATGGAACAAATGTTTTCATCTTGGCCGTCGAAAATGGATAAATGCCATTAACTGTGCAATGGGTCTGGCCCCAGTGTGATGCTAGCTGAAACAACTTTCCCAAGACAATGTAAGGACAGCACTACCTGTTGCCCCCGCCCTTTTGCAGTTCTGCAAAGGGTGCATACCCTCCCACAGACGCCCACTTTTGCCGTGCCACTTACGACTACAGTCTCACATCGACAGTGCTCCTGGATTCTAAAGCTCACCCAGAAAAGCACTGAATGCCAGCACCAAGTTAAATTAAACACTATTAAGAAAGTGGAAATAAAGTCTGCACATACAATACTGTAACCTCATTAACCCATCTAAACTTTCTACTGTCAGAGCCCGTGCAACTCCTATCCAGTCGAATTATTTATCGTTGATAAATGAAAAGAGACAAGTCGAATGGCTGTCGGTTCTCAGGAGGAGACAGTGGCAATTCACCTTCAGGATGACTTATCCCAGGATGGCAATGTGCCAATGGCCTTACCGCAGAGGTAACACCGGTTTCCATCAGATCGCCGATGTTAAGAGTTCTCGGGTTTGGCTAGCACTTGTACTGTTCACTGTCTAGGTCTGCCGAGTCGTACTGGCAAGCGGCGTGCTCTCATCCCTTGTGAAGCCAATTGCGGAGCCACTTGACTGATAATTAGCGACTCTGGTCATGACAACTGACAGCGGCCAGATCAGTGTGCTGACCACATGTCTCTTCATATTTGCATCCAGTGACATTTAACAGCAGAATATAACATGGTGGTCGATAGGTACTGTTGGGCCTTACGCTCCTTTTGCTTTATTTTTGCAATTTTTGTGATATTGAATGGTATGTTTGTGAAGACATGTTCTAAGTTGACTGCATTTTGAGTAGGATTTTTGTTACAAATAATGGATCTGTTAATCCTTTAACTGTTTTTGATGAGTGCTCATTGGTCATTGCAATTGTTTTTATAAAGTTAATACACTACTGGCCATTAAAATTGCCACACCACGAAGATAACGTGCTACAGACGCGACATTTAACCGACAGAAAGAAGATGCTGTGATATGCAAATGATTAGCTTTTCAAAGCATTCACGCAAGGTTGGCGCCGGTGGCGACACCTACAACGTGCTGACATGAGGAAAGCTTCCAACCGATTTCTCATACACAAACAGCAGTTGACTGGCGTTGCCTGCTGTAACGTTGTTGTAATGCCTCGTGTAAGGAGGAGAAATGCGTACCATCACGTTTCCGACTTTGATAAAGGTCGGATTGTAATCCATAGTGATTGCGGTTTATTGTATCGCGACATTGCTGCTCCCGTTGGTCGAGATCCAATGACTGTTAGCAGAATATTGACTCGGTGGGTTCAGGAGGGTAATACGGAACGCCGTGCTGGATCCCAACGGCCTCGTATCACTAGCAGGCGAGATGACAGGCATCTTATCCGCATTGCTGTAACGGATCGTGCAGCCACGTCTCGATCCCTGAGTCAACAGATGGGGACGTCTGCAAGAGAACAACCATCTGCACGAACAGTTCGACGTCGTTTGCAGCAGCATGGACTATCAGCTCGGAGACCATGGCTGCGGTTACACTTGACGCTGCATCAGACAGGAGCGCCTGCGATGGTGTACTCAAAACGAACCTGGGTGCAAGAATGGCAAAATGTCATTTTTTCGGATGATGCCAGGTTCTGTTTAGAGCATCATGATGGTCGCATCCGTGTTTGGCGACATCGCGGTGAACGCACATTGGAAGCGTTTATTCGTTATTGCCATGCTGGCGTATCACCTGGCGTGATGGTATGGGGTGCCATTGGTTACACGTCTCGGTCACCTCTGGTTCACATTGACGGCACTTTGAACAGTGGACGTTACATTTCAGATGTGTTACCACCCGTGGCTCTACCCTTCATTCGATCCCTGCGAAACCCTACATTTCAGCAGAATAATGCACGACCGCATGTTGCAGGTCCTGTGCGGGCCTTTCTGGATACAGAAAATGTTCGACTGTTGCCCTGGCCAGCACATTCTCCAGATCTCTCACCAATTGGAAACGTCTGGTCAATGGTGGCGGATCAACTGGCTCGTCACAATACGCCAGTCACTACTCTTGACGGACTGTGGTATCGTGTTGAAGCTGCATGGGCAGCTATACCTGTACACGCCATCCGAGCTCTGTTTGACTCAATGCCCAGGCGTATCAAGGCCGTTATTAAAGCCAGAGGTGGTTGTTCTGGGTACTGATTTCTCAGGGTCTATGCACCCAAATTGCGTGAAAATGTAATCACATTTCAGTTCTATTATAATATATTTGTCCAATGAATAACCGTTTATTATCTGTATTTCTTCTTGGTGTAGCAATTTTAATGGCCAGTAGTGTATATGTTTTCGTGTCTTCGTTTTAAATTACAGTGTGTAGGCCTGCGTGCCAATGGCCTTGCTGCAATGGTAATACTGGTTCTCATCTGATCACTGATGTTAAGCGCTGTTGGGAATGGCTAGTACTTGGAGGTGTCACCGTCCGGGTCTGCCAAGCATTGTTAGCAAGAGGAGCCAGTTGAGGAGCTACTTGACCGAGGAGTGGCGATTCCGGTCACGCAAACTGACAACAGCCGGGAGAGCGGTTTGCTGACCACATGCCCCTCCATATCCGCTTCCAATGATGTCTCTCAGCTGAGACTGGTTCAAATAGCTCTGAGCACTATGACACTTAACATCTGAGGTCATCAGTCCCCTAGAACTTAGAACTACTTAAACCTAACTAACCTAAGGACATCACACACAGCCATGCCCGAGGCAGGATTCGAACCTGCGACCGAAGCGGTCGCGCGGTTCCAGACTGAAGCGCCTAGAACCGCTCGGCCACACCGGCCGGCTCTCAGCTGAGACTTTGGCTTCCTTGGTTACGAATGCATCAACAATTTTACCAAGTTCTATTTCACTTATCTTCACATAGTGCACTCACAACTACATGGAACACAGTTCTGAACACGACTGACACTTGCCGCTTATTGGGACATTGCACAAGTGACGTTCGTGGTCAAATACAACAGCGCAATCTGCAGGTTTGCCTAACATATACATTTATTTACATGAATGCGTGGCGTCTGTTCTTTCGGACACTTCCCAAGGAACAGGGACCACGCGAAATCCGCAACTGTGTTATTAAGTAAACTGAAGGTGGAGGAAGAGAAACAGAAGGAAGGGAAGGAATTATTGATGTCAGCTGCAACGGGATTTTATGCAAAATCAATGGCGACCAGTGAAAACGTGTGCCGGACCGGGATTCAGACCTGGGTTCTCTCGTTTACTGGGCAGTTGCGTTAACCACTCTGCCATCTGACACAGTGATTATTGCATTTTCGCGGACTAACTCGGTGCTCCTCATGGCCGAACCACGCTCCCTTCCAGCGTCACCTACCCGCAGTCTCCATCCATTTCCTACAGGCTCGCTACTTTCACATTCCCGCAGGAAGTTGAACATAATTGTGCATCCACACTGAAGGTGGTGGATCCAGAGCCCATTGAGGAGTACCGATTATATGAATGAGGGGTGCCTGTTACTTTGGACATACACTATGTGATAAAAAGTATCCGGACACCTGGCTTAAAATGACTCACAAGTTCTTGGCGCCTAAGTACATCATACAAATCCATGCCCGAGGCAGGATTCGAAGCTGCGACTGTAGCAGCAGCGCGGTTCCGGACTGAAGCTCCTAGAACCGCTCGGTCACAAAGCCCGGCCTACCGTCAGCAGTCTCTGTCAGTCAACAGACGAGGTCGGCCTGTACGTTTTTGTGCTTTACGTGTCCCTTCACGTTTGCACTTTACTACTACATTGGAAACAATGGACCTAGGGATGTTTAGGAGTGTGGAAATCTCGCGTACAGCGCCCCGTTCTGCTCTCTCACGATTTCTACTGACTACTGAGGCCGCTGATGTGGAGAACCTGGCAGTAGGTGGCAGCACAGTGCACGTAATATACAAAACGAATGTTTTTGGGGTTACCCCGGATACTTTCGATCACGTATTGTTAATGCTCAATGGGCACCAACCCACCATAATCAGTGCAGATGCACAATTATGGCCGATCTCCTGCAGAATCTCAATGGAGCGAGTATCGGCCAGGGACTGCAGACAGGTGGCGCTCGGTGGAAATGTGGGTCAGCCGTGTGGCTTGCCGAGAGGGTCCACGGATTTGCAATAAACACTGTGTCAGTTGAGTGCAGTGCTTAACGCACGTGCCAAATAAACAGGAGATCCTGGGTTCGAATCTCAATCCAGCACAGATTTTCACTTGTCGCCATTGATGCAGCACAAAGCCCTGATGCAGCTGACTGCAATAATTCCTTTGCTTTCTCTCCACCTGCACGTTCAGTTTATATAATATGCATTTACGTTCGAGCATGCATTTCTTGTGGTGTTTCAACATTTATGAGACAGGATTAGCAGCTCTGTATAATTGGACACTGACAGTTCTGTTTCCTGCAGGAAAGTATAGCCGTTGGACAACCGCACGGGGATACAGAAAGAATTGAACAGGATTTGCAGTTGGTGTTATGAAAGGTGGCACTCCTTAACTGTATGTAAATTTAAGACAATACCTTGAAGAAAGAGGAAGAATACGATACGATACGAGTACGACATTAATGTTGAAAATTTTGAGCACGCCATTTCGTATAATTATTTATGTGAATACTAAAAAGCGATTTGAACTGAGGTGACCACGCAAAATTAGTAATGGGGAAGGCGAATGAATGTCTTGATTTGTTGGAAGGGTTCTCGGAAAATGTAGTGGATATGTAAATGTAAACACAAAGAAGGGGCTAGTGCGAACGATTCTATTGCTCCAGTGTCTTGAGTCCTTATCAAGTAGGCATGACAACAGAGGCCGAAAGAATGGAGAAACATGTTGCTAGGACCGTAACAGGTCGGTGCAGCCCATACGAAAGTATAAGAGAAATACTCGAGGAACTTAAATGGGAATCCTAGGAAGAAAGTCGAAGTAGTTCTTGTGAAATCCTATTGAGGAAATTTAGGTACCCTGTATTCGAATGTTTTTATTTATTCGTATGGCTAGGGCCCCCCGTCGGGCAGACCGTTCGCCGAGTGCCGATCTTTCAATTTGACGCCACATCGACGACCTGCAGTCGATGAGGATGATAGGATGATGATGAGGACAGCATAATACCCAGTCTCTGGGCGGAGAAAATTCCCCGACCCAGCCGGGTCCCAGAGGATTGACAATCCGTCGCGCTGACCATCTTTTTTTTCCGATATAGTTCGTTGCGTTTGGTTTGAGCAGACGTCACAAGACATCCTGTCAAGTTGATCGTTGATACCGTGACTCAGTTTTCTTATTACAGAGAGCACGCAGCCCTCTGACCGAACACGCTGAGCTACCGTGCCGGCACTATTCAGCTACCGGGGGCGGACGATTCCAAGGTGACTGTGGGGCCATAAATATGGCAGGATCTTATATCTCACATAGGCATCATGACATTAAGACAAAGCGACATTAGGATGCATACAGAGGCATATACCGCCATGTTCATAATTCGAATATAATAGGATAGGAAATCTAGAACACTGCGTTGTAGAAAAACGAGAACTCTGCGTTGTACAGTGACTTTTGAAGTAAACGAGCTGTTTCATTATTAACAGTGAGAACCGAAACGGGTGAAAGTACACGAATATAGAAGAGAAAACATTCCAGTAAACATGCGCGCCCATATGAGAATGTGCGTTTACGATCAGCCAATGACTTCAGTATGAAATATTGTGTAGTTCGTACAAACATATTTGAAATGTAGCTTTCGATTATGTCTCCACTGAAATGAACTTAAATCTCACTCATAACTCATGGCAGGAATATGTGGTACATGCATGATGGGGTAACGGCACATTTGGCTACTGAGGTAAAGAGACGTTTAACGCGCCTTCATTGGAGCAAGATGGATGAGTCTGTTGGATCTCGTACCTTACACTCCAACAAAACCTCAGTCCTCTGGGTTTCTCGTGTCCGGGATCGCCTCAAAATTGAAGTATACAGCCGTCTCGTCGATACGGATAAAGAAACGGAGCATCGAACTGCAAAGTATTGTCAAGATGTGCGAAGTGGCACATCTATATCTGTACTGCGAAAATCACCCTAACGTGTGTGGCTGAGGACGCATTGTTTTTCTGTGTCACTTCCCCAGTTTCCTGTTCCAGTTGCGCATGGTTCGCAGGAAGAACGATTGCTGGTAAGCCTTCATGTGACCTCGAATTTTTATAACTTTATTATCACTGACTTTAGGCGAAGTATAAGGAGGAGGACTTAAATCTTTCAGTGCTCTATCAAACTCAGTCCTGACAAAACTCTACCATCTGGTGAGCAAAATATATGGGACAGGCGAAATACCCCCAGACTTCAAGAAGAATATAACAATTCCAATCCCAAAGAAAGCAGGCGTTGACAGATGTGAAAATTACCGAACAATCAGTTCAATAAGCCACAGCTGCAAAATACTAACGTGAATTCTTTACATACGAATGGAAAAACTAGCAGAAGCCGACCTTGGGGAAGATCAGTTTGGATTCCGTAGACCTATTGGAACACGTGAGGCAATACTAACCTTACGACTTATCTTAGAAGCTAGATTAAGAAAAGGCAAACCTACGTTTCTAGGATTTGTAGACTTAGACAAAGCTTTTGACAATGTTGACTGGAATACTCTCTTTCAGATTCTGAAGGTGGCAGGGGTAAAATACAAGGAGCGAAAGGCTATTTACAACTTGTACAGAAACCAGATGGCAGTTATAAGAGTCGAGGGACATGAAAGGGAAGCAGTGGTTGGGAAGGGAGTGAGACATTGTTGCAGCCTCTCCCCGATGTTTTTCAATCTGTATATTGAGCAAGCAGTAAAGGAAACAAAAGAAAAATTCGGAGTAGGTACTAAAATCCATGGAGAAGAAATAAAAACTTTAAGGTTCGCCGATGACATTGTAATTCTATCAGAGACAGCAAAGGACTTGGAAGAGCAGTTGAAAGGAATGGACAGTGTCTTGAAAGGAGGATATAAGATGAACATCAACAAAACCAAAACGAGGATAATGGAATGTAGTCGAGTTAAGTCGAGTGATGCTGAGGGAATTAGATTGGGAAATGAGACACTTAAAGTAGTAAAGGAGTTTTGCTATTTGGGGAGCAAACTAACTGATGATGGTCGAAGTAGAGAGGATACAAAATGTAGACTGGCAATGGCAAGGAAAGCGTTTCTGAAGAAGAGAAATTTGTTAACAACGAGTGTAGATTTCAGTGTCAGGAAGTCGTTTCTGAAAGTATTTGTATGCAGTGTAGCCATGTATGGAAGTGAAACATGGACGATAAATAGTTTGGACAAGCAGAGAATAGAAGCTTTTGAAATGTGGTGCTACAGAGGAATGCTGAAGATTAGATGAGCAGATCACATAACTAATGAGGAGGTATTGAATAGAACTGGGGAGGAGTTCGTGGCACAACTTGACTAGAAGAAGGGATCGGTTGGTAGAACATGTTCCGAGGCATCAAGGGATCAACAATTTAGTATTGGAGGGCAGCGTGGAGGGTAAAAATCGTAGAGGGAGACCAAGAGATGTATACACTAAACAGATACAGAAGGATGTAGGTTGCAGTAAGTGCTGGGAGATGAAGAAGCTTGCACAGGATAAAGTAGCATGGAGAGCTGCATCAAACCAGTCTCAGGACTGAAGACCACAACAACAACAACAACAACAACAAGAAGGAGGAAGCAATACATTGGTTGATTCTTCTACGGATGTACATTTTCAGAACTTTAACAGTAGACCATAATATGAGCCAGTCATCTCGCTGCTGGATCCATCTTCGATCACTATCCCACACAAAGCGCATTGCAAATCATCCAATCATCCACTAGACACCATTCCCGGCCGGCCGGTGTGGACAAGCGGTTCTAGGCGCTTCACTCTGGAACCACGCGACCGCTACGGTTACAGGTTCGAATCCTGCCTCGGACATGGATGTGTGTGATGTCCTTAGGTTAGTTAGGTTTAAGTAGTTCTAAGTTCTAGGGGACTGATGACCTCAGATGTTAAGTCCCATAGTGCTCAGAGCCATTTGAACCATTTGAACCATTCCCGTTATTATGAATGGTAGATCCATCTTCCAACCCTGTCCTGGACGTAATACATTGTTGATCCATCTCTAGATACTATTCCGAATATAACGCAGAGTGGATCCACATTCGAGCACCACCTCAGCCATACCCTGGGTCAGGTTTATGGAAGGCATCCACGACACACGCACAGACATAAGACCTACAGAAAGTACAGCAAATGCGCTACATCTTTAGAATATACGGTTGTAAGTGACTGAGTGCATTCGAGTACTGTGCAATACTATACCATTTGATTAATGTGCTGTTCTAACTAGTACATACGAATAATACTCACGAAGCACTGTCTCCCTCCATCCAACGGATTTCTAGCACACAAAGCAGCAGAACTGGGATGATCATGTGCCACCATCTTCGATCTCTAAGAGTATAAAAGGAGATGTGATAGGCTCATCGGGGTGCCTTGATTTGTTGTTATTAGTGGAGAATCTAGACAATTCTGTTACAAAATATTGGTAATATAAGTTGTATCGAAAATGTTATGCTCTTTAGCAGGAGGAATTAAAAATGTTCTTACAGTCCCTACAGAACCGTTTTGCGAAGAGTTTTTTACTATTTTTTGGGCTGTAGCACTGTCAGAAATAATGTGCAAGTGGTTGAAATCGAGACTTCACGATTAATATTATGTATGCACAATATTTATGTGTATGTGTGTAGAGGTGTCAGCGGCGGACGGTTGCTGTTCAAATGCACAACTTGCAAACTCTTTCTCTATAAATTACGCTGCCGGGGAGAAGCAATCTGCACGGTTCTGATTCTAAGTGCAATAGACACACTGTGAACTAACGAATAACTTATTACTAGGGTAAAAAAATAACCAAAATCTACAGTTTGTAGATGTCCTGACAGGGTTTTGGAAATGTATCAGAGTTGGAAAGTATAAATAAAAGTAGCGAAGCTCGTCTGGTAAGCAATAAGAGCACTTACTTATGGGAAAAATAGAAGAGCAGCAACAGAAATCAACTCTGTGCACATGTCAGATCCCTATTGCAGATTCTTATACTTTTCGTGAAGAAAATGCATGCATGTAGATCTTCGGGAAGAGGTGATTTCTTAGGATTTCTTTAGTTGGCTGGTGGATAAGAGATCTAAATATCCTCGCGTAAAATCTAACAACGCATGAGTATGTCAGCTATGTGACCATACACACGCGGAGAACTATCGAAAAGAGAGAAATTAAATGAAATCGGTAAAAATCAAGGAAAACCTGGTGAAATTACGACAAATTGATGGTAAATACGCAATATTGAGGGAAATATGACAAAAAATGTAAAGTCGCAGAAGCTAATCAAAATCATGTAAATTGACGGAGAATACATGAAATTAGAGAAAAAGTACCATGAAATGCGGACAAATGAGGTAGGTTGGGCGTACCCAGACACTCAAACCGAGAAAAGCTTAAACGTTATGCTCTGGCTGCATTCAGTTTTAACCCTCCTCCTCCCCCTGTAACTAAATGGGTTTCTGTAACACATACTTCATCAAAGGGGATATAAGTATTACACAGAAGCGCTATATTGAAACAGGCGAAACATATGTATCCCAATCCAGGACAGTGTTCCCATAGATATTACCGAATTACGGTTAGTTTTCACGAGCTATGTAATTCCATAAGTATTAAGGCAAAGACTTAAACAGTTCCCTAAGGGATTCTGTAGGACTGATGCCACATATATCAGCTTTAATAGTGTGAGGAGGGCGTACTCTAGAGACGTGGTGTTACGACGAAATTGCTCTATTATCCTACACATGAGCAAAACTACCTAACATCAGACCAGGGCTTCTGGGCGCAACAGGAATGCTACCAGGGCTGTGGTGATGCTACTGTAAACAGCAAGAAGACTGTTACATCTCCTTCGGTTGCTGATCGTGGTGTTTACTTAATCGTAAGAAGACGCTGTTTCTTCGTGTTCATGCAGCACGGCGTGGGTGGTAACTCAATGTATCGACTATCAAAACTATTCATGGCGTTTTTTCTCGCTCTATTTCGTAGTGACTCATGGCTGTATCCATCAAAACCGCTACTACTAATAATAATCACGACTGAGGTGGGAACTGTGATTGAGGTTACATATGTTTCCGACTTTAAAAGACGTATAAAATCTGTCAATTTTCTAAGAGACAGAATTGCAGTCTTCCGACTCGTTCTAGTGGCTTATAAGCAGTCTGAGAGGTGGATATACACTGACGACACCTTCGTAGTGAGGAAAAGCTCGGTCACTTTGTAACACTATTTGTTTATGGTTCTTCTAAATTTTTATAATTTTTTGCTTTAAAATTTTCGCATATTGATACTATATTTCTGTATGTGTAAAGTAAAGCGTACTGTACTGGAGATTGAAGTTTTTTCCACTATATGTGAGTAATGTATGTAAAATACTATGTAAATTGTTTATTACGTTAAATAATTTTCTGATGACATTTGTATCATATTTAAAATTATTTTTATGTATAAACTATTCATGTTTATGTAAATTTGACAGTTGTAAGAAATGGTCACGCTTAGGAACAATGTAAGAAATAGGTGTTACATAAAAGCCAGTGTGCTTTTGTTTAACACGAAAGTGGCTAAGGGGAGCTGAAAAGTGGCAAGGGTGAACTTGCGCGCTTGCTAGAGCAAGCGCGGGAACTAAGTTACACAGTCTGTAGGCAGCTGTGTTGAGGCAACACTTCTGTGGAGCAGGTGAAGCTTTGCCAGCAAATTTGCACAAAAACGCCGCCGATGAAGACTGCAAACGGCTTACGGCATAGCTTCTAGTTGTTGGGCTACTGTATGCAAAATTAAACGACGCCAAGAAGAGAATTTGAGCCCATACGACAAGACACTTGCAGGCCGTACTATGGGAGTGTAGCCGCTATAATTGTAGGCCAGTCCCAAGCCTGCAGCCACCAGATAAGACTTTTTTTTGTATACTACTTTTGTGCAGCGTGGACCATTAACTTAAACTGCGAATAATCATTCTTGAACTTTAAAGAAACTGGTTCACCCTGTTATTTTATCCAAAACATACACCTATATAGGGTTCCTTCCTAGTGTTTAATTAATTCGAGTATCCTGTTTTACAGACTTATGAAGTGTCAAGTTAATATAAAGAGGCACCATTTAAATTTTTTGCTGTAAATAATGAGAAACTTTTCTTAACTATTTGCAAAGTATTATAGTAAAAGTTTGCTTACGTGAAAATCAATCAGAATGAAGCGGAGTTGCTAGAATCTGTTAAATAACTATACAGAGCTAGTTCAGAGAATAATAGCTTTTGAAAGTAATTTCCAGTAAGAAAGAGGTTTTCTTGAAGTGAAATGTTCAGTATAAAAAGTGTGCCCTTTAGTATCTAAGTATTTTAGTATTAAAGTTAGTTGATTACGGAAAGTGCTTTTCTAAAGATCCCCCCTAGCAAAAATTTTTTAGCTTCCTTAAGTTATCTACTGGGCTTCTTTTCTTTTAGAAACGTAATGTATAAGGGCGTAGTAGTCAAGAAGAAATTCCAGTGCCTGCACCAACGTTGTTTACATGGAGTAATATTTATTCGAAGAAGCAACTTAAACAGTAGCAAGAAAGCAGGCAAAATCCATACTTCTGCTTTTCCAATATTTCACTGTTTCATTGCCTGGATAGGCTGGCGATCGTTAGTACATATTTTAAACCACTAAATGAACTTGGAACGGAGTTGTCCTAGCTTCAGTATAATACTGTTTATACTGCGTTTCTTTATAACTCCTGGGTAAGATCTTAGGAAAAGAATCGAATAATCTGATTTACTTATCCATTACACACAACACACGGTCAAGTCCTATAAAAAGGGTAACTCTATTGATTAGCTTTTTCCTATGAACAGGACGCTTCGTAAGTCTGTAAAAGAGGATACACGAATTAATTAAACACTAGGAAGGAGCCATATATAGGTGTAAGTTTTGGATGAAATGACAGGTGAACCATAGGAAACTAAATTTAGTGAGAGGGTTATATGTGGCAACATAGGGACAGGATTTTTCTGTTAGGTAAAAGCCTACTAAATTACTACAATAGTAGTGGTAGCGTTGTAACTTCCTAGGACACAAGAACAGTGTAGAAGGAAAGAGTTTAATCATCTTAGAGTTTGTCACCAAAGTGATTGGTGTAGAAAACTTGCAGGGTGGCTGTATGTCAGATGTTGGACATACGTGTCCTGCATTAGAGAATTAAGAGCGTTGCATTCTGCACGACTAATACTTCGAAAGTCATATGGCTGTAACAATACAGCGTTTTTAAGTGCAGAACAATGTAGCCTTAGGGGTGCACATGTTTATGACCTCTTCTCTCTTGCCGGTACCTTCTTGTTACTGACTCCAGGCACTGGAATAATACTCCAGAATTGATAGCACAGTTGATTTACGTGAAATGTTTCAAACTCCATCCATATGGAGCTCCATCATGCATAAACAACGTTTCTTCTTAACTGTCTGTTATATCACCACAGCACTATCAGGTCTACTATACACCGATAAGGGGTGCTAACCTCCTCAACATTCATGCGTCTGGAGAGATATTGTACACTTGGATGGGTGCCAAGAATAAGACTGA